>NC_138907.1:104825334-106067900 GCF_965231255.1 Vanellus vanellus
CAATAGTACTAGAAAGTTGCAGTCAAAAGATCAGCATTTTCTCCATTTTTACCCTCAAAATCATTAATAATAAATGCCTCCATGCTTGTGTGGCCACCATGTATGAAACACTGCACAAGCTTGGCCTATGGTTTTCCTTTTAGATCAAAGAGAATTGAGCAGGTCGGCAAAATATACAATCTATATTGTCCTTTACTCCCATCTTCCATGGTCTGACAGTGCAAATGCCCCAAAGTATTTTTGCTCTGAACAGATGAAGCAGACAAGGAAGAACTTAATTGCCCCCTGAGCTGCATGGATATGGTACATAAATCTCCCAGAAGCTTCGCACATGTCAAGTTTATAAATAATTTAATAAAATACCTGAACACACACACAAAAAACAATCTTAGAAAGCCCTAAACAAACATTCAAGAAACTCAATTATCCCTCAGAACATTTCATGAGTAATGTCAGGCATACATAGAGATATTCCCAGGAGATATAAGAAAGATTTGCCTGAGACCAAGCTGTTCTGAGCAATCTGTTATATACTTCCTCTTTAATAGATCTGTTAGTACAATACTCCTGAGTATCCACATGAAGCAAAGGGAAAATTGTGGTGATGTCTGTACTGCAGGTCCTCTTCTCTGGTTCTGAGGCAACTGGCACGGCACAAATTCCATTTATACAATTAAACTCTCTTCCCCCATAGCTTCTCCATAATCTGCATCTATAAAAACAGTCTATTTCCTCTCCACTCCCATGACAGGATGTCCTTGTACATATATCCATTGGAATCAGCCCTTGGTCTAGCCCCAAAGCTTACCCAGGCATTGTCTGGAAGACTGCCAAAAGGAGCAGGCCAAAATCTAGACTGAAAATGTACCAGAGGTTGAACAGAGTGTACAAGTGAATGTTAAGTTTGGGATTGTGTCCTAGCTTTGTTTATATTAGTGGCTAAATTATCTCTAGTATTCAGGTTTTATGAATTTGTCCATGCAGCTTCTGATTTCTTTAGTTAATCTACAGGAGATGTTCTTCTAGACTCAAAGAAATGTTCTTTCCAGTCTTCCCATGCATCATGAGGTGATACTGACTGCCTGCTTACCACTAAAAAGACACTTTATGATGATTTAAAGTCTGCTAGATGAAAGCAGGGAACATTCCAGGAACCTTGCACGGGAAGTCAGCATGAAGAATTTTTGTTTTCCAAAACAATGCCAGCTTTCTTAGAAACATAAGAGAGAGTTTGCTGAGTTGAACCAAGTGGTTCATCTAGCTCAGTATGCCTTCTTTGATAATAGTGATAGTTTTATTTAGGTAAAATATGCAAACTTGGCCACTGTCTGTGCTCCCCAACATCCACAGGTGTAAGGTTAGGTTAGACCTTACTTTACTGTCTCTTCCATCTGCTACCAACGTGCTGTCTTTGAATTTTGGTAGTCCTTTAAATTAGTTGATACTACTAGAAACCTCTTCTATGACAATAAATCCTGGAAGTTCACCATGTACCGTGTGAAGAAGTAGTTTCTTTCATCTCTTTGAAATCAACATCATTAGTTGATTAATGAAACACCAAGTTCCGTTAAGTACTCCTTTGCTCTAACAACACAGGATTTGATGAATAGTTTTACATTCATATTCTCTAATACCTTCATGATTTTGTAAACTTCAGTCATATCCCTGCTCAGCCTGCTCCTGATCAAACTGAGTCTCTGCTTCTAAGGCAGCTGATCCTCTATCATTGCCCATGTCTGCACTTTCCACAGCTCCACTCTGCTCTTCTGCACATGCACGGACCAGAACTACGCAGAAGACTCAAGAGATGGATACTACAAGGCAGTACTATGTACAGAGGCAAAATAGTGTCTTCTATTTTGTTTTTAATCTTCAGTCCTCTATAAACTCTTATATTTCAGTGTTACACCGTCTTTAGGACTAATTGTCAGTTTTGTTCATGCACATGTGGAGTGATGTCTTTTCTTTCATACAGGTTCGTACATTTGTTGTCGTCAGTAATTTATTAGAGGTCACTATTGCATTCCTTTTCCATTTTATTTTTACATTTTTCAAGAAATCAGCCTTTTTAAAATCAGTTAGGAAAAAGGGATTTAGTTTTATGGACTACAGCATCAATTTTTCAGCAAGAAGGATGAGTTTATTCTCAGCTAACATAATATTTTACTTTTTTTATTTTGTTTTGCTTTGGTTTGTTTTTATTTTACTGTAATTCCCTTAAATGATTCAGAAATGTTCTGTAACTGCGGTTGCATGCTTTGGTTATAGCCTACGTTAAGCAAATATATACTATCTACTCTCTTGTGCCTCTTGCCTTCCCTGTCCTGTTTTGCGTGGGAAGCAGATCTGAGCACGTGAGACGCAAATAAATTTTCATGTGCTCTGTCCAGATCTACAATCTGAGCAGTTGGGAAATAAAGACACTCTCCAAAGGCTCACCTTTCCCACAGCTTTGGCAAAGCTGTGGACATCTGAAGTTTGCTTTCTTTCCTATCTGTACCCTAAATATAAGCAAAATGTGTTATAAACACCAGCCTTCTATCTTGTGTCTGCGCAGAAGAAAGCCTCGAGACTGCCTTGCAGGCAGCTTGCGAGGGATGCACTAAAGCTTAGAATATTTATAAACCTTGTGCTGAAATATGGGGCATTTTCCCTCCTGAATGTCTTACTCTTTTTTTAAAGAAAACATGTATGTATCTAATGTTGCATTGGGTGCCGGTGCCCAGGTTTTGTTAGTGGGAGGGAGGGGGGCTGCATGGCGGCCTCTGTGAGGAGAGGCCCGGGCTGCCCCGGGCCGGACACAGCCGGTTCCAGCCGGCTCCGACCGACCCACCGCAGGGCAGGTCTGGGCCCCACAGCCACCGTGGGGGCACCTTGGGGAAAGCATATGTAAAAAAGGGTAAAACATGTTGTGCAGTAGTGTGTGAAAGAGGAGGAAAAAAAGTGTGAGAAAAAATCCTGATAATGCCAAGGTCTACCCACCACGAATGTTTTATGAAGTGAATATCACTATTTTTTGAGGTAGGATCGCTAAGACTTCCATGAGGATTTAATTAAAAGATTTGGGAATACATATAGGAAGATGAATAGCAACGTCAGGAAGCCATACAGGAATTATTTCTCAAACCATCAAAGCAGTATTCTAAAAGCACTTCCCTTTGGGATGATTTTGTGCCACAAAGATCTCTGCAATAAAGGACAATTGCCAAGTTTAGTTGTAAGTAATTTCTTCTTACTGTCAGAACGAGAAAGTGGAGTTTAAGAAAATGTAGCCTTCTCCTTCAGGTGAGTGTCTGTTTTTGCATTGGCACAGGAGGCGCAGACACATTAGCCCCTTTACTAGAGCATTTCACCTCGTGAGTAATCGTAGCAACTGCCGCCTTCTCTTGCTTGCATATCTTAACCCCAGCGGTAAAGCAAGCACTTCCCTTTTAGTTCCTCACAAATATTTAGGTGAAATGGGGCATCCCTGAATGCTCTGGCTACATTTATTCTCATGCTCCAAACAATGCGGTGATCAGTCCCCACTGCCCCCGAGGCCAACTTCCTCAGGTTGACGACATCCATAACGTTAAACCCTCCGATGTTACAAAACAAGGAGGCTCACTCAAACTGTCTCAGTTCCTGGCCTGTGCAGCTCCTGGACTAACGCTTTCTCCGCAAAGATTTGTGAGGGTGTTAGTAGGTCTGCATTAAATGTGTGCCAAGGATGTACTGACAATAAATACTGTGTAGACAGTGTAGTTGTGGTGACTGGACTCCTACTCTGGCAGTGTTTACTTGCTTTGAAAATATAAGCCACCTTCAGCTGTATATATTCAACCAGGTTTACTGTTGGCACAAGAGGGAATATTGAGGCTGGATATTGCAGTACATAGGGAATTACAAATAATTTGCAAGGGTGTTTCTGACATCAGTAAGACTGTGTGAATGAGGAAGGGTCAAAACTAATGCTTTCCAGGAGAATACATGCAGGTTAATGACTATAAGTCATGGACAAAGCTTTCTATAGCTGTGGCAAAGTTTGAACTTGAATTAGCAGGAAAGAAATCTGAACACAAGTAAAGAAATAGAAACAGAATCACCATTTTGAGGTGCATAGCAAAACTGAGTACTTGGATTACCTGTTTATTTTAAAGCTTATCCTTTCTCACTCACTAACACTTCAGCTTCCTGATCTCCCTTTAACTGTCACTTCCAATTTCTTAATTGTTTTAAGTGGCTACTTGTGGTGAAATCTTTGTGATGCAATGACTATGAATTTGTTAGGAGTAAGAGGAAAACCAGAATGTAACTTCCTGTGTTTCATCTATTTGGCCAAATAGACCTTCCTTATTTCTTCATGACAATAATACTTAGTAATTGTAGCATGTGAATTATATTTCAAATGGGTTCTCCTAAATGAGTTAAACATAAGCACTATGTATGAATCAATAGTTACAATGTCTAAACTAGTGTAATAAACATGTTCTCTGGCTCTGGAGACAGTCACATGTGACAGAACACAATGTTTACGCAAGCTGCCTACTGAGAATGGTCCTTGGCCCACTCTAATTACCAAACCACAACCCAGAATTATTAGGGAAAATGCTTTTTCTTTCCCAGGGATGGTTCAAACAAGTTATCAGTATAGACAATGGAGTTTCAATTCTTATATTTGTTCACTAACATGGTTTCAATTACTAAAGTAGACATGTACCTAGTTACATCTGTAATGTTAACAACAGCTGGAGAAGTGTCACCCATTAAAAATTGTCACGGCTTTTTTACAGCTTTTTATTTTACATGATCCTTCTTATGTCATTTTTATTTCATAGAACAGTGTTTTCATATGTGTCTGGACTCATCTTAAGAGATACTATTTAAATTGCTGATCCTTAGGTAGGAAGAGTATCTGTAACAGTGTAGTAGAACACTGTTGGAACAGGATGTCTAAGGGACAATTGTAGTAATTAGCTGCTATTTTTTTCTTTCAAAGATGAATAAAAATCACTTTATTTTAACAGAACATTTTTTATTAATGACAATTAAAAGTAGTAATATCTCTCAAGTAAAATATATCTGTGCTTTTTGCGTAATATGGATGATCAGAAAGTTATTAAAAAATAAATCTTATGGTGAACGAAGCTTATTTATTTTGTACAAGAGATTTCCAGCTCTGATAAATAAAGTGTACTCAGTCTGTGAAAGTGATCTGTAGTTCTGGTCCAAGACAATGGCAGAAACTTTGAGGCGTTTTTTCAGATACTTGTAGCACAGCTTAAAGTATTATTTCTGCCAAGAGGTAAACATTAAGTATGTGTTACTGCTTGCTTGAATCTTAAATATAATTGATTGTGTCTTCTGATAGCTCGTCTATGTGCGCTGATATAAGACAATCTTTGTTCTGCTAATGGCGAGCATAATATGTTATTTTCAAAAGCTTCTTTTAGGGAAGGTCATTATTTATATCTGTGTATGTTTATTAAACAAATGTTATGCTTTTATCTTAAACTTGTGCATGTTGTTTTTATTATTTTCTTTTGTTAATTTTCTTTTGTTAACACTTGAGATGAATGAGATACTTTAAAGACATTCACCTATATTGATAGTATGCCAGTATTTTCTCCACTGAGAAAAGAGCTCTGTTTTTAACTATTTGTCATCATCCCTAAATGTAGTTGCCATGGCCTGTCCTCTCAGAAGATGCATTTCTAAATTTCATTAGTAGATCTAACCGGACATTCAAATAGGAAGAAGTGTCTGTGACTCAAATGTAGCAATTTAGATTGTTAAATGGGTCACTGCCTGCTTCTGGCTGGAATCAGTATAAATCCTCACTGTAACACAAGGTCTGAGAATGGAGAGATGAAGATCCAGAGCTTAAGATATTTAGTGTAATTGTAGCTTTTTCACGAGTTATCTACAGTCACTCTAGGACATATGAGATTAGGCTAAGTTATCTTTTACTTCATATTAGAAACCAGCTGTTCAGATTCATTACTGCCTTTTTTATAAGCATCTACATGATGGATGTATGGTATATGTTTTGGAAGTATGAAACACACTCCATATTTACCTATTTTTCTATGAGAAAGTACAGGTGATTTATTTAATTTAAAGAAGAAATTACCTTTTTTTTAATTCATCTTGAGACCAAAAAAACCCAAAGATGACTATTTTGGCACTTTATGGCTTTCAGGGTTTTGCAATAAGCAAAAAAAATTTTTTTTTTGCTCTAGTCAATAACAACTCTTTGTACTTGTCCTGTATTGGTGAATAATCAAAAGGGCATTCTTATTCATTCTAGGATTTGAAAAATCACAGTGGTTAATATTGTTGATTTTATCCTCCATTGAAATTTTCAATAAAGTAACATGGTAAATAAGAACATCTCTACACTTAGTTTGGAAATAGACTCACATATCTTTTTGAAGACCTATCTTTCTTTTTTAAAACCTATAGTAAACCAAAAAATACAGCAGGCTCAGTCTGAAATAAAAGGTGACAGATTGACTTTAATACCTTAGTTCTGCTGTTGATATCTCCAGACAGCAGAGAACAGAGTAGAATGGGGTTTAGCTCTTATAACCTTACTTCAATGGCGATTTCAGAAATTATACTTCTGTTAGCCTTTGAGAATAATCATGAAAAATAATCTGAGCTTATGAAACCTTGGAAGATAAGAATGATGTATATATATTAATTTCATTCAAGATGAGCTCACAAAACTGAAAAGGAAAAAAGACTATAAAACACCTTAAAGGTGATAGAATATTTTATATTTCACTGAACTGCATAACTAAGTAATATGTACCTTACAAAACGGAAACATTCACTTTTTGGAGAAACTATTGGCAACACATAGCTAACTTTGGAAGTATTGTATAAAGGTAAACTAATGTTTTTCAAATACTTAGATTTAATGTCCAGTTTCATACTATTATTTTGTTTCTACAAGGTGTATGATGGAAAAGACAGCTCTTCACGCTCCCTGGGAGCCTTCACCAAAAATGACATGATGGGAATTATCCTTAATAGCACCTCTAACCATTTGTGGATAGAATTTAATACCAATGGATCGGATACTGACCAAGGATTTCAGCTCACTTACACAAGTAAGTAGGTAAAAAATATGGTCTGATTGACTGTTTTGTGGGGAAATGTGTATTTCTCAGCTGCAGTGATTTCTCATGGAACAGTGAAGATAATTTCCTAGAATGTACTGTGGTTAGCAGACTGAATTTTAATTGCCTCCATGGTTGGATAGGTGTTAGTAATTAGTTAGTAAGAATATTACTAAAATCAAAATTGTAACCTTTTAAATTTAGAGCGCATTATTATTTCGAAGACTTAGCAGTGAGGTTTAAAAAAGACTAAACTTTGTCATACGTAGGTTGAATATATTAGTGTTATACTGCAGCAGAAAACTTATACAGAGACAGATTTTAAGAATGGAACCTTCAATCCCTGCAGTCCAATTAGAAAAACCAAGAGTACAAATGAGAATAAAAAGAATACAACATGGCTGGTTGCACACACTTAACATGTCCCAACTGCTTGTCAGGATCAGGGTGGAGTATGCAGGAGAGGGCCTGAGTGAACAAGTATTGACGAATAACTAGTTTGTTTCCAACACACATAAACAGATACTTTGACCAGGTTTCAAGGAATCTCCAAGTACCCTTTGTCTTCAATTGATTGCCTCAGCATCAGCTTCCATGAGCTCCTGCAGACCAGAGCACCACATCATACTGTGGCACAGAAATGGAATCATAGCTTTTTTCTAGTACAGCTGCTGGTTTCCCTTTGGATTGGAGCCAGCTGTGGAACGAGCAGAAATCATTCACTTTCTCTTCTGTCTTTCTGCTGTGCCTGGTAAATCTGAAGTCTTATCATCCTACCTTTAGTGGTTTTCTCTTACAAACCCATAAAGGAAAGGAAGGTTTCTCTGGCTAGAAGAAATGTATTCGTGATTTCTTTTCTATTATTATTATTATTTATAAATCTAGATAATACATATTCTTTCATTTTATGTTTCTGTCCTGGTTCCGGCGAGGATGGGGTTAATTTCCCCAAGGAGCCGGCAGGGGAGGCAGGTATTCCATCCCACGTGCCCCATGCCCCGCTATAAGAGGCGCGAGCCGGGGAGGGGGAGTCAGTCGCCCCTCAGGGGCGGGCTGCGGCGGTGCGGGTCCGGTCGGGGCGCTGCGCGGCGGTACTGTAATCGCGTTCTTACATTCCTTTACCGGTGTTATTGTTTTTCTTTCTTCTTCCCTTTGTCTATTCTGTTAACTTACACAATTTCAACCCACGAGTTTTGCCCTTTTCTGCCGATTTTTCCCACGGCAGTGGGAGTCGAGCGAGCGGCTGCGTGGTTCTCTGTTGCTGGCTGAGGCCAAACCATGACAGTTTCAAAATCCAGAAAGAACCCCACTAGGCAAATCTACTGTGATTTGGCTATAGGCGCTGTAGAATCTTTCCTTTGAGTAAAGGAACAAAACATTTGTTTTAAAAACAATATCTTTTTAGGGGCTCTGATTTCAAGGGACTTGAATCGGTTCCTTTCAAATCCTGCTACAGCGATTAGTTCCACCTACCATTTAGAAATAGTATTTTATTTAAAGATTGAATTTTCCTTAACTTCTACATCCAATAGCTTGATTTTGTAACACTTATGTTTGCAATTCTAATAAGATTTGATCTCCCATACCAGACTATTCTGTGTAAATTAACATATGATAATTCATGTCATAAGGCTTTTTTTCCTAGCTGTTTGATGTTTTGAATCTCTGTTTTTGATTCTTTCAAGTATTTTCACATTTTCTGAACTGTGTAGACAGAATTTGACAGTCTTCTAACAGTAATCTAAACAATACTGTGTACAGAGGCAAAACTCACTTTCCTATGTCTTCATAATTTTTTTTTTAATTGCCAAATGTCATTTAGTATATGTGATCAGTTTGCAGCAGTTCATGTTGAAATGTCTGTCTGTACCAACTTTTGCTCCTGCCTTCTCTTACATGAAACAGTCCTCATTTCTAAATACAGTCTAATTCATTACTTTTCAAATGTATTGTCAGGAAGCCAAATTCAAGACAATACGTTTTGAGATAGTGACCATCTAACCAGGCGATTTCCATAAACTGCAAGAAGAAATTGTTATTTCCAAATACTTCAGTGTAGGACTTTTCACCATTTATAAATTCATAGAAGCAGAACATGTTGGGTTTTGGTTTTTTTTTTTTTTTTTGATTGCTTTGAAAATTGACAGCAGTGTTGAAGGATTCCAATCCTAGCAATATTCTAAAGATTAGATATACTAGAAATTTAAACTCATTATTTGATGGAACTGGAGTTTTTGGTGCAGTTCCAATGCAGTTACTAAACAAATGTGTCCATTTTGCATTTGGTAAACATATCAAACACAAAATGATAATTATGTCTTTGGGATTAACCAAGCTGTAGTTTACAGCTGGAATTAACTTCCCTGAAAGATTACTCTGCAGTTTATTTATGCATTTTTCAGATTGAAATCTAATGTCAGATACTTTAAAATTACTAAAACAAAGAAAAAAGAGAGTTAAAATGTGATCTCACTGAAAGAAAAGGAGAAATATCTATGCTGGAGTGAATGAAATTGAATAATGAATGTCATAAGACTGTTAGAAAGAGCTAGGAGAAGTGATGGTGTAATAAATCTAGTGGTAAATCAGTTCTGGTTATTCCTGGTTGCTGAGTTCTTGCTGCCCACAAGGGATGCATCAACTGCCCTTAATTATTGGGTTTTTTAGTACTTTTCTTCCCATTAATGCTATTGAAATTAAGCTTAGTGCAGCTTTGAAGCTTGAATTTTAGAACTATTGCCATATACTATTAAAAAGACTAACTTAAAAGGTTACTATTTCAGTTCTGTGCAACTACCTTTCCATCTTTCTCAACATTGAGAATTCTGTGGATAACGTTGAATTTACAAATACGACACAAGAAAAAGCTAATGATCCATGAGAACAGAAATGTGGATAAAGAAAACTTTATTTCTGTTTTCAAGATCTTGTTACTGACATACTAAAACAGATTTCTATAAACTTGGAATCTGAGTGGTTTGTATAAATTGTAGAAATCACAATATAAACAGATATTAAAAGGAAATCTATAAAGGATTCAGGTTCTAATGAAATCTGCTGTACAGGAAATTGGTTCAGGGTAAGAACAATACTGAATAGAAGCCAGAAATTACAGTAATTTTATTCTTTGATCTGTGACTACAAGATGGTTTCAAGGAAACAGATTTAGCACAATAGGCAGAGAGAACTTTTTACTGGAAAGGATCATGAAAAAATCTGTATGTATAGTACCTCTACACTGGTGTCAGAGGGAATGACTGTGAATATCTCAGTGCTGAGGAAATGACAACATAAGCTTGATGGGACTAAATTTTTTACCTGAGGATGATCTCAGTTTTCAATAGGTTATTCCATCTTAAATGTCTTTTATATACCAATGTGTCCTGGGTTCAGCTGGGAAAGAGTTAATTTTCTTTCTAGTGATTGCTGTGAAAGGAATGTTTTAATTGTTGCTAAACAATGTTTATACTTCTCAAGGACTCTTTTCAGCTTCCCCTAGAAGCTGAGAAGGAGCATAGACACAACAATGGAACAGCCAAAGGAATATTCCATACCATAGGCATCATGCTTGGTAAACCGGGTTAGACGGGGGAGCGGGAATCTTCAATCACTGCTTGGAAATGTAGCAATTCACCAGGTGGTGAGAGTGACTTCTGTCATTATTATTGTTTACTTTTTAATTATTATTCTTATTAATTATTATTCTTATTTTCCTTTTCTGTTATTGTTCTATTAAACTGACTATCTCAACCCATGAGGTTGTTTTTTTTTTTTCCTTTTCCTCTCCTTTTCTCCTTCTTCTCCCTGTCCTTCTGTGGGCAAGGGGGAGAACCGCGCCAGTAGTTGTATGGTCCTAGCTGCCCCAGCTGGGGCTAAACCATGACACAA
Organism: Vanellus vanellus; assembly: GCF_965231255.1. Taxonomy (NCBI): domain Eukaryota; kingdom Metazoa; phylum Chordata; class Aves; order Charadriiformes; family Charadriidae; genus Vanellus; species Vanellus vanellus. The sequence goes on from NC_138907.1 coordinate 104,836,329, forward strand.
TGACATAGGAAGTAAGAGAGTATTCCGATAGGAGAAGTTTTAGTCTTAAGAATGAAGCCAATGTTATTTCTTACTCCTCTCAAACAGAGCTTGCCGAAATAGCAAAGTTTTTCTTTGTGTCATTCCCCAATATATTTTTCTTTTTAACCATCATGGGAAGTGTTTGTAAAATCCAAGGAATATAAAAGGACTTTTAGGATGCCTTTAATTCCCTAAGAATAGAGGACATAAATAGGCATCTGCATGCAAAATTATAAATTTACATGTGTTGTAGCTGCAACTGATTCATGTCACAGTTACTTTTTTTTGTTGAGAAAATGTTGGTTCTTCTTTCATAATTTCAGTTTTATAATTTGGGAGATTTATTTTTTTTTTTCACTGTCCAGTTATGTTTTTTCTCCTCGAGACACATCTAGTTTTTGTGGGGAAGAGAAGATGCAGCCATAGGCATTCCTACAGCTGGACTACATTTCCTGTTCATTGCTCAGTTAGAAGATTCGGCCATTCTCATATAAAGATGCCAGTGCTTTGTGCTGTCATGTCAGTAGTATTTAACGTTAAATTGACATTCAAATTAAAATGAAATCTTATTGATGCCACACAGTGACAGGCAGTAAAAGCAAAACACAGCTGTCTGGTAAAAGTAACAGACTGCAACTTTAAATAAGGAGCAATGCAGTACAGCCTCTGAATAACAAAGAAGCAGTCTGCCTGCAGTATCTAACCACTCCCCTATCACAGTCCTGACACAAGAGGAATTTTAACAGTGGCTGTTTTCACTCATCCTGAGGAGAACTGAACTTACTCTCACTTGTGTCACAAGTGCTTCCTTGCTACTGTTTGACCCTCATTCCCTGAGTGTAGTCTCACTTTTCTTAGCTACTGGACAAACAAAACCAGTCCCTCCACACTTTATCATACATGTCTGTCATGATTTAGGCCTAAAACCAGAACATTGTCATATTTAAATGTTGTATGGAGATCACAGACTACTCGGCACTATACTGTACTTCCACAGTGATTAGTCTGTGAATCTCTGTGAAGGATTCTTGAAGGATCCAAAGCCATCTTAAAAATCCTGTGAAGATAACGTGTACAGTAATTTTACTTGTGTCTTACTTGTTTCATGTAGATGCCAATGAAAAAATTACTTTCACAATTTCTCTTTGCAGTAGCTGTGTCATTGTTTATCTTTAAAGATGTTGCCTTTTTATGTATGTGTCCAAAATTCTTAGAAAGAAGATAAAACACTTCAAACAATCTTTGTATCTCAAAAAGAAGGCAACGTCTGTGATTCCTGTTCAAATACTTGTCCATCCTTGCTTTCTTAGTAAAAGTTCCCACACAGTTGAGAAGAACACACTCTTTCCCTTCACAGTACCACCTAGAACTCTCAAAACTCATTTCTTCTCATGGTGCATGAAGATGGGTGTTTATATTGATGATACCATCCACCCATGTCCTCAAAGAGAGTTCTCGGATTGTGATGTGTAAGGAACTTTACTACTATGTAGGACTGCTCTTTGGACTCTCCTCAGAACTGAGTGCTTTTACCAAGTTCCTTGCACTGATGGTTGCCTGTCTGAGATAGCGTGAAGTTGCTCTCGGTCCTTATCCAGACATCTGCTTTTTTAGGAGCATCTTATCTAGCTCTCTATGGCAATTTCATGGTTCTTCAGTCCTGTGCAGGATTTAATAGAAGTAAAAGCTTGACTTACCTGCAGAATAAGCCTTCGAGTCCATTGTAATGAGTCAGTGGAAGGGTTCATCCAGGAATACTGACAGATATTATCTATAGGAGTGTGCCTGGCTGCATTGGACCACTCAGCAGTATGTTCTGCCTCACAACAGACTCCTGTGTGTTTCAGAAACATATGGAACTACTTGAAGACTTTATAAAGTCTGAAAATCATTCAGAGATTTGTGGTATACTCTGTAGCTAGGTTTTAACTTCCTGAAGGCCTTTCACTCACCTGTTCCTGATTCACCGCTATAGGTTAAAAATGTAGTTCCATGTTAGTTCCTCAACGCTTGCCTTTTATTTGTATCCTCCATTTCCCTGTGATGTAAAATTAGGTATTTTTCTGCACTTCTGTGCTAAGATGGAAATCAGGGCTGGAAAAAAATCCCACTAAGGATTTCTCTTTTTGAGAGTAAATGTTATGTAGACTCAGATCTTAATGTTAACTTCTGTCAACTTTGCATGCAAGACCATTGCTTTCACTGAAAGCAGAATTCTGGGTGGCTATCATTTCTGCCAGAAGAGCTGGCAAGATTCAGGCCCTTGAGCTATGCTCAACTCCACAGAATTTGCATCTAGTGTTTCTAATAGAAAACAGATTTAGGATTGTGCATGGATAGATATTATTTTGTTTTAAATCATAGAATCATAGAATGGTTTGGGTTCGAAGGGACCTTAAAGAGCATGTAATTACAAACCTGCCACGGGCAGCGACACCTCCCACCAGACCAGGTTGCTCAAAGCCCCATCCAACCTGGCCTAAAACACCTCCAGGGATGGGGCCTCCACAACTTTCCTGGGAAACCTGTTCCAGTGTCTCACCAGCCTCACAGCAAAGAATTTCTTCCTAATATCTAATCTAAATCTAGCCTCTTTCAGTTTAAAATGGTTATCCCTTGTAGTATCACTACAATCCCTGATAAAATCAGAGTACCTCCCCATCTGTCCTTTAAGCCCTCGTTATGTACTGGAAGGCTGCTATATGTAGGTTCAATATTTGTATTTCCATTTATCATCCTCATATTTAGCATGCATAGTTAGCAGTTTTACAATATTCTTTTCATTGGTCTCAAGATATACTTTTCGGTTTAAGAAAAGAAATTTTGAAATACTATCTCAGGCGTGATACACTGGTTTGGCATTCATACTATTCTGTTCTTGCTAAAGACTTAGTTCTAATTTTCAGTTTAAGTTCTGTGTTGTAAATATTCTCTACCACTACATCTTTCAAGGGACAGTGAAAGTTAGTGTATGGAAGGTGAATCTGAATTAGCATAATCTAAATTTATATAAATGGTTTAAACCTGGAAATTAATTTAAGAGATTCCTGAATTGAATTTTAATTTAGTTCATTTCCTTTTCTACAGTAATTGAAAATGTTAAAAGAATGTCAGTGAAAACAATGCTCTGAAACTGCAAACTCAGTCAATAATTCTAGCATACAAACAGACTCAAATTCAGAAATATAGTGGCTTTGCCTCAGGCTGTATAGTGTCAGTTGAGCAGAACAATCCAGTAATGAAAAGAAGCTCTTGCAATTTCCTTTCAGTAACTAATTGGTGTATAAGATCTGTTCCAAAGAGAACCTTCACACACTGCAGTAAAAATGTAAGACAAAATTAAATGAAAATAAACAAAAGGCAAAAATCATTAAATGATTATGTCTTAACCTATACGTATGTATATTCACAGGTCATTTTAAGATCAGTACAATTATGTGACTAACCCCAAATTAATGTAGGCTGTATTGCCTGCATAGAAAAAAAACATTCTAAAAGAAAGCCAAAGTTGCAAAATTGAGAAGTAAAATTTTAAGCAATGCCAAAAGAAGACTTTGTTAGAAATTTTAATTCCGTTCACTCGTGTACAACAGTTGTGATACCCTGTTTAATAACATGATCTCATCGTAGTCTTTTCCCTCCCTCCCCTCCAAAAAAAGTAAACTGCCTTCTGCTTCCAATATATTCAATGCTTACATAATCCAGCCACATTCTCAAAGCTATGCTTCTCCTATGCACTGAACAATATGTCCATTCAGGGCAATACGATAAGGGAAAATTTTTTAAAAATCTCATTCTGTGACAATCAAAAGGTTTCATGAGTTTAGGATGAATTCTGTTTTAAAGCACAGAAAAAAAAAAAAATCCTGAATAAGGCATTCAGGATTTTCAGTACGGAACTCTTTACTAGGGTTTTCCATTGTGGTGAGTTTCAAAACATCAGTGGTTTTGCTTTTGTTTTGTTTCTTCTCTTCAGAATGAAACTGAACTTCTGTTTCATAACCTAATTTATTAAATAGTTCCTCTGTATGGGTCTACCTCACAAAATAAGCATCGTATCAAATTATACAGTCTAAAAACAATTTGGATAAAATTAGGATTTAAGGAATTGCTGTTTAAAACCAAAAATACCTGTTCACCTGTTTCTCTGTTTACATGTCATATAGTGGCTTGTTTGCATGTTATGTTTTCTCTGGCAACCAAAGTTCCCAGTGCCGCAAAATTAAAGAAATACCCTTCATCTTATTAGTAAATGAGCAGAAAACATTAAGATCTCTTTTGCAAACAGAAGATATTCAGAGAATTTATGTGAAATTAAGCATCGTTTCATGTCATCATAATCAATATAGCATAGTCTGTAGTTTTAGAGCCATACCTTAAAGTTTTGAAACTTTTTGGCAAAGAAATTAGGTAAGGTATCATGTTAGGATCTATTTAATAAATCAAAAAGCTATAGGTTAATCCAGAAAGCTTCTAAGTAAAAAAACAAAACAAAACAAACAACAATCCCCCTCCCCCAAGCCCCCCAAACTTTGTATGAACTTAAAATATACTGGTCTTTTAACACTCTGTATAATTAAGGTTGTTTTCCAGTTTTCATTAAAAGATTTTTTTAATCATCTATGAAATTGCTAAATTTAACTTTGGTAAACAGAGTAGGTACCAAATATTTCTTTTTTTTTTTTTTTTTTTTTTTGCTAATGCAGAAACAATGAAAACCATTTTATTTGGTCAATACAAGTGTTGTATTAACCTTTTATTTGAAAACTTATACTATCACATGCTTTGGAGATGAAAATGCCGGCATGGTGATGTTTACGCCACAGTTTGGCATTTTGCTTATCTCAGGAAAATCTTCCCAAATGTTTGAAGATATAAATCTTTAGCTAGAGAGATTTTATGTGAGCAGGTCCTACCCTGTGAATGAGCATGGTGAGAGAGCGACTGAATATGGGCTTACCTGCCAGCTGGGGTCAACCCACCAACCATCCTGTGTTGTCAGTGCCAACTGTCTTGTGGGTAGCCTGAGAAAGTGAGGACAGTGCTGTTTGGTTGCAATACCAAGGAAATAAAAGCCAGATTTCGAGAGGAGGGAAGAAGAGAGAAGGAAGGGAATAGATAGGCACCTCTCATGTTTCTGTGTCTGCAGCTTGGAATAAGGGAAGCTGCAATATGAAATCAAGGAGACTGGAGAAGTGCAGCAGGCAGGAAGAGGACCACGGGGTATTGGGAAAGATGATGTTTGAGACAAAAAGACTAGGTTATGCGTGTAAGAGAGGAGGAGAGCAAGACAAGCTCTCCAAGAAACCTTGGAAGCATATGGAGTGGAGGACTGAGACTGCATTGGTAAGAAGGAGGCCGCAAGAATGAATGAAACTAAGAAGAGGAAGAGTCACAAAAAATAGAACAGTAGTGGCATACTGTTGTAGGATTACAGGCTGAACACTCCATATTATTAAACTGTGTTCTCCAAAACCACTTGGAGTGAAAGCCAAGCTTCTTTTTGAATTAAAATAGTGTATTGCAAATATACATTCACAAGATGAATAATATTTTTTGTAAAAAGCTCTCTGAACATCTCAAAAGAAAAAACATTTTATTTAGTTTCCAACAACTACATAATTTATCATCCTTAAATCACTAAATTATCCCTCTGTGCATGGGATTAGAAAGAAGAAAGATGTTAGCTATTTCTCATTTTCAGTCAAGGAAAAAAAAGATTTCATGTGAGGTATTAGAACACATGAAAAAGGTAACCTGTTAAAGGTTACTTTGATTTGGTTCTGATAATTGCCAGTTATAACCTGTTGAAGGACTCCAGGCTCTTCTGTGTGTGGGTCAGAGATCTAAAGCCACTAGGTTCTCCTGTTGTAATTCACATCTATTATAAAGAAGAGGGCTGCTTTTTAAAATTTCCTATTATAAAATTTGAAATGCAGTTATGCTTTGAAGGTGAGAAAGAGAGGGGCTAGCAGAGATCACAATAGATGTCCATATGCATGTGTTGTTTTACATTTATATTGAAATTCTATCTTTAGAATATGAAAGTAAGATTTTTCAGTGATGCCAATTCAGGTAGGCTTCTTAAGCATATTTGTTTCTCATCTGCTGATGTATGCATCCTAGCATATATATTATGTGACTGAAATTTGCAAGCAGATTCCTGCTAAATTCATAATCTCAGAAGTGCTGGACTAAAGATTATGTTACTTTAATATTAAAGATGTGATCATACTTGAAGCATTATTTCTGAGACCTTAGTGAGAACACAGTTTCCATGAATTTGTCAATGCAGTGGCTTGTAGAAAAGAACTTCTTTGCCACCTCAACCTGAACTTTTTCTCTCATATTTTTAAAAACATTTATTTCTATGAAGCCATTATAGACTTTGCCATTATATGTATGTGCAGTTGGATTTACTGCGTTTTAGCTGTGATTTGTTCCAAAAGTTTTCCCATTTCCTCTGCTTTTCAAAAAAAACCCCACTTCTGTTGGTTGGCAGTGAATCATTTCCTCTTTTCCAAGTTTTACATGAGTCGACAGCAGTGTTACTGAAAATTTCTTCCCACAGCTGTAATTATCAGAATTTTCCCATGAGCAAAAATTCCTGTCTGAAAGATTAGGACACTTGAGCAGAACAACCAATATCTTATTGCTCTTTATCCCTGGCCTTCTTGCCTACTTTGGCCTCATGTTGGGTGAAAAATGATTATTTCCAGTTTAGAATTATTGGCTCAACCTTCTGTTTTGGGAAAGAGAAGCTGCAGCTACTGAGTATGAGAGGGCAACAACTGTCATTATTATCTGACTAACTGTTGTATTGATAAGGAGATCCTTAAGTCAGGTAGATGATCTGCATTTAGAAACCTGGGAGGGTGGGCTAATCTTTCTTGCATGCTCCTTCTTGCTGCAATTCAAATGTAAGATCTCTTAGGTGCCTCATTGTTGATTTGCTAATTGTTAAATTTATGAAAGTACAAACTATGACAGTCTAATTATAAAATCTAAGCAACACAAATGTTAAGATATTATTCTGTTCCATTCTTCTCATACTGTTATACAAAGTAAAACCTTACATAGGGTTGTTGGTTTTTTTGTTAGACATGTCAAGTCATTTGTATGTGCCCCGAGATCAAAGTTTTATCTTAGCTTTCTTCTGACTCATTTTTTTCCCTTTCTGAAACCTGTTGAAATGACCTCTTATAAATAACTCATGTGAAATACATTATATAACCAATTTTTAAATTTTGAAATTAAATAGAGTTTATGAAAACATGAATTTTCAGGAAAAAAATAATCCAGAATTAATTTTTAAGGAATTTAAGAGTTTAGATGCAGGAATGTGACTGTTTTCTCCCCTGTCTTCATTATATGAGGGAATTGTTTACATTTCAATAGATTAAGCTTGTTGCCCTAGAATCTAGTCATTTTTTATAACTGAAGATTAGTATTAACTATAGAACAGATTTTTCAGTCATCAAAACTACATTTCTAATTATTTAAAATGTAAGAAAGTTATTTAAGAATAAAATTAAGATTATTCCCCCAAAAGTTTATGCATAGGATTAAAATCACCCTGCCAAAACTATGTGTATATGATATATGAGCAGAATTAGGGATGCATGTAGGGAGCAGATTATTTGGAAGAAAGATAGTTAAAGAAGATGAATGCTATAAACCTATTTAATTCTGTCCCTTCTGCTTCCATAAACTTTCTATGTGGAGAAATTTGCTTAAGACAGAATGATGAAAGGTAGACAAGATTTATGTGTTTCTAATTACCTAAGTTGTTCACCACAGTGTATTTAGAATTTGATTTTCAGGAGTGTTGGGTGTCAGTACCACTAACCAGAATAACAGGTGCTGTGTGCACGTTGTTCCCTTATCAGTGTATGAAGGAATGAGCACAGCTGCAGCTGATGGAGGTCTTTAGCTTTCACTCCTGTCTGTGCCATACTGTTTTTTATAAGCTTGTACAAATCTTTTTCCACATTTCAATCCGTCCTTTATGTTCACGGTGACTTGATTACTCTGAGTGAGCATTCTAGAAAAGACTGTGAGGAAATGAATGCATTTGTAATCACTGAAGTGTTTGGTAGGCGTTAAGCCAAAGTACCTTGCACTAAAAAACACACCAAAAAAAAAAAAAGTATGTGTTCATGTTATTTCTTCTCCTTTTCTCGCCCCCCCCCCAAAAAAAAAAAAAAAATAAATCAGACCAGTCCTCTTCTCACAAGTAACCTACAGAATATTTTTAAGTCCTCATTGTATCAGTAATTTCCCCACTGATTAAAAAGGGGGCTTAGACACAGGTGTTCCTGAAGATCTCTCTCTATAGACACTTGAAGTTACAGTTCTTAAACTCACAGGGAATCTCACCTTTAATCCCTGCTTGTCTTATATTGAGTATAAATGACTATTAATTATTCATTTGTTTGCTAATTGCAAAGCTTACTTGTATACTTTCTATATATGCACAGTAATCATCTTGATGTAGGCACATATATTTGCATATCTATCTCTTGCAAGTAGGACATATGGACACAGAGAATCTGGTTTGAAATTGGTGAAAGGCCTTAAAACTTTTTGTAATATACTTATTACGGAAGAAAATTACAGAAAAGAGTTATTTTCTTTTTCATTTTATGCTCGAAAGACCTTTTACTGACCACATGTATTAACATCATTATTTAACGTTTTTCAAGTCTACATGCATTTTCTTACATGTTGCTTATGTCAAGAAAAACTTCTGAAACTCCTATTAGAAAGTATCACCCATTGAATGCCTCTTTCATCAGTGTAGTCAAATGTGAATTGGCAATAGATTACAAAGCTTTTGAGAAACTGAGTATACTTCTCAATTTCCAAAGAGTAGAAAGCAGCAGGTATTATTTCTTACTGTGAACACTTTTTGCTGTATAAGCACGCGGAAATATATATTTTTTTCTGAAAAATGCAGCTCCTTTGATCTCTTTCAGATGATCTGTGTTAGAATGTAAAATATTCAGTCACCAAGAAGTAAAAATATTTCAGCCCTCCTTATAAAAACTATACCCATCCAAAAGAAAGAGGTCTGGAGCTAATTTTCTCCCAGTGTGTACAGCCCATGCTCATTTGTCTTTGAAAGTTCATGCAAGTTTCTGATAGCTCACTATAGCCATGTTATCCAAATGCTTTTCTTTCTATAGACTTTTCTATTATTCTAATTAGGTAGAGACTTGTAATTGGCACATTTTCCAGTACAAAATACAGACTTTTTTTTTTCTCTACAACTGTAAGTTTCAGTGGCACATAAATGGTTCCAAGACAGAATGAAAATGCCAGGAACTCTCATTTTGAATTGCATTGATTTAATTAAATAGATTATGTTATGGATGTTTAAGATGCAACAACTGCAGAATGAGTATTTGTTGACATTTACATGCATTTAGAAATCCATTATAGACTCTGAACATTAACTCAAGTACCATTTCATACTTTTAATTACTCTTTGGTAGTCCAAAAATGATTCTGTATAAAATATCTAGATTATGTTTATGAGCTTCAATTACTTGAGATTCAGATAACACTAGGAGAGATCTTGGTGTTTCCAATGTTTTCGTATTACCTTACTTTTTTAATATCAAAACATCTGTTAATATTTCCATGTATGTACTGAAATAGGATTTTTATATGTATCTGGCCTTCCTTTTTTGGAGTCATGCCAAAATATCACTTTCAGAAGCTGAAGACAGATTATACATAATTTATGAACTTTGTCTTCCATGGCAAGTAGAAATGAAACGACAACATTGCCTTTTCGCTGAGCAGAGCCCACGCAGTCTATACTTACGGTATAGTATATAATATAATTATTCAAGATTATTAAACACTACGTGGAGTCCCATGGAGGGTGCTTTTAATTCTGTAGTGATTAATATATGAACTGCAAAAACATTTTTCACATTCAGGATAATTAACCCTCATGGCTTGGCTTGTGAAGTTTTCATGGGGATTAGTGGTATTGCAATTTTAATAGTATTTCCCCATCTGTCACAAACAGTAATAATACTAGGAAATTATATGAGTATAAATTTACTAAGCTGAGATCCTTGATAGTGTTGACCTACACCTACATGCTATATATGATGTTTTCAGGACCTGTTCTTCTTTAGATTAGACATTTAAAGTTTTGCAAATACCCCAGCTGTAATTTCTTTTTAAATGTCTTTACGGTTTTGTCTGGTAGGCTTTCTATTTAGAGTTCATACTACAGACTGCCAGACTCTACAGAAGTTACAACACAGATTCATGGTTTTTTGAATTTACAAGAAGAAATTTCTTCCAAATGGTTACAGTGTTTTGGGATCATATCTGAGGCCAAGGTTCCATGATCATATAAAAATGAATCTTTACAGCATCAGAATACCCAGAAGTGCAAATCAGATCTGAACCTGGCATGAACACATGATTGAATTACTCTAAAATTAACTACAGCATACAGGAGGAAACTTATGAGCATTTTGTGCTTTAAAGACAGTTTTATATATGGTTTAGCACAAAGTCAGAAAGACATTGACAAACCATACTTATTCCAACGTAAAACTTGTAAATAACGTTAACCTGTCAGAAGTTGTTGAACAAATTTGCACCATGGGACCACAGTATTAAGGGCTGTGATGTTACATTTATTTTACTGTCAGTTCAATTATTTAATCTGTTTTAAAACTGTCCTTTTCCATTTCCATGGGTCAAGTTTTAATTGCCATAGTATACTTTGTGCCAAAGGATGAACAAGGTTTACTAAGACAGGAAGACAAAAAAGGAAGAAAGAAAGCCCTGCAACGTAATTTCTAGGGTGCTTGTAGTGGACCTATATTCTGGTCCCCCATGACAGTGGGCTTACACATTCTACTAAGACTGACATAACGTAACATGCTTCAGCATTCCTTTGTGTAGGATGTAAAATTCAGATGAGTACTGTAGCTCACTTCAGAGTAACTTTCTTGCTTTTGTCAACTTTCTAGACCAGGAACTCATAACTTTTTATTTTGTCACAAGACTTCATTGAAGTCTTAGTATTGAACTTAAAGTTAGAATTTCCAAGTAGGGACCAAATACCTAAAGGTTGGTAATGCATACCTTTTAGGTACTTACTTTTATGTGTGTCTGGCTTTACTTATTTCAGATATATTTCTCATATAGCCACTGTAGGATTACATGCAGTATAAATGCATACTTATGTATAAATACACAGTAAGTAAACTATATTATTCCTTTCAAAATAGGTGAAGAGAACACTTGCAGATATCTCAGAACTTCATCAGCTTCTGTTAGAAGTACACTGCACTATATAGAATCCCTGAGAATTTCTCTCAAAATATTCTACAAAATCAACACTTGCTTCTTCTACCTGAATTCACATTGAAGATAGGTTTTGGAGAGTACAAACTTGAATTTGAACTGAAAGGTGTGCTCCAGGGATGCACTTGGCATACTCCACCCACTAATGGACACAAAACCTACTAAAAAGTAAAAATGCTTTAGTACAGATAGTGTGGACATCGTGTCCTTATCTTCATTGTTTCACTGCCCAGATTTGCTTCTACTGTATTGCAGTACTTACTAATGTAGACGGAACCACAGTACCCATTGTAATTAAAGAAGTTGTAATTAATAGTCTACATAAATTACAGACATGTCAATAATTTTTACCCTGACAACTGGTATTTCTACATTCCCAATTATTTATATCAAATATGACAGAACAAAACACGTTGGATAAATAGTGTCAGGAGGTGATAGCCAATCATGAAGATGTATTCTGGCTGTTTTGGTTTTAATTTAACTGGCTTTTATCCATTCATTGTTCTGATAACCCTATAATGAAACTCAGGAATAAGATAATTGGCAGCACTTTGCCAGTACAATAATCTTTCTCAGCAGTAAGAATATTGGCAGAATTTCTCTGACTGCTGGTTCATTTCAATGTTAGGTAAACCTGAATACTGTGATTGTATGGAGCTCATGACTGTATTTCCCCACTGTGAAAGCTCACAGCATCTACCTTAACGCTGAATTTCTGTTGCAACATTTCAACAATGAGATTTCACAACAATATGGTCCTTCATGACAAATTAAACCAGAAGTACAAGAGCATCAGGGAAAAAAGGAATGGAAAGCTCTATTTTTTGAGTATAGTCAGAAGGGAAAGAAATTGGTTAAGAAGAATTGGAAAGGCAGCGAACACACAGGGCAAGATCCTGCCATATTTGCACACGATTAGCAGCACCTACTTGCATGTGAAATACCCCAATTTTTAATAGAATCATAGAATCATAGAATGGTTTAGGTTGGAAGGGACCTTGAAGATCATTGAGTTCCACCCCCCCGCCATAGGCAGGGACACCTCCCACTAGACCAGGTTACCCAAGGCCACATCCAACCTGGCCTTGAACACCTCCAGGGATGGGGCATCCACAACCTCTCTGGGCAACCTGTTAAATAAATAAAATAAATAGGCCTCCTGAAAAACAGAGATAATCTTGCTTGTGGAAAAGTCTATTGAATGTGTGGCCACAAATTATGTGCTGCTATTCTTATATTTAAAAAATAACCCTAAAGATTGATCCTACCACTGGACTTTTCCTGAATTAGCAATAATTAGAAGAAATTGCAACCTATATTAATTTCCCAAGGTGGTCTTTCGATAAAAATATCCGAATAATCTAAAAAAAAGAGCAAATGAAGGGTTTAGTGTCTCAAGAATATTTAAATCTAGGTTTTATATTTTTGTTTCCAGTTAGGTATTTTTATTTGCATGTTATTTTTTTCTGTATTGTGTGTGAAATGGGAATTTGAATTCTCTCTCACCCAAGACAGTGAGAGGTTATGTTCTCTACAATCAGCTTATCAACACTTTACCCCAAATAAATATTTGATTAGATGTGAGTTTAAAATATACTGACAGAAAATCTTAACTCCTCTATTGATATAAATGCTCCCACAGAGTCTCAAAAATAAGATTTAAAAAAGCAATATATTTCTGTCTGGGACTTCATGTCCTCTGCCACACGCACAGGATGAGAAATTCCTATATGTACTGCTGTGTACTCAGACAGAGTCTTTATCAAAACTGTTTTTTCCTACTTATAACTTGCAGAGGTATTTTGTCATTTACAGATACAGAAATACAGTTCAATGAGTATTTGTAGAGTATGAGACTCTTGAAGAAGCAGGTAATTCACCTTGGGATAGTGATACCGACAGGTGAAAAAGTCTTTTCACATTTAGGGAATGATGACTTAAGATGAACTGTAAAAACATGCTACATTTAGAGACACTTCATCTACATCTATGATATTTATGTTAAAAGAGTAAATGGACAAAATCATTACATTTCATGCAATTGATCTAGACCAGTCTGAGGTAGAGAGGAAGAGCCAGTAAGTAATTAACTAATTTATTCTCCTGTTATTGAAACAGTAACTGAATTTTATGTTTATATATAGGAGTTCTAGGCAAACTTTATTTATTTATTATTATTTATTTTTTATTTCTTTATAAACATACACACAGTGATACAAACTTTTGTCAAGTGATACAAACTTTTGTCATGAAAATCAATACATTGTAACATGTGGATGCTATGATACATACATACTACATATATAGCAATAAAACAGAAGTAATTTCAGAACTGTGTTAGTCAAAATAATGCCAAAGACTAATAAATAATTTTACAGGTTGGATATTTTAGGCCATTTATTTATTTAAAATAAACAAAACCCAACAATTCTTTTTCATTTTTTTTTTCCACTTCCTAAATGCCAACTCTCAATCTGCATTTTGAATTAAATTTCTGTCTTCAGAAAATTTGGTTTTAGAGCAGTCTTTCTATAAGAGCACCAGTAATTTTTTATGTTGATAAGTAATATCAAGATCATTTCATTTAATGATTAATTTCATATCTTTGTATCAGATTATATTTAATTCAATTATAGTATTCTAATGTAGTAGTAAAGTAAATTTCAATCTGTGGTCTGTGGGGTCTCATGGACTTATGCCACAGAGTCTGCAAATGTAATCAAAAAAAGCTTGCTTATTTTCAATGGTGGTAGACTTTTATAGTACTGTAGCTCACTTTGGAGAACTTTTAGCAGTCTACAAAGCAAAGGAGGTGGAAAACTTCTATGTTAGTGGATACTTGAAGGTATAAGTGACTTACAATAATGATGTGAACTATTAATAAGCTAAAGGAAAAATAGATCTTTTGAGCTACTGAGTCGTATTTCACAGCAAGAACAGAGAAAGCACGGGTAGACTATGGTAGGGTTCTGTCAAACTTCTAATGTTTGTGGCAGGATCTCTTTAAATCTTTGAGATTTCAGGAGTCCTCTGGGATCATTATTGCAGGTGAGGAGAAAATGGAATAGTGCATCTGCCATGTATGCTGTGCAAACAGATTGTGAAACGATAAACACACTAAACTTGGTTTTGCTCCATTCAGGGAGCCCTTATTCTGATGAATGAGGGGATCTGGTGCCTTTTATAGACACATCATCCCACAGAAGCAGTACTGCACAAAGGAGAGAAGAAATAAGATTTTCTGCCATTGCATCATAGATATTTAGACACTTGTGCAAAACTGAATGCTAAATGCAATACAAAAAAATCATAGCAAGTCAGATCGATAATTTATCCCAGTCTTGACATCTTCGGTAGTGAAGATGGCTATATAGCAGACTAGAATGGCTTGTTTGTCCAAAAGTTTGCTTCACTTCACACAAATGTATCTGTTGGTCTTACAAAAGATACTACCTCTCCCTGGCAACCTTTTCTTCTTTATGTGGTAGAAGGTAGTGGAGAATCAATCTCTTGTGTAGCTTTCTATCAGTCTTACGGAAAGTTTATTTCACCACACACAGACAGATTCTTTAATCAAGGAAGTTTCATCTGTCAATCACATGCCACTGCTAATGATAACCAAATGTTGCACCTACTAAAGGATGGGAAAGTATCTAAAAGCAGGTGGCAGAGAAATAGTGTTACACTGGCTCATGCTGTCAAATCAGCATTACTGTATCATCACATTATTTATCAAACAACTTACATTTTCAGGGTTTAAAATAAATGTCTTTGTATGTTTAATAAGGAGATTGAAACTATGAAATATAGCTATTTCTTATGAAGGTCAGTTCATCTGTATGACCTAATTATCTTGGCTTTTTTATAGTGAATGATGAGAAATCTACCTTTTTAGAATTGCACAGCTCATCCAATCTATTTTAGGTATCTACTTTAGGATGAGATTAATCATACCCCATAAGTTGCTATTAACTCTAAAAACCAGACAACTGATTTAGAAATGGCTGCTTATACAAGAGATGCTGAGAGCTAGTTAAAATGAATGCTACCCCTTTTGCCTGGAAATTGAGTGTGTTTGCTGGTTTCGTTTTTGTCAACAAAGTGAAATTTCTGGGATGTGCAAATATTCACATGGAAACAATCTTTTAGCAAGGGAATAATGACAAATCTCTATAATCCTGTTGTACTGTGTGTGATTATACATACTCCTGCTGACACATGGGCTACACCTCTGTTAGTAAACTAAACATTGTCAGGGCATGGGTGTGAGTGTGGGAAAGTGATTGTCTAGACTGCTGAAATGTTAGGGTGAATGCTAGAATGCTTCTAACTTGGGTTGTCTAGCACTGTCCCAAACAATCTCAGGCATAATGTAGTAGACAGAGCGAGCTAAAGTCTCAGGAAGTGGCTTGTAGACAGCCAAGCTGTTTTGAAGGGCAGCTGACTTTAACAGTGCATGGCCGTGGTCAGAGCATGCTCATTGGTCTTGGGGCTTGATGTTTCTTAAGATGATAGCACAGACAGAGATGCAGTGTCGACATGATGGAATAGCATTCCTTTTTTTGAGAGGGATTCCTTTTCCCTAACTCTAGATACTTAAAATTCTGAGCTACTATAACCTGCTGGATAAAGAGAGAACCTCAGCTCAGTTTACAGTAAAGGCAGAAAATAAGTATTTCCAGAAGGTGATTGAACTGACTGATCATAGACAGCTATCTAAATATGAGTTGGTTTGTTTTCCTGAGATTCATATTTCTCTACTGACTATGAAAGTAGCCTAAGCTAACTAGTTCAAGTTTACCCCTCTAATTTTCAGAAACCTGAGTAAGGTAAATCCCAAACTTTGAGTCCAATTTACGGACAAAGAAAACAAAGGCATTTTGTGTTTTCAGAGGACTCAGTTGTTGGACAGCTTTAGCAACTGTACAGGATGAAAAACAAGGTATTAGACTGCTTGCCACTTTTTCAACTGAGGTTGATCTTTTCAGCATCAGGAGAAAGGCAACAAGAAAAATGTGATACCAACTCTAGTTTCTGTATTTGTAAAATAATGGAAGGTTATTTATGGATATGTTATTTACCATAAAGATATCCGATTCTCTCATAACTAGTGAAAGGCTTTATGTGGGGAATAAGCTGAAAACAGCAAACTGAAGGGAAGACCAGCAGCCTGATTCAGAACCACTTAATGAAGCTCTTCAGTAAAATTAGGACAGCAAAATGGAAACCATTTGTAGACTCAGAATTAGTTCCTTGGGCTGGGGACATGACAGTAATTATGAAAAATGCACAAATCTGACTAGATTTGAGAAAGATGAATTTGGAACCACTCTTTATATTGCTCAAAGAATGGGACCTCAAGGCAAAAGTAGAGATTTAGGCTGCATCTTTACATTTTAGCAATGCTATATGGAGAAAATGCAGGGAGGAAAGGGTAAAATACAGAAAGAGTTGTAGCTGCTCAGAGTAGAACTGCTCATTGCAAGGAACACAGAAGCAGCTATGTTTCCTGTTCAGCATGTTAATAGGTTGAAAAGGGAAATGCTGATCGAAAAGGAATGTAAGAATATTTCTTCATTTTCAGCAGAGAAAAAAAAAAGCTGAAGCCATGCTACCTTGATACTAGAATGGTTGAAATAACCTTTGCATTTGCTTCCTGAGTTCCCACTGTGTTCTGCTGGCTTCGTTGTGGAGATTAGATGAGGAGGTGAAGCTCCCACTTAGTGCCAAATACAGGGTCAATACTACTTCCTTTCTTCTGAATAAAAAAGGATGAAATAATAGAAGTGGTCTAAATTAATAAATTGCTTGCTAATCTCTTTTGGGATAGTGTAGATAATATGCTTTCTTCAACAAAATAATGCCATAATCAGACATCAAATGAATAATTAGATCTTGGTGTTTCAGTTTCTGATTTACCCAAATTATGTGTAATTTATCTTTAGTCACTGGGGATAAATCTAATCTAATCGAATCACGAGAGTGTAATTTGCATCAAGATCAGATTAATTGGTATTGTATTTTAGTTGACATTTTATATCTTTGTGGGGTTTTTTGCTTCTTTTCCCTTCCCGTTTCTGTTTGCAGGTTTTGACCTAGTGAAGTGTGAAGATCCTGGCATACCAAATTACGGCTACAAGATCCGAGATGAAGGACATTTTGTAGACACTGTCATTTTATACAGCTGTAATCCTGGCTATACAATGCATGGTAGTAGTATTATGACCTGCTTAAGTGGAGATCGAAGAGTTTGGGACAAGCCTTTGCCTACTTGCATAGGTAATACGGATTGTGACAATGAAAGTTTTCAGTCTGGTGTTTCAAGAAAAAAATCTAATATTCTGTCTTTCTATACTTTATCGTGTGATAATGGTGTAAATATACTTTAAATTTCTAGTAACGATTTACTGTGGATATCCAAGTATAACTTCTCTGAAACAGATGGCTAGCTAGTAATGGATAGAAAACTGCTGGGAAACACTTCCTTCTCTAGGGCAGCCTTTGAGGAAAGACTACTGCTTTGGTTCTGATGAAGTCCTGGGTCATCGAGTCTGATATGCTATCACAGGCAGCGATATTATCTTTACAAGCTAAGCAAACCCCATCGTAAAGCAAGTTAAGAATTGTTTTACCTTATCTGTTTTCATCAGAAATTATTTCGGTATCTTATTCCTGTGAAGCTAATTTCTAACTTTCACCCCGCATTGGTGGATTATTTTATCTGCATGCTCTTGAGTCATTGTTTCCACGCTAGGATACCCCATCTGTCAGAGCCTTGAGGTAGACCTTTTCTTTAAATCTCACATGTCTTCAAGTCTCTAAAACTGTGTTTCATTACAACCAGCGTAAATGTTAAATAGAGGAGTACTAAGTGAGATGCATAAAATAACACCGGGATAGCTATTGCCCATTGTACCTTTGCTAGACAGTTTCTCTCCTCCAGTTTTGCTTTCCAGTCCAACAATTACCAGTGACTTCCTGAGCTCAAGTTACACATGGAGTTCCCATGAGTCATTGGGAAAATCTTTCTTTCAATGTGTCTTCGGATGCTTAGTTTTTGCCTCTGCTGCAGGCAGGCCACCAACCTCTTTCAGCACTCACCAGACCTGTAGGATCCTTGCTTGTTTCCTCTCTCCCATATGGGGTACTACATTCTCCATTCCAGGAGCTGCTTCCTACTGAACACATTCACAGACCTGCAGTCCACAAAGGAGCAAGCTGCCTTCCTTTTAAAAGTTCAGCTTACCCAGAGGGTAAGTGCCAGAAAAACATCAGTGAACAGCATTTCTGCTGTCTTAGTAGAGGCATTATTTTTTCCACTTGATTCTGGAATTATATCTCTAAGTTTTCTCTTATATGTATGATAGGTCAAAACAACTCTTTCCAGGTTTGATTTAAAGGCTTTTCCAGGCTTTTTATATATTCAAGTCCTCAAGCTCTTCAGTTTAATTGGCTAGCTTCCTTGCCCTATAAGTTTGCCCTTTTGTAGAGAAGACCCATAATTAGTCCTACCTTTGCCTATCTCCCCATTTAATTTAAATGAAGTCATTACTCTAAGGTCATTTTCTGTGATATTTTCTTGTGCCTCTGTTCGCCACCAAGTAAGTTTCTGAATCAATTCTAAAATACTTCTTTGTTCCAAATCTATTAGGTGAATAAATCCATCTGTCTCCCTATTTTCTTTTCTTAGTGCGGTGTGTTGTCCTCTAATCTATATGTGGGTTGTTAAAATCTCAACCATACAGTATTTTAAAAAAAAATCACGTCTATTCCAATCTGATCTAGGGGAAGATAGGGAACCAAGGACCAAGTGAATCTAAAGAAAATCCCCATCTTTGCTCCTGTAGAACATCTTTTATAACCCTTCTCCAAAATATTTTTGACCAATAGGTATTTTTTTTCATGCTGACTTTTAGTTTACTACACCACTAGTATGTAATGCACCCTTCACTCCCATATCCACCTGTATTTCCAATTTTCTTGATAACAGTATACTTTTCAGGTCTCTATTCCAGTTATGATTGCTACTCTATCATCTTTTTTTTTTTTCATTATACTTTAATTTTGTACCTTGCATTAGTAGATTTGATTTCTGTATTTTGTTCCTAAGCTTTTGGAATCACTTATACCAAAACCTCTTGAGGATCTCACTTCATCTCTAAGTGGAATTCTGTCCTGATATCAATAATATAGTCAATTTTCTTTCAGTATTGAGACAGATTTTGTTCTTGCTTTCTGTCTTTTCGACCACAAAGCTATCTTTCTATGTACCTTTATCTCTTTACATATCTTTTTATTTGCTTTCTTTTTTCCTATCTTTAAGGTCAAATTTGGGGATTGCATCAGTTTTGTATAACCTCACTCTTCCTGTTTCTTGATTTAAAATTCTTCTGAAACGTATATTAGGTCCCCAAGAAGTCAAATGTTGACCATTCTCTCTGAAAGTCTTCTAAAGGTGAATATTTCTAAACAACCTTTCACAGACAGTCTGTTACCTTCATTAAATTGTTATGTTTTTTCTACTGTTCTGTGCACAGGAAAACTTGTCACAAAGATCCCTGAAAACTCAGTTAAGCATCTGCAGATAATTTCATGCTCTCTTTTATTTTTCCCTCTAGTGTTATTTATATAATCCTTCCTTTCTTCAGTTTTATTTTATGCTATTACAGTGTTATCTCTTCCTACTCTGATTTGACTATCTTCCTTTTCTTCCTTTTTCTTAAGTTCTCATGAACTTCTAAACATTACTTGCTTTCTTGGACACATTTTCTTAGTATCCCCCCATTTGTGCAAACATATTCTTTTTTGCTTGTTGTGTTTTAAATTGCCATTTGATATTTGCTGTTGTCTTCAGTGAAATTTACATACATCACTGTCTTTCCAATATTTTTAATCTCTTTCACAAAATATTTCAAGCCCATACATAGACATATTCTACATACTTTGCACCAAGTCATCTTCAGCAATACACTGCTATATTGGCCTTAGCATTCATTATCAGTTTCTCTATGTTCTGAGCCTTAATGAAGAAAAACAATTAACTGTAATCCTGCAATTCCTTCGCTAGAAGATTATAGAATATGTCACTTATATTAGTGATTTTTTGTTAGAATCACTTTTGAAAGTTTACTTTTGATCTGCTCCTAAAATAGATATAGCTGAATATAGCTCCTAAAATAGATATAGCATCATCCCAAATTTTGTCGTGTATTCTGTTTCTAAATGAGTCTTCTCAGAATTCAAAAGTAAATCTGTCAATTAGTTTGAGTTTAAATAATTTTTGTTTCACTGAGTTACCTTGAGTTCTTTGGCAAATACAGAACTGTAGCAGTCATTTCTTTATCTGCAGTTATCTATCACAGCTATTATTGCATTCAGAGCTTTCTTGTATAATGAAAATTAACTGAAATCTTAGGCAAAGGATATGTTTGGAGAAATTATGTACTAAAGCAGATTTCTGTTGTGGTTCTATAAATAATATGTAGTGTTTTGCGTGATCAAACCGGCAGGATAGATAAGTATATTAGTCAGTTTGTTTCCTCTGCAGTTATTTTCCTTCCTGGTAACAATTTGGTTGTCAGCAATGACTTGGTGGCATGTATAAGACTTATTATATGTTAGGAGAGTTCCTGATTATTTGGGCCAATTGCCGTGGTTCTTTCACAATCTGTGTCTTACGCTATGCTTGCTGTACAGCTGTGCTTGAAGAGTTCCCCATGGTAGCATTTTTTAATATCACTACTTCTGAGGCAACACTGTAAATGAAGTAGGAATTCAGGTACATCACTTAACTGAAAAGTTACTGATCCTTTTTGGTTTTGTGGCTCCTGACTGTCACACAGTTCCAGTTTCATCAAGGCACATCTTTATACTGGCCAGACAACAGGATGATGCTCTAAAGAAACAACATAAGAATCATTTGATTCCGAATTCTTAGCACTGCAATTGGTCCCTCCATCAAGTTAAGATAGCATTGATAATAAAAATGTTTTAAACCAGACACTGCATACTTTCAAATCATAGCTTTCTGATTTACTCTCTTACTTAGGGGCCATAAGGCATTTAAATTTTTAAATACTAAAGGAAATTACGAGGCAATACCTAGCTTCTTTTTGATGTAATCAAACTTGAAGTTACATAGAAGCAACTTGAAAGCATTAAACTAAAGGCATTTTGACATTAGAACAACAAAGAAAGTGATTTTAATTACAAAATCCAATGCTGTAAAGTCTGAATTTGAGAATTCAGTGTTACCTACGAAACCCAAACGTGTTAGGATATTTCTAAAGCATTTTTGCTTTCTTGCTGATGCTAAAATTGCGCTTTTGTAGTCTCAGTTCATATTGAACTACTCTTGTTGGTAAAGTAACGTAACACATACGTATGGTTTATTGCTTTATAACAAGGTAGGAATGAGATCATTACATGTGCATTTTTAACTTGTGTATGTGTCCTGGTTTGTATGTATGTGTACTGCTTCAGAGATACTAGGTCATTCTGTTACCATTTTAGGAGATAGAGAGATGTGGAATGGACAGAAAGTGGAAATGCAAAAATATTATGGTCTTGTTAAACATAAATGTAATCCTTACTTATTTTTTACTTACTTTGTAGCTGAGTGTGGTGGTCGAATTCATGCTGCTACATCAGGGCGCATTTTGTCCCCTGGTTACCCAGCACCATATGACAACAATCTTCATTGCACTTGGATTATCGAAGCAGATCCAGGAAAGACAATAAGGTACATGCTTAATTTCAATATTTATTGTTGACTTCAGTATTTTATAAATTATAGTCTATGCCTTACATTCTCAGACTCTTCTACACAATTTTTTGTTTATTAATTCCTCTTCACATTAATAAAGTTGATGCTTGTCATGCTGGCATTTATGAGTGCCATTCCTCTAGGGAACCTGGGTACCTAAATTGTGTAGGGGACACTTAGGCATCTGATTCAGAACTGTGAATTCCCTTAGATAATAGGGCCTATAAATCCTCAGCGTGTTAGAGTGGTGCACAGCTATGCCTTTTTCTAGTTGTAAACAAGCTAAAGTGCCAAGCTGTCAACTGTGGTTTCAAAATTCTTCCCCTGAGTCATTGTAATGCCATTCTTTTATATCTTACCGTCACATACAATGTAATAATTTGTTGTTTTAAATTGAATATAATTATTCAACACTATTTCTTAAATACATTACCTCAAGGAGCCGTAAAGTTCCTGACTCTCTGCCAGGACTGCTCAGACATCAGGCATCTTGGACCTTGTTGGGTACATATTAGGAACTGTCTTTTTGTCATGAATGCTTTGATCTGATGAGGATTTGACGATTAACAGCAGCAGCAGAAAAGATTAGTACTATAAAGCTTTATATACAACTCTGAAGGGTTTTCATTTTCCATTCCTGCTCTCTTCCATCACATCATTATTAATATATATAACATTTTGAATTATGTAAATGTCAGGCTTTTTCCTCATTATCAGTTGAATAATAAGAACGGCAACATATCAGAAGACATTGAGAATAATCAAATTTGATAAAAATGATGAGATTTTAATAAGAAGTGCATACAGGACTGAGAAAATGCTTAATAGATAAGGACTGGAAGATTTCTCCACACAGAGAAGGCAGCATAACAAAAAAAAGGGAAGAAATTAGAAGAATACAGAAAATAAGGGAAACACAATTAGTGACTAATGCGTGAAATAAAGATACATGACAAGAGCTGAATGATGGAATCTAGAGCTTTTAGTTCTATAATGATTTATGGAAAGATGACGGAAGGATTCAAGAAGTCGGGCAGAAAGAAATTAGTAACAGAAGAAAAACTTTTAAAACAGTATTTCCTCATCAGTTTGACATACCAACAAGAAAGACTATCATACTTTGCTGTTGATGTATAGCTAAGTCACTTAAGCAGAATGAATACCAATATTGAAAGACTATTTCAGCTCAGTTTTCCTGTAGCAACACACATATTCAAAAACTGTGAAATAGCAAATTCTGTTCAATATTTAAGCTAGTTTGTCCACTCCCAGCAGGAATTCTCTGTGAAAGCAAGAATCTAACAAAAACTTTTAACTTCTAACCAAGATAGATAATCTTAATTTCTGTCATTTTGAAATAGTTTATTGATACGTGCAACAGAGATTAGTTTTGTACTCCAGTGACAAGAAAGAAGTATGTAATTGCTGGTGAATGTGTTACTTCAGAATATTAGCTATTTATTTTGAGCAAAAAGTTACCAAATAGTAAGATGTTTCATTATTCAGTTTATGTGGACAATAGTTTTAACTGGTCACTTAAATGAAAATTTTTACTTTCTAAAATTAAACAGGCAAAAACATAAGCAAACCAAGTTATTCACTGGGAGTGTTTTTTTTGTTTGTTTTTTATTTTAAGTAATCCCATTTCACTAAGCCGAATAATGAATTCACTTCATCATTGGTGATTTCAGTGCATCATGTACATTTAAATGATAGTTTTCAAATTGATGATTTCCAATTAATGATAAATGTAGTGAAGAAATATCAACAGACAACTATTTGGGGAAAAAAAAAAATAAAAGAAGCTTTGATATTTACCTATTAGATTTCTTCAGTGTTAAAAACATAAACAGTCAGAACTTGAAGTCAATGTACGTATTTTGACTAATAACATAGCATTCTTGAACACCTTTCTAAATCTAATACTTCACCTGGAGATAAATACAGATTAGTCTGTTATAATAAAATTTTATATTTTATGAAATTTGGCTTAAAGCAAAGACAGGACAATCTATTTTCTGTTTTTGTATAGGAAAGAAAATCCCATGCTGACAGAATTCCCTGTGCTATGTATGCTACTGTCCAGTAGCTACTGCTTTTTTTTCAATTGCATATAATTCAAGCCAATCAGTGTTCTTGGTTTAGACCTAAAATATCCATCATAAAAATAAGTTAATTTATAGAACAAGTACTAGGTGCCCCATAATGGTGTTTTCTGTAATTCGGGCATTTATGGAACAGAATAGCATGTCTCTTACAAGATCAGCTCATCCAACAGGAAAAATGGATAACTCTTCAGGACCACCAGCCCTTCTTCAGTCGTAAACAGCATCTCAAAACTAAATACAGTTTGAGAAGGGTTGGTTGGAGTTTCATGTTATTGTGTTTAATGAGTAACGTAAAGTGCTTTTACTTTCTCTTCGCAGTCTGCATTTTATTGTTTTTGACACTGAGGTCGCTCATGACATCTTGAAGGTATGGGATGGGCCTATTGAGAGCAGCATACTTCTGAAAGAATGGAGTGGCTCAGCCCTTCCAGAGGATATTCACAGCACTTTCAACTCATTAACATTACAATTTGACAGTGACTTCTTCATCAGCAAATCAGGGTTCTCCATTCAGTTTTCAAGTATGTAAATATTTTTTCATCTCAAATACAATAATTATTTACACTGTTTATATACATTATTCTTATAAGTATGAACTGTTTTTATCTTACAACTTCCTCAGTCTTTAAAAAAAAGAGATTATATGATTTTAATTATTTTATTTATTGCAAATAGCTACAACTAGGGTGAATTTTTGGATTTGCTTTGAATGTTTAAGTTTTCGTATTCCTTGGTTTTGTACAGCAGCCACATGCCTAGCATTATGTAATTAGCATTATTTAACAGGTCAGAATGGGTTTGTACGTACATAAGTTTTTTCCTGTGCTGATAGTTTTAAATATTCCCACCAGTGCTACCTAATAACATATTATTTTGTGTTTATATTTTATGTTGTTTGGGTTTATTTTCTCACAACATTGGTTGCATGATGCATCATTTTAACGCCTCAACCACTCTTTGTGTGCATGATTAAACGGAAGAAGAAAATGTATCTCACCATATTGAAATACATTTAAAAATTTACTATTAAACTAATCAAATTAATCTTCAGGTCTAAAGTGATCGATATTGTATGTGTCATCAATATTGTAAAACTGAGTATGTGGAGTTTTTCTGTGATACGATGACTGAAGGGTTAAAGAGTGATGGTAGGACTGCAGGGAGAATAGAACATTGTCTTTGTCTTAGTCATTGCATCCTTATATATGTAGGTATAATGTATGTAAGTGTACTTCTGCTCAGGAACCAAGGAAAATAATGAATTAATAAAATATGTGAGAGTAGGAGTATTATTTAAAACCTTCTCTGTGGTGCTGTCATTCAGCAGTAAAGGTCACTAATAAGCTTTCAGTCATTATTTGCATGAGGAAATATGCTTTGGGGGTTTCCTGGCTTCTAAATAATGCCTTTTATATTTACCTGTTTACTTCATTTTGCTTGATTTGCCTGAATGTTGAACCCCCCCAAATGACAGGCTCTTTCATCAGCCGTAAGATACCTAGTTATAAGTATGCAAAATGAATTAAAGACAAAGAGCAGAACAAATATTTCTAAAATTTTTGACCAGTGTGCTATATAATATGCTGCTTTTCATGTGGTTTTAAAAAAATTAAATTTTACATTTGTGGAAATGAAGGTGTTTTTTACTCTGTTAAGGTTAGCAACCACATTTTATGTTGTACTATATGAAAATGTTTATGCACAAATTATGAAAGGAGGAAAATATTAAAGTAGTTAGATTTGTCAACACATTTTTTTTAACCTTCAGTGATACTTATAGTAAGTAGGAGACAATTTAATGCTTTAAGGGTGAAGAACTGAATTTGTCGTCTTAGCATAATATCTGATGGATGCACTCACTGATCATGCTGGCAATTGCAGTGTATGTGTTACTGGAATTAATTGGAATTAGTGATGAAGAACCGAATGCCTCAGCTCAAGTAAAGGGAAAATGAAAAGTTTCATTCACTCTGCTTGAGAAGTGGGATGTTTTATTAATTTTTTAATTGTAAGGAGTAAAAAATATGATTTAAGGAATATCTTAACATAAATTTTAAATTATTTCTTCTAAAAATCAGAGCTTAGTTTATTTAGTCTCCTTGAGGCAATGGGCAGACCACTGTGGCCTTGATTGGTAAAGGTTTTAAACTAATTGATCTATAGGTAAGTGAGGATCTTTGCATGCTTTAGTATTTATCATGTGTTCAAACTATAAGCTAGTTTATAGCAAAGCTGCACAGAATATTGAAATTTCACCACTTTAGTAGTTTGTAACTCGATGAATAAAAGAGACTTGAGTTGCTTAAACTTTTTTCTGGTAGTTGCAGAAGATGTAGATGTTTTATTACAAGTTCTATGAAGGTAATTGCTTGTTTTGTGCCTTTGTGTGACGAAGGATTTTCAAGTGTTTCATTTATTAATGAGTATGTTTTATTTAAATATTAATTTCAATGTAAAAAGTAATATTCAGGTGCAGAATTGCACAGGATTGGAAAACCTTCAACAATCTGGATCTCTTACACATGCAATTTCTGTATTGGATTATGCAATTGAGATGAGTGTCTACGTCAATGAACATCCAATTATGGGATCATACGAAGGATATACATCTGAGAGTATCAGGTCAAAGGAACAGCTTAAAGACAAAGCATTAAAGTGCTAACTTTCAGCTGGAGAATTTGTTTCACTGTGCTGTGAATGTGCTGATTACTTTCTGTATTTTGCACTCTATCATGCCTTTATTGCATCTGCTTAAAAAAGAGGTGCTGGGAAAGGATAGTATGAGGTAGAAGAGAAAATATCACTATAAATTACTTACTGTTGATTGTAAATGTAATTAGAGGTATTTTTAATGGAAAAACATAAGTGGCTGAAGCTTAAAAAATGTTTGAATACTATTAAAAGTGCCTTGTCTTACCCACTCAGCTTAGCATATAGAGCGTGAGGACATGAACTGACAAGAGTGATTATGTTAATTGTAATCAGACTAATGCTTTTCATTAAAACTTAATTACCATTTAATCATGCATAAAAGGACAAAAAATGGAGTTCACTGTACAAAATTGACCTTTACTCTGGGGGTTAAATACATTTAAACTATGTATTACAAGCCAGGGATGTCAACTGACTCTCTCTGATCACCATAGAAGAAGTGAACTCAGGAAGGGGATAGGCAAATTTGGTGTTTGACTTCTTTATTGCAAAGAAACAAAGTTACTGGCAGCAAAAACTTCCTACCTAAGTTAGCCATAAAAACGAAGTTTTCTAACCTAGTGTAATTCTGTCCTACCTGTCTACGCCAAATGGGATAAATTTCCCTGTGAAGTTGCCTGTTTCTTTTTATCAGCTATAGGTCTAGTTATGCTAACATACACTAAATCTCAAACTTCTGGACTTCTAGGGGCAGGTGAAATGAATCTTACCTGTCTTTTCGCAGGTGTCTACTTCCCTTTGAGGTGCCATAAACTATCCTGGCTAGTCTCCATCTGCCACTCCAGAAGGTCACACCCCACTAAGTCCTTGGTCGTATCTTCCACTCATGTGCAGATACTTCGGATATTATAAGGCATCTCGAGTGAGACTAGCCACCTATGTTGAAGCAGATCAGTCTTGCCCTGGATGTTTAATCTTCAGCTACTCTAGACTTCTGAAAGCACTTGGATCCCATGCTAGGGGATGGCCCATTGCATTTATTGGCCTGAAGCTTATTTTATTGAGAGCTGGTTTATATCTAACCATATAATTTGTTTAGTTGATATTAACAATACCAATAGAAGTGGCAGATAATAGGAACAGCACTGGCAGGTGCTAGTCATGTTATCATTCTTACAGACTCTGTTAGCCTTATTTTAACAATACCTAACAGTAGTTCTACACTTACAGTCTAGCCTTTTTTCTTGAACTAAATTCTCAGTTGTTGTAACTTAAGAGAACTGTATCCTCTTCTTAAACTAAATGATGCCTTCATAGTTCCTCAGCTGGTTTAACAGATTTTTCTCCTCAGGGCTGTAATACATAGAAGGATTATTTGCACTCTTCTTATAATGGAAAAAACATTTTTGGAAATGTCTGGCTTTTTTAGAGCCGGATGCATCTGTGGTGGTTTTCCATGCTTACCTCTGGTTCTATGACATTGTTAATTTCTCCTAGTTATAGTATTCTCTAAGCGTACACATTAACTAACAATATACCTATCCCTGCTTTCAAGTGAACAGAAAGCTTATCTTTTTTTTTTTTTTTTTGCTAACAGAGAACAAATGGCAAAAAGTTAATAAAGTAGTAAAGAGATTTTTCTCAATTTCTTTGTAATATTTCTATCTTATTAAAAGAACTTTAGGCACTGATTTAATTAAAAGTGAAGATACGAAATGAAGGCATTTGTGTAGATGGTTTAGTCCAATTTTGCTTCGTTGTTTGCTTGCTCTCCCAATAATTTTAAAATTTGTTCTTGAAGTAAATGCAGAGATAAACAATGAAGAGTAAAGATGCTTGACTAAATTTTTACCTTAACAACACAAGTCATCCATTATGATAATAAAAATAAACAACTTATACCAACCAGTTAATTAGAACAATTAGTTGGAAATTATTGTGTCTGATGTTGACACATCTGTTGATATCTCACTTCCTCTGACAAGACCTTAAGCATCAGCAGTTCTGTGTTTGATTGTTCCTAATGATACTAGGCTTAATGTGACAAATCTGTTTAAGCAATGATGCCCGCTTCAGTCCAGTTTTGTAATTGCATTTGGTCATTTGTTTGTCTACAGGAATTCTTACAGTAACTGTCACCTATCTTAAACTGTTACTGTTGTCTTGTAAATTGTTCTTTTATTGCTGAGATATCTTTTAATCACTTGCCTAGTGGGCTGAGCTACTACATTTAAGTAGTATAAGCATGTCCATAACAGAATCTTCATTGCTAGGTTTCATCATGCAATTGTTCCAGTTCGATTCACAATTAAATTACCAAGAAAAGGGATTTAATGCAAAAATATATTTTAAAAGAAATTTACCCATGTTTAATCATGTATCTGCCTTACTAACTAAATTTTGAATTCATGGAAAATGAAATCCATTAAGACATCCCTTCTTAAAATAAATAAAAGGACATAAGACACAAGAAATCAAGATTCCCTTTTAAAGTCTGTTACCTAATCATTTCACAGTTCAGTCTCTTCTCTTGCCGTTTGTGATGCTATAAGTGTTGCATTGCATACTCACAATAACATGGTTTCATGAAACTGTGTTAGAGCATTCCTATCCATCGTGTATGGATATGTATCTATGGCCTGGGCAAGGCATCCTCAGCCTCACAGGGGATAGCAGTTCTTAATTTAGTTCCTGTGGAACTAAGCATAAATGAAGGTTGTAGGTTACTTTGATGGTTGTCTCTAAACTTGTGAGCTTTTGTACTTCAAACTTAATGAAAGAGGCTGCATTAGCCCTTCGGTTTCTTTTTTCTTTACATTCTTGGACAATACAAGATATTTAAATATGTGGTTGATGCTAATGTGCACAGTTCTCAGTCTGTACATTTACATATATTGCATGAGGTGATACTTTTTAGAGAGCAAACAATATTCTTTCACATTTGGAGGTGTTTGTTAGTCTGAAATCACTGCAAATCCTATATACAATGTCTCAGCTTTGATATGTCAAAATCCTTCTCAAAACTACTATGCTAACTACTAAACAGGGAAAGCATGTGCATTGCCTGCAATTTACAACCCTAGCTCCTGAAAAGTCTTTATTATTTTTATAACCATGCGGAGCAGAAAAAATAGAGTCTCTCCAGCACAATACTACAGCAAATGGCTTACATGATTGTTTACCATAGACATAGTGAAATCGATATTGATGAAGGTGATGTATTTTTTTCTTGAGCTACAATAGATTACAGGCTAAACAAACTGATAAAAAAAGAAGTGTCCTTCAGGTGAAAGATAAATTAGGCACAAATCTAACATATTACTTACAAGGCTATAGACACACAGGTATGCAGTGTGTCACATTCTCAAAACCAGTCTCCTATTGATTTTCAGTGAAGTTTTAAATCAACTTTGAAAACGTAATTTGGGGGCCAAATCCAAAATAAGATCTAAAATGGGATTCTGGAAGATTATTAATTTAAAAAGAATGAGGCTCAACACATTGGCTGCCAACACATGGACGTCTGAAAACTCCCTAGCAATCTGTGTTTTTGCCAGCTGCCCTTTCTTCTGGCACCTACCTCTGGGTCCAACTTTTGTGTACACAGAAGCCTTTTCCACTCTGAGCAGATGAGACGGTAGGAGATGGGAAACCTGTACAGAGTGTTACTCTATAACCCACTCAGTATCATGTAGCTTACTGCTTAGAACACGTGCAAGGACTAAGAAACAATGATTTAGTTCATTTCCAGCTTAAGGGAATTCAAATCACCTCTCCTGGCTCTGCCATTTTAGGCACCTGATTTTTCTGAGTAATTTCTAAAAAGTCTAACTGTGGAATTTAGTTTGATTTATCATCCTCGAATCTAAAATGTAGTTACTGTTTACCCTGCTTTACAGCATATATGTTTTAATTGTGTTCAGCTTCAAGTTTCTGAATTCGTTAGGTTTTTTTGAAAATTACATATGGCAATGTTGCATTACAGCAACATTCTCATAAGTATGTAAGCTAGATATTAATTGCATGTCTATATATTAGTGTAGGGGCTGAGAAGAAAAGAGTCTGTTATAAAAGAAGAGCAATAACAAAAGAACTGGTGATTTTTAATGTCTGGGTTACTTATCAACGCATATAACCTCTGTACCCTTTAGGTGTTTGCACAATAGCAAATGAAGCAATAGCAGACTTGTAATTTTTATGCAGTTACAGAATCTCTTGGGAATCTTCAGAGTAAAACAACTTGGAAAGGAGACAAGTTGAAAAGTTGACAGGCTGTCTAAATGTTCACTTTACTAGATGACACATCAGTGCTTAGATGTCTGGTGTTTTGTTTAATTAGGATCAAGTGTATTTGGCATGATAAAAAGGATGTTAGTTTCAAATACACAAAATAACTTCTGAGTCTTCAAGAACCAAAGTTTAAAGAACATTTTTGTGCTTATTAAACATCTGTCATTGTTTTTAAAATTTAGAACTCTGTATAAGAAATGGAGATTAACAGTGAAATGACTATTAAAAGGCATCAGTCTCATAAGTGGTGCATACTTCACATGGTCAAAATGGGAAAAATGTTGTTTGCTGAGATATTGCATAACCTTTCAAGGAGAAAAATAAGATATTCAGAGATTTGTTGAAAAAAGACACTAGTTACAGAGGTGGGCTTATGCTCATCTACTTGAAAGTTATGATTCTTTAACAGATATGTACTATAGTGAACCATTTTTAGAGCTGTTATTGTCTGTCAGATAAGAAATAACTTCTCTGAGGTCATGACCATGCTTTCCTTCCCCTGTGGGCAAGTATACATTTAGTAAACTACACTAATATGGGATGTCAGGTAAATTGTCAGAGTGGTGCCTGGGGAGTGCTTACACAGTACTCATTAGTAATGACAGCCATTACTTTAATTCTTGGATTGATGCTTATAAATTCTAGTGGAAAAAAGTCCACTGCTGTTAAAAAACCTGCCATGGCTTTTACTTCATTTAGATATGGTAACCATCCCAAGGTACCAGATACACTATTTGGGAATGGAAACAAGGTAAAAAAAAATATGAATAAGAAAATGTTAAACAAAACTCTTGTGTTTGTAGTGTGTATCATAACCCATGAATTTTTATATAGGGGTGTTTTACAATTTCTGTGATTTGTCTAAGTAGCCACCTACTTACTAGAACATTCATAAAACCATTTTACTAATCTAAAATGTTTGTCTCTCATCTTGCTCATTACTTTTTCAACCTTTCTTTCTCCTGAAAATTTACAACACAATAAAAAAAAAAAAAAAGAGCAGTTTCAAATTTGCAAATGTTTAGTTGCTCCTGGTGCTTCTTGTAGTGGCATACTCTCTTGGTGTGGATGGAAGGAGTAGATGCAGTTATTAATACAGAAAATGGATTACCTGCACATTATGGTCACAAAGGTTGAATAGTGATGGTAGCGATGGAGCACTTTCATCTTATGAAAGCCTTTTGGTTGTACCATTTAAAATGAGCTAAAAAATTATTTTAATGAAATATTATTTCCTGGGATTG
Organism: Vanellus vanellus; assembly: GCF_965231255.1. Lineage (NCBI taxonomy): Eukaryota > Metazoa > Chordata > Aves > Charadriiformes > Charadriidae > Vanellus > Vanellus vanellus. The sequence continues at coordinate 104,868,755 of NC_138907.1, forward strand.
AAACAGAAAAAATGAAAAAAAAAAACGTAACATCCCCCCCCCCCCCCAAAAAAAAAAAATAGAGCAGGGAGGGTGGACTGTTATCACTAACACATAGGGGGTATGGGAGACACTGTGATTTACTTGTAGATACACACACACCCCAATATCATTAATGGTGATTGCAGCACCGGCTTTGTGACTTCTTATTTTGGCTTTTGCTCACAATTGTGGTAAGTTCTTTGAAAAAGACATGTTTGGGTGGAGCAGCCTGGAGTGCAAGTCAGTGATTTAGGGACAGTAGCATCCCGAGACAGGACCTTCTTTCCTTGGAAAGACTGCAATGTTTACTGCAACTTAGGTTGTTGAATACCTGAAGCCAGTAGAAGAGACCTGACATCTTCCACAAATCCACAGTGGATATAGATTTGTGTATCCGCTTTCTGAATGATTACTTGTTTTAAGTCATACCATACTGATTGTTCTGCCTTCTTACATTAACTGATGAGTAAATAATATTGCCTCTGGTTTGAATGCTTTTGTAAAAATATTGTGCTTTTAATTATGGATGTTTAGTATCTATACCTTCAAGCTTTTATTTTATCTTTCCCTTACAGCTTCTATTGCATCAACCTGTAACGATCCCGGGACACCACAAAATGGCACTAGATACGGAGACAGCAGAGAGCCTGGAGACACTACCACCTTTCAATGTGACCCTGGCTATCAACTTCAAGGACAGGCTAAAATTACATGTGTGCAACTGAATAACCGATTCTTCTGGCAACCTGATCCTCCTACATGCATAGGTAATAAGATGAAATGTTGGTCTCTCTTTAAGATTAATACAGATCAGATTTCTTGTTCAACTAGTGGGCGTATGATGCTCATGCTGGAGTGATGCTCTTCGCAGAAACCAGTTATTTTATACTTACGGTTACTGACAGCCTCATTCTCAGTATTTTTGGATGTCATTTTCTCACTCTATTCTATTCTTTAAACTTCATACAAGTTTAAAACTGACAAAGTCTAATAGAAATAATTAAATGGAAGAGGTGATTTAGATAAAAAAAATTCTCTTTGAAATCATCTCGTTAGAATGGCCTTCTATGTAATAATTTAGTTAGATAGAGTCCATTATTTGTTCTGAAAATTTTCTGAATTCTCCTCTAGGTACCCATCCTGAGCAATCCCTAGGAAGCTAAAGATATTTTTTTTCTGAAGCAGGATGCTCGTTAGGAAAGGTAGATGCAGAGAAGGAGGTCCAAGTGACAATGCTGTTGAAAGAAATCAGATATATTTCCATAACACCAAGAGGGGGTGGGAGATCTTTCTTTGAAATAAATTTTGATTCTTGGTTCTGTAGTCCTATATAGCATAAAGATTCCTCTGAGGTTCTGGTCAGCAGACTAATAATTACAGACTTCGAAGTCTTGCTGAAATGTATTTTAAGGTCATCAGTGTAGCTCTTCTAAGATTAGAGTTAATCAATATATGTGAAAAATTATCTCCTAGGTATAGTAATTTTTTAAAATCTGTATGATTTTCTTGCCCATTGGTTCATAATTAAATGAGTACTTATTTTAATGATCCCCAAACCAGATCCAATATGTTTTAATAGCACTGCAATAAGCATAATGCTTTTTCTTTCTACAAACCATTTCAGAGATGCTCTTTCCAAAACAGCAAATCCCCAAACTGCAATCCCTCTGTTTCTCTAAAGTGTGATACTCAGTACTCAAATACTGTGATACTCAGTACTCTGAACATTGTGTGACTTCCATTCCTGATTGTTTTTTTTTTTTTTCTGCTCTATTTGTACTTTATAGCTTTGATCATGGTTATCTCAGGCTGAATCATCAGCACCCATAAGGAATGCGCAAATCATTTCCTGGAACCAGTATTTGTGAATAAAACAAACAAACAAACAAATTAAAGGAAAGAAAAACTCCACAACCCCCCCACGCCCTGGATCAAAAATAATGGCTAAAACGCCAAAAACTACAGACACAAAACCACCCAGATACATAAATATACTAAATGTTTAGATAAATAAACAGATAAATAAAAAATGAAGGGGAAAAGAAAAATTAGTTTCTTTTCATAAATACCACAAGGGGAATGACTTCATTAATGTTTTAATTTGGGTTAGGAGCATGGATTCTGAGCAAATTTTCTTGCTCATGCTTTTGTTCATAGTTTTGAATTTTCTTGGAGCTTTTGAATGAAACTAAACTGCAAGATATGTTCTATGAGTGCATCTGATGTATTCCAACCACTAGAGAACATTCAGTCCATTGGCCGGAAAAAATCCTTCTTTAAAATGTTTAATTCAGATTCCAAATCCTTAGTACGAACTGTTTTGTAGTGCAGATGTGTTCCTATCAGTCTGCATGACTTGGTGCAGCCCATGTTGACTACTGCACTTTTTAGTTAGACTTCTATGTGATTATCATCTTTGGAAATGGAATTCCTTATCTGGTTAAAAGTATCATTCAATTTATTGTAACTAAATTAATATATTGGATTTTTGTTTTGGGTAGTCATAGAATTATAGGAACATAGAATGGTTTAGGTTGGAAGGGGCCTTGAAGACCAGGTTGCCCAAGGCCACATCCAGCCTGGCCTTGGACACCTCCAGGGATGGGGCCTCAACAACCGCTCTGGGCAACCTGTTCCAGTGCCTTACCACCCTCAAAGTGAAAACTTTCTTCCTAATGTTTAATCTAAACCTGTCCTCTTCCAGTTTAAAGCCATTCCCCCTCGTCCTATCACTACACGCCATTGTAAAAAGTCCTTCCCCAGCTCTCCTGTAGGCCCTCTTTAGGTACTGGAAGGCCACAATAAGGTCTCCCTGGAGCCTTCTCTTCTCCACGCTGAACAGCCCCAACTTTCTCAGCCTGTCATCAAAGGAGAGGTGCTCCAGTCCTCGGATCATCCTCGTGGCCCTCCTCTGGACCCACTCCAGCAGGTCCATGTCCTTCTTATGTTGGGAGCTCCAGAGCTGGACGCAGTACTTCAGGTGGTGTCTCATAAGAGCAGAGAGGGAGAATCACCTCTGTAGTAAAAGTAGTACCTTTACTGACTGAACTAAACTTTTTTGTGTTACATCTATGGTCAAAAGAAACTGCATTCTGAATCCTGCTATTGAACTTTCCCAGTTCTTAAAGTACTTCCAGTACATAAAAAATGCTTATGCTTGATAGAGAGTAACAGCAAGTTAAATAGGACTTCCTGCCTCCTTACTCTCTATCAAGCTAGACTTCCTATTTAACTTCAGATTTTTATTCCTTTACAGAGAGCTTTTTTTGTGGTTCTTTTGAATATGAACAGAGCTTACATTTTTAAAGGAAAATATAAAAATGTTTCCTAGCTGGAAGTGGGAAAGCTCTGTTGTTGTTTTTTTTTTGTTGTTTTTTTTTTTTAATTATTTTTACTCCTATTTAACAGCTAATATGTGCTTGTGAGTTTAACGTGACCATATTCCTATTTCTTTTTTAATTGTGACAGCTGCATGTGGAGGAAACCTGACAGGCCCAGCAGGAGTTATTTTATCACCTAACTATCCACAGCCTTATCCTCCTGGGAAAGAATGTGACTGGAGAATAAAAGTAAACCCTGACTTTGTCATTGCCTTGATATTCAAAAGGTACCATTTCTAGATGAATGCCTCTGTTTAACAGGTTTTTAAATGTCACATCTAAAATTGGCATCATTTATCACTTCTTAAAGCTTCTAATTATATTCTCTGGCTAAGTCCTGGAGCATACATCTAATATGTGCTTTATCATTGCTTCCAAATAACGTAAAAGAAAATAATTTGGTTATATGGCACTTTTGATATCGAATATATTCCTGAGCAACAAAACTTTCTGTGGCCTATGAAATAAAAATCCTTGAAAAGCAATGTCAATTTGTAGAAATGGTGTATATTGTTGTACATATAGTAGAAACTTGAGCTGTAGTGGAAACTCTGTATTTCAGTTCTTAAAGGTTTTTGCAAATACAGGCTAAATACACTGCTTGGTGCGCATAGATCAGAATAAAAAAAATTATCTACTTAGTCAAGAGATAAAAGATGTCTAGATAATATTGTCTCATAATTTTACAAAAGTTTTATTAACTTAATGTTCCATCATCAAACTGTTGCATAGATTTTCAACACAAATTGAAGTTCAGGGATATAGTCATATTCATGTGTTCGATTTATCATTTCTCTTTAAATCAGGCCTATATACTCATCTTGGGTGCTATATCTATGGATGCAAATATAAATTTTTTCTTTTATTGATTCTCTGTCCTAAGTGTGATTTTTAAGCTAAGGATGGTAACATTGCATTTGACTTCATGGGATGGTGATCAATTATGATTCTTTTAAAAACAGATGATGACACGTTCAGAATTTTGTTGTGTTATATTTTCACTCACCAAAACAAAACAAAAGAAAAAAAAGGTTTATTTTGTTGACTGACTGCAATGTGTTTTCTAATAAAATATTGATACACAAGAAATTAAAGAATCAAAGCCTAAGGTACTTGATACTATATAATCAAGAATATGATAATCCTGTTCTTCAGGTAATTGATCAAACAGCATTAAGGGATGAGAATAGTTCTCCACTAATTACACTCTTGAAACTGTCACATGGTAGGTATGTTAAGCAGCATATTTCTGTGGACTGCCTAAATAATCAGCTCAAATGCTCCATTTTAAGTAAGATGAAAGAAACTTTTAGTTACTCAGTAGTCAGGTTTGTTTGTGAATTCTATTATAAGGAATATAAGTATGAGCAAAATAATGGAATTTGCAGTTGATGCTATATTTCCATAACATTTTATAAGTAATTGCAGTCCAGTAATACACAATGGACTGCCTAAGTCTTTTCTAAAGTTGATATTCTGTGCTAGTTCTTAAATTCTCCAGATAGAAATCTTCCTTTGAAAGTTGAAAGAAAAGGTTATGCCATAGCTTCCCAGGTTTTTGACACTATCTGTTACAAAACTGTCTGATGTTGGAGAATATTGTTGGAAACACATCCATCTTCTGACTGATGGTGATATTGGGCCTTTTAAAGGTGTAGATTGTGGGGTTGTTCATCTTGTAAATATTTTTAAAATATTGGGAAAAAAAAAAGGAAAATTGGAATACAAATTAAGGAGGGGAAAACCACCATTATTATCTGTATACGTATGGATGTCAAACAGTCAAAATGTAAAACTTTCACTACTTTTCCTTTTTAATAAATACTGTATTTTTAGTATAAATGGATCATAAGAGTAACATGGATTCATATTTAATGAAAAAGTGTAGAAATACATGCTGGTGACTTTGTAATGGAGAAGTAAATTGACATAGTTTTACAAATATATTTAATGTTAGAATACAAATAATTTATTGCGCTGTCACAAACCCCTCTGATTTATACAAAATGTCAGTGCTGAAATAACTCCATCTCTGCAATCCTTTCAGTAACTTCCTTGATTTTTAGAATAGAATAGAATAGAATAGAATAGAATAGAATAGAATAGAATAAAATAGAATAGAAGAGACCTGCAGTTGGAGGAGAGCTGCAACTATCGTCTAGTCCAACTGCCTGACTGCTTCAGTGCGGACCAAAAGTTAAAGCACATTGTTAAGGGGATGGTGTCCAAATGCCCCCTAAACACTGACAGGCTTGGGGCATTGACCATCTTTGTAGAAAGCCCGTTCCAGTGTTTGACCACCCTCTCAGTAAAGAAATGATACCTAATGTTCAGTCTAAACCTCCCCTTGCACAGTTTTGAACTATTCCCACGTGTACTATCACTGGATACCAGGGAGAAGAGGTTGGCACCTCATGCTCCACTTCCCCTCCTCAGGAAGCTGTAGGGAGCAACGAGGTCGCCCCTCAACCTCTTTTTCTCCAAATTAGACAAGCCCAAAGTCCTTAGCTATTCCTCATACGACATTCCTTCCAGCCCTTTCACCAGCTTTGTTGCCCTCCTCTGGATGCTTTCAAGCGCCTTCACATCCTTCTCATATTGTGGGGCCCAGAACTGCACACAGTACTCAAGGTGAAGCTGCACCCACACTGAATACAGCAGGATAATCACCTCTTTTGACTGGTTATACCATGCTTGATGAACCCCAGAATGTGGTTTGCCCTCTTGGCTGCTAGAGGGCTGACTCACATTGAATCTGCTGTTGACCAGCACCCCCAGATCCCTTTCTGCATGGCAGCTCTCCAACCACTCCTCTCCCAATTTATAGTTGTTCCTGGCATTACTCAGTCCCAGGTGCAGAACCTAGCATTTGTTCTTGTTAAATTTCACTCCATTAATCATAGCCCAATGCTCCAGTCTCTTTAGTTCCCTCTTCAAGGCCTCCTGGCCCTCAAGAAAGTCAACAGCACCTCCCAGTTTGGTATCACCAGCAAGTTTGCTAATGGTGCATTCAACTCCTACATCCAGATCGTTGATAAATATATTGAACAGAACTGGCCCTAGAATTGAACCCTGAGGAACACCGCTGGTGACAGGTCGCTAGCTAGATGTAGCCCCATTCACTACACCCCTTTGAGCTCTGCCATTCAGCCAGTTCTTCACCCAGCGGACCATGAACCCACTCATCCCACAGCTGCACAGCTTGTCCAGAAGGATGCTGTGAGGGACAGTATCAAAAGCCATACTAAAATCTAGAAAAACTACACCTACCACCTTCCCTTTATCCACTAGATGGGTGACCTTATCATAGAAGGATGTCAAATTAGTTAAACAGGACTGTCCTTTTGTGAACCCATGTTGACTGTGTCTGATGATTGCGCTATTCTTTAAATGCCTTTCAATAGTACCCAGTATAATCTTCTCCATAATTTTTCCAGGAACTGAGTTTAGACTAACAGGTCTGTAGTTCCCTGAGTTCTCTCGTGCCCTTTTTGTTGATTGAACTAATATTGGCTAGCTTCCAGTCAGCAGGGACCTCCCCAGAGCCCTCCCCTACCACTTTGGTAGGTGGTCAAGAGGGCTAGTGTTTTTTTGACATCTACAAAATCTACTTTCTTAACATACCATTTTCTGTTCATTTTATCTAAAATTTTTCATTCTTAGGTAGTATGCTACAGCTAAGACCTGTACTATTCTCATGGATCTGACTTTGAGAAGACAACAGTGTCTGCATAGGATGAGAATGTGGGCTGAGAATAGAGAGATGCGATATATTTTGTCAAATGTTTGTTGGTTACAGAAAGATTGAAACCCATTGCCCTGCACTATTTGCTTTTCCTTGGTTTTGGTCTGTAGGCTGTTATTTCTTTTAACACTTCTAACTCTCAATAAAAGATTCTCTGTCTTAGCAGAAGTTTCAAAACACTTTTCTGGCTTTTGTTACCTCTTAAAAATAAGGCATAAAATATTCATTATATGAAGCCATTTCCATTTGACATAATTTAGGCAATTTTTTTTTCTTTCTGCTGATTTCTTAGCTTAAGATATTGTTCTTTTTTGTCTTACATGATTTGGAAAAGTTTGTGTCTAACAGTACCAACTGATGTAATAGAAAGAAACACAGCTGACCACGACACTTGCAAAAAAGCCAAATATTTATTTATTTTCGTTTACAAAGATAATTAGAAAGAAAAGAATCCACTCGAGTGAAGTCCTTGCCTGCTTTTTTTAATGTAGTTTTACTTCTCCTATGTTTTCTTCAGTGTTCCTATTATATCCTTTTATCTAGCTTTTTATAAATTTCTCATATAAAGGCCTGTGTTTTTATCTTCATGTTGTCTCAGAAGTCATCTCATTTAAATTCCTCTGAAAGACATTTCATTCATATTATCTTCATAATTGCTTTGTATAAACATATAAATGTAATCAAATATGGCATAGCATTGGTGGTTTAGTGTGAATAATAATTCACTTCAATTTATCATAATTCTCTGATATAATTTGGGTCTGAACAAAGGCAAGTTCCAGGATGGTGGTCTGTCCATTTGAAAGCATCTTGTTTCTAAAATGGTGAATTTATGTTTGTAATAGGTGAATTTAATATCACCCAGTTTAGCCAACTAAAAGCTGGACTTTTAATTTGAGTTAGTTGTTGGGATCATTCCTGTGGTCACTGGTAAGAGACAGCCTCTCTGTAGCAGGTGATTCATTCCATCCTGAGAAAAGTGTTTCAGATAGGTGGGAGGATATGCTTCGTTTTCATTGACTGTAGATGGAGCCTGCATGATGGCCTGATAATAGATCATTTGGAAAGCTGAAGGTGTTCACATCAGTGGTAAAGAGAACTCCATTGACAGTTAGTAAATTTTCACTGTGGATCATATTTAAAAAGACTTTTATTTCTGGAGAAGAAAATGTGTTAAGCAGAAGATTGGCAGCCACAGTCACAGTAGCGTTTAACTCATGAAAAAGAAATGAAGACTTAATTCTTTTTTTCCTTTATTTTCAGTTTCAATATGGAACCCAGTTATGATTTTCTACATATTTATGAAGGGGAAGATTCCAACAGTCCTCTAATTGGCAGTTTTCAAGGCTCACAGGCTCCTGAAAGAATAGAGAGCAGTGGTAACAGTCTGTTTCTGGCTTTTCGCAGTGATGCTTCTGTTGGAATGTCAGGATTTGCCATTGACTATAAAGGTACTGTTCTTACCATAATCTACAGAAACATAAAGGGAAATAAATGTTATTTAGTATTTATTGAGGCTCAAATCTGTTTAATTCTAGATGCGCTTATACTGAACTGCCAAATACCTTTTTGCATTGATGTAGGTTTTAAAAACTATTTTCTGTAAATGTGTGGAGGAACACAGAAATCCTCTTTCATGAAATCTCTTTCACATTACTTATGCACATTTTCATCTTCCAGAAAAAAAAGTAGGGATAGAATATGCACATCAAAAGTAGCATTTGGAAAACAGTTGTAGAATAATGTGATTGTCTTAACCAATTAGAATACGTGACTGCTTATGCTTCCTTGCTGGTCCATACCAGTATATTTTCCTTTACACTTTGTTGTTGTTGACCAGCACATTTCTTAATAACTACTGCAGGAAATATTTGCATTTTTTGGGGTGTAGCTATTACTAGCCAGAGACGGGTTATGCTGACTGTTTATTAAAGACACACACACACTTTAAAGCTGGTTTCTTTTCTGGTCGCAGATGCTGTCTCTGACTTGATTGTCATCTCTGCTGAGATTTATCAAGCTATTTTTCATCAGCAGAGGTGCTGCCTCAGCTTCTTGACAATGGAAGTAAACCACATTAATGACAAAAATGAAGGAACAAAAATATCTAAAGAATATAGAAATAACATATAAATGAGAGGGATGTTAAAAAGGACTATTAAATCATTTTTATATTTAGTCTTCATCTTCCATCCAGCATCATGCGTTATTCTCCATGTTGGAAAGGCTTTTCTTCCCAAAGTAATTGTGATGTTGCGATAGATGAAATCTCAGTCTGTTCCTATCTAAACTTGAAACAAAATATAAATAAAATAGGAAAACAATTTGTTCCAGAAAGCCTTGTTGGCCTGCAAGGAAAGAAAATGACAAGTTGAGCAGAAGGAGATAAAGAGATAAAGTTGCCTGTTGGAAATATGCATACACATTTTTGCTCTGTGGGTATTTTCTGTTCTCAGCATAGTCTAATATATGTGCCTCTGTGCAAACAGCAGTTAAATGAAATAATAAGAGAATAGAAATATAGCATCTAAGAGCAGAATAGTATATTTTAAAAAGTTATATTCAATGGGCAGTATGTTTGTGCCTAGTAATTCAGTATGTTTATTAAGTACATTATTTAATATTTTATATAAAAATTATTATTTTAGATTTCTGATTATGGACATCCAGTTTTGCTTTCTTATGATATTCCTTAAGTGTTTCATTAAAATACAAGCTTTATTAACATTTAATAAGGGAAGGAGGCATGCTGTAAACTTTGACTGTGAATTTGACTCTGGAAGTTTTAATAAAAAATATTTGCCTCCTGTAATGAACTTCATTTATGTTAGGTGCATCCTTCCCTCCTAAAGAGTTCACGTGTTTAGCAAAATATTGCTTATAGAAGTAATATTGCACAATATTTTCATAAGTTTTAAAGGGACTGAGTTGTGTTTAATCCTTTTGTAGGAAAGCGTGTTGCTTATTTGTCAACATACCAAGTTGTCAATATACTAATATTTTGGTTTCATTTATTTAGTTATAAATAATGTTCTATGCCTAAAACCTTCCCATTTGAAGATCATCTCAATCATATTCTTGAAACAAATTAATTTCTAATATGAATTATTTCTCCCATCCCTTTTCTTTGTATTTTAACTTGCCAAAGATGATGAATGAAATCCTAGTCTTGTTAAAATCAAAGTCTATACTCATATCGACTTAAAGATTTTGTGCCTATTAGCTCATGCCAGTAAAGAACAGTTGTGCCTATTTTGTTAGCCTTCAACCTCCAGTTATTATTAGATCTTCTTAAATATGAAGCATAAAGGAACAATAAATTTTTAATTTTTCAATTGTTCCACAGTATGGCAGCTTTCTAATCAGAAGTTACTGAGTTCTGAGCATGATACTGGGTTAAAAAACATAATCATGTAAGTGGTGAATTCTAGAAATGGTAGTTTTTCTTTTATGCTACTTAACTTCATTGGAGTCATTCAGCTTTTGGACAGTTCTGCTAGAAAAAGGTAGGAAGAAAATGCTGTTGGTTAGATCCTCTCAGTATAATTTTCTTGGCCAGATATCCAGTCTAATGCAAACGTTTATGATCTTTTGTAATAAGCATACTGAAACAGGAAAAATATTTTAATAAGCTGATGAAAAATGTAAACTGGAAAAAAAACACTGATAATTGTTCACTTTATTTTTTTTAAACTGGAAATGTATATAGATTTACTTTAATTAATTTTAACAGAAAAGCCACGGGAAGCTTGTTTTGATCCTGGAAACATCATGAATGGGACAAGAATTGGAACAGACTTTAAGCTTGGTTCAACTATTACTTACCAGTGTGATTCTGGATATAAGATTATTGATCCTTCAACTATAACGTGTGTAATTGGTGCAGATGGGAAGCCAGCATGGAACAGAGCATTGCCATCTTGTAATGGTATGTACTGTTTTCTTACCACTTCTCTTGTCCCCACAAGTGAATTCAGATTTTCTTTGTCCCTGAGGCTATAAATACTATTTCTATGCTTATAGCTTGTATTAAAAAAAATCTGAAGTTAAAAAATAAAAATCAGGATGATATGAGTTTTGGATTATAGCTTGGTCATTAATGTATTGGTTTAACTATTTAAAAATAAATTTAAATTCTGAAATCAACACATATTGTTATGTTCATAATAATGATTACAGTGTAATATGTAAGTATCCATGGTTTCCCCTTTACATCAATTTTAGTGGAAGGCTTTGTGATCTGTATAAGAATCCATATAAAATAGACTAAATACTAATTGTGAAGTATTACTGGCCTATCCATTTTTTTCTATTTATTCTCTTTGTATGTCTGTTGCCAATTTATTGTTTCTTAGACTGCAAGTAGCGGCAGTCCTTTCAACAAAATGGAGCTTCAATGTATGACTGATTGATAATAATAGGGATTTATCTGTGCTCCCACATAATCTCAAGATGTATTATTTTCAGGTATTGCCTTCCTGGTAATAGTAATTTAGAACTGCATTTTAAAAGGATGCAACAACTTAGACTATGCATATACTATTTGAATTGTGCTCAGAATAAGAACTGGGGACTGAAAATAGCTTAAGTTGTTGGACTGTTTCCAGGCATGATTTTGGTACACTTGTAGAACAATTATATTTCGTGTTATTTAAGAAGTCCTTATAAAACACTGAATAGTGTAGAAAAAGAAAAAAGACCTGTGGTTCACTATGCAAACTGATATGCTTATCTTATTTTTTTGGCTGTTTGTGTCTTTGACACAAAATTCAAATTTAAATTTAAAAATCAACATTTATTTTCTTATTTTTTTTAAGCAGAACGAACATCTTATTTCTTAAGACATAATTTGCTATTACAATAATATCTATTATTATAACACTTTATAAAATATTAAATAAAAAATAGCAGAAATGTTCTTTTGAATCCTCTATTTTTTACACCTAGAAATGAAGGTCTAGAACAGACAGAGCTCCTAAAAAAATACCTGTATTTTAACAAAATAGACATCAGTATCTCATACTGAGTTCACTTTGAGGATCATCCAATAGATAATTAAAGATCTAAAATTTTATGGGAGATTATTTTTTAACATAAATCGTTTAGTACTTTATTGAGAGTAACTCTTATATGCAACTTTCTTTTGTTTTGCTAAAATTGTTCTATATTTGTACAACACAAATGCTGAAACAAGGGATAGAGTATAAATGTTAGCCATAGCTCTGAGACGTCCTTTTAATTTTCTGCCTCAATAACTATAATTCTTATTCCAAGGTGACAATTAATGCAATATTGAGATGCTTGTGATATCTATTCAAAATAACACTGGGTGTCTAAAGAAGCAGAAATTAGTAACGGAAAGATTGGCTATTTTGACACTATTAAATCTGAGTAAATCTATGCTGGAATATATATTTGCAGAAGTACTTGAGGTCTATTTATCTAGTATGGCTTAGTGTGTGTTCCAATTTAAAAAACATACTAATGACTTAAGGTATAGAGGTTTTTAAAGTATCATTTACATGGCTACTACACTTGTATCTCTAGTACGGAGTAACCATGCTAGATAAATAAATATTTATCTATTTATACTCCTTTGTGGAGTCTTCAATAACTCTTTAATAAAATAGACTTGATTTATGAGAAGAACAAAACTCTTAAATTGTGGATTATAATGGAACCGCAGATTACTGAGGACTGCATGAGCTCTTTGGATCACCATAGGTCTTATTTTACCATAGTGCTGTAATGATGGCTGTGCCAAAGATCCAAAGGAAGTAGAGTGAAGAATCCTTTTTTGTCACAGAGCATGATTTTAAATAAAATTGAGACCCTGATAACTTAAATTAAAAGAACAATGATGCAAGTAGAAAGTATAAACAAATTATTTTATGTTTAAATATAGATTTGAAATACAGATCCATTATATAAAACATATATATGAACATAATTTTAAGGGTAGGAATAGTATAGGAGGCCAGAACCAAAATACACCCAGGATCACTATTGTTGTCACATACAGCCCTCTTGAAATGTACAACTTAACCCAGTCAAAACTGAAAATATAAAGCAAAAATGCTCATTGCACAATTTTAGTAAAATGTTCTGAGTTTATATTTCTTTATTTTCCTGATTGTTAATTTTCCTTTTTGAAATTCTTTACAATAATGGATGAAAAAACATGACAAAGTTTGAAGCATGAAGAATGGAAAAGAACTAAAATGAGTGCTGAGATCCAAGAATCTCTGAAAATGACACACTTGGTTCTTTAAGTCAATTACCCAATTAAGTGAATTAATTCAACTTTATTTCTTTGTGGTGTGTTTTTTATTGTTTTTTTTTAGGTAGCATTTTACAGTCAGACACGATGAAAATAAATTTCATATTCATCTAGGTAACAGTTGGCAACTGGCAGGTATAGGTATATTCTGAAACACTAATGGAAAGTTTCAGGCATAATGTTTTCATTATTAGTTTCACAGTCCTTAATGAAGTTATTAAAATACATCCTCTGAAAATGTAGGTTTTGCTCACTAAAACAAACATTACTTATAGTCAAAACTGAGAGCTCTGTTTAGGGTATGTTTGACTGCCACGGCACTATGCTGATAAATTTTACAGCCTTAACCCACAAGAGACATTTCCTTGCATCTTTTTTAGCCTAAGCATTCACAGGCTTTCCTTACAGAGTGGATATACTACAAAGATGTAATCATAACAATTATCAAAGATATTATCAGAAACATATTTTAAAACAGTAAAATACATTTTAGAAAGGAACATTTTTATAACTCCATAACTTTTGATTTTGTTTTAAATTAAGCGTAAGTGATACACTTTCATTCCAGTGAAATATTCATGACTTGAGAACTTCATCCTGTAATTACAAGATAGACTTTGTAGCTTAGTTTCTGGTATCCTCAAAGCAAGAAGAGAAAAAAATATAAAGATTTTAAATTCATGGCATGAACTGATTCCTTGTGATATTTGAGTTTCACTTCAACCACATAATCCTATTCAGCCTACTGATAGATTAAACTTCTCATCTTCTATCATTACATTGGATTTTTGAATAATTCATGTAAGCAGCTAAGAGAAGACACAGATTTGTAGTATTAATTGCTGCCTGTATAAAGGAGTTAAACTTGTAGAGATATTTCAAGTGTGATTTTAAAGCCTAGTTGCCGTCAGGGAGCAGAAAGAGCAGGTCTGCTCCACAAGGGCAGATAAGTCAGGAGCCGAGGATGACCAAAGTGCACGCTGTGCTGTCACTCGCTGGGTGCAGTGCTGTCACTCGCTGGGTGCCGTCCCGCAGCACATCAGCTGGGTCAGCAGAGCTGGGAGCTGGCAACAGGGTCCTTTGATAGCCCCAGACCAATGAGCTTGTCCACCTGGACCCGTGGTCCTTCTCCTCAGAGCTGCTTTCCAGGCAGTTATTAAAATGTAATTGGCTATATGTAAGATTCCCAGAGAGGAATAACATTGTTTTCCTCTGTTCCTTATAGTTGAATGTAATTGTTCAGATTATGCAATGATCTTTTCCTTGCTTAAAAACAAAAGCAATGTGACCATTCTATTTTTAATAATTTATCTATTTATTTTAAAAATAATTTCATTATTGGCTTCTTGGATAAAATACCAGTATATGACAATCTTTTATTCCTGTAAAATCTATAGTTTTTAGTCATGTTTGATGAAATCATTTGACTCACCCCCAAAAAAGAGCACTGGATTGCATGTAATTAATGTAATTATTATAAGACTTATATTTTCGTTAAGTTTTTGGTTGGAAGCCAAGCCTATCCATTAGATTGAGAGTGACAGCAATACTTTGTTTTCAATGTATAGAGATGTATTTTCTCAATAGCCAACAAAAGGAAATATTTTAACTTAAAAATAGTCAATCCTTATGTCTGCTATTTCTCCAAAAGCACATATCCCTTTCATCCACTCCCTGCTTTGGCTTTTCCCGAGAAATCCTTGACACCCAGATTTCCTATGACATAGTGCTTTCACTTATAATTGGTAAATTGAGCAGTCCCTCAGCATGCCACATTTATTGCCCACATGTGGAAGGAATATGCCATGCATGCTTGTTCATTTTTTTCTCATTAAATGATCAGAACTGCTACTTGCATAATGCCTGACTGGTCTTGAAGTTTGGGGCTCCGCCGTCCTTAAATATCCCTTCTAACTTCTGTAGCTGAAAGAGTTTCTCTTTCTCCTTCTGCTCTGCTACATATACATATGAATCCAAATTTTTTTTTACATGTATAATCTATATACTCTTTTGATAATCATCTAGGCAGTTATGAAAAGCATGGCAATTCAAGCATACATTCATAACGCAGAATCCATGGCATGCTGTGCAGGGTACTGTTAGCTTGTCTATGTATTCTTCTGAGACCCAAGACAACTATGTTGTGCTGCTTAATTATGCAGTACCATTTATTTTTATTTCTGAGCTTTTCTTTTTACATAGATACATAGAGAGCTAGATATAGACATATATTCAAAATGGAAAAAAATCCTCTCACCTAAATTATGTTTACAATTTCTTTCAACTGAATAATTTATACTTTTAGTCCTATATGAATACTTGTAGTCAAGTAAAACTCATGTGTTCTAATTTTAAAGACATTTTGATAAAAGTTATATCCTGAGAAAGAACCATTAGATATGTCACTATAAGAAAACCAAACAAAAGCAAAACCACTAAACTGTGACTTTGTAATCTTTAGATCTTCATTTTCAGACGGAACTAATACAGACAACTGTAATTAATGTAACATTTCTTTCTGTTTCTTTCCAGCACCGTGTGGAGGGCAGTATACTGGATCTGAGGGAGTGGTTTTATCACCAGGTTATCCTCATAATTACACTGCTGGACAGACTTGCCATTATTCAATAACTGTACCTAAAGAATTTGGTAAGAATTTATTCTATTGATTTCTCAGTCATTAATATTGTTCTACTCTTCAAATGTCCTTCCTACATAATAGTGACCTTAGATTTTCAAGATATTGCAAATTTCTTATCAAAAATAAATGTATTCTTGACACAGAAATTGATTCTAGGGTTTTGACCTTCTCCCTAGAGTAGTCAATAGGCTTTAGCTGAGCCATCTGTGTCTGCTATCCAAGCATGTCCTGAATACTTTCATTGATTATATCATTCATCATCAGAGGTTCATCATTCATTCAAGCTTCCTGCAAAGTAAAATCAGTTGTCAAAAAACAAGCATCAAGTGTTCTCTTATATTTTATCTTCTTGTTTTTCATGTTTTAACAGGGCAAGATGAGTAGGATCACATTTAAGAAATACAGCGGAGGGAAAGAAAGCAATTTTACATAAAAGTGCCAGAAATTATTCTGAAAAATCACAAAACTGGTTCTTTCAATGCGTTAAAATACTTGGATAAAATCTTTAAAACTTGTGCAATTCTATGCAGAGCATGCTTTTCTGCAAAGCAGGTTTCCTTAATTCAAGTCCAGACTGAGCAATAAGATCCATTTTACTATTTACTTCACAAAAGAATGAATGCCCAGCAACTTAGTGTGTTTGGTACTTCCTCTATGCAGGGGAACCTGTAAGAACCCCAACACCAAGGAATTTGGAAAGCTGCTGACAGAAGCAGTTTACAGATTTACAGGTTGAGAGCGTAGGAAAGGTGTATTACACCTGCTAATAATACTACTACTGTAGCTCTACAACTGAACTCTTGATTACTAACCTTTATTATTATTATCATCCCTGAGAAAAGCTCAATGATTTTGTTCACAATTTTTGTTCACAGCTTTGTAGTAAGAAAATTATTAATTTCATTTTCATCATGTTTTACAGTTTGTTCTTTCAAAAAATGTTCTTTCAGAAGCATTTCTTCAGAAAAAAAAAAGAGAAGAAATCATAGAATCATAAAATCATAGAATGGTTTAGATTGTAAGGGACCTTAAAGATCATTGAGTGCCAACCTCCCTGCCATGGGCAGGGACACCTCCCACTAAACCAGGTTGCTCAAAGTCCTATCCAACCTGGCCTTCAACACATCCATGGATGGGGCCTCGGCAACTTCTCTGGGCAATTTGTTCCAGTGCCTCACCACCCTCAGAGTGAAAAAAAATAAATCCCAATATCTAATCTAAATCTACCCTCTTCCAGTTTGAAGCTATTACCCCTCATCCTATCACTACATGCCGTTGTAAAAAGTCCCTCTCCAGCTTTCTTGTAGGCCCCATTCCGATACTGGAAAGTTGCTGTAAGGTCTCCCTGGAGTCTTCTTTTCTCCGGGCTGAGCAACCCCAACTCTCTCAGCCTATCTTCATAGTAGAGGTGCTCCAGCCCTCTGATAATCTTTGTGGCCCTCCTCTGGACTCGCTCCAACAGGTCCACATCCTTCTTGTGTTGGGCACTTCAGAGCTGGATGCAATATTCCAGGTGTGGGCTTATCAGAGAGGAATAGAGGGACAGAATTACCTCCCTCAACCTGCTGGCCGAACTTCTTTCAATGCAGCCCAGGATACAGCTGACCTTCTGGGCTGCAGACTCACAGTACTGCCTCATGTTGAACTTCTCGTCAATCAGCACCCTCAAGTCCTTCTCCTCAGGGCTACTCTCAATCCATTCTCTGCCCAGCCTGTATTTGTGCATGGGATTGCCCCGGCCCACGTGCAGGACCTTGCACCTGGCCTTATTGAACTTCATGAGGTTTGCACAGGCACACTTCTCGAACCTGTCCAAGTTGCTCTGGATGGCATCCCTTCCATCCAGTGTGTCAACTGCTCCACACACCTTGGTGGTGTCAGCAAACTTGCTGAAGGTGCACTCCACCCCAACATCCACGTCACCAACAAAGATGTTAAACAGTACCGGTCCCAGTACCAACCCCTGAGGAACACCACTTGTCACTGCTCACCAGTTGGACATGGCAAATACCTGACAAAATTATTTCTCTATACTGGGTCTCATGATGGTCCTGACTTTAAGAGGGCCTGACAGAAAAGTTACTTGAATGCACTGGCCATAGACACAACTTCAGACCAATACTTCTTCATTTGTGATAGAAATTTTCTTTTAAAAAGATACATTTTTAGCAGTTTTAATAGGTTTAGGGATTGATGGACATTACAATAATTTTTCTTCCAGTTGATAATAGTTTGCACAAAAGATGCCCTTACAGGAATGAAGACTAACTGCATGCTGGACTGCACTAGCAATAATGTTGCCTACAAGTTGAGAGTAGGTGTTGTTTCCCTCTTCATAGCCTTCATGAAAGGCTGGAAACTGTGTCTATAGTTTGTGCCTCCAAATCAGAAAGCGCAGATTGCTAAAACAGAACAAGTCCAACAGAGCCAGCAAGATGATTAGGAGGCTGAAGCACAGTACAAGGAAAAGTTGACGTTAGTTCAGCCTGGAGAAGACAAGTGAAGGAGGATCCTTCCTTCCAGAAATATGCAGTGAAAGAACAAGTGGCAGTAATCACAAATTATAGCACAATAAATTCCAACTGGACATAAGGAAAACATTCTTCACTGTGACAGCAATTAAGTACAGGTAGCTCTAAGAAGAATTTTTGACGATTTTCAAAATTTTATCAGAAAAAGACCTGAGCAACATAACTGAACTCCAAAGTTAGCCCTGCATTTAAAAATCAGGAGGCTGGACTATGCAATTTGTTTTAGAAAAAGAAGTTAAAAAAAAAAAAAGTACTTTACAAGAAGTTGGAAAATACAATCTGTACAGAAATTGTGCTGCACTGAACACCTGTGGTTTGTATTCAGAATCTGGAATAGGTATAATTTTAAAGCAGATTCCTCCCTTGTCAATAAAATATGGGTGGCTGGAGTGACAAAGTAAGTTTTTACTGACTTGATTTTACTGGTTTATTACTTCATGTTTTTATTGTGATCTGATATTTGAATTCAGTGAACCATTTGATATTTACTAGTGAGACGTGTTGTATAATTAAATGGTTTATTTGTTAATACACTTTACTTACAGCTGAAGTACAAATTAAGTGTAGCAATGTGTCAAAACCAGTAACACATTGATATTTTTAATATTTGATTGGTTTTTATATTCTTTCTGATAAAATAAATACTAATACAAAGTTACAAAATAGTCAAATGAGTAAATTCAAAAAATCTTCCTCAGATTAAATCTGGATGAGCAACTAATCATGTCTGACAATAGATGTTCCCTGAGAGTTGCTAAGGTTGGTAATGAAATTTTGGTAAAATCTTTCCTTTTTAGATATTCAATTTTCTTATTCTCATAGGTACCTGTGCAGTAGGGAACAAGACTTGTTTGACTGGAGAGCACGCTTATGGAGAAAGAGTGATTTAATTATATATATATTTTTTTAATTAACAATAAGAAAATAATGAAAAGCACATCAAATTCTTATTGCTTATGTTTAATTCCGCTGTTTTATAACGGTAGACAGTAAATTAACTTGTAAAGGATTCATGCAGGAATCCACTGGTAACTAAGACAAGCAAAAATATCCCATTATATTTGGTTTTAAAAACTAGGTTTTACCTTTGCTCTTTTTATTTTTTTCTCTCTCTCTCTTTTTTTTTTTTTTTAAATGCAGTTGTGTTTGGACAATTTGCCTATTTTCAGACAGCTTTGAATGATGTGGCAGAATTATTTGATGGAGAAAACTCTCAAGCTAGACTTCTTAGTTCACTGTCTGGATCCCACTCAGGTAAGTAATGAAGAAAAGAAGTACACCTTTCTTACACAGCTTAGCATGGAAAAAATAAATCAGGAGAATGTTATGAATTTCATTTGGAAATCTAATAATAAAGTCACTGAAACAAGATACCAAGGGAAATGTAAAACCCTTCTAAATCTTTGAATAAAGACATTCTTCTGGAACATACAGTTTAGGCAAGAACTGATCACTGGGATGAGTGAAGAAATAATCAAATTAAATTCTTAGATCTTTATGTAAGAAGGCAGATTGGATGAAATAATTATCTTCTCTGCCCCTGTACTCTGTGAATTACACATCTGCATTTTCTGAATGTCTAATTTAAACCAAAATATTTGCGTTTCTATTCACAAAATGCAATTATCTGTATGCAAACATGCACTTAGACTAAAAGCAGGCCAGCTGTTGCATTCAGGTAACTATAGCAAAATGTTGACCCTGTGAAATCATAATTAAACTTAAATGGATTTCAGCATGGCCAGAATATCCAATGTAGGCATATATAATGACTGTGTTCATGTCAAGTGGAAAAAATACAAATATATTTCTGCAGCTATGAGTGTGTTTTGCCATACAGTCTTAGTATTTAGGAAAGTTTATATGTGAGTTTAAGGTTTTTGCAGTCCAGGGCTTTTCATGGCTTCTTGGTTTCACTTTGAATAATTGGAGAAATGCTTGATGTTAAAAAAATGTAAAATATCTATTTGACTTATAAAAAACATTGTATTATTTGAAAAATTCAACTCATCATTTTCCTCTGGTGAATCCTAGCTATTTGTGTCAAAATAAGAGTTCACAAATTAATTTGAAAATGTGTTTAATTACTGGCAAGAGTTCAGCAACAAAAAAAAATATTTGCTTTTAAATGTTTACACTTGGGACAACTCATCTAAGCACCCAATTTTACTGCAGCAAACGTATAAAAAATTTAGAACTAGTGTTTATTTTCATTGCAGACATTAGAAAATAATTGGAGGGATTTTAAACTTGTGATTTTTATTTATTACTTGTGACATATCTGATTTACATTGGTTTAGGATAGGATTCTGTTGTGTGAAATCGCTAGTTACAATAATATAAAACTAATCTAAGTGAAAGAATTATAAAACCTATTTATACAGTTATCCAAGATATTTTAAATTAGTGTTTCATCATTAATTTCAGTAAAATTTCCTAAAATGTAAGTTGATACAATAAAAATACAATATACATTAAAACCAGTTGTCATATGGAGTGGCATCCTTGCAGTGTAAAAGTACTGTAATTTTGTCTGTAGTGATTCATTACTGTCGATAAATATCTCAGGAAAGTATATTAAACATATTTATTAGTCCTCGAGTCAATATATAAATTTTGAAATGCTATTAGAAAGTTAATATCGTAATATAGTTCATGTGTGACCATATATTTTATTGAAGCAATTACATAAAACGAGTCATGCATCTGTTCTTTCTCATTTCGGTTTTAGTTTTGAAATGGTAAACATCACGTGAAGATCCCCTGTGGCATTTTTCAACTACTTTTAATTGTTTAATGTGTTTTTCAAAGCAAGGTAAAGCTGTCAGTCACAGAAAAAAGTTAACCAAAAATTTTGGCCTCAAATGACAGTAGGGTTCCCCAGACAAGTAGTCTATTGGAGCTCAAGTTCCAACAGCTGCAGTAAATGTCAGAAAGTTTATGTTGTTGAATCATGAAGTCTTTTTATTCTGACAAGTTTCAAACATCCAATGGCAAATTTAATTTTATACGCTATTATTTATGTTTTCTTTAACTGTAGAGGAAAACGTAAAACTATGTATTTTAATAGTGTATTTGATTACATACTGAAGAGTTGTTACTGTTGTTTCTGTTTTGCGTACTTCATTTATTTTCTGTTTTTATTTGTAGGAGAGACATTGCCTTTGGCTACGTCTAATCAAATTCTTCTGCGATTCAGTGCTAAGAGCGGGGCATCAGCCAGAGGGTTTCACTTCGTTTACCAAGGTAAACATGTCTGCTTTTGGTGGAAGACACTGGTGCCAGTCACACATAGTGTATTATTTTCAATTCTTATTAGGTCTTAAAGTATTTCTTTAAATACGGGTGTAGTTTTAACCTTTTTCCAGCAATCAGGGACTTCTGATGGTAGACTGGCTTCATAATGGCAGTTGTCTCTGGTGAATTCTATCTGGCCCCATGAAATTGCCTCTCTCTGTAGTCTGTTGCTCCCTTACTGCTGAGTGTTCATGTCATCATCAGACTGTAGAAGTAGATGGTGAGGACTGTGAAGGCAAGGCAAAAAAAATCATTTAATACTTAAATATTTTCTGCATCATTTGTCATTAGGTTGTCTATACTCCACACACCCCCAATGCATCCACATACCTCCATATATTTTGAATTTCTCTTTCAATTAGCACACCTGTAGAATTTTTCCCTAATGTCCTTTGCTAGTTTGCACTCCAGCTGGACTTGGACTTTCCTGATTTTTGTTTCTAAGTAGCTGATCAATGCTGTCATACTCCTGATTTAGTACCTATCCTAGCCTTCACTTCTGATATGTTCTCTCTTTGCATTTAAATTGTTTTAAAAGCTCCTGTTGTAGCCCTGCAGGCTTTTTGCCCCAATTCCCAGTCTTCCCTCACAATGGGATCATTTTTTCCAAGGCTCTCAAATCTCAAAAAAAATTCACCAGCATCCTTCCCCTTCATGCGTGTTCCATAGGAGAGTGTATGTACCAGCTTCATGAATATGCCAATGTCTGCTCACTTTCATTCCAATCTTCTGCCAGTTCCTCAACTTCATCATCTTGCAGTCCTTGCAGCCCAAGCTGGCATCTGTATCCACATGCACAAACGGTTTGCCAGGTTGTAGCTACTTAATTTAGTTGTCTGATAGAAATATCTATTAAATCTAGCCCAGTGTTTTGCTTGACTAAAATGAGTAGGGAAAAGACCACAGAATTTGTTTTCTAGACACAGACACTATTGTATCCAGTTTTGAGCGAAAGGGGATATAAATCTTTATTTTGTATTGGGTTGGAGGTAATTTGCTAGACTGCTATGGACCACAGAAGGCACATATTTGATCTCTGTTAAAAGCCAGATTTCCCCGAGATGAAAATGCAAACATGCCACTGGGTAGCATTTGAAATGGGCGCTGGAAATCCGCCTAGAATTGCTAGCTGCATTTTGGAATTCAATAAATACGTAAAAATAAAATCAGTAGATTTGTTATACAATATCAACATTCCAACAAGTTCTGATTTGTGTTCAGACATTATAATGACACAGAAAATAGGTCTTGTGGTTCTGGTGAAGGAATATCCAGTTACCTGAAAGAGATATTAAAACAAAAATAAAAGATTTTATACTTTTATGCTTAATTGTTTACTTAACATTTATTTTACACTTAATTTTTGACCCATCCAATTACAGTTACAATTTGAAATAGTGATCATTTTCTAACAAAAACAATAGAAAAATTTATTTTTGAATTTATTGTATACTGACAGTTACTTACTTAATAAATGAGTACAGCATAAGAGCTCTTATGAGAAGCTTTATTACATTTGTCTGAAGTCTTTATTCATAGAAGTACTGTTCATTTCAGATTTCTCAAGACATAAAGAAAAAGAAAAGAAAAATAAAGAAAATATTTTCAAGTACTTATGAAAATCTCAGTTCTGGATATATATATAAGCAGGACAATATTAAAAAATATAGCTGTGCTTCAATATGTTTTAACAACCTACAGTTTCAGAGCTAGTTTGACTGAAGTTAGCTTGGATTCTGCATTGCACAGTATTGCTCAGTGTAATACTATAAAGAGAAGATAAAAGTGCCAAAGTCACTTTCAAGCTTGCAGAATAAATATCTGTGCCTCAGCTCAAGGTTTCAGGGAGTTTACTTAGTTGTATTAGTATTGCTCAGTACTGCCAGGTGATATTTCAAGAGTTTTTGCTCAGGCTGCTAAGAAATTCTGTCTTCTTGGAGAGCTCGGATGGAAAATCGGTATGGCTGAGACCATGAGGCAGTTTCAGTATTGAAGGGTGGGTGGCAGCTGTAAGACTTGCAGGTCTCTTCATGACACAACTGAATTTGAGGAGGTACTGTGTGCATGTCTGCACACTGCAATTGGAGTGCAAGAATGAGACAGCGTACCCACGTCTGTCAGCATGCTGATGAGCAACTTAGTACACCAAGTTGGTCCATGTGTCTGCAGGCTGGTGACACCTGGAGCAGTGCTTACAGATCCGTTGCCTGTACAGGCAACAAATTCAGTCACAAAGGGGCTTCTGGGCAGTTCTCTAGATGTATTGCATACATGCCCAATAACCTCAATGAGACAGTCATTGAACACTATGGTTTATTACATACTAGCTTTTCAGCTTTACCAAATTGAAGTATAAAAATAGTTTGGGTTAGTTTCAAAATTGTAGTATCAGGATTAATTTTTAATTTTTTTTTTTTTTTTTTTTTTTGCATTGGAGCACAGTCGTGGTTTAACACGAATATTTCCATAATTCTAAGGAACTTGTTGTGACTGTTCAAACTGCTTCTGGATGGTGTTTTTAAGCCTTTTTACTTCTGTGTTTATAGAAAGATGACTGCACACGCTACTTTGGATATAGCTCAAGATATCAGTACATGCCCTTTTTACAGATCCAAAGCATCACTTGCATTTAAATTTATCATGCACAATTAATTGGAAAAGAGGGGGAATATAAACTTCTGGAATTAGAAAACAGCTTTCAGCATTTGAGTTCTCATTAGCCATTTGCATATGAATGACAACTTTCTCTCTAATTCTATTTGGTTTTCATATGCCTAAAATGTTTAGTTATTTTTTGCTGCTTTTAAAGAACTAGTGATACAAAGCCTCAGTTCTATTAGCTGTACGTGTATGCGCACACTCACTCCCCTATATTGCTGTTGAACAGTAAGTCTCCAGGTGAGCACAATGTTATGCCTCATTTCAGTCATTTATTTGTACTACCCTTATTTTTTAGGAATTGTAAGAAATAGATTTTAACATATGAGAAGTGTTCTCTGCAGCAGCAGAAAACAAATCACTTCCTTTGTCTCGGGAGAATCATGAAGCTATTTGAATATCCAGTTTTAAAAAAATATATTTTAAAATATTTCTTAAGAGCTTTATTTAATACACACGTATATTAAATATATGTATATGGTATGTATATGTATTAAGTATATGTATATTGGTTAATGAGTTAATGGTATTTAATAAGCTCTGTCATTTTCAGATTTTTCTCTCTTCTTTTGAAGCATGTGATTATATTTCCAATGACCGCTTGCTTGCTAGCCTTCTAAATACTCCGGAGAATAACAACCACTCTCACATTGAACACAGTAATCTGGTCTGCAAAGTCAATCATTTTATTTATCACCCTCTATTCCAGGTTGACCTTCTTCCCTGTTCACTTTTCCACTGAGCTGATTTCAATTTTGTTTCACAGCAGTATGAAACATTTACTAAAAGATGGAGGATAATTACTGTAGAAAATGGAATGTCTCTGTGGTACAGCTTGAGAAGTCTAGGTTGCCAAGGCTATAGGCAAAAGCTAGAAGGAAGACTAGAGGGGGAAAAAAAGTTATTGCTTGCATTATTTCACATTCTGGTTTGAGCAAGCAACAGATAAGGTTTGTAGCTTTTGATCCAGATTTAATGACTTTTGCAATGCCATGTTCTCAAAAACTTCTTTTTAGCTGCATGTCATCTGTGCCTTCATTTCTTTTTCTCAGATGACCACATTTCCTTGGATTTCATACAATAGGTAAAGTGTATCTGTAATATCAGACTGAATGAATATCCAGCCTTTCAGAATATTAGGGTCAGGCATGTTGAAATACGCTAGGAACAATCACATGCAAGATTGGGATTTTTTTTTTTTTTTCAGGTTTATCTTATGCTTGTTTTCCTGCTGTGACATCACCTAGGAACAATAGCATATATTTTTATATGGCTGAGGCTGCAGCAGTAGAGTTCTTTCCCTAAAAAAGCAAAGTAATGACCTTTCTACCACCCCAAAATTTATGTTTTTTTAATGCTTGGCTTCCTTACTTGCTCTGTGATACAAATACATAAATTAGTTTATGAGGTCAAATGAGATTTTAAAGAGGACTATTAAGAAAGTTAGCATACTAGGATGAGGAAGGACTGTGGAAGAAAGGCAACGGGGGACAGGAATAAAAGAGGAATGTGACTTTAACAATTAAGTTGATCTAGTCTGCAACAAGAATAAAATACATAGCCACACACTTACTGCTGAGTGTAATTAGAGAGCAGAATTAAGATTTTTAGTATTATTTTCCATATGCATTACCATGACACATTATGTCCTGGTTTACAACACATCTTAGAGATGTTTGAAATAGTACTGTATTTTGCCATGGATTACTTAAATCGAAATTCCATTTTAAGCAGTATGGGAGTACCTGACTTTGTTGTAATGTCTGGCTTGAATTACATTTATTCTTAAGGCAGTTCTTCTTAAAACAGGGGGGAAAAAAGCATTAGAAACATGTTGCCTCTTTAATGAATGGCATGATTTATTTGTGCATCTGTTGCATTTCTTATCTCACTGTAACCATTAATAGATTATAAATAAAACCTGTGAAAAACTGAGCAAAATGTCAATTTTAACATGGCATTAAGTGTTTCCTGCTAACAATAGAATAATCTGACAAAACTCTAGCCGTGGATGTTTGTGGCTGCCATGGCTGTTTTACTCACTGGCTGCTCCCAGTAAAATGATGGCTTTCAATCTGAAAAGGAAGGAACCACATAGTGCTGCTTCTGCTACGTGAACTAATTTAAGAGTTTTAGTAAACTCTCCCTACATTTGCTATAATGGCAGAGATAGCCTGCTCACAGGAAGATAACTTTCCTAAGGCAATATGATAATGAAACGAGATAATTTGACATCCTTTGTTGAGAGGTGCTGAAAATGCTAGTTAAACAAAAAAATCTCTTTGGATTACAAATGCACGTATGCAAATTGCCAGTTCAATGGCATCCCATGTTGGCTTGGGCCCCCCTCTCCAGCCTGTCCAAGTCCCTCTGGATGGCATCCCTCCCCTCCAGCGTGTCTACCTCACCACCCAGCTTGGTATCATCAGCAAACTTGCTGAGGGTGCACTCAACCCCACTGTCCATGTCGCTGACAAAGATGTTGAACAGTACAGGCCCCAGTACCGAACCCTGAGGAATGCCACTTGTCACTGCTCTCCACTTGGACATTGAGCCGTTGACCACAACTCTTTGAGTGCGACCGTCCAGCCAGTTCTTTATCCACTGAATGGTCCATTTGTTGAATCCATGTCTCTTCAATTTAGAGATGAGGATATCGTGTGGGACAGTGTCAAACACTTTGCACGAGTCCAGGTAGATGACATCAGTTGGTCTTCCCTTGTCCACTGCCACTGTAACCCCTTCGTAGAAGGCCACCAAATTTGTCAGGCATGACCTGCCCTTGCTGAAGCCATGCTGGCTGTCACCAATCACCTCCTTGTTTTCTACGTGCCTCAGCAGAGTTTCCAGGAGGATCTGCTCCATGACCTTGCCAGGTACAGAGGTGAGACTGACTGGCCTGTAGTTCCCTGGGTCTTCCTTGTTTCCCTTTTTTGAAAATAGGGGTTATGTTTCCCCTTTTCCAGTTGGCAGTAACTTTGCCAGACCACCACGACTTCTCAAATATGATGGCTAGTGGCTTAGCGACCTCATCTGCTAGCTCCCTCAGGACACATGGATGCATCTCATCAGGTCCCATGGACTTGTGCACCTTCAGATTCCTCAGGTGGTCTCGTACTTGATCTTCATCTACAGTGGGCAGTTCTCCATTTGCCCAATCCTCGTCTTTACATTCTGCATCATGGGTAGTGTGGCTGCAGTCCTTGCCAGTGAAGACTGAGGCAAAAAAGTCATTGAGTACCTCATGTTGCAGAAGCTGTAGTTCTAGGTATTTGACAGTTATGCAGCTCGATGTACAAGCAGCCATTTTCACATAGTCAGTTGTAGAGTCATTATTCAATTAAAAAAAAGGTTTGAATAAAATAGTGCTTGAACAGTAGATCATTTGATAGAGAAAAGTCTATTAGTCCAATAAAAGAGAACAAAAAAGAGCAGGTTGGCTCAGCTGAATTGACCCGGCAGACTGTATCTGATCTGCAGGGTACAATCAGGAAGAACTGTGGCTGTGTGAAACCCTTGAAGTATGGTTTCTTTATTGTCCTTCCACAAATGCAGAACATTTTCCTGCCATGGTTAGAACTGTATGAATGAACAAGTTTCACAGAGTAGCTGGGTAATACTGAGCTCCCATTGAAAACTTAATCACAAAATCCCATTTATTTAAACAAAGGCGGGTATATTAAATTTATTGAAAGGGAAGTGGTTTGTTTATACTATGTAAAGTATTTAACTATTTTAAAAACTTGAAAAATGTATGTGCTTTTGTTTTGCTATATTAAGTAGTTATCATTCCAGGAGTTTGTTAGTTTACCTCTGACCATTTGTTTCAATCTTGGATGCATTTTATAACTTTCTTAAGCTTTCAAGGCTAAAATCTTCTGCAACCATCTAACCTAATGATTTAGAAGTACGTATGTGTTTCTGTATCTGTATGACCTTGTCTGACAAATCAATCCACTGCATTTTGATAAAGGGAGCTTGTATTGTACTGTTATCGCTAGTAGCAATTATTTCTAAACCTTCATGGAAAAAGCTTTTCTCTACGTTCAATAATACTTGGATAAACTTAACTGTTAGTCTCAGTAGCAGTACAGAAAACTAGTAGAACATAATGTTACTGTAATCACAATTGAGAGCTTCCAATGTTCTGCTAAAATGTGTTGCATATTTCATGCTAGATTTAAGATAGGGTTGATTTCAATTAGTGTTCTGTGTCCAACTTGTCAACAAATGTTAGCTTCAAGAGCACTTACCAGTACTTAAAAGTACTGCACTTAAATAATTACGATTCTGAATAGAGCAAATGACAGTATAAGAAATAAGAGAAGCCTAAAGCTATCAATATGAAAATAAGGCTCCACAATCCTTGTCTTTTACTTAGTGAACAGAGTAGCTGAACAAGTGTGTGTGTGTGGGGTGTGTACAGGGGGGAGTGTACAGGTGTGCATATGAATACATGGGAATATTGCTCTTCACTGTTACAGGCCAGCAAAGAAAATTATATGTAAGGCTATAAAATAAAATTAAATATAACCATGATTCTGCTTACACTGTTCTTAAAGTAGGTTAGTAAGCCAGAAACATCATGTTTGAAAATCTGCCAGGAATAAAGTCTAAATACCCCCCCCTTTTTTTTGTTTCCTGTGCCGTTCTGTGTCTTTGTTAATTAAAGGACCAAATGGCAGGCAATTTTCATGGTGTTACTTGTTCATATCTAGATGTAGTGATCCCCTGAAACTAATTCTTGAAGAAACCAAACTGATCAACAAAGCTTTTAACGTGCCAGTCACACAGAAAAAATGCTTATATTTGATAAGATTATTTTTAATCTACATTTATTTTTATAATGTAAAATAGATGATATTGCACAAAAAATGGTATCACTATAATTTTTTCTATAAATATATTTTTTTAAAAAAATGGCATTTGCAACCTAACTGCAAAATAAAATGTAGAAAGAACAAGTTTGATACACAAACAACACGCACAATACCAAGAGTTAGTAAGTGCAAAAAAATGAGTGCTAAAAAGAAGTGTTTATAAATAAGAAAGCCAAAGGGAAAATAAACCCGTGGCTCCTAATGAATTTTATCATTTTGTTCTTTATATTTTGCTTACAGTCTTTTATCTGTTCTTTTATCACATCAGGTCTATGAATTCTCAGAAATTATTGGTAAAAATAATTGTTGTCAACTCTAAATGATGAAATAGCCTTGAGGACACATTGTTGCCACTTATTATTCTCCAAAATGATAAATCACATGTTTGTTTAATAATACATTAGTTTTATACCTGATTATCTACAGCATAATATTTTTCTTGGCTTCTAATGAGAAAGTTGTAATGAGAAGCCAAAACTTTCATATTTAATAAGTAAAATAGGTGGTAGGTATAGTATCCTGTCATTAAAGACGATAGCTGAAACACCCACTGACCCTTTCATGCCTAAGGATGTGCTTCCAAAATCAATTGCTCTCCAAGCTGCCACAGCACACACATGACAACCCAAAACTGCAATCCAGCTAACAGCCGTGAAAGCATTAGGCCATTCTTTGAGAATACAGTAGCACAGCAAGTAAAAGTAATAAATACAACTGAGTTCTGTCCTGCAATAAATAATGAGCATTTTAGTGGTCTATTTATTTTTCAGATTATGACTGTGATTCGGACTCATGGCATCTTTCTTTTTTTGGCTTGTTTTTTTTCTTTTTTCTTTTTTTCTTTCCCTCTCTCTATGCAGCTGTTCCACGCACAAGTGACACTCAGTGTAGCTCAGTTCCAGAGCCTAGGTATGGAAGGAGAATCGGCTCTGAGTTTTCAGCAGGCTCTGTTGTTCGATTTGAGTGTAGTCCTGGCTATCTGCTACAAGGCTCAAAAGCTATCCGATGTCAGTCAGTACCTAATGCCTTAGCTCAGTGGAATGACACGGTACCAAGCTGCGTAGGTAAGCAATTACATTTAATTCGTCTGTTCTGTCACACATGTCTCTGAATCAGAATTCAGGAACTGTTTCAGAAAATAGTATTTAACACATACATTCACTCTTCTGCGATTAATATCAGTCATGCCCAATTTAAAAGAGCAGTTTTCCATATCAGAAAGTAATTGAGTACCAGCTGGCTGGTAGGCAGTATAGTGTTTCGTACAATGACTTAGATTATATGAACAAGTGTGATGTACATTTTCTTGAACATTCATTATTTTCATGACTCATCTACAGCTTGAAATACAGGACAGAATTTAATTATGCAGAAGTGTCTTTACCTGTTTTATTGCACACTACTTGTATATTTCTATCACACATAGGATGACGATTTCTTTTTTCAAGTAGAAGCATAGTGCACATTGAATAATGATAGCATTGTTAAGTATAGCTAATTTTATTCAGTCTCTCAATAAACCCGTTTAGCACTTTTTTTTTTTTTAATGTTGAAAGGTTTTCTTCTCACCCTTCTTGGATTTATATCCAAAAGTCATTGCTGTTCATAGGAATTTACTCTATAACTAATTAGAGTGTTCTAAAAATAAATGTAGGTGTTCTATTTTCTGTGTATTCTGTTTTTTTTTGTTTAGTTTAGTTCTGTTTTCTTGAACGTTAAAGAAGCAGTTGCATATACAGTAAAAATATTTAAGGTACCAGCTAGATCCAATATTGGAGCTAACTTAGGCTGTGGGTAAGTTCACAAGATTTCTGTCAATCATGATTGTGTTTACTGTTATGTCTTTACAGTTTGTTGTTACTCTCAGGTAAGACATGATTAGGCTGTGCTGCCAGTCTGTTCTAGGCTGCACACACTCAAAATGAAGTTCACTTCTGAATTATTTATTCATGCAGGATGTATTTATGCTAGATATTGTTCATATATTTTAGTTAACATTGCTTTCTAAGTTCAGATTTTTTCTTCACACTTCACATCTGTGTTTATGCTACAAAAGAGAACTATTATAATTAGCTCAGGAAAAAGATTATTAATTTTCTGTTCTTTGAAGTGGTTTAGTTTTTTTTAATAATTCATGATAATACTTTCTTTCAGTGCCATGCAGTGGGAATTTTACTGAGCGGAGAGGTACCATTCTTTCACCAGGTTACCCTGAACCTTATGGTAACAGCTTGAATTGTGTGTGGAAAATCATAGTGACTGAGGGATCAGGTATTCAGGCAAGTCTATATTCTTTAAAGCGTGGAGTATTAAGTACTTTGTGGTTCGGTTTAAAAAGTAATTGTTTATTTCTCTAGAAGTTTCAGAAAATAGCAATCAGTAAGATCATTTTTGGGGGTCCTTGAAATATTTGTGCTTTGTTTTTTGTAGTATTTTTCTTTGGTTAGCTTTATTCTATTTTATTTTTACATGGGGGTATGAATGAGAAATGGTGAACAAGCAGCTTTCTCTTTTAACTGTGTAGAATATTGAAAGCAGGTCCTGATCCTTCAATCTGGTATGCAGATGCCAACCCTTTCTATCTGCTAGGATATCACTGAGGCTCTTGAAAGGCCTGCAACTGTCTTATCTGTTCAGTTATACTTTGAATAATTATTTATAGTCATGCAACATATGTGCAAAATCCTTCTTGCTTACCTAGTGTCATATTTTCTTAAAAGTTAAGACAACTTAAAAAGTGAAAGTTAATGTTTTATTTGCACTCAGGTGTTTTCGTTTGGATTTGCTTATTTATATTTTCTTTGGGGTGTGTTCTCTTTTTTTTTTTTTTTTTCCCCTAGAACATTTAAAAATATATATGACTGGTTGGTTTAAAAAGTTCTGTGTTTTACAGATCCAGGTCATCAGCTTTGCCACTGAGCATAACTGGGACTCTCTTGAAATATATGATGGTGGAGACATGACAGCACCGCGTCTTGGGAGCTTTTCAGGTGAGGATATGCCATGATTGAAACATACAGTTCTATATATAGGTGTGTGAGAGAACATACCTGTGTTTGCTCACACATATAGACTAGGAGTATATTTGTATTGCATCGTTTCTGATATCATTATGAAATGTTCTCATTTTGGCAAGATTTCAGGTGCCGTAAACATGCCAATATTCAAATTCCAAGAGAGATTTTCAGAAGAAAATATGATACAAAAATGTTTAGCATTATTATTGGGATTTAGGTGATAATGCTTGCAAAGAAAAAATTGTCTTTTATCTTACCCACCCCTCCCATAGAGAAGATAGAGTGATATAAATTGTTACTGACATTCAAGGAACTTCCTTTGATAGCTCTGACTTAGTTTATCCTTGTTAGCTTCCCTTTCTCAGTAAAAAAATGAAGCATTCAGCATCCATCCAAACTCACCAGACCTTGGACAACTAAGCAAATTACTACAACTGGGACATAAAAACCCATATAATTTGTTGATTCACATGTACATTAGGCATGTACAGTTTTACTCCTTTTTTATAAAACAATTTTTATAGAAAGAGCTTGTTCTATAAACCAAACCAAGAGAAAGAGAGATCTCGTGTAAGATTAAGTCAGGAATAATATCCCAGAGTCATGAACTCTATCACAAACCCGATCTGATTCTGGTGTAGCATTTTGTGGAATTTTGTCTCTCTGGTGACTTCACAAAGTTTTAAAGTATAGATGTGTATTGGATTATGTAAAGAAATGAATGATCAACCAAAGAAATTAATCCCATATTATTTGTTTGCATATTGAATGAAATAATTTGGAGTTGCACCTCAATACTTAAATATTAAAATATGCTGTGAGTTAACCCTAGTAGGCAGCTCAGCCCCACCAAGCCGCTTGCTCACTCCCACACAGTGGGATAGGGGAAAGAATCAGAAGGGTAAAAGTGAGACAACTTTTGGGTTGAAATATAATAGGTAAAGCAAAAGCTCCACGTGCAAGCAAATTAAAACAAGGAATTAATTCACTACATCAGCTGGCAGGTGTTCAGCCATCTCCAGGACAACAGGGCTCCATCACAAGTAACTGTTGCTTGGGAAAAGAAATGCCATAACTATCAACATCCCCCCCTTCCTCTTTTGTCCCCCAGTTTTTATTGATGAGCACAATGTCATATGTTATGGGATATCCCTTTAGTGATTTGGGGTCGGCTGTCCAAGCTGTGTCGCCTCCAAATTTATCCTCCCCCAGTCTACTCACTGGTAGGACAACGTGAGAAACAGAGACAACCTTGACTCTGTCTAAGCACTACTCAGCAATACCTAAAACATTCCTGTGTTATCGACACTGTTTTGGTCACAAATCCAAAATGCATCACAATGCTAGCTACTGTGAAGAAATTTAACTCTGTCCCAGCCAGACCCTGTACGAAAGGCTATAACATGTTATATTAAATGCTAGTAACTATGCTGTATATTGAATTGACAATAAGGAAGGAAGAAAGGAACTACGAAACGTAATCAGCTTTTGACAGGTGAAATACGTGGCAAATATATTGAACCTATTGAATAAAGAACTGATGAAATGATCCGTTTAACAATATTCCATTTAACAATACTCAAGACTTTCTTATTCTATACTAAAATATGTTATCTTACTATAGCTTAAAAACCTTCCTGATTTCCAGGTAAACTGAAAAAGGCAATTTTTTTATTAGAAATATTTCACTGGAGATAGAATAACACAGCTTTATTGTGGATTTATCTCTTTTGTATAATGAATGTCAGACAAAATGAAGAATTATTTGGTGTATGGGAAAGGCCTAGTGAAGAATAATTAAACATGACATGAAATCTGCTGTTCTCAAAACTGAACCAGTAATGTGACATTGAAACTGAATTCCAGGCTTATTTTCATAGAGGGTAAAATTCAGAAGGTATCATTTCTCTCTTACAAAAATCTTGTACGATACCGCTGTCTTCTGATTCACTGTCTGTGACTTCATCTGTCTTCTAAATATTCATTCAAGATGCACAGCTGTACAACTAATTATGAAGAACTTATTAACCTGTGCTGCTAAACTATGTCACAGAGTTGATTTGGAAAGGTGAATTCACTGTAGTCTGTTTCTTCAGGAAGTTTTTGCACAGATAAGTAACTATACCATTCCCTTGTGTCAGGGCACAGTGGGGGTCGGCAGCTCCCTGGGGTTGGGGTGCCAGGAGAGATGGGGGCCCATCCCACCACCCCAGCCAGGAGCAGGGCAGCCAGGGGACATGAGGGCAACCCCAGTCCCAGGCATCAAGCGTCTCTCTGGCAACCAGGACAGGCTGAGGCTGGGCTGTGACGTGGGCCCATGGCTGGGCAGGGCAGGGCTGTGAGGAGCTGGAGACTGGTCCTGCTGTGTGGGCAGGAGCTGATGGCCCCGGGGAGGCTGGGCCGGGGAAAGGCCCCAGGGGGCTGGGCAGGGTCAGTAAGGGCTGTCTGCTCGAGCAGTCTGGGCCCTTACATACTGTTTTGTCCTTTTTGAATTAATCCTGTAGGTCATCTAAAAGATGAATTGCAGAAAAATCATGCCATTTGTCTTCTTTTTATGCTACAGTAATGCCTGTGATGTGAGGGTGTTGTTTTAGGGGAAAGTGATAGGGGCTTCATAAACAAAGACATAACAAAAATCCTGAGATCGTGTGTTAACAGATATAAAGATACCTTGTGCTACTGTCTTCCTGGTGGCAGAATACATGGACTTTTTCAGAGCCATCTTGAAAAGAATAGGACTGCTGTGGATAGGACTGATGTGTTGAGTGCCGAGAGGGATTCTCTCCAAGCGTGCTCTTGTGGCATGTGACGGACTAGTGAACCACTTAGTTTCCTATGCCTAATATTGACAGATAATACCTTTTGGTAGGCAAGTCAATTCTTTTTAAGACCAAGTTTTCCAGACGACACTAGACAGTGTTGAAAAACATTCAGAGTAATTGGAAAACTACAAATTATTTTTGCCCTCAGTGATACTGGTTCGTCAAAGTAGTGCTCATGGCTCAGGAGGAAATAAAAATAGCATTGTCTTTAAAAGACAACCATCAAAATAACTTCTCAGTCTTTTACAACAGTTGCTGTGACATTTAGAGAATATATATAGGTATAGCAGATTTTTGATTAATGAATGAAGCTTAGTTGCCTTACTAAATGCTTGAATGACACACGTTCCTTAATGAGGGACAGAGTTAATTCTTTTCATTTTATTACTGATCAATTTTACAATAAGTAGACATGTTTCCAAGTTTACATGATAAAGTTATACCTGGAATATTTCAATAAAATTAAGGAACTATAGGCATGGATCTACTCTTAATTCTCAGTTGGGAAGGTCACAGTTTTTACAAACAGGATAGAATTTTACTTGCCATATTGAGAAGTAAAAAAAAAAGAGCAAAGAAAAATATAACTGGAATTGATTTTTCTCCTGCAGAGGAACTACATTTTTCATTTGGAAAAGTGATTTAAATTCCTCGTTTTTCAGTAGCCATCCTGCTTTCAAAAAGGAGGTGAATTTATTTTAAAATATGATGTTAAAGAAAAAAGTAATTTCATTGAATGATAATCAGCTTATATGCATATTAAGTTTGCCAAGTGTCTGGTCTTCTATGCTTGTCCTTAACAGCTGGAGACTCATATTTTCCACTTCCTCAATCCAATATGGGCATCTTCCTTTCAAGAATGTTTTTCTCTTTTAAAGCCTGCTTTTATTATAAGACTACAAAATTGTCAACTGAATTTAGAGAGACTCTGTTCTTATAGCTCAGCAATGGCAGTTCCTACATGAAGCCTCTCCATTAAACCAAAAGTGCAGAAAGACTTGGATAACTGTCAGGCATCCCATGATTATTTGTAAATATGCTGTGCTGCGAATTGTATCACAGAATGGAATTATGAGAGTGAAAATTCCTTGGATGAAAGGACAGAAAGGCTTTAATCAATATGCCAAAGTGAAGTCTGTCCTGGACTCCTTAGTGAAGGTAATAGAAGGTAATAGTAGCTGAGTGAGAGGATATTCTTGATAAACACGTTGCTTTTTCCTGAGAGTATTAAGTCTGAACTTAAGTGAGAGATGATTTTACTTCATACACTGAAATGAACAAAAAAGTAGAAACAAGGCAAAACCCAGCACTGTTTTAGAATTGCTAGTTTGGGACTGATGACTATGCTATATTCAAACTGAAAAAAATGAGACTAAATATAGATACAGCTCCATCTAAAATTGGACATGCAGGTAACACCTGACATTCTTTTACATATGTATATGTACTTAAATATGTGTATAGACATATTCAGAGAGAGTATACAAATACAGTAGTCATTGAGGTTGACATCTGGAGAATCTACTCTTATGATGATAGTTAAATTTAGAAAGAAATTAGGTAATGTTTGTGCTAATCCCAAAAATGCCTAAAATGACCATTTATCTCTATTCTTGGTCTAGAAATTTCTTAGATACCTAGACAACATTTCACACATGCAGTGTAGTGTTCACCTCTGGAATGAGATACATTGGTCTTGGTTGTCATTGCTAAAACTTAAAAACTTGAAAGTGGATAGTGGACAGAATTTTCTATAATAATATCATAATTAAACATTAAGTACAAAATTTGTCCTCATTCCCTTGTAAGCCTTTAGGGAGGCAAACACACAGTTACTGACTCCTAGGAGAGTTCCCTTTTTTCCAGATTACAGATTCTCAGTCAAGAGGTTAAGAAGTCAATCAGCATCCAGTATCCTAACATGATATCTATCTATATGAGTTTTAGATGTCTACTGTGGAGCTCTCTACACCTGAGCTATTATTCATGAAATCTGTACCTGCCCTTTAAGTACTGTTTCTCTCTATTGACAATAAAAGAAGTCCAAAACAACTAGGACACTGTGGACACTACATCTGCTCACCGCACTAGAATGTATTTTCCATACTTCATATACCCAATCCCAGAAGAAGCAGATATTGGCAAGCGATCAATAAAATTTCAGTTAGATCATAGAATCATAGAACAGCCCAGGTTGGAAAGGACCTCAAAAGATCATCTAGTCCAACCTTTTGTGGGAAAGAGAGACTAGATGAAATTGTCCATCACTCTGTCCAATTGCATCTTGAAAACCTCCAGTGATGTGGACTCTACCACATCCCTGGGGAGGTTGTTCCAGTGATTGATTGTTCTCACTGTAAAAAATATCTTTCTAATGTTGAGATGAAACCTCTCCTAGTGCAACTTGGACATGTTGCCCCTTGTCTTCTCCATGTGGCTCCTTGTGAAGAGAGAGCCTGTGTCCTCTTTGTAGCTGCTCTTTAAGTACTGGTATACTGTGATGAGGTCCCCCCTCTGAGCCTTCTGTCCTCCAGGGAGAAAAGACCCAACTCCTTCATCCTTTCCAAATAGGGCAGGTTCTCCAGCCCTTTGATCATTCGCATGGCCCTCCTTTGGACCCTCTCCACACAGTACTCCAGGTGCAACTTGGCAAGTGCTAAGTAGAGTGGGATGATCACATCTCTATCTCTTGTAGTAATGCCCCTCTGGATACAGCCCAGGAACCTATTTGCCTTCATTGCTGCAGCAGTGCACTGCTGGCTCATGTTCAGCTTGTGGTCCACTAGGACCCCCAAGTCCCTTTTAGCAAGGCTGCTCCACATCCACACAGAATGTAGCCTGTACTGGGCTCATTGATTATTCAGACCCAAGTGCAGGACTTTGCACTTGTCTTGGTTAAATTTTATACTGTTCTTCCTAGTCTACTCCTTCAGCCCGTCCAGGTCTCTCTGTAAGATGGCTGGTATTTCAACCTCACCACCCAGTTTAGTGTCATCAGCAAACTTGGTGATGGTGCTTTCAATCCCATCATCCAGATTATTTATGAAGATGTAGAAAAAGTGTGGGGATCAGTATCAATCCCTGGAGGACCCCACTTTTGACAGTCTGCCAGCCTGAACTACGCAACTGAATGTGGCAATTATGAGAATCATTTATTTCTCACAGTACAATAGGATATAATCTCTCATCTTATCAAATATCACCCTCTAAGGAAGTAAAAGACTGGTGTTAAATGTTAGCAGATCTTACAAAGGAACAGAGCTGCCAGAAGAGCAATTTTCTTCAATGAAGAGTATAATCATTCTGAGTCAGCATCCTCATTCTTAGAGAACAGACACCTTAAACATCCTTAAATGTATTTCAAATTCCATATGGATTCCGTGAAAATTCCTACCTCCAGGAAAATATTTCACTATTTTCTCTATTCCACAGTAAGTGTTGTGTGATGTGAATGCTCTGTACTGTCTGTGAATTTCCATACTTGGAGCTTCCACATCAGACAGTAAAACCTTCCTTAAAAGCCAACTTATCATCTTTTAGCTTCTCACCATGTACATCAAGATTTTGCTTAACACAGTTTTAGATTTAAAAGTATTTACCAGTTCCTAGTTTAAACTGCAGACTTATGAAGATAATTCTTTCCAGCATTTCTTTTTAAGCTTGAGTTTCAAGCTCGTACCTAGGCTGCTCACAGTTACTATAGAAACAGCAAATGCCCCGCAGGAAATGAAAATATTTCTTATGCAACCACCGTTGAAGTTCATTAGCTACTTGATACTGTCTTTGAGGGTAATCATAGAAAATGATGTAATTTTTAGCCTCAGTAGATGCTCCAGCTTTAGACTGTAGAATACGAATTACATAGTAGTGGTGTGGTAACAAAGAAAATGTGTTAGACTAATCAATGCTACTGGCAAAGAGTGTGTCCAGGGTTAGCGATAAGCTTGTTGTGTAGTGCACACTGAAGTCAGTGGCACACAATTTTATTACAATTATTTGAATTAGATAAAGCTAGTATGTCTCTTTTTTGTTTGTTTGTTTTGTTTTTTAATGTGTTGCACCTGCTTCTTCATATCCGGCATACCCTCAGAATTAGGATAAGTGGTTGAAATATTACTGTGGGGAGAAAGCGTGGTGTGGAAAGAGAGAAAAAAAAAGTCTGGACTGCTCTGTTCTGTACTGCACGTTTTTTATACATGTGGAAAGAAGTCAAATGGCAGTTGAGCTTATTCTCCTAATTGAATCCTTTACTTATGTCATCTTTTTCTGTTTACGCCTCTTTTTTCTATCCAAGTCAATAAAGTTTCATCTGAACATGACGGGATCTTGTTTGATTGTACTTACATTGCTTCTTAGTATCATGACTTGTAATCAAAATTTTCTTGCATCATCAGGAGAAAATAAGGCAGAACACAGCAGAATGTTTGAGATTTCTATGCACATAATGAGAAGAAAATGAGCCTGTCTGATTCAGTCTTGGTTGTGTCTTTTCAATATAAAACTCTGATATATCAGCATGCTACAGTTTATTCCATAACTTTTATTTTTCCAGGTACAACTGTGCCAGCACTGTTGAATAGCACCTCCAATCAGCTTTACCTGCATTTTCATTCTGACATTAGTGTGGCAGCAGCTGGTTTTCACCTGGAATACAAAAGTAAGACTGCTTACTTGTTTTTTGAAAATTTCTCAGGAAAAAGCTATATAAGGAAAGGGAAAGAGAGTATTTATATTGTTTTGTGAGGTTTTTTTGTTTGTTTTTTTTTTCTTCCCTGACTTCCACAGTCTACTCGGCTTGAACCTCATATAAGTGATATCTATTAAACTGAAATTTTAAATGAAGTGTAATTTGAAATTGCTGAAAACCAGCTTTGACAAATTAGCAAGATATAACAAATACACCTGGCAATTCAGAACAATATTTTTGAAGTGTGTGGTTTAATTATGGTGTGGGTTCTTTTTCAACTTATTTCAGCTTAGTTTTGAAATTTAGGTAACCAAAAAAAAAAGTAAAAGTTAGTTTCACTGCTTGGAAATAGATAACACTTTTTTTTTTCCTGTTCATACATGCATGTATTTATTCCTTGATGTTCTTTCCTTTCCTTCAAATTCTTTTCCCTCAGCAAATTGCTGTAATTGCAAAAAGACCCATTAACATCCCAGAGCTACAAGAAAACAGTACCGTTATCTTTGTAAATCACTGGTGGTATGAGCAGAATAACCTAAGAAGTTTAATGGCAAATTGTGCTATATATCAACTTTTTATATGTTTTGTGAGCAGCTTGATTCTGAAATACAAAGGTTTGGTGTTATAAACATCAATGGATTATCTCACATAATCATATTTAATTCAAACATGCATGTTTGTATTATTACCTCTCTCAAAAACTAAATACTATAGAATAATAGTAATTTCAGCACATGTGCTTGCATAATATTGCTTTTAGCTGGAAATAGTAATTGCTAAGAATATTCTAGTCTTTAAAAAATAATGTGATGACGAGTTAGCAGTCTGATGAATGCTTTGATGAAGGTCACAAATTAAATCCTCTTTAATTTTTGAATAAGAACATGCTCTATTTTCATACGAAGGGCATTCAAGAATTTTCTTGAAAATGGAGTTCATTTTTATATATTTTATATATAAAATATAAATATGTACAGAATTTTGGGAGACTAGATTTTCAGCTCATAACAAATATTTTAAACTAAACATATTCCACGAGATAGTCTTATGCTTTAATTTAGTTTCCTGTTTATTTCAAGCATTTATATGCAAGCATATTGTAGGATTTTTGAATACAAGCATTCTAACAGTGATGCAGAATAAGAATATGACTATTATTTCTGCAGGATTTTTTTTTTAGAATCTACTGTTTTGACAAAATTCTCTTTTTTTGTCTGGGCAGCCCTCCTCCCCAGTTGGTCAGCCTTTTTTCCTCCCCAAGCCTTTCCCCTTAACCTTCAGTGAAAGTATTATTCCATATGAAATGGAAAGAAGTACACATTTGTTCTAGAATGTGGCTGTACAATGAACGTTTTGAAGTTCAATTTTTGTCTTTTACTATATCAGTTCTATTATCCCTGTGACTCCTGAAAAAAAATGTGTTCTGTTAACAAGTAAAAAGTGTTTGGGAGCATGCAAGGTCACTTGGATTTATGCTTTTGTTTGTCTCCTAATTGCCAGTCCCACGGCTGTGCTCTGTTAAAGCATCTATTGACTTCAGTGGTTCCAATATTTCAATGCCAGGGTTTTTCAGAAGTGCAACTCAGTACAGGTCAAGGTAGCAACATTCAGCATTCAGAGCTTAGTTAACTATTCTGTTGATAGTCTGGCAGGAAAGAATAACTTCCTTTCTTACATGGCTCTATGGTCTCTGCAGGGTTAGCAGGAGTACGGTACATCCCTGTGTGTCTGTGAATACAGAAACTAAGCAAATCCCCACAGCAAGACTTTACTGTTTTATATTGAGCAACCACCTTTTTTAGATCAAGAAAGGAACAGAGAAGGAAATACTTTTCCGTGTGACAAGATGCAGATATTGCTAGCGTTTGATTATGAAGTCTGAAGCCCGTGATCTTTTGGCCACCTACTGTTTGAAGCAGCATTGGAAAAATAAATACCTTGGGTTCAGAAGTCAATCTAAAATTTGGAATAAAAATGTTCTTTTGCTGAGGGGTTGTCTGACTAAAGCAAACACAAAAATGTTTGATGTCTGGGAAAAAAACATGCAACAAGAAATGCTGTTAGAAATCAGGAACTTTTGATAAAAGCAGAGGAAAAGAAGGGCTAGGTCATAGTCTTTCTAAATAAAATGCTTTGCAGCTGTAACATTCAGCTATAGTATAAGAGGCCTCGGTTCAATTCTTTCATCTTGCAGAAATTTGAATGTCTGAAGAGTCATAGTGGGGGTCCTCAATATCTACTTTTAAGGCCGTTCTGCTTAATCAGACTAACTCAGCACCTGTAACAGGATTTGTATCCGCATTCTAATTACCAGGAAAAATGGCTGATCATTCAAGTTCAGCTTATATTTAAACATTTTGCAAAAAGTAGTGGAGTGCTAAGATCAGATGTATAAAGAATACATCACTGTTGTGAGGCCAGAGACTTGTGTTTAATGTGTTCATTTAGATGACAGAGCTGGACTTGGATGTATGTAGGATGTAAGCAATTGGTCATGATACTTAAGTGGGTGCGTGGTTTTCAGTTCTTGTTCAAATACGTTTTTAAAGAGTTTATAGAATTATAGAAGAGAGCTTAGAAGTTTGTCCCCTTTGCTGAAATTCTCTGTATACCTCCATGATAAGGATATTCCTCTGCATAGCAGCAATGTGGGTTCAAATCATTGCAGGTAACAAAGACCACCGCTCTTTCTGTAAGTTGTCAGTAGCTGCTTTGCAGGAATCCACTCCGTTGTCTTCTTTCAGTTTGTCTTCATTGAGGACAGAGGAAAAGCAATGGATTCTGGACCTTGCAGTAAGAAAGGCCGCCTTCTCCATTCATTGATTCTGCTCTTTATTGTAGCTCTTTTATTTTATTTAGTCACAGCAAAAGGAAATTCAGTAACTTACGGGAAAAAAAGAAAAGCATTTCAGAGATGAATGACAGATTTCCAGAAAGTTTTATACAACATTCCTTTCATTTCCTAATCAGAAAGCAAGCTGAGGGGACACACTAGTTTAAGAGAGAGGAAGAGAGAGCAAAAACTTTCTGGGGAATATTGTTGATGAGTAAGAGCTAGTATCAGTATAGATTAATTTAAAATAACCAACAGAATTATGCCAGTTTATATGAGCTGAAAAACTGTCTCTTAGTTTTGTAAAAGAAAAGAAAAAGAAATAATAATAAATGACAATAATATAATCCTGCAAGCAAATCAGAATTAGTATGTATTTATGTATTTTAAAAATCTCCAGCATAGCACTTCAGCAATGTAGATGCAGAGGATTAGTTATTTAATGGTGTTTACCTATGGATAAACAGAAAGTTCAAAGAGAGGAAAGACTCCAAAAAAATAAATTTTAGCTAGTCCTCAGAGAACTAAAAATGGTAGGCACACTTTTATTTCATTTTCAACTAGATAATTTTGTTCTTTTTTAAAGTGTTTTGCTATAGAAATTTGGTGGGTCTTCTGTGACCCTGATTGATTAAAATTTAATAATGGTTTTATTGGAAGTATTTAATTTATAGCTATGCTTATTTTAGTATTTGAGTAGTGCTTTTATGAATCCAAATAAACTTCTATATAGTTCCTTCTCTTTCATGGAAGGGGAATGGCTTTGTTTATTAAGTTGTTTTCCTGAGCAATCAATTGCTGTCAGTCAAAACTAACAATAAAAAGAGTTGTTCTGAATTTTCATTCTATTTCAGTGTAATCCACAGAGATCATGGCTTAATTTTATTTTCCAGAACAATAAACCAAAATATGAAACTTCATAGCTGCAGACATCCTTCATGGTATACAGTCTTAGAGTTCTTTTCTCCTGCTACATGTACATCTTTCCCAGTTAGCATTAATTGAAATTATATGTATGCATCAGAGGACACTGGATCCTTTAATATAAGTATTTTGGGAAAAGGAAAAGCTATCTGTCTTTGAAACTGAGAAAGCTGTAATGCTTTTCACAAGGCACAAATTTTGCAAATCCTCTTTTCACATTTCACATCTTTGTTGTTTGTTTTTTTATTATTTTATTTTAATTTGGGAACCAGGCTTAGTGCTTAATCCTAAAACATTTCAAGAAAATTATTTA
This sequence comes from Vanellus vanellus, assembly GCF_965231255.1. Taxonomy (NCBI): domain Eukaryota; kingdom Metazoa; phylum Chordata; class Aves; order Charadriiformes; family Charadriidae; genus Vanellus; species Vanellus vanellus. Next base: position 104,912,784 of record NC_138907.1, read on the forward strand.
AGTAAATGAGCTTCATTTTAAATCTTTTGAAGATGAATAGAAAATATTACATGAACAGAAAGTGCAACTAAAGTTGCTGTGTATTAATTGTTCTTTGATTAACAAGAATTATAAATTATTAGAACTAAAATCCTTCCTGTGCAAATGCCCAGTAGGTAAGAGGGTGTTAGTCCTGGAACAGTGAAGGGATGGCCTATAATTTCTTCGCTATAATTTCTTCACCTTTAGGAGTTACAGTGAAGAAAATTAGCTTTCCAACTATAGATATTACTGGAAAAATGCCAATTTGCAATAAGAAGCTGTTGATCACATCAAGTCCAATTAACTTCAGATCTTTCATCAGCAGGCTACAACGGGAGTACTAGAGACAAAGTGGTCCTAATAGTGTTTCATGTTATCTTCTGCATATATTTCACATTAGAGTAGGAGGTAAAACAGCTCTAAACTAGCCATTCCAGAATCCTGCAGACCCCTACTGTCATTATACAAAAAAAGTCTTCATAACAACAGTAGAAAATGAGGATCACTTAGGAACACTCCCTTCATTCCAGAAGGAATTCCAAGAATCAAGGAGCAACAGACGAGAGTGTCTGTAAATCACTACTAAACTATTTATCCATAATAGAAATTATTTTGCTATAATAGAAACTGTACATCACCTGAGTATATTAGAATAAATATTCTAATACTACACACAAACATTCTAATACTACACACAAAACAACAAGAAGCAAAATCACAACCTTAGACTTCAGGAGGGCTAACTTTGATCTCTTCAAGAAAGTGCTTGGGGAGATCCCGTGGACTAGGGCTCTGGAAGGCAAAGGGTCTCAAGAAAGCTGGTTGGTATTCAAAGACCACTTCCTCCAAGCTCAGGATCGGTGCATCCCGAAGAGCAAGAAATCGGCCAAGGGATGCAGGAGGCCTGCCTGGTTGAGCAGGGAGCTTCTGAACAAGTTCGAGTGGAAGAAGAAAGTTTACACTCAGTGGAGGAATGGCCTAACCCCTTGGGAAGATTACAAGAATGCTGCCAGAGTGTGCAGGGATGAAACAAGGAAAGCCAAGGCCGCCTTGGAACTATACCTGGCAAGGGATGTCAAGCTCAACAGGAAGGGTTTCTTCAAGTATATTGGAAGCAAAAGGAAGACCAGAGAAGCTGTGGGCCCACTGCTGAATGAGACAGGAGCCATGGTGACGGAGGATGCGGAGAAGGCGGAGTTATTGAATGCCTTCTTTGCGTCGGTATTTACTACCTGGCTGAGCCCTCAGGAGTCCCAGGCCTTGGAGAACATAACGGGGAAAGAGGAAGACTTCCCCTGGGTTGAGGAGGATCAAGTGAGGGACCAGTTAGGTCAATTAGATATTCACAAGTCCATGGGCCTTGATGGGATGCACCCAAGAGTGCTGAGGGAGCTGGCAGAGGTCATTGCTGGGCGACTCTCCACCATCTTTGAAAGGTCCTGGAGAACAGGTGAGGTGCCTGAGGACTGGAGGAAAGCCAATGTCACTCCGGTCTTCAAAAAGGGCAAGAAGGAGGACCCAGGGAACTACAGGCCGGTCAGCCTCACCTTCATCCCTGAAAAGATGATGGAACAGCTTGTCCTGGGCATCATCTCAAGGCACGTGGAGGAAGAGAAGGCTATCAGAAGTACTCAGCATGGATTCAGCAAGGGGAAATCATGCCTGACTAATCTGATAGCCTTCTATGATGGGGTGATTGGATGGATAGATGAGGGAAGAGTGGTAGATGTGGTCTAACTTTCCTTCAGCAAGGCATTCAACACGGTCTCCCACAGCATCTTCATAGGGAAGCTTAGGAAGAGTGGGTTAGATGAATGGACAGTAAGGTGGATAGAAAACTGGTTGCAAGACAGAGCTCAGAGGGTTGTGTTAGGGGTGCAGAGTCTAGTTGGAGGTCATTGACGAGTGGTGTTCCCCAGGGGTCAGTACTGGGTCCAGTCCTGTTCAATATATTCATCAATGACTTGGATGAGGGGATAGAGTGAACCCTCAGCAAGTTTGCTGACGATACAAAGCTGGGAGGGGTGGCTGACACACCAGAAGGCTGTGCCGCCATACAGAGAGACCTGGACAGGCTGAAGAGTTGGGCAGAGAGGAATCTTATGAAATTCAATAAGGGCAAGTGTAGGGTGCTGCACCTGGGGAGGAATAACCCCATGCAGCAGTACAGGTTGGGGGATGACCTGCTGGAGAGCAGCTCTGTAGAAAGAGACCTGCGAGTCCTGGTGGACAACAGGATGACCATGAGCCAGCAATGTGTCCTTGTGGTCAAGAAGGCCAATGGCATCCTGGGGTGCATGAAGAAGAGTGTGGCCAGCAGGTCAAGGGAGGTCATCCTCCCCCTCTACTCTGCCTTGGTGAGGCTGCACCTGGAGTACTGTGTCCAGTTCTGGGCTCCCCAGCTCAAGAAGGACAAGGAACTGCTGGAGAGGGTGCAGCATAAGGCTACCAAGATGATTAGGGGGCTGGAACACCTCTCTTATGAAGAAAGACTGAGGGAATTGGGTCTCTTTATTCTGGAAGAAAGACGGTTGAGGGGGGACCTTATCAATGCTTATAAATACTTAAAGGGTGAGTGCCAGGAGGATGGGGCCAGGCTCTTTTCGGTGGTGCCCAGTAACAGGACAAGAGGTAACGGGCACAAACTTGAGGATAGGAAGTTCCAGCTAAACATGAGGAGGAACCTCTTTACCTTGAGGGTGGCAGAGCACTGGAACAGTCTGCCCAGGGAGGTGGTGGAGTCTCTGACTCTGGAGACATTCAAAACCCGCCTGGACGTGTTCCTGTGCAACCTGCTCTAAGGTGGCCCTGCTCTGGCAGGGGGGTTGGACTAGATGATCTCCAGAGGTCCCTTCCAACCCTATGATTCTATGATTCTATGATTCTATGATTCTATGATTCTAAATGGATAGGAGTTTCTACTTAAAAGATATTTTCACCAGTGTAAATGTTATAAACATGCCTGGTTTAAAATCAGTATTTTAAGGAAAACAGCTCTATTTCAATAAAATAGTTTGCTATAATTTGATCACATATCTTACATTCCACACTGTATATTGCTGTTTTAAAGTAACTTTATAGAACTTCATAAATATTTTATAAAAGCTTCACCCACTGATGACAGCTTATTTTGATCCTAGATATTTCAAGATAATTTAAATTATTGAATACGTATTATTTTATGTCTTCCTTTTAGGAATCTGTCTTTCTCTTGACCTTTCTATATGTGGGTTCTTTCTATGTATGTCTTCATTTTCATGGGAAGACTCAAGGGAATCTGCTCCTGCAAACCGAAGTTCAAGTCTAATCTGGGCAGGGCACATGTTCCCCTTGTAGCCTTCAAAACCACACAAGTCTTCTAGTGAATAATAATAATTTTGTCATTTACTTTAGGATGTTTTTGTGTTAGGTGTCAAGAATGTAAGTATGAGTTGGTTGTCCAAGTTGAGTGGTCATTCTGAATTTGTATGCTATGGTAAAATTGATGACTTTGATGTTTTTTTCCCTTTGTTTCTTTGGCATTTTGTTTTTTGTTTGTTTGTTTGTTTTTAAGTCAGGCACACAAACACACTCAAATTAAAAGAAATAATTGGTCAATGCCTTAGAAAAATTTCGTTCTGGTCACAACATAATTGTAAGTGTTTTTGAAAGCCACTATGTGGCTTAGTTTCTCGTTATTTCAGAATGGTTGTAGGTGTTAAACTGGTTGCAGTAACCTATGATGAGAAAATAAAGCAGTAAAAATATTCAATAGGTAACTGTAGAAAAGACAGGAATTAATAAACTAATCCTTCATATGCGTAGTTTTTTGTCCCCCAAACTGTGGTGGAATAAATAACATAATTATTTTCACAGCCACCAGGAAGTCCAATCAAAATGTGCTTTGTTGCATTTCTGATATGTACAACAGTAGGAAGAATAAATACTCCTGCTATTTGATTGAATTCCTTTTAATTGGAATGAACAAAGGAAACGTGCCTGTTCAATTCAATTGCATTTGTGGGCACTAATGTTTCAAGCTTGGTCTTAAAATCTCATTTATTAATTCTGTAGTAGTTTCAATATTTTCTTTAATATACAAACAAATGTAAAAAAAAAGTCTGGAAATAAGGTTTGCTCATACAGCATACTGCTTGAACTTCTCAGTTGAAGTCAGTTTGGTTTAGTAAGAACTGAATATATGATGAATATAGACATGTAGGTTTAGGCCACAAATGTCTATAAGTATATGTGTAAATATATCCAAATGTAGTGATTAGAATTAAAATATTTCAGTAAAAATCCTGATTTATGCAATCAGTATTTTAATAGTGTCATCTAGCCTTATTACCTTGAATTAGGATGTGTGGCACAATTCAGCATCACTCTTTTTGTAAGCTTTTGTTTTACCACTATACTAAGATAATGTAATATGTGTGAGAACATAAGCTTACTTTTAATTACTGTGTCCTTTTCTGAATCTTCTCTATTGTGTGTTTTCAAGTGCTAAAGGTTCTCAGGAGCTGAAATAATGGATTCACTGGTAAGGAGACTAGAGAACAATTACTATCTTTTGTAGTACTTCTCTATCATAAAGATCTCTAATAAATTCAAAGACAAAAATCAGATTAGCAGAGAAGAAAATGTGTTCTAAGTATCATACTGTTTTGTGTAGGTCCAGATTAAGACTTTTCATGCAATTCGATCTTTCAAATGGCTCTTCAGAGCAGCGATCTTTTATTTTTCCCTGTATTAAAAGCAGGTGTGAATCATAAATGTGCCATTTTTAATTTAGCAGGTCCCGATCCTATCAGAATATCTATACAACTTACTAGATGTTGACATGAATCTGGCCCCTCTTGCAATAATTCATTGAGATAAATGCATTTTCTAGGCTGATGTCTGAAGCATGTCATTTTGGAAGGGACAGCTTGTGTTTTGATAGACACCATCATCAAAATGGAAAGAACTATTCACTCCAGCTTGATGTTTGTAATATAATAAAGAACAATATGTTTCAGTTAGCCACATAAAAGTGGAAGGGAGGAATTCAAAAGAGAAATCCTGATGACTTTTGGTCAAGCTGTCAAGAAATTCTTGTGTTGTTCAGTTTGCAGCTTTCTGAAATGGACACTAATGGGCATTCACATTGTCAGATATGCCAGCAAGGATTTTCTTTCTGCCAGCAATGGCAGTGATATTTGGACAGAATTTGAGGTAATTGTAGGCATGTATATAATTACAGAAGTGAGGCATATTTGTCTTATGCCACAGCAGAGCCAAGAAAGTATTTAGCAGGCAGTAAGTGGAAGAAGGTCAGGGAGAGGGTTATCATTCTTGACATTGATGTGTTCTCTCTTGTACTGCGTAGCAGAAGCTGAGCTCTGAAGAGCATGCACTAAGCAATCCCTGTCCTGTTTTGATTGCTTGGACTTGACATTTAACATGTTTTCCCTTTATTACTGACTGTTCACATACAATCTAGTTTAATGTATTTCAGAGTCTTTAAGTTCCCTAGTTTGTCCCCAGATACCAGAATTTGTTTGCTTTCTCTCAAATATTCTTTAGATTTTTGGACCAATTCTAACTAAATGAGTTATCTAATTAAACTAGGGTAGTATTATGTAATGATTAGAATGATAAGGGTGAGGATTCACAATAATACTTGACTCTGTTTCCATCTTTCTCTTTGCTTTTGGGGAGGTAATATTGCTTCTTAATGGCAGGTATATCAAATAAAATCAATTATGAGTGGGTTTTGCGTAGTGTTTTGTGATATTTTGCTGAAATATTATGTATTATGAGTTGTATCATCAGAGCGAAGAAGTACTATGTATAAAGCATTATACGAAATATAAGCAGCTAGGGGAAAGAAAAGGTTTTTACCAGGTTATTAGAATCTGTTAAAGATAAAATACATTGTGTAATACCATATCTAACAGTTGCACAGAAAATTACTTTGACAATTTTCTTTTGATCATAGTCTACTTAAATTCTGTATGCTATTTAGCTAATGATAGAAAGAACTATATTACAAGCACATTATTAATATTGCTATGCAGTCACTGTTATAAAACTTTCTGTGACTCAGAAAAATCTCCAAAAGTAACTTTATTCATACAGCTCTGAGACTGCAGGCCTGTGACTCTCAACACACAGGAATGCTGAGTTCAACCAAAATACAAATTTCCTGAAGACAGGAAGTGAACCTCAAATTTATATTAACAGAATACAGCAAGTACATTGCTATCTATAAGCAATTTAGTCGCAATTTCTTTGTTAGGTGCTTATTTAATAATGGTGAGTTTGGAGCAGATCTTGTTAAATTTTATTTACTATTCAAGAGTGAAAAGGGTAAGGAAATGCAGAAATAAGGCTTGGTTCACTCAAGTTGTGTCTGAACACTACATTCTCAAATTGTAAACAATAGTCTAAATGCTGCACTTTGGATTATTGAAATAAGATGTTACCCTTCACTTAATGCTGGAGCAAACAGTTTGCGTGGATGCAGATCACAGCTAGTTAGTACCTATACTTAAAGAAATTTTCCAGTCATGGATACGTTTTATGGTATTGTGGAAAAAAGAGCAGTTGGCCAAAAGAATGATACTAGGAAACCACAACAAAACCAAAATCATTGAAGTTAATGATGATACCCTCATGGTTATTTGGAACATTGCAGTTCCACATAATGAACACACATGAAATCCTTAGTGGCCACATGAAGTCACATAACTTCATTTGAAAGCTGATTATATTGGTAAAACACCGAAATTTGTAAGTTCTGTGGTAGAAATTGCTGAAAATCTTTAAAGTATGTTTAGATGTTTTCCTAAATTATACTTTCCAGTACACAAAGGAACAAGTCCAAGGAGATCCTATGGCTTGCAACTATTAAATAATTCTTTACGTGCTAATTAGAAAATATTTAGTTTAATAGCTCTTGCATCAGTTGTTATGAATAGTGCAATTCACACCTTCATAGCTGTCACTCAGCATTAGAATGGCTTAGCATTATCACTCTTCATTCATGAAAAAAGTGCAATGTAGTAAGGGCACAGAACACAGAAAGAATGTACAGCATTATGGAACGTATTTCCAGGAAAGAGAAAAAAAAAATGTCTCAGCAATCACAATTCCAGGTGAAAGTGTAAAAGCTGTTTCAAACTTCTCTGTGCTTCATTAGGAAAATATATCTACTTCAACTAAACCTTGAGCTTCAAAGAAACTGACTAGAAGTAGGTGAAGTGGGAAACACAAAATTGTTATGCGTGTATTTAAGATTTGTGAGGCATTTATATTTAAGTGATGAAAAGTAGATACATAAAGGTTTAGGGCATGAAGTTAAAACCTTGTCTGTATCAAAATGGGTAAGCAGCATTATCTGAAAGAAAACTGTATTCCCTCAGAAAGACTAGGGTCTCAGTGAATAATATCAGATATGTTTTCGTGATGAACCATTTGGAACAACAGACTTCAAAATGTCAGATACCAGAGTAAAGCCAAATATGTAATTTCTGTACTAAACACTCTGTCAAGTTGCACTTATTGTCACCAAAGGGGTTAGATTTCATAAGAAGACAGTGAGAGTTGTAGCATTTAGTCAGTTATTTTTTCATACAAGTGAACTGAAGGACACAATGTTGCAAAAGCGTATGACCAACAAAAGATCAGTTTTCATGGTGCCACAGAAAAGATAGAATGGTAAAATTTAACAGGGATCTTATACTACAAACACTTCAGCAGACATAACTTTTTACAGGTTCTGGATGTCAGTTGGGGACTGATACTACAAGGTACATACTAAACTTAAGCTTAGAATAATGATTCAAAATGCGCAAACTGCTCCCCTAAAAAGCAAGGACACTTGATCCCTGGGGAAGTTACATTGGGTGACGTCTCCACCCAAAGGGAGGGCTTCTGATCATAGACCCACTGCTCCAAGGAGAACCATTCCAAGGGGGTCTCCAGCAGGGACCCAATTATATAGCCTGATCAGATCTGAACTGTGGTCATCTGTTGGTTGTGGTCACATAGCTTTCATTGGTCAAGGGGTCTCCAAGGTAGGCTCATTGGCTGAGGTGGTCTCTAGGGCTTGGGTATCTGGGGTATGTGGCTGGGGGTTGTCTGCACGTGTCACCGGCAGCTCACGAGATTCCCGCTGAAGGAGCCACCACACTTGTGTACCGAGCTGTTAGACCTGCAGGAAAGGAGGATGGGGGGGGGGGTGTTCTGCCACACACAGTGTATCACATTCAGGAAAGTATTATTTTTGTCTGATTTTTACGGAATTTTGTACTAATAAATTCTGAAGATCTGTTCTCACACATTGTGAACATAATTTCCATTCTGTTCTGGCTTCTACACATCATATCTGAATAATATATCAGTTACATATTTATGTTGAGTCGTAACTTTAATTATTTCACAATTAAGATTATACATTTTTAATTGATTTTTGACTTCAAAGAAAGTTTTTAATTTTATAAGGGGAATCAGATTCTGTCGATAGACCATAAACTGACTAAACCTGTTGGTCCTTCTGCTTGCAAAGAAAATCTTAAAAACAAAGAATTAATGAATCTAATCAGCAGTTTCTCAGTGGTCTTGTTCATTTGGACCATTTTAGCTTAGATAGCAGAGATGATATTTAATTTTCAATTGTACTGACTAACAAACTCCTTGGATAAGGACACAAGGAAAAAAAAAGATGATATGCACTTGGCAAAAAGCAGAAGGTAATAATTCAGGTTGCCAAATTTAGGTGAACGCATTTGAGAAATTACTAATCATGGATAGTCTTTGTAAAACTAATCTGTTTGCTAACACCTGGCTTAAAAATGGTTAAGAACAGACTGTCCTGTCACACCTATGCAAAGATTTAGGTTTAGGTTGAGAGTACTAAATTTTAGATTTCTTAACTTCTTTACAGTCAGTGGAGTTGTCTAAACATAAGGAACACCCTTGGCCTTTAGCTGCTCTTCCAAAAAACTCTACCACTTAACTTCAGTAGTTCTGCTCATCTATTGTTGAAAAGAGAGAATATGCATAAAGTGTGTTCCCTCTTTCTCTCTCCATTTTCTTCACAAGGATAAGAAAGAAAAAAATAAAGGCAAAAAAAAGGCTGCTAAATATACTAGAATTAGCGCACTGATTGCACTGATTGAAGGCCATAAAATGGCATAGTAGTGGTAGCAACATGCCACAGTAATTGTCACAGTCACAGTATATAATCTTTGTGTTTCAGTCATACCATTTGTATTCTGCAGAGCAGTTCTGAAAATTTCTGTTTTAAACAAAATTTCAGTTTAATGTTGAAATAAACTTTTAATTAATGTTCTCTTAAAAAACCCAGTGCTGTGGAAGGAATTCATTAGAGCAGAGAATATCAATGAAGAGCTATTGTCTGCTTATCTATGTTTTTTCAATCTTTGTGTTTACTTTCCTCAGCTGTAGGCCTTGCTGCCTGTCCAGAACCAGTAATTCCTAGCAATGGGATCAAATCAGGAGATAGATATATGGTGAATGATGTTTTGTCATTTCAGTGTGAGCCAGGATATACATTACAGGTATTTCTTTCTTTCTTTTTTCCTTGAATTATGCACTGTGGAATAATTGCAACAAAATGGCAATAGACCCACCCAAAATCTATTTTAATGAAGAATCTGTAGTGTCTCCATAGAGGTGATTTAAGTGGAGCCTATGTGAATACTCCCACATTATAAAGCTTTGAATGTGCAGCATGTCTGGCCCTCAGTAAATCAGGGCTGGCAAATCTTGCCTTAGATAAACATACCATCGAGCACTAAAACCCATCAAAATGGACAAGGAAATAACATGGTTAAAATGTTTTCCCTAGAAAGTGATTTTGGTACTACGGTTATTGAAACTGTACTGTGTTTTTCCATTTTTGGAAATGGTTTCTTTAGGTGAAATTTTAGCCACAGCGGTAGAAATACATCATGGGATTTTGTATTCTGCTTAGAAATTGCAGAATTTAGTTTCTAAAGCAAATTTTATTCATACTAAATCTGCTCTTAAAAATCTTTCAAGGAAAGAAATATTACAAATTAGTTCACGGATTGGGGATGTTCACTGTTCACACGCTGGTTTAGTTTCCCATGGCAGACATGCTATTGAGCTGTAGATTGTAAATATAAATTTAAGACTGAAAGCTTTTTTCTAGGGTAATAGGCTTTTTTTGGTGGGTAATGGGTCCCACTCAAGACAATGTAAAAGCATATCACTGTATCAGAGAAAACAATGCATCACAACTTCTGCTCCACAGAAAGATAAAGTCATGGCTCCCTATCTGATGTTTGCCAATTCAGTGCTCCCTCAGCATATATAGGCTTATTCTTTGGTCTCAGTGTTCCTTACTGTTCTCCTAAAATTCAGACAGGATTCAGACTGAACGTCTTAGCTCTAGGCTGGCTGTGGGGACGCCTGCACTTGAAAAGTCTCTCTAGGTAATCAGCAGTAGGGTTCCCTTTTCAGTCATGTATTACAGATATAGAGTCAAGTCTTTAACCTAATCCATACTCTTTACATGTAGAGCATGACTTGAAACAACCTGTATCAGAAGCATCCCATATCCACAGCAAAAAAGATTGTCATACAAGTGTCCTACTAATTAGAAAGCATTCAAGACAATAAAGCCTACTCTGCCCATCCCGAGCCCTTGCTGCTCATTTAATGGTTCAAGGATTGCTTACAAGCCAGCTGATGGTTCATATATAAGCTACTTAAGTTTTTCTCTTTCCAGGAAAGGAAAATTTAATAATTATTTGAAAATATCTACTGGTTTAAAACCTTTAACTTTCAGACTTTATTAACTTTATTTTCTCAATTTCATCTTTCCCTTACAGTATCCTTTTTAGGCAGCAGTAATGTCAGTAAGAAAATGAGAGATTTTATATCATATTTTTATTATACGGTTCCTTCAAAAGGACTGTCTGTCATTAAAGCCTGACTCCCAAATAGATTCTGACTTCCATTTAAAGACTGTTAATGAGCCATTAACCCTTTTCTATTTCAAAATAACATTAAACTACGTATATGTTGAAATGCCATATTCTACAGATACATCTATATTGCTATAGCCAAGGCAAAGGTATGGGAACTGCAATTTGATCTTCAGTGCTATTAATTTGTTAGAATGGGGTGCTGGCATGCTTTTGGCCTAGGTGAAGTATCACAGTTCAGTAATTATCACAAGCCAGAGACTATTCCTGATAGGCAGTTTGAATCATGACACTTGGTTTTGGAGGTCAATTCAGAAGAAAAAATTTCAGGAGGTAAATATACAAAGGAATGTGCATTTGGCTACCAGGTTAGAAAACAAGTACAAGCACTTCTGCTAGTGCAGAGGTAGGTTATATGTTCTTGTAGTCCTTTTTTGTATTCATTGAGCTAAATTTATTATTATTAATCCCAAGACTGAGTACATGCCAAATCTATCTGGAAGTCAGCCTATAATAAACTTAGTTACACAACAATAAATATAATATTATTTTAAGAGTTGTTGGATTAAATCAAAAGTAATCTATTTTTTGCTTCTTTGAGAAAGATTCCTATTTTGAATATTTGTAGAAAATGTGTGGAATTCTTAATGTATTTTGATTCAGTTCCACCCTGTGGTGAAAGGATCAGGATCTGATGGTGATGCTAGTAGGGCTGTCATATAATTACACATAATTGCCCATAGGTGCTTACCACCTCTTTGCTGTGATACGGGTGACTGCTTCTGAGCTATTAAATCTCAAATATATATGGGCGCACATCTGATGGTTGGGTAAACTCATACCAGTGATCTGATAGAAAAAAGTGAAACACCCTATACTAGCTGTTTCCTTTGGAGATGAAATATCATCTCTAAAAGCCAGCTGTCTAGTCTGAATTGGCTGTTTAGGCTTTCATTGTGACACTAGAGATAAACAGCCACACACCTCCAAGTGTGTGGTGTGTTAGTGCTAAACTTTAATATACTGTGTATATCACTGTCACAAAACCACACAATGTCTTTTGTCCCGGATACAGGTCTTCTCATACTAAGATTTTGTGTTAGGACAGGTACCTTACTCTGAAAGTATCATTTTTCTTCACTGATTAGGATATCAAAAGGTTCACATGGGCATCTAACTTTAAACTTCTTGGTGGGGTGACTCCTACTTGTATTGCCCATCATATTGCATGGTTTTCTCTCCCTACATTTTCAACTATGAAACGTCTGAATTTTGCATATGAGAAAAGGGGATAATTCAATTTTTTAGGACATGGAAAAAATAATAGATAAACCCTCAAGATACAGCATCATTGAGTTTTCTGTCCGTACTTAAAATAGCACTGCTGAAAGATTGAGGTGGAGTGATAACTAGTATATAAATACTTCAGAAGTATATGGAATAGTACAGGAAACCTTTTGAAGATACACAGTTAGCCCTGACTTGATGTTTTGGATGTATTTTTACTTAGAAAAAAAATCAGAAATGTGAGTTTATAAATACTGTATTAGTATAAAACAGTCACATATTTGTGAGGAAGAGATCTGCACATAAAAACTGGTGTGTTAATGCTAAACTTTAATATACTCTGTATATCACTATCACAAAACCATACAATGTCTTTTGTCCTGGATGCAGGTCTTTTCTGTAGTACTTGAATATGACTAACTGCACTTTTGTTTTTATACTTACAGGGATTCTATAATGAAAAACTTTCTTAAAATTTCATAGCATACTGTTCCTTAACAGTAGTTCTCACCTCTATTTCCTTATACAAATTTAATCCGAACTGTGGAATCTGAATTATATAAAAACTAGTTGCATGACCTTGTCCAAAGTGTAAGCCAAAATATCTTCAATATCCAAATTCAATAGAAAAGAGTTTGAGTCTTTTCAAAACGTTAATGAGGATTGCAATGCTGTATGGACTCTGCTGTAAGAAAGTGCTTACACATGTATGTATGGCACGTTGCTCAGACAGGACAAGTAAAAATGACTCCACATTAAAAAGAAATAATAATGAAAATAAGGTTCTACGAGGCACAGTATGTTTGCTATTCAGCAAGTACAGATCAGCATAACTTTGCAGGCCTTTTTTTTTCACTCTAGCCGTGAATTTACCCTCAATCTTTAGAAAACATATTCACAGCTAGCAATAACAATCAGGTGTGGATTAGTTTATAATTGAGACTTACCAGAAAAGTCATAGAGCTCAAACTACTACCTGGAGATGCATAAGAAAGGTAATTGCTAGCTGTAGGATTAAGTGTCTCCCCCCAGGAGGGGACTTTAAAAGACTGAAATCAGAGTGTGCTCTTGTTGGGAAGAGGCTTGAAGCCAGAGGAATCATTTCATTTTATTTTTCAAAAGATCTTTTATAGGCCATTTTACTTTTTTCCTGACTGTGGTAGTTAAATTATGGCTTCCCCCCGACTCACATCAGAGATATGCAATCATAGAAGACTAGGAAGAAAGAATAAAATAAACCACGGAATATTGCATTAAGTAAATTATTCAAAACCTCATCCATTTTGCAAGTAACTACGCTGACACAATAAGCGCATGCACATCTTTCCTTCAAAATAAAAAGGTTGCTTTTTAAAAGAAATTATTTTATTGAATTGTTATTAATTTGCTGTATTTTTATAAGAAAAAGACTAATTTAATTTTTCAGAATTTTAATGAATTTTTTTTTTTTCCCATTCCAAGCCATTTTTTGGAAATGCTTCAGTTTGTCTTTCAGAAACTAATTGTCTAAATATACTTAACTAAATGATTTCTTAAAGTAGTCTTATTCCATACAATTCCATACAATTGTGTATGAACTTCATTAAATTTAGTGTGTGTAGTTTCCTTTTGTAAACATACCAAATGATGTGGAAGCCATTTCATCAAATGCATTTTACTTTACTGTAGTTTACTTATTCTTTTTCTTATTTTTATGAGAATATGATTGCTATGGACAAATAATATTTAAATAAGTTTTCATATTATATTGATAAAATATGCTACGTTCTAACATTAGACTCTTAACACTCTTGATAAAAATAAACAAGAGATGTCTTGCCCAAGTTTGTATATCCAAATTATTAAAACAGGAACTAAACCTTGCTCTCAGTCCCACATCTCAATCTTTATAGCAGACTCTCTCACTCCTCCCAGTTTATTCAGCTTTCACATTCCAACAGCAGAATGCATATATAACCCGAGTCCTTCAGAGGACAGAATTGACAAAAGAAGCCTTTTGTTTACACTACTCTTGAGTTTTCAGCTTGAACTGTTACCAGCGCAAGCAAAGCTGGGAGCATTTTGCAGTTGGTCCTGGGCAGCCACCCTGAAGTATGTGGAAATAGGCTTTGCACGTTACAGCCATGTTGTTTTCCACTTCCAGCTACCACATGGTTCTGTTTGGTTCTTGTCATGTTTCTTAAAAATAGGCAGAGTCAATTAAACATGACAGCTAAATAAAGAGGCACTCATACTTTTATAGCTGTCTGCCGAGATGTTGCATGTATGCAATGGGTCATGTTGTGAGGCCATGTGAGAGTTCAAGGCCTGCTGGGAATTGTGGATGACTGCCTTGGCATGGTCCACATCCATAGCATCTGTATCAAGCAGATGTGGAACAGATTCCTCTCTGTGTCTGTACTACTCAGAGCAGTGGTTGATTCACTCCAGACTGCAGCCTGAAAATGAACTGGTATGCTTACACTGTGGATGAGAACCCTGGAATTGAAATACGGAGTGAACCAATTTGACCATATGAATGCACATAGGTACTTCTTTCTTGTAACCAGCCTTATATTTAGTGAAATATGTGAAGAGGTTTTCAAATTATCAAAGGAAGAGTGTTTTAGAACACTTATCCAGTAGGAAAATAAGAACATAAAACCTGAAGTATTTTAAAATAAGGTTTAACAAATTCATAAAAGTAATTATAATGCAGTTGGTTGATATAAGAAAAGACACAGATAAGATAATCCAGGAGGTCCTTTGTAGTTCTACCTTCCTGGAAAGTTCCATAATGAGTATCTGTAATTTAATATTTTGCCCTTTCCAAACAGGGCCGTTCTCATATTTCTTGTATGCCAGGAACAGTTCGACGCTGGAACTATCCATCTCCTCTCTGCATTGGTATGGTTACTTACTTATTTTCAGTGTGTTCTGAACATCAGTCAGAAGAAACTTCTAGCTTTGTCATGCCTATTGTTCCTTCACTTAATTCTGTTTCGTTCAAAACTTTTTTGTTTCTATTTGTGTCTATGAAATATGGAAAAATTACAATAAAATTTTCTTTATATATAGTGTATATGCTATCTAAAAAAATATGATGAGAGTGGGCAAAGGAGGAAATCCAGATGTTTACCATTGTTTAGCTTGTCCTGAATACTGTGCTTTGAATCAGGCTGAATCTCTTCAGAAGGGAGAGGAAGTTACCACATTCCTTTTGCAGCATGATCAGCTTGGAGAACCTTCTCAAGAGCAAGGCAGGTCATGCAGGGCGCCTAGGAGACTTCTCAAAGAAGCAAACAGTCAGTCTGCAGTGGAGAGCAGAAATGAAGCCAAGCCTTCAGGGGTGGTGAAATGAAAAAGAGTTTTAGTGATGCAGAAAAGGCCGTCTCTTTTCATCTGAGAAAGCTGTTAAAAGACGCTGAGTTAAAAAGCAAAGCTAAAAAGACTTTCCCTTTGAAGCATACAAAGACCTTGCCCAACAGATCAGAGTTTTCCCTGCATAGATAATGATCTTGTGCTACTGTATTGGTTCTTGATTAAATGAAGTTGAAGAGAGTGAAGATTCTGGTGTCTTTTGGCGTGATTATTTCAAGAAAAAGCAAGAATGAAGTGGGGAGAAGCACAGTTCCATCGTAACGTTCTGTCACTTCAGCTTTGAAATACGTTCTTCAGGGCATGCTTTTAATTTCAATATTCAGACAGCAAAAGCTGTTCCTTTTAGCTTCATATCTAAGAGTAATTTAAAAGATTGGGATGATATCGAGCAATATTAACGTTAAATGATTTTAAAGATTCCTTGTCAAGTAGGGCCTATATATTATTTTATATTGTCAACTTCTGCAGAAGCAGTCACTTCTGATTAATATGAAAGCACTGCAGTTCCTTCAAATCAATTTTAGAAATGGAAAATTTATTCAGGAAGGTGTATTTTGGTGTTTGGGTGCAGGGTTTTTTTTGTACTAGTCATATTTTTCACTTTGTATATTAACTATAGTTCCTATTTGCAAACAATGTGCTCATTGATTTTTTTTTTTTTCCCTTTGGAAAGGAATTTTGGAATTTTGCTGTCCTGAAAGCTAAAATACCCCCAAGAAAACAAGTAAATCCTTAAAACATCACACACACCCCTCCTGCTTCGAATGCTTAAAATGTTGATTTTTCTAGAAATGCAAACCAAAATCTTGTCTTTTCACTAAATAATGTATTTAACATTGCAGGAAGATAGAGATGTTTGAGAAGTTTGAGCTTATTTCTCAGCTCTTTAGTGGAGTTTTTCCTATTTTGAAGCGATTTCTTGTGTGGTCTAACCAGTACTTTATTTTCATTTTTTCAATACAATTATCACAATGCACACTATCACAGTATCAGAATTCTGTTACCAGATCATACATCACTGTAATACCTGGCATGAAGACTCATAGGCTTTAAAGTAATGATTCTGCAAATAAAAAATACAGTTTTGTCATCCTAAATGATGCAAATGGCTTTTCAATCTCCAAACACAAGAATATGTTAGAGAAAAGCATACAGATAGTAAGCAAAGAATATTTCTGTTATGCAGCTAGTCTATCCTCTTTCTGAATTAAAGAACGAACTGTGGTGAGATTTTTTGTTTGTTTGTTTGTTTGTTTTTAAACTCAAACGTTGTTTTAGCTATATTAACTAATAGATCTGCAACTGCCTCGTAGACCAGTGTCATAATTCAGTTTAATTCCAAATTTGTTCCTCTGAATATGAAGCCTATCTCAACATAGACATTTTTAACCATAATTGGCAAGCTGAAACAATGGGTTACCCAGGCTATATGAACAACTACACATTTGTAGCAAGATCACAGTGAACATATTGTAGGAACTAAGCATTTTGCTCTAACTTGAATTTTTTTTTTTTTTTTCTCCTTCACAGGGAGTGTTTTGACTGTGATAAAATTCACTGCTTGGGGATCATGGGGATAAAATGGAAAATCCATTTTTGAATTGATCATATGCCAAATGTTAAGAAATAATATTATTGAAATACAGTGACTTTCTTTTTATTTTTTATAGCTAAATGTGGTGGAACACTGACAAACATGGGTGGTGTGATCTTGAGCCCAGGTTTTCCTGGAAATTACCCGAGTAACTTAGACTGTACATGGAAAATTTTATTGCCTATCGGATATGGTAAGTAAACTTAGATTTGAACAGCAATTATTTGTAACCATCAGATTTAAATATATATAAGAATATTCTGATCTCCAGTATGAAATAGATGATATCCAGTGAATGTATTGTGAATCCTGTACACAATTATGCACTTCTGAATTGAAAATAATTGGTGGTTTGAAAATATATGTTTGTCAAAGCAATTTGTTTTTTGTAAAACTCAGCCTGTCTCAGACACTGATTTCAAAGTAAATGAAATCTGCTGCATGAAGATATATCCGATGAAATAGATAATGTAACTTCTAAATTAATTAGTGGTCTTCTGTTTAATATCCTTTCATTGTCTCCTAAGTGACTTTTTAACAGTATTTCTTATGTTCTATGAAATGGGACAAACCCTCATTTCTAGTGGTGTGAATTTGGTTAAAACATTCTAAAACTATATCCCAAATTCCAGGTAAGAGTTGCCAACTTAGAAACTTTCTAGATTTGCTTTAAATCTACTGTCATAGGGAAAATATCTTCACAAATCAATAATAATTAGATAGAGAAAGTAATCATGGATAATAAGGGATCTATAAGTACATGTATAAAACACAATCCTTTATCATTATCAGAAGTAAAAAAGGAATAAGTTTTCTTGCTGTGAAACATTATGCCCCATACTGTGAATTCCATGCTAGTGCTCAACTAAGAAAATTTATTTTAAAAGCTTATTATTAAATTCACTATACCCGTCTCTGGAAATGAATTTATTTTCTGTGCTTTCCATTGATTCATAAGAGAGATTTTTGTAGTAAGATATACTATGTACATAGAGCGTATTATAATGAGTTAATTTGTAGCAATACTGTGCTACTATTTAGAATAGTGCCCTTTATCAGGGAATACGTGACAAAATTGATTCATTCTAGTTATGGATAGCCTTAGTAGCCTTAGGTATTCTTATAGCCTTAGGATGATCATAAACAGGACATCCTTGGCTAATTTTAGCATTCTAAAGCTACATTTGCAGAAAATACAAATGATAAGCAACTGCTCTGGAGCGATGTCATCCTAATTAGGCTACTACAATGCTGCCTTTGAAAAACAGTCCTTCATATTTCTCAGAGTTGATCTTTTTCTTTAAGCTTTTCCAGGTAGACCATATTTCATGGATTAATTATGCAAGAGTATCTTGTTTCCTATTATTATCCCTCTCACTTCTCAGAAAGTCTCCAGTAGTGGTAATCCTACAAATAGAAAAGATTGTAATTTTGTTTGGCAAGGGATTTAACAGGTACAAGGTGTTCATACCGTTGATCTAGCATTGCTTTCAAAAAGGCTAGAAGAGGACATGTTTTTGCAAGGAAGTTGCTACAAGGATCTTTTTCCCAAAGTCTCTGTCAGATAAACCACAGATAATGTCTTTGCACCAGGTTTAAACATTGTTGTGATGTTTCACAGAGAACTTTCAATGCAAAATCTTGGACGCTTTTTTAGTTACAAGTATAGACTTGTCTACCTAAGAGCTCTTTGTCTACATTCATTCTATTTTATCAAAATAAACACATGAAATCACTGAAACATAGAAAACATTTCCAAAAATGCTTTTTTTTTTTTTGGAAGGATTTTAATGTGCTACTGATTGAGTTAGAGTGCACAAAAACTGATCAAGAGGACACTCATGGCCATGTAATGATTGATTCAAATTCCACTGAAATAATTAACCTCACAGTGACTTCCTTACTCAGTATGTGTTCCTTTATTCCATCCATTTATTCAAACTTTGTAACTAAATGAAGTCCAAGATATTATTGACTTAGTACAAGCACACTGGTGTGCTTAAACAAAGGTGAACAATAAAATTGTGGGAGCTAAATGTGTCGCAAAGAATAGTGCTCTCTTCATTACATGGAAATATACTGATTGTTTAAAAGAAGACACTACTAAAATCCAAACATTTTAAACATAGAGATAGTACATATTTTTGAGTGAGTTCCAGTGATTTTAGAATGATTTCAGGTAGCTGTTAATTGATTAACATTTGTAAAATTATTAGCTCGGCTTGGAATTCTCATTATTTAGAGTCTATTCAAGTGAGAGAGGAAATCCTGTTGAGACTGGAGTAGGAAGTAGTATAATTACAGTTTGACCAGATAATGATTTGTTTTCTGTAGCAGTTTTATTCTGTATAATTTTATATAAGAAATTATTTAGTGTAGAAAACTTTTTTCTTTGACATATCAAATTGACAATTGTAACTTGTATAATCTTAGAGTTAAGGCTTGAGTGATGCATAAAGTATATCCTCGAATTAAAATTGACATATTTGAAAAAATCTTTAGGAAAAAAATATGTTTATGTTTGTGCTTAAAATGTGGCTATTTTAGGCAGTTCATATTTTTTAAAGTTAATGGTAAATCTATTTTTTGCTGTTAAAATACAAAGCTTTTTAATACTGAATATTTACAAATATTCGGATAAATTCCTGCTCAATAATTAAATAAGAATCATTCAATTTTAAAGGTACTCTGCAGCTTATCAGAGACTATTTCAGAACAGTAGACTACTTTTATTTAAATACCTAAACACTGATTTTGACTACATGCATATGTCAAATTGAATTATCTGCTTGTCACTTCAGCAACTTAAGTGTGATGTAAGCATCTGCTCAATTCTTTAGAATTTCCATGCTGCTGACATCCAGTCTTTGGTGGGAGTCCCTAAATGCTGATACTGAAGACAAGATATTTCTGAGCTGCTTGGTGTCCTACCTCATCTTAAATCCCAAGAGCATTGTGAAATTAGTGACTGCTCAAGTCAGACTAACCGTATCAGGCACCATACAAGAGATGGCTGTTATTGAGACTGTGACATGTTCTGTATGTGTGTCTCTATTGATAGCACCTGAATAAGTTTTCTTATTCAGCAGCTGAAATGCTTGTTTTCATATCTCCCACTATGCATAGGTCAGAGAAGGCACTAGAGCTAAATAACCCATATTCTTACAAATGTCGTATAACAATCAGTTTATTTGGTAGTTTACTTGGTTTCTCCTGTAGCAAAAAGAAAATAAAATCCATTTTGTACAAATGATTAGATATCAAACCACAGAGACAAAGAAAACAGCTACAGAGCAAGAATGAGTGAATAACTTACCCTCGTGATTAACCTATAAGGTACTCTCCCGGAATTAAGAATATGTCTCTACTGCTATTTAAGAATGTAAGGGAGAGAGTTAAGGCATTGAATACTTCACGTTGCTTCACTGACTCATTCAGTAATTCTGTTTTATTCCATTCCAGCTAGTTCTTCATAGTCCACCAGAGCAAGTTTAGGCCCAAGCAGAGCCCTTGAAAGTCACTTGGTACTACTTGGCTTTCGAACCAGGGGTTCATCCCCCATCCCTCTTTTGATATTATATATACACATAATTTGAGAAGCCTGACTTCCAAGTCCTTAGTCCACATGAAGTAGTGCCAGAACTTATAAACAGCTCTTCCCATGAGATTATATTTGTACTTCTGACTGTTCAGCGTTTTGGTAGTTGTCTCTCTCCCTTTCATTTTGTGAGAATGGCCTCGTTCAACCACTTGACTTGCGGACAGAGTTTGTGGTAAATGATCCTGAGTAAGTACCTGTCTCCAGTGTGGAGTTCAGTGTGTTTCATAGTGCTGCATACAAAATAGAATAGCTCTAAAGACACCCTGGACTTAACTGGAGGGAGGAGGAGGCATATATAGGTGACTTGGGTTAGGAAAAACAAGGTAGAGTAGAGTAGTTGGAACTAGGTAGGCAAACTTTGCCTCTGAAAGGTCACTGTGTTAGCAACCTTCCTGCGTGCTGAGCTGATCCTGAGCCTCTATGAGAAGCCAGGCCCAGCGACAGTAACGCTCTTTGGGCAAAGTCCTGACCATGCCATGACATAGCAGGATTTGTGATGTGCCCCTTTGTTGAGTGTTTCCGTTGGCTGCTTTAGGAACCTGACAAATATCTGGTTGATGTCTTTGTGACTTCATTGGTCCCTTTACGTGTGGTTGTGCTATTTATTGGGAAACAAAAAATTAAAAGCTCCAACTCCTGCGATAATTAGCAGCTATTTCCTTAATGTAAGCATCCCACTTTGAATGGTGACTAAAATATAAATATAATGCCTATAACAATTACTATGATGTCCTTTTTTTTTTGTATTTGCATGCTGTAGCATAAAGCAACATGAGTTATAAAAACTCTGGTTTTAATTTTTCTTTCTTTCTTAATGCTGCAGGTGCACACATTCAGTTTCTGAATTTCTCTACTGAAGCAAATCATGATTTCCTTGAAATTCAGAATGGGCCTTACCACACCAGCTCTATGATCGGCCAGTTTAGTGGAATGGAACTCCCATCACCCTTGCTAAGTACTACTCATGAAACACTTGTCCATTTTTACAGTGATCACTCAGAAAACAGGCAAGGATTTAAGTTGAGATACCAAGGTAAGTAGGAACTAGGACAGTTAACTTTATGGTTGAAAAGGAAGAATAAATATTTTAATTTCTTTAATTTTTTTTTAATTTTTAAA
The DNA here is from genome assembly GCF_965231255.1 of Vanellus vanellus. Taxonomy (NCBI): domain Eukaryota; kingdom Metazoa; phylum Chordata; class Aves; order Charadriiformes; family Charadriidae; genus Vanellus; species Vanellus vanellus. Next base: position 104,934,709 of record NC_138907.1, read on the forward strand.
AACATGCTAGGCATATACTACATAGCATTTTTAAATCTGTGGATTGTTTAATCCCTAGGTTGAACTTCTTTACAGCTAAAATTGTGTTGAATTGGAATCTTTATTTTACTGATGCAAAAACCTGAAGCCAAGGTGATGTTATTTGGCAAAGGTCACATAGATTCATAGAATGGTTTAGGTTGGAAAGTCCCTTAAAGATCATCTAGTTCCAACATCCCTGCCATGGCAGGGACACCTCCCACTAGGCCAGGTTGCTCAAAGCCCCATCATCCAGCCTGGCCTTGAACACTTCCAGGGATGGGGCATCCACAGCTTCTCTGGGCAACTTGTTCCAGTGCCTCACCACCCTCAGAGTGAAATTTTTTTCCTAGTATCTATTCTAAATTTCCCCTCTTCCAGTTTGAAGCTTTTACCTCTCATACTATCACTACAAGCCCTTGTAAAAAGCCCCTCTAGCTTTCTTGTAGGCACCCGTTTACAGTTTACTCTTCCAGTTTAAAACCATCACCCCTCATCCTATCACTAGACTCCCTGATAAAGAGTCCCTTCCCATCTTACCTGTAGGCCCCCTTTAGGTACTGGAAGGCCACGATAAGGTCTCCCTGGAACCTTGTCTTCTCCAGGCTGAACAACGCCAACTCTCTCAGCCTGTCTTCACAGGAGACATGCTCCAGCTCTCTAATTATTTTTGTGGCCCTTCTCTCAACCCACTCTAAAAGGTCCATGTCTTTCCTGTGCTGAGGGCTCCAGAGCTGGATGCAGTACTCCAGGTGGGGTCTCACCAGAGTGGAGGAGAGGGGCAGAATCACCTCCCTTGACCTGCTGGCCACACTTTTGATGCAGCCCCTTTCTACCTCTCCAGTTGGAACTTGTCAGCTGACAACAAAAGTGCTATCATTACTAACTCATTGAAAGTGTGAAGTTTTATCCTATTGTATAAATAGAGGAAAAGCAATGCACCTAAAACCAGAACAATGTATTATGAAACATTAAAAGTTTTCATTAGATGGACCTTATGATAAAGTATTTTTAAGTGATGAAGATTATGTAGTAGCATTCTCAGAATAAAACTGTCAAAAAGAAGTATTTTTGCAAATAGTTTTATATTTTGCAAATATTTATATGAAAAAACACAAAAAATTAGTAATTTCTCAAAAATAGTAATAATTTTATAAGAATTTTCTCTACTTTAGCAATTAGTCTTATAGTTATAATAGTAGATAGAAAATTCAGAACTGAGAAAGAGATACAGCTAAATTAACTGATATTTGAGTCATTTTAATTTAGAATAAAAAATACAAATAGTATTTACTACCTTGTTTCCCAAAATGTGTATTATAGCTGTATTTGATTTACAAAATGCATATACATTAATCTAGTTTTATTTTCCCCATAAGTGAGAAGTGAAACAATTTCTCTGGTAAAGGCAACTCACACAGTTCATTTTTTTATGTAATAGTCCTTACTTATAAAGAGACTCTGGGGTGACTCATTCCTGAATACTGTTTCAAGGAAGCACAGTATTTTAGTCTATATATTAAAAAAAAAAAAAAAAGTTTTTAAGACTTTAAAAAAACCCAACGTAATCCAATCAAATAAAAAGATGCTGGGATAAAAATTGGAATTATTTTACAAGGTACTTATTATTTATTGATTTTTTTTCTAATGTAGAAAGTTGCTAACACTGTCATGTTCAATTTTTAAGGGATTAGAATCTGCCCACTAATCTCACTTTACTAAGCTTCTAATTGACATATGTTCCCTCTTCCATCTACCTTCGTTTCTGCATTCTACAAACAGATTTTGGACTTTTGTTCTTTAAAAATTTAATATTTTGGATGTTTATTTTTTGTCAGATAGCACAAATTCTCGCTGTTGCCTATGAGATCTCATATTGCACCAGCAATTGCTAACATTTCTCCTTTGGTAATTCTTTCTCCTTTGGTAATTCTAATATTATCATAGGAACATAGGAACTTACGTCTAAACGCGAGGAGGGACTTCTTTATTTTGAGAGTGGCAGAGCACTGGAAAATGCTGTACAGAGAGGTTGTGGAGTCTCCCACTCTGGAGACATTCAAAATGGACTTACAAAATAATTCTTCACTACTCCAAAATGTTTCTCTTTCTCCTTTCTTCCCTGTTAGACATTTTGTTTTCCTTTCAGTAAGTCAAACGTCAAATAGGTCTTAGCCTGCTTTGCTTGGATGACAAGACTTACACTGTTGTGATGTCTGACTGTCATGCTTCGTGATATACTTCTGCTATGCAATTTTGAAACCATTGGCCAATTTCAGTCAAATTTCACAGTTCCTAGAAATGTTTGGAAAGTAATATTAGTAACATGGATGAAAGAGTCCTGAAATAATTCCCTTATTGAGAGAAAAGATTCAGCATTACTCCATAGATATCAATTCAATTTGGCTTGCTGGCTACCCAGTTGGAATATTCCCTGTCACAACTCATTTCAGTACACACTCTGTCTTGCCTAACTGTTATTCATGGCATATAGACGTTGGAGGGAGATAAAATATGAGAGGTTGGCATGGGTGTCACATTTGAAATTTTCTTACGGGAAAAAGAAAGCATATCATATATAGAAAGCTAAGAGTTTATTTTTAGTCCAATTAATGCTTACACAGTTAAGTTATCCAAGTCAATTAACACAGAACAAAATCATAAGCAATGCAGTTGAAATTGTTATGCAAAAACTTCCTCTTACCTACCCCATTTCTTTTGTATTATGTTCGTCTTCCCAGTGCTCTTGTGGAGCCTAACATTGGCAGCAACTACACGTCTTTTTTGTGTAAAACTGGAGAGGCAATCATCAGCATCCCAAGCTCTTTGCTGGGAAACATACGATGTCCATGATAGGAACTTTGTACTCCAGTCTTGGGTTCCACTTGGATTATTTTTACATGTTTTTCTTACCACATTATGCTTCTTTCTTACTGGTTGCCACCCAAACTTTGGACGTTGCTTTCCCCTGCTGCAATTACTATAAAGGACTATTGTTTGTTAAGTGGTGACTGCCAGCGTTTGTCAAGGCTTTAACATGCATGGCATTTGCAGAGTATAACCTAAAACATGTTAGGTAATAATCACCTGGCTGCTAGAGGGCTACAAAGATGATCACAGGGCTGGAGCACCTGTCCTATTAGGACAGGCTGAGAGAATTGGGGTTTTTCAGCCTGGAGAAGAGAAGGCTCCAGGGAGACCTTATTGTGGCCTTCCAGTACCTAAAGAGGGCTTACAGGAAAGCCAGGGAGGGAACTTTTACAAGGACATATAGTGATAGGGCGAGGGGGAATGGCTTTAAACTGGAAGAGGGCAGGTTTAGATTAAACATTAGGAGGAAATTTTTCACTCTGAGGGTGATGAGGCAGTGGAACATGTTGCCCAGAGAAGTTGTGGAAGCTCCATCCCTGGAGGTGTTCAAGGCCAGGCTGGATGGGGCTTTGAGCAACCTGGTCAAGTGGGAGGTGTCCCTGCCTGTGGCAGGGGGTTTGGAACTCAATGATCTCAAAGGTCCCTTCCAACTTCCATTCTATGATTCTATGATTCTATGAAATTGTTAAAATGAGCTAAAGCCAGCTCAGACCAAGGCAAATCCAGACATAGATCTTACACTATCAGGTGCATAAATGTTTCAAGGGCTTGGAGATGCTGCAAATAAGGTAAGGTAATCCAGAAAAAGCTTAATCATTGTGGTGTCTGCTTATAAGAACATAATGCCCAGATGTAAGTAAACAGAAACTGTATAGATATTATGTAGATATATAGTAATATACACACACAAAAAAAAAAACCAACAGGATTTTTTTGTTCAGCTGCTGACAAAGCAATGTACTGAATTCATCCATCTTCCTGACCAGGTAAACTTAACAGTTACCATACCAAACCAAATAGTCTTTTGAAGCCTACCAGTAATAATTTACATGATTTTCAAGAAACATATTTCAAAAGGATTTAATCTCTCATGGCATCTATAATAGGCACCTTAAATAAAAGGAAACAATTAGGTGTCAGAACTAAGTAAAGGTTGTATGTAAAACTGGACAGTGCATACCAGTGAAAGGAGATGTAGCACACACAAACTAAATTCTGCAAAGAATTATAGACAACAAATTTATACTGAGTATTTAACAAAGTTATGTCAGTACTTCTGCTTTTGTCCACTTTTGCCATTTTTATAGAAATGAATCTGTAAAGCAAAGCAGATGGATCTGAGGACCTAAGATCTTTTCACACTTAATACGTGTTTTTTCAGACTGCTTCTAATTGGTCCCATTTTAGGATGTCCTAATATACTATAATTGGGGAAAAAAAGTTCTATAAATAAAAAAAGCATTGCTTTTCTGATAATGAAATTAATTCAATATACCCTTAAAAAAACAGATGAGCCTGTGAAGTTTACATTAAAATGGATTTAAAATTAAATTTGTTCTTTTACTGAATGGCACACAGCTTGGTTCAATTCCAGGACTACTTTTTCATGATTGAAAGAAGGACCATTTCTGCTAACTAGAATACAACAAGTAATGGCATTAGCAGACTTTTTTTTCAAGGTAGATACCTTCTCATACAGATACCAATCTAAAAATAAAGGGAGATTGTTAATGGGTATGCTTATCCATGTTTATTGGTATGCTCATTAAAGCAAACTTCCATGTCATAAAAATGAAGTTTCCTAGACATCTTAGCATTTTATGTAGAATAAGGCATTTGGAGAACCCCTCATCTCAGGGGAAAGCAAAGGATATGAATATTGTATGGTGAATGCATGTAGTGATAGGACGAGGGGGAATGGCTTTAAACTGGAAGAGGGCAGGTTTAGATTAAACATTAGGAGGAAATTTTTCACTCTGAGGGTGGTAAGGCACTGGAACAGGTTGCCCAGAGAGGTTGTTGAGGCCCCATCCGTGGAGGTGCTCAACGCCAGGCTGGATGTGATCTTGGGCAACCTGGTCTAGTAAGAGGTGTCCCTGTCTATGGCAGGGGGGTTGGAACTCTATGGTCTTCAAGGTCCTTTCCAACCTAAACCATTCTATGATTCTATGAATGTTAGAATTAATAATGCTATTTCTCAATTTTTCTACTGACTTTCTGAAAACAGAAAAATACTTATGAAATTGAAGCTTAGTATAGCCTGAGATTGTACCCTGAGCACATTATTTTGGGGAGGAAGAAAAGTGTATGCACACTGAGAACAGTAAAATATTTGCTTCCCATGCTTGCAAGGAGATAGTGCTGCTTCTTAAGCACTAGCCTGTGAATTCTCACAGCAAAGGATTTGAATACATAACCTAAATCACTTACTGTGTATTTCCGAATGCAGTAAAAAGCTCTAATTGCACTCCCTTTCTTCCACAAGCACACTCATGGACATATACAAATTGATTTTAACATGTTAAATCTGATGACTTCATCTAGCAAAAAGAAAATTACGCTGGACCTTCAGAGTCATAGGAATCCTGGAAGTAAAAAGGGATTGCTGACAAACTACATTATTTCTGAAATGTCTTTAGATTATGTCCTAAGGGGGGAATACTAATGGAAATAAAATAAGATCTCTTGGGGGGGTCATAGTAAATAATCTTCTAACTCATGTGACAAAATTAAGCCATGTTTTGTGACTAATCCTGAGTCATTGCACCTGGAAAAAAAATTCTCATCTTTGGTGCCTAAGGCAATAAACTGAGGTTCCAGCTTGCCAGTCCTATACTGGGCCAAAACAAATCGTATCCTGGGCTTCAATAAAAGGAAGCATGGTCAGCAGGTCAAGAGAGGTGATTCTGCCCCTCTCCTCCTCCCCACCTGGAGTTCTGCATCCAGCTCTGGAGCCCTCAGCACAGGAAGGACATGGACCTTTTAGAGAGGGTTGAGAGAAGGGCCGCAAAAATAATTAGAGGGCTGGAGCACGTCTACTATGAAGACAGGCTGGGAGAGTTGGGTTGTGTAGCCTGGAGAAGTAGAAAGTTCCAGGGACACCTTATTGTGGCCTTTAAATACTTAAAAGGGGCTCGTGAGAAAGATGGAGAGAAACTTTTTACCAAGTTCCTTAGTGACAAGACAAGGGACAACAGTTTTAAACCGAGAGAGGGTAGATTCAGATTGGACATGAGGAAGACATATTTTAAGATGACAGTGGTGAGGCACTGGAACAGGTTGCCCAGAGAAGTTGTGATGACCCATCCCTGGAAGTGTTCAAAATCAAGTTGGATGGAGTTTTTGGCAATCTGATCTAGTGAACTATGTCTGTACCCATGGCAAGGATGTTGGAACTAGGTGATCTTTAAAGGTCCCTTCTGACCCAGTCTATTCTAGTCTAGTCGGAGAAGTGGGTCTTGTTCTTGAGTCTGTAGTTCGATACACCATGATGCTGGAGGAAAGTACCATAAGTTTAAATGAAAGTTTTAAGTAGCCGTAATTGTGAACTTCACTAACATTTGAGTGTTTGCATGCTCAGCTCTCTGCTAATACAGATTTCTGTAAAGCAATTATTTCCATGTCAAAGTGTTATAGATGTATGTGGCACTTGCAAAGGCAATAAGTCACCCTAGTGTTAATGTAAGAAGGAAAATACTTTTGAATCATAAAAACAAGATAGCAGAGGATCAATTACATTTCTTCTGTGATTTACAGTCTTTTCTTACCAGTGGAAAATATATTGCACAAAGAAATGCCAAATGTCAATATGAGATCATTTTAAAATTCAAGTATTTGACTGCTGCCAGCATCGGAATTAAATATTTTTCTCAGATTTCCTTTACATTGGGCTTCATTTCAAACTCTCACTAGAGTTTTTTCTGCTGTGAAACGGTATATCATTTTTTAAAGCTCAATACCAAACAAAACTTTGGGCATGACACTCATTAAAAAAAGCTTTCCTTTGTGAGGTGTGACATCAGGATTTGTAGGTAATATTTGATAGCGATGACTGAATAATGAATTGCTCTGTTAAATCAGGTATAGTTGTTGCATATATCAAAAGAACAGAGAAGAATATAATTCATATTTATATTAAAACTATAAAACATATTCCCTGAGTGGTCCATAAATTGTGGTATCATAGTCATATGGATCACCTGACTTACAGTTACTCCAATAATTTATGAGTCATCTATAGGATTTATATCAGAAGAGTGTATCTTCACATTTTAGACCATTAAAAAAACCCAACAAAACAACAGCAAAAAAAGCCTGCAACACAAGCAACTGTGCTCTGCTGATGTGCAAGTGCCTTCGCCCCTGACTGACTGACCTTCAAATTTATGGGAATCTGTTTTAGATAGAGGTTCTATTCTTACTAAAACAAACACCAGAACAAACCCCAAAAGTTTCTGTATGTATTTTGTTTACCTTACTTACAATCAGAGAAAAATGTATACATCTCTGAATAAACACTAACTAGAATTTTAAAAGCTAGACTTTATTTTTTCCATTAACAATCCAGAGGACTTTAAGGAATGTTGTGCAAATTAGAGGGACAGAGATGTCTTTTAGGATTTCCTCTTTCACCTGAGCTCTTCCTGAGTTTTCTTCTCATATAAATCAGTGAGATAAGTTTTTTTTCTGAAAAGAATTTTTAAGACTGACTTGGGACTGTATTAAGTACTTTGAAATTGTAACCTATGAAGACTGTATTGCAGCAAATTAACCAATAAGAAGGATGTTTTTCATGTGTATTCATCTCCTCAAAAGGTTGTACAATCAAAGTTTAAAAGTTCCAGTAACTATTGGGAAATGTAGTGCTGCACTTTTTCAAATAAATCTGTGAGATCCTCTGACCCTCTTGAATAATCTTCTATTCTATTTTTAATACAATTTGCTATATAGGTTTTTATATAATATATTAGTCTTAATATGCCCTGTATTCTTAAATAATGTTTCAAGTACTCTATTTTGGGTAAACATGCATGTTGATAATAATGATATTACCTGTAGCAGTATTATATGAATAATTAGAGTAGGAGTAATAATATCATTAAAAATTAATGAGCCATTACTAGATTTAGCTCACAATTTTAATGAACCATAATTAAGGTAGAAAAAAGCTTTTTGAATTTTTTTTCCAGTAGCAATTAATTGTGATTTTTAAGTTTTCATTTTCCTTTCGTTATTCTTAGTTATTTGGGGGAAGGGGAGTCTGATTTATTAGAGGATTTTGGAATATTTCTAGTACCTCCGCATCTCTTCCAGCTTTGTGGTGTTACAACCACTGGATTCTGGATTCACGGAATGAATTAGGGAAAAGAAGAAAGCTTTATCAAAATAAATTTTCTATTTATTTCATAGCATGATTGTAATCAGCAATGACTAGAAAACCTCATGACAGTAGCTGTACTTCAGTGAAACGATTAAGTACAAACTTCACTTTAAATAAGCACCTAAGCACACTTAAGTTATATGTGTAGCTTAATCTTGCTGAAATGGCTTGTTTAAATAATCAAATTTATGAGTATATACTTCTAGGATGAACGTGTGTCTCAGTGTATTTTTAGAGCTTGGACTTAATGGCACATCTTAATATAAAGCACAGTGGTATTACTGCTCTTATTTGAACTTTCTTATCTTCTGGCAGAAGTATTTCATAACTATAAATGGAATGCTCAGAGAAAGCAGGGCATTCATCTTCTCAATAATTATTTCTTAAATGGCAGTTACTTGCTGTCTTATCTCTGTGAAGTTGTTTGTGAATAATTCTACATAGCATTTTTAAAACTTTCTTTTTTGCTTCCTGTGGAACTATTTATCATTTAAATATTCGGAGGAAATATATCTTCAATATGGAAATACGTAGTTTTAAATTATCTTTATATCTTATTAAAAGTTGTTAATAAAAGCTCCCTCTTCATTTTCATCACACTATTTTCTATGAGTTAAATATGATGAATCATTAATGCAATTGCTTGTATGGAGATATATCTTGAACATAGGAAGTTCCATCTTAACATAAGGAGGAACTTCTTCACTTTGAGGGTAGTGGAGCACTGGAACAGGCTGCCCAGAGAGGTTGTGGAGTCTCCCACTCTGGAGACATTCAAAACCCGCCTGGACGCTGTCCTGTGCAACCTGTTGAAGGTGACCCAGCTCTGGCCGGGGGGTTGGACTAGATGATCTCCAGAGGTCCCTTCCAACCCTGACTATTCTGTGATTCTGTGAATCTGTGATTTTCCTTGGTACACTTCTGTCACTTTTCTAGAACTTTCTGATGCTCTGTGACATTACAGTCTTTCATTAATGCTTTTCATTTTTTTGGTCAAATGATTTTTTTTGCATAGTTTAATATATATTAAAAATCCAATGGATTGTGAAAATCTTCTTTCATAAAATTTTAAGGAATTAATGTTTTTTGTTTGTTTGTTTCTTGTTATGTATTAATCACTCTATTATTGGGAGTATGGCATTCCAGTGTTTACCTATTATGGAATGCATTACAGAATTTATATTAATGTTTACATGCTGTGTTGCGAGCTGACTAAGCAATAAAAAGTACTTCTGTTCCTTTCCAGCTTATGAGTTACAGAACTGCCCTGATCCTCCTCCTTTTTTGAATGGATATATTGTCAACTCAGATTACAGTGTGGGTCAGTCAGTATCATTTGAATGTTACCCTGGATATGTTTTGAGAGGTCAACCTGTTCTCACGTGCCAACATGGAATCAACAGGAATTGGAATTATCATTTCCCCAGATGCGAAGGTAACTTTCTGGTAGTACATTTGCTTCAGAACTCACAATGCTTTTTGAATTTTGTTTACTTGTTTGTATGTGTGTGTATGTAATGTAACTTTTGCTGAAGAACTGCACCTTTATCCTAATCTAGTGTAAGCAGCTAAATTCAGAATAGCATGTGTTTTTATCAATCATAAATATTTTATGAATCATGTTTCTCAGCAGTGATTTATTGTTCCTATAAATACCTGTCAGTTGTATTGATTGTGAGAACTCATGATACAGCCAGAAATTATCTTAAAATCCATGTGATTTCTTTTTCTGATTTGGGGGTGAGGGAGTCAGTGTACAATGTAACATATAAAATTTTCCATTGTAAAGCTTTTAATTGAACTTTCATCTAAAACATATAAGTGCTGAAAAAAAAATTTCTGACATTCCTTTAGACCTTTAGAGGTTTTGACAAAGTCTTGTATAGGATGTTATGACAAAACTAGGTAGTCATTGTGTAGAACTAAAGCGGTGTCATAGATAATCAACCAACTAAAAAAATATAAAATAGGTTGAAATAAATGATTTCCATTATAACGAGAGGCTAATAGTGTTACAGGTTTTCCCTGCAGAATGTATGTTCAGTATCTTTGACACCGATCTTGAAAGATGGGACAGATGCGTCGCTACACAAAACAACTGAAATCTTTTAGGTTAGTCAAACTAGAAAAGGCTGCGAGGAATTTAAGAAAGATCTAACTAAGCTACAGGTATAAGCCATACAAAAAAATCTGAAAGAAGGGTCAGTCATTCTACTTCAGGACAGACTGCTAGAGGCTAGAAAGAAATTTTCCAGTGGTACAGGTTGCAATAGTGTTTTTTACTTTGGATTCTTCTGTGCGTTATTATTAGACATCAAGGGTTGAATATTGTCAGAGGCAAAAACTGCACTAGATGGACTCCAGGTTTGTGTCAGCACTGCAATTCCTTGCTTCCCAAATGAGGACTTTAGTACTGTGAATAATATTTTTTTTTCTTATTATTTAAGAGACAGGTATTCAGCTTAACTATATTGCTCTGCAGCATGAACATGTGTTTTGTACGTGTGCTTGGGAAGGGACGCTTGTATTATTTCCTTATGTTGTCATTTAAATCCAATGGTACAAGAATCCATAATGTTTAAGTTCTAGTTCCATAACAGTTAATGCAATTTACCATAAATTTCTCAGAAATCAAGTAAAGTAAATATATAGAGGAGGTTGAAAGTATTGCTTATTTCTTGGAATGCAAAGGGTTTACAAGGAAGAAATAAAGTTTAAAATAAGTTTTCTGGATGAAGATACAAATCTTTGTCCATTTGAGATACTGTTATAAAGACAATTACAAAAGGCCAATTCTGTGTATTTTTTTAAATATTGTTTTTTTTATTCTTGTTGGAAATATTAAGCTAAGAATTATTAACTCTTTTTTCTTTTTAATTTAAACTGACATTATTGCATAGACATTATAGAGTTTGACAGGCTCCAGACATGAGACATAACATGCCCTTCTGGCCAAAGGGAAAAGACAAAGTGTGGACAGAAATTTGGCATTGGCCATAAGAAAGGCTGACTTGAGCAGTTCCATTAGGAAATAGTATCTGTTTGAACAAATGAGAGTATTGAGTTTGTTTTTTTTTATTTTGAAATTAAAGAACAGAGTTTTATTGCCAGGCACTTATGCTGTTTTGCATTTATGACAGTATAGAAGTAAAAGTACTAAAATAATGTTTCCAGTATTGAATGGCATTAGGAATTTCTAGCATGGGTATAATTACTGTTAAATGGCAATCAAGGTGTGGCTGCTGTTTCCATGTCTTCTTTTTTCTTGTTTTTTGTTTTTTTTTTTCTTGTTTTTTAAGTGTGCATCAGAACAGCTGGAAGATAGTTTACACATTTTGCAAAGATAAATAGTTCAATTTAAGTAAGAAGGAATGCATGCAACTAATGTAAAACTTGTTTTGGACTATTAATTTCTCTTTTAGGGAGAAGAATGAGTAAGAAAATGAAATAACGACCTAACCAATTAATATAATTATATTATTTTAGCAAACTATAGTTGGAATTGTGTTGTGAAACACCTTCTGATACTTCTGCAACTCCATTGGTCCACACTATAATAGGCAATATAGGCATCTCTTATAAAACCATACCTCCCAAAGGAAAAAGAGTGGAGTGTCATGAGAAAATGTAGTTCTTTGTGAGAGTAGGGCTAATGCTTTTTTTAGAGACATACAATGTGATAATGCATCGCATCTTTGTCAAAGTGGTTGGTTATAACTCATAATGATTTTTTTTTTCCTTTTTTTTTATATTTTTTTTTTTCCAACTCTTTTACTACTGGCATATTTAGGTTAAGGATGAGAACCATCATCTCCCATATCTTTTAACTAAAAAAGTCTGTAACATTCTTTTTAACTTACGTGTCTAATTTTGCTCTGAAAGATTCTATTAAGGCCACCTATCTCTTTCTGTTGACTATTATAGCTAACTTCTGTACCTATTTTAGAGAATTCATTCACCCTAAAACATGGGCTTAAGTACTCCAGTTACATGCTTTTTTTCCCAAGGGAACTGTCTTAAAATGCCTCCTGAATTAGACGGTAAATGAATGGGAGGATTGGAGATTTCAATTTTGCACTTAAATAGAATAATAGAATTATTTAGGCTGGAAAAGACCTTTAAGATCATCAAGTCCAACCATAAATCTAAAACTGCCAAGTCCACCACTAAACCATGTCCCTAAGTGCAACATCTACACGTCTTCTTAATACCTCCAGGAATGTTAACTCCCCTGGGCAGCCTGTTCATGTTTTACAAGTCCTGTTCTAGGTACATAAGACCTTGTATTGAATGTGATCTGTGGCACTGTGTGACTTGACTAATGAAAAATTACAGTACTTTACAAAATATTTTTCCATGTACTACATGAATTAATAAGTAATTAAGTTTGAGTTCTAAAAAAAATCAAAGATGAGCAAGGACTATTTAAAGTAGATATTTTTATTCAAAGGAGATTAGGACATAAAAAGGTTAGAGAGTGTATGGTCTTCCCATTAAGGTTAACCTACACTTTTTGCACTCCTAGAATAAAGACATTGAAGATACCAAATCCATGTTCTCCCTATATCCTTTTAGGTTACTAATTAAAATGAATTTTAACAAACATTAATTTCTGATAAACATTTGAAATGTTTATCAATGGGAAAACATGTTGTTTTGCAAGTGTTCTTAGAAATCTAGATTCTTAGATTTCTAGGCAAGTTATAAACTGTTCTCTTTGAAAATTATTTTCACACTGTATTTTTTATGGGCTCACTGAATGTTATAGTGTTAGCATTAGGGATTTTTCTAGCTATATTTCATTCTTTTTTTTACATTTTTTATTATTAAATTGTTGGCATTCGGAGTAATAGTACTGATATTTTCAAAAGATAAACATGGAGCATTTAACTTAAAATGTTGATCTTTTACAGCATGTAATTTTAGGATTCTTTTTGTAGTGGTAAATCAGAAATTAGAAGAATAAATTGTATAAATTAAAGTTAAACTGAGAGGATGGATAAGAAAGGTAACCATTATGTCATTCACCTTTGAGAAATAATCTTCTAGCCTCCTCACTTGATAAGAAATGGAATCAATATCACAAGGCATTCTGTTTCGTTATCGAGGCCTGTAATAAAGCTCTCTGTTTTTTTAAGTCATGCAATTAAAGGCTCTCCTTCATGTTCAATAAGCTGCTTCATCTTTTCCTAATCAAATAAATACTGTGTGGGATTTCTCTGGTTTTGGAACATCTGTAGGAGTTAATTTATTTTCCTGAATCAAAGCAACAGAAGAAGCTACACAGAGTGTCTTTGCTAGCTAGCATTACAGCACTTAAGCATTAAAACTTCAGTAAGACCCTTCCAAAGCTTGTGAAATTTTATGTTCAGGCAGAATCTTTAAAGTGTTTTTATGAACCTAGGCCCCTAATTTCAAAGTTCAACACTTTTTGTTTTTATATAGATCATAGACTCCTTCCTTTCTTCCTTTCTTCCTTTCTTCCTTTCTTCCTTTCTTCCTTTCTTCCTTTCTTCCTTTCTTCCTTTCTTCCTTTCTTCCTTTCTTCCTTTCTTCCTTTCTTCCTTTCTTCCTTTCTTCCTTTCTTCCTTTCTTCCCTTCCCTAGGTTAAGGAAATAATAATTATTATATTATTAACTGGACTAATAATTATTATTCATTATTGACTAATAATTATTAGCCCAGTTACAGTGATACTAATATTTAAAATTAGGTAATGCTAGAATGATATACAGACAAATATCCAATATCTACCCCTTTCTCTGACGTCCTCTCACTCTTCCAGAGCCTATATGGACTTAAGGTCAATGGTCTCAGTCTGGGAGAAGGGCTTCAAGTGGTTCATTCTATACAGAAAACCTATTTGTTATCACTATCTTTTATTCACAATTATATATATATATAAAATGTTGTGTTGCATCACACAGCTGTACAAACTAAAATGAAGTAGTGAGTAGTTACCTGTTCATCAGATAACTGACATTATAAGTTGAAACAAGTCTTCAGGCTGCCAGAACAAGTCCAGAAAAGAACTGACAGACTCCATGGCCTGTTTTGTTAGCTTAACACAAAGTCTGTGGCTTGTTATTAGCAGTGTGCCATTATACTTACTGGACTACATGGCTAAGGTTTTACTTGTTAAGGGTTTTTTATCCTTTCCACATTTTTTCTGTATTTCATGATTTTATTGGATTCATAGTAGTAACAGAGAAATGTTAGTACCCTTTCATGCTTCTCATATGGAATAAGGGAGTTATCAAAGTGAAGGTCTCTCTCAAAAACATGAAGCAGCATATTTTGTTTGTCTACTGGCATTAAAAAATGCCCCATTTCTGTTTTCTGTAAAATCATAGTTTGATATTTTTAGCCACCTGATGTACTGTTACCAAATTTTAGTATGTTAGTTTTTCCTAGTGAGACCAAAGATATACTATGAATTCCCAATTTAATTAATTGGAGAAAGTCCTAGGACCTGGGGGAAGATAAGAACAATTAGACTAGGTAGCTCTTGATAGTTCTGTTTTTTATAAACATTTGAACCTGGGAAGGCAGATCTGTGGTGTATGGCTGTCTAGCACCCGTTAGGTAATTCAGTTGTCTACGTTAAGCTAGTAAACCAAGCCTCTGGTCTACACAGTTCTATTCCCATTCAGAAGACCGATTTGTTTGCTTTATGGTCTGTAATGAAAGGATGACATAGCTAAACTCCTTCTATCATGGGGCGGAAGATGGACATCCCCAAGTACATGACTGACATTGTTGCCCTTGGGCTAGATGAGCTTCAGGTTTATAATATGAACTTTCACTATATGAGCTTCTCTACACCATGTAATGCTCCCTGTACTCACGAGCCTTTTCAAGGTATTTTCATCCCCATACAGATTTTCACTGCTTCATTTTAGGTCATGCTACTTGAAGTCAGCCATCCCTACTTCTCTAAGCCAAACAGTTACACCAAGCAGGGCTTGGTATATACGTACACCGTGAATAGTTGTGGACACTCATACAACAATGGGGTTAAATAGTTATAACCAGATTCTAGTAAAGGCGTGTTGAACAGAGAGCAGATGAGTGGAACTCACAGATTCAGAACTGTAGTTTGGCATGGGAGGACCATTGAACAGAGCAAAGATATGCATGCTTTTGGAAGCCATCCCCGTTCTAAATCCTATTCTTCACTGTGCAGCAGGTGATTTGAGATACATTGAAGAGCTTAATCTGTAGGTGGGAGAAAATTAGATTAATTTCTGCTCATGAGATCATAGTAGAAGCTTGTCATGTAGCCATGCTCTAAGACTTCACTCCTGTGAAATAAGGCTGTGCTAATGGTACGCCATATCTCTTTGCATAACACATGTAGTTGTCAATAAATACTAACTAGGTTCAGGCTCTTTTGCGTGGATTTTTAAAAATGTTTACTGGCCTTCCATGCGCAATGTTGTAACTAGAATTAGCTATGCATTAGACACAGGAGCACATAGTAGGGTAGTCATGCATTTGTAAATCAGCATGTGGTCTGGTCAGCATTTGAAAGTTTAGAAGACTTGATTATATGCTTTTCCATTTCAAAAATCTGTGTTTCTTCATACCTGTCATTCAAAGTGCAATATAACAAATTCATTAATTTAGAGTGATTTGTTTATTGAAACTAAGGCTATTTTTGTCATGTGTGAAATATAGCCTGTTATTTCTGTTTAATTTTCTGTCTCCTGTGATTTTTAAGTATCTTTGGAGAAAGCCTAGTATCAGCTGTGTTTATTGCTTATTCTATTAGAGTTTTGTTATCTGTGACACTTTTTTTTTTCCAAGAGATAATTTGTTGATCTGTCATGGCTAACAAGGATATCAGTGGAATTAGATTATCTTTACTGAGATACGATCAATCTGCATTCTTTGTAGAGTATTAGAGAATAATGAAGGCAAAATAAAAGATGTATGCAATGATTGACAATATTAATAAATCTGTAAAAAATATAAACAACTCAAAATAGGTTTAAGTGTAAAACTTTTATCAGAAAAATCCTATATCTTAACTAGAACTTATAGGATTTTCCACTTGTCACTCTATTAGTGTCAGGATGTGTATTTCAATGTAGTAAGCATATTTGTCAAAGCAGTCTTTTAGTTGTAAATATTGAGTACTGTGGAGAGAACAGGCTAGATTTCTGAAACTTGGCCATCTGAGCATGGCATAGATGTAGGGGATTAGGGAACAGTAAAAAATGGGCTCAAGTTACATTTTCATCATAGAACCAACAGAGCTGCTAGACATTGCCAGCTGCCCTTGGCCGGTACATGCAACCAGGAATCAAACAGATAGAACCAACTCTTAATTTCCCTTAGCTCATTTCCTTTGTTGGGCACTAAAGGGTTGTAGTTCAGGAACAGATGCCCATCTTTTCTAAGATGGGAAGATGTGCTAAATGCATCCTACTAGCTAGTACTGGTATGGATGAAGAAAGTGAAGCGGTTAAAGCCTCCTTATCCTGTCCTACAACTCCAGTGATTATTAAAAGGATTCCTCCAAAAAGGGCTACTTTTCAACTAGCTAGATGATCCTTCTACCCAATGGTATATCAGCTTTAAACCATACAGAAAATGTGACATCCTTCTGCATTTATCACTCCTTCTTCCCTTTTTCCTTTTGCCTATTGCCTTTTCCCTTTCCCTTTTCCTTTTCCTTTTCCATCACTTGTTGAGAGGTGGAAAACAAATGAAGAGGGTCTGCATGATTGTCATAGGAACTCTGACAATAATATTAGCTAATATTAGGTAAGAGCTAATGAGAAAAGTTCCAGAGCTAGACTGAGTGCCCACAGATGAGATTGAGGTCTCACTCTAATGAGTGAGACTCATTGGTTTACACCAATGGCCATATGTCTACTCAGATTCATGCTCGCACCAATAATCAGTCAATTCCCCAAAACTGAGATGCAAAAAAGAGCACATTATTACATATTTACTACCCTTGAATTAAATCAACCGCCTTTTTGTGTCATTAATTTGCCTACAGATTTCATTCAGCAAGTGTGTGCTAATTTGTGTCTCTATCTTCATTTTATTTGTGATAAAAATAATCAGCATACAAACTGCCATTGAACTACCATTAGACATGGCTAAAAAATGAGAGAAATAAAGTGTAATGGTATTTGGGGTAGTAAAAGAACAATCAGTGTTTTTTCTTTTTTTTTTCAGGATTGTATTCCAGTTCAGTTAGGGTTCAGTTGTATGGAAACATGCAAGTTTTGTTTGCTTGTTTATATGTTTCTTAATCTTGAATGCAAGGAAAAGCTGCCCCTTTTTGAATGTGTGCTAACTTAGTTTCAAGAATTCTGTGTAAAAACAATATTCCCAGTAGATTTTGATGGATTTAAAAAAAATAAAATCTGAAAGATATCAGGATAAATTCTTTCTTAGAAATATCAATACTTTCTGTCTCTGAGGAGCAATCAACCAAGGAAAAATGCTGTCTTTAAGATCTAGATTGTCTTGTCCTGCGGAGCTTTTAGAATTTGGGAGCATTTCGATATTCCATTTGTAATGTAAAAAAGTATATTTATCCTACTAATTTTTCATTTGTTTTCTTTTCAGCTCCCTGTGGCTATAATGTAACTGCTCAGAATGGTACAGTTTATTCCCCAGGATTTCCAGATGAATACCCAAATTCCAAGGACTGTACTTGGTTAATTATCGTACCTCCAGGCCATGGGATTTATATCAACTTTACTTTACTCCAAACTGAACCCGTGAATGACTACATTGCAGTTTGGTATGCAATTTTTGAAAACAAAAGTGATTTTTTTCTGATTGATTTATCAGATTTCACTGTCCCAAGCTACAGCTTTTGCTTAGTATTGCTCTTTAGGTTGTCAGATGTGCTGAAGATCAGCATAAAACAAATTCTATGATAATATGAAAAATTGTCGTAACACTGTATGAACTCTTTAAGAATCTTGTTCCAAAAGTACTCTGAAACTCAAAATCAGTTGTCAATCAGATCACCTTTGAGTTCTCTGTTTTCTAAGTGAGGCCATGTGCAGTCAAAGTGATGTAATAATCCACTCCTGCGTGAGTCAGCTGCTCCCATCTCCCAGCTAATCCACTATTTCTGTACCTATTGCTGTCTGGGGTGAGTTTTTTTCCAGACAACAATACTAAAGTTCATATAATACAGGGAAAATCCAGTCAGTTTATAGAGATGCATAACTGTTTATGAACAGTTTGGCTACCTCAGGTATTTGCATTACTTATAAATCCAAGTCTTAAAATGCGTTATAGGTTGTCCTCTCTGGCACGTTAACTTAAAAGCCTTCCCTGGTAAAGATCTACTTGTATCAGTGACTTCTCTTTTTGCTTAAGTATGCGCTGAATTCCTGAATTCTTATATTTTTCAATAACTGCTTTACAGCTTATTTCTCTCAGTTCCCAATTGCCCGTGAATCACAAGCGTGCTTTCTTTACACTTCTTTTCTGAAGTATCAGCTCCTGAATTTACTGTGAGGAGGCTGTTTAGCGTAATTTTGTTTAAGTCATTCATGTATATGCCATTCACTTCTGTAAGAAAAGTCAAATCTTAATATCAAAGTTTGGGTTTTTTTGCCCTTTTTCCCCCTGAGAATCAGAATTTTAAAATGAAAACCTAATTAAATTGTAGAGTTCCTATTCAATATTTATTACTTTCACTTTTGTATTCAAGGCAGAAAGAAGAAGAAAATACATTTTTATGCCATGTCACCTATAGTTTATTTTCTCTTGTTGTCACTAATACCACAGTAGAAATTGGAAGTCTGAATAATCCTGAAAAACTGTACAAGAGAAAAAGAATTAATTTAAATTACCTTTTTAAAAATACAGGTTGTATGTACAAATTATATACATGGTGTGCCTTCTTTTAAAACTTGAAGTAGAATTTGTCCATATGGTGGACCTTTTCTTTCTATTAACAGATTATCTTGATAAGATTGAGACAGACAAGAATGCTTGGCTTTTCAACAATGCAACTGAGGTGAACAAATATCCCTTTGATTTAAAGACAGTGAAAAGTCAAAAGCTAACAGCTTTCAGAGAGCTTCTAGATAATATCCAGCCTTCTAAAATACATATCAAAAAAGCCTTTTTATTCAGTTTAGAATCATTACATGTAATATACAAAAAGACCAGAAATAAATGTTACAGAGTTCAAAAAATACTTCAGTCATAAAAGCAAGGGGGGTTGTTTAGTTATTCTGCTGTTCAGGCCTGAATGTTCTACATGATGACACTGAAAATGAATGCATCCTGATGTTATTGGAGTATATTTCTCTTTGGATGTCTATCCTACTGTTCAGAAATACAAAACATTTTTTTTCCATTAATTTCCATTTTTTTTTTCTCCTTAGGAAATATCTTTGAGTTTTTGGAATGAATTTAAATGGCAAGACTGACTTGCAATTTCCACATCTCTGTTTGTGTTAGTCATGAGTAAGGACATGCAGGACCTGGGTCAAGAATGTTAGAAGTATGATAGGATTACAAGAGTTTTCTAGTTTGGGGTGGGTTTTTTTCAGCTGTTGTGTACGTGAGAATTTTTGGCAGGAACAGACTGTGAAAGTTTCAGTCAGCCAATAAATTTCTTGCGCATGGAAATATAAAAGTTCTTGTAAAGTACTCCTGGTATCTCAAAAAATATTAGACTTTGAAGTTAGAAAGAGTATTCTGTGTTGCTAGAAATAAAAAGAAAATAAACTCATTTTGAATCATTAGGAAAACCATTTTTTACAAAAATTTAAGCTGCTCTCCAGAGAAAAGAGACTGGTAATTTAAAAGTTAAGTGCTGTACTTATTCAGCTGATTTTTTTTGTTTCCGGTTGCAGGGATGGTCCTGACCATAATTCGCCTCAGCTGGGAGTTTTCAGTGGGAACACAGCTCTGGAAACAGCTTACAGTTCCACCAATCAAGTCCTCCTCAAATTTCACAGTGATTTTTCAACGGGAGGATTCTTTGTCCTCAATTTTCATGGTCAGTTTGCTTTATATCATTAACATCTAATTACTACAATTAATTAATGAATTTTAAAAACATTTCTTAACTTCGTGATGTACTGGATGCTCTTAAAGAAATTCATGGGTTTGCTGCTTTTTTTAAATAACAGTACAAATTAGTTTTTGAAATCATGCATTAAAAACTCTGAAGAATGTTCATTTGTATCTTTGAATAAACTATGTTCTATCTTTAATGGTCAGATATCTAATATCGAGCTTCTACTTTTTGATTTATTTTGGCCTATTTATTAGTTAACTTACTTTTAGCATTCTGTAATAAAATTCTTCACCAGCTGACTAATCCTGGGGCCCATGGTCAGAAATTTTGATGGGATGATGTGGAAAGGTTGACTTTAAGTCTGATATCCAGCAAAATACTTTGTTCAAAGTTACAGTCAAGTCTACAGGAGATGCAAAATAGGCATCTAATTCAGAAGTGAAATGCGGAATTCTAGTTCTAGTTCTAATTCACCCAAATTATGTGTATTGAATGGGAGATTGTTAACTTTCTGGATTGTAATTCAAAAAGATAGGGTGAATTAATTCACAAGGGCAGTAGGAAATGCCACAGAAAGAGAGTACCTGAAGGTATCTATTTGCATGGGGAAGTCTTTACGAAGCTAGTACTCAGAGTCGGAAAAGTTTTTCTTGTCTGTGGTTTTCTCCTAAAAGAAGGGCACAATGCATCATAATCTAAAGCGTTTATCTGAGAAGCAAAAACTAAAGTACCTGGCTTTAGTCATCGTGGGGCGAACATATAGCTCCTACATAACAAGATAGTGCTTGAGAAACAGACTGCAGGGACCGGTCAGTGAAAGCACTTTCCAGCCTTAAGTTGAAGGTAGATAAGCATGAAGTCAGTATTTCGGTGTTGATATCTTCAGATGGTAAAAAGGCAAGATACGTACTCTATCACAGCATGTCGTGTATTAGTCTAGCTAGGAAAAAAATGAATGAATCTGTTGAAGGGATTCCCATTTTCTGAGCCCACAAACTCTGGGAGATAGGTATCTTAGGTGAAGTCAAGGGCCTTACTGGATATGCATATAAGTACAATTTTAAGTTCTTGGAAAATATTGTTGCTGGAAACCTGCTTAGTGTCTATTGTTTAGATACTTGCTGTTGCAAGTGTCTAAGCAGGTTGCAAAGCTTTTTTTCTCAGGTGTTCTCCAGAAAAAATGGTGCTTTTAGGTATATATAATAATTACATGTGTGTGCATGTAATTGACATGCAGAAACACAATACAAATACATAAGTACACAGGAAAACACATATGCTTTCTCCTCCCTGTCCTCGGAAGCTCTCTGTGGATGAAAAAATCCTGAAACTCTCTGTGGAGGAAAAACTCCCATGGTTGCTTTTTATCCTTATAAATTTTTTTTACAGTGATGAGTTATAGAAGCTTATGTGGAAGATAAGGGCTGATTCTCAATGTTTTGTGTTTCTTTAACTTCTCAAAGACATCAAGTGGATCAGACTATCAAGTTTCCAGGAGAATATATATTCTTGACTGTGATTTAGTTCCATGAAGAGGAGAGTTTTTCTATAGTATATGCACTCTGATCACAATCTTAAATCTCTGTTTTGGATTTTTTATCCAGAATGGCTTCTTCAGCTGTTGTAGGTATTCTACTCCATTTTAGAAACACGTCAGTCATTGTGTCATTGTACGGGTAACCTTCCTTGTGAGATTGCTCACAATTTATTGAAACTGATTTGAAAAGAAGAGAAGACTTTTTTTTTAAAAGGCATTGTGTTTCGGTTTTGGGGGTTTAATTTATATAAGAATAATGATAATTAGTTGTAATTTTTATTATATATTCTTTTGTTATTGCTGTTTCTTCTTAAACTAAATCCATATACCTGTATCCTGAGAAAGATTAACTCCAAGTATGCTTAAATTAATAATGAATATGACATGCCAGGTATGTGACAG
Organism: Vanellus vanellus; assembly: GCF_965231255.1. Classification (NCBI taxonomy): domain Eukaryota; kingdom Metazoa; phylum Chordata; class Aves; order Charadriiformes; family Charadriidae; genus Vanellus; species Vanellus vanellus. The sequence goes on from NC_138907.1 coordinate 104,956,936, forward strand.
GTAATTACAGATTCTAAGTAATCTGTGATTTGTAACCACTAGCCCTATCACATGATGCAAAGGCAACCACATGAAACAGAAGCCTCTTAGCTTCAAAAATCTCCTCATAAACATCACAACTCTATCTAGTTCTACAATGGATCTATAACTATCTAGGCAGTGTAGTATGCTATCTATACTGCTGAAAAAAATTATTTTTTTAGATAATATGTAATGTCACGACATTTAACTTGGAAAATGTTGTAACTGAGAGACCATGAGTTTCAGTACAGCTTTGGTAATTTGGGAAGCGTGAATAGGAAATGAATTTTCTGTAAAATAATTCTTAGCACAACAGTATTTAATCTTTTTTCACTTAAATTTGCAGCTTATCAGTTGAAGAAGTGCCAGCCTCCACCCACAGTTCCACATGCAGATTTGTTTACAGAAGATGATGACTTTGAAATAGGTGAAAAAATAGTATCTCCTTTTCTTTCTTATGTTTTCACTTGAATTCTAATTAAACTAAACTATTAATGTATTTCATCTTCCACCTGACATATTGGTATACTTCTGCTTGAGGTTTTTTGGGGGTTTAACATTTTTGTCAATAACTTTTTCAGGAGATTTTGTGAAGTACAGGTGCCATCCTGGTTTCACCCTTGTTGGACAAGATATATTAACCTGCAAACTGAATGCACAGCTGCAGTTTGAAGGATCCTCTCCATTTTGTGAAGGTAAATATATGTTTGCATTGTCTGCATATCACTAACTTGCATCCTTCTTATCTGCCTATACATTAAGCATCAAATTTTTGGGCCTTGTATTTCAATAATGTTTAAAAGAAAAGTTTCCATTTATTTCTTTGATATCTAAGAGGTGTATACATTTTTAAATTGGTCCCTAAAATTTTTGTGCAGACATTTAATTCTTTAGAATCAAAAGACGAGTGGCTTTAACTATTTAACTATACCATTAATGAAACACTGATTTCTAAAATTCATTTAAATTTTTTAACATTGTTTCATATCAAACCAAAGATTTCTTTTCACCCCTGAAGAGTTTTAAAAATATGTATTTAAATTAAGCTTTCAAAATAAAATAAGAAATTATTCTCTCTGCTTTTGCAAATATGGTGACATTATATGACAGAGTCACATGAAAAATGTGTTCTGAAGTAATATATGGCAAATTTAAATTTCTGGATCAGATCAAAAATCCCATATACCAGACCAAATGTTCCATCTCTGGCAATGGCCAATAATGATTTTCTAGCGAAGAACATAAGTTCATTGCAAGAATGCAGTTAATTAAGGCCTCCAACCTGCTATAGCTAATCCACTCTTAAACTAGCAATGTTCTTTGTATTTTGAAACTTGTAGAGCTATTTCTTAAGTGGATTTATTCAGTGCCATTTTGAACAATGTGGATGCTTTAAATCCAAAAGTTTTGTGCAAGAAGTTGCACAATTTATTTATGTAATATGTGAAGATGTTTCCCCATTTCTTTGCTTTCAAATTGGCACCTACTGTTTTCACTTCATACCCTCTAGTTCTTGTGTGGGAAGAAACAATAACAAATTGTTCTCTATTCACCATATTTATGGCATGATTCTGTAGACCAGAAGATATATCATACCTTTAATAATTCCTTTCATCCTTCTCTATAACTTTTCTGACTCTACTCTATTTCTTTTGAGGTGATGCAGTATAGAACTGCATTTATACAATACTCTTTCATCCAGATAGACTTGTTAAAAATGGCTACTTGCTATGTAATTTGCGTATTGTATTCCAAACTAATTTTTGGACTGCCTTCTTATATTTCTGCATTTTACCTGTAGTTTATAATTGTTTACATTGTCCTTATTTGGATCAGCTTCATATTTTTTAAAGATGCTAGAAAACTTTTTTATTCTCCTGAGCTGTGCCACTATGTTGTAGTAGGCAATAAATATATATTTATATTCCTAGGATTCTATATACAAGTATGATGACATATCTGACAGGCAAGAAAAATCAGTCTCAGTTACCACTTCTACGTTGTCCTGAATGAATGACCTGCAGAGCAGCTGTAATTGCACCACACCATACTTTTCTTACAGCTCCCTTTCCCTACCTGTGTCGTCTGTCCGAGGACAGACTTTCTCATAATACTTAGTACCATGATAACTTGCCAGGTATTTTCTAATGTGCAGAGCCCCCGGCACCCTACAGAACACGCTCTCATTGTGCATTAATTTATGTTTACCAATAGTTGACCATTTGTGATTTGTGTTTACACACTGGGACCATCTGCTCTCATCCTATCCTTATATCCTCTTGCTACAAATTTCTTTCCTTTTTTAATTGCTGTTAGGGAAACATAGGGATGTAAACTAAAGCATGAAAAGCATTGCAACAGCAAGAAATGCATTGGTCACAAAAATTGACATACTAGTAAAACAGCTAATTGGCATCCCGTAAAAGGTAGAGATCTCTCATCTGGCTTCTCAAAACATGTAAATTAGAGAGGTGGTGTGATAATATTGTGTAGTGTGGTGATGGTATTTATGAATAAAAAGAGAAAACAAAGATGGAGACATCAGAGGTAACATTAGAGTTAATGTTATAATGTTAGAGTTAATGTTATGTTAGAGTTAATAGAGTAAAAAGCTTAGTCAGGCCTTCCTCAAAACAACCAAATCATTTTCCTCCAAAAGCCAGGTTAGGTAATCTGTTTCTCAAAACTAGGATATGATGAGGGTGTTGTGCTGTCCTGCAGAATTACTTTTCTTGTGACACTGCCTCACCACACTCAATTACACGTGACTGTGTAGCATAAAGATCTTTGTTATTTACTGGTTTTGCTGTTGTTTCTCTGTAAGCATTGCCTGTATGTATGAATTTATGCAAACAAACAAATAACAGTACTCAATTTACATGTGCAACGATATGATTAAAATGAATGTAAAATAGATTGTTTATATCCTCCAATATGCCTAAAGCATTTTTTTAAATATTTATTCCTGTTATCATTCCAAACAATTTTACAATAGCTACTTTTAAAATTCATGGGATACACTTATAAATAAATAATAATTAAATATTTTCTGGGGCTCAAGTGTCTAATTCTGTGTTTTGCAGCTCAGATTTTCTTGATTGGTAAACTTCACATCAATTCCTAAAATTTTAAATGTGTAGGGAGTTGAATCACCTTGTAACTTCGGTGACAGAAGAGAGTTCAGAAGGTATCAAATATAGTACTGAAGAATGTGATGTTAGTGTGTTAATTTATTGACAAATAAAAAGGAACAGTATTCACTGTGGCATACGTGTGCCTCAACTGAAGCAATTTGTGTGACTTTGTATTTAGGAGTTTTCTGTTTTGGAATACCATGCTAAAGGTAATATAGCTAATATTATGGAACAAAAGGGTCCAAATTGCAGATTTTTGTTTCACCGGTTGTGTGGATGACACCAAGAAAATAACACTGTGGAGTTTATTTATATTCAATTGATAAATATTAGGTTTTAGTGGTATTGGAAAATGGATGTGCCTTTTTTTTATTTTTTTTAATAGAGCAAGGTGAAGCAGTGTCACTGTCTCAGTATCTCACTTTTTCTTGTAAAATGTTCGAGTCCAGCTTCCATCCTAGAGATTAAGTCATGTAATCAGCAGCTAAGCTACTCTGGGGGGAAGTTGGTGGGTAATTCATTATGGTGGAGAAAGAGAGCCAGCAAAGGCTGGTGAGATGAACATTGCCAATTTGCCACCTACCACCACGGTGCAGCCAGCCTCCTAAACTGCAAAGGAGCAATACACTCTGCCTTCCCATGTCCCTGAACTACTCCAGAACTGTTCCTCTTGTAAGTCCCTGTGATACGTCTCCTGTGAATGGCTGAGGTTTGAAAGGACCTCTTGTCCAATGACTCTTAGCCATAGGAAGTGAATCTCGGTCGTATCAAGAGTTAGAGCTATAACTTGCTGTTTAAGGAGATTTGGCCACTTCTGCTCTAGCACAGGAGAGGTACTAAGCTATTTACAGCCTAGAGAGACATAAGAGTTTCATTTTTACTTGATTTTTCTGCCCTAAGTATATGCTGAGGGATGCCTCACAGGATGCTATTTTTGTCTCGGTACCACAGAAAAATATTCCATATTGACTTTCACCTTTTGCGTTACGATTTGCGCTGATTTGTATCAGAGGTGCATTTTGTTCACATAAACAGTACTTCTTCCTTTCAGAAATTGTTCTGTTCCTAAAGTTTTGAAGTCCACTTCAAAGTGGATAGAACATATAGAGGAAAGAATTCCTACAGCAATCCTGCATTGATCTGTTTCTTATGTTACATACGTGTGAAGATTTGTTCAAGGAAATTGTCTGACCTTTAAGTGTTGATTTTTAATATTCACCTACCAAAGAAATATTCTTAATTACAAAGCAACATCATACTTTTCCTCAATTATGAGAGAAGGGCATGAGGAAACATCTGCAAAAGGCACATTTTCCCCTGTGGTAAATAAATTATTTTCAGGTCCCTTCTTAAGTATCAGCTATGAGGAATGAGAAAGCTATTAGCAGTTTTTCTTTGTTGTTGATAACTTTTACCTGCTTGTTAAAAAAAATGATTTTTTTGTTGTTATTTTTTCAAACGTAGCAAACAAGTTATCTCCTTGACTTTTTTTCTGCTTCTCTTTTTGTCTCTGATGTCCTTTACAAGAAAAAATAGATGATCTAAGAGCAAAGCAGGTGAAAGAAAAAGGCAGAAAAGTAATTTCTGTGGGGTTTTTATATTTTTTTTTCCTCACTGCAATTTCCTAGTCCTCTCTCTTTTTCTTTTTGGAGACCATTCTTACAATGGCCAGTTCTCATCTGGAGCATTTTCAGAGGTTTCTGAGATGCTCACAGTCAAGGTGTCTGTGCTTTCTTGAGTGTGATTGTCTTTCTTCCTATTCTATGACGTTTCTTTTTCCCAAAGGAAACTAGCAATTTTCACTTCTCTGGATTGGTGATTTTCCTTTATTTTTTTCACTGCATTTCCTTCCCTGGCTCCATTTCTTTCGTATGCTTGCAGTGAGTTTTTTGAGTTTGTGAAGAATATCTCAACACTTCCATGGATCACTGTAAACTGATCTCAGGTTTCTCAAACCATAATTTTGAATCTTGTTCTTACTTGAAAATTCTGCATCCCAGATTCCAAAAACTTCATATACTGCAGTAAGTAAATACAAGTTCATGCAGCCTTTTCTTTAAAAGATACTTATAGTGCACCTCTTTGGAAATAATACCTGTGGGAACTTAGCTGAAAGAGCACCTATATAAAAGGCTGTGACAATAACCTTTTAGATTAAGCCAACTGTAAACTTTTCTGGAAGAATGTACCATCACACTTTGCATTTTATGAGATCACCTGGCTTTAGTTTTGTCTGGACTGTATCTGTGTAACATCCAGATTTTGTTTGCAGGCCCCAAATCTGAATGACCAGTAAATAGTTTGTTTCATGACTAATTTAACCAATGGTTACTTCCATAACTCCCTGTGATGCTGAGGAAAAAAACCAAAAGGCAGTTGTAACCTTACCATCTCTGCTGTTAGATATTACATATGGCATATTTACTAAAAAGCACTCCAGAGGTACTTGCTACAGTCCCATATCTTCCTTCCAAATGTCGTGTTCTTTGCAACTACTTTTTTGTCATTTTAGCTGATCGTAGCCATTTCTTAAAGCATAGTTTATGCAGAGAAGTGATAGTTTTCCAGTGTTGAAAAGAATCACTGTGTCTCTCTTGCTGTGAAAAGTCTGACAGCATTACTCATTTCTCCAGGATACTTGTAATTTACTACTTTGAAGACCAACTCTCAATCCACAACTTGCTTTAGTAAACTTTAGTAAACAAATACTCCAATGAAGCCGATATTTGATCAGGAAAAGACATCTTATTTTCTTAAAAATAGACTTGTAGCATAAGCAAAGGATACTAACAGGGTAAAGCAAGTTGTGGAACTGTGTCATGTCAGCTACTCTTCATAACTGATGAGCACACATGAGTCTCATGTATTTAACTAAGGGAAAATAGTTATTATTTATCTGACAATATGTTTCTTCTGCCCAATTTTTTTTTCTGTGATACTTTGCTGATTTACTTGTACTTGCTGCAGATTCAGGTGTCAGAGCACTTGTTGACTGTATTTTCTCAAGTTATTCTTCTCTTATTCTGAAGAATATAGGAAGTCAAAGTAACAGTGTGTTTCATTTTAAGATAATGAGAAAGAAAAGCTATTGTCATTAAATATGTGCAATTGTCTATTCTTACACAGAAGCTTGTGTGAAATGCCTGGGTGTAATTTGGCTACAGGCATTTCTATCTCAAGAGACAATCCCTGAATTAAAACTGTCAAAAGGATCCTTACTACTTTACGTACCATTACCCTGTAGGCCTTTCCTCTCTTAGGAAGTCGTCTATGAAAAAGAGTTTTACCTCTTAAAGACACCGTCTGCTACAGCCAGTGCTGTCAAATGATAGCAGAAAGGGACATATGCCAGGGAAAAAATGTTTGCTTGCTGTTTTTTCCCCAGCCCACACCTTGTTTTCCCTGCTTGATGGTATATTCTCGCATATTACATCTCTCCTTTTCACAGGCTGATATTTTTCTCTCTGACTGAAGAAATTTTTTAGCTAAACATGATGAGGGGGAGGAGAGGAAGTGAGGGCTTCTAAAATCTAGTATTTCTTCCTGCATTTGCTGGCATGATAATGCTACATATTCTCCAGTCTATTAGAGCAGACTGAAGAACAAAAGGTTATGAGTAATAAGTAGGTTTTACTTTTTCATGCTTTATATCCCCTCCTTATATCCCTAAATAATCAGAGTGGCTTTTACATAAGTGATTTATAATTAATGCTATAGTATAAAAAAAATATATAGTATAAAAAAATCACAGCTGAGAGAAATTGTGCTGAAGGCTCAACCTATAAGTCAGATCTAGGGAAGTTTTGAAAGAGTCAGGAAAGATGTGTTTTGATTTTTGTTTGTTTGTTCTTTTTTTTTTTCTAAACTTTGGTGCCAGTAAGAAATTAGTAGTCCTCAGAAAATGAGTTTGTAAGTTTGAAACTCATATCTTTCTCACTTAATGTATCACTATTTAAAATATTCTAAAGAATCTGGGATGGTGAATGGAATGTTGTATCGTCCAGCTCAGGCATGTATCTTTTCTCTTACTTCCACACAAGTCTGGAAAACTGTATTTATTAGAGAAAGGACAGGAATAAGACAGCTTCTCAAAGGTAAAGGTCAATGCACCATGTCAGAAAGTGATGGTTAATTTATATGTGAATTAATTGATAAAATTTCTATTTTATTTGCATTGCTGCTTCTGGTGGAGGGTTCAGAAATATCCCCAGTGTATGGAAAAGAAGGTAAAGACTGGTCTTTTATAAGATATTATTTCCTTCTCGACCAGTCTGCTTAATTTCTCTCAGAGGACAACTAAAGTCCTGACACTGTTTTCCAGAAGTTTACAGCAAAATTCTTCTTGGTTCCAACTGAACCTAAATTTCATCTCCAAGTTTGTAAAAGGCCAACTAAGGGAAATGTCCAGTTTTTAATGTTTGGTTTTGATAGTTATGTGTGTTTTTTCCCCTGTAACAGATTTTTCCCCCTGATAATTTTTCCTCTGTTGTTATGTTTTTCACCTTTCCTATAACCTTTATTTTATGCAAGTACTTGGGTACTGTTCCAGTCAGTTTCCAGGAATGCATTTCTGTCAAGATATATTTGTGAATCTTACGCAAAAAACATTGTTAAAATGCACATATATTATGTAACTGTGGACAAAATGTATCAGACTTTAACAGCAAACAGACATGAAAAAAATCAGTCTTGCATGAGAGGCAAAATGTTAAAGAAAAACAGTGACCAAAAAAATAATTTATTAATCAAAACAGCATTTAGGATATAAAATTTACAGCATTTTAGTATAGTAGATTCCTTGTTATATGCAGAGATCATAAACACCTGTGAATACCACGTGAAACTGTAAAGTGTTAGTTCAGAGTTTATATAACAGGGAAAACAGTTGCTGAGAAGGTCTTGGATGACTTGGAGTATTCTGTATCCAAATAAACCCTTTGTCTGTGCAAAATGTATATTTTCAAATGATCTGGTGTGCCTAGAAGCTCCAATACGTTTTCATGTTTATGTAACAGACTTCATTCTTAAAGGTGGGTGTTTTCTTAAGAACTCAAATAGAAGACAGCTAATAGTGTTCCAAATAAAACGTTTTACAGGGACTTTTACCTCACCTATGTGAATGATCACACCAGCATATGTGAATCCCTTGACTGTAAACCCTTTGGACTGTGACATATTTCTGGATGAATGTTTTACTATAATTAGTATTTCGTTTCATAAATGCAAGGTTTATAGAGGTGGTCCTGTTTCTTTTTGTGCTAAAGCGAACCTTATTGTTCCTTCCATCTAGAATACGATTTTAACAAGTTTTCATTTTGGAAACTTAATGTGAAGCGTACATATCTCTGAAATAAAATACTGTGGGTTTTTTTATTTTTCATGGAAAAGAAACATTTTATTTCATTGCTATTCTTGTTGTTCTTCTTGTTGTGTCCTTTTTAGCACAATGTCCAGCAAATGAAATCCGTACAGAATCATCAGGAGTGATCCTTAGTCCAGGTTACCCAGGCACCTACCCCAACTCTCAGACCTGTTCTTGGACTATAAAGGTTGATCCAGGATATAACATCTCCATCTTTGTAGAAATGTTTCAAAGTGAAAAGCAGTTTGATGAGTTGGAGGTATTTGATGGTAAGAGAGATTTAAATTCTATCTAACCACAAAAGAAAGTATGTCGGATCAAATGGGCCTTGATTTCCAATTGTTGATTTCATAATTCGTTGTTACATCTGAAACTGAAACAATAGTGTGGTATTTTTATTACTTTTGCCTTAAGTCTAAATCTGTTATCAAATGAAAGTTTTTATAGGTATATTCAAGACAAAGAAGCTTTTAAATTTTCTTAGGTATTGTTAGAGGAGAAGCAGTAGCAGCTGCAGCACTCCTATGAAAGTCATAGTTTTCTGTTTCCTAGGAAATGTATGGAGATGTCTGAAAGGAGAACTTACCATACTGCTTTATAATGGATCATTTCTGGGGAGAAATATTTTGGGGGTATAATTGCATTTGTCCAATTTAATAAAATTATTTGAGGCTAAATACTCAGTCTAGTTTCTCCATAGCATAGCAGAACCAGTGCTGTACTGTGTTTGAACATACTCCTGTTAAAGAACGTGACCATCTGTTTTGGGACAAAGAGTAGAGAAATGACAAAAACGCAATTTCTAGAGTGTTACTCATAGCAGCAACTTCTCAAAGGGCCCTATGTAATTAACAGGCTATTCTTATTTCCCACTGAATTCTGATCTTATTATCACTTGTTCTGTTCTCATTGACTGATGAGAATAACTAGTCCCTGATTGTTCTTTAGTACATTTTTATTCATTTGGAGACCATTATATCTTCCCTCATTAACCAAGAATATATGATAACTACGATAGAACTGATTAATATTCACTATGGGAGTTTCATAACATGGAAAATATTAAAAGGTCATATGTTTCGAGGTATCTTTAAGTATTTTTCTTGAGTAGTAGATTTTTAATGTTTAAAATGATTAAAATATTTTCAATTTTTGATAGCAACATTCTGAAAAGAACCACAATATTTCCATTCTCTAAAAAAAATGTCTTTTCATTAGCTTTTTTTTTTCTTTATAGTGTGTGTGTTGGTCCTTGACAGGTTAGTGGAGAAAATAGTCTGAAAAAATCCATTTAGACTGTCTTGTCCTCCACTCTATTTTGTATTTAACATCAAAACAATATTTTCTGTGCCTGGAACTTTTCTAGTGGTCCGATCACTTTGTTTTCTTTTGAAAAATTCTGTTGAAACTGCTTAATGTTCCTCATGGAGATTTTTGTTTTCTTTCTTATACCTTGAAATCTTATGAAACCAGTTTATCAATAATAGATCTGAGAGAAGAATTATCATAGTTACTACAATTTTAAGCATTGTCATTTCACGACATGAAATCACATTCTTACAAATTCATCTCTAGTGCAGCTCTACTGAGGTCATTTTTTCTACCACCTACCAGCAAACTTAAATGAGAAAGATAATGGCATATTTATAACCTCTCAATAGAGTGCCATGTAGAGATTCCTGAGCTAGCTCTCAACAAGTTGATATTTAAATATGGCACATTGCAGTGTCTTGCAGAGATACTTTTTTGTGTCCCTGTGGCCACATTAGGAATGTGCTTTGCTCGGCTACTTAGTTCTACATCTCAGCATGATGAGTTTGTTGGGGCAGAAGGCAATGCTGATGTGGCTATACTCTTTGCATTGATGGATATAACTCAGATTAGCTCGTTCAGAGCTAGCTTAGGTATTTCCCTGTATTACTGCATTTTGCAATAAATATATGTCATATCCTGGGACCTTGTGTGGTCCAAAACAGAATAGCTTTATTTAAGTTAGAAGAACTGCACTGATCTATCTACACGAGGTAAAGATATGTCACCAAACTTTATGCAGAAACTGTATACGCATTGTCAAGACAACTTTTAGAGAAATAGTATTTGCTAAGGCATAGGTCTCTGATACTGTTATAAAGCAGCTTCAGAATGCAAACCAAAACAGTGACTACAGCTAAATGACTATGTTATAAATTACGGTGCTTCAGCAGCTAGATGATGATCCGTATAAACATCCAGTCAATGAGGCCACCCTGGTCAGCTGGGAACAATAAGCCCATTAGTTGTTCCCACTTACCAGTCAGACCCTTAAGAAAGCCCATCTGTATTCTAAACCAGAGAAGCCATAAATGTACCATGAATATAATTATTAAAGGCTTTTGAACTTTAAAAGACTGTATTCAGGCTACTTGCCCTGAACAGCATTCATTTAATACAGCAAATATTCTTCTATTATTTTTTTTTTTTTCTCCCTGTAATAAACCAACAAAATTCTGTCACTGAAAATAGACGGAAATGTCAACTTTTAGGAAAGCTTCAGATGACAGGTCAGCACACCAGAAGTTGAGAGTTTATTCCCTTATATAGACAATCTCTGAAATAATAAAAAAATCAGACTCAAGAGCGTCTAAGTCATGCTGCTGACGTTCCTGAATGTCATCTGAAGAGCTGCCTGCTAGGTAAGGTACAGAAACTGAAACTCAACTTCAGGAAAAACAAAGCAAACTAAAATACATCGAATCATTCCTCTGATCTCCCAACAGCTAAAAAATGCAGTGTGTCATGTGGTGCTGCAAGCTAATTCATGATCCCTAATAAGGGAAGACACTCCTATCTCTGCATGTAGTAGTTCCCTTTATTTGAGAATTTCTAAAGAACATATTCATTCTGTAACAAGTAAAGTGTATTAAACAGATTTAACAAAGCCCAGGGTGAAGTATGGAGAGACTAAATGAATTTTCATGTTTTAAATCATTATTTTAGGCAAAAATAGAAGTTGACCTTAGCATTCCTCATCAGTTATCATGCACTAACTCCCTAATATGAAAACGAAACAAGCCACAAAGCATTTTGATGAGGACATGCTGGGCAACCTGTGCCTAAAGCTATGCTTATTTGTTCTTATTTTGTATTATGTATTTAGTATTTAGAATTTATTTAGTAATACTTATTTCGTTGTAGTATTGTCATTATGATGACTGAGCTGCAGTTCCTAAGAACTGGGAGGTTGTCTTAATCTTTATGGTTTGCTGTGGCTTCTTTGGAACCTGAAATGTTCTCATCAGAAAATATACTTATTTTTTTATTGGGTTGGAGAGGGAGAAGGCTGACAACAATTGTATTCGATTTTTTTTATTTTTTGATTCAGTTTTATTTTTGTGTTTTCATGCAACATAAGAAGAGCTGATCAAGCTGCAGCTGCTCAAACTCAGCATAAATGAATGAAGCAGCCTCTTTATTTGAAATAGCTGCTGTGGCCAAGATAATGTTGGTTGAACGTGGCTTTCCTAAACTTGAAAAACGTGGAGCAAAAGTTGTAGTGAGAAGTTGAAAGGGAGGAGCTCAGGTGGAGAAAACATAACCTTAATATGGAGGAAGAAGATGCCATTTGTTTTAGAAAGCTTTCAGTTGGAGATTGGTTTGATCTACAGATTATTTTGTTTTCTCTGGCATATATGTTATTTAATTATATAGTTAGCCCCCAAATCATTATTTCTGCTTCTAGGGTTTTATTGTGCTGAAGATACCTGTCTTGAGCCACGACACATTTTTTCAACATCCTGTATTTACCATAAGAGTGTATTTTTTTTACACTAAAATGATACTGTAATAAACACATTGTCCTTTAACAGAACCGAGTCCTAGTAAAGTATGTATTGTAAATTCATAGCACTTGTACATAAGTCTATTACACAGTGAAACTGTGATGGTCTTATATGGGACAGAGCATTTTTTAGCTACTGTGTTCACTATGTAATATGGTGGTGTTTAAAATTATACAAGCTGTACAATGTCAAAGAATGTATAAATTAGCTACCACTCACTAGTTGGAAAAGAGCTCAAATAAATACTAGATATAAAAGGACAAGGAGCACAAACGTAATCTCATTCAAAGTAATTGTCCCAAATATAAATGACTTTTTAAAAAATCCACTATTTTTTCAGTGTTTATGGCAAAAACACTCACTGTTTTATATTCTAGTTTGTTTGTACCAATATTTTTTTATTGTTCCCTCCAGTGAAAACCTAAAACTGAATGGATAGTTTAAATAGAGGTCTGTTAACAACGTGTCACATTACTTCTGGCAACGACGTGTCACATTACTTCCCATTCTTTCCTTGTATATTCACATTCAAAGCTGAGTTAAAATATGGAAAGGATTACATAAACTAGTGGTACTTTAAAACTTCAATAATTTCTTTATTCATCTCTGAAGGATCGTCTGGGCAAAGCCCTTTACTGGTTGCTTTAAGTGGAAATCATACTGGACAACTGAACTTTACAAGCAAAATGAATCAGCTCTACCTCCGCTGGTCAACTGATCATGCAACCAGCAAGAAAGGATTCAAGATCCGTTACTCAGGTAACTATTAATGATTTCCATTAAATTATACTTTGTTGTTACATATACTATTTAGCATCAAATTAGGATTTGTAATATAACCTTTTTTTCTCCGAAGATAATTTATTATAATGTACATTTTGAGGATGTGACATCATTCTATTGCAAGTTCAAGGAAAGCACAGGACTTGTACTTTCTGTTTTTTTCCCAGCTTGTCAAAGATCTCCAGATTAATACTTCTCTAATGAATACTTCTGTCTTCAACCTGATATATTGTCTTAGCAGACCTGGAGCAAGGCCTTTGAAATGTAGTGGGAGGCATAGCCCTTAGATTTACACAGAAGTACTCAAGAATGAGAATTTTTGATCCTGAAGTGGTGTGCGCTACCCCACCTGCAATTCAGTACAAAATTATTAGGTTTACAATTTCCTTGAGTTGTAGTTCACAACTCTCATTACTGTGCTCTTCTTTATGTGCAAATGAATGGAAAACGGTGGGGAAAAGTATCCCTTGTTTCTTCAATATGCTGCAGGTGAATCTGGTGTTGTGGTGACATGAAAATATGTAAAAGGTCTATTTAAACAGCGTTTAAAATTATGTCCCTTATTATGAAAAAAAAAAAAAGTTACCAGTATTGCGATACTGCGTTATACTCTTATGTGTAGACATACTGACCCTTACTCAGTTAGTAGCGTATTTAAGATGTTATCGCACATACATCTGCAGTCACATTGCTCCTAAAAGGCTTGGCTTAGGGATCATTTACATGATGTAAACAGTGAGAGAGAGAGGTGATAATTACTGTCTGTTGTTAACATTTGCTTTTTCTGTGTTTGGACTTGATTAGCAATGTAAAGGTTGTGTGTGTTAATTTTGGTGGCTACTAATTGTCAATATCAATTAAGTGGAGAAAGGCATGCTAAGAATATTTTAGAAAAATGTTTTATCAAGCACCAGGTATCCCCCATTTATTCATGCTGAATGCCATTTAGAGAGATGATTTTCACAGAGCTCACACCTTTCCCGTACCAGCCATGCACTGGCTGTCTAACCTCTGGGAAGTTTACCTTGTTACTGAAACAGAAGATCAGGGCTGAGCTGAGAGCATAATAATGATCGTTGTTTTGGCGACTTAAGAACTATAAGCAGAACTATGAGCAATCAGGGAAAAAAAAAAACAAAACAGTAAAAGCATTATCTCCACCTTGCGAGAAACCTTTGGAGTACTACTACAGACAAACTGAAACTGAGGGTTGGGGGAAAGGGAAGTTGTTTTCAAGCATATTGGAAATTCATTTAGTTTTTCATAGGGAAAAGGCAATTGCAGGACCTAATACATGAATTGAGAGTGTGGCAGAAGGGACAAAGAGAATCTGTCATGTGATAACACTCAGATGTGTGGCAATGAAGGGAGTGGGCCTTCTGTCATGAATTTAGAGTGTGGAAGTATTATCAGTGTCACAAAAATAGAGTTCATTTAAAATCTATTTTGTAAGTATCAAATTATTAAGGAGGCTTATTTTTGAGGAATGAGAATTTAATTTACACCTTTATGTGTACACAAAACATGTTTTGCAGTAGTGAAGAAGTGGTCTGTCTAATTGCTAGGCTCAATTCATCAATTATTATGGCACTAGCTGCAACTAATAATAAAATTGGGGGACTGGAGAGAGATATGCAATCCTTATGGCTATGTTTTAGGAAGAAACAACTGTTTTGCTTTTTCTGTTTCACTAACAGTCAGCGCTTGCATTTTTCTCTAAACTTTGGTACATTTTACATGAGATTCAATGGAAATAATCAGCATGAAAGAAGAGTAACAGTGAGCAGCAGCATAAACAATTGGATTTGAATCTTAATGAGGGAAAGCAACATCATGAAAGTAGGAAAAATACAAGATCCCAAAAAGACTATTGATACGGTGGCAGCTGTGACTGAGCCAGCAGGCTTTCTCATAATGTAGACCCTACTGAAATGAATTACTGCCCTCCCACAACCCTCCCCTTCTTCTCCAGCTATGTCTGTGCACAACATTTTGCAAATCGTGGTTTTGTCACAACTAGATTTCATTTGTAGATACAAATTTTCTTCACTTTTAAAAAGTGCTGGAGGCTTTCAGAAGAATGCTTAATATTGCCTTTAGCATATGAGCTTACTTGTGTAAGCTATTTGTCTAATGTTATTTGTATGTTTTCTATCTTGTGGTTTAAGGCTTTTTGCTAAATCTTAGTAGAAAAGAACTATAGCATTACAGCAGAGCGATATTCTTTTAAGGACCTTGAATATTATAGAGGCACTAGCATCATTTTAATCTGAATAAAAAATTTCCTAACTGCACTAACACCTAAGTATTAAATGATGTCTTCCTTAATCTAGTGAGTATCTGTATAGTATAGTGAAACTAGGAGGGAAAGCATCAGTTAAAATTTCCTGCAGCTCTAGGGATGTAATCCCTTTCTTCTTTGAAAGGTATGTAGTACAGTAAAATCACTGAAATGTATGCCAAAAATATAAAGAAAAGGTATTGCATGCTTTGCAAGCTGTAATACTTTTTTTTTTTTTTTTTTTTTATAATGCTTGCTTGTTGTTTTGTAGTGCTTGACTTCCTGGTGCATCTGGGTTTATTACAAATGGGGAAGAACTGTAAGTGCAGAAAGTGGAACTTGCTGAGCCCAGGCTAGAAAACTCACTCTCTGAGAGATATAAACCTTGAAACAGCTTTGAAAGATACCTGCAGGATCTGCTTCTTGGCTTTGTTTTCCCTCAATAATTTATAACCCTGCGTGCACATTCCTACCCTAGCAAGCTAGCACAAAAGCATAACAAAGAAGAGGGGGATAATTATTTTTTTTAAGTAGTGGTGGAAGGAATGAAAGTGCACTACAGTACCTGGCACATCAGCTGGAGGCATGGTGATTTGGGAAGCAGAGGAGTACTTAGCTCGCTACTTTGCAAGGTCACATTGCCTCTATAACATTTACAGGCTTTTGTTTAACTTCTGGTAAGTCATTCAATAGTAAATAAGGCAAGTGGTTACTTGGCTAAGTTGTAATTGGCTGCCAGTAGAACTGTAGATATATGTAATATATATATATTAATAACCCCACCATAGATTTCTATTTTACCTTTATTCTGCTCTTGCAACCTCATCTGTTATTGCAAGAAGCTTAATTCTTCACCATTCATTTAATCTTATTTTTAAGCTTTGTACCTGTGAAACAACTGTTCCTATTTCCTTTCTATTTCAAATTAAAAGAAAAGGCTATGATTGGTTTGGTTTTGTCTTTACATTTTCCAGTAGCTGGTTAGAAGTGAGAAGGGAATTGTATGGAGAAGTTAATCAGACTCTTTATAATTGTTTCTTCTGTGGTTCTGAAACTTTTAGGTGGCAATTTGCTGTAGTAAATACAGCAGGAAAGTCACACAATGGGGTTTATACAATACTTTGAATCAAGAGCAATATAAACAGGATCATTTATAAATGTTGAACCATTAGTAAGAACATCTGTACTATAAATAGCAGGTTATTTAGTCAGATATTTATTTTTTAAGAGGCAGACATTCACAATTATGTGACTAAAGAGAGAATAGGCCTTTGCAAATTTACCTTGCTGTTTTCATACCGTTTACACATTAGATTTAAAGATAAACTGCAAAAGAAAAAGAATGTCAGTCTGACCTTTTTTTGGTGCTTGGTTAAGTATTCTCCTTTTTTTATTCTGTACATTTTAAAGTGAAAATTAACATGGAATGGATAGTCCACTAATTAAGGAACTGGTTTAGTAATCAGAAGAGGTCTGCTTAGTTTTCTTGTGTGACTTTACCTGATCACTTAAGCCAGCATCTGATTTCCTATCTATAAAGGGAGAATGTCTAAAGTGAGAATGATAGTAAACCTCTGCCTCACTGGATATTTCAAGACCAGCAGCACAAAGGACATAAGATCCCCTGGCAACGTGGTGATGATGACAACTAAGTATCCAAAAGGGAAAGTTAGAAGGAAGCAGTGGACTAAGCTGTGACTTTTTATCTGTCAACAAAAAATCTAGCATATAAGATAAACAAAGGTAACATGGGATTTCAAGGAAAGATTTTTGTTTATTTATAATTTCAGACATAGGGCAGTGTTTCAGTGGATAGTTATATCTTTTTTGCATAAGTTTTTGGACTATTAATCAAAGATACTGCTGGGAAATTAAATCCTTTGCTAAAATAAGTTTTTAGAGAAAATGTCATATTATTCACTGTAAGACTGAGATTTACGAAATCATCTGAGGGGTTTGGACATCCAGTTTCAAAGAAATTTAATTTGGAATTGGGAATTATTTAATTGAGCTTCCTTTATATAGAGTGCCTCAACCAGCTTCTAAAAATCTCAGCATAAATGTTTAAATGTTCCAGCTCTTAAGAGAATATTCTTTGTGAAAGGCAGAATATAGTCCTGCAAATGCAAAATCAGTGTTTATCTGTGCTGCTGTCCACACATCAGTTGACTAGTGATGTGTGATGTAGCCAGGCAGTTATTACCCTGTTGGTCTTCAGTTGCAAGTGACAAATGGACGCTGTGATTATAAGCGAGCTGAAAACATTCAGTATGTTGCCTTGCAAAAACCACTGGTGTTTGAGGCCTTGAAAGAATGTGGATGCTATGTCACTTGGAAAAGTAAATTAAATCTGTAAAGGTAAAGGTACTTCAGGTCACTGGAACAGTTTCATACAAGTTTATCACATTTTGTGGTAACACATTGTCATTCCTAGGTTCCCTCTCAGAAACTGGCTGGGAAAAAAACAGCATTTTATCCCAGTGGTCCTTGATACCAGACTGCAACATTTTATGAGCGCTCTGTAGAGATTCCTGCTTAAGCCCAGAATTTTCACTCAGCTGACAGTGGCTGTAGTTTTCAGTCTGACATTCTTCAAGCATTTGCTTACCCTCCAGATCTTCAGGCATTTTTATTTATAGCATTCTGTGTGATTCTTCAGTTAATATGTCAGTTCCTGATCCTAGAAGATGTTGTGTATGCTTCATCCTGGACTCTGCAGGGAATTCAGTTTAAAGAATAGATTAAAAATTACTAAACTTTAGGTTAAGAAGGGAATTGTATGGAGTCTTATCAATATTCCGTCACTGTCTCAACAAGTGTTGAGTCTTCAACAAGATTTTTCAGAGTTGTAAAATAAAAATCCATCTTAAGAATTTTAAATAATTTGCCTCAAATGCTTTCCTTCTTTTCATGGTACGTATAGCTTAGACATAGTACATTGAGTATCAGCATTCTCTGTCCATATTTCACTCCCTTTGCAGCACAAAATACTATGAGTTTTGATAGGGCTTTTACATGCTTGAGGGCTACAGGCATTGCTTGCCTGCAGCATTGTTTCTGGCTTCTGACATACTAACTGCCTACTGCCACTGTTTTTAAATGCTGTCATTAATAAGTGTTTCTGTAAGAGTAGGAGGTAGAACTGATCAATATTAAATAACTATTTTAAACATGTTACCCAAACATATGATTCTTGTCACAAAATTAAATACTCAAAAATTGGAGCAAGTGTTTTGGTGTCATGCTTTTAAACTTCAGTTACAGAAGTGTTGAGTGCATGCTCCTGCAACTGAAGTCAGTGCGAATTGTGTTTGAACATGTAGAACTAGGCTGGGAAGAACAGATCATAGTTATCGAAATAGTCAAAATCATAGTATTTTTAATCTACTCTCTTTGAAATGTTTATCTGTAAAATGGGTATAATAACAATGATTCTTGCTTTAGTGCAATTTTGTGAAAATAAGTTAGTTAATATTCATGTAATATCCAGATAACACATGTACAGTCCTTATAAAAAACACATTAAAATTGTATCTTGAAACAGCAGTGTCTGAGTAGTTTGAAGCTAATAAGGCCTGGAAACATCTTAAAAAATTAGTTGTTTTTTTTTTTTTTTAAAGGTATATATACTGAAAGAATAACTAGAGACTGTTCCCTATATCCTTTAAAGTAGACATCCTAACCAAAACCAAAGTATGATCATAAGGTTACAGACTGTAAGGCCTTCAACAATGCCAAGTGCAAGGTCCTGCATGTATGTCAGAGTAAAGCACAAATACAGTCTGGGCAGAGAATGGATTCAGAGCAGCCCTGAGGAGAAGGATGTGGGGGTGTTGGTTGATGAGAAATTCAACATGAGCCAGCAATGCGTACTTGCAGCCCAGAAAGCCAACCATATCCTAGGCTGCATCAAAAGAAGTGTGGCCAGTGGGTCACACTCTTGTGAGACCACACATGTAGTGCTGCGTCCAGTTCTGGGGGCCCCAACATAAGAAAGACATAGACATGTTGGAGCGGGTCCAGAGGAGGGCCACAAAGATGATCAGAGGGCTGGAGCACCTCTCCTATGAAGACAGGCTGAGAGAGTTGGGGTTTTTCAGCCTGGGGAAAAGAAGTCTCCGGGGAGATCTTATTGTGGCCTTCCAGTACCTAAAGGGGGCCTACAGGAAGGATGGGGAGAGACTCTTTATCAGGGAGTGTAGCGATAGGATGAGGAGTAACAACTTTAAACTGGAATAAGGTAGACTTAGATTAAATAGTAGGAAGAAGTTCTTTACTGTGAGGGTGGTGGGATACTGGAACAGGTTGTCCAGCAACATTGTGGAGGCCCCATCCCTGGAGGTGTTCAAGGGCGGGTTGGATGGGGCTTTGAGCAACCTGGTCTAGTGGGAGGTGTCCCTGCCCATGGCAGCGGGGTCGGAAACAGATGATCTTTAAGGTCACTTCCAACCCAAACCATTGTGTGATTCTATGATTCTATTAGAATTGGCATCAATAGCCTACCAGGTCCTTGTCTTTCTCGTTTCCATCACTGGCTCTTAGCCTCCAATCCCTCCCTTCTTACTTCTGGTCTCATTGCATAGTTTGTCATGAGTGCTGTTCCTGTGGGCTCTGAAACCCAGTACTTTTGTGTCAAATATTTTTTCTCTCTTTTCTCCAGTTACAGCCTTCCTACCCAGTCAAATGCAAAGCATAGCTTTATTTTCACACTTGAGCCTCTACCTCTAACTTTCAATGTCAGATGACCACAAAGCTCTACCAAGATATCTCAGTTCCTAGATCTCCTCTTCCCAATTTCCTCCAGCCCCGTGCAACTGCTGCCACTCACTCAAGTGAGACACTTGGGGTGGCAGGAAAAGTAAGCAGTAGTAACAGGAGGTTGCAGGGATGGTTGAAAGCAGCAGATATACAGGAGTCATCAAGGTAGCTGGGGAAGGACAATATGGATTTCTGCATGGGATTTGCAATAATAGCCATTAGGACTAAAGTATATTTGCCAAAGTGATGTTTAAGTAAATTCTGAATGATATTGCTGCTTTCTGTTCCTCTTGTTTTCTTGTATCAGTTTCTTCTTAGTTCAAAAGATTTTTTTTTTGCTTGATTTTTGTTCTGAACACCGCTTAGTTCACTGGAGAGTTTAAAATATGCCTTTGGGCTCTGAGCATTGTTAATTGTTACAACACAAGCAACAATTATGACTGATATATTCCCCCTGTGGCCCCCCATGAAGGTTTCAGTATTTCAACGTTATTCTGTATAATTCAGTAGCCTGAATATCCCATATTTCATGCCATTTTAAAGCTGATCTCTTTGGAGGTTCATGTGTACTATAGTTTGTTAAAATTAACCACAGTTGAAAAAAGGTCAATAAGTTCCGAGGTTATCAGAACACAAAATACAACCTGTTGTGCTCAAAATCTTGTTGTGGGTAAAAACCCCATGTTTTATGTGTCTAGCCTAAAATTTACTGTTAGTATACCTGAAATTTATCAGTTTAAAAAAAGAATTACTGATCCAGATTAAATGGTTATTAAAAAAAAAAAAAAAAAAAAGAGAGAAAATGAAAATGAAAGCTTCTGTACAGAAAACCAATACAGTTAGAATTGTTATGCACACAGTTCCCATTATCTAACCTTTTCCCTGGTGCTACAGTCGTGCTTCCATTACTCCTTGAGAAGCTAAGATCAATGGCTTCAGTTTGGTGTTTGTATGTTGGGGGAGATACTGCAGGTCATCAGCAGCTAGAGTCCTTCAGCAGGAAGAGTGTGATATTGAAGATTTCTTCCTCAATCTAGGATTTGTTTAGGATTATTTTTGTTTGCTAACACATTTTTATACTCTCCTCTTGGTCAAGTTCAAGTTACACATGGTTCTACTATGTATAGTCCAATTTATACCCACCTGACCAGAAGAAATAAATCTGTTCAAACCAAAACAAGCTTCAGGCACGTCAAAAAAGGTTGAGACAAAACAAACCTGACAAACCTTTGTCTTGAGGACTTGCAAACTCAGTACAAAGCCTGTGACCTGTTACTAGGAAAGGCAATGCTGTATTACTGGGCTACAGGGTTACACATCACATGGCAAGTATTTTCTGTTTAGAATTGCAATATTGAGGAGAGAAATTTTGAGTTTTGTCTGAATGGCATATTACGTTTAGGACTCACCTGCTGTTCCTAAGGTCTCCTAGGATATTTAAAATTAAATAGTGCTTAAGAGGTTACTGAAGGTGACTTATCCACTGGTCTTTTGATCTCAACCAGCTTGTGTTGCAATAACAATATCATTTTTTTTTCTTCAATAGGTTGAAAGAAAATTAAAGCCATATTTATTGTGTTTCTTTAAATGTCAAATCTCTTTTTAAATGTAAAGAGTATTTCAGTAATTAAATTAATTTAGTTAGGCTTGTAACTGAATGTCACTGTGCTTATAGGGGATACAGAACATGACCCCAAACAATTGTTTTACTGGATCATCCTAGCTTATTGATTTTCATCCTGGTTTTTGGTTTTTGGGGTTGTTTTTTTTTTTCTTTTTGATTTATTTTTTTAAAAATAAGTCCCTAAGTGAAAGAATATGTAAAAATGACATTTCAAGTAGAAATAACATTGCTTAATTAAGAACTATAATTCTTTAATAGAATCTCAACAGATGCCAACATTTTTCAGCATCTTTAATGTAGAACCTAGTTTTACTCCTTTTGTTGAGTGCCATTTCTTAGAAATACCTAATTTGATATATTGAGTCTAAATCTAGACATTTAAAGGAAAGAATCTCAGTTAGGAGATTAATCAGGTCTATGATAACTCCACAGTCAGTGAATAGAACCATCTATCTTTAGGTGGTAACTGGTATCATAAGTGCACCTTAGGGTGATGAAATATACATTAAAAAAAAATCAGAGCGCTAGATATCAAAAACTGAAAGAAGGAACTCAGGGATATATGCAAGAAACAAATAATATGAAAAATATTTGTAGATGTGAACCAAATTCTGTAATTATGCACTTGTGAAATAAACCCCCAACTTCTACTGAGTAATTGTCTCTGGAAGATTATATGAACATCATAACAGACACGTTTCAGTATGATGTAGAGAGTATTGTAGCAGCAGTTACAGTCTCAGTGTCCTTGGTACTGATGTTTAGCTATCAGTGGAATTCAACACTGTCTTCCCCGTGAAGAATGTTCATAAGCTTATTTCAGTGGTAGAAGTTCAGCCAGGTTTATTTTCTGCAAGCCATGGTCCTACCATGCTTCTTCTGAAAAGATACTAATCTCTGTAAGCTTGATGTGGTGCGTTGCTGCAAATGCGCGGTGACTTGTACATCAATATGGATTTAAGGTAATTGTTTAATATTGCTTTTGTCCAGTGATAAATGATTGCATGCAACAAACAGATTCGTGTTAGACTCCACATGTATGTCACACTATCCTGTACTTTCGCTTGACTTGGATTCGGTCTGGGTAATCATGCTCCATTCTTATGTACAGCTTTTGCAACCTTGTTTTATAAAAACACTGGTCTTTATTACTCACTTTTTGACACAATTATAAATTTTGTACATTTTTAACTTCCTCAGCACATGTCTAAACATTTCACCTATATGTCACAAGTTCTTGAGGACCATAGAATCATAGAATGGTTTAGGTTGGAAGGAACCTTGAAGATCATCGAGTTCCAACCCCCCTGCCATAGGCAGGGACACCTCCCACTAGACCAGGTTGCCCAAGGCCACATCCAGCCTGGCTCTGAACACCTCCAGGGATGGATGGATGGTGGATGACCATACTGGTTCAGGAAAACTTCTCTGTGAACAGTATTTGTACTAGTAGCAATTAAGGTTCAGCAAGGTTTATTTTGATTTCAAAACTTGTATTTAAAGAAGTGCATGCTCTCTTACTTCAGATGTAGTGTAAATTCAACATTTAAGCAGCTGCACTCACCTAAGTTACATTATTTTGCTAAAAAAATAATACAATTGCCATATAATATCCTTGGGGAAACACGTACGCAAAAAGTTTCATACATTTTACTTGGAAAAAAAATACATCTGATGAATCAGTCTATTGTACTTTGTCATGTAATTTTTTAACATACTTGGCAAAATGTTTAATTTTTGACTAAGATGTCTAAGTGCACAGGATTTTTAAATAAAACTTCATAATTAGTTTTGCATATTAGGTAGCTCAAAGAACAGTTTTAAGTTTATAAATTTATCAAATTTGAAGTAGACTGTTTACTAAGTGTGCGCAAATGTACTGAAGAACCTATGTGTTTCCTGATTGCAGCTTCCTCATGTACAATAACATAAAATGGTTTGTGATTATAAACCATGTTTTTGAACTTCATGATATTTCTGCATAAGAACTCTAAATCTTCGCTGAGGATTTCTGAAGTAATGTAATGGATTCTGTACTAATTTTAATGGTATTCAAAGTTTGCATGTCATAAATAATGTGAACTTTGTAAATGAAGTGTGTTTTATGTGTTTTTAATAATATCCCCTTTTTTGGCATTTAGCTCCCTATTGCAGCTTAAACCCTATCTTGAGGAACGGTGGAATTGTAAATAAAACAGGTGGTCCTGCTGGAAGTAAAGTTCGCTATTACTGCAAACCTGGGTATAGAATGATTGGTCGCAATAATGCCACATGTAGGCGTCACCAAAATGGCATGTATCAGTGGGATTCTCCTGTGCCAATCTGCCAAGGTAAGATAGTGTTTTCTTATCGAGTGTGCTTCTATAATTTCATTGTAAAGAATATTTTACAAAACAAAGATGCAGAATTGTCAATACTGCTGTATGCCAAGAGTTATATTGATATCGTGAATTTATCCAAATACATATTGAATTGTGTACTTAACGTGTGCAGTTAAGAAGTAGCTTAATGCAGTCAAATACAGACCAAATAAAAAATACATTTTCAGTACTTTCTTTTATTTAGTTAAATACATATCTCTAAAGAGTCCACAGTTCATAGCACTGTTGCATTACAGAACATTTTATAACATTCCTTAGTTTTCAGGCATTAATTTGATTACTTTAGAAAATCACTACATGAGCAGTGCTTTAAAGACCTAATTTGTAACTTCTGCTTTTTTTTGTTGTTGTTTTTTTGGTGTGTATCCTGGAGTTAGGCAGGGTCTACTTTAGCTTGTTGCAGACATCTGTTAAGAGTAGTTACTATTTGTCAAATGTTTATCATTTTCCCTGTGTGGAAAGCCACACACAAAATACAGAGGAGTAACATAAAGTAGTACAAAACAGGTAAACATGTTTGGGTTCAATTCAAAATGCTTTTTCACACATTATTCAGTAAACATTTAGTGGAGACTAAGGAGTTGTATGTCAGATAAGATCAGGAATGTAGGGGAGAGAAGAAAAATTTTATGCATAATATATGGCCTATTTTAACATATTTTCATTTGTTTCTGCTTCTAATCTGCTTTGTTTATAGGAAAATATTGTAGTAACATTCATATTTAAGACTTGTTGGAACTTCTTTAATTAAAACCTGTGTTTAGTTATTCCTAACTTTGAAGACTAACAGCAGTGTTTCATATCTCCTTCAAGACAAGTATTATGGAAGTTCTATCTTGCACCCTAAAAAAAAAAAAAAAGATAAAGGTCAACTGAGATTTGGTATATTGCTTACTCTTCAGTTGAGGGCGTGTTGTTTGGAAGAAATATAAAAAGCTGCAGAAATTTGGCTGCAGCTGAAGAATGTGAAGGAGTACAGTTCACATCTTTTATACAGAGTGATTTGGTAGTTAAATATTTCTTCAGCATGAGCATTTTCATGGCTAGATGTGCCATGTGGCTACACTCCTACCAGTCCAGGGAGAAGATCAGACTGCCAGTGTGTCACAAGCAGGATCTCAGGGAGAAGATCAGACTGCCAGTGTGTCACAAGCAGGATCTTTGCTTCCAGACTCCAGGATGTGTTCTAATCTCATATGCC
Organism: Vanellus vanellus; assembly: GCF_965231255.1. Lineage (NCBI taxonomy): Eukaryota > Metazoa > Chordata > Aves > Charadriiformes > Charadriidae > Vanellus > Vanellus vanellus. Next base: position 104,982,299 of record NC_138907.1, read on the forward strand.
ATAACGTGTTATGCCGTGTGTTATAGCATATGATGCCATTTGACCTTCCTTAAGGTCACCAAATCATGGGAGAATCTGTATGTGGGCTGGGCACGAGGTAAGTTTAGGGACAAGAGCCGCTTTTGAGCTTACTTGAAATGCATTTTAGTTGCAGTAGCTGGTGCTGGCATAGGAACTGAAAGCTCAGAGACGTTTTGCACTAAAGAACCTGAAATAATGACTGGGCCTACAGCTTGGCCAGAAGATCAGGAAAGTGGAAGATGCAATTCTGTTCAATATTAAGACTAAATTTAAACATCTGTATGTGAGCTCAAGTTTTGATTAATCTGTTTAAACATAGAAGTCTAGTGTCCTGTCCTCCATCTAGCAGTCTAGGTGTATTTTGCCTGTCCTCCATCTACCAGTCCAGAAAGGCACAAGCTCCTCTGGTGTACCCAGTAGACTTATCAGATGTCTTGGAGGCCTAAGAATGTCTCAGTTCTAGAGAATGGGAAAAAGAAATAGATCAAACCCTATCTGCCTAACTTCTGTTGTAGTTTATCTAGTCAATACTGTCAGTGAAACTTTGGGAGCTATTCTGCCGGCTAGCCAGCAGGTATCTTTTTTTAAAAGGCACCAAAATTTTGGCATCTTACTCTGGAGCTCAGGTACTTTGAGTGTGTGAGGTTAGAGACAATATTCCACATGTGCTTGTTAGGCTGGAGGAGATGGGGTCATGAACTTTAGGACCCCCTAGATCATACTTTTCTCCAGAATTTAAGACCTCATGATTCCTCAGCTGTCAGGAATTATGTGCAAATTTACCCCATACCTTTCTACTGCTTATCCATCCAGATGACAGTAACCTTCTAGTACTACTACCAGTGTTGTTCAACCAGATAGCAGAGGTCTGCATGATGAAAATATGATGTTCCAGCACTTTAGAGTTCTTTAAAAAATAGTGTTACCCTTTTTTTCTTAGCTTCTCCCATTTTTTAAGAATAGTCTAATTTTTAAGTGGTTTTCTTTTACATTTCTAGTTCTTGCATTTTATATTCACATTTTAATACCAATGGCAGAGAAAGGCTGGCCAATTTGCCATTCTAACTTTGAAAACTATATAGAAATGTAATGAGGTGTATGAGGAATTCTGAATAACAGGGAGAACAGTTCTTTGAACAACGTAAGAAAAAAGTCCCCAGTTTTAAGGGCAGAATGGAATAATTCCCACAAAGTGGGAGGAAAAATGTGCAGATATGAGCAGGATTTGACATGAAGTCCCAGGACTTGATTGTGGATAACCAGGTGACAAAGAGTACCAGAAAGTAGTAAATCCTGAACAAAAATCAGCAGATTCAATAAAGTCAGAAAATAATTCAGACAATGTGTCTAACCTTGTTATTTTATCACTATGTGCAGAAATAGCTGTGAAATTTTAGCAATGCTACTTTATTTTTGTATTTTAAGCCATGTTTATAATTTCAGCAATATATGTGGCTGTGGGTATGTAAATTTCTGTTAGCAGTAGAGGGGAAAAAGATTTGGGAGACAGGGAGTGAGTTTAAGCTTTACTAGAAATTTCTTTTTAATGTAGGATACCTCAGTTCTAATATCACTTTTACAACTCCAACACAATCATTCCAACTTGTACGTCTGGATTTTTTAATAAACTCTGAAATGCAAAGTATGTTTCTAAATTTATTAAGTATCTGTTATCAAAATACATACATTGTCTTTGAAAAGTAATTAAAATTACACATTTGGTCCAATTCATGGATTTAATTATAGGATGTTTCCAAATAAAAATGCCTTTGATTAATTCTGAAATTTCTGTAAAACCACTCCTGCAGGGTAACATTTATAATTAATAACTTGACTGTGTCCGAATTAATGTTTGAAATAAAATTTGGTTGTATTCTGAAACAGGGGAGTTCTTTTTTGCATATTTAATTTAACAATATCAATTTTAGTATGAACACATCTCTAATATGGGTTAATCTGGTAGCATCAGAGGAAATTTTCGAATTCCAGTCTTATCAAATGCAGACATATGTAATAATGTCCTGGACAATATATAAAGAACTTGACTCCTATCTAGGAAATTAGAAGTAATTGTCATTGTTTTTATTTTATTTGTGAAGGAAAAAGAGAAACTTGAGTCATTCTATATTCAAAGTATTTATAAGCAGAGAAAATATCAATTCTTATATAATAGCAGAAGATAGCTGCTGAGAGGAAATAGTATAGGTCCCAGTAATGATCCTGGCAACTACATAGGTATGCCATTATAGCCACTGCTTAGCTCACGTTCAGATCCCCATGCTGGGGAGAGTAGGAAAAGAAGGCTGAGGCTCAGAGATTAATGTATGATAAGAGAAAATAAGAGAAAAGTTAGGCAAGAAGAGCAGTGAGAATCAAAAACTGAAAACAAGAAAGAGTTGTCAGGGTCAATATGGATGAGGAGTGGTGGGTTTGCAGGTATCTGGAGGCTGAGACACGGTGGCAGCGAGATTGTAATAGAGTGGCTGTGTTCCTCTGAGAGGCATGAACAAATACCCCTCTTTATCCAACCTGTTCTTCATATACAGGTTGGCGTTGTTCCTCCCAGCTTTTTTGTACTCATTCTTAAAAGAATTAAAAATAATTTGAAGAGTCTCGAAGAACACATTGCCGCTTTTCACCATTTGAGTTACTCGCTAACAGATTTGTAAAAGAAAAATGGAGGTACCTGTTTTAAGAAAGAAGCTCTCTTGTCTGGATCACGGGTACTTGGAAAGGCTCAAAACCTATGACTGTGTCATGATAAAAATATAGCTGATGTCAACATTTCGTGCTTAAAATCCTGATTCCAGGTTCTGTCACTATGGATTACTCTGTGCTTGCTGAAGTGGATCGAACTGCATTGGCTGAGCTAAAGACCCTTGTACTTTTTGCTGTGCTGAATAAAGGTTACTCCAGGACCATAACTGGGTTCCATGTCTGCCCTCGGGTAGAAGACTGATTACATTTTTTTAGGGAACTGGCTAGAAAGCATCCATTTGCAGTTTGCCCAAGACCCATGAGTCTGGGATCACCAAACTGCTTCTTCATAAAATTAGCTGTTCTGTGTGTTTAAGCATGGAATGAAACTTGGGCCTTTTACCTTTTTGATAAATGTTATTATGCAAAAAATGTCCCTCTTAGCACCCTGTCTTAAAATAAAAATATGAGGTAGGTAGCACAGTTTAGGAGTCCCAGTTCCCTCTTATAACATATTCTAAACCTGTAATCATATTTTAAGATATAAAACAGTAAAAGAAGTATAGTACTTCAGACTAAAAAAAAACCCAGAAATTTGAGGGGTAACCTGGTAACAATCTTTTAATATGTTAAATGTAGCTCCAAAGAGGAATGAAATAATTATCTGTATCCTTTCTAGATAGAGGAATTACAGCTAAATTTCCTTCAAAAGGATCTTAAGTTAGACGTTATTGTTTTCTTTTCTCAGAGAGGCTAGTGAAACACTGGAATAGATTGCCTGTGGAGAATGTTGAATTTTCATCATTGTTGGTCTTTCAGAAACAAACTGCATGAACCTTGGTCAAGTGTAATTTTGGCTTGTGATAGGAGAATAAACTAGATGACCATTCATGACCCTTTTTTATACCCACAGCCCTAGACCACACAATACAGTTTTCAGTTTCTTTGTTATTTCTATATGTATCCAAGTCTGAGAATTAGGATTCCTGTTGTATGGCTCTCCCTGATCTTTCCGGTTGGATATCATAGGCATAAGAAACTCAGCATATTTTTTGTTACAAATCCCACTTTCAGGGACTTCTTTATCGCTACCTTTAATTTTAGGGTATTTAAATGCTTTTCTCAGCACTGCTCAATGCCAGAAACAGATCACTAAATGATGATAAATGTTTGTGCATTAAATTTAGGGATTTTCCAGTGCATGGAAATAAACTCAATGTCTGACTGTAATGCAGTCTGCAGCTGCTTTTCTGTATGTAGTGAATTTGCATGCTTTAAATCCAGTTAAATCCAGTCGGCAGCTGGTCACAAGTGGTGTTCCCTAGGGCTGAGTGTTGGGGTGAGTTCTGTTTAAAATCTTTATCGATGATATGGACAAAGGGATCAAGTGCACCCTCAGTAAGTTTTCAGATGACACCAAGTTGGGCTGGAGTGTTGATCTGCTTAAGGGTAGGATGGCTCTACAGAGGGATTTTGACAGGCTGGATCAATAGGCCAAGCCCAGTTGTATGAGGTTCAACAACACCAAGTGCTGGATCCTGCACTTGGGTCACAACGACCCCATGCAGCACTACAGGCTTGGGGAAGAGTGGCTGGAAAGCTGTCTGGCAGAAAAGGACTTGGGGATTTTGGTCAACAGCTGGCTGAATATGAGCCAGCAGTGTGCCCAGGTGGCCAAGAAGGCCAACAGCATCCTGGCCTGTATCAGGAGTAGTGTGGCCAGCAGGACTAGGGGAAGTAATCATCCCCCTGTACTTGGTGCTGGTGATGCTGCATCTCGAATGCTGTGTTCAGTTTTGGGCCCCTCACCACAAGAAAGACATTGGGGTACTGGAGTGTGTCCGGAGAAGGGCAAAGAAGGGGAGGGGTCTGGAGAACAAGTCTTATGAGGAGCAGCTGAGGGAACTGGGGTTGTTTAGCCTGGAGAAAAGAAGGCTCAGGGAAGACCTTACCGCTCTCTAGAACTACCTGAATGGAGGTTATAGTGAGGTGGGTGTTGGTCTCATCTCCCAAGTAAGAGGTGATAGGACAAGAGGAAATGACCTTAAGTTGTGCCAGGCGTTGTTTAGATTGCATATTAGGAAAAATTTCTTCACCAAAATGGTTATCAATCATTGGAACAGGCTGCTCAGGAGGGTGGTTGAGTCACCATTCCTGGAGGTATTTAAAAGACAGGTAGATGCGGTGCTTGGGGACATGGTTTAGTGGTAACTTGGCAGTGCTAAGTTAACAGGTGGACTCGATGATCTTAAGGGTCTTTTCCAACCTAAACAATTCTATGAATCTCTGATTCTAAATAGGAATAATACATAGGTATCTTAAAGATATATAGGTGTATAGATACTTAAAAGGATTGCCATAAACTTTACATTTCCTGGTTTTGATAAGAAAGAAATTCCAATAACACACGTGGAACATTAAAGAGCAACTAAAACTGCATCTCAGTTTCTAAGTAGTAAAAGGCTTTTCTGCTTGCATTGATTGCCTGTTCTTTGGAAGAAGTATATTTTTCTGCTGTGCAAGGTAATAGAGACAATTAAGATGGAGTTATGTACTTTTCACACTCTGAACACACATCTCCCAGCTGGAACTTGGCAGTCTCATCTAATCATTGACCTAAGAAGCATGTTGACAATTCCTCACGTCAGAAGATTTTCTGACATCGTTCTTTATCATTCTACAATCATATGGGAAGCTGGGAGCTTCAAAATACTTGGATGTGGGACAGCAGTGACATTGTTTCAGCTGTCCAAAGATAATATGCCATTTCAGTCTGTTTACTTCAGGTAACTTCACTTCAAACATCAAAGTACTTTCTAGTTAGTGAAACTGGCTGTGCTGATATGTTTTGTTTGGACACTACCGTTCTAAAAGCCATTAGTAGCCTTAAGAAATTAGTAGCAGCAGGAATATTTCTTTCCAATCCCAGTTTCTGGGGGAGAAGCAAACAATAAACAAACAGATAAACTGTAACAGGAACAGTGCCAGAATGCCAAAACTGCTTTTATGATTAGTGGCTAAAGCAGCAGTGAGAAAAATCTCACAGTGTGGCAGTACAAGATTCAGCAACAGCTGAGGAAAGAAGAGAGACAGCAGAGGACTGAGGTCCAACACTAAGAATAAAAGTGGTGAAGTGCAGCAGTAAGCATAGATTTTGAGGTGCTTTAGTACCCTGGACATTGGATCAGACCTGACATAGTGGATAGGTGTGACCTGGGCATTGTACATATTTTATTCTTTAAACTAACTTGCACATAAGAGCTATTCAGGCTTGAACTTTTCGGTATTTTCTAGAAAGGTTATTGCTAGAGATGAAGAGGAAATGCTAACAGAAGTATTTGCTTTGAACATGAACTAAACAGACCTGTTTTTTTGTTTGTTTTCAAATGACATAATCAATTCTTCTTGCTCCACAGAAACCACTAAATAATTTGAAATTTATTCATATTTGAAGTACTTAGAGGAAACTAGAATAAGATCCACCTGTATGTACAGACGTACACATACGTGTATGGGTGGATAGAGTGATAGGTCCGAATTTTGGTTTTATACAATTAAATGTAGGCACACTTTACACAGAGAATGTTGTTTTGATATCAGAAAGGAGACCAGAAAAAGAAGTTGACAAGAAGCTAAATCTTAACCCAATTACATTCTTCATCAAACATTCAGACACATTGCCACAAGGCAGAAGAGAACTGAGAGGCTTGTTAGGACAGGGAGGGACAGAGTGCGAGGCTCTGGGGACACTGAAACATCGCACAGTAAGCAGGACTGGAAATGGAGAATGCACAGGCATTTTTATGATGTTGTAAAACAGAGCAACAGTTTAATTTTTTTGTCAATTCAGCATGCAAACAAACTTTTTGCCAATTTAAAATTCCGCTTACATGACAGGGGGTCAGAATTGGTTCAGGTTGTAGGTAAAGGATTAAATTGGTTATTCAGGGAGTGGATAGAGCATTGCAGGTGCAGCTCTGCTGCCTATTTTGAACACACCGGAGCCCTGAAAAGCCATCACTCCTGCTGTGGTCATCTTGTGGGGAATGACTCCTAATACAAAGACCTGCTCCCAGAAGCAGCAGAACTTGCTTTTATGCTTCCCCTTCTCCACTTTCTTTAACAAATTTAAGAGCAGCAAACGTGGGTCTCCAGAACCCCTTCCTTACCACCTCTCTCTCCCTTCTCTGTCCCACTACTCCTCCTTCTAGTGGCAGGAGGCACAGCCCTTAACCACTGAGAGAGACATACGCAATTTTGAGAAGACAAGAGCAGCACTGGTTAGGGTGCAAAAAGGGCCAAGAAGTTGTGTTACAAAGGAAGCAGCTTATTTTGGAACATTCCTACAGTTCTGCTTCTATTAGCAATTTGACAGATTCCAGATGGAAGCAAATGACTGAAATGAACTAACCATTCATCATTTTATAATGCTTACTTCTCCTCAGTATAATAATACGCACAGTACTGTGTCGAGTTTAATTCAAATGCCTGAAATGTGACAACTTGGGAATACTGAAAACAAATTTGAGGGTTGTGCTTATGGTACCATGACAATGTGTTGTGAAACTAATCATTTACATTGAATTGTGTAAATGATAATAAAAATCAGATTTTTTTAAAAATGCCTATTTTTACCTCTGTTTAACAGATTTCAGAAAAAAGGCTGTCATTTCTTCTTCTGAAGAATTTGACTTTCTTAAAATAATAAAACTTCACAGTGTCAAGGGGAAAGGAACAAATACCCAAAGGACTTTTTAACTGTTAAAATATTGAATTGCTTCTTACAATTGACTGTATATACGGAAAAGACATTTTCATTTGCAAAACTCCACTCTTTATTGGTAAATATTTAGAAATGAAAGCTTCAAAGCTGTGTTTTATTCAGTGTATTTACTGAAGAGCAATAAACTGGATGCCAAACTCAAAGCAGGTAGTGATTCTGTACACACATGCATTAGTTTATATGAACTCTTTAAATAGATTCATTGTTATAATGTAATAGGTTCTCTGCTACAAGTTACCATTTTGCAGAAAATATCTTTCAGAGAAAATACTATGACTTTCCCTTCAGAAGTGCCCAGGGGCAAATATAAAATCTTTACCAACATTACTGACTTATTCAAGCACCTAGAGTTAATCTCTGTGCATAAATAACTATTTTAAAATAAAATATAGCATTAAAAGAAATTTTTAAAAGGATACTGAAGAGTTGCCTTTCTTCTTTTCCTTACCAAAGTCAAGGGAGCTGAGAAGTCAGATGGCAGAAGGCAATCCTGCCTTGGAGACCTTTCCTAAAAGTGACTGAAATAAATATTTTTTGTAATTATGCTGTGCCCTAAAATGGTATGTTATGAGATAGTGTTAAATGAACTGTACTGAGCTCTTATAAAAATAAATAAAGAAATAGATAAGCCAAAAAACTAGATGCTCCTAAAACTTCACTAAGTTGACAGCAAATTAAACTTTGAGAGCTTGAAAGAATAACTGCTTGTCTGGAGAGAAATTCTGAAAGAGCAAAAAAAGTGCAAATAATTCAGTAAGTAATTTCCTTCATAATATGGAAAATGAATAAGCCTGAATTCACATAATATTTTTCATTCTGAAGTGAATTAGTCAGGTATGTAAGTAAGTGTTTAAATATCTGAATAATGCCCTTAACTTCAGTGGAACTTTTCCCTGTCTAGTCATATATTTAGGTGCTTTTCTTATCAGACAAAAAATGTTAAATTGAATTCTTAAATAACATTGTCTTTTATGCATAGAACAAACAAATATGAAGTTTTGTTTGTAACAGTGCAGGAATGAAAGAAGCCCTGAGAGAATGGAAGCAGACTATTAGAAAGCATTTAAGAATTTTCCAGTTCATTGCTTCTTGGACCAAATCATTTTGGACACTTTCTTGATTTTTTTTTCTAGTTTTTTTCCCTAGCAAATAAACCATTGCCCTTAGTCTATATTGCAATTTCTTTCTCTACAGTGCTTGGATTAAACAAAATAATGATATATAAAATGTTTTTCTGTATTAGATGCACTTCAATGTGTTTATCAATGTTTTGAATACTGTTAAATTCATCAGAATGTTGTAAATACGATGGAAAATTATTTTCAGTTTTTATGAATGTGATATGCCAAAATTGTTAATCTATGTTTCTTATTTCAGTGGTGGGACAATATTTAAAAAAAATACATGAGAAAATGCCGATTCTTTATCTTTTTCTTTCCTTTCTTTTCAGCTGTGTCTTGTGGTATTCCTGAATCCCCTGGGAATGGTTCAGTTATAGGTAATGAATTCACTTTGGGCAGTAGATTGATATATGAATGTAATGAAGGCTTCAAGCTAGAATCTAGTCAACAGGCAACAGCAGTGTGTCAAGAAGATGGATTATGGAGCAACAAAGGGAGGCCACCTGTTTGCAAATGTAAGTGAGCATGTATTTCCCAAGCATATTTCCCTTGAACTTTGTCAGGAAAATCTTCACTGGTGATGTTTAGGATTTATGTACACCTATCCCCTGAACTGCCCATTCAGGAACAAATAATCATTTAGAATTTAGTAAAGTAGAAGAGGACTATAATTTTGTTTAATTAAAAAAGACTAAAAACATGTTTATCTTCTTAAAAAAAATCTGAATTATAATTATTCGATAATTCAGTTTCATTTATATTTTCTTATTATGAATAGTGTGCTCTTCTCTATTTTCATAGTATAAAGTTACAACCACCAACTGTAATTTAATATAGCTTCTAAAGTAATAAAGGCAAAAACTATTATTTCTTAAAATACTGCTCCTGTAGATTATAAAGCTGGATAAGAGTCCTTTAGTCTTCATTTTTGCCTCCTGTCAGAACTAGCCAGTGTAATGCAGACGCCTCTGCCATGTGACGCTGCCTCTCATTTGCATTGGGCTACCACAGCCTATCTTTGTACTGGATCAAAGCAATAATTAACTGAGCCTGACTTTGAATACTTGACTTGAGATACCAATTAGGACATTATCTTAAAATTATTAATTGCTCTAATACTATACTTAAATTTTTTTGAGAGTTAATTTAGAATCTTGAACTAATCAACAGTGTATGTACATGCTTTCCAGATTCTGAATTTGAAAAGCACTTTGATTTTTCAAACAAGTAAAATACAGCTTGTTGTTAAAGAAAGAGTAAAATGCTGTGAATATAAGAATTGTGAAGTTATACATGATTGTGAAATGTTTTTCATTTATTTGAATTAATTGACAGCAAAATTGTTAGAAAGTATTGCTGAAAGTTGCTTCCGGAGATCTTCTAAGCATCCCTGACAGATGATCATTTAACCCAATCTTGAGGACCTTCCTGAGTACTCTATTTCATATTTTGCTTTTTTTTCCCCTTGCAAAGTTTTTCCGAGTGTATGGTAGTTTAAAGGCATTATTTCTCTTTGTATCCACAGTGGACAAATAGAAGTTATTTCATTTGAAAACTGTTGCTCTTTCACTGCGGTGGGTTTTCCTTGGCCAGCAGCCAGATCCTCATCCAGCTGCTCACTCACTCCCCTTCTTCAACCAGACAGGGAGAAAAATAGGATGAAAAATCTTGTGGGCCCAGACAAGGACAGAGAGATTACTGTCAGAGGACTTGATTTGGGGCAAGTTAATTTAGTGTATTGCCAATTAAAATAGGGTCAAATATGTTTCAGAAAAAAAAATCAAAACAGCACTTTTCTCTCCCTACTCCCAGGGTCAACTTCACTCCTTTGCTCTTGACTCTTCTCCCCACCCCACACAGTGCTGGGGGATGAGGAATGGGAGTTGTGGTCAGTTTATAAAAAGCTCCTCTCTGCTCTTCCTTCCTCCTCGCTTTTCCCCCGCTCCAGCATGGGTCTTGTCCATGGGCTGTTGTCCTTCAGGATAAACTTGCTCTAGCACAGATCCTCTATCGGCTGCAGTTCCTTCAGAAAATATCCACCTGCTCCAGTGTGGGCTGCAACGTGGATATCTGCTCTGGCATGGTCCTCTCCATGGGCTGCAGCAGGATACCAGCTCTGGTGCCTGGAGCACTTACTCCTCTTGTGACCTTGCTGTTCCCTCTACTGCTTCTCACTCTTTTTGTTCCCTCTTCCTCTGTCTGTGCAGTGTTTTACCCTTTCCTGCACACACTTTTCCAGAGGTGGCACCGTCTTGGCTGATGGGCTCAGCTGTGTCCTATGGTGCGTTGTTTGGAACGGGCTATGTCCAGTAGCCCAAGCCTCTCCTCATAGAGGTCCCCCCCCCCCAACACTTTGGCTCCTGCACCTGATGCACTCAGTCGCATCTTCTTTAGAGATAACTGTCTTGCTGTTATTCATTCTCACTCTTTCTTCACACTTTTTGGACTGGTGATTCTCATTGTTGCCCTCTGGACAATCTCCAAGTCCCTTCTTGAAGGACAGTGCCTAAAACTGAACACAGCAGTTCCAAAGAGTACATAAGAAGGATTATTCAAAACCAGCTGTGATCACACAGGCGTGCCCCGAATTCAGAGGCATGTGCAGGAGGAAGGCGGTGCCCCAGTGTATTGAGCTGTACTTCATTCTCTCAGAAAAAAATTCACAAGGTGCAAAGAACAAAACTTGAATGATTAATCAGCAGAAATATCAACCAAATTTTTTTTGGAGGGAAGAGGCCAGTTAAACTAACTGGGGATTAAAAGTACTGAATTAATAACAGTATATCTGTAGTGAAAAAAAAAAGCTTGCAATATTGAAATGATCAAACTTAACCAGACAATGAGTACCCTGTAAAACAAAGTTTAATTATTAACATTTAGCACAACTTTCAACATTAATTGTTTAATGTTTATAATAGCCTAAAAATATATATATTTACAACACTTTTACTCTTTTTTTCCTTTTCTAAAAATTTATTCAGTTTGAAAAAGAATCCTGTTACTTCTAAAACCAGAAGTGCTAAATTAAAATGCTAGTGATCTGCATGACAATATTAATGTCAATATTTTCAAAATGGTTTGCTGTTCAGAGGCAGGCGTGCTTTCCCCAAGAATTCTTACTTGCAAAGTGCAGAAAAGCTTAGACAATCTGCATAACAACCTGGTTTTGTAGTATTGCTGCTGTAAGGATAAATGTATTTAGTCTCCAGAGACAGAAACATCTCAGACTCAATGAGCAACACACACAGCACAGAAAGGTAAGTGGTAAAGAAATGAATTCATTTTATCCCCAGGTCTATTAAAATGAAGGTTGAAATCAGTGCAGTTTGTTTTGCAAAATATCTCTGATAATATAATGCCTGAGGCAGACATTTGAAACTTCTTTTCATTAGAAGTATTTACATCAGATTTGAATCATGAGAAATATGATTTGTGCTGGTCATGCAGCAAGACACAGATGGATCGTGGACATTAGGCTATTGAACTTAATTACATGACATACCAATCAACAGATACTTATTAAGAAAGCTTAGCTGAATGGCAAATAAGTAACTTCACGGAATCACGGAGTTTTCAGAGTTGGAAGGGACCTCTAGAGATCATCTAGTCCAACTCCCCTGCCAAAGCAGCATTGCCAGAGCACATTACTCAGGACTGCATTCAGGCGGGTCTTGAAAATCTCCAGAGAAGGGGACTCCACAACCTCCCTGGGCAGCCTGTGCCAGTGCTCTGTCACCCTCACCGTAAAGAAGTGTTTCCGTGTATTTGAATGGAACTTCCTATGTTCCAACTTGTGCCCATTGCCCCTCGTCCTGTCACTGGGAACCACTGAAAAGAGCCTGGCTCCATCCTCCTTCAACCCACCCTTTAGATACTTGTAAGCATTCATAAGGTCTCCCCTCAGCCTTCTCTTCTCCAGGCTAAAGAGTCCCAGCTCTCTCAGCCTTTCCTCATAAGGCAGATGCTCCAAGCCCTTAATCATCTTAGTTGCTCTTCGCTGGACTCGCTCCAGCAGTTCCCTGTCCCTCTTGAACTGGGGAGCCCAAAACTGGACACAGTATTCCAGTTGTGGCCTCACCAGTGCAGAGTAGAGGGGGAGAATGACCTCCTTCGACCTACTGGCCACACTCTTCCCTATGCAGCCCAAGATTCCATTGGCCTTTTTGGCAACAAGGACACATTGCTGGGCCATGGATAATTTACTGTCTACTAAGACCCCAAATCCTTCTCCTCAGAACTACTTTCCAGCAGGTCCGCCCCTAACCTGTACTGGTGCCTAGCATTCTTCCTCCCCAGGTGCAGGACCTTGCACTTGCTGTTGTTGAACCTCATTAGGTTCTTCTCTGCCCAGCACTCCAGCCTGTCCAGGTCACGCTGGATGGCAGCACGGCCCTCTGGGGTGTCAGCCACCCCACCCAGTTTGGTATCATCAGCAAACTTGCTGAGGATACACTCTGTCCCCTCATCCAGGTCATTAATGAATATATTAAACAAAATTGGACCAAGTATTGACCCCTGGAGGACACCACTGGTTACAGGCCTCCAACTAGACTGTGCCGCTGATCACAACCCTCTGAGTTCTGTCCTGCAGCCAACTCTCAATCCACAACTTGCTTCAGTTATTCTACATAGAGATCTCTAGCACATGATAAAGGGGACTAGAGATGTCTATCTATTCAAAGCTGTCTTGCTATTCAAAGCCTTTATCAGGCAATACTTTAAATGAGGCCAATTTAAATCAGGTCTCTTTAGCGAGTGACCATATAGTAGTAACTTTACATATGAATACATGACACTGTGTAAAGTATGCAAAAACTTTCTACTGAAATTTGTAAATTCGTACATTACTGTTGGTCAGAGAAGTGAATCTGATATACCGTTCCAAAAACCATCCCATCCAAAAGGTGTAGATATATCCAAGAAATCTGAATAAATCAAGCAACTTTAGTCTCAAACTATAGATGAACACTGGTGCTTGCACGATTCTTTCCTTACTGTATGCTACATAAACTGCCCCTAATACCTTTTACGGCAACTAATATCATTTGGATAATGATCGAACAGAAAGGAAAGGATGTGTAGGCATGATTACAAATTTAAAGTTTTAAGTTGAAACTATAGTTAGCTGAGAAACACTGTTTTATGTATCATCCACATTTTTACACACCTGTAAGTAGTTTTGTGAAAAGTCATAAGTTTCTGTCTTTCTAAGGCTAAAAAAAAACCCCCAAACTAGAACAATCTCTGGGGAATTTTTGTCTATTCCATTCAATCAGATATCATTTGAATTTTGTCTGCTACTATGGAAATACAGATGCTGATTCTTGCAGTGACAAGTTAAAAACAGAAAAGAACACAAATGAAATTTCCTTCCTTTCCTTTGGATGATATAATCTCTTGCTATTATTGTATAAAATTGCATCATTATAGCATAATTATTACATTTTGTTTGTGACTAATTAGTGAACATTATTCTTCTTATTATTTAGTGCCCAACTTTCTTCAGAATATATCTATCATCAAGTGCAGAGAAATAAGGTCTTCCAAAGCAGAGACTGAAAGATGGAAACAGAAAAGGGCAGCTGTCAATACAAAATTTAGATGTGTTGCTCCCCAAATTCAGCCCAGTGCTGCACTTGGGTGTTGAAGTTATTTATTGAACAGAGAGATTCATGCTTGGAATAGTATCTGTAACTATTTTGTAAAGAAAACCGAAGTCATCTAAAGATGTTGGTGAGGGTCAATCCATTCAACTGAAACATTTCCGTTGTTTTTACACTTTTTAATTATATTTTAAAATATTTTTCACCATGTGCTTGTTTTCCTGCATACCTTTCTCCTTCTTTTGTGAATTTCCTCTGATCTAGCCATCTAGATTTTTTTCAGTGTTCTGGGAGCAATTTTCCTTTTTCATCTTTTACAGGGGTTTTTGGTTTGGGTACAAAATTTCAAAACTGATAGAAATGAGAACAGAACTACTGATCTAAATCCTGGGTTTTCCCTCCACAACAATTGAACTTAGCAGTTGATGTTATTTAAGTCTGTTCATAGCTTAAATGTGTTCTTTACTTTTTCTGTGAATATTATAGATAAACAGCTATTTTAGACCATTCTTAAGAACTGAAAGAACTAGAAAGAATGAGTTATGCCTCACTGTGCCAGTAGTAGAAAATGCATGATGTGATAAGAGGAAACTACTGAGAAAATTAGTATGAGATCTGAATCAGTGAAGGAGGTCATGCTAAGCCTGTTCTGAAGCAAAAGGGGACTTTAATGCTATTGGAGAGTTTGCATTTCCTTGTTTCAAAATTCACGTGCCATGAAAAGAAATAATGAGTTTGCTTTGACAAACAGTGCATTCCAGTACTAGCAACTTCTGCTAGTTTGAGATGTGGTACGGTCCCAGTGTTTGCACTAAGGAGAGTTGTATGTATGATACTTTTAGAAGAACTAGGATGAATGTTAACACACAATTCTTTTACAAGTCAAGCATCGCTTTTTTCATGACAAAGCAACACAGAAAGAAATGTTCTGTGGGCCAGCAGGAAACATTTTTTTTAACACAGGCATTTTTGCATGCTAGAAAATGTCTAATGCAAATTCTTAAGGATATTATAATTATGGTTAATGCCCAGTTTTAGTTTTGGTAGATATGTAGTAGAAAAATGTACAGACACCTGACCACTTTAAATTAACAGAAGTATAAACTATTTTGTTCTATAGTAAATTTGCAGGCATAAAGCTGCTTTAAAAAATATGCAGAAAAGAGCATTAAAGTAGGATCTAGTTAATGCAAAGCAGAACTTTCAGTTCTGTACACTCTCTGTGGGTTTTTGACCAGATCTAGGGAACTGATTTAAAATATTGTGCCAGAAGGTGAAAGAATAATGGCAGCAAATGTTATGATTTACTTCCATGTTTCTCTTCATGAGATCAGAAGACTGAATGTGTTCACTTATTGCAAGATCACGATGTCAAATACTTTTTCTGATTATGCCAAAGTACCCTACCAGTTCTCTAAAGCTAAGTACCATAATTGTAAACCAAGAATATGAATGTATACAATATTATATTATATTTCTATGTAAGTACATATAAAATGTACCCATATAAGTTTTAATCCGTTTGTGTTGGTGCTGAGATTTGGTCCAGTATATGTTTATTAACAAAAATATTGCTGAAATAGGATAACTTGTTAGCCTCTGTTTTTACTTGCTTTCTTTTTCATAGAAGTAAGTGGACGCATAACCTAGGAAATTGAGTTTGTGGTTAGTTAATTTTTCTAACATTCTAATTGCCTGGGATGGTCCCCGTAATGGCATAACTTTATTGCTCATTTCCATTACTCCTTTAATATACTCATTCAGAGATTTAAATCAGGTCTTTCATTGGTTTATGTTAATTTCTCTAATATCAAACATTTTAAAGAACAGCTAATGTTACCTTTGCATAATCTACATATTGCAGATTTCACTGTAGATATTTTTGGAAGTTATGGTGTGCTGAGCTATAACAGTGATGGTTCAGTCATTCATTTTTATCTAGAAATTAATTAGAAAATAATTAGGAATATGTTTGTACAATGTCTAGTTATAGAACTATGAATCATAAGTAGTTTTGCAATAAAACAGAATTTGTTAATATAAACAGGCAAAGATTCACCACCGGCTCATTATACACATTGTGCAATTGCTGGAGGTTTTATTAGCTTGGACATTAGCTGGGATGACTTTTTTGCCTCAGTCTTCTTCACTGGCAAGGGCTCGAGCCAGATCATGTAAGTCGCAGAAGGCAAAGGTAAGGGCTGGGAGAACAAGGAACGGCCCGCCGTAGGAGACGACCAGGATAGAGACCCTCTAAGGAACCTGAAGGTGCTCAAGTCCATGGGATACATCTGCGGGTCCTGAGGGAACTGGCAGATGAAGTTGCCAAGCCACTATCCATCATATTTGAGAAGCTGTGGCAGTCTGGTGAAGTTTCTGCTGACTGGAAAAGGGGAAACATAACTCCCATTTTTAAAAAGGGAAAAAACGGAAGACCTGGGGGACTACAGCCCAGTCAGTCTCACCTCTGTGCCTGGCAAGATCATGGAGCAGATCCTCCTGGAAACTCTGCTAAGGCACATGGAAAATAAGGAGGTGATTGGTGACAGCCAACATCGCTTCACTAGGGGCAAGTCATGCCTGATAAATTTGGTGGCCTTCTACGACGGTGTTACAGTGTTAGTGGATAAGTGGAGAGCAACTGACATCATCTACCTGGATTTGTGCAAGGCATTTGGTACCGTCCCACACAACATCCTGGTCTCTAAACTGGAGAGACATGGACTTGACAGATGGACCACTGAGTGGATAAGGAACTGGCTGGATGGCTGCATGCAAAGAATTGCATTCAATGACTCAACATCCAAGTGGCGACGAGTGTTGAGTGGTGTTCTTCAGGGGTCGGTATCGGGACCAGTGCTGTTTAACATCTTTGTTAGTGGCCTAAACCACGACAGTTGGGAACGTAGACAGTGGGATTGAGTGCACCTTCAGCAAGTTTGACAACACCAAGCTGTGTGGTGCAGTAGACCACAAAGGAAGGGATGCCATCCAGAGAGACCTGGAAAGGCTAGAGAGGTGGACCTGTGCCAACCTCGTGAAGTTCAACAAGGACACAAGCAAGGTCCTGAATGTGGGTCACGGTAATACCAAGCACAAATACAGGCTGGGTGGAGAATGGATTGAGAGCAGCCCTGAGGAGAAGGGCTTGGGGGTGCTGGTTGATGAGAAGCTCAACATGACCCAACAATGTGCACTCGCAGCTGAGAAAGCAGTGCATTTGTTGACCAGAACAGCAAGTAAAAAGAATAACAAAATTACAAAAAATTATTCATTATGAAGAGTTAAAACTAAAGGCTGAGCACATTATTGCACAAATTCTTGTTAGATTTTAGTTGTAGTTGCAAAGATCTTGTTATATTTTTTTTCATTGCCACTGTTCATATAGCGAACATTTTGCTTAATGAACATTTTTCTTAATGAACATTTTGCTCATGTCTTGATTAGAATATATACCTGGGCTTATAGAACAACTCATTTTTTTTTTTCTTTTTTTATGGTAGGTATATCTCATTATGAATTCCCTGCTTTTGAGTCTATTCAGAATTATCAGTATATGGAGATTGTCACATCATTAAAATGCATAATCTTAATGATAATGTCAAATGATAATTATGTTTTCTGACCTATACTTTATTTAAAGCAATATTATTCATACATTTCTGTATAAAAAACACCTGGAGAAAAGAAAGAACATCTTCATATCTGTGAGAAGTTGAAATCATCCCTTATAGTTTCATCTGTGTAAATGACAATTAAATAGTGCCCAGCCTAAAATTTGCAAGGGAGAGACCATGAGAGGCAAATTGATGCACTCATTCATAAACCATGTGAACAAAATCAAGCATCTGTTAATAGTCTTTTTTTGTTTCTTGAAGGATGGGGAAGATAATAAATCAAATCAGTCCCTGTAAAATTAAAATTATTTAAGCAACAGTTTTAGTTGATTACATCAATTTAGACTGAATTATGTTATGTACTCTGTTACATCTTCACTTAAAAAGCGTACAATCATGTATCAGAATCTGAAAGTTCTTTGTAAAGTGTGCTTGCAACAAGATTCTAAGTATTTATACCTGAAGAAAGAATAAATTACATACCTCAGTATGGATTGGAAATATCTATGTGGCTTATTTACATATTCCGAAATAGCTGAGCCTCTTATCTCTAAGTATCTTAAGATATCCCCTGTGGTTAAAACTAAAATTTTTACTATTGGACTAAATAAGAAGCTTGCTTTCATCACTGAAAGAACCAATAAAATGTTTGAAAGGAAAACTGATAAAAAGGTTAAATTTGAGGGTTATTAAGTACCTATTTAGGATGTTTTTTGTCTTCTGACAGACCTATATCATTTTCACTCCAAGGTGTTAAGTGAAGTGCTATAATATGCTTATTCTATTTAACAACAAATAAGAAAAAAATGTTTCTTGGTTAATAATTCATAATCTTTGAGCAGCTATGGAACACAGTTTAGTATCAGTATCAAATTAAATTAAATTAGGAATTTGGAAGTCCTTCTTTAACCTGGGAAATTGTTTATAACTAGTCAGAATATTGTTATAAAGGCCAAAGTAAACAACTCAAAGTTTCAAAGTGATTGTACGCTGGCAATCCTACCTAAGATATACTGAAAAGAAAATCTAAGAAAATATTCTACAATTTCAACTCACGTTAACCTTCTAATCTGTCATTTGGAAGTTCTTCAGATAATTTCTCCTTTATAAATTCTTCCACATCTTCACAGATATGCTATAATACCAGCTCTGTGTTTCTTAGATGCTAGAATTTACCATGGGTAAAGTAGCTACGGGAAAATGTAGCTGTATAATTCTAGCATTATCAAAGGTATTCTGAGAAGTGGTGGAAATATAAATATGTACAGGAATTTTTCTTCTATTACTTTTCCTGCGTTTCAGTGATTGCCTGAACTAGCCCCTTTCATCACACATTCATAGTTGTGATAAAATCGTTTTATACCTCTCAGACAGTGTAAAGGCTACAGAATATGTAATTATTTTTTTGTCAGTTTTATTAGTCCTTTCCCTAGTAGAATGGTGTAAATTAATTATAGCATAAGTGAGAATCAAGCTCTTCTTTTTATTTCTTAAGTATAGTTTGGGGGTTTTACACACTTCTTCCTAATGCTTTTGTCTTACAGTAAAGAGTGCGGTGAATTGAGTATATTGTACAAAAGACTAGACGTAATGATTACTAAGTATACCAAATATTTAGAAAATTTGTCACTTTTTGTTTAGCAACATATAAGGGAAACAAAAGAAGAGAAACTAAATGTCTGTTACATGTTATTTTATTTGTTTGTTTTTCCTCGGAAAGTACAGCTTTTCTCAATTGTTGCTGGGGTAGTAGTTTTTTCTAAAATATTCTTTGGGATATAAACAGTCACTAATTCATTCAGACTTTTACTATATCAGGGAAATTCTGAACAACATGGAGTAAGACACCGAATACATAAATATTTTCATAAAACTAGTCTAATCTCTACAGAGACATAGGCACATTAAGATAGAATTCATGACAATATCATAAATATTGTAAATATTCTGTGTACTTTGTCTTGAATTGCAAGCCATCAATTTGAAACTAAAAAATATTTAAATATGCTATATATGGTTAGTAGCTATATTAAGCCTTATGAAAAACGTAAACTACCATTCTTGTCTATTGGCAGTAACTGCATTCTCTGACCAAATCTAAAATACCAAAAGCAACAAAACTGAATTCACTCTAACAATCTCTCTAAACGTTATCTTTATTTATGTCAAGTGTTCTAACCTGGAATGTAATAATTTTCCTGAATACCCACAGTATAGCATTTAATAGTAATTAGCATTTGAATGTGTGTTAGCAGCTTTTATGGCAACCTGTTCTAAGAACTTGTTAGAGCTTTCCTAAAGTGAGTATCACAGATAGAAAAATGAAGCATCACTTGAGCATTTGCAAAAATTACATAGCATTATTTGCTTTCCCTTTTACATCCACTGTAGTCTGTGATGTGTTTTGTTTCTGCAATTTTTAAATAAATCGCATTAGAGAGCATAACAGTATATCATTGTTCCACTGCATCTCACTAAATGAAAGTGTACTACAAACTCCTGCTCAATTTGTAATACTCACTGTATGATGTTCACTATTTTTCCTGGAACTTGTATTTCAAAAATGCTTATGGTATGCTCAATTTTACATTGCAAAACATCTCCCAATAAGGCAAGACATATATTCTGCGAAGAAACTTAGGAGTAGAATGCTAATATTTAAGTGTCCTCTCTTCACAGCTGTAACTTGCCCCAGCATAGAGAGTCTGCTCTCGGAACATGTTGTCTGGAGACTGATTTCTGGGTCACTGAATGAGTATGGAGCTCAAGTCATGCTCAGCTGCAGTCCTGGATATTATTTATTGGGTCGAAGACTCATACAGTGCAGGACTAATGGAACCTGGAGTGTAGGCAATGAAAGGCCAAGTTGTAAGGGTAAGGAACATACTTGTTTACAGAATATCGTATGCCTTTTAATACATGTATTTTATTTTATAAATAGTTTAAAGTTGTTGTTTGTTTTTTTTAAATACATTTCTATCAATCTCCTGTAAGTCAGCAAACATGAAATTTTCATTACCTTGTTGAAATCAATTGTTTCAAACTTGTTGTGTGTAAAGTACAATGTATTTCATAGAAAAGTCAATGAAGTAGCATCAGAAGATCAATCTGGATGATGATTTATATCTGACTATGGATTTATTCAACTAGATAGTGCATAAATATTTAAAGAATACTATGAAGATAATGTTATTCCTTTAGAAGATTCCAGAATAGAATTCAACTAGAAGATGACATTGCTTTGACCTCTTGGGTGAAGCATGAAAACTGTACCGTTGGAGAAGCATATATAT
Source organism: Vanellus vanellus (assembly GCF_965231255.1). Taxonomy (NCBI): domain Eukaryota; kingdom Metazoa; phylum Chordata; class Aves; order Charadriiformes; family Charadriidae; genus Vanellus; species Vanellus vanellus. The sequence continues at coordinate 105,003,434 of NC_138907.1, forward strand.
GAGCTTTTATAATGTCTTCATACGAAAATATCATAAACTACATCAGCCTTGACTTTGCATGCTTAAAAATTTAGAGAACCTTGACATTCTCAGCGGGACCATACAATTGTCAAGAATGATAGTAGCAGAGTCTTAATCAATCCCCCCAAAACTTCATTTCTTCCTTTTCCAAGGTGTTATTTGCTTTGGTTGGAGGGGATATTCGGCACATCAGTTAATTCTGCTACCCTTAAAGCAGAAACTTTTACTACGTTATGGTAGTACTTGCAGGCTCTCTTTCGATGCCAGGGCAGCAGAGAAGATCCCAGCATCTGAAGGAAAATGGCCAACTAAAAGGCCTAGCAAACTCTGCAGAAGTGGAAATAAAATTTAGGCATTCCGTTTTTCAGAGTAGTATGTCATTTCAGTGAGATATTCAAATTTAGTATTTTATTCTGAAATAGATGCTTTATTTTCTTTTTTGAAAGTGACTTTTAAAAATATTTAAGATGTTTTTAGAACAAGCCTGAGAGAGCTACCTGTAACAGCAATCAATACAATACATACGTAAAAGCAGTATATTTGATCTTACCTAAATGATGAGGAACTGTTGGTTCTGTTTTGTTCCCTTAGTATTGTTTTGGGAAATTTTCCTTTTGGAAATATTCACATGGAAAAATAAGGTGACTCTTCTATATCTCTTATAAATCAGTAATACCTACATTAATTTTCTTTTCAAATTTAAAGCTCATGAGTTTTTTATTCTATTAACTATAATTATGCCCTTTTCCTTTCGTGCACACATACTAAAAAAACTGGGTTTGTATTTGCTGCCTAGTATGCAGCTACTGTTCAGCTGATGAGAAGTCTTTGAAAAGCTAGTTCTTGACCAACCCCTGCAATTACAGAATTTTTATGTAAGTAGAAAATGAGGTGACCCTTATGGGATGCAGTTAACCAACAGCAAAGTATTAAGTAGATACAGAAACCCAAGGAGTTGCTGATTGATGGTACATTAGTTTATTTATAAGACAGGTACATTATTTTCCCCTCTGATAGAGGACTGATTAGGACTTAATTATGGCAAACTTCATCCCCCAAGAGATGTTCAGTAATAATTCCATTGGATATAGATCATTAAGACCCAGAAATAGACTATACGGTATTTTGAGACGTCTACTGTTTACTTTCTGTCTGTCATTCAAATGCTAAGGCTAGGTTATGTAAATATAGATTCTAGCTGTTTATTTTTCTGAAGGAGCGGGAAAGCTAATTGAAACACTGATGATCAGGCATTTATATCATTTTTATCAATATCTTCTTGTGAATAGTATGTCTAAAGGAATTGTGAAACATCAAATTAAGGGGGTCCTGGATTAAGAGAGACCTTACTAGTAAATTTATTTTATTTGTTTGAGAATATGCTGAACAGCTGCCTAGCAACTTATGAGGTGGCTCATTATTCATGTAGTTTAGTTGGTTTTAACTGGAATCACTATAATTAAAAATAATAAAATATTTGTAATATATTTAGAACAATTTGTTCTATTGCATTTTAGGATTTATCTTTTTTAACACATGCGTCAGTGTAATTAATATTTAGCATTAGCAGTAGAAGTTACAGTGTTACACTACCCCACAAATTACATTAATGTGACTTGATTGTGGTTGAAAGGAGTCTCATCCACCTCCGGAAACCTTTGGTGCATAAGAGGCTCTGATCACATATATTCTGATTATGACTGAGTTAACTGCACAGTGGTATGTACTTGATTTTTATCTACCCAATTCCATATTGCTTTTAATAGTGAACCTTTTAAAATATAGAAAAATGGGGCCTTGAGGTTTCAGATAGGAAGTTTAGTTTTTAACATGCTTTTGAAAATAAATCCATGACTTATGCTAACACATAATAAAATACAGTTAAAGCTCTTCAAGGCATTGGTCTGAATCTTAAATTACAATATTATGGATATATTTTTTCTAGAAACAAGAGACATTACAGAACAGTTTAAATTAGTAATTTTTCATGTGGTGCCTGTAATAGCTGTGGGTTGCAGCTGATGCTACAGAAGGTTTCTGTGATAATGGGACAAGTCTAGCCTTAAGAAAAAACAGAAGATTTATATTTTTAGCAAGTAGACTACCATATATGTTATATGATTATGAACAGTGGTGGGGAATAAGAAAAAAAGGCAGTTCATAAAAATTCAGAGTACTACATGTTAAAAAAAAAATATCTTTAAACAGGTGTAAGACTTAAAATGGCTGGGGAAGGTATATTTGAGGAGTGGACACAAGTATGTACACATGGAATATAACTGCAACCTTCCCAGATATTCATATAATTCTTTTGTTTCAGAGCTGTAAATACAGGTTGTGTTTAAGCTGCTGTCAAGATGTGAAGATATCCTAATGAATTTTCAGACTTAGAACATGGGTTGCTAAAGCAAGCATAATTTTAAGCTCTTACTGTGGAATACAACTCATGTTTATTCCTATTACATTTACTTTTTAAGAAAATGTGAGGTGCTATATTGTCTTCCACTCTAAGAAATTATGAAAGATATTTTCATATTTCAATTTTTCTCTCGTTTGGGTTTTTCCCTAGTTATCTCCTGTGGTGGCCTTCCATCTCCACCAAATGGAAATAAGATTGGAACCTTAACAGTGTATGGAGCTACTGCAATTTTCACCTGTAACACAGGATACACATTAGTTGGTTCTCACGTGAGAGAGTGCCTGGCAAACGGTCTCTGGAGTGGTACTGAAACCCAATGCCTAGGTAAAAAAAATAAATCTGTTTTTTCTTGTGTTTTGTTTTGTTTTGTTCAAACACAGTATCAAATACTGGAATTCAGCTTTTATCAAGCAACAACATTTTAAAGTCAATGAAAAATAAAGATATCTTAAAGACAGAAATGTTGTGTACCCTATATGATTTTATACTACTCTACTAGCATACAACTTTTTATTAGAAATTAAATGGTATTTGATGTTGTTATCTGATGGTATCTGATGCATTTTGCACCAGGAGGGTTTTTTAAGTGACGCAACTGATTGCCCACATTTACAGTACTTTGATTTGCTTCGTGGAGCAGTCACAGGGTGTGGGATGAACTAAGCTGGAAGATGAGTGTCATTTCAGGAGTATTCCAATGAGCTTTCAGCATACTGAGCATTCAGTTAAGAGAAGTAGACGAGAGACAAAAGAGGCAAAACCAACATCCTTCCAAACTCTGAGATGTATATAGTTTGAACCTTAAGTTTTCACCCCAACTTTTTTGTTCTTCGGATCCGCTAATATTGGTTTGCACTCCTAGTATAGACATAAGGAAACTGTTTTCTTTTTCAATCACCTTTGAGGAGGCTCAGCAGTGAGTGTATTCCTGGTCGTGGACAGTATATTTATTTCTGGAATCTTTTATTTGCTTTGCCTACCGTCATTTTGCAGATTTTCTTCTTCCCCCACAGCTGAATGTACTCAGTTGCTCTCAGGAAAGGAGAAATTTCTTCTTTTTCTCCAGAGTTCAACCTCACTTAAAAAGCAGATACCTTCTCTGATGCATCCTTTAGCAACATCCTTTTAGCAGAACACAGAGTATTCCATGCCTTTCTATTACATTTTAAATAGAACAGTTTGACCACCTGTCATATGCAAGAATTTAATCATTTTACAGAGGAAATAATTAATTAATTTTAAAAACCTCCAAAAACAACTAGAGTAACTAAGATTTTGTTATCCAGAATAGTCCATATTCCCGTTTTTTACAGCAATGAAACAGTAAAAGCATTGTTTTATAAGGGAATGACAGTAGCTGTAACATGAATTGTCAGAAATTATTCTCTATCCAGAACTCACTTCTTGTAAAATTTTCAGGTAGGCTAGAGCAATGTTTGACTAATTAGATGCATGTCTAACGGTAACATTTGACTTAAAGCTTTTAAATAAATTATGCAGATTCATTTCTAAATTATAAAATCCTTTGTCCTCCCACTCTGTAGAAACATTAAGTTTTTAAAAAGTATATTAACATGAAAATTTAGCACGTGAAAAATAAAATGCCAGTTATCTTCCTCTGACCTTGATATCTTCAAAACATCCCATTAGAATGTGGAAGAATGTGGATCGCTGTGTTTTGCAGTATGTCATGAAGGACAACACACTTTTGTTCTACCTGAAGAAATGAATTCAAATTAAAACTGAAAAAAAACCCTTCTTCTAAGCCTCGCTTCTTCAAACCTTCATGCTGTCTGAAGAATCCCTGATATTGTCAATTCCATGAACCAAGTCAAAATAAACCTGACATCTACATTTACAGTGAGTCAGTGCCAGTATGGATGTGTGAGAAGAACTGATAACAAAAGCTTGCTGAGCATTCTTAGACACCTGAATCCATTCTTAACTTTCTAAATATCAACAGTGTTACCGTTTTTCTGTGTTCAGATAGGCATACATATGACCTTGGGATATCAGGTTGCTGGTGCTCATTACCTTGTAGATGTAAATGATAAATAGGTAGTCTATGCTGTTTTTCCTTAAATTTCTAAGCAAAGTTAGTTCATAGTACCATAATAAGAGGTATTTACAGTTATTGAGCTCTGAATTCATCCTCACACCAAGGTGCAAAACTGAAAAAAAATGGCTACAATTCCCCTGAGCAATACATAGAAAATAAGAGCTGCATTTTAAAACACAACATTCCCCTGGTAGAATATGACATTGAAAGAAAAGAACACCTGCATCAGAAAAACCAGGTGTGATGGCACCACATACCAACTCAATCATTTCTTAAAAAAAGAAACAACATTTTCCAGTACTATAAATTTCATCCTAGCAGGTTATTAAGAAAAAAGAATTGCAAGTATCATTAGATAGGCATGAGTTTTAATAGAGTACTGGTGGCAACATCCTGCACTTCTGGAGATCTTTAATGCCTGAAAATACTTTTAGAGAAAATATTTTTAAACAGGTTCCAAGCCACAAGACAGTAATGCACTAACAGACAAAAGTATAACAATGTAACCTTGACGAAACAGCATGTGGAGTTATAAGCTGCATATTAACTCCATTCTTCATCAGTACAGAACAGACAGTTTGATGTGGTATAGGTGAAATACAGAAATGTGGGAGTCTTTTCTCAGAGACAGAGGTAAAATCTCAGTCTTTGTGTCCTACTTGCTGGATTGATTGCCTTTTCTTCTTTTAATTCAGCTACTAGGCTGCAGCAGCAAAGTAAATGAAGACAGAATCTTTTCAGGAAAAGAATAGCATGAGAGCATGTAATTCGGATCTGAATTAAGATTTTATAACTTTTGATCACGTATTCCTGATTGATTCCTTCATTTTGCAACAGTAACATTTGCAGTACAATTTTTGTGAAGATGTCAGTATGTCATCTCTTAAGATACGGAGTGGTCAGAAGTGGTCACCATTGTCTCATAGAGCTAAACTGTCTTCTAAATGGCACTTCATCATTAGTGAGTTCCCAGCAAGATGTAGTTGTTTCTGGAAAATTTTGTGAAAAGGAAAAACATGTCTCTGGTTTGATATATTTTCAATTCCACACACTTTATTTTTCAATTTGAAATACACTGTATGAAGAATTATGTCTTTGTGATGTAGAAGATAATGGCATAAATGGGGTCTGCTTTTATTGCTATTTCTTTTGACACTTAGAGCAGTAAAGGAGTAAAAGAAATCTTTTTTTTTTAACCTAGGAAAAAGAATTGCACTGAGGTGCTGGTCAGGAGAATGCTATACTTCAGCATTACCTTTTCACATACATAAGTTCATCAGTTCCACAATGGAACTATATGCGGTTTGTATGTGAAGATACATCAGCTTCCTGATGGTGTCAGGCTATCCCTGGACTGAGACTGACCAGCAAGATGCTAGAACTGCAACTGTGAAGATCCAACAGCCCCAAATTTGCATGTGTAGGAGTATTTTCCTCTGCCCCTTCTTCTGTTGCAAACAAGCAAGCTATATTGTAAAAAAAGAGCTATTACCCCTCAGTTTTTTGCAGTGTGTTACACCATTCATTGCCAGTGTAGTGCCTGACACCTGTATATAATAATTTCAAGCATAAAGATATGTGTTAGCATTCATTTTAACTAACCTGAAATACCACTTCATCATCTGATCAATAATAATAGTATTTAGTACTTATGTACTGCTTTTCTCTTTTTGAAAGGCTATACACACAGGATAATTTGGCTGCCAACATATACAAACTAAATAATATACAAATCGCAATGGATTCTGTTTGTATTATAAATAACTCTTGCCCAAGAAAGGCTGGAAAAGATTTTTTTCTTGTATTCCAACTACTGAGAAATATATTTTACCACTGAACACCCCAGAAGATTAACTGTCTACAATAGCTGTAAATTTAGATTCAAATAGTGTAGGGAAGGAGAAGAAGTGATTGGTACAGGATGTCCATAGTGAACAATACCACTTTATTCTCGAAGCCATTTTAAAAACTACACACAGTGAAACTCTTAACTCTTCAGCAAAAGGCTAATAAGTTTACTAGTTCTCATAGGAATGACTGTCTCTATATACAGTTGGAATTCCATTTATATGAATTCATCCTTTTCTTCTCCAGGAATGATTTGCTGTTGGTTTTAATCTGTTTCATTTTTTTGCAAACCTACATTGAAATTGGTATCTGCTTAGAACAGTCAAATGTGTGGATCTACCTCACTGGACAGAAAAGATCACATTCGGATCTGGAAGGTTGTTAATCACTATTTAGTCTTTGCTATTTCAAAATCAGACAAGCTCTATAGTGCCAAAAAATACTGCACATCTCTGATTGTGGAAGTCTAAATTTGAGTTATCACACGAAAGCTGCAGAAGGTTATATTTCTGCTACTAAACCTCTTTCTGCCTCTCTACATTCTCTCACATAAGGGATATTCACACCATGTACTTTAGGCACCTAATTTAGACGCAATTTAGAGTACAATCTAAGATCCTAAATTTCCAACAAGGTCAATGGAACTATGCAGGCTCCTCCGGAGAGCAATTCAGGAAAGGTAAATTCTTAAATTTTAAAGCTAGATTATGCGAATGCCGCCAGTTGTGTATTCCTAAATTTCAAGGACAGCATGCACCAAATTTATTTCAGCGGTGCCTCTAGGACTTACCTGAAGCCTGTGAAAATCAGGAAGCAAACACCCAGGGAGCTCTGAATGAGCCTTTCCATTTCAAAGGAATGATAATGAGATGCTTTTTACCTACACCGTGCCTGCACGAATGTAATTCAGGACAGCTATAGATGAAAATAGGTATCACTTTATGTTACCCACCGGTCTGTGCAGAATCAATTTATGATTTCAGGCCAACTGAGTACACTAATTTCTGTATCTCAGGAAAGGGTTCGTCAAATCCTTACTATTTGTCTCAAAAGAAAGCTAAAACCAATGACTGTAGTTAATAAGTCCGAGGCTAAATATGAGACTTAAGTCTTCAGGTAGTTAGCATTATATGTATTTTTTCTTAGTTATACAAAGATAAAATTGAATTGTTAGGGAAATATTTTTTTTTCGGTTTAACTCAGTTATTCACACTGCTGATATTTCATATCTCTGCTTTCATATCTCTTCCCTTTTTTTCCTTCAAAAAATAATTATACGTATAAGTCACAAAACATACGTATGTTTGCATAGTTTGTATGTGTGACTGACCACACATACATATAGGGCATGGATCAAATCGGAAGCATTTAAGAGTTTGCTTAACTCTGTCTCTGTTATTGGTGGCATTTAATCATGGACAAAAGTGTTTTCCTGAACAGATATTTTTTCCTGACTTTTTATGACTTTCAGGTGCAAAACTACACATAAACAAGTCAAGGACATACTTTAAAATCTAAACGTAAATATAATCTACTCCATTTCATTTTCATGAATTTTTAGCATATTTTTTTTTTCCAAAAAAGTAAGATTTTCATATGTTGCATGATTCTATAATATGCATAACTCTATACATTTGTCAGTGTGCAAAAATGCTGATGCTGACTGTGCTTGTGTAAAAATATCTGATCCTGTAATCGATAACTCACAGGTAAACTGCAGTATGATATTGTGATATTGGCCTATATTTCAAATTCTTATTAAAATAAAACAGAATTATTTGTATCTTCCTTTCCAGGTGTTTTAGAGTAAAACTACAGAACCAACCTTGAGCCATGTGAACTATTTCCTTAATTCTTGAGAGCATATTTTATTAAAAAATACACTATCAGCCTCTTTAATATGCTTTTAATCTAATTTTACTTGATGGGAAAATTGCATGCATTTTGTGTTATTGCAGGGCTCTTTCAGTTCTTGAGTTATTGGAATATTTAATCTAAATGAGTCAAAACTCCCAGAAAAAATAATTAAATCCACTAGCTGGAATGATCTGTAAATGAAATGACTCACATAATAAGTCCAGCAACTTGTTAAATCCCCATTTAAGAGAAAGTGCGTAATATTTTGTATTTTGCATTATGCCAGTTGGCACATCTCAGCTATCTTTCTTGTTTAAATTTCCTGTGGTTCCCTGTGTTTGGCTTGAGTGCAGCAACTGCTTTGCAATTCTTCACTGTTTAGGTCTAGAAAAGATTTAAAAAATCAAATTTATTCCATTCTATTTTGTATAAATACAGCTTTTCTCTTCCCATTTTACGTCTGTTTCATAGATTTCCTTTCTGCAAATCTGTGATTGTCCCAATTACCTGAATGACAATTTTCAGAATTGTCCTAATTCCTGAATATTTAGGGTCATGCAGAATTGTTTTCTTTAGGAGAAGAAATTGTCATTAAAACTGAGCTATACCTCTGCTCTAGTACATGTTTCATCTAGGCTGTAGATTATCCAGCCCGTGATTTTTTTACTCATAGTAGTACAGTTGCGGTGGACAGACAATGCAGCAGTGGAGGGAATCAATTAAAGAACTAGTTAAATAAACTGAACTAACACCTGTGATTTCACTGGATAAGTCTGAGGTGATGGCATATGTCCTTGTGAAGCCACTTCCTACCATTCTTGAAAGGCGGGAACAACTGCTGTTACTGAAAAAAACCCCAAGCATAACATCAGATTTCCAAAGAAGGCAAGAGGATAGCTATTTCACCTCAGTCCCTGGAAAAAAAAAATAGAGAGGAACTAAGTTCATTTCCAGGAACAGGGAAAATAAGAAAATAGTTTGGAACAGACAGGATGGAACAATCAAAAGCAAACCTTAATAATCTTACTGCCTTTTCTGGTGACTGTCTCATCAGAATTAGGTTTCAGTTGATTTCAACAGTAGATTTCTTTCACTTTGTGTTGTAGCAACGCTTTTAGAACAGTATCCCATAGCATCCTTGTAGCCGAATTGAGAAGGCAGGGACTGGATGGGGGGACTACAAAATGGGTGGAAAACTAGTTGAACCACCAAACTGTGAGGGTAGTGTTTCACGATTCAATGTATGACTAGTAGCCTGTGGATACTGAGGATGAATACTGAGGCCAATATCATTCAGCCTCCGTCAGTGACTTGGATAACAGGTTGGGGTTCAGCCTCAGCAAGTTTGAGGATGACACCAAATGATGGGAGAAGAGTTGATAAGCTGGATTGCAGTACCGCTAGACAAAGAGACCTTGAGAATCTGGAGGAGTAGGCCAAGAGGAAGCTCATAAAATTCAACAAAGACAAATGCAGAATTCTGCACTTTTCCTAGAATGCCATTTGTGAGTACCGGCTTGGAACTGACTGGGTAGAAAGAAGCTTTACAGAAAGCAACCCAGGTGACCTAGTGGAGAGGTTGAAAAAGAGTTAAAAGAGTGGCCTTGCAGTAAAGAATATCACAGAGTGGACTGTATGAGCAGCAGTGTAGTCAGCGGGTCATGGTTGTTATTTCCTCTTCAGCCCTCATGTGGAAAACCGCGTGTAGATTTTGTGTCCTCCACCATACAAGAGATATACTGGAAACTGGAGCAAGTCTGGGGGAAGGGCCCATTAAGGGGCTAGGGACTGGAGTATGTGATAGACATGGAGAGGCTGAGCGAGGCTGGAAGAGAGAAAATGGTAAGGGGGATCATATTACTAGTTCGGACTGAGAACAATAATGTAAAGTATTTCATAAGACATTTCAAGGAGAAAAATATGCTTTCAATGTCCTTGTTACTCTCTGTTGCCTTACTCCCTGTTAGGGGAAGAGTACCTGTGTAAGAAGTTGGGTGTGAAAAGCTTACATTCATAATTTCTTCCACAAATTTACAGAACAGTATAAAAATATCTCCTTAAACACATCAGCAATCCTACAATTAAGATTATTATAATAATCCTATATCTATGAAAAAAAATAAATCAAGTAGCACGTCCTTTACCCTTCTAGGGTTTTAGAAGAGCTATCAAGTATGAATGAAATACACTGTCTAGCATTATTAAGGGGGCTGTAATAGACAGGAGAGTCAATCCCAAAGCAGCTAAGTGACAAACAAGCCTGCTGTTGATGGATGCAACCTGTGTGAAACACAATATCACACGCGCACCCATTCTAGCAGTTGTCATGAGCCTCAGATCCCTGTCCTCACATCTCAAAATGAGGACTTAGTGTAGTTTCAAATTAAATTATTGCCAGGTGCAATTAATCAGTGTCACCAAAAAAATGAACTTTTTTCTCCTCTGTGATCAGTAAAGAGAAATAGTTTCCTGCTCAGCAAGTCTGTTTCAAAACAGAAGGAAGAATGTAGCGAGGATAATATCATTGCTTGGCTTCCTTAGTGCCAAGAGTGCTATAACCCTGGAGTAATGTGTTCTGTATTGTTTAACAGCAGCTGATATAACTAAGGAGAAAATACTGCTGGTAGACATTCTTTCCTTTTCATGCCTTCATACAGCTGTATGAGAAGGCGGCTATTTTGAAGTGTACAGATCAAATTGGGAAGCAATATAAAGAAGAGGTTATTATATTTTTGACATGAATATGAGTTTATAAGCACAGAAAAGCCATTAAATATGTCAGTTTAGCTAAGAAACAGATGAAGATAACATAAAGGTGATTATTATTTGGAAAGAGTAAACACAAAAACACTTTTTGTCATTCATTACTAAAACCCATTAATAAATAAACATTAGTTTAATTGTAGAAACTGTAGCTCAATGTTGGGAAATACTTGAACATAACAAGATATACTAATTTGTAGATTTTTTTTTTTTTTTCAAGAAATCTGCTTTCTATGTTGCAGGCTTTAAATTAGACTGGAGAAAATTTCTATTGAATATAAATAGGAGTAGGGGCCTAAATAGCATTGTAAAGGAACTGACATAGCTAAGTGGAACATATATTCGTAACTGCAATAACACAGTTTTTCTTCTCTTGAAGACACTAGCCTGACTGTCATCCTGCAGAAATTATTTGGGTTTGTTTTCTTTTTTTTAAATGAGGTTTTTTTTTCATTTAATTTTTAAATTTGATTAGTTTTAGTATCTGTCTACTAATCAGTTATTTGTTGGATATGTGTAATAACAAGGGCTATGTTTGTTCTAATCAAATAACAATGCCAGGACATGAAAATGAGCACGAAACTCGATCAACTCTCCTACTAAATTATTAGAACAGTGCCTAGGCATGTTTTTTTGCTAAGGTTCTCCAAGACAATTTCCAAGAACAGTTCAAGTTAGCTTAAACCAGTACTGATCCTGGTAGGCAGCTTTCTAGCAGCTGTGCTGGTCTGGAGGGGAAGAGATTTTCATTTTATGGTTGTAGACCACTCTGTGCTGGTTGGCCACCTCCAGAGAATGGTCCCAACCATGTTTAATTTATTAGTAGAGATCTACTTACAAAGTCTCAAGCAAATCATTAATAACAGAAATCAGAACTCTATGATGAAATGGTAGTATGGATTTGTGAGTTAAAGACCTTTTAATTGACAATTCTCTGAAGAAAAAGGCAACTTTACTAAGGCAAAGGGGGAAAAAATATCCACGTTAAAATCGTCAGTTTTCTAGCAATTAAACTGAATGATGTCCAATTTCAGACATTTGTGATTTATATTTTCCAGACATTCTTCTGACAAATGTGTCATTTCTGCAACAGAATCTGCAGAAACTATATGTATGAAAATTAAAACTATTTGAATATCACTTCACCCTAAAAAAGCAGAAGGAATATCACCTGTAGTTTTTACACCTCAGAACTTGTTCTGTACAGTGCGGTATTTGACCCTAATATATTGTTTATTGAAAGCAAGGATGAAATTTTGTCATATCAACCTTCTTGTAAATGTTGGCAAGGTTTGTAATAATATATGTTTTTGATGGCTTTTTCTTTTATTGTAGCTGGTCATTGTGGTTCTCCAGATCCAATTGTAAATGGTCATATTAGTGGAGATGGTTTCAGTTATCGTGATACTGTAGTCTATCAGTGTAATCCTGGCTTTCGACTTGTTGGTACATCTGTCAGAATTTGCCTGCAGGATCACAAATGGTCTGGACAAACTCCTGTTTGTGTCCGTAAGTATGACTAATTTTTGACTGAATTATTACTGCTATTTAAAACTTACTTGAACATTAACAGTGGTTCGGATGTTCAAAGGTGTTTGAATGAGGTGCTCTGATCAGATATTTATTGGACCTATTTTCAATTAGAAGGGTCATTATGATATTCTAATCTAGCTTCTAAACGAGCACAGACCAAATAACTGTATCCTGCAATTCCTGATTTCTGTTGTTTCAGAAACAGGATGACAGAGGCATTGAAGTGGGTTGAACAACAGTCTACAACTGTATAACTTCATCTATCTCTTTCTCTTTCTTTCTCTATGCATAATTTCTATGTAAAGCGTAAAGGGGGGCTTACTGGCCCCCTCCCCTTTTTTTTTACACCAGGAATATCAAAATCCCTTGGTCTAATTTCATTGTTTGGTGGGTAGAGCTGGAATACTGTTTATCTGTGCAGCTTTGATGGTGACTGCCCATTTTTCCAAGCTGGCCTCCTAATATTTACCAGTGCAAGCACAGGCATGGTACTGGATTACACCACATCTGTTAGACAAAAAAAAATGAACCTTTTTACTCTCTTTAGTAGGATTTATTTTTTCTTTTTTTTCTCCTGCTTTTGAAAATTCCATAATTAATTACTGGAATTGTTGAGTCTTTCCTACTCTAATTCCTTCCTCATTTGCATGGTAGGTTTTCTGATATTTTCTGAACCATCAGACAGTTAATCAGATTCAAGTCTGATTTCTCTGCTTTTTATTCTACTACTTTGTTGTGTAGTTGATTTTATTATTCTTTTTCAGTTTTAATAAGGCTTCCCATCTTTATACAATTTTTGTCATTTTTAATGGAGCGTTTATATCAATTATTTCAATATTGTAATTTTCTAAGGTATCCGCAATTCAAACAGACATATTTTTGTCTACACAGAGATAGTCACTGAGATGATCAGCTTTTCTGTTCAATCCATGTCAGTATCTTTGTTTCATTTCTGAGAAAATATGTTACTGATAAGTCATTAGATTTCAAAATGTTCAGTATTTTCTTTCTTAGTGGTAAAATGAAAATTTCTACCTGTATACAGCTGCAGGAAATATCTCTGAAATGTCATTGTCCATTTAAAAACCTATTTATATCTTCAAGTGAATTATATTCATCAAAGGAGAGATGCCACCAGCTAGCATTATTACTTTTAGTGGATTAATTTTGCCATGCAGTGAATAAAATCCCTTCAAAAGAAAGGGGAAAAGCTGAGGGGTGGGTGGGAGGCTGCTTCTTCCTAAATTGATGTTATCATTACTGTTATGGGAAGAACTGGCAGCAATTTCTGTCATTATAGGTTGCCTAATACTTTCCATTACAACGTGGTTTCCTTTCGCTTATAACTCTGCCAGACTAAAAAGCCATACAAGATTATTTTTTTGTGTGCCAACATCCAAGCTTCAGATGATTTTCCTACTTCTATTTAGTTAGTTAGTTATTAAAAATTCTCATAAAAATGACTCAGTTATTTTTGAGAAGCAAAGTGAAAATATACCGTTTACCAATGCTAGAAATGTGGTCCCAAATGTGATACAGAAATGGTTTTCCGACTGACCAGTGTGGATAAGAAACTAGAAATATGGCAGAGGCACCATAAAGAAATTATGGGCTGTGCCCCTGAAAATTTACCCCAAATTGGCCTATATTTTTACAGAAGATCACACATCCTTTTGTATTTCTAGTTGGCTTTGAAAGAAATTTCAGATTTGTAAGTACTAGACATTGCAAGCTTCAAAAAATACTAAGTAACTACTCAGAGTACTCCACCCATGACTACTTTAGCTTCTTAGTTTCATATGAAAGTCAGCCTCCTTCATCTTGCATAATTTGTGACACAGGTGTTTTCCTCTCTCTTTATTGGATAACTGGTTGAACCACACTTTAGCCAAATATTTTCTGAAAGGTCTTTTATTGGGACTTAACATGAAATGTGAAGATGTATGATTAGTTCCTTGTGAGCAACAGCAGCAAAAATCAGGAGAGTAACCTTCTTTACTAAAAGTATTAATGATGACAAAAACATAGGTTTAGTTGTACAGCCGATGCTCGGACTGGAATTTTGTTACTCTCCAAATTCTATCAGTACTATCGTTATTTCTTCTGGGTTATGTATTTTCTGTGGTGAGGTGGAAGTCTCCAGGGTCTAAGAAAGATACTGTGTTAAAGACTGGAGTGTATATTTGAAAGTTATATTCCATTAAGCGGGTTGATCTCTTTGCACTATAATAGAGAAATGCGTAATTCATTAGAGAGTATCGATTTCAGAGTGACTTTATTTTCCCATGACATATTTAGGACTAAGTGTGTATGTGAATGCATGTGTGCATGCATGCATAGGGCAGTTGTTTAAATGAGGATGGAGGAGGGAATTTGTAATTCACCATTTAAATGACATAAAAGGAACAGTATTAACCTTTATTTTAAATGTTTTGGCTACTGCTTAAGTAAACATTATTAAATTGATTTCATAAAAGCCTAATGGTGATTGAAAACACTATAATGCTAGAATTGTCTACTTTGCCTTTAAAAAAAAAAAAAAGTTGCTTTTAAGTACTGGCTACTGTGTGAATCCAACTATTGCAGCATTGATCAGTCAACAGGTCAATGATATCTAGTAACTATAATGGAGCAGTGGCAGAACTAGATGCAGTGGTTAAGATCTCAAAATCCAAGATCTTTAGTTTCTGGAAGGTGTTACAAATACCAGCATCCTGTCAAGAGTAATGAGTTCTAAACAGGAACTGACTGACTAGGGTATGCTTCTGTTGAAATGGGCAACAGAACAGAATTATCTTTCATTATCAGAACTTCTACAACAGACCTAAATTTTATGGTGTTAAAACCTAATTTGTTCAGCAAACTGCAGAAAGTTTAAGGTGATAGCATTTTATTTTTTTTCATTTAATAGGTTTTTATATAAGAATTATGCTAACTGATGTAGTATGGGCCTGGAAATTGCTTTATTTCTTGAAACTTGATCATCTGTAACAGTTTAAAAATACAACTGTGCTAGAATACAGTTGATTATGTGCCTGTAGTAAGATTTTATTGTAATGTTCAGGGTTTCATCTTCAAATGTATCAAATGAGATAGTGCAGAAAGGATTCAAGTGATTTTATTAGATTTATGTACACAATTAAAGGGCTAAATATGTAAGTCTGTATACAGTAAGGGGTCCTATTTAATTCCCAAAGATCAGGTACTGTTGAAAATACTGTTTCACAGTTGAACTCCATGATAAAATAAAAAGAAATACATTGAAATTATTTTTCAGTTGTCTTTTCAGTTAAAAACAAAACAAACCACAAAGTAATAAAACAAAAGATAAACCTGTGTATAGAATATTTATGAGTATGATAAATGTCACTAGGACAATGTTGAAAAGTTGTGTGTATGTATGCATATACATTCTGATTTCGTATTATCAGTATCCATGATTTTCTATATTTTTCTATATTATTTTAAAGTCTTGTCATGTGGTAAGCTAGAGCTTGACCATTGCAAGTATATTTTACAAGTGTCATTTAAGCATAATCAACACATTATACACGTAATGGGAAAGATTTACTCCCAACAATGATTTCTCTATTGCCATAAGAGAATCTGATTAAAAGGATTACTACTTCAGTAAAGGAACTCAAGAACTTTGCAACAGAAATGCCTCAGAACTCCAGAATGCTCTGAATGCTCAAATTCAATTTGTTTTGCCTTATTACATTTTGAAGGTTGAAGGGGATGGTTTTTTTTATTTGAATTAGTAGGAAATATAGTGAACTTTCAACATTTTTTAAGGTCTAATATATATCAGATGGGTGTCAAAATGCTTATGTATATATATAATTATTTATATTACAACTTTTGACATAAGGTAAAAAGTAGGTTCTAAAGTTTTTATTGAAAAATTAAGATTTTTCTCCTGTCAGTTAAAAATTCTGAATAAATATATCATTTTTTTCTTAATTTTCTTGTATAAATATAAAAGACAAATTCAGAAGGAAAAAGAAAACCAAACAGACCAACAAAACAAAACAAAAGAGCTCCAACCTGCAAGTGATTCCCTGGAACAGTACCATTCAGTTAGATGCTAGCCTGCCTATTTTTCTTTTAACAGCAATCACGTGTGGACATCCTGGGAATCCAGCTCATGGAATGACTAATGGCAGTGAGTTCAATTTAAATGACGTTGTAAATTTTACTTGCAACACTGGGTACTTACTTCAGGGTGCTTCTCGAGCACAGTGCCGAAGCAACGGGCAGTGGAGTAGCCCTTTACCCAACTGCCGAGGTAAGAAACTTTTTCATACATTCTCTGCTCTCTAGTGACTTATTCCAGGCATGATCCTTTACCCTGCCTTAAAAATATTGGGATATAATTCACAAACCTGACCTTTACGAACTTATTGACCCTTATTTGAGTTTTTGCATTTCTGTATTGGAAAATGGATTTAGGGCTGACTATTGGGGAAGCCTTTTCAGTATTTTACCTCGAAGTTCTCAGACAGCTATCCTCCGCATTTTGTTTTTAGATATGTAAAGTGTACTTTGTGTCAAAAAAAGTTATATTACATTAATAAATCACAGTTGGCTGTCTAGCCTGAATTAGGTACACTGGAGTACAATTTCCATAAATGGTCTCTTACTCCTATTAAAACATAGTTATGCAAATGAATATTAGTGCATCAAAACACTATTAATTCTTCTGTAATTCCTAGCAACACCCAAGAGATGTTCATAACTTTTGTACGTGTTAAACCTGACTTTTCTTTGTCCAGAAAAAAATGATAAAGTAATATTTAATTCTGCTTGTGATTTTTGTGAAGACATACCTGAATTTGCCTCCTAGTATGCGCTGGGTAAGATGGAGATGTTTGAGAGATGAGAATGAAACAAGGCTTTATGTTATGAAGAAACCTGTGTATGAAATGTACATATTAGGGAAGGACAAAAAGAAACCATTTCAAAACACAATCCAAAGTTTTCAGATTTCATTGCGTCCTATCATTTATTTATCCAGATGCCGGTAATGTAATTAATTAAGATTAAAAGGGAAACAAGTCTCTGAAGTTACCCTATTGTTACTCTTTCCATTTATGGCCATTGTTTTTATTTATTGTCCTCATCCTTTGTCTGTTGTTGTAGAATATGGAGCTAATATCAAATATTTGCTCTATTCCACCAATATCTTTATTAGACCACTAAAATCTGTTCATTGGTCTAGGGTTTTTTATGTTTTATGCCCCAAAATAGCTTGCATTGGTGTAGCACATGCTTTCTCAATGCTGAAACCAATAAGATACCAATAATATTCAATGATATTGTGAAGTGTGTTCTTCTGAATCACTGAAGCAGAATGAATATATTCTGACTATAAAAAAGATGCAAATTGTCAGAGAGATGAAAGACAGGACATGAGGTGAATCACGTAAGATATCCTGAAAGATCTCAAAAGCCTGGAGAAAAGTTTTTGAGATACTGTATGTCCTTCAGCACTCTTTTCGTGAAGGCTCCAGAAGGAAATGTATCTAATTTAAAAATGTTCTTCCTGGTCATATTCCCTTTTCAAAGCAGGAATTGTCTGGGTCCATTTATAACTTTTAACAACAGTATTAATTTCCAAATGTGTAAACCAAAACCAAATAAAACATGCGTAGTTTCTGGGGAGAATGGTTGTGGATGGAATGATACGCTTCACTCATAGAGAGAAGCAGCGATACATTTATTGATATAAAACAGGGATTTAATAGTCTTTTGGTAAATGTGACGGTGTTTTAACCAGATTCACGATGGCAAGAAACTCTTGGTTATTTACTGCGTAGAGGACAGGGTCAGACAGAGCTCTCAGGGAGACACTCCTGTTGAGTCTTGAGGTTCAGAAGGGAGCCCCCTGCGTTCTGAACTCCTTCTCAGAGAGGAGTCTGGGTGCAGCTGGATCCAGTCCTAGTCCCAGCCTTGGTCAACGTTTTATGTCTAAAGGATTACATATGCACAATCAATCCTTTATATCACTTAGCTAAGATTTCAAAGTTTAGCATGCTTAGTCACTTACCGAGGATCTGTTGTGGCGAGGAATCTCTGAATCTTGAGGAGTAATCTTGAGCGGCGTCCCTACTCAAGGGGAGATCCTGGTGTGCAGCCCACTGCTGTTCAGGAGAGCTCAAAGGGCTCTTGGGCTGTCCGCTATTTATGGGGTTAAGATGATTGACCTATAGTCGTATTTGCATATTGACCACAGTACCAGTATTGCTCAAGTTAGCCCTTGGATATTGTGGAGGTGTTATCTGTCACCCTGAAACCACATTGAGCTAGGTGCAGCTGTCATGGCTACCTGCACCCCTTACAACCACCATGGGTGGTTATTGCTTGGGAAGGGTTACAGGAGATAAAGATCAGGTTGACGGGGGGGGGGGGGGCACACCATCACAAGAACCTGATGATTTTTCCTGGTATGGAACGTGCAAAGAAGTAGAACACAAAAATCAATCAATCAATCAATTGATCAATCGATCTATCTATACATGTATGCATATATATAGAAAAAAATATACATTATACCTAAGATAGATTTTTGAGTGTTAAATTGCAATTGGGAAGGCTGGCAAGATTTTACCTCTGTGACATAATTTGGCAGATCTTTGCTAAATCATGAATCCTCAGAAAAGGAATATCACTCAAGTCATAGGCTGATGAACCTTTCAGTTCTTTGGGATGGATTGTATCTCCTACCTTAAAGCTGACTGCAAAATAAAGAAGCTAAAGATTACTTTACAAATTTAAAACAACCATGATTTTTTAAAATAATCTCATCTTCCACTATTGAGAATACAAGTCTGGAATTCTGTTGTCCTCTCTGATTAGACAGGTGCAAGTTAGACAACTTGTTGTAAAGTTAATACTAAGTCAGATCAAATAACTTCTCCAGAAATGCAATGGCTAGTAAGCTGTTCTCGAGTATTTTCTTGCATTGGGAAAATGATCACTTAAATGTTAAATCAATGTAAGCACTATGCTCTTCATCCTTTGTAACTTGTCTTTAATGTGCTAAAGGAAATTGCAGTCAGTGAAGTTGTGCTAAGGATACTAACACTGGGACTAAAAATCATGTAATAAGAAGTTAACTTCAACTATTGGTAGCTTCATTATCTCCACCTGTTGGTTTATTAAAAATCATATTGTATTACAATGGTTGTTCCTAAGAATAGTAATTATCTTTGGAGATTAGCTCATCATATTGTTTCAGAAATAGCTGATGCAATTTCAAGCTCAGTGTGTGTGGAATTAGAACTTTCATTTTCATTAAAACAATACAGAGATGGCAATTCCTTCAGTCACTACCTTCAGAATTTCTTCAAGTGAGTTAACTAACATAGCAATATAATTATTGGAACAGAGAAGCAGGAATTAGCAAACTTCCTATTTAGGCTCATGTACTTTTTTTTTCCATTTTATACTGTTTTGTATTGCTAGACTTTAGTGAACAAACTCTTCTTTCTCATCTGTTAGGCATTTAAGTAAAGTTTTAGTTGCTGAAAATATACACTTTTTCAAATATCCTGTAGATGCAGTCCAGATCTGCTCTATTTGACCATCAAAGTCAGAGATTGCATGGTTTTACTGAAGCTCAGCCTCATTTATGCGCCAAATTACTCAGCTACTTACACTGAACTCAAGTACATTTATTAAAAAGAAAGCAAGTGGAAGTGAAAGAGAAAACAAAAAGGAAATTTATGAAGAATAATACAAAGGCTGAGAAGATTTAAAAAATAAGAACATAAGAATTAGGAGCCTTACAGTTACTCCAAGATTATTTCACTTGTGTCTCCTGTCCACTTTCATTTTCCTTAATTCAGCAAATGAATTTGCATTTGATCCAGGCCAATTTATGGTCTGAAATCTTGTTAAGGAAGGTTGGTTTTCCAAAAGTAGTGAGTAGTATAGATGCAGCTCTGCCAAGATCCATTCACTTAAGAATGTCAAACTCCTGTCAGAATTCTCTCAATTGAATATCTACAATTTTGTTTATTCTCATTCAGGTGGTGTAAAGTCGGACTTTTGCCTTTCACTCAGTGCTTCTCCACTTCATTCTTCCCTTCACTAAGTACTTATTTTTCTATAATAACAGGTATTTTTCAGTGACTTGTATCTCTTCTATCATGAACTGTGTGGACCCACCTAATCCAGTCACCTACTGCTTGTCTGTTGCTTCACTGTAGGTCTGTATTACAAAGCATAGAGTTGTTTAGGAACTCTAATCAATAAAAATTTAAATATCATTAAGTTATTAACTTAAGTATTTTTATAATTACATCTTGAAATAGTGGTGAGTATAGGGACTGCATAATTAATTGTTTTTCTATAATAGAAAGTTTGTTAGTGTATGATTTGGGAGAATGTAATCTCAAGTTAAAAGAAGGAACTAGATTCTTTTCTGTCTTCTGCATCAGCAAGAATTTTATTTAAAATACAATTAAAACAGTAAGTATTACTCGTGTCACCACTTTTGTCTTAGAAATTACAAAAATGGAGATGTACAAGAAGTAAAGAACCAAAGCTGTCCAGAGCCTTGGTTGAGCATAAGAAACTCACAATTAGTGGCAGAAAAAGAGATGGTCACACTAATACAGAAGTGTTGAGGCATGATCAACCTTGAACTCCAGGTTGACATTTAAGGTGTTTGACGAAGAGACAAGTCATTAAGTTTGCAGTTTCTCTAGATTCAAGGTGATCAACCTTGAAATCCATGTTGACATTTAAACTTTGAAAACAAGATAGATCATAAAGGTTTCAGTTTCTTTAAGAAATCCTACTTTTGAGTTCTGTAGAAGAATAGACTATCTAAAGTAACAATAACTGTTGTAAATGTATTTGCATGTTAGAAAATACTTAGTTGTAGTGCAAAGGGAATAGTCAATACCAACTTCATTTAAGCATATGAGTGTTAGAGTATTTCTATACTATTGACCTACTACATGCATTTCTCATGTAGAAATTTTGGAGGTTTTATTTCAATTATTATTAAAATGTATTAATTGTCTTGAGAATTGGTGTTGTTTCTTGGTTTAGGTTAGTGTGGTAGATTGACCTTGGGTTCAGTATGAAGTGTTTTTTCTCTGCTGTTCCTTCTTCCTCAATCTTTTCCTCTTTCCTGGCATGGGTTCTCCACAGGCTGCAAGTCCTTCAGCAATATTTGTCTGCTCTGGTGTGGGTCCTCCATTGGCTGCAGAGAATATCTGCTCCCCCATGGACTACTTTCCCTTCTGACCTCAGTGTCCTCTCCATTATTTCTCACTAATTATTTGTGCCCTCCTCCTCTCTCTGTGGCATTTTCTGCCCTTTTCTACATATATTTTCACAGAAACACAAACTACCCTCATGGACTCAGCTGTGATTTGAGGAGAGACTGAGCTGGAGTTATTCAGCCTAGAGAAGAGAAGGCTCAGAGGAATCTTAAAAATGCTCGTCTAAAGAAGGGTATAAAAAAAAAAGAACAGCCAGACTTCTCAGTGGTGCACAGTGAAAGGACAAGAGGCACAGGGCACAAAATGAAACATAAGGAAAAGCTTTTTAACTGTGAGTGTGGTCAAACACCTAAACAGATTGCCCAGAGAGGTTGTGGAGTCTCCATTCTTAGAGGTATTCAAAACCTGACCGGACAAAGCCCTGGGCAGACTGCTTTAGTTGTCCCTTCTGACTTCAACTATTCTATGATTCTATATAATTTATGACTAAAGAGTTTGACAGATGCATTTGAAGATTCTTGCTAAAGTGGTATGCGGCATCTCCAGACCTATTTTTCTGCTGATCCCAGTGGTTTAGGCTACTACATAACACAGAGTTATCAAAAATAGGCAGACTGCAAGCTTTTCAGATTAAAACACAGTCTCACAGACTAAGGTAAATTGGAACCAAATTATGAGACTGTAACCTAGCTCACCTGATCTAGGGTAACTAGAGAGGTAACTCACATAACTTCTTAACCGTCTCTGCATGACTCTCCAGCTCCCAAAAAACACTTAAAGGTACATGTAAGAGAAGAGGATACAATTGTTTTCCCCTATTTGGATGAATACAGAACAAAAGGAAAGGAATTTCAACGAGTAAAACTTTATTCCACATATTGACTAAACACTATAAGAGATTATCTAAATCCCAAGGTCCTGACACCCTACTGTTTCTCGCCTGCAAGCGTCAAAGCTGATGTTTAACTTGACACTGTTAAGAACTGTAGCTGAAGATGTCTATATGCTGCTGCTCACAACAGATTTAGGCATTCACTGTGAAACAAAAACTTGCGGTATTCCTTCAAAAGAATGGAAGGAGAAGTACAGAGCAGTCTGGTTCAAACCTACATATCAGCCAGGCATGTTCCTGCAGAACACTCCTCTGCATGCATCTAACTGGTTTAATTCTATCTTATGTATCTGGGCAAAGGAGTCTTCTATTCTGTAAGATGCCTCCCTATGAGCTCATAGCATAAGTACATTTATACCATTTCACTGGAAGCAGAATTTGGTATACCATTTAAAATTTTTACTTCAGTAAATACTATATTTTTGGACCATATGCTGTGAAAATTGCTGTAGCATAATTTTATGATAATTACACTTTTTATTTATAATTTCATATATTTTGGATTAAAAGATGAATATGCATAGTTCAAAATTATTAGAGATTCTTTTTTGCCAAAAATCCTTAAATAAAATGAATCTTGAATTACATTATCTACATGAAAGAAGAGCAAAAAGTCCTTATTGGTTAGATTTAAGAAAT
Source organism: Vanellus vanellus (assembly GCF_965231255.1). Lineage (NCBI taxonomy): Eukaryota > Metazoa > Chordata > Aves > Charadriiformes > Charadriidae > Vanellus > Vanellus vanellus. The sequence continues at coordinate 105,026,704 of NC_138907.1, forward strand.
AATAAAATGCATTTCAATGATTAAATTGTGCTGAAATGATAATTTAACATCCATGATTTAAAAAACCAACCAACCAAACAAAACATAAACAAAGTTCTACCAACTAAATGGCATATATCAAATTTACTCTTAATGACTTGATTAGAACTCACCTAAAGCAAGTAATAGCACTTCTTCTGGCATATGCCTTTCCTTCTAAAATTGCCTTTTATCTTATGGGTGAGAAACATTTGTATCAAATTTCACTTTTAGTGATGAATTATGAATTTGTATACAAAAAAACAATAAATCTTCCAGCTCCTTAAATATACTGCTGGGAAGAGATTCATGTTTCTGGCAAATCTGTATCGTTTAATTCAACATAGATTTTACGTATGACCTTTCTTTCAAACCTTGGTTGAGTTCACTTGAGTCAATAATGAACTTGGCTTCACTTCACTGAGACTCTACATGCAGTTACTACAAAATATAGATTACTGCTTGAAGCTACTGCAGAATATTAATTTATTTTATTTTATTTTATTTTGCAACTGAGCTATTACATATGCATGGGAAACTGATATTTTCAGAAAACAAAACTGGGAAATTCTCAGGAACTCTTTTGCGATGATGCATTGCTTTTATCTGTTGTGTCCATAGTAGGCAGGACAGGAAAATTGGCAGGAAATTTACCAAAGAAATTATATGAGGTTTTTTGCCTGACAAAAATGTTGCAAAGGTTTGAGTTGCTCACATTCTGCAGTCTGTATGAGTAAGTCCATGCTATTTGTTAGTAATAAAGAATTCAGGTCTCTCTTTGTTCATTTGTCCTGGTTTTGTACTGAATTTCTAATTTGAAAGGTTTTTCTTTTTTTTTATCTCGTTACTGATAGTTTCTTGAAAATCTCTATTAGACTCTTTGTCTTATCAAGGAATTGTCAATTTTATCATGTTTTCGTTAGTGGGTATATCATTTGAACCAGTGGTAATATGTTCCACTTCTTCACTGACAAGAAAAATAACCTTTCTGATGACAGCTGATAGACAGGTGGGAGAGAATGAGACTGAAGACCAATTGTTCTCATCCAAAGATAAAGCAACTCTGAACCTAAGCAGTTTTCCATCTATGGTGGTATCAAGGTTTCACATAAGCTGAGAAAATTTTGTGGTTTGTTTGGTTTTGTTTTTCCAAAGTCAGATGCCTTTGTTGAGACTTTTGCATACTTTGAATATTAGATATACCTAATCTGTTCATGTTGATAGCATGTTGATATCCTTCAGAAGGATAATTAGAACTTGACTAAGTTTCCTAAATAAAGAGGTGAGGTGCCATGGGAGATGACATACAGTGTCTGAGATATTTACCTAAAGCTGGCAGAGATGACACAGGACTCAAAATTATTCCTGCAGCTCTCTGGAGTGGCACCTGCCTGGAGATCAGGCAAAGACATCTCAAAAGGTAGTGGAAACATCATTTGGGGTAACTGAATAGTTTCTCTCACATGTGAAAACCAATGCTCTGATTAAGAAAAATCTAAAGAGAAAGACTTTATCTTTTTGATGTACCTGCTAGTGTAATGCCTGAGTTCATGATGGGGATGGGTCTTCTTTGGAAGAGATTTCATACATATCTGAGAGACAAATACACGCTTTTGAAATTAGTTAATCTGGTGTTCCAAAAAAAAGTGTTGTTTTAAAAAATTGCACCCACTCAGTTCAAAGCTTAAAAAAATAACTGCAAGTTATGGAATTTCTTTTAACATAATTCTTCCTCCATATTTATTTTAGTATAGAGTTAGCTAGTTATCAAAGCACTCCATCAGAAATTTTCCAATAGAAAACATAAGGAAGACTGCATTTTTTGTAACAATAAGAGAGTATTTGGCATGTTTATATCAATGGCAAATATTTTGGAATGCAATTAAAAGTGATATGCGTCTTAGCTTTTCATCTTGCAAAAAACCAAATGTGAACTATATACTTTGTTGGATCTATTAATGTTAGTTAAGGTCTTGTTTATACCAATATATTATTTAGCAAATTGTTAGTGTTAATTTGCACTATTACCAACAACCTTTATACTACATTAATTACAGTGAGAATTTCCTTGGCCTGAGTTCATCAGAAACATGATGTCAGGATGTTAGATTTTGGATAGATTTTATAATGTATGTAAAAACAAAAAATACTCTGCTTCCTCAATATTTTAGTTCTGTGGTTTACGTGGCCAGAATTTCTATGATAAAGTCACTATCCAAGTGGCCCCCATTGAAAAAATAACAATCAGAAAATCAAAACTCCTATGTATTTCAGACTTTTGCAAAGAGAAATTCTAAGTGGAGTAGGTTTGTTTTGTTTTTTCTTGACTTCACTAAGCAGTTATTATTGTTGTGTATTGTTGACTTTGCACTGAACTTTACTAGAATTCCATTGACGGGCACTTTTGTAATCTTGCTTTCACAAGCAGTGCCTTCTTTTTTTTGATAGACAGCATTTCTTAGAATTTGTCATGAAGTCAGAGAGAATCCTCTAATGTTATTCACTGAATGACAGTCCCTATACATTTTATAGATACCAACATCGATGCAATACTTTTCAAATAAAAAGTTTAAAAACACTGTTGATCCGATGTGAAAGTTTTAAAAAGCAGCTTAACATTGTTTCTGTCAAGGAAAAAAAAAAAAAAAAGAGAAAGAGAGAGCAAGAACAAGAAATGAAATACTGTGAATGATGTACTTTTTGATGATCATTCAACTTTTTAACAGAAAACTGCCTAAAGGACTCTGACATGGTCTTTTCGCTTCTTTGTCCTCAAGGGTTTAAATCTACTCAGTGTGAGGTTCCAAAGTCATCGGGGCAGACTTAAAGCATTCTTCTGCTTTTCTCAACAGACTAAATTGAGAGTGCCAGAATTCGTTTCCCATGTAACCCTTGACAGCTGTCATTGAGAGAAAGCAATCTCCATCTACTCTCACTGTGATTTACAACTGAGTCCCCAGGGTGAAAGGCAATCAGGGAAACTAACGCCTGAGTTCTGCATGCTGGCCAACTCAAATTCTTTTCTAAAGTACTCCTTACTGCAGCCCTTCTTAGCAACAGCACACTCGTGTATTTAAAAATCTATAGCTAATGTTATGTGGCACTGCAGACATAATTCTGTTTACTTTTTAGCGTGAAGGATAGTATTATCTTGCATAATAATTTGATAGAACTTCATGTATGATGCAAGAATTTTGTTGCTCGGAGTACATGCTTAAATTATGCATTCAGTGGCTATTTTGTATTTTATTCATCACTGAGTTGGATAAACAGATACCACTGGTACAAGAATGAGAACACTATCACACAGACAAATTGATACTTTGGGACTGTAATATATTCCTTGAATATTCCATATTTCTGGTCTGCATGGAGAATTAAGCTTTTCTATTCTCCCTATTGTGTTTCAAAGATAATTCAGTTAGAATTGCTTTTGGGTAGCTTTAGGGCAGCATATCTTCATGAAACAAAGTTATTTTTTCTTAATTTCTAATACTGGCTTTTCAGAAGCTAACTTGGCAGGCTTACGGTTTAAACCAAGGTTTCAATTTAAAGCAGTTGTGTTTTATTTTAATAATCTCAACTGTACAAGAAAAAGGGACAGCTGTTGTGAATGCTTTTAAAAATTAAACCTAGGGAAAAACTCGAGTAATCCGTAGGATGGGAAGACTTCTTGAAAAGAATTCTATTCATGAATGGGCAAAACCTTCAATAAATGTGAGAACTTTGTAATATGCTTCAGATTTTTCATCTATTTCAACAGAATAGTATGATATTAAAATTGGAAGAATTTGACCAAATAGTTTCAGTGTTCTGTTTCAACTAAGCCAGTGTATATTTGAGTGCAATAACAATGATTTTCACTAAATTGCAGTGGAAAAACCATTTTTGCTCTTTCCTTTGAACAAATTCTAAAATGTCATTTCACTGTTTATTTTACTATTTTTTACTTTTACAGTATTTTTATCTGTGCACTATTTCACTATTTTTAAATAAAACAGTTTATCTCTTTGATCAAGAAATAAAATAAGCATTCAATATTATGGTTAAAAAAACAGTACTTTCCAATATTCCAGAGTTCTCACAACTCCCAAATGAGATTTCTATGTGACTGATAGTCCATGGCAGGTTGTCTGCCTTTTTACTCTGGAAGGCCTTTTTTTTTTAACATGTTTGTGCCTGTAGATGTCTAGTATCTTCCCCATTCCAGCAAAAGAGAGTACCAGGGCGTCTGCTGCATTTCTGTCCCTCGTTCAGGGAACTACTGGAGAGAGTCCAGTGTATGGCAACAAATATGACTGAGGGCTTGGAGCATCTCCCTTATGAGGAAAGGCTGAGAGAGCTGGGACTCTTTAGCCTGGAGAAGAGAAGGCTGAGGGGAGACCTTATGAATGCTTACAAGTATCTAAAGGGTGGGTTGAAGGAGGATGGAGCCAGGCTCTTTACAGTGGTTCCCAGTGACAGGACGAGGGGCAATGGGCACAAGTTGGAACACAGGAAGTTCCGTTCAAATACACGGAAAAACTTCTTTACGGCGAGGGTGACAGAGCACTGGCACAGGCTGCCCAGGGAGGTTGTGGAGTCCCCTTCTCTGGAGATTTTCAAGACCTGCCTGGATGCAGTCCTGAGTAATGTGCTCTGGCAATCCTGCTTTAGCAGGGGAGTTGGACTAGATGATCTCTAGAGGTCCCTTCCAACTCTGAAATTTCCGTGATTCCATGATTCAAAACTTCAGGCAATGCATTACTTTCCTCCCCTGAGCAGCCCTGTCTTGGAGGCACTGTGTGAACACAGGAAGCAGTGTTCTTCACAGTAAAGCAGTTGCAGAGCATGCATTCTTTCTTCACATAGAGTCTTGAGAAAACGTAGCAATGACTTTTTAAAATGGCAGTTGTAGGCAAGTTCTCACTTAAGATGTGGTAAAGTCTAACCTGTTAATCAGCCTGAAGATTATCAAAGGGACTTCTTTTAAAGATTGTCCTATGTTCTGGAGGTGGGTATTCTTTATCAATCCTATTAGTGGTTTTTTGGTTTGAAGAGCAGAAGTTAAGATTTTTTTATGGTCAGAAAATCACAAAAAGGTGTAAGAGGGCAAATGAGCCTCTAATGTAGTCCTTAGTGCCTTCAGTTACAGTGAACAGATTTGATTCCAGAAATGTCTCCTAGGACTGTTTGTTTTATCCTGTTATTGTCTAATATAAAAAAAAAAAACAAACACAAAACCAAAACAAACCAAACACAACTATGGAAAGGTTCTGTGTATCAGAGATAATTTATAAATGAGGTTTATATTTTCTTCTCAATGGAAAATTGTTCAAAAATCAGAAGCATGAAACTAGGGAAAAGCTCAGATTTACAGACAGTCTTTTGATTCAAAGTTACTGAGCAAGCATAATAACGCTACCGTGCCCTCTTGCCAGAGCTGAAAGTAAGGTGTGCAGTTTAGCTCCTTTGTGTCCTAGGAGTAGTGAAAGGCAAAAGAAGCATAATTGCACTCCTGAAAATCCAGGTATTGGAAATTTATAACCCTCATTCAATGGGAATTAAGTTGCATGTGTATCCGCGTTAGTAAATTCAAAGTCAGACAGACTCAACAGTAATGTAGATCACCAATACAACACTTATACACTGCTCAATGTGCACATAAAACATTTTTAAAAATTGAAAAAACTGATAACATTTAACAGACTATGATCATCGAAAGATCAGAAATTGTACAGTAGAACATATGTATTCTTGCTGTACTTAGTGCTTTTAAACTTTGGAAGCAGAACAGAGTAACTTCCAATCTTGTGAGTGTGAATCAAAGCTCTGTCTTGTATTCATTATCATCTGATCTAGCTGAACAGTATAGACCCCATCTTCCTAATAAAGAATGTAAATTCAGACCTCCATTTCAAAACTCCTATTTCAGTTATTGTCATAATTCTATTTTTACTAGTTTTAAGGAACAAGAATAAAACTTTTTTTTAAGGCAGCTAAGTAGCTTTGTGAATTGCTAAGTAGCAAGTAGCTTTGTGAATTGTTTAAATTTTAAATAGCAAAAAAAAATTTGCTTGGCCAAAATTAAGGGGTTTAATGGTGATTTATTTTCTTACCTGAAGCAAATAAAACTAGAAAAAGAAATTATTTTGGGGGGAAAAGGAAAAGCTGGAAATACTGTAATCCAAATATTTCAATTTTCAAGCATTTATGATAAAAAGAGTTCAACCATCAGCAAACCACCAATGCCACATACTCTGTCCTGTGGCTTTCAAAGCAAGAGCTTAAGGATGAAACATTTTGAAGGGACTTAATGTCAATGCAGGAATTATGTAATTCTTCTTCCAATATATGATTGTCAGTCTTCGGATTTATTCATCTCTACCTCTTTGTTTCTGTGCTGTCTTTCATGTAGGAGCAAACTGATTGAAAATAAATGAAATGAAGTTAAAAATAAATGTGGAACGTTTTAACTTTAATGGCTTCATAAGCACTATTGTAATTTTTATTTTCACTGATTCTGAACAACCATGTTATTTTAGCCATGGTACGATAAGTATAGCCTGTTTGTATTTAACATCTAGAGCTCTAGAAAAGAAGTAAAAGGGTAAGAAACTTCTTTCTCAGACAAAAAAAAAAAAAAAAACCACCCTAAAATCCTACCAGAAATTAAACTAAAATTATAAATTGCACAAAGGAAGATTCTTGCAAAAGAAATTTTGAGTTCACAAGAAACTAAGTTAGGTAGACAAAGTGCATGAACCTTGTCCTATAGCTTGAAAAAAAAGTCGAGTAATGTGTGCCTGCATGCAAATTTTCACTAGTTTTGTGATTTCATTAATGAAATCTCACTGTAAAAGTATATGCACAGTTTAAGCTGCACATGGCCCGTTTCTAATGCTATTGTACTGAGTGAAAAAAAAAATGTGGATAATATCAAATGCAGGCTACTAAACATGCACCTGTACTGTGGATCTGTGTGAGTGCAGCAAGGAGTCCTTGTTGCACCAGGGTAAGATTTCTAATACAGAAAAATTTTAAATACGATTGATAAGTTGATATTAACTCACCTTTGAACTATTACAGTTTTTTTTTCGGTTTTTCATTCCAGAGGATTTTTACAGTCATAAAAGACAACTAACTTCCATACCTTTTTAGCTGTATAGAGATTAGTGAAAGAAAGATCTGCTTTTGCTGGTAATCAAGATTTTTGCTAAAATAAGTAGATATCAGTAGAATGGAAAAGTATTAGTTTGCTGTAGTTACTTTTTAGTATGCTGTTTCATTGCAAAATAATGTACTGATTAGAGCACAGAGATAGGTCTCAAAAGACTTCAGTTCTCTTCTGCACCTCTACAAATATTCCATACAACTGTGGACACAAATTTGAGATATGATGGGTCACAATACTGATACTGTGTTATTGTGAAGTTGGTGATTAAGACTGCATTACCGTATAATAGCAATTTTAACTAAACAGAAAGATTGTGAAATGTTCACTTCTGCATTTGAAATTAAATGTGTCTATATTTTTAAATTAAACCGTGCCTGGGCATGGGAACTTAATTTCCTCTACCAATTAAGAAGGTTCCCCAACTAGTTTTTCATTTGAACCAAGTAGAACATCCACAGAAATTGTTCAGAGCGTGGTTCAGGGTTAGCACGGGCAGCAAGACTATTCCCGATGAGTAGTTCAGAGAAATTCACCTGAGTCTGGAGGGTGGCAGAGCACAACAGCATAGTCATGGCCACTGTCTGCTGGCCTCACGCTGTAGAACAAGTGCTGGTATTCTTTATTTCATACCAATACAGATGTAACTTCAAATGTTAAGTATATACATGTGTAGAGAGATTGATTTTAAGGGTATGTTTGTACAAGGCAACTTATATCTACGCAGAGGATGCAGGTTAGTTCCAAAAGCAGAAGCTTTACAGCAGCATCTACATAGCACTACGCCACAGCTAATTGCCTAAGAAACAAGGTTAATTGGGATGCAGCGGGCATTGCTTCTGGGAGTTGTGCTAGTTTCTGTAACAAAGAATTGCACTGTGAATGCAGACATATGAGCTCATTCATATCTAGCTTAATATTTTGGGCTGTATGTTTCATAGACTTTCACTTATGTCTCTGGTTTATGGTGATAGTTATATTGCCAGTGAAAGAATTAGACTCAGTTGACAGTGATTAGTAATAATGGAAAAAAAGTAGTAACAAAGAATGAAATAGATTTTTTGTTTAATATAAAAAGAATAAAGCATTTTCTTTTGATAGTACATATATAGAGATCCCCAGAAGCAGGAAATTTCAGGGCTCTTCAAAGCAAGTACAGAAACACAGGCTTCCACATCCAAATCTTTCACAGCTTCCAATAAGCAATGAGACTCTAGGACTATGCATTTTTCCCTCTTTTATGGGACAGAAAAAAGTCAGGAGGTAAAAAGGTATTTGTTTCTGTCAATGAAATCCCAGTGTAAACACATACTTATTTAACCTGCACATATCTGATTCGTGTATAACATTTGTAAGGGTATAATACTAAATTTAAGTAAAATTTATTGTATGAAATAGAAGCTAAACTGTTATAATGCAAGCTAAATGTAACTTCTCTGGTGAATTATTTCATAGGATTCACCATAAACCAGAATGGGAGTAGTTTCAATTTGGATATTCTGTAGTTTTACTACTCCTCAGGAAAAAAAAAAAAAAGCAAGTCTCTCTTCCATTAACCATGTCTCTTCACCAATCTAGATAAGGTCTTACTAAGGCTTTACATACCTCATTGTAATACCCGATGTTTTTAAATGTATTTTGCTTTTCTGTGCAATTTTATCTTCAGTGTTTATAATAACAGTCAGTAGATGGCAAATATGTTGGCTTCATGCCAAAGAGGGTTCTCCTCTCCCACCACCCCCAAATATTACTTCTAAACTAATTTTTATGAAGGAAAAATTTGGATTCATATTGGACATCCTCTAGTCCTAGGTATATTATTAATGCTTATAAGTATCTCAAGGGTGGGTTGAAGGAGGATGGAGCCAGGCTCTTTTCAGTGGTTCCCAGTGACAGGACGAGGGGTAATGGGCACAAGTTAGAACACAGGAAGTTCCGTTCAAATACACGGAAAAACTTCTTTATGGTGTGGGTGACAGAGCACTGGCACAGGCTGCCCAGGGAGGTTGTGGAGTCCCCTTCCCTGGAGATTTTCAAGACCCGCCTGGATGCAGTCTGAGTAATGTGCTCTGGCAATCCTGCTTTAGCAGGGGAGTTGGACTAGATGATCTCTAGAGGTCCCTTCCAACTCTGAAAACTCCGTGGTTCCGTGATATGCTTGACTAGAATCCATTGCAAGATTGAAATTATGAACATTTAATACTTTTAAGATTGTGCCTTTAAAAGAGGAGAGAAATAAAACCAATTTGAACTGTTTTTCACCCAAGATTATTTTAGGATGCTAATATTTCTTTAAAATCCTGATTCTTTTTAGCTGATTGAATAAAATATTCTTTCAATGAATGAACATTTGCAAAAGCAAACTTGTTCTAGTGTATTAGCTAATCAGTAAATTTAAATTATATTTATGATAAAACTTAACCTTTTGAAAAAAAGTATGATTCAGGAGTAAAAAATGGTGCATTAGTGACTCCATATTTCTTGTCTCTAAAATTATAATGCTATCTAATGTTCTTCTCCACTGGTTTCTTTTTCAGGAAAATTAATTTGAAATGTATGATATACTTAAAAGGTAGATTCCTGACATTGTTGAGCTGAAATTTATAATACTAATAATATTCTAAGTCTTTATTTATACCATTTTGTTTAGAGTGAAGACAGGACAGGGGTTGAGGAGGGGTTTATAACTTTTCAGACAACTTTCAGATGAATAGACAGCAAAGTTGGGAGTTTGCAATGGAGATTGCAGTGTCTCATCATAATCTTGTGACAAGAGACCATCACGTTCACTGCAGAGTATAAAACAGAGGATTCAGGAAGGCAGATATACCGTATATGCAAACTAAACAGTCGTGACAAACACCATAAGTTTTTAGGTTTTTAACTGCTATCTGAAAAATAACTTAATGCTTTTTGGTGCTTACCCTCACTCCTGCTCCACTGTCAAATATTTGATTTTTCACCATCTCCCGTTTTCTGTTCTACATACACATACACGTTAATACATACCACGACATACACAGTAATAGCAGAAAATGTTCTTGTTAATGTTGGAAACAAATTTTCTCATTACAGGAAATAAAAAAAGAAATTGTTAAAGTGTTGTTTAAACTATGTGTTTGTTTGATTTTAATTTAGTTTCCTTCACATAATAAATACATAAAGACCAAACAAAGCCTACCAAGAGAACGATATAAAATTCCTTCAATTTCTCTTTTATCTTCAAACCACTTGTAAGGCCATGACTATTACAAGAACTACAATAAAATCATAGTATTGTTTTCAAAGCAAAAAAAGATCTAGAGACTTGCTTAGGAGTCAACATATCTGATATTTAAAACCACAAAGGATATCAAATGGACCGCAGTCACGAGCTGCTGGTGAAGTAATGAAAAAAAGCACTGTTACATATTATTTATGACATTGCTGTTATGCATCAGTGATGAATGCTGTTTGTCTTACAGTGGTGAACTGTTCTGATCCTGGCTTTGTGGAAAATGCAATTCGGCATGGACAGCAGAATTATCCTGAAAGTTTCAAATATGGAACAAGTGTGGCGTACCATTGCAAGAAGGGCTTTTATCTGTTGGGCTCATCTGCTTTGACCTGTAAAGCTAATGGCTTATGGGACAGATCACTACCAAAGTGTTTGGGTAAGCATGCATTCAGTTGGATTAACATTAAAGAGTGGTGCATGATTTTTAGTCATGATAGACCAAAAAAGTGTAGTCGTCTACTGAGGAACAAAACTGGACTTCAGGATCAATGTATTGCAAATTGTACAGCTCAGTAAGAAAACAGTAAGACAAGATGTCATGCAACTTGGCATTATTAAAAATGGATTTAGAGGGAACTGTGGAGCTATTATTTCAAATGCCAGAAAGTTAAGACTAATTTCCCCTTTTGGTGTGTTTTTAAGATATCTGAAAACAGCTAGGGAAATCTAAAATTATTATTTATATATTATCATTTAGATTGGTAGTCTAAGACCATTAATGCCTATCTCAGAATTATTTTTTTTCAGATGTATTGAAGTGCGTATGTGAGAATGAATCTATGAAATATTATACAGGAAAATTTTGCTCAAGAGGGTCTTTTTATAACATCACTTCATATTTCCTCCATCACTTTTTCCTCAGGGAGGGGAGAAATCTTCTGGTGTTTCCTATAATCAATGGTTTTGAGTCTAAATCACCTAGAATAGCTGCCCATCTTTCCACATGCAGTGTTCTGGAAGTTTGATAGCAGTTGCATGGCTTTCTGTTTTTAGGCAGAGCTCAAGGAAAGTCGAAGGTGTCCATTCCCTCAGAATAGGAATTCCTGACCTTGCTCTGGAGACTATTGTTTGAGGCCGTGGGAACTGAGCCTGGGAGGTGCCTACATTCCTCAGTCACCTACTGGATTAGCTGCTACTAATTTGCTGCTGATGGACTGAAACACTGAATCCTAAATATCACCAGGACAAATTTAGCATTCTTTCCCCTAAGAAAAACTCAGTGAAATGAATAGGGCTCTTTCTATAAGAAAGATCTGTTTATCTATTCACAGATGAAGTCACTCAGGGTCTTTTCAAGTACGGTGAGAGAGATTTAATTTTCAAAGGTTATCAGTGATAATCTCTTTTTTTCAAGCGTAAGATTGTTTCTGGTGATAGGGCAAAGTGCTTGGAGAAGCAGGTGAGATAAATTTTCATCCCAAAGTGGACACAATGTTTACCATGAACAATTCCAGTTCAAGAATAAAAAAATAGAAACACACCGCTCTTTTATATGCAAGGCAACACTTATGAGTGTCATTGCTTAAAACTGTATGCTTCTTTTCTTCTTCATAAACTGGGAAAATTTCATGCTACTCATTAGTAATCATTATACAGCCACGTGAAGGTGACCCGCATATGATTTTCTTCCAAAACCCCTGATCACCTGCTGCAGCTCTTTCCAGAATTGCAGTAGGACTAGCATTGGCATTGTACTGAAGCACGCTCGTTAAGGTAACTGATCTGGCTGGAAACTAAACACTGTTTTTTTTTTCTGTGGCAGTACTGTTCAGCCGGATCAGTGTTCTGGTTTGGTTTACCATTTGCTACATGAACGCTTAAGCCAGCCCAAGGAAAGCAAAAGAAACGCACAGCAGTGAAAGAGTGGTGGTCAGGACTATGCCTCTTGGCAGAATTCCATTGTGCAGTCAGTTTGACATTATCATGGTACCCAGTAAAACACAAATAAATTTAATGTCTGTCAGGAGTAATAGTCATCAGAATAACATTCTTTTTTTTTTTTTTTTTCCTAAAAATATATTTGACCTATAGGCATTCATTCAAGTAACTCATAAAGCTGCTCAAGTTCAATTGCTCCACTTAAGTGTTGTGGCTCTTTAAGTTATGTGACTGTTTACTAAAGTCATATAAAATTTATTTTCTCTGGTTTTCCTTTCTCTACTGGTTGACCTAATTTTTACACAAAAAGCATTCAGGATTTGATTTCTAGTTCACCGTAGGATGACTTATGTTTCCTTTTATAATAGATCCGAACTACTTGTTTGTAAGTTATTCTGTGCCAAAACTGTTTGGCTGAATTTTTGCTCAAACAAAATTAACTTAAGTATAAATATGATTCATACTTTGCAAGAAATTATCAGCAATCCGTTTTCCTCTTGCTCACTTTAGTGCAACACATTGCTATAATAATACTGCAGGTGAAGCTTTTATTTCTCTATACTGTCTAAACTGTGTCTAGTTATTGTATAGGTATGGTAAAGCTACTTTCTGTTCTCATGTCTGTAATATATAAGCACATAAGCAACATTAACCTTATTTGGTTTCTTCTTTCCCAACCTTAACAGAAACAGTGGGTATTATTTGGAGGGAAGGACAGTGAATGGAGAAAAATGAGGAAAGAACTCAGTATATTTTTCAGGGGAAGGCTAAACCGGGTGGGTTAGTTTGACATGTAGTTTTATGTTTAATCCTACAAATGACCAGTAATCATCTATAGCAACAGCAAAACTGAAGATGTGAAGGAGTTGAAATCCAGACAGAAGTTTATATTGTGTAGAACCAGCCTCATTTGTAAAGGTTATAATGATTTTTTTCAGTGCCATGAAAACATCTTATAATATTGTGCTCTTTCCTCTTTTAGCCATTTCTTGTGGACATCCTGGGGTACCTGCCAATGCAGTTCTTTCAGGAGAAAAATTTACATATGGCTCCATAATTCACTATTCTTGCACAACGGGTCGAAGGCTCATTGGAAATTCTACTAGGGAGTGCCAAGAAGATAGCCACTGGAGTGGGACTCTCCCTCACTGTTCAGGTACTGGTACCAACCATCATCTGGATATCACCTTGTGGCACATGGATAAGGCTATTCTCAAGCAATTGTTAACTATAGTCAAATATTTGGTTTGGGATTTTTCCCAAGTATATTTTAATTTCACCAATAGCCACTCAGCTGAATTGTAGCCATTTATTGAAATATTTTCATATGTTGTCTTATTCTCTTTGTCATTACTTCATAAGTTTACTCTTTAGCTAGATGCTGTGGTTGTATACTGCACTATATAGAAGCCACAAAACACTGTTTAAAACCTGGTAGAGTTCTGCTTAAAAAGGATGCATGTATTAAATTTTATTTTTATGAACACAGTTTTGTGTAAACAAAGCTTGTCACATAGGAAAATGTTGATTAAAAAACGGCACAGCAAAGGTACGAGATGGTAAACTTCATACATTATGTTCCTCTTTTCACTGACAGAAACATTCTTTATTAGTGCCACAATGTGCAAACACCATAAACCTCTGCAGCGTTCTTGGTGCTGTCAGGAAGTACAGGAACAGTTTATTCTCCCCTAGACTAACTATGCAAATTTAGAAGAAGCCATAAAACATTACACGGTTTTGTTGAAGTCAAGAGCTCAGATGAGGCTACTAAGGACATCCACAGTGTATTAATAAATTTTGTAAGGGAAACCAGTCTACACACTTCGGTATATAAGAAAACAAATACCTGACAGGTTTAAGAAGAAAATTTCTTAATGAGAAAATGGTTCCATAATTCCACATTATAGAATCTTCTTATAACTTCCCCTAAGCTCTTGGGCACGCCCACTGTTGGGCTGATCTGATTCAATGTGGTTCAATTCAGATTTGACCTACTTTAAATAGGTGTAAGGTATTTAAATTCTGTGCTTTGAGAAAGCCTGAAATAAGCGTTCATTGAAAATGGTCCATTCAAAAGTTGATTCTTCAAAGATGCTGAGAAGAATTTGAAACACCGAGGAAAGGGAGTGAATTTAAATCACTAACGTTTCTTTTCTGTTCTCTGCTGCTGAAGGAGGAAAGTTTACTTCGTCTTCTCACACTGCTAGATCTCACTGCCATCGTGGTCTCTGTACCTAAACCTGAAAGGAATCTCTGCAGGACAATTGTATGGATAGTTTCCACACAGAATTGACCTTTTCTTGCTTATCTTAAGCCCACATTTATGTCACTTTCACCTTTTTATCCAGTAAAAAATGCCAGATCTGAGATTGCACTGATACTTCAAAATTTTTAGGGTCAGAACCCTCTAGTGCTGTTACCCAACATTTCCCACCACAAGGGAAATTCTTGTGCTGGTGGAAAGAAATTTTAATTTAATAATTCAAACTCTTCAGATATTGGTCTTAAATATGACAGTATTTTTATAGACTCATATGTTCTTTAACATTAAAGGCCACTGTAGTCACCTCCTATGACGGGGAAAATGTCTAGTGTAACTAAAACATTGTTACTGATGCAGAATTTAATTTTCTGAGTTTGAACATGATGTGACACCATCTTGAGAGCAACATGATTCCCTAGGAAAATGAGAAATCTATCTCTGTTAACTCAAGTATAAGAACAAACAAAGACTCCCAAACAAACAGCCAAATAACCCTAAAAAGGTTTCTTATTCCTCTAAGGCATTTAGAATTATAAAAATCACTAAAATTTCCATGTTAGGTATTCAGGAGATTACTCTATTAAAAAAAAATAAATGTATTCATAATGTCAGTGAAAGAATGATTATATCCAGGACAACTGAGACAGCTAACTGAGATATGAAAAACAGTCCCAATATAACATTTGAAACCTGTAGTCTATGTAGGGTTTATTTCTTTATTATATATTTATATATTAACATATGTTTGAATGCGCGATGGTATAAATATGATCTCAGGTTTTGTTGTCACCTGGTACCTGTTGCAGTGATGGACACTTGTATCTTAGGAGTTAAATGATAGCTGAGATTTTTGTTTAAGACAACTCACACCCATTTTTCAGTAATGGATATGTAGTCAACTACATTGATAAATAAAAAAGTCTATACCTTCATAATACAGGATGAGGGACAATGGGCACAAGTTAGAACACAGGAAGTTCCATTCAAATACACGGAAAAACTTCTTTTCGGTGAGGGTGACAGAGCACTGGCACAGGCTGCCCAGGGAGGTTGTGGAGTCCCCTTCTCTGGAGATTTTCAAGACCCGCCTGGATGCAGTCCTGAGTAATGTGCTCTGGCAATCCTGCTTTGGCAGGGGAGTTGGACTAGATGATCTCTAGAGGTCCCTTCCAACTCTGAAACTCCGTGATTCCATGATTCCGTGAATACTATAACTCCCTTCATCTATACCCTTTGACTATAAACTTGCATAGCTCCAGTTTAAACTTTCTCCAATGGTTTTCACCCATCCCAAACAGCACTCCATCAAACAACAAACAATGCAGAAATACTTTACAAGTTAGTGTCTGCTGGGCATCATTCTCTACAGCCACTTTGAACGCAGCCACCATTTTGGAGAGTGAGTTTCAGAGTATAGATGTGGACAGAATACACCAGCTGGCTTCAAGACACTCACACTGTTTACAAACATGTACTTAGACAAGGAAATCTAATTCCAAATGCTGTAGGGCAGGGTGGTGAGGAGAATCTATTCTAGAAAAAACTAGTACTAAGCAAAGTTGACACAACTGAAGCCCACAAGTTAGGCTTGAATTCAGGAACTGTGTTTTTTATGAGGAAGCATGATTGTATCCAAAGTGTGTCTCAAACTTGCTATACTGAAAACCTTAAGCTACACACATAATCCTAATTTCTGACTTTAGAAAATTTTCATTTCTAAAATAAAAGTTTGAGTTTTCTGAATGTTTTGCCATTGTTATTCCTTTGTTCAAGATTCTGTCCGTCTGAGAGGTGTGCCTGTGATGAAAAACCTATGTAAGAAGATACAGACTTCAACCTATGGAATTATTTTGAAAAATACCCAAACCATTTTTAATAGAAATTCAGTCTAGATGTATAACTTAAAAATGGAGAACAAAGAATAATGTTACTATGGACAACAATATTGACACCAAGGGATTTAGGAGAGATACAATTTTATGTCAAAATTTATAATAAATTGTTGATACTGAGACCATATTTCCTTGACCATCCTGGGTAGCATTTCCTGTAGCAGCCACTTTATCTGATAAGGTAGTTGATTGATTCATCAGACCGATGAGGACATGTTTGAGAGGTCTGTTTTGCAGCACCTTCTTTCTTTTCTAAAATTCTAACCAATACTTGCACCGAATTTGAAGTGTAAGGAAAATTATGAGGTGTCCTTTCCATTCTTGACAGGCACACGGGGTCGGGTACCATTTAGTCTTTTCTGGGGATATGTGTATTTTGAATATATTTCTTAATAAACTTGAATGTGCTTCCCTTCACTCTTGCTGTTATCTAATTTTTGTTATTACAAGGTTTTGCTAGCGGAGTTCAAAAATAAAATACAATGTGTAGAAATCTTTATGTATGTCAAAAAGACAACAAATTTGTTAAACTGACAAAAAATGACAGGGGTGCTCTCTGTGTTCACAATTATCTTTTATTTATATCAAATTCTATGTTTAGGTCTGTATAGATCTGAGATAAGAAGTAGGCTAAAAAGACATATTATTTGCATCTTTAGCTTTGGTTTCATGCCCCTGCACTGGAAGCAAAGTGCTTATAACAGACCCTGTGCAGTTAATAGTACTATTCACAAGAGAGTATCTTCACTACCACTACATTTACACGTAACATCTCTGCCAATCATTCTGCTCTGTTGTGTTTTACAGGAAATAATCCTGGCTACTGCGATGATCCAGGAGTACCAGCTCATGGGTCTAGACTAGGGGATGAGTTCAAAATAAAAAGTCTGTTACGTTTCTCATGTGAAATGGGTTATCAACTGAGAGGATCTGCAGAACGAACGTGCCTACTTAATGGTTCCTGGTCAGGTGTACAGCCTGTGTGTGAAGGTAGGTATTGGCACCGTTGGCATTTATGACACCGTTGGATGATATTTACTAATGACAATTTATTCTTTAGTTAAAAAGAAATTCTATGCCAAAAATATGCTTTCATATTGCTCTGTGGAAATTTGATATAAAAGAGTTTGCAAGCAATATTTTCAAATTTTCTTTCTATATAATGTCTATGCATCAAGACTGAACAGATAATAAAATAATGTTGTATTCTTAACTATGTATAAATTAATGTATATTTCTCTACATAACTTATACTAATTTTTTATGATATACTATTTTTATGCTAGCTCTTTAAGAAGAAATGCAACAGAGAATATTTCTGGAAATCACATTTTAAATAAGATAAAAAGTATAATGAATTTTTAAACATTTTATGCACTGTCAGAATTGGAAAGCAGTAATGGAAGACTTTAGATTTAGTTTTAAAATGACTTCTTTTTTCCAAGGATGTTTGAAAAGTTATTTTATCTAATTCATTGGAGTTCATGGATTCTGTAGGACCTGTTGTCTGCTATACTAAATGATAAAATGGAAGATAGGAAAAAATATTTTTAATAGATTTGTTATATTTTTTCACCTAGGGATTTTATCACAGTATCCTCATCTAACAATTGTTCTTTTGCAGTATTCTTCAGCACAGACTAATCTTCTGTCAATGTAGATATCACCATCACTGTATGAAAAGGGCAGTGTGCACAGGATCTGTATTTTCAGCAGAAAATTGAAGTTTTGCAGTGTCCTTCCTTGTTCCCTTGCATGAAGACATTAAGTATAGTAGGACAGCAGCACTCAGTGGCAATTAGCAGTGTTTGAAATGCCACTGTTTTTGCTTTATTTATCTTTTTGCTTCAAACTTCTGCTTTCAGAAAAAAAGCCACAAACAAAGAAAAAAGCCCCTTTCATTCAATTTTTCTATTCTCCTTCAATTGCTCCTGTTCACTATAAATAAGGATAAGATTAAGAGAAGAATACCTTTTCACCCCTACAAGTTCAAGTTCCAACCTACTGAATTTCTCTTCACTATTTGAAACTTTTGTACATAAAAAGTGAATAAGACTTCATTAAAACAAAGGCATTTATGTATTATTCCAAACAGCCGTAATACTCAGAGTCATTTTTAATTGGCAAATTTTGTTTATTTTTAATGAATCCTATAATCTATAACTATTACATTATAACTAATGGATTATAACTATTATGATGGGGGATATCTAGCTGGGCACCCTGGTGGACAACAAGTTGAACATAATCAGCAAGGTGTCCTTGCGGCAAGGAAGGTTAATGGTATCCCAGGCTGCCTTAGGTGGGAAGTGATCCTTCCCCTCTACTCAGCACTGGCAAGGCAGCATCTGGAGTGCTGGATCCGGTTCTGGGCCCATCAGTTCTAGAGAGACATGGACTTACTGGGTAGAGTCCAGCAATGGGCCATTAAGATGATGAAGGGACTAAAGCATCTCTCCTCTGAGGAAAGGCTACAAGAGCTGTGGCTGTCCAGCCCAGGGAAGAGAAGGCTCAGAGGGCATCTTATGGACATATAGAAATATCTGAAGTCAGGGTGCAGAGAAGACGGAGCAGGGCTCTTTCCAGTGGTGCTGAGTGACAGTACAAGAGGCAATGGGCACAAATTGAAACACAGGACGTCTGTCTGAACACCGGGAAACAATTTTTTACAGTGAGGCTGACTAAGCCGTGGCACAGGTTGCCCAAAGAGGTGGTGGAGTCTCCATCCTTAGAGGCAGTCAAAAGCCATCTGGATATGGTCCTGGGCATCTGGCATCTCTGGCCCTGCTTGACCAGATTACCTTCAGAGGTCCCTTTTAATCTCAATCATTCTGTGATTCTTTGAATCTGTGATTCACATAAACAGAAAGGTGCAATAAATTGAATTAAGCAAATATGAGAATATGAGAAAATGTAATAAGTAAAATAAATATTATAAGTAGTGTAAAGATTATTTTATAGTCTACTGTCAAATTACCATTTGTCAAATGTTAAACATCTGCAGACTTGTTGTCTCCGCATTGATTCCATAAATACATTTAGTCTTAATGAATACATCCAAGCTTTCCTAGTGCAGCTCAGTGTTGTACTTTGACTAGTATCTGCACATGGTCTTTAATTTGTTTTATTAGTATTATTGTAGCATCCTAGAAAGTTTAGAGTTGGAAGGGACCTTTAATTATAATCTAGTCCAACCTCCTTGCCATAGGCCAAAACATCTTCCAGTAGATTAGATTACTCAAAGACCCACCCAGCCTGACCTTGAACACTTCCAGGGATGGGGCATCCACAAGCTCTCTGGGCAACCCATTCCAGTGCCTCACTGCCCATATGGTAAATAATTTTTGCCTTATGTCCAGTCTAAATCTACCCTCTTTCAGTTTCAAACCGTTACCCCTTGTTCTGTCACTACAGTCTTTGGTAAAAAGTCTCTTTCCATCTTTCTTATAAGTATTGAAAGGCCACAATTAGGTCTTCCCAAAGCCTTCTCTTCTCCAGGCTGAACAACCCCAACTCTCTCAGTTTTTCTTCTTCAGAGGAGAGGTGTTCCAGTCATCTGATCATTTTTGTGGCCCTCCTCTGGACCCACTCTAAGGTCCGTGCCTTTCTTATGTTGGGGGCTCCAGAGCTGGGTGTGGTACTCCAGATGGGGGTCTCACAAGAGTGGAGTACAGGGGCAGAATCACTTCCCTCAACCTACTGACCACGCTTCTTTTTATGCAGCTCAGGGTATTATTATGACTGGAATTCCACCAACTCTCGAAGGAGGAACAAGTGGCAGAGACAAACTCCTGTGTAGTGACTGTAACTCCTCATCCTCTGTCCCTTCTGCACCACTTGTGGGGCAGGTAGAGGAGCTTGCAGTGAAGGAATTAAGTTAACCCCTGGGAAGGAGGAGAGAAAAGTTGTTGTTACAATGTTTGTCTTTTTTGTCACTATCCAGATCTATTTTAATTGGCAATGAATTAAAGGAATTATCCTCAAGTTGAGTCTGTTTTGCCCACAGTGGTAATTGGTAAGCAATTCCCTTGTCTTAATCTCGACCCATGAGCTTTGTCATCCTTCCTGATGGGAAG
This sequence comes from Vanellus vanellus, assembly GCF_965231255.1. Taxonomy (NCBI): domain Eukaryota; kingdom Metazoa; phylum Chordata; class Aves; order Charadriiformes; family Charadriidae; genus Vanellus; species Vanellus vanellus. The sequence continues at coordinate 105,047,264 of NC_138907.1, forward strand.
GCAGTGAGTGAGCAGCTGGGTGGGCATTTGGCTGTTAGCCAAGGCTAATCCATGACAATATCCCAAGACATTAAATTTAATCATACTTATATTTAATCATATCATTGTATTAGACTAAATTGTTTCGCTTCTTAAGAGACCACACTTATTTGTGTTGTAGGAAGAGTTGCTAGCTCTTGAAAACTATGCAAGAGACAGTTGAACTATGTCCTCCCAGTCTTAGAAACCACTTCATGCTCCATGGAAGACTGAAGCAAAGAGTTTGACTTAAATGCACTTTTCTTCATAGCTCTTGAATGATCCCTGTTAATCTCTTAACCTCATGATGGGTTTATTTTCTTCCCATGAAGAGGAGTAGTCTTTGTACAACAGTGGAATGTTTTTGCCAGTGTCCTTTGCCAGGATGGTCAAATAAAGGTACTTTAGTGGAAAGTTGCTAGAAAAATTCAAAACAAACAAATCCTTCTCATGATTGGCTCATCCATTGGGGAAAAAAAAAAAAAAACCAACAACAAAAAAACCAACCAACCAACAACACTAAACCCTCCCCAAAACCCCAAAATGTAATCAGAGTAAATCACTGTCAGATGTATGAAACTGAAACATAAACATTGCCTTAATGTATAGCTACAGAAGCCAAAAAGATGTGGAGGACAATACAGAATGTCTGATCTTTTCTTGATTCAAAAAATAAATGTACAGAAATTTAGTATTTATGCATTTTTACAATTGAAAGAGGAGATACTGAAAGACATAAAGAGAACAAAAAAATGTGCCCAAAGGCAAAATAGAAGCACAGGTCTGTCAGAGAGTTCTGAATGAGCTTTCTTCTCTCCAGTGGCCTTATTGGGTGGAGTGGAACAAGCAATGCAAACTGTCTGAAACAGCAACTGAAAACACAAAACAAAACAAATGCAAGTACAGTCATCATGTTAACAAAAAGAAATAAGTTATTAACTCAAGAATATACCTATTAAACATTTTATTAGTGAAACTTGCTATAGCTTTTTTAAAAGATGGCCTATTGACCTACTTTTTTTTTTTTTTCAGTTAGTCACCTGTCATGGAAATATTGATTTTTGTTAACCTTTTATTCACAGCTGTATCTTGTGGGAATCCTGGCACCCCAGCCAATGGTATGATAGTATACACTGATGGAATATTATTCTCCAGCTCGGTCATTTATGCCTGCTGGGAAGGTTACAAAACTTCAGGGCTAACTACTCGACATTGTACTGCTAATGGGACGTGGACTGGCACTGCTCCAGACTGCACAGGTTAGAAATAAACTTTCTTCCTCTTAAGCTTTAAAGTAGTAAGTCAGCCAGCCTTCCTACTGAAAATTATTATTATGTTAGACAAAATAACACATTTCTTCCCAATTCATGTGTATTGTAATGCATGAATATTTTATGTATCTAAAGGTATGTGCCCTTTTGATACATGCTAGATGTTTCCAGAAGTATCTTTTTAAGACAGATACATAGGTAAATTTTCTGTGCTTTTTTACCTCATGAATGTCAACATTGAAAATGTAACATTATTCCTAAGAACAGATGTCCCTCTAGAGTTTCCTTACCTTGTCTTTTTTTTTTGTCTTTTTTTTTTTTTTTTTTTTTTTAATGTGGCTTATGTGCAGAGGATGAAGTTCTGGTAGTTCTAAATCAGATTTTACCTACTTAGATACGTTACTGTGCCAGTTTATATTGTGAGCCAAACGAGACAGATCTGACTGATAATTCTTCTGCCAAGGACCAAGAATCAGGGAGCAGTGAGGCTGGGCTACCCCAGCAGGGAAAGTGAGCCAGGAGCAGAGGGGTGCTAATGGGCCAGCAGGGCCAGTGGCCTCACTGACAAGGCCAGACCCACAGAACATCAGTATAATGATAAAGGAAAAAAAAGAGGAATTCCGTAACTCTGCTGGAATTGCATTGCACCGTCAACGTTAGACATAATGTGACAAAGATCCCAGTATGAAGGAAGGACAAGTCTTGTCCAAACTACCCCTAACATAACGATCTACAGTAGCAGTAGAGCATACCAGCTTAAACTAGTGTATTTAAGGAACACAATACTTGGCCCACGCTACCGCCATGCCTCAAAAATATGACTTTTTAGCTAAAAATTAGAGATTACATTTTTGATTTTGTGTGAAATATATTGATTGAAATTTTTCATGTTTTGGACACTAAAAAAAAAAAAAAAGACATTAGCTATACACAGTTCAACGTTTCATTACATGTTTATTGAAAAAAAAAAAAATCCCTTTTCTTCTTTTCCTCACTAGTGATCAGCTGTGGAGACCCAGGCGCATTAGCAAATGGCATTCAGTTTGGAAATGATTTTACCTTTAATAAGACGGTCAGCTATCAATGCAATCCAGGATACTTGATGGAGCCTGCCGGCTCGTCTACCATGCGTTGCATAAAAGACAGCACTTGGAACCAGAGTAAACCAATTTGTAAAGGTGTGCTTTTGAACTTAAATAGTTTACAGATATTGTTTTGATACTATATGTGAAATTCACTAAACAGTGTCTTTATAAAAAACTTGTCAAAATGTTCTCTGGGACGATTAACATGCAAATACAACTAAAACGTTTAGGTAAGTATTTGTGTAAAGTTTGTTATTTATTTTGCACATATGCTGTGGTATAATATCAGCCCAAATAGTGACATTAATGACTACAGTAGAACCAAATCACTCTGCAGTGAAGATTACCAGAGTGCTCAGTTTAAAATGCTGGAAATGAAGTGCCCATTTTCCTTTTTGGGCTCTTTTATCTTGGATTAGATGGACAAAATTCTGTAAAGGGATCCTGCAGACCAAACTTTCTATAAAAGATTACCTTGTTTCAGTAATGTAGTCATCATAAATGGCCAAAAAGATGCTTCACAAATAGCTAATTACAAGTACTAACCTAATGTCATAGTGGGGATGAGGCTGAAAGGCAGATCAGGTAACCTGGTGCCACTACTACAGCAACTCAGGGAGTAAATTTAACAGCCTAGGGCATCTTCTGCCTATAAAAGGCCTAGACTGCCAACTCATTTAGCATCACTGTAAAGTGATGTCTAAGTCTAGCCTACTAATTAAATTTTGGCATATGTAGTTGACTGACCACATTTTCTGTTGTAGAAATCACTGACCGAGTGATTTTACGGTAGTGCTCTTTATTGAAAGAACCGATATGTAAATGTAAACTTGGTCATTCCAGATTTCATCATTTTGGGCATTCTTTCAGAAGCTGGAAAACATCAGAATATTTTTAAAGAGTCTTAGCCACTAATTACTGATAAAGTCAATGTCCATTGTTTGCTGAAAGCATTAGAAAATGAGCAGGTGAATGAACAAAATCCTATTGAGGTCTTTAAATAGTGCTGCAAAATCAGTTTAAAATAAAATGCAAATATTTTAAATCATAGACTCGTAGAAACATATTTATTTAAATAAATCGTATTTATTGAAAATTTTACCTAGCTCAGTAACCTATTGCCAACAATGATCAGTAATGAATCTGTAGGTAAGAAATTCAGAACTAGGTAAGCTATGTACTCTCCTTGCTTCCAGCAAACTAGAGCTCAGGGACTTCCTAAACCTAGAGGTGGTATTTTTGTATTTAAATTGGTTTTCTGTCTATTACTGGCTGCTTTGTCAACACAGGAATGCTTTGTTGGAACTGAACAGCATGAAATGTTTTTGTTAGTTTCGAGAGCATGATTAAATATTATGTTGCATTCTCCTAAACCTTATGAAGTCTTGAAATTATAACTTTTCTTTCTGTGACACAGCTATTACCTGTGGCCCCCCTCCACCAGTACTCTATGGGAAAGTGGAAGGATCTGATTATCGCTGGGGTGCCAGTGTGAGTTACAGCTGTGCAGAAGGCTATCAGCTGTCTAACACAGCCATTCTCTCCTGCGAGGGTCGAGGAATTTGGCGGGGAGAGGTTCCACAATGTTTGCGTAAGTCTTCAGGGTACAGTTGTGTTGTGCTTCACCAAAGCTTTGTCTCGGGCTAGAGTCAGTTGTCTCAGGCTAATGTCAGTTTCTCACAGTTTAAAAAGGATTTGGCTAGATCAACTATTATATGGACTATTTTAGGATTCTCCCCCCTTCTTCCAAAAAACACGCCTCATTATGAAATTGAGTGGTTGTGTCTATTTAAGGTCATAGTCGTCTTCCTTTCCCCAAAAGTCACCTTAATCTCTTGTTGCCTGATTGGACCCATCACCATTTGCTTTACTGAAAATCGTTTTGAATGTTCTGAATTTGACTTGTAGTGAGCATGATTAAAATTTTCCCTTATGCTTTTCCTTTTTTTGTTCCCTATTTTCATTTCCATTAACAGGTGAAAACAAAGATCCTAACCCTTTAGCTCATAGCCTTGCTCTCCTTTCTAAATTCTCTTTTCTTTCCTGAAGGCGGGTACATGCCCTTATATCTTGTTTGTATTTGGTTTTCAGCTTCTTCTAAATCTGTCAACTCGTCTCTTCCAGTGCTTGAAATCTTGTCAGGACTCTAACAAACATTTTTCGTTTTACTTAAGTAGGGCAAAAATTTCCAGCCTACTCATCTGAGGGTGACCGATGTGAAAACTAGATACATTTTGAAATGTTACAATGTAATGTGGCCTACTTTGAGATTACTTTGTCATCCAAATCTAATCAACATTTAAGTGTCTCAATTAAAAGGTTGATTTCTCAGGTTAAGTTTTATACTTATAATAGCCATAACAGTGACAATTAATTTTAAATTGCTGTCAAGAATTTATCTGAGCTACAATCCTACACAGATAAATGAACATAGCATTTGAACTCATATTCAGTATACCCGACTTGCACATCAAAAAATGTAGAATAATTCAGTTGAAGCATGTGCAGTTTTTAATAACTTTCTTTCCTTTTTTATGTATTAGCTGTGTTTTGTGGTGATCCTGGTACTCCAGCAGAAGGACGCCTCAATGGAAAAAGTTTCACCTACAGATCTGAAGTTAGCTTTCAGTGCAGACCCCCTTTTATTCTGATAGGCTCTTCAAGAAGATTCTGTCAAGCCGATGGTACTTGGAGTGGAATTCAGCCAACATGCATTGGTAATAACTACCACTACTTATGCTGTTTCTACTGAGAATGTTCTTGATAAACTTTTACACTATCGTGAACAGTGGCCAGCAGGTTAAGGGAGGTGATTTTACCCCTCTACTCCACTCTCGTGACAACCCACCTGGAATATTGCATCCGGCTCTGGAGCCCCCAAGATAAGAAGGACATAGAGCAGTTGACGCGGGTCCAGAGGAGGGCCATGAAGATGATCAGAGGGTTGGAGTACGTCTTCTATGAGGACAGGCTGAGGGAGTTGGCGTAGTTCAGCCTGGAGAAGAGAAGGCTCTGGGGAGACCTTATTGCAGCCTTCCAGTACCTAATGGGGGCCTACAAGAAAGATGGGGAGGGACTCTTTATCAGGGAGTGTAACTGTAAGATGAGGGGTAACAGTCTTAAACTGGAAGAGGGTAGGTTTAGATTACATATTTGGAAGAAATTCTTTGCTGTGATGGTGGTGAGACACTGGCCCAGGTTGCCCAGCGACATTGTGGATGCCCATCCCTGGAATTATTCAAGGCCAGGTTGGATGGAGCTTTGGGAAACCTGATCTAGTGGGAGGTGTCCCTGGCCATGGCGGGGAGGGTGGAACTAGATGATTATTATGGTCCCCTTCCAACATTAACCATTCTATGATTCTATGAAATCTAGCAATTAGCTTTCCAAACATAGAAAACGTCTGTGTAATATAAAAAGAACTAGATAAATAAGGGTATATTTTGAGTATAAAAATTTTAGGATAAACACAATCACATATGAAGTCATTTGTAAATTTACATGATTGCTTGTCTGCTGGAAATGCAGAACGTCAATAAGTGCAAGCGCATAAATTTGTCCTATCTATTTTTAGAATCTTTTAGATAGGCAGAAGACTTTGGCAGATTAAAGAACAGAACCTGTCACTGGAGAGTTAAAGGCATTTGTCAGAATCAATTCTAATTCAAAAAGATTTTGGGACTTTGTGAAAATGGCTTGTACAGTCAAAAGGATCAAGCATGCTGGGTCTGCTCTTTTGAAATTCTGATAAACTGCCAAATATTATCAGTTTCTTATTGACTGATGTGCAGCTGATAAGCTTTTCACATGTTACATAACCAGACTAAGAGAAATGCTGGACACCTGTAATTCCCACGGACGTCATAATTTGATCTAACTTGGGGTGACTTGCGAGAGAAAATTATTTTGATGTTATAATAGAAAAATCCTCTTTGATATTTCTAAACAAACACTTTCAGATGTAGACTGTAGCTCATATATTTTGCTGTGGCTGAGATATTGATTATGTGGAAGAGCTGGGGTGGGCACTCTGAGGAAACGTGGCAAGCATGACTGTTGAAAGCAGCCTGTATTTGTAAATTAAGACATTAACACTCAGCACAATTTTTTGTTATGAATTCAGAAGTCCTTCTGTCCATAGTTTTTATGAACTAGGCAATCCATTTTACATGTATGTTTTGTAACGGATGCAAGAGGGTTTAAAAAAGCTAAATCTCAGATCTATTGTGAAGAATCAAATTTGAAAATGTCATAATGACATTTCTATTTATATTTTATATAGCATAATATAGATGTACCTGAAAATACTGCGTCAAAGACATAAGCTTTTCTTTTACATCATAGTTTTTATGTTATCATAAAAGGAAAATAGTAGAACATCTAAAATACTTACAGATACCATTGTTAAGCAATTTGAAAATTAAGATCAGTGAACAATACCTAGAACTATTCCTAGAAGTACCGTAAGATGGCAAATGATGGCAAGCTTTTCTATTTCTGGATATTGATAATTTCCTTAACATACTTTGAGAAGTATTCCTTCTTCCCCACTATTTCTTCAGATAAGACACATCTTAAAAGGTCAATTCAGCTTCATGTGTCTATTATTAGCAATGGCATTCCAGCTGATGATAATTTGTAAAAAGTTCTTGAGCTGTTTAAGCAGCTCAAGGTCAGAAGTGTGTTTGGTTTTTATTCTTGCATGTTAGGTCAACATCCACCTAACTTTTGAAGCCTTTGGTAAATATCAATCCAGTTGAATTGTTATGCTCTACTGATGGTCAACATTGAAAATGAGACCGAGAGTTGACTGAGAGTTGACAGAGTGAAATGACATATCACGTTACTGTACGTGATAAGTTCAGTTTCCCCTCTACAGAAAAAAATGGTTACAGATGAAATACAGTCCCATGTTGCATCCTTTGTAATGCAGTGTCAGCACAAAAGGAGACTTGATTGCCAGGAGGGAATCACATAGTATAGAAAGATCCATTGGATCGGGTCCTGTGCTGTCTACGTGGTGGATGTAACTGAGCAAGCCCAAAGCAGATATGCCATCATAACGTGAAGTGGACATTGTTGAATCAAAAATAGTTTCAGGCTGCTTTAAATTACACTCATGAAATTGATCCTCATACCACTGGTTATGCTCTGTTGGCATACCTTTTTTTGTGGAGGGACTGTCTTTTCATTCTCCAGCAACAACTGAAGTAGTAATCCATTTGAAACCTTTTTTTCTTGGTGATGTAGAAAAAATACTATCAAAAATTAAGTATTTTACTTGCTATAAGAAAGCAGGCTGCTTTTGAGTTTGGGTATTTTGGCGTTCTGGGTTTTTTTTAGATGTTTAACTTAATCATTACGCTGTTCATTTGGGAAAGCAAAGAAAATTATTTCCCTATGTGTTGCATCTGCGTTGTGAGTAGTGGGATATACTTTATATTCAAAAATAGTTTAAAAGCAGAAGCTTAACAAAAATTAATGCAATCCTAACTCTAAAGTCCTCACTATCAAAGATACCTGCAAAAAATACTGTTAAATAATGGTAATGTACTGAAACAAAGCACCGTGATCTATCTTGGAAATGTAATTGGAAATACAAATGTAATATATAGAAATACACACATTCCATTAAAAATTTAATTCTTGTCATCACTAGACATTGATGAAATGACTTAATCTTTGCAAACAGTTTTAAAGTATTCTTTCCATACCATAATGATATCTGTCGTGTTTTACATTTTGCATTAGATCCAGCTCACAATACATGTACAGACCCTGGTACTCCACATTTTGGAATACAAAACAGTTCCAGAGGTTATGAGGTAATTCTTCCTTTTATTTATTATCTTTCTAAAATGAAGATTTAATAATTACAAATGTATTTAATTATTTGTAGGCTTAAATGTCTGCTGTAAACCTTAGGAAATTTCCATTCCTTTTTAATAAAAACTCCTGCTTCATTCCCAGCTTTTTTTTTCTTTGAACATACAGTTTAAAGAAAGAACTTCTAACCTTGCAATATATCATGTGATTCAGTCCTTTAGGAGACTTCAGTAGGGAGGACTATTTATAAATTGATTACCTAATATGATATGACATGATATAATTACTTTGCTTTATGATCATAATTCTTTCATACATTGATGAATAGTCAGTAAATACCTAACAACCAAAAACCTGTCTGATCCAAAGGCCATGTAGTCCTTGACAAAAAAGTCAGCAAGTGGCTTTACTAAATTAGCAATTCATGTTACATTTTATTTAGTCGGAAAAGATAAATTTATTCCGTGTGTTGGATCCAGGTTCTCTGCGATGAATGTCCTTTCTATAATTTCCAAATTCCTCACAGGTTATTAGTTTACCGTGTGACAGTCAGAAAAGTGACTGAGGAAATAAAAGTAGATGCAACAATGACCAATCCACAGTCATTATACAGATTGATTAACCCCATGGGGATAGATTCTTCAGGTATAAATATTTGAGACTGGAATCTAAGATACATTGTTTGGGTTTCCTGCTTATTTCTGAACCTAGGCCAGTGTGCCACATGGCATTATGATCAAGTTAATAGAACGGCTTTTCAAAAAATCTTTTCTGTAAGTTCCTCTGGTTATCGGTACCTTCCCTCTCCTGCAACTGTGCTGTCTGTCACTGCTGTGGCTGTCAGCTCTTTTCTTCACCTTCTGCTCCTCCCTGGCTCGCAGATGCCAAGGCACTTCTCCCCTAGCCACATCTTGTGGCATCACTCCTAAGGTGATTCTTCTAGTAATAGGTGCAGTTGCTTTTCTGTCTGTTGTCTCACCTTGACACTGTACTTGTCCCCTTCAAAAACAACTCCGGTCTTTGCACCTAATTTGATCAGGGGGTTGGGTTTTATTCTCTCCCCCTTTTCTCTGCCTCGCAAGTTGTCTTTAACTGTACTGGCCAATTCACTGTTCTAATGTCTGCTGAACATGAAGGCTAATTTTGTCTTCTCATTCACCTCTTGAGGCAACAGTAGGTCTTCATCTGTTCTGTATTTAGTCTTTCTCAAGTATGTGTGTGGTGGGTTGATGGTGGATGCCAGGTGCCCACCAAAGCCACTCTATCACTCCCCTTCCTAAGCTGCACAGGGAAGAAAAAATATCGTGAAAGGCTTGTGGGTGGAGTTAAGGACAAGGAGAGATTGTTCACCAATTACCATCACGGGCAAAACAGACTTGACTTGGGGAAAATTAATTTAATTTATTAACAATCAGATTGGATTAGGATAATGAGAAAATAAAAAATAAATCTTAAAGCACCTTCTTTCTTCCCGGGCTTACCTTTACTCTTGAATTCTCTAACTCCTCCCCCCACGTGGCTCAGGGGAACAAGGAATGGGGATTGCAGACAGTTCATCACAGGTTGTCTCTGTTGCTCCTTTTTCCTCAGGGGGAGGACTCCTCACACTTTTACCCTGCTCCAGTATGGGTTCCTTCCCACGGGAAACAGTTGTGCATTAACTTCTCCACCGTGAGTCCCTCCCACAGGCTGCAGTTCTTCACGAACTGCTCCAGCATGGGTCCCTTCCACAAGATGCAGTCCTTCAGGAACAGGCTGCTCCAGCGTGGATCCCCCATGGGGTCGCAAGTCCTTCCAGCAAACCTGCTCCAATGTGGGCTCCTCTCTCCACAGGTCCGTAGGTCTTGCCAAGAGCCTGCACATCACGGGCTCTCCATGGGGCCACAGTCTCCTTCAGACATCTGTCTGCTCCAGCATGGGGTCCACCATGGGCTGTGGGTGGATATCTGCTCCACCATTAACCTCTATGGGCTGCAGGGGGACTGCCTGCCCCACCAGTCTTCACCACGGGCTGCAAGGGGATCTCTGCTCCAGCGCCTGGAGCACCTCCTCCCCCTTTTTCTTTGCTGACCTTGGTGTCTGCAGAGTTGTTCCTCTCACATATTCTCACTTCTGACTGCTGCAGTTGCTGTTGCACAGCAACTTTTTGCCCTTCTTGAATATGTTATCACGGAGGCACTGCCACTGTTGCTGAGGGGCTTGGCCTTGGCCAGCAGGGGGTCTGTCTTGGAGCTAGCTGGCATTGGCTCTATCAGACATGGGGGAAGCTTCTTGCAGCCCCTCACAGAAGTCACTCTTGTAGCTCCTCCACTAAGAAAACTCTGCCGCGCAAACCCAATACAATGTGCTTTTACTCTTAGATCACTATCTGATACAACAAGATGTAGACTTCTCTCCAATTACTAGTGAAGTAGTTGGGTTTTTTTGGGGCATATGTGATTATTAGGCTTCCTGTTCATAGGATTTAGCCAAGCTTCTACAAATAAGCTTTTAACAGTCTTTCCTCATTACAGAAAGGTGTGATGACAGGCAGCAGACCTTTGAAGGGTTTTCCCCTATCTACCAGCATCCTGTTTTGCCCCATTCATTCTGTGCCTTTCATGCTTAACTGCACTATGACTGTTACAAAAGCCTCCAATGTTTATCATCCGAGTATTATACAAAGAGTGCACTGCTTTTAATTTTATTTTTCCCTGTAAAATGAGAAAGAAATATAACTCTGTAACTACCTTGAACCCAGACATTATTTTTTTATTTGGTCTTCTGGATCAGTGAGGAAATATTTGCCGTTCATTGTTACTTACTGATACCAGAACTGGCAATTTCACAAGAAGCAAGATGACTTAAAGACCAGCTACACTCTGTTCTGGTCTCTGCTACAGACATGCTGTGTGTCCTTGGCAAGACAGAGAGATGGATATGTTTAAAATTAGTTATAAATAGATGTCTACAAAGCCATATCAGTAATTTGACCTTTAAAAGTACCAGTGAATTTCCCAAGCCACTCCAGGAAGAACTGGTGTTACATTTTTCGATCATCTATCATGATAATTTGTTTTTCTGTAACTGTGTAGATAGTTAACAGGTAGGCATTTCTGAAGATAACTGCTCATTTTTAATGTCCATTGAAGTCCTATGAAATTAGCAATGTAGAGCTATCTGCATTTATACACCTGCAAGCCATTTTATTAATATGCACTGATCAGTACTCATTTGCAACTTACCTGTATTTGTCCATGTGACATGTTAATTAGTAAGTCATATAATTTCAAAAAATTTTTGTGGGGTTTTTTCATTTCATCTGATCATATTTATTGCCAAGATGTTCTATCCAAAACAAAAGCAATGCTTTACTGATTAGCCCTGCATCCTTAAATATTTTGGCCTGGAGTTGTATTCTGGTTACTTTCGCAAATACCATCAAGAAGTCCTTTTTACTAGAACTTTCCGCACAATCTCTGTCTCATAAGTTATAAAAATTCTTCATCACTTGCATTTTTTTATCCAGTTTTCATGCTTTTCTGTTTTCAGTAAGTCTAAAGACAATTTTCTCAATTACTTTAGCTTTTCTTCTGAGAAAGGTCGTATCGCAGTTGACCATGGGAGGGCTTTCCATACCATCACTCTGCTAGTTAAACATCTTAAGTAAGACTTAGGTAGATTATAGTAACAAAGGCAGTGTAAGGAATTGTGGCCTGGAGTTATCTCTAGTGAATCTATTTGTAGATGGAACAGTAGCTTTTCTCTTTTGCCTCTAATAAACATTTGTAGTCAATTCACACAATGAGAAACCTTTGAAACAGACTTTATGGTCAAGTTCTATTGAAATACATGCAGTGATGTACAGGAAAGAGAGACATCTCTCATTAAGTTTGCTTCTGTCACGCTGACAAACTAACAAGCTGAAATGTATGTGTCATTCTTTCCCATGTGCACAGCCTTGTCAATATTTTCCACTTATTGCTTTCACATAAAGTTATAAAAGATCAATTGCTCTAACTTTTCATCTCATTAAAAAAAAAAAGTTTAACTCTAGAAACTTTAAAAATAGGACATTTTTATTTTTGAAAAAAATCACTCCAGTAGGTTATTGCTGTCTTGATATATGTGATGGATACCTCTTTTATCTAACAATCTTTTTTGATCCTTAGGTTGGGAGCACAGTCTTTTTCAGATGCAGAAAAGGTTATCATATTCAGGGATCTACCACCCGTTCTTGTCTTGCTAACTTAACTTGGAGTGGCATACAGTCTGAATGCATTCGTAAGTCTGGTTCCTCATCTAATGTGTCAGAATATTGTGCAATTTAAAAAGATTTACAAAGGGGTGCATGTGGAAATTCATAGTGAATTATATGCTACAAAAAAGTAAACTTTATTTAAAACAGTATTTTTAAATGTTTTTGTTTCCTATTCTAAGACCAAAGATGTATTTGGGATATTAATTTGAACTAAGATTTTTCAGATTTTTTTCATGAAGTTCACAAAAATTCTCAGTTTTACTCAAAAAGTCTGTCCTCATTAATCCACTGCATTAGCTGCTCTGAACTTATGTAGGTTTTTTGTGTGTGTTGTATTAATAGAGAACTGAAAGTGGCCTGAAGTATGTGTGGAGCTATATTGTTGGCTATTATTTTGTGAATCGTAAACTAGAACTTAGTAAAATTCATCTTTTGTGGGCTATGCATGGGTACGCAAATGATTACTGTATTTATAGCTCTGAATGGGTTGAAGGACATCAAATAACTATTGCATTAAAATACACTGATCTAAGGTAAAAGTAATTCACTAGAATGACCTTAGATTCTTATCCTATTTCAAATTATCTTTGAGTTGTTATAAATTAACATCATGGAGCACAGGGAGAGAAGCATACTGAGCAACCATATCTGTTATAATCAATGTACTATGACAAAGCCTTCCTATGGAACCTTTATTTCAATTGAAATTTATAATGAATTTATTTAGCACAATAACCGCTCTGTAATTTCCAATGGTCTTTAAAACACTGAGTGGAAGCGATGCTTGAAGCTGTGACAGTACAATAATTCACAAGACCAATCATTGCACCATGTACAATGGCCTGTGCTTCCCTTCACTTTAACTCTTTTCTTTTTGCTATCATGATTTAATTTTGGTGTATTGTTTAAAAATACGTGACGGTATCATTTCCATTTTCCGTCAACAATATAACTATACATTCAGAGCATTACTTTTACAAGTAATAGCTACTTGACGTTTCTAAAAAGTGTACAAAGTTTACATAATGAAAGGGAATAAGTCGGCATGCATTTATTTCAAATTACATACTCTAATCCTATGGAAACTGTTTACCAACACTTTTTCTAACTCTAAAAAATCCTTTGCAGCTCATGCTTGCAGGCAGCCAGAGACACCAGCACATGTAGATGTGAAAGCAATAGATCTTCCTACTTTAGGGTATACTTTGGTGTATACCTGTCAGCCAGGATTTTTTCTTGCTGGTGGATCAGAGCATCGGACATGTAAACCAGATATGAAATGGACAGGAAAATCACCTATTTGTAAAAGTAAGTCATTACTCAAGTGATATGTTGGGCCCTACTTGGTTGGATTTAATTTTAATTTTATATAGTAGGATTAGTTTTTCCACTTACTATTTAAAAATGCATATGATAAAACAGCTTTTACTTTATGAAAGAAACAGTAAAAAATCAAAGCGAGCATAGCATCTAGAACTCATGGAGGAAAACATGTGGATATGTGTGTGTAAATGCACTGGCCCACATATATAAGTTTACCTCTAACAACAGCAAACAAGACCTAAACAGTATAATTATTTTTAACTGTATTTACCTTTATGTCACAGTTTTAAAGAGTATTTCAATGTATTCAGTGTTTAATGTATGAATTTCTGTTAGGAACCAAGAAAGTTATTTCATAGCTTGACTTTCAGATTCATTCAGGTATGCTTTTTGTCTAAGAAAATCTTCTACACTAAAAATGAAAAATAAAATAAAAAAATAAATACATCTTTGCACCATATTCCACTTTTATTTACATCCAGGCAAATTTCATATAGTTTTGCTAGAGTAGCTATAATTATATAGTTATGAGGCCTAAACTTTGTCTTCACATGTGAAAAAATATGGCTATAAGTTCCCAATTATGAAAAAATAAATATTTAGAATGTGAATAAATAAAAAATAGTCAGATGCCATGGGAAAGATGTTTGCGACATGATTTTTAATTCTAACTTGTCAAAGAACGCTAAATAGATTTAAAGTTTGAACAATATTTGACTTTTCATTAATGTATGGTAAGACTTCTTTGTTTCAACACTGTCAAGAAACATGATCTACACATCAAAATTTATCTTCTTATTCTAGTTCCCTAAAGGGTGATTTTTCATGGGTACTATATGAGTAATAATTTGAGATCAATTATCTTATATGTTTTTTGTTAATTTTCTTTTTTTTTTTAATTAAAGATAAAATACAGAAGAGGTTTCTATAAGCAAGAATTCTTTTTTTTATTGGCTTACAGTCTTCAGGTATAATTCTCCTTGAGTCCCCTATGCTTTCTGTGCTTTCTTAGCGCTGGATCAGTCTAATCAGTGAATTCTAAAAAAAAAAAAAAAAAATGCAAGACCAAATCTTGCTACAGGACATTAGCCTTTTTAAAGTGGTTAATGATATGACGTGAGAACTTGATCTGGGGTAAGTGGACATAAGTCTGTTGAGTGTAGAGAAATATAGCAAGTGACACTGGTTGTGATCCTTTCCCATGACATCTGATCCTGTCATCTTAATCCAGCTATCTGGCCTTTGCTGGTTTGTGTCATAAATGTCTCATTTTCTATTAACACAGTTCTTGCTATATTTAATAGACTTATTAATAATTAGATATAGTATTTGTCCCCTTTATAAGGCTCTCTTTTATAGCATTGGGACTGATATAAAAATTTTAAGCCTAAATGTATGAAATACTTGGCTAGCCAGACAACTTTCCATAGTAAAAATGTTGTTTACCTAAATTATTTTCTGTTAGTTTTGTGTAAGTGTGTAGGTTTGAACATGTAAAGTATTCAAGACCAGTTATTTCTGTTTTAAATACGGCTCTATTGGATAAGTGATGATTGCATCCATCAGGCATTGTTTGAACATTCTATTAAAAAAAAAAAACAACCAACCAACAAATATGTTCATGAAAATGATAATTTGTCTTTTTACTTGTAGGTAAAGGAGTGAGAGAAGTTAATGAAACAATAACTAAAACTCCAGGTTTGTATACACAAAGAGTTTTAGATCTAAATAAATTAAACTGGTTTACATCCTAGATTGTTATGGATAATAAAACTATTTCCAATATTCGACTTAAGTATTTCGTACTGATTTCAAAGGAATATAAATGTTGAGGTCTTTCATAATAACCAGTGCCATGTAAAACCTATTCCATTGAATTCTTTCCCAAACAACATTTTCTTAATTTCTACAGTACCAATTTTGTGAATTGCACAAAACCCCCTGTCAAGCCAAAAAGATAAAGCGTACATACATTAACCCCAGATTTGAAGTAGTTTTATATCAGAGAGATTGCTATAATGGAGAGCCTTATAATGAGTGTAGACTATAATTGCAGAGATTGGGTTCAAAGTTCTGCCCTTTATATTGCAAGTGTTGTAAAAAAACACAAAAAATCTCCCCAAAAGCAGTTTTGGAAATTTTGATGGCCTTCAGTTCATGGAAACTCTCGAGGTACTCTAAGATAGGGTTTCCCGAACTGTGTGGACCACCAGCAGCAGGCAAACATTACTGCTGCTTCTCTCTCTATGCCTCCTCATGAACATGGGTGCAATCAACCTTTTCCTTCTGCCAGTGGCAAAATAGGCAAATACACGTGAGAAATCCTTGATGTAGGTCGTTTCAGGTTCAATCATTTTCAGAAAATAAAAGGCCTATTTTTTTTTTTTTTACTGACTTGTTTAACAATGAGCAGAGTTTTCACCAAATAAATGAGCTTGCAACTCTATATTCTGAATTTTAGCAAGCTGCAGGGAAAATAAGATTAATGGTTCATAGTCATGGAAGTTCACAGAAGGACTCTGTAGAGTAGATGGGATAAAAAGGTATTTATGCTAATAATTAACCTTCCTGGTGAGTTTATTAGTGAGAGTGTCACGTGAAACCATAAATGAGTTCTTCTCAAATGCATTACTTCTACAGACTCACAATAAAACAGGATATAATGTGCATTCATTATAATTAATATACAGTCTTCATTAATTAGAGGATTCACCTCACCGAACATCTAAGGTGTACATTAATCTGCTACCACACAGGTTTTGAAGTTTCAATGCCAAATTAAAATATAGACGAAGTCTCCAACTATAATCACTGTACAGAACTTCAATATCAGTTCACACCACATTGTGTCCCTTATAACTAGTTTTGATAAGGAAGTACTATTTGGAAGGCATTTCTTTAAGAAAAAGAAATATTATGATTGAAAATGCCAATAATAGTAAGCCGAGAACCGAAACTGTGTAACAAATCACAGTAATTAACAAAGAAAAGTTTTAAGCTGTTTTTATAAGCCGAGTCTGAACTATTGTTATGTCTTTTAAAATTGTGAATTCTTTTTAGTATTAAACACTATATACTTTGGAGCATTTTCATTACCTTGTTATCTTGACTCTTAGTAGAATTCTGTTTGCTGCTATCTGTATTTTAAATGGGATGACGCTAATATTGGTAAACTAGAATTTTTGTAACACAATAGATTCGTGTTCAGATTTCCCACCTTTGAATATCTGAATACAAATTATGTTTATTATTGTTTATTAAATTGCTATTTTTTTCCAGAGTTAATGTTTTGATAAGCAATAGTAGCTATCAGGTTTACAGTGCTGTAAATTGTAATTGAATACAAGTTGCAACTAAAGAATCCTCACAATACCCATGTGAAGTTTAAGAAATACAATACTCTGATTCCCATGGTTCTCACTGCTTTATATGTTCTTTGCAAAAATAGTTTGGAAGCTGTTTAAATGAGTAGCCGTGGACTTCCCCTTTTATCATATTCTGAGGAGAATCCGTAGTTGGTGCAGCATTAGTGTAATAATACCCAGTTCATTTTTCTCATTCTGCATTTGCCCACGGTGGGTGGAAAAGGCAGGGACATTGCAAGGGCTCAGCAGAATTGGGTCAGAGCCACTCCAATTCCTCTGCAGCATTTGCTTTTTAACCTTTTACTATAATACGATTGGGAAAGCAGAAATATATTTTGCAATTTTCTTCCACTACTGGTTCTGTCCATCTGCAGCAAGTGCAAATCCTCTAGTGAGTCAGTGGTACTAGTTCACAAAGACAGTTAGAATGGTTAGAGAAACGAGATACTGAAGATGTTCAATATGACAAAAGGAGTATGACATCTGCTTCTTTATATAAGTCTTACGTGGTACTTGTCAGGTTCGTACCAGTAATACTAGATGATCACTTTCATGAGAATAACTTTAGACACACAATTTTAAATAAAAGCAAAGACAGATAAAAAGAATGTTAACATATTTTTAAAATGTCAGGTTTCAAATTTACTCTGTGTCACTGAGGTAGCAAAATGATGAGAAATATATAGGAAAAAGAGTCTGAAAGACCCTTTACAGAATTCATATATTTGCAGAAAATATATGAATTCTAAGGAATGTGAGATACTGATTGAAATTTAATGTTTCACATTTTTAGTATTTCGTTGAAGTTACCTTGTGTAAAGCCACAGTCCTGCATTGAGTTTTGCTTTGGAAAGGGAGCACTTAAGATTCTCTGAAGCTGTTGTACTCAAAGCCATATAGTGGGTCTCCACTCACTTGGAATCCAGTGGTAGTATAGACAACATACTAATGATGTTTTCAGGTCATGCCACATTGAGCCTGAACATTTACTTGTGGCTATCACACAATTTGAACACAAAAGGCACTGAAGAAGTTTTTACCCTTCTTCTTTATGAAATGTGTACTAGGAAATATAATACGATTAAGAGACAGTTAACAGCTAATCAGTAATCAGATTTTCAGATGTACTGCCTGTAAGGATATTTTGTTGGAAATATATGGCATTATTGACCTGGGTTTCTTTTTGATTCATTTTTGCAATCAGAGATTAGGTGGAGGAGGAAATATCCATGGAATTTATTCAAAATAGATACACAGGATAAATATAGATACAGTGATAGATTTGCTTCAATATTGACAGCTGCCTTTACAAGTGCTCAGAATTTGATAAAATGCAACAAAATCCAATGGTTTATTTTAAGAGTTCAGTTAGAAGATTATGAAACACTCTTCTAATATCAGTCTTTAGCTATTTAGCAAGTATCATTTGTAGTGGTCATGGATAGCAAAGGTGAATTTTAATAGTTTCTAGTGCTGTCATTTTGTCAAGATATGTGATTGGTTAAACAGTTCTTTTTATGAGGTTCTATTTTGATTCTTAAAGCTTTACTTGTCAAATTGTGATGCTAAAAAAGGAGAACTAAGTGGAAAAATGTCTATTTTCACTTGTCAGAAGCTGCCAGGAAACACTGGGTGCTGCCTGGCCAGGAAGAGGGTTGGTCTTCTTTGGCCAACTGAACTGTTTGTTTAAATTAACCGTCACGTTTGAAGGAAGTCTTCCCCAGAGTTTATAGCAGCAAAGTATATGGGAAAAATACAGCATTGTGTAGGGGAGAAATGAATGTTCAAGACATGTAGCACCCTGTAAATATATCTGACATAAAATGAACATCTCTTCTCCTGAGAATGTTTTTTCCCTTCTGTGTTTCCTTTTTAATTAACGTTGATATTGCAGATACTGTTGAATAAGAGAGACTTTTTCTACTATAATGGTCATTTAGCCAAATATTTTAAATAAAACATTTCATTACCTGTAAATCACTTATTTTTTTTTATAGAAGAAAAATACCAATGACATCAAATAAATGACCCAAATGCATATACTTATCCCTATAATTTATGCTTCATTTTATAGGTTTTTTACTTCAGATTATTCAAACTGCAGTTTCTGAGAAACAGACCTTTATTTTAAACCAAAAATGCTCTGTTGCTCTGTTCTGCTCTGGCAACTTCACTGTTCACAGGTGCAGTAATACTGTATGGAGAAAAGATGTGGAGTCTAAAAATGACTGATAAAAAAACTTGTGCTAAACTGTATCTGGAAATCTGAATTCAGTTGAATATTCAGTTGATATTCAGTTGAAAATCACACACAGTGCTGTTTTAATAGATTAATGAAACAAAAGGTATGGCCTAAGACTGTGTCTCTTTCCTGGAATCCCTGACTTCAGAATACTATTCTCCTTTTTTTCGTCATACTTTAAAGCTACAAGGCTTTAGGAGAAGAGTCCATTATTTTTCATAGTCTTGGGGACATTCACTGAAGCGCATAAGCTATGAAGTGTGAGGTTATTTAAGAACATATATTGTAATGGACAGGTATAGTATATTATAGGCAATTGTGTGGAAAGGTCATTAGATATATTGTCTTTCCTGTTGTAAAACTTTTACTATAATACTTCTTTAGAAGAGTGGATTGATGCTGTAACAGAAAAAATGAAGAGCGTACGTATGGCTAGAGAGATTGCTACTTCGTTGTTGTTTACTCCTTTCTTTCTTTCTTTTTTGCCCACTTCTATTTAGTTCCCTCAGATGTGTTCTTTATAAATTCACTCTGGAAAGGTTTTTATGAATATTTAGGAAAAAGACAACCTGCTACTCTGACTGTTGATTGGTTCAATACTACAAGCAGCAAAGTGAATGCCACATTCATTGAGGCGTCCAACGTACAACTCAAACTCTCAGGTACGTTCAGAATTTGGTGTTTAAAAAGCTGTTCTTTTAATTTTTTCATTTGTTCAGTTTTGTTGTATTTTCTACCAAGTGCTAAATGAAACAAGTACTTTAGGTTTTCACTAAAAACCTTTTTCTGCTTATTTTGCAAAAGGAAAGGTCCTAACGTAATGGTCTGCACAGATTTCTGTCAATTTGTATGCAGTCACCCATCTATTTTTCCCCTTACATTTCAAATAAATATTGAGGTAGGGTTTTTTAATCTTGGACTGTTGGATCTTGGATGTGTTGAACTCACAGGTAATATTGAAGTGACAGACTAAGTGTATATAGGCATTTTAAGGACTGTACCACTGAAAAGCTCCATTATTCAATAGTGATTAATATCTGCTTTAAAACAATATGGTCTTGATAATGGCAAAGTATGAAAAAGCCACAGATAATTAAATAATTCAGTAAATTAAGCATACCTTTTAATCAACATTGTGCATTCCTTTCTGAAAATCTGTGAAGTTCGGATTTAGCCTCTGATCAGATTTATATTTGAAAAAAGCATTATCAGCTTTTAAGGTCAAGAGTTCAGAGAGAATTTCAGTACAGCAAATTTTCTTTTACTGCACTATCGATATTTGGTATAGCAATGTACTGTTGTGATGTGAGTAAAATCCAATTTTTTTCCAGTGCAAGGAAATTCCAGGTAAGGTATTCTATCTGTATTCAGAATAATTAAAATACAGTCTGAAAAGACAAATATTCTTTCCTATTTATATACAAAATTAAACAGTACAGAACTATCTTTGCATCCTGTTATCAAATACAATGAGGGCAAAAGATCAGTAATATAAGATCCTGTTATTGCAGAACTTTAAATCTTGCTTTTTCCAGGTTATAAAATTATTTTATTATGGAAAGTTTTCTACAAAATATTTTAGTTCCAAAGGGATACACTTAGCCTTGAAAGAGTATTGGAACAAACTGGTTGAAAAATTGTTTAAAAGGCATTTATTACCCCCTTTATATTAATAGGTGTTTACAAGAAAGAAGAAGCCCATTTGCTCTTGAAAGTTTTTCAGATTAAAGGACCTAGTGACATTTTTGTAAGCAAGTTTGAAAATGACAACTGGGCGCTCAATGGTTATGTAAGTAGTCAGACCACTATGGATGAAGCTTGCTGAGCTTAAACTTTGAAGTAACTTGTGATTTCCTATATAACTCTCCCCAACTTTTTATGTTATAAATATGGAATACAGTACTCTGGATGTCAGTGTAGAGATCACACTATCTTTCTTTTCAAAAATATGTATACAAACTTCTACCTACCACACTCCCATTAGAATTTTTGCTTTATTAAGGGGAAGGTGGAGTGAATCAGCCTATTTTGCCATGGTTTTGCTTTGTTTTCTTAGATAAGAGTGAGAATTTTACCTTTAGAAACATTCTCCTTTTTTTGGTTTGGTAAATAGTTCGCTGCAATAAAATTAGATTTAATCTTGAAGAAAAAGAGAGTTATTTTACTCTTTGTAGTTCTCCTTTGTGCCTCATGATGCTTTCTATGAAAAATAATTTAAAATCTGAGAATTCAGTGTACTTCTATATCTGTAATACTAATTCAATTATGTGTATGCTGGTTGAAGAATTTTAAAACCCAGGAATATACAGCAGATATTTTAAAGTCATTCCAGGTGTTGTTTTGAAACTTTGTTTAATACCGTTGCAAACTTATAATAGTAAATATCGCATAACCATAGAGAATTCACTAATATTTTAAAGGATAAAAGTGAAAATTTGGGCCCCACATATCAGCTGTAAGTCAGAAAAGCAAATGGCTAAACATTCTTATTTATCTTTTTCAGAATTTTTTTTCTGTTTCAACATATTCTAGGTATCATCAGGGCTTGAAAGAGGTGTTTTTACCTATCAAGGTGATATACATGGAAAAGACTTTGGAAAATTTATGCTCCAAAGACAAGGTGAATGCATTCATAGAGCTTTAATATGTATAACCTTTTTGGGTCTTGCAAGAGTGAATTCAACAAATGACTCAGCTATCTAGCTGAAGTAGACATGTTTGGTTTATGCCATTGATGTTATATAAAATATAGTGAAATAGTCATATTTAGAATATGCAGTTCAAATCCCAATTTAACTCTGCTTAATATGTTTTGCACTATGTCATGTTTTCTAGTGTAGCAACCTAATAAGATGACTACAGGATGCTCTTAAAGAGAATGCCATTGCAACTGCTTGCTTTTCTGTTCTTTTTGAAAGTAACAGGAGCGTCATGCAATGCAAGGATATTTTCTGCTGAAATGTATAAATTGCAGTCAGAATCATATAGGAAATTAAAAGGACAGAATCACCACTGATTTTAATAGTGTCCTTTGGAGACTGCTTGCTGCTGGTGGATGTTTCATGTATATGTATATGTATTGAGATAAAATTCTACTTTGCTGTCAAAAATAAGATATGAGTGACTGAGGTATATATTACAGCTATGAACTCAAGTGGTCCAGCAGCTGGTGAAAAACTAGTTATTGTATACATAAAATAATTTTTCATAAAAAACAATAAAACATTTACTGATGAAATATTTATTCATAAAATAGTTTTGGCAAATACCAAGTGTAGACGTCTGCATTTCCTGATCCTGGAACTACGGCAGAGTGGTCGAAGCACAGTATATATACAGCAAAGTACTGGGCTAGGAGGAGGAGAAAGCCCAGCCAATATATCTACACCAGGCTGTATTTACATTTTGTGAATTGCCTTGGTTCCTTTGACTTCATTGGTGCTGTACCCAATGTCCTTTAAAGTTCTGCCAAATCTCCCTTTTGTTTCTTTGCTCTATTAACTGCTGTTATAGCAGTTATCCTATGGATTTTCTTGCCTTGGCCAGCTCTCAAATGACTATATGCGTTTTGTCACAGGGGCGCAAACCTTACTCTTCAGAGTCTCAGCCTAAGAACTGCCAATTACTGAAGCCAAATACAATTTCAGTCTTCAGAGTAAACTCTTGTGTGGGACAGATTATTTCTCTGCATGTAATTTTGTGTAATCCTTATCACTGTAATATCTAAGACGCTCTTTCTTTCTGATTTTAACAAGCACACTGTAAAAGTAGAGCATCAAGGTTTGTTGAAACATCTGTCTTGTTTAGCAGCCTTTGATATCTCAAAACAGTGAGAGTGTGGTTTGTTGGTTTGTTTGGGGGTGGGGTGGGGGGGTGGGGTGGGTTTTTTTTTTCTTAAGCCAGACCAAAAAAGATATCCATGGTTTGCCAGCTGACCAATAAAAGTTTGGATCCATGTGTTTTGGCAGTGAAATGAATAACTCATGGGGGGTAAATGAAGAACAAGCAGAATGACAATTCAGCAGTTACATCATTCTCCAGTGGAGGTATTCTACGGTAGTGGAAGACATTGTCCGTATCACCATTTAGAGCTGCAATATGAGAGCTCAGTTGGTATATTCCCAAGGCTAGTAAGGAGCACAAGTATCCAAGTTACATGTGCATTCTTAGGCTGAGGACTTCCCAGTTTCAGCAGAGAACTTGCTACAAATGCAAATACTGTCTTTTAGAAGATTTCATTATGTGGTTGCTAAATAGGCACTGATTATCTTAGGTTGCTTATTCTCTATTGAAGAACCTACGGCTAAAAGGAAATAGCAAATTTCCAGCCAACACAGGTCATAATAATTGTCCATACCCTCTCATATGTAAGGATAACTTGCTTTGTTTTTTAAATCTATTCTGTTCATGAATATTCTGCTGAGGTAATGATCTCATATGTCCTCCAGCTGAAGACTTAACATATTTCTCTTTTTCAGGAAGTTAAATTATTTGCTGCCTTTATGCTAAGCCAGAAGTATGCATAAACTATGTATGCACTGGTGCATACATAATGTAATATGAAATTCTTCACCTGCAAGCATACTTCAAAAACAACATTTACTGAGAAATACTTGGTTAAGTGTGAAAGACCAACCTATTTGATGAAGAATACCCTATCACACAGTGCTAGAGAAAGACCAGACTCAGTGGATATTCCCAGTCTTAGAACTTAATGACAAGAAAACAGAAAGAAATTTTGTTTCTAAGTGCTCTTTATCTTCTTTCAGAAGCAAATCTGTTTTCTTGTAGCCTTATGGAATAGCCCAGAGGGCAAAAAGATCTCTGCTATCAGTCTGCCAAAAGAATTAGAACTGTATCTAAGCCTGCTGTAAGGGGCCCAAGTTGTGACACCAAAACCAGTTGTGACACTGTTTTGCCAAGTAATCAGTCATTGCTGGGGGCTTTTGGCTTGTTTTGTTATGTTTTAATAACTTGGTCTCTGAAGGCTGTGAGTCTGCAGCTAGGTTCAATTTCTGTAATTTCTGAGTGCCTGTGCCTCACCATTACAGTTCTAGAAGGTGTTCATTCTAAAATATTGGCCTTGTTCATTCCAATCTGGACTGTCCTTTTAAATTGTATGAAAAGGTGGCTTTGTAAGAAGAGAAACTTACTTCACCAAATGGTTATTTTCCTATATTTATTTCCTCTGGGAAAATACAATGACCCATTTCTCTTTCCTTTTTTTTTTTTTTCTTATTCAAAGTACTTTTTTAGCTTGTCTAGATTGAGATAACAAATACTGACAAAAAATACGAAATATGAATAATTAATTTGTATCTGTGATAGATCAATGGCAGTAAAATATATGTTCATTTCTTGAAATCGATCAACGCTTAAAAGCATTGAGTGTCACGAGACATGTGAATTGTAAATTTCACTCGATAAAGGTGTCATCCTTCCTCCGCAGATCATTTCGCACAACTTTCATCATTCATGAAAATACTCTACATCTAAACAGGATACTCACGGCTTCAGAGTACAAAACAGTTGTGCATTAGCTAATGCACAAATAGATAGCTAGGACCGATGACGTATGAGACCATATGTTAATATACTCCTGGTACTGAGGTACCCAAAGAGACGTTGCTATCCAGCAGGCCAGGTCAGGTCGTCTCTGTTGCTCCTAGGAAGCTGCGGACTTGCTTTCTGTGTCAGTATTTTTTCTCTTAAATCCTTGAGGTGCTAACCATACTTGTCTCGGAAATTACACTTCTACCTGTAACTCTGTTTTTCTTATCTTGCATGACTTTCGCTGTCACATTTTCTCCTACTTCAACAACAGTTCTCTTCGTAAAATTGAGCCATGCTGTACTGATGCCAGACAGTTGAAACCCTGGGCTAGGAGTTACAGGGGAAATGCATTTGAAAGCTACAGTGATAAGGAAATGCTCTTAATGAATATTTTCTTTCAAAAAGTATTACTTTCTAGTAGGTATAAAGGACAAAACTCAGTAACTGCCTAAAGGGTAGAAATACACAGCTTGCGCAATAATGATTTCACCGTGTATCATCAGAATCTGAATTTCACCCGACTGCTGCTGTTGTTAGGAGGCTAAACAAACCCCTGTTATTTTAAAAAAAACATTTATAATGTTACTGAATATCCCTCTATTAAATAACATGTTTCCCAGTGCCAAAGTATGGCTTTTTTAATGAAAAGAAAACCAAACTATTTTTTGCACTCTTTTTTTTTTTTTTTTTTTCTATTAGCATGCAGTTATTTCCATTTTTCTGGTTGTTAGCTGTGGTAGCAATCAATACCTTAATTAGAGCAGTACAATAGACTTTCCCATTTCTCATCATAATAACACTGTCAGAAGAAATACAAAGTTCACATCAGGATATGTTTAATCACAAACAACTCTGAAAATGATTGTAATAAGTAGACGCAACTGTGTTGAAGTCAAATTGAGTCTCATACATGAATAAAATTCAAATTATCCAGAATTACAGCAAAGTTTCTCTTCCGTAATGAAAAGCACACCCAATGCACTGTCCAAACCTGGTCAACACTTCTGCAATGACCGTTAAATGTTGTAAATTTCAGTTAAAAATTTCAAGCTTGGTTACCCTAAGTGTGATACTTGAAAAACTGTAGAGATATAAAATATTCAATTACCTCCAATAGGAGTTTTGAGTACTAAATATTGAATGAGGGTCATCTATTGGAGACGATAACTTAAAAACATTATCTAAATGTACGTTTGTGCCTAGTTTTAAATGTTCAGTTACACAATAAAAAATTATTTAAATTTTAAAAAATTCCACACCAAAATTTCAGACCAAGAATTGCTTATTATGAAATTCAAATTATTTTTTTCTTTTAGCTGAATTCTGATCAGATATTTTGTAATTTTTCTGCTCCTTATACATTAAAATATATCTAGCATATGTGCAATGATAATACTTTTGAGATAAAAATAAGGGTTCACTAATCATACGTATTTCTGCTTGGTTTGGTACCTGGTTAGGATTTTAAATAAGAGTTAGAATGCTATTTGCCGGGTTTTGCTGATATAAACTGACAACAATGAATTTGATCATTACCATATTTTTTTATTAATTACTCCAAATAATTGGAAAAACAGCTGGGGATTGTGATAGTAAAGGATGAAGGCAGTGATAACTGCATACAGTTTTTTAAACTTTTATCACTTCTTCTAACCAATAAAAAATTCAAAAGGAGCATTTAAATTAAAATGTCTTAAACTTTTCTTAACTGTGGTGACTACTTGATTCTGTCTTTAATTTAGATTGGCTGAGGAATGTCCAGTACATGTTCAATACAATACAAATACACGAAAATATGCCAACAGGCCTTCCACACATTGAGTCTTTGGACAAATATTGGATTACCAAAGTCCAAAACTTTTTATAGTACACTAGTTCTACTGTAAAATAGTTCAACGTTAATTAAGATACTCCACAGTAGTGTGATAAAGCTCATAACACGATCCCAAGTACCACAGTAGTAGGTTTATTAATTTGAAAAGGTTATCCTTCACCAGTTCTTCAGAAGACTATACAGGAGTCTGAAATGTGACAGAAGATTAAGGCATTGAAAAATGTTGAAGTACGGTATTTTGGCATGTTTAGTGATCAAATCTAGCAATTCTGAAAATCCTAGGGGGGCTGTCCTCATTTTAAAGAGAACTTAATTAATTCCTAGAATTTGATACATTCTGTAAAATGAATTGCACAAAACGTATTATAATATTAGCAATTGAAACATGTAAGTTTTAAAAATATCTAACAGAACAAAAATTTACCTCGTTCCTCTTTGACATTGAGCTTGAACTGCAAGAAATCATAAGAGAATTGTTTGTTTCTGTCTCAGTTTTGCAACTTATTTAGATATTTTAGTAGACTGCTGAAAGGAGTGCAACAGCTGCATCTGTGATATATAACTGGTCCGTGCCAGAGTCCTGAAAGGACTGATTGTAGCTGTTGCCTTCGATGAGGGAGTCATGGGGTTTAAGACAGTGTGTACTAGTGGGTTGGAGCATTTCTGAGTGGTAAACACCGGTTGTCTCCTATTTTTCTCTACTAGCATCGGCAAAAATATTCCAGAATAGCAAGCCCAGATACCTAGCCCAGCTCCATCCTCACCGTACTTTCCTTCTGTCCTGATCTCTCCTCCTTGGATAGGATCTATATATTGCTCTTTGAAGTGCTGTGGGTTCAAACTGGCAACATGGAGTTGGCTTTCAAAAGATATATATTTTTTTTTCTAAAAAAAATGTTTATATTTTTCACTATAAAATTATTTTTCGTCCTTCACAATTACAGTTGTCAAGTTGGCCACCTATTTAAGCAATTTAACAATGTCTGTCTTTTTACTGATGGAAAAATGGGTTCTGCAAAATGTCTTCCAGTCCAGGTTATCTGCTTGTCCACCTCAGTTTTATCCCGGTGCAAATGTAGCTGCCACGGGCTCTAAAACACGCTCATGCTTCACCCTTAACAGGAGGTTGTAAAGCAGGTGCACAGACTGGGGTGCTGAGCAGAAACATTGTGGTTCATTGCAGTTACCTCCGTTCTGTCTTCCTCTTTCGTGCCTGATGTGGTCTCACATTGCTTGTTGTTTCTCAGCTGAATATTAAGGCTGCAAACGTACAGTGCTTTTTGCAGTATTAACAATTTTTTTTTTGGTAGAAGTTAAATGGTTTAAATTTATTAAATTAGTGACTCATGAGGTGTTCGTCATAATTATTTTACTTGCTGAATACTGTTTTCAGATTTTATATTGATACATTATTAAGTGGTATTAACAAGATTTATACTATGATACGGCATGCTATTTTTTCATGGTTTTAAATGGAATTATTTTATCAAGACACCATTTTCTTTAATTCTTTAATAAAAAGAGTACTGTGAGATAGAAAACGTGGGAATCTTATTTCTGCCCTTTTTGTTTCATTTCAGGTCCTTTAAGTGCAGACACAGACCTTTCAAATCACTATTACGGTACAAACAGCAGTTCTGTTGCAGCTGCCATCCTGGTACCATTCTTTGCTCTAATATTATCAGGGTTTGCATTTTACCTCTACAAACACAGGTATTGTAAATATTATTTATTCAGTAACTTAGTAAGCTCTGTTTTAATTTTTATAGGAAAGTGTAACTAGAGAGCACAATACTAAAGCTTTCAAGAATATCTTTTCTCTAGAAAGACAAATATTTCTAAGTATTCCCATGAAGGGGTTCAGTGCAGGGCAGTTCTTAATGCTGAACAATTAGAAAAATGAGTCACTGAGTTAAGGAGCAAAGATCTATCAACCTTCTTGGTTCGTTAGGCTGAATCTGATTGAAATCTCAGGTCACATGCTTTATTCTTTCATTTTAATGCTTTGTTAAGTTGAATGTATGCTGCTTCTTTCAAAATGCTTATGAGTATTAATTATACAAGATGAAAAATCCATAAATCCCATGAGGGAACAGCCCATAATGAGACTACTTACAGCATGTGCTGAATAAGCTAGTGGATACTTCAGCTCATATGAAACTTTCATATGTCATTAGATAATAGAATAAATCCAACCATTTTGTCTGAAATTTGGTTTAAAAGCTGATATCTATGAATCTATTGAACCTTTGTTCATTCTGAGTGCTATTTGGCTAGAGCTTTCTGGAACAATTCTTATTCTTTTCAATTGAGGTACAATACTCAGACCTTGTGTTATTTGCAGTTTGTAAAATGGTGTTCAACAGAAACACTGATTTTTAATAACATCCCCTTAAAACTTTTGTTCTATACTCATGATACCAAGGGTATTTTGTATTTATAAGAAATCACGTAGACAAACTGAAGTCCATTATTGCCCTGCGATGGACTGGACTGTCTACTTATCTCAGCATTACATGATATAGGAAAAAGAAATTG
Organism: Vanellus vanellus; assembly: GCF_965231255.1. Classification (NCBI taxonomy): domain Eukaryota; kingdom Metazoa; phylum Chordata; class Aves; order Charadriiformes; family Charadriidae; genus Vanellus; species Vanellus vanellus. Next base: position 105,076,559 of record NC_138907.1, read on the forward strand.
CAGTGGGGCTTGAACTTGTGAGCTCCAGTTAAAATGATACACGTCCTGAAAAGTAATATAGCCTTTTTTTGAAAAAACTGCTCAGGAAGAGCTGTGAACTCTGTCTCAGAACATGTTATTGTAAGATGACTTTCTGATGCTTACAGATCTGCATTGCTCCTGCTCTGCAATGGGGGGGACCGAAACAGCAGCATGAAAGCAGAGGCATTCAGATCAGTTGAAGAGATGGAATATAAAGGGAACATTGGTTTTATTTTGCTCTTAGAAAGAGGCAGCAAACGCTAAGAAAAATTTCATAAAACTGTGACATAGGGGTACATTTTGTGGTTTATTCTATGAAGTTTGTTACGTCCTACATGAGCAGTGGAGATTCTGTTTTTTATTTAGTAAAAATATATTTGTATTTAAAAGAGGTAAAGCTTAGGCTTCAGATGAGCGACTGTAATCCCAATGTTTATGGTAGTGCTGGTGCAGCATTGAAGTTCTGCCTACCTTAATCTAATTTAAATGCATTAGATACTTGAAAAAGGTGATACTCATAACAATCTTTCAAAGAATATTATTCCTTTTTATATTTTCAAACAATTTCTTCCATTAAACCACAGGTTTTAGAGGGGTTATCAGTGTCATAATGTTATCAGAAAATTAATAAGTTGATTACTGATGTAAAGGAAGTATCTTCCCAATGATAGTTTTCCCCATCTGCTTTCCAAAACAGTACCATTTTCTAAAAATATTTTTATTTTCAAGAACCCTTTTCTGAAGTTTTACCATGAGATTGTTTTCTGAATTGTTTTACATTTATTAAGTGCCAAGCACCTACATTTTGCACCCCTTTGTTAACTTTCTTGCCCTATTTCAAATACATGTATAGAAGTATATAATGAACTTCCTTTATATATTTGTTTAGATATTTTCAGATGCTAAGATATTTAAGGTGAAAGTAGTAAAATATAGTATAATAGTATAGTATAATAGGATTTTGCTGGATAGATCAGAAGGTCTGCACAACCCTGTTTTATTTTCCATTTAATTATTGGCTTAATATGTTCTAGCAGAACTTTGCATAAAAATGTGAACATCCTTGAAGTTTTGATATGTTCTTTCTGGTGGTAAAACGCTATCCACAATAGAAGAGTGTTTACTGAAAGATAATTATTCATATCCTTTGATATTCAAATGTCATAATTTATGTGAATATTAGGATTTGATCAATCTGATTACATATGTTTGGACATATAAAATTTGTGTCAAGGTATTTAGTAGTGTTTCTGGCTGGAAGTGTTTATGGACGTAAGCCGGCATGCTGTGGCAGATCTATCTGGAATAACTGAAACTACTGACCCTGATCTGAAGGTTACTACCACTGGCAGTGCAACGTATTCTGGACATTTGCTATATCAGTGCAAGAGTTGCCTGATTGAAGCCATGCTGCCTGACTTTGCGCTGCCTTAAATTCAGTAATACCCAGGAGACCTGTTACAGCACTTCACTGGTGCAACACTAACTTCCTGCTCCGGAATGGTACCAAACAGCTGATAGCAGCAAATTAGTAAACTGTTCTCTCTACCTCTGCTCGAAAACGTTTAAGTCAATGAAGTCTATGGGTGTTTATCTCATCTAAAACCCAAGATACTATCGAAAGGATAAATTAGGAGCCACTCACTCTCATCTTTCTGTGTACATCTAGTCACCTACTCCATTCCAGTCTTTTAAATTCACAATTTGTATTGATCTTCATCAAAACGTTTGCACAGATGGTCCAGTTGCCCTCCTAGATATGCTGCAAAAGTGTGGGTAAAATCCCAAATCTGCAGGAAAGTCAATTGGAATATGATGATCAAATTAAATTCATCATATTAAAGATGCTACTGTAGTTTTGCCATCAATATCGATACTTTAGAAAGACAAGGATATACATTTGGAAATTGGTAAGGTTTATATAAATAATTTAGTAGATATTTATATAAATATTTATATATATATTTATATAAATAATTTAGTAAAGCTGGAATAAGTGTTTCCACTCTGTAAGGATTCTTTTATGGGCAGACTAGCAATCTAAAACTGAAAACGTCAACAGAAAACATCATAATTGTTACTACTGCCAGAAAATATTATAAAGGTTATCAGTTCCAATTTTACTTTTGTTTCTACTTTTGTTGTACTTTGCTTTAGTTTTGGCTGCCAATTTTGGCATTAACAACAAGCTATGAAGTTGTCATTCTTTTGACATTTTTGTAGTGGAAAATGCATACCTATATTTTGCCTACATTGTCTCTGTGCTTTGTAGCATCAGTTTGCCCAGTAGGAATTTGTCTTCTTCTCTTCATACTATGAAAAATAGCTTCCAGCCAGATGTCTCTCCCTTTTTAAGTCACTGCAATGTACTTTATGGGTCTCCTTTTATCACTTTTAGACAGAGTTGGGCAACTTGTGTAAACAGGACGGAAACATTATAGATAAAACTTAAAATAATTGCAGAATGTTTGTTTGTAAGGGTTATTAATGATAATTTCCTGTCTTTTTTTCCCCAGAACAAGACCAAAAGTACAGTACAATGGGTATGCTGGACATGAAAACAGTAATGGACAGGCTTCATTTGAAAATCCCATGTATGACACAAACTTAAAACCCACAGAGGCAAAGGCTGTGAGGTTTGATACGACTCTGAACACAGTTTGTACAGTGGTATAGCCTTCAGTGCCCAATATGACTGATTCATAGCCATACCTCTGATGGACAAGCAGTAATTCCTTTGGTGCCATATACCAGTTTCCCTTCTTCTCTTGGCTTTCGCTGCTGTAATCTTTAACATCTTCTGTCAGCCTACATGCAGCTAAATTTTCTGGTAAAAACGTGTCAGTCTTCTGGGGATCAGACAAAGAATATTTTTTCATCTTAAAGTTGGATCAAAATGCCTGGCTGCATCTGCTTCAAATCAAGGCACACTTTAAGGAAGACTGCCGAGTCATGCCAATTTGTCATATTTAATGCCTCAGACTTTCATATTTGTATGTGGCTGGATGCCTTTCAATGCATTCTTCTGGGCACTTGGATAAATCCTTTGAGTACTGTAACAAATGATAGCACCACAGATTATCCCCGGGAATATTCTGAAGAAATAAAGCTCTCTTGAAGAAGACAACCATCCTTGAGGTTGCATACACCTGCAAACGCTTTACCATTGAAATCTTGCTAAAATTAAAGAAACTTACAGTGTATCTCATACATAGGGCAGTTTGTCAATTTCCCAATCAGCCGTTATATTGCAAAATGTTAATGCACAATTTTTTTGCACTAGAGTGTTATGGATGACTGAGTAAGATGCTGGTAAAAATATACAGGGTTTCTACACACTGTCCATTGTATATAGGCATTCACTCACTCTTTGGCAAGCAAAACATTCCACAAGAAATTTACTTGGAATACTAAATTATGAGCCCCATGCTTAGCACCAGTTAAAATCCTGTGCGATAGAGGACAATATTTCTTTTGTCAATTTTGACTAAATTTCTTTGTAAACATGATTACAAGTCACAGGAGACTTTCAGCCAGAACAAGAGCTCATTTCTAAGAAATTTTCATTGCCAGTATTGTTTTCTTCTGAAATCAGTCATCAATCACCATTGTCAGCATCATACTATTTAACAGCAGGGGGGTTAGCAGCTATTGCTGCTTGCCATGTACAAATGTGAATAGTAATTTATTTTAGATAGCTCATAAAGCCTGTGAGCCTGTGCTCATAATACAGTCTTCCCTTTTGCATTTTTTTCCATTTTTTTCCGGTAAGATGACATCATTTTCTGATGTTACATGGAACTAAAACGCATTACAGTAGCAGATGTAAACCCAGTGCAAATTGTCTATAAAAAGCTGTCATTCAGTTTCTACTTCGAACAAAGAGAAACATTCAACTATCATTGCTTTCTGTTTATTTTCTGATTTTTTAAACACACTGCTTACTGCTTTTGTACTTACACAGTTTGACAGAAAGTTTGACATTTGTAAATATGAATGGTTGAGTAAATCATTAACATTTGCTTAGAATTGGACGTTTTGTTGAATGAAAACAAACAAAAAAACCCCACAAAGATGCCATTGGGCAGATTAATTAAATTGAGTTTTTAAATTAGGGAATTACAGGAAATAATTAATCAAAATCTGATTTTTGTCATACACGTTGAGCTCAGAAACCAGGAAAGTTGCTTTGCTTTTCTTTAAAATTCAGGGTTGTTTTTTGTTGTTGTTGTTTTGATTTAGTTTTCTGAATTTCAAAGTGTCCTAATGTCCAGTTGCTATCAAAAAATGTTGAAAAATGTTTCTGAACTCCATATGTGTGTAGGTCTGGCTGTTACACACAAACCAAAAAGGTAATGTAAGCCTAATAACAGGTTTTTCAGCTAATGTTGCAGAACGCAAAGCAAATTTCAAAGGTAACCCTTGGTTAGCTTAACAACTCTACATCTGTTAGATGAAAAATACCAGCAATATACTACAGTATTGTAGGGCCTCCAGCTGTTATATTCTTCATATTAGCAAGAAACTCTGAAGAAAATTTAATAAATAATCCTTTCCAGTCAGTTCCTTGTTCATTTTGTTAGTAGTTTTTGGCTTTCTTTTTTGTTTGTTCCTGAGGTTTTTGTGCCGTAAGTTTCATTTATCTGTCGCATCTCAGAGCCCTTCGCATTTCCTGAGAAAGAACAAAGTCATCCGATCAAAGTTGTTGTCGTGATCCTCCCCCATGTAGAGGAAGTCTCTCTGCAAATGAAGAGTTTCTGTAGGAACAGTGGGCCAGGGAGGGAAGCTGTTGTGTGATTAAAGTTTTTGACAGGTGTTCAAAGTCAACATTACTGCTTTGGAAGTCTTTCTGTAGTGGCAATGGCAGAAAAAAAAAACGGAGTATTGAAAACAAGCGCAAGATTCATGTTATTATTGATGTTTTCTACTCCTGCCTTTACAGTGTATTCTTCAGTGAGCTGTCTCACTATCACCACCGAGGAATGTGTTGGAGGAAAGGTCCCAGAAAAGAGAATAGTTAAATTATTTGGTCTTCTATGGTAGAGAGCCCAGATCCTGTGAATCCTCTATCTAGTGGTTCATTTTGAGGAGGTCGCCTGAGGAGTGTTGATCCCAAGTGAGTGTTCTTTATCAGGGACACACAAAATTGGGGCACACTGACAAATTAACCTAAGATGTTTGTTTGGAGTATTGATTAAACAGGAGCTTCAGACTGGAACCCAAGTAAAGGAAAGGTCTTGTAGTTTTATCAGTTCTGTCCACATCCTTCAAACGCCTCTCCTTCTCTGCTGTGTTTGAGTCTGCTGTTCAGGTTGGAGCTCTTTCTCCTGAAGTAATTTTACAGAAGGCTGTGTATGCATGCACTTATATATGGTGCTTCATCAGAATAAGACTCTTAAAATGTTGTGCAATGGTCGGGTAATGGCAGCCAGGAAATCTGCTTTCTGAAATATATGCAGAAGACTTTTCCCCCAGTGTTGACCAGATCATTATGATGGGCTAATAATACATGCTATGTATTTTTTTAAAAAAAACAGGTTATGTGCTTCAAAGCTGTTAAAAACTGCTGCTTGTATCACACATCTTGCCTTTCTCCAGGCTAGCTGCAATAATTTTTTTTCTTGTGTATAATATTTTGTAAACAAAGAAAAGCTGTTATTAAAAAAAAAAAAAAAAAAAGGTGGGAGGGTGAGGGTGGGGGGGTTGGGGAAGAACGCCGGCATTATGATCAATTCAATCTAATTTTCATTCCCGGTATTTCATTCTGCCATTTCACTACATGCTGCTGTGACATGAAGTAGGTGCAAAAGAACTTTTTGTACAGAGATATATTTTTTATGAAGAATTTGTAAAATTATTAAATATGCTGTACTTTTTTGATTAATGTAGGTAAATTGTTAAAAATAAATGTTTTTACAATACAAAAAATTGTAATTTTCCCAATAATGTAAAATTTACCATCTTTAGCTGATTTTCAGTTCTGATCCTATTACACATGTATTAATATTAAAGTGGCCTGTTAAAAATAAACAGTATTCTCTTTGGCAAAAAAAAATAAATACTATAAAAGATTGTAATATAGCCTGTGCAATGCCACCTACCTTGAAAGCAAAATCAGAGTTCTAATTAAATATTTAATTTTAGATTTTCAGCTTTTGTGTGACCTGTTCTTATCAACTTTTTTCCTTATATTTACCTTTATGCTTTTAAGTCTCAGATATTGATTTTTCGTTACATTAGATTGTTCAGTAGAAACTTAATCTTGTCATTTTAAGTTCCCAAGAATTATGTAACTTGGCAAAAATTTTCAGGTGCTGTCTAGTAAGATGGGATCTACCTCTTGTTATCTTACGTTTGTCGTTCAGATTTTAACATGGGACTTAAGCTCCCAGATCATTTGGTTGTTTTATAAAAAATAACCTGTTTATTCTCCCACAAGCCTGCGTCCTACCTGCGTGGAAGTGATGGATCACATGGAGCCAGAGGTATTTCCAATTCTATCTGAGTGCTAGTTCTGCAGTGGCTTAGATGTACATATTTTTACTGAAATGAAAATGCTTACCCACATAAAGATAGCCACATATATTAGTGTTTTCAGGACCAAGACCTGAAATTCTCAACAAGTTTAAAAAAAAAATAAATTTTACTCTTTGTTCTTGGAAAAGATTAAAGTATTTGATTTACTTGTTGACATCTTAAAAAAGAATGAGTCAGGCTTCAAGAATATTCTATCCACCCTTTGGGTATCAGTGATAGTATATCACTCTGGTTTACTTTTAGAAAAAATTAAGATATGTGCATGTCCTTACTTCCTTTCTCATCTGCACAATCTGTCCTTCTGCTAATACGATGTATTATAGCCAGTTGTTAAAAGTTCTCATCTCTCAGAATGATCTGACTTTCCTTCTGACACTAAGCTGTAACCTATAATCACTAACACTATCAATGCAGATATTGAAGCATTACCTGACAGGGAGTCATGATTTTTACCTCTTATCACAAACAATAGTCTAATATACACTAAACAAGTAAACTATTGTTGTTTTCATTATTGCCAAACTGCAATGCCAGCTTTTGATAATTATTTCCCCTTATGATCTACTGAAAAAATGTAACATGGTATATTTAGTTTCAGATTCTAGACAAAACATTTATAGAAAATAATTATTTTCTGTGCGTTGAGGACACAGTTATGTAAGAGTCACTCTCAGCTGAATCTGTAAAGAACAAAAATATTTGTTTTGCAGCTGACATCTACTAGCTCTGTAGCAGCAGTGAGGTCATAAGCAGTATCAAAGGGGTAGCATACCTATTGGTATGATTTACTCAAAATGGAAAATGCTTTCCTTTAAAGCTGCTTATAATTTCAAACTCGAATAAACCACATTAAATACACTGCTGTAGCGTGATTACTAACTTGAAACCAACCACAGGAGCCTGAATCCATATAGCTCAATGCAAGAGATAACAGAAGTCAGAAGGTAGAAGAGGAGGACGTCTTCTGCAGAATACTGCCTTTAAATAAGCAGAATAAATTACTTTTAAGCACGTGTCTGTAATGCACAAAATAAAAGAAGAAAGTAATGCTTTAGGGATCCATCCCAGAAGCCTTTATATTTTTTTAGAGTCGACAGTAAAGCAGGATTACAGTTTCAAAATCTTGTCAATGACAGTCTTCTAACACAAAATGCTTTCCACCAAAAAGCACAGGGTTATAGTCTGTACCTCACTGTGGCAGATTAAAAAAAAATCAAACAATGGCTGACATATGCCTAGTGATTAGTTATCAAGACTTGATTATGTATGTTATAAGGAAGTAGAAGATCCTCCTAAACAGTTATACTTATTTATATAAAATTTTATTTTTTTTAAAATTCCAGACATATGTAGTAAATATATAGAAACGTAAATATGCTTGGATCCTAATCCACAGGGCAATGTGGGCTCAGTTTTGCAGTGTTTAATTTTCAGGTGTGTTTGTTTCTTGGTAGAAGCTTCTGCATCAAGTTGTGTGCCTACAATCCATGAAGAAACGATGAAAGAGGTAAGAATTCGCATGTAAGATCCACAGAGGCCAGTGGAAGCCTCAAAACATAATGGATATTGCTCCTTTTCCTTCTTACTGGTCAGAGTGCTCAGATTAGACATGGAAATTCAGAGTTCAGATAGCTTCTTTAGCCTAAGGAGAAACATCAGGTTGTTAATCATAAAGAAGAGTGCTACAAGCACTCGACTGTTGAAAGCAGGTGCTGGGAAATTATCATTATCTCTTTCTCCTTGCAATGCAGTATTTGACCGAGCGAAAGTTTGAAGAATTCTTTTCGGGTCATACCTTGCAGACAAAATATGTAGGGTGTATTCCTAGTTTGAGAATCCTTTTAACCACGGTATAACTTGCTACAAAGAAGAAACTTACATGCCTGGTGGTCTTGACTGGTACTTTAATTGGGTTGAAGATCAAATAGCAGCTGGAGGAGGGATATGAGGATATAAATTTTGAACTTGTGCAACTAATGTCAAATAGAAACCAGAGACCTTGGTGTACCAAAAGTTTGAGTTCACCCATACTGTGAAAGAACACAAGTAAAATTTGCTCAAGGGAAAAGATTAGACAGAAATGCAAACAAACAAACAAAGATAATAAAAAGCCTGAATCAAATATCTTTAATAATACTTTAATAATTTCTAAAGTGTAGAAACTCTTAAGGACCCATTAAATTGACACTTCAGACACCAGACCGGCCTAGCAATGAAGTGATATTGTAAATAACACTAGAAGTACATTGGAAATAATTCAAGATTGGAAAAATATAAGTATCAGCTGAAAAGATGGACATAGGTAACAATAAAAATAAGATTATGGACAGAAATTGGTTAAAGGAAACTAAAGATATCAGAAAAAAGATCCATAGCTGTTGGTTCTTGGGAATTTTTTAAAGAATGTGAGGAATAAGGAAATACATATTAAATGCAGTGAATGGAGACAGAGTTAGCAAACAAGAATAACGTATTTGATACTTATTAGAATTTTTCACCTTCGATTTTGTAATTGGAAAAGGTAATGTTAAATATTTGCTTCACTTCCAGATTACATAGTACTAGCCAGAATATTTGTAAATAGGAAGGATTTAAGCAACAACTGATAGACATAAACATTTTAACAAATCAGAAACAACACAAGAATTGAACCTGGTAGTTCTGAACAAATTACCTGAGTAGCCCTTGATCATGAAAGAATTTCAGGTCTGTCTTGGAAAATAAAGGAACTGCCAGAAGGATGGAGAAGTGCTATTATTTTGGTAAAAATATTTTTTTAAAAAGAGCAAACAAATGACCATTTATCCTAATATTAAAATTTGAGGGGAAAAAGGAAATCTGATTGAGATCTTTTTGATAGAAAATAAAATGACAGGATAGAGTTAAAATCTTGTCAACAGATTTTTGAGAGAACAGTTCTTGTCACTCAAATGTGATTTAATTCTTGAAAGTCTGATAACATAACTACTTATGTATTAAAAAAAGAGACGACTGATTTAGTAGCACACAATAATTAACAAATAAAAATAGACAACATCAATAATTACACAAAAAGTTGACTGAGAAATAGCTCTCAAGCAGACAATGGGGAATTATCACTGAAAAAGGCACTGCTGGAAAAAATCTATGGGTCTGCTGCTAGGCCTGATGCTGCTCAATAATGAAGTATAAATAAGGATAACACTTCTTGAAAAAAATGTAGATAATACTAGGGATTGCAGAATGATAAATGATAATGAAAAAGTCATGTGGCACAATTTGGTCTGGTTGGTAAATTAAGTCTGCCTAAACATATTGTTTTTAACATAACCTCAAGAATAGTTGAAAATGAGAAAGAAGGACATTGAGGCCTTCTTTATAAAATAGGTATTAGACCGTAAAAATCAGTACCTCTAAAAAGGATTTACAAGCATGTTAGCTGTGATGCTGCGGCAAAATATGAGGTATTGAATCTCTGGATGCAAAACGGGAGTACTAAACAGGAATAGAGTAGTAATTTTTAGCCTCACTGAACACATATGAAACCATATTAGATTCTAAATATTTCTGCAGTTCAATTTGGAAATAGGATGTCAGAAAAAAATTTGAGAGGATGTACAACAACATACAAATGTGACTTAAGGTCTAGAAGAAATACCTTCCGCAAGAAATTGAAATCTGTTTAATCAAAAATAAAATCAATGCACTACATTCATGGTATTACTAAACTGCCCTTTCATTTAAGGGAAAAAGGCATGACAGAAATCTTAGTAGACTTGAAACTGGAGGGAAAATTAAGCACACACGTTTATGAGTGGAGAAAATAAACTCGTGAATTGATTTACCAGAAGAAATTATGTTTGCTATCTCTTCATTCCATTAACTTAACCCTGGATGTTTTAATGCAAGATAGACAGTTCTACATTACGGATCTAGTGGTTCTTTCATGTTTCAGCACTCTGAATCAAAATAAATGAATAAATAAAAAAAAGACATAGAAAAAATTAACTCATCCTGGGATCTATAAAATATAAGGTGCTTAATCTATCTTTTAGAAGCCTCTTTCCAAGAATCTAAATAGTGCATCTACCACCTCACTCTTTTATATCAATACCAGAAATACCCTGACATTGAGGGCAGTTATCACAGATCAGCCCACTACAAATCTACACTACAGATCTCATTCAGATTCCAAAACAGCACGATGATATTAACACTAACAACTGGAAAGGATCACTGGCTTATACCCATAAATATTTGGGAGAGTACTAGTTGACCTAGGCCAATGTACACTGGAGACCATTCTCACTGTTTTACAGCATAAACAAACTCTGTGCTCAGCAATGTTCTCCGTCACTGCTGTATTTTCTAGTATGAATACAGTCTTACAGACTTGAGAGGCTCTAAATGCTGAATTGTTCATCAAGAATGCTCATCAAAAGGAGCTCTACTATTATCCTGTTATAAAGGCTAATAACCGGCAACTGTACTTAAAATAGAATAGACACTGCACATTCAATGAGGAACACTTTCAGCGTGTAATAAGCATGGGCATAATGTGTCCAACAGACTGAAGTTTTTGAAATATTTAGCAGAAGATCATGCACTCATTTTAGAAAGCTAACCAAGCTTAGGTATAAGCCAGGTGAGAAACTGCTCATTCTTATATAGCTTTAGATAAGTCCAAAACCCAAACAAGGCCAGCTGAGGCATTCTAAGGGAGTGTTGAAGGGAGATGCAGTAAGTCTGTTTCTCCATATATGTGGTACCTCAGCAGAGGCTGTTGAGGCAGTGGGGAGACAATCTCGGGCTTAGCCCAGTTCTACTGAAGTCCTTTAGGAGCACTTTCCCTCTATACGTCTTGACTATCCTTATAATAGCCACATAACTAAATTAAACAGTTCAGGAATCTAGCCTAAAGGAAAAGCGGTACAGTATAACATCTTGTATCCATATGGTTAAATTTCACATCCTCCCAAAAAAGCTAGGCATATCCAATAGTCTGTTGGGAAGGGTCCCTGCCATTGTCCCCTAGGATCTATCTGGATGTGGTTTAGCAGGCTGGTGAAGAAGGATGTGTGCTCCATCTGGCATTCTGGAAGAACCCGGATGTTGATCTTTGTCATTAGGTAGGGAAAATAAGTTCAGGGAAAGAAGCAAGGAAATGTGAATCAGAAGTGTGCATGGAGGAAGAGTCTTGTATCGTTTATCTCAAGGTTTCCACAGGACACGGTACTTTTACTGGGACACAGTGTTTACAGATTTCAGGGTGTACCCCATGTAGATATACCTCTACAGCAGTAATCCATGTGTGAGCATACCAATAATAATTCACAAACAGCAGATCTGACTGAATTATTCATAGTCAACAGCATGGAAGTAATATGGCAATATGGCTCTACCTGACGGTAATAATGGTGGTAATAACGGTAGTAATATGGTAATATGGCTCTACCTGACGTAGAGCTCCCTCCACCTACCTGAAGGGTATTCACCTCTTTCCCAGGTGCACTTGGGGTAACATAAGATGCTGGATCCCTGCTCGTACAAAGTGGCTTGCAATAACAAAAAAAAAGACACCAACAGGGATTAATGTGTTCTGTCTGATATGCTTCTTTCAGAGACATCTGAAGAGGAGGTCTTGGTCACAAGAAGGGGTTGACCTGAGGAGCTACGCAGAGACAGATTGGGTTGTCAGCCACTGGTCATATAACTAAAAAGGCTTATGAAGGGATAGAAGGATTAGGCCCTGTTTAGAGCCCTCTAGAAGTGCAACAATACTCAGGAGAGGTGGCAAGGGGTCAACTGTCAGTCCTGATGGTCTTTACTGATAAAACCATATGGAAGCCAAGGTGGAACTAAAAAGCATGAGGACAACATTCTTCAGGAAAGCTTTGTTTTGGAAGGGCTAGATGAAGAAACTCCAGGAGCTCCTGAATCCCTCAGAGAGGTAGTTTGTGAACCCTCAAAACTGCCAGGTTTATGCTACACATCTTGACATTGGTGAGAAAATGAAATGGACAGATAGGAGCTCGCTTCCCCTTGTCCTCGCCACCACTATCCTTTTCTGCTGCATGATATTTGGGTTTTGTTTGTTTTCTGAGTATTAGACTTTCTTGTTATCCACACACAGCCCCTTGATACCCTTCTCTTTTTCAATTTTCCCCTCCTTTCCCTATAACTCACCCTCCAGTTTGCTGTGACTATAAATAAAGAATGTAATTCATAAGGATTTTGCTTGACTTTTCATTTCAGGGAATTGCAAAGGCTGGTGAAGGTGGGAGATGTATGAGTGGGGGAAGGGGGGTTCAGAGCTTGATGTGGTTAGGGCAAGGATGAAGAATAAAAAAAAAGAATGGGGTCAAGTAGGTTGGCAAAGGCTGTGAGTATGAGAAAAGTAAAGGTAAGATGAAGAGTTTCATCTGTTTGGGGGGTTAGTTGTTTTTAACTACTACTGTAATGTAGCAGGCTTGGCACACTGCAGCTGTCGTGCTTGTGAGTGTTGTGACTGAACTAGCTGTATTATCTGAGACTGGAGAGGATAAGCAGCATCTGCCATGCTGCAGGCTGCACTTGGTGTAGGGAACTCCTGAGTTCTCCCTCTGGGAGGGAAAAGGATGCTCCCCTGGTCTTTCTTTTTGTGTGGAATGTACCACTCAAAGACTCTTACATAATGCCTGTGGTCAGTATAGCAGGATATCTTGTCCATGAGTCTTTCCTAGTGCTACACAAAGGCTTGTGAAATGAGAGAAATGTAGTCCTTACAGTGGAAATATTGCCAGGAGCCCTGCAGGAGAAGGGCAATGAATGGAAGGAATTCCAGTCTATGACAGGGTGAACCCCCTTAAACAGCTTTCCCACCTGCTTTGCCTACTCCATCCCAAGCCCTGTATAGCACCCACAGCCTTGCATAGGATATGGATCAACAAGGTGATTGATAATTTCTGTACCCTCAGTGCTATTCTGATTGCTATTTCCTTCGTGCTTGCACAGTGACCAGTCCCTGTCAGAGGTAGCACATCTACAGAATGTGATGGCAAGCCTCTTTTTCAGCTGGTTGCTTGCCTGTGGTACTCCGGAAGTGGACGACCTGCACAATCTCCCATAGGAGACCAGTGCAATGTGTCCTAAATAAGGAAGTCCCTCAGTGACTGTTTTTGCTGTCAGTACTAATCAGTTACTTTGGGCTAAAACCCAAAGTCTGCAGCACCTGATGCTTTTGACTCAGGGTCTGGTCCCTGGCAGATGTTCTTTTCTCTTCCGGTGCCTCCTGTCTGATTTGCAGAATCTGTGCAGTGCAGTGTGGTGGTGACTGGTGGTTCTGCTGATCTGCCCATCTGTAAGGATGAGAACAATTCGTGGTAGTCACAAGATGGTATCAGAGAGAAGGCATCAAAGGCTGTTTGATATACACACAAGTGGAAAAAAATAGGCTTCATGTACCTGAGTTGTACCATCAATAATATAACAATGAAACAGAGACTGCCATTTGAAGAACATGAAGCACAGAACATCTTTTATACCATGATGACATGTAGAGTGATGCATAGGAAAGATGAGTGGATGGCATATCACAGAATCACAGAATGGCTGAGGTCGGAAGGGAGCTCTGGAGGTCTTCTGGTCCAATCCCCCTGCTCAATCAGGGTCACCTAAAGCCAGTTACCCAGGGCCGTGTCCAGATGGCTTTAGAGTATTTCTAAGGGTGGAGACTCCGTAATCACTCTAGGCAACCTGTTCCTGTGCTAGGTCACCGTCATAGTGAAAGTATTTCCTGGTGTTCAGATGGCACCTCCTGTGTTTCAGTTTGTGATTGCCTCTGGTCCTGTCACTGGGCACCAGTGAAAAAAGCCTGATTTTTTCTTCTTTGTACTGTCCCATACATTGATGAGATCCCCTCTGAGCCTTCTCTTCTCTATGCTAAACAATCCTAGCTCTCTCAGCCTTTCCTTATAGGAGAGGTGCTCCTGTTCTTTCATCATCTTTGTGACATTTTGCTAGATTCTCTCCAGTGTATCAGTGTCTTTCTTGTATTGAGGAGCCCATAACTGGACACTAGTCCAGGTGTGGCCTCACCAGTGTTGAACAGAGAGGAAGGATCAGCTCCCTCAACCTGCTGGGAACATGCTCCCTGTGGAGAATCCACAGCCTCTGTGGGCAACCTGTTCCAGTGCTCAGCCACCCTCAAAATAAACCAGCCTTTCCTGATGTTCTGACAGTGCCTCCTGTGTTTCAGCATGTACCTATTGCCTCTTGTCCTGCCTATAGCTTCTCTAGGGGTTCTTATGGGAAACAGTCTCAAAAGCCTTACTGAATTCAAGGTAGACAGTGTCCACTGCTCTCCCCTCACCTCCCAAGCCAGTTGGTCAAGCATGACTACCCCATTGTGACTCCATACTGACTACTACTTGTCACTTCCCTGTCTTTCATGTGCCTGGGAACGTTTTAAGGGATTAGCTGTTCCATCTATTAATTTTTCCATCCATCTAGTTGGTCCATCATTCTGTTTTAATGCTGTCTTACAAAAAAAAATGTATTAGCAATCTTTCATTTGGCCTATCAAGGCCTTCAGCTTTGTCTTTCTTATTTCTACTTTCTTTGAAGTCTAAAGGAAGATGAGAAAATGACAGCCCTTCATTTCTCGAGTAGCTTGGTACTGTGTTTTTTCAGTCAGATTTGCTTAAGGTTCACTATCTCTACTGTATTTTTTTTTTCATATCAATAACCTGCTCAAGTTAAGTGACATTCATTTATTAACTTTCACTCAAAGAAACCATTTATGTGTGCACTCATTATCTCTTGCTCTCTCTCCTGCACACATAAACACACACACACATGCTCATTTACTTTGAATTTTCTTTAGAGAAAAAATCCAAACATTGTTGCTTCTTGTGAACTCATAAAGTAGCTGGAAAACATATATGCTGGTGGTAAGAAAGTAACGCAATTTTTTTACAGCTCTAAAAACTATCCATTACAAAGCAGATAAAGTTTTGCTACTCTCAGCAATATTTTTTTTGTTGTTTTAATAAATTGCATTTAATGACAACTCCTTCTATTTACCCTAAAAAAATTATTAAGCTTAAGTTATTCTTGCAGGAGGTCCATCAGGTAGTCTATAATAAATAGATTATTGTCCCATTGGCTCCTTCTGGAGTCTACTTTCTGAGTACCTCAATTACAACTCTTTTTAAAGTTTATTCTTAATGTCAAGATTACGATGAGAAATTTTATGCAAAGAAAATCTGCTTCCCCACAGTCTTGCTTACTTTTCTTCCAGTCACGTTTTTCTTCAATGAATCATTTCTTTTCAGGAAATTTCTGTGATACTACTGTTGCTCACACTCCAACTGTGGGCAAAAGGCTTATGCAAGACTTAGGAAATGAGCATAATTTAATAAAGATTCAAAGCTTTCCTGAACAGGGTATCATTGTGCTTATACTTACTTAATTGATTTTAAAATTAATTAAGTTCTACTTTCATGTGAAGCCAGTGAAAATATGTCCACATCCATACAGGATGTATGGAGCACACTATCTCCAGCTCTGCTGACATATGTATATTAAATCCAAAGAATGACAATCTTATGTAGGTTGAAGAAGACCCTAGAGGCCATCCAATCCAACCTCCAGCTTAAAGCAAGGCTGGTTAGAACACACGCAGGGCCATGTCCAGCCAGGTTTTGAATATCTGCAGGAATGGAGATTCCACAGCCCCTCTGGGAAACTCATTCCAGTGTCATGCTGATCCTTGCATTGGGTCAGAATTTCCCATATTCTGATTTATGTCTGTTGTCTCTCATCCTACCATTGTGAGAAGAGTCTTCTCTACACTCTTCCATCAGCTGATTGTAGACAGCAGAGAGGTCTCCCTTTAGACTTCTTTTCTCTTAAGTTCTCCTAGCCTCTCCTCATGTGTGATATGTTCCAGATAGTTACTACCAGTAAAAACAGAAGGCTTCGCCTATGCTACTACATCAAGCAGTTCCAAAGAGCACTCTCTGGTCCTGAGGACAAGCCGTTGTAGCAGGGATTGTACCTGTATAGCTGGAAGTCAGATAAGAAGACTCAAAAGGGGGAGTCTAAAAGGGGGAAAGACAGATATATAGCAGGGTCTTAAGAATTCCTTTCAAAAATATTAAGCTAATTTATTGCTAAAACAAGCCCACTTGTCCACTAGGCATGACTCAGAAGAAATGAGACTTTAAAAGACAATTCCTTGTTCAAAAACATTTCAGGTCTTTAGTTACAGTGCCTTTTTTTTTCCAGGTGCAGTAAATGGTAGTCTGTTGAATCCATTG
Organism: Vanellus vanellus; assembly: GCF_965231255.1. Classification (NCBI taxonomy): domain Eukaryota; kingdom Metazoa; phylum Chordata; class Aves; order Charadriiformes; family Charadriidae; genus Vanellus; species Vanellus vanellus. The sequence goes on from NC_138907.1 coordinate 105,093,397, forward strand.
CTTCACTTCTCACAGATCTCTTGCAAGTACTATTTTTGTACTCACAAGAAAGACGATTTTAAAGGTCATGTTAAACTGAACCATTAATCAACGCAAACCCAGAAATGTCTAATATTTAGCACACCCGTTGTGTTTGCTTTCAGGTTTTCCATAACTACCTCCACTAACAAACTGGTATTGCACAGAACAACATTTGCATGAAATACTGCTGTTGATAAAGGAGAGGAGCTACTGCATGTAATGTACAAATTTTGCAATATATACTGGTCACCGCAGACAACACAGAAAACCCTTTCAATTGTAGAGATCTTTAGACAACAGCTCTCTTTACGCTCTCTTTACTTTTAATTATTTTCAATCACGCTCCATAAGTTTCAAATTTTGGTTCTTTCAGTTCATCTTCTCTTCGCTTTGTTATATAGACTATATGAAGTTCTGGTAGCAGAAATATTTCACCTTCAGATTTATTATCTTCACTCCATTTGGGGGAAGTTTTAAAAGAAAGGGGTTACTGTAAAACACAATATATAATTACACATTTCTATTTGATTAGTTGAAGTTGCTAAGCCACATATGTAGAGATCTTACACTTACTTTTAAGAATACTAAGTTTTTGTAGGAATACTAAGTTTTTATCCTCACAAGACAGTTTACTTTGTGTTAAGCTTTTCCATCAAACAGATTATTTTCTGTTACTAGCAACAGCTTTGCACCTAGCTGACATCCTAAGCCAAGCCAGGCATCTCTGATAAGGCACAAAAAAGCCTTCATGACTATTATACTGTCAGCTTCCCAGCCACTTCAAGCAATTCATTTTGAGGAATTTTTGACTATAGTCACCTTAAGTTAATCCTTCCTATTTTTCTCTGTAATACACATTCATTTATTTTTATGTCGCATTTTGAGACATGCTTTGCAATGGAGAAATATCAGGCAACTTGATGTACTGCTGACAGGACTTCTATGCAGTTCACGACTAAAGCAAGATTTTTTTTTTCCTACCCTATTCATAAGATTTATGTGCCAATGTCATGAGACTGACCCACAAGCTGTTTTTCATCTTCAAAAAACCTACTGATCTGTCTATGAAAATAGTATTTAGGAACTGGAAAAATTTTACATTTTGAAGTGTCATTTTGAAAATATGGTAGAAACTTGTTAGGAGAGACAAAACTAGACTTAGACAGAACTCATCAGGAACAGATTTTAAAATTAATATTCTTAACTAATAATATTTTCCTATAAGTTTTAGTCCCACCCACTTTTTATGTCCACACAACCTAACTGTACCCTGGCTTTGAGACTTGACTTACCAAGACCAAGAGGCCAGCACTTATTTTTTAAACAAGATAAATATTTTTTCTTATACAGATGATGTCAAGGCCCTACTTGGATTTTGATGTAATTGTTGAAAATTACTATGTGATCCAAAAAAATAGAACTGTTGCATTCCATACTTTTTGTCAAAATGTACTAGCATGGAAATATGCACCTTTGCAGATTTTAGGTGGCATTAGCAGCCTCATCACCTGTTAACAAACAGCTAAAATCCATTGTTCTTGTCTACAGCATATATAAAATGCACAGCATCCTCAATCAAATATTTGCACCTGTTTTGTGCAAAATACATGCTTCCCTAAAATAGAGGGTAAGGAAGAAGCAAACCTCAGGTTTTTAAATGGGACCAGTTATTTGCACTATAGTTTCTTTTTGCAGGACTGTATCTTTAGTTGAAAGGATTTTGCTGTCCAGTGTCTGTAATAGTTTCCTCTCCATCAAACTTCTTCCTTTATTTTATACATAACTGATGCTTATGCAAATATTGAGTTATGTTTAAATGAAAACATTAATATGGAATATTTATAAACTATTGTCTTATTTAAATGTAAGGATTCATGAACTTATGAAATTAGCATGGTGATTTTATCCCCTTGTCTTTAGTTTCCTATTGAGTTTAGAAGATTTTCAAAACATGGTGGAGAATTGTCTCCTTTTTCATATTTCATAGTAATATCCATGATTCTGGCATGCCCTGTGGTTATAGAATTATAGAACTTTTTAGGTTGGAAAAGACCTTTAAGATCATCAAGTCCAACCCTTAACCTAGCACTGCCAAGATACCACTAAACCATGTCCCTCAGCACCACATCTACACATCTTTTAAATTCCTCCAGGGATGGTGACTCATCCACTTCCTTTGGTAGCCTGTTCCAATGCTTGATAATCCTTTTGGTACAGAAATTGTCCCTATGATCCGATATTCACCTCCCCTGGCACAACTTGAGGCTGCTTCCTCTTGTCCTATCACTTCTTACTTGGGAGAAGAGAACAGAAGTAAACTCTATTAAAGTTTTATTTGTGTTTCACTTCCTTTCATCATAGAGAGTTGGTCTGGGAAGCTTGTTCTGGCCTAACATTGGGAAGCATAACTTATTCTAGTAGTAGCATAATAAGGGACAGACATTTATGTGAAAAAAACATCAATGGTTACTTTGTGTGTAATCATTTTAGAAACTTGGGGTAGCTGTATGTATGATTTCATGATTTTTCAAACAAAATTTTAATCCTTCAAAAATGTACGAATGCTTTTGCTACCTGCAACAGAGAAGAAAACATCACTGTCATATCCTCAAAAAGGCTTACTTCTTGCTGTTGTTTATTGGATAACATTGCTCAAATTGTTTTGAAGGCAAGAGTCTTGTATTCCTGTGATGGGCTGTGTGTAAGATTTGAAAAGTTTTTGAAGCAATTTTGTTAGGGAAAGCGGTAATGTTGCATGTCTTTGTGAACATTTAAAAGTGCTGACACATTGCTTTCATTACTGAAAGTGCAATTTAAGACCTAATGGAAATATCAAACTTTCTGTTGCTGTATCTGTCAATATGTCAGCTTCAGAAGCAGTTATGCTTAACTTTCCTTGTGCTGCAGGAGGACAATTTGAACTTGTGGTTACTGGTGGGTTAACACTACCTCTAAATCTCATCGTTCTGGCTCGTATAGTATTCAAGCTCATCATTGTGAAATACAAGCAGTCTAAACCCCTGGATTTAAATGCTTTGTAACCTAATACCTTTTGGTGTGAAGTCTAGTTAATATAAACATAGCTTTTCTGCCTTTGAATCCTGCACGAGTGGACATTCCTGTTTTGTGTATTTCCGTACCAAACAAACCAAACCCAATCCAATATTTTAAGTGAATTCTCTCTCATCACTAAGAATTGTTATGTAAGTTGAGCTTAAATTGCAAACTGTTCTTTACAAAGTATCACAGAATCACAGAATAGTCAGGGTTGGAAGGGACCTCTGGAGATCATCTAGTCCAACCCCCCAAGTAGCCAAATTTAAGTCAGCTGTAACTGTACTACCTTTTTTTTTCTTAAAAATTACCATGCATATTCAGCTGAGAATTTGAAACTATGCAGGTGGCATAACATCACAAATATTCACACTTAATTGCTTCAAAGTGTGTTTCTAAAAAGGATACAAAAACATTGAAAAGAATACGTTGGATACAGCTTTGTTACAAAAAGCAGAATAAACATTACTCATTCAAAAATAATCATAGAAAATAATTTCTTAGAAAAAAATCACATGTGATTTTAATTTTTCTAACACGAGCTGTTTTAAATGAGTCAGAGAATTATTGACACAGTCTACTTTAAGCATTGTTTAGCTACAATTCAATTAGCCTAAGTTTAGGACAGACATTCTCTCCTTCAAGAAAGGTGAGACATCTGGAGGGTGAGGCATTGAGTAGTGCAGTTGAGGAACTCTAGAACACCTCCCATTCCCTGGCATCACCAGAGCAGCACGTTCTGATGACATGCTGACTGCAAAATCCCAGGGTCATTAGAAGATGTTCCAGCGCTGGACCGTATTAGGAAAAGCATCACCAGGAGTTTGAGGAAGGTAATCCTTCATCTCTACTCAGCAGTACTGAAAAACTTCTGGAGTGATGGGTTCTGGATTCCGCACTACAAGTGAGACATGGACTTACTGGAATCCAGCTAAGGGCCACAAAAATTACGAAGGGACTGGAGCATCTCCCATACAAAGAGATGCAGAGAGAGCTGCGACTGTTTAGCCTGGAGGAAAGGCTCAAAGGGATCTTATTGATGTGTATTAATACCTGATGAGAAGGAGTAAAGAAGACAGAGACATAATCTTCTTAGTGCTACACAGTGATTCAGGACAAGAGGCACCACTGGAACAGGTTGCCCAAGGATTCTGTGGAGTCTCTGCCCTTGGAGATATTAAAAACCTGACTGGACACTGTCTTGGGCACCTGCTATAGTTGTCCCTGCTCTGAGCAGTGGTTTGGACTAGATGACCTCCAAAAGTGCTTTCCAACTGCAATCATTCTGTGAGTCTAAGATTCTATGATATGTCAGATGTCACTGCAGGGAGTAAGGCTGGAAGGCACTCTGAAGAGCTACACCTTCCCCTCAATGTATCTATAGGCTCATGTTGCTCCAATAGATGCCCATAGTTAATTGGTATGCAACCCAGCACCTACAAAAGTAGGTTCTAGAGTTTTATGGGATATACATAGTTTTGAAAAAAGTCTGACCAAGATGGATGTCCCCATCACCAGTTCAACTTTCATATTTATTAGTTCTATGACAGATGTAGGATCGGCAGTCTGGTTGTGCTAATTGCTGTTGCATAGTAATCATGCTATGCTGTAGCTGAAAGAAAATACACGCATATATATATGTGCACATATATATTTACCTATAACTAATATCTCAAATTAGAAATAACATCTTTTCAGACTGTCTCAGTGGTCAGAGCAATTCAGAGTGGTTATATAAATACCTATGAGCCATTTATAGGGAATGAAAGGTACGAAACAGCTGTCTTTTTTTTTGGAATTCATTGCATACTGCTTCTTTCTGAAACAGTTTACTGTGAGCTCGCAGTCTTTTTCATACCACATGCTAGTCTTTGGTCTTTTGATTCAGTGACTCATGTCATCCATTGATCTTCATTGGTATTGGTACTGACAAGACAGTAAAACTAGCTGTTTGATCTAGTAAATACTGCTGATTTCTCCCCCCTCATTACCTCCAGCAAAAACCCTTCTAGGTCATGTCACAGGCTTTAAATGAAGTGGTTGATATCATGTGCTCTGGGGAATAATTGAAGTAAGCAAAATTAAATAGAATGCATGTTGTCTGTGTGTTGAAAGATACTTTTCCCTCTTCCCAGTATCCCTAGATCTGTCATAGCCTGTCTTAAAGTAAACAAATAATAAAATCCTTTATTTATTTTGAGATTTCTGTCCCTAATGAAAAGTGGGACATCAACTAGAAGTGAGCAAATCATACTTTTACAGAAGGCAGTATGCATGTTTTCATTTTTTTCTCAGCATCACGTAAATCTAGTCAAATAAGGGAAATTTAAAAACAAAACAAAACAAAACAAAACAATTACAAAGAAACTCAAAAACAGCATCTGAAAATTCCTAAAACAGAAACAACATTTTCCAACCAAGGAAATGCAAATTCCTTAAAGACCATAATGAACTATGGGAAATAGCTATCAAGCAAAGACACACTTCAGTACATTTAAAACATTTTTTGAAGAAAAACTGCTTAAAATGTTAACAAGTGTTTTTGTTTCTAAGTTGTTATCTCAATAAACACTCTAAAGTGCCCACTTATTTCTGAAAATGTAGATATATTGGGATGTGAGAAAATTTTATTCTTTCCGGCAGTTAAAATGTATTTACTGATAAGGGTATGAAAATGTCAAAGGTGTTTGTAAAGGTCAGATGGGAAGAATTTTAAACCACAGAAATCACAGCAACAGTGTTTTAACAAGTAAAGACATTTCCAAGTCCCTTCCCCAATTAAAAATAGTTGGTTTTGACTACTGTGTTTTTAACTAATAAGTCAACACAAGATTGACTAGATTTGTATGCTACATATCAGCCCGCAAATGTCTGTACCCTGTCCAACATAAAATCTGATCCTTGATTAGACTCTTAAGCCCAGATTCTACTAATCTAATTTTATTCTTCTAAAAATTAGATGTCTAGTCTAAATTTATTTCTTCAGGCCTCCCAAAAATCAGCAGAGAAGGATAATAATTTTTTCCACCAGAAGACATATGCCTGAGAGAGGTAGAATGAAGTACCTGCTGAAGGTGCCTATACACAGGTGCTTTATATAGTGCAGCTAACCCAGACTAGATGATCAGTTTTCATACAAATACAGTTGAGAGAAATCCAGACCTAATCATATTATATCAGTATAAATGGATGCTCAGTAATTTATATATCACTGTAAAAAAAAGCTCTTTAAAAGTGACATTGATATTTGACATGTCAATATACTGGACATTTTGACAGATCAGAATATGTGTCACTTCTTTTGTTAGATTTTGTAGACAGAAATATTTTGGATGCTGCAGTACAGACAGAAATCTGACAGGTTCGGGCACATGTGACAGTCAGCTTGATGTATTCTGGCAAGACCAGACTTCCTAGGCACGTTATTTGCAGTTGCTCTGTGTGAGGGCTGTTTACCTAGGACTTTTGGACTTCTAAATGCATGTTTATAACAGCTGCTCAAAGCTGGAGCTCTGAATGTTTGAAAATCCCAGGAAAATGAGTAAAGGTATTTTCTCTCACATTTTCTGCATGTAAGAAAAGAATATGTGATCTACTCTAATTTACCTTTGGTGTTGGGGGCCTCTTTGGGCTTCATATAGCATTGCACTTTCCCTCAGGGCTTATGCATAAACATCATATGTTAGCACAGAGATTGGTGACATAAAAAGCTTGGGCTAAGGCAACTGAAATGCAATAAAGTAGATGCAGTATCAGCAATGGTATGGAAAAGGAACTTGTGAATTAAAATTAGTTCCCTTCATCTTCCACTGTTTTCTTTTTTCCTTCAGATATGGTACCTTTACTCAAATAGGATACAGCCAGAGGAAAACCAGTTCATTTTCTTGACAGAAAGGAAGGCAGGCCTCAACATTTGATATGATGATAAGCAAAAACATCTGGCCTCAAAACTCTGTTTTGTGTAACCATTTATCACTGAAGAGTGTCTACATGTCTAGGGAAGACTTTGTTAGACATTAATGTGGTTATGAATAATTGGAAGCTAGCTACTGGATGCAGGCAAGTAAATATTTGTAAAAGTGTAAAGACTTCCATGAGTGCGTTCACACAGCAAATCAAGATAAAAAAGACAAGTTAAAATTTAAAAGGATAATATCTCCCATATAATTTTTACTATCAGTACTTGTACTAGCAGTACAAGAATTTTTTGCATTATTCTTGAAACAAATAATAACATTATTAGCTCACAACTGATGATAAATGAAAGGTTTTCTCTCATGACCACTATATTTTCAGGATATTTTCTCTTCAGGCATGTATGCAGTGATCCTCCTTCTCCTCTACATTTAGCACTTCTCTGTATTCATGCTGTCATCATCTCAAACTACAGTATCTTTAAAGTCTTCCTTGATAGACATTCTGTTCTTAAGCCAATTACTTCTGGTCAAATGCAATTTCTTAGGAGCAGGAGATCAAACCTTAGGCTCCCTTTACTCAGTTAAGTATTTCAACCACCTGTAAGATATAGCGTCACACTTTCTAAAAGTTCTTCTCCTCCCTTACCCTGCGGTACCAACCTGGTCATTAGGAATAATAAATATTGTTCTTTTCTGCTAGATAGTTGCAGACTTGAAAAGAGAAGTGGCTCATAGACAATCTGTCAGTTAACTCTTTTAGGTGGTAGATGGGTTCCTGAACTTTGTCCGCACAGGAATCTTCTGAACTTGCACAAATTCTCTTCCCATAAGGCCATTATACAGTCAGGTCCTTTCTGCTACATTTGACAAGAAAATATCACTTAATGTTTTTTGCATGTATGCAGGAGGACGTAAAAGATGATATTTGTTTTCCTGTATTTTTCTGATCATGCCTAAAAGACCGGTCACCTCAGGATGTCGAGCAAAAGAACATCTGATTTTTAGATGACAGTTATTTTCAACAGACCCTACAATGTTTGAAGCACAAAGGCTACAATAGAATTTGTGTTTTCTTACCTCATCAAACAAAAGAAACAAATACTCACAAAAGGGAATTAAAAACCTGTGTCTGGTATCAAAGCGTTAATGGAATTAAACCTATTTCTCCTTACCATAACAAGTTAAAGCTTTTCCAGTAAGGAATAGGTAAGAATCAGTTTTAGATGACCAGTTGTCTAATACATCTAATTCCTCCTTCTTCTCTTTGCACGTCAGCATCAATTGCCAAGTGAACAACTTAACTTATTTATAGAACAGGCTTCCACTTCTTTTCCATTACCTCCTCATCCTTCAAAAATAATTCCGTATATGTTCATTACAAAAAAAACCAAAACAAACAACTGAATAAACTACAATTTTCTCCGCATTGTTCCTCACCTGAATAATGCTGAGATAGCCTGATCTACCTTTACACTCTTCAGAATTAATTGCAATTCTTGTATGTGAAGACTGTAAGCTAATATTATTAAACTACGTTAATTAGTTGACAATACATACAGAAATGTCTTACCTAGCTAATGCATTTTCTTACAACTGATTTATCCCTAAAGACAGCGTTATCCATATTATATCAATCTATTTCAAGTAAGATTCTCATGATTTGGGATAAAATTTGTGAAAAAGACACCTGAATTTTGGTACCTACGTGAAGGAGCCTACAAGCCAGACAGTATCAAAGTTTCCACCATAGTCAGTGAGTATGTAGTGAATACATGAGCAGAACCTAGAGATCAGTTCTACTGACCTAAGATAAACAATCAGGGTTTCAGCGAGTTGCCCAGACAGAGAGGTCTAACGTCATTTGAGATAACCAAGGTTATCCCAGCTGGCTTCCAGCTGTGGTTTCTATAGAACACAGTTTGCCTGTAAACCCTGGATCACACCTGAAAACCTCATGTGAATGTCTTAGGTATAGTAGAATGTCTTAAATGATGCTCTGCATCTACATTAAGGCAACTGAATGCTGCCCCCAGAGGTTTGGTAGTTGGATCAGTCCCTGAATTCCATTAACTTTGTTGACTTTATCTACTTTGTCTAAAAAGGGAGCTGAAACATTAAAGAAGTGATTCAGTTGCTTAAATAGGCATAGGTTGCCACTTTAGACACGTAGCTGCTGCTCCAGAAGAATGGAAGTCTCCCATAAGTCTGTTTTTGTACCTGGCAGCCCTGTATAGATCCCACAGGACATCTCAAATGGTAGACATTTAGAACTAAGTTTAACCAAATAAATTATGTCCATGGTTCTTAAAGACACCTGAACTCAATCTAGCTATGCTACATGAAAAACAAAGTTCAAGTATTTTCTCACAGGTCAATGTATATCAAAGTGGACAATTTGATTTGCAAGGTAGACACACCCCAGCAATGATTTCTGGACAACTATTTTGATTTATCACTGATCTTAACAAGCATTTGTCAAAAAGAAATCAATTAAATCTTTTCGTTTTGGTACACCTTCTTCATGTGTGGGTGGCAGGAATTTCAACATATCATCAGACAATGCTGCGAAGGCTTTTCTCCTCTACCACTGAATCCCTGAGTGATAGTTCTTTGCTATTACCTTGTTTACTTTTACATGTTGCTTACACGGCATTTGTCTTTCATTAGAAAGTACCTCAAAATTAAACCTGTAACAAAAAGGGAATCACACATGGCAAAGGACCTCAAAGATTTTATTGTAAATATCCTGACATGCTACCTACAAACACTTTTTTTTTTCTGATTTTTATTCGTATTTTACATGGACTGCTGGTGCTGTAAACTGGGGCTTACTCGACCAGGTAGCTTTGTGTGTACTGTGACTGAAACAGGCTGCTGTCCTACACATAGGAATCTTACAGTTTGCTATAAGTTCCAAACTTGCGGTGTTTAATTATAAGACCTTGCAGACCTTCCTTCAGCTGCACAGTCCAGCAGAATAGCTCCTTATCCTTCCTTCTTATTACCTTTGCTAATTTCATGAATGCTTGGAGGGAAAAGAACTCAGATTTGCCTTTGTGTTCTTCAGTTTACTTCTACTCAACATAAAGAAGAGCAGGTGTCTTTTGCAAATGATGGAACTATATTGGAAGACACTTCCCCTACAAGCTACTGGCTTCTTGTTCTTTCAAAACTTTATCCTCTGGGACTTCACAAAAAGCTGTGAATTATCAGTAGGTTGACAACACTATCATTTATAGATGCTGGCAAAGTAAGCCATCCTGCTTTAAGCACAGAATAAATTACAGTCCTCAGTGGTCGAACTCAAAATGAAAGACAAGACACTCTATTTGTTCATAAGTAAATGTTTCCTTTTCTGTCTCATCAGGTATTTTTCAGAAGTCTGTTTGCTTTGGGGACATACCCCAATAAGGATTTTTGCCAACTGTCATTCTCCGTCTGCTATTTGATCTCATGATAATGTACCCATGTCATCACTTGGCTGCACAGAGTAGCTATTTCTTTGCTTTTGCCTCAGTTCTGATTGTTGCCTTTCATCATCTGTTCAAGTGTTATTTCACCAACTTTCTGTCATTTCTAGTAGTGCTTCCCTCCACTCTTTTAGCCATGATAACTGCCTTTTTAATAACTATTTTGATCTGAGCTACTTTACTGATAATGACCTTGCTCTGGTCAAATATCAAATCCCTTTTCTTCGTATTTTTCTATTCTCACCAGACGTCTAAATATAAATTATTTACTATTGCAAAAATATAAAGACTTTGTTCGTGTCCACTTCACCTGGTTGGGTCAGCAGTTCCCTGTCAATCAGTGATGACTAATAAGTCACTGACTTTTCTTCTTTTGCAGCTTCCTCTCCTGATAGTCACCAAAGAAGTGAAGAGCAGCCTGGAACTCTGTTCACCCAATTTAATTTTTGTAATATTTGAATAGTCTATTACTAAGTAAAGCTTCTCTGTGCAATTTAGATATGAATCTTCCATAGGTGCTTTAACTCGATCTTGTTGAAATTAAGAGGAAAATTATCATGTGTTTGTGAATTTTCAAAGTGGTGTTGTATACAAATGTCTGTTTATGAATGTCAAAATGAAGATGTGTACAAGACCACACATATGCACAATATGTCTTAAACTTTCACAGCTGAATGTTTATGTTTATATATCTAAACCAAATAGCTATGTTGCATGAGTGTGAGATGAAATAGATATATTAATTTTAAACCTGGTAAGATTTGCAATGTATTTCTTCAGGGTTTTTTAGAATTTACAGATTAAAATGCTGATGTGGTAATTTTTTATTTACTGTTTTGGTTTCTCTTAACTTTTATACTATGAATATTAAAATGATATATTTCAATAATAAGATAACATTGTTTCAGAAAGTAGACCCATCAACCCCTTCTGGTCAAAGCCAGAACCAGGATACTGACTACTGACAATGATTCCTTCCTAGGGGGGGTAGAACATTTTATAGTATATTGGCATTTTCTATGAGGCCATCTTTGTGTAAAAATCGAGTGCAGTCATGGAAACACAGGAATCAACATCTTCCACAAGAAGCTTACTGTCCAGTGCTTAGCTTAGTGCCCAGAAAAATTGCTCAGAAAGTGGGATGCTTAGCTTTACCTACTTCCTTCACAGGCTAAGCAATGTGAAATCCTCAAATCCTGCATCCTTTGTAAATCATATAGCCCCCCTGCCATAGGACCTCTGTCTTCCATGAGAGTATTGGTCACAGATGTGGAAATGCAGAAAAAAATTAAGGCCCAAGTGTGATCAGTGAAGTAAAAATTACATGGAAGTCTCAAATATTCATTCAACAACTTTTGCAAACGCATTCAGACAAAAGCAGTACTTATTGTTGCATTAAAGGAAAAAGCGTGTCATACGCTCCTTGACATACAATATTCTTCTCAGTTTAGTCAGCCTTTACTTCTGCCTACAAAGAGGCAACAAAAAGTAGAATGAATATATATTAGTTGAAGAAGTGATGGAATATATGGTAAGCTTTCAAGGTTTTATAAATCTATCACATGGGAAATAAATTAAGGGAAACACTGGCCTAATGACAAGCAAGCAAGACTTAAATAACTGGGAAAACAAGAAAAAAAAGAAAGAAAAAAGAAAAAAAGAAAAAAATCAGAGAGGCCAGATTGTTATAAATGTTCATCTTGAACCAGAATAATGAAGGCAAGAAGTTTTGATAATTAATTTGCAACAAAAGGCTTATAAAAAGAACTAAACAACTGATAAGGAAGTGGCTATTTGTGTAATACAGGATGCTATTTTACTGGCTACTTGGGATGAAACGATAAACTACTGGTTTGCACAGCTAGTAAAAATGGCATGTCTTGTATACCTCTTGCATGTCATGACATACTGTGTTTTAGAGACACCACCCTAGTATGAGGACTGGAGAAGGCTAGGGTCCATATACAGAGAACTAGTCAACAGCGTGAATGAAACGCACAAATTGAGCTGAGCAAAACACCAAATAAAGCCTATGGACAGATGATATCATTGGGACTAAAGCAATCTGTGACAGTTGTTTGGCTAATTGACTCCAGAGAATTTTTACCAAGGTGAATGGTGAAGACATCAACCATTGTCATTCTGAATGACCTTATTTTCCTACCCGAATGAAGATAAATCAACTTAAGTACAGAAGTAATCGATGCTCTCTGCTTATCTGGACAGAATTATTCCTATTTAAAATATTTACCAAGGAAGATGGGTACTTTACTTTCAATCTTCTAGTGGAGATAGATCATCTTCACACTTCAATTTATGGTAGGTATCAAAGGTCCATTATATTTTCATCATGTGCCCTAGGTAAATTAGGATTTTCAAACTCGACACAGAAAAAAAGAATTCTTCATTGAAATTTTTTTTTTTAATTTGAAGTTTTGAGCTATATATGTTTTTTTAATTTGAAGTTTTGAGCTATATATGTAACTATAGTTACAGCTATAGTGTCAGTAAGATAGAAAAAGCTAATGCAATAAGTTTTTTCTGTATTTAGATTGCTTGATGACTAGGCATTAATATGAAACCCTCTAGACTGATATTTTAGGAGCTAAGTTATTCCTCTGTCCTCAGAATTGATAGTACAATATTGTAGACACTGTTCTGTAAAAACACCCCAATGCTGCCTAGTGAGGGATGAGACAGGATCTGTTGAGTGACATCCTCAACTGGAGGAGGAGTGACATACTGAGATGCTAAAAATACTAGCATCTTTGAACTTGCTCATTGTGTGAGGCAGAAAGGTGATCCCTTGCTTTTTCTCTTTCAGTCTTTTGCATTGTTACTAGAATTGGAGAAATTGATTACTGAACTGCAAAATCCATATGCTACCCAATTGTTGTGTTATACAAATCCTTTTGATTCTTATGCGATAGAAGCAATTGGATGCATGTATATTTTTACTGCAAAGACTATATCTGAAATCTATAATATTGCACTTTTAATAAAAAATGATACTTCATGAAAGACAATTAAAAAATCCCATAATAAAAATTGATAATAAATGATAAATAAATAATAAATTTTTAATAAAAAATGATACTTCATGACAGACAATTAAAAAATCCCATTTGTCCAAGCTGACATCTTACTCATCTTTTTTTCCCTTCCCTTTTTTATGGCCAATTTCTCCTCAGAGATCTGTTTCCACGTGATTTGTTTCCATGACACAATCCTTTTAAAGAATCAGAACAAGTTGATCATAATTTAAAAATGTAAAGAAAATGTTTACAGCTACAGTAACCTGGGGAAGATGTTGAGTAATGGGTAGCAGATAAAATCTTTGTCAGTTTCAGAGTTAACGTCCTCGTTTATACAATAAGCATATCAAAAGTTAATAATTTTGCATTGTCTACACTAGATATTAAAATTGTCTGATGATTCTTCTTAATCTTAAAGTTTGAAAAAAAAGCAGAAAAAGATATGAATCCATTTTCAGGAGAATGAATGTAACAAAAGATAAGGGCATGTCTTGGCAATGTAAAAACAATAGCAAAAATTGTGTCCTCGATTTCTTTCTTTAATTAAGTTGAGTGCTCAGAGAGCAATGAGTTAGAGCAATGAGTTAGACCTTGCCTTTATTGAAGTCCATAGAATTTGTGCTGAATTAAATAAACTGACTTATTAAGCAAAATATAATTTTTTGCACTATCTCATAATTTGTTAAAAAATGTACTTTAATTCTGTTCACTGTGCTGTAGATTTAAAAACCTCAGTGACAATTAAGAGGAATAAATTTTCTGGCTAGTTAGGAACTATTCAAGCAAGATTCTTTTTCTGTCTTTTTCCTAATTTGGTAGGTCTGTTATATTTTGAAGGTGCAACACTTTACTGGAAAGCTTTTATGAAGTGGTAATGAGCAAATCTGTGAGAGAACATAGGCACGCTCATTCATCATCTCTCATTTTAATTTTTAATCTATTTTACTTGTATATAAGCATTACATGTGAAAAATGAACTTGTGTCTGGAGAAAAGTACAGTAATAAAAACTGCCTGATTCCTCCATGTTCTGCTGCTCTTCGGAAGAGGTTTTATTCTTTTTTTTTCTTTTTTTTTTGTTGTTTTTGTTTGTTTGTTTGGTTGGTTGGTTTTATTTTAATATCTTTGCTACTGTGAAGCTATCAATAGGACCTCCCTGATGCTTCTTATGTGAAATTCAGAAAGATTAAACAGTTTTTATGACAAATCTGGATTAACCCTGCAGTCAACGCTCACATAAGTACTTGGCTGATTTTAATAGTGGGTTTTCACCATTCACAACATGCTTATGAAGATTTTGAAGTGTTAGTGCTTTAGGAGTTCTCAGTCTTTCGTTGGACTCCTCCAGAAAACTGATTAAGATGTCTGGGTCTGGTGACAGGAAAGGATCTCTGTTGCTAGGTATTTCTTGTCTCTTTTTCTTCTTCTTTCATCATTCAGCCATTTCCCAATTCTAAGGATGTGGGAGTGCAACAGGGATAGAAATAACTTTCACTGCAGTGAATACAAAAACACTGCACAGGATGAGCTTCCCCAAAGAAATCGAGAAGCCACTGTCAGAGGAAACACCATGTTTAGGCATTCGAGAAGAAAGAAGAAATATCAGTGGCATTCCTATTTTCAGAAGTGGAATAAGAGCTTTACCTGGTTCAGGAGGAAAAAGGAGAGGAGAATTAAATTAATAGCCTGCCCTATATAAGTATTTTCTTCCTACCTTTGAGATAGTTAATTTTGTCTAGGAAACTGATGACTCTTTAGTTGTGTCTGACTGTTCTCTTTAAATCTCCCACTATACATCCATTTCTGCTACCACAGAAGTATGTATGCAGTGGTGCACAGAAATCTCAATCTTTGAGTATGGTGGGTAGCTGGGGAGGTCCATCAGGAACCTGTGCTGATCCTATCCCCAGCTACCATGGCAGTACTGCACCATAGGTGAGAGCAGACTGCATGGGGATTTTAGAATTGCACAGTTTAGACTGGTATAAATCACTTTTTGAGGGCTGAGGAAGTGGGGAGGGGTGTGTGTGCATATACTGCAATGCCCTGTAGCAGTGGTACTGCTGAAGTGGTGCAGTTTAAAGCTGGAATCATCAGTGATTCTGGCAGTTTTACAATAGTCAAACTTAATATACAATTGACAGAAATGAAGAAATTAAAAGCTAAACTGTAGTACTAAGAAGGGACATTTCCGTAAGTAATTCAAATGTCTGTCCAAAGTTTATTAGCCTTGTGTTAAAATAATAAACACAGTCTGGGTATAACAGGTGGAGTCATAGTGGTGATCTCCATGTATTAGTGAGCGGAATCTCACTGGCTTGTGAATGTGAGTTTATAGTTCCATGTCTGGGCTACTGACACTTCCAAAGAAGAATGATTTCTTTCTGATTCTATCTTAAAAAAAAAAAAAAAAAAAGAGAAAGTGAAAATAAGAGCAGATTAGTTAACCTTTTACCCCAAACATAAATCCTTGCAGAATGCAAAGAATGCCCACAAAGATGTCCTATAATAAGGCATGAGAATTTTTCTTGTTGTAATATATCTCAATGAATGAAAGCAATCAACACAGTTATCTGCAAAACCTAAGGAAATCTAATCATTAGCTGAACTGCTTAGCAAATGGCCCATATTAAGTGGTTCAATTCACAAGTCGTTTAGGGATGACAACACAGTAGCAAGTGAAGGAGGGATTGGGTCGTCAAATCAGGAGAAAAATGATCGTTGGTACTTAATGGAGGCAAACTGATACAACCACGATTCCTTAGCAAATGGACCTTAAATGCAACAGCACCTGCATGTTAAAATATTTTATGAGAAACCTCATGAATACTATTCTCACTGTCTACATGTCAAGATGTGATTTTTATTCAGTTTAGCACTCTGGCTGTGACTGTCTCTAGCAACAGAAAACTCACTGTAACAAATGACAGTGGAATAGGGGCTCCTAAATTTCTTGAACACTTTGAAAATGATATACTCAGAACATTAATGGTAATTACAAAAGGGATATAAAAATATTGTCTGGTTAAGTTATGGACTAGTTTTGGCTGGGACAGAGTTAATTTTCTTCATAGTAGCTTGTATGGTGCTACGTTTTGGATTTGTGATGAAAACAGTGTTGGCAACACGGGGATGTTTTATTTATTGCTGAACAGTGCAATGAACTCCTTATTTTCCTTTGCCTGTGTGCAGAGTTTTGCTTTATTTATTAAACATTTATTATTGTTCTGTTGCATTATTTCAGCCCACAAGTTTTCTCCCTTTTGTCCTTTGAATTTGCTTCCCTGTCCCCTGGGGGGGGAGTGAGTGAACAGCTGTGTGGAGCTTAGCTGCCTGCTGGGGTTACCTCACAACAATGCTATAACTTCCTATAAAATAGGCACCTATTCTAGCAATACAACTTACACAGTTTATATAAAGAAACCAGGTTGCCTATATAATTGGTGGGTGATTGTGAAGGCACTAAAGAAAACCTCAGAGCTTTCCAAATGGTTAAGAGAGTTAATTTGTAAGAGCCGGGTGCAAGGGAGTAAGCAACTCACCAAAACTCTGCCCTAGCTTTACAGATATATTTGGGTTTCACTTCATCAATAGTAAAACCTGGTTTTCTGCTTGAAGTACCTTTAAGTATCTCCAAATAAGTGTTAAAAATAAGTTATAAAGTAAATTGATTTGAGACTTCAAATATTATTCTTTGAGCTGACTCCTCAGGCCACTTCTGATCCTCAAGGTCAAAACTGTGTCATTTATGGGGATTTAAGACAATGGAAGAATTGTGCTTTCACTGAGACTTGGCCAGATTTGACATGTTTATTCTTTCACAAAAACAGATACACCTTTTCAACATTATTTC
The DNA here is from genome assembly GCF_965231255.1 of Vanellus vanellus. Classification (NCBI taxonomy): domain Eukaryota; kingdom Metazoa; phylum Chordata; class Aves; order Charadriiformes; family Charadriidae; genus Vanellus; species Vanellus vanellus. The sequence continues at coordinate 105,110,746 of NC_138907.1, forward strand.
AGTCCTAAATTCTTATATAACTTGCATAACACTATCTATGTCTTAGAAAGTTTACAATGAAGATAGGAAAAGGAAAAGAAAGAAAGAAAGAAAGAAAGAAAGAAAGAAAGAAAGAAAGGAACAAACAAACAAACAAACAAACAAACAATAAACAAACAAAAACCCCAAACCCACATGTACAAATGATCAAATGGTGCTTTTAGTATTTTTATTCTATCTCCAAAGTCTTGATGCTAGCGTTTTTATAACAAAATAAAATTCTATCTCCAAAATATTTCCTTTTTGTCAAGTCTTTTGAAGTCTGAAGAAAGACACCGATGTAAATGAAGCAGAGGAAATTTGATTCCATATAAGATTGTATGCAGCAGAATGTTATTAATTTTGTTTATCTTTTCTGTATATATATGGTGACTACTTAATTTAATTACTATATATGAATGAGGTATCTCTATTTCCTTTCTTTGGGGGAATTTTTCAATAGCTTTAAGTGATCAGAAAAACTGAAAACATTCTATTATAGTATGATTTCAGTGCGCAAATTATTCACATGCAAAATGAATAGTTTAGGAAATGTCTAATTAGCTGAATACCTAAAATATGAACCAGTTAACAGTCCAGAACATGTTTAATTGTCTATTTCAGATTAAAGACAATTACAATGCCAATTAGTTATGGATAATTTAACAATGGTTGCTACCATATGTAACATTTCGAATTAGATGTCACAGATACAGTTATTGTGGTTCATCAGAACATCCTATTTTATATATTTATTTTTCAATGGAGTGTAAATAACTATTTTCTAAATGTTACTCTGCACTTCTCTTATTTTAATTAGAAATTTTTCTCCTTAGAAAACAAGGAGGTGTTGAAATTGTTTGGAAATTTCAATCTTCAGTGATTTTGTGACATACTTTTAAAGTGGAAAATAGTAGAAAAAGTCGATGCAGTGATTATAGATATTGTTAATGGTGGAGGGAAATCCAAACATGGCATGAAGAGAGTTCTAAAGTGAAGACATAGGCCAGGTAAAGTAAGTGAAAAATGCATTTTAAAATATATAAAATATGTAGATTGAAACTGTAAGGAAGTTATCTTTTGGGTTATGCTCATAGAGGTTTTCCAGGTGTGTAGGGTATTTGTATATAATGCTGAACACGAGATACTGAAAAACATTGTTTAGACTTTTTACTTACTGTATTAATATTTCTCATCTTCTGTATTTATCTCCAGAACTATTTTTTTTATTTCACCAAAAATACCAGCTTTGTAATTCAAAGACAACTTTTTTTTTAGAAAAGTCATTTTATTTTGCTTTATTGCATAATCATCCTGAAAGGGCTAGAACACAAACAAAAGAGAAAACATTAGGCCTTTTTGCTGAATACATCTCTGGTTTAAACAAATCCAATTTAATTCCACCAGTGCTTAAATCTACACAGGCCTACCTGTGGGCCCCTGTCCCAGCTCGGCCTAGGCCCATCCCCATGGAGGTGCCTGATGCCTGGGGCTGGGGCTGCCCTGGTGTTGCCTCTGGCTGCCCTGCTCTGGGCTGAGGAGGTGGGACGGGTCCTGGTAGCCGGCCCCTGTTCTGCCCTGCCCCAAGCCCTTTTCTCTGGTCTCTCTAACTGTTGTTAAGATGTGAGAAAATGTGTGAGCTAAAAGCATGCAAGAACAACAAAATCAGAGACAGAAATGATTGAGACCAGAATAGTTAGCAGCTCAAGCATCTAATAGGAATAGTAACAAAAAAGGATACAAAACCCTAAGATGGCAACTCAGCAACTTTGAGGATTTGTCTGGCCTAAAGAGCCCTTATAGAGCCTGGCTTGTCCTCACTTGATTGAGGACTGGCTGAACAGCAAAGGCTCATTAGGTCCCCCGTCAGGGGTTGTGAGCATATTAATATTACGTTAACTCATTAGCCCAAAACATCAGTTGTGTGCACTAACCAATAAATAACTGCTTTGTATAGTTGTCGTGGTTTAACCCCAGTTGGCAACTAGAACCATGCAGCCACTCTGTCACCACCCCCCCCCCACCAGCCCAGAAGGGTGGGGGAAGAGGAAAAAAAGAAAAGAAAAAAAAGGAAAGGGAGGGAAAAAACCCTCATGGGTTGAGATAAAGATATTTTAGTAAAAACAGTAACAGATAATGAAAAATAACAATAATAATAATGACATGGTTAACTTTCACTGCCTAGTGAATTGGAACCGTCCCAAGCAGTGATCGTGGATTCCTAACTCCCAGCCATTCATTTTCCATGAATAACCACTGATATTTCTTAATTTTCTAAGTGATGTACCCAGGCTTCTTCTCTTTGCCAGTGGCTCTCTAATGACGTATATATACAGTTCTTATAATGAAGCTATCTTTGATATAAACATCTATAATGTTATACTTAAATGAGAAATGCAGACAATCATGTTTCTCGACTTGCTGAGACTTAATCACCAGTGCCTTTCACCTCCCATAGAGATTTACAAAGCGAAGAAGATGTAAGAACTGGTATATTTTAGCATTGCAGGAGTAGTAAATTGAAAGGATGGCATCAATCTGCAGTAGATGAAGACCAGGACTGTTATGTTTTGAAAATGTGTTGCCATTGTAAATGACTAGAAAAAGACAAAAGTAGTGAAAAATCTGGTTCTACAGAACTTACAGTTTTGTCAATTTTCTAATGTTTGTCATTTTTCTAAATATTTTAATTAATTCTATACTGTAATTTTTAACATTTTATTTTTTACATGATATCTTAATTTGCCTTTGGAACTTAGTTATTTATACAGAACTATTGAAATATTTGCTCCTAATGGAAAAATATATGCAAAGCAATGTCAAACATGCACTTTAACTTTACATACATGGATAGTTCACCAAGCTCATTATATTTAAACACATGCATACATAAGATTAGTTTACATAAACATTATATAAATCTCTATTTTTCCTTGACTACAATATTTGTTATTCTGAGTTTCACTTATACCTGAGATGAGGTTCAGTGGATTCAAGTACCTGCATAATTCTTCTACCTGTTTGCTTGCAATTGTTAAATGCCTGCTCACCTGTCACAGCTGGTAAATATTAGCAAATTACACATTCTCTATTCCAAGGAAGGCTTATTCATTTTGGTTAACATTTGGGAGCTAACAAAAATATCTAAGCTGAGATACATGTGCCTTATGTCCCTGCTATAATCAGTGGAATAAGACAGGAAACTCAAAGACAGATTCTCATCCCTTTGTAGAGTACTTTGCTTTTCTGAAGCAGGAGTTGGTAGCCACTGCCTCTGTTGCTTCTTTCTTTCCATTTGATTGTTGCCTCTGGTAAAAATATTGTGTTTGTAAGGGCTCTGAATTGATATCCTTTGTCCTATCCTCTGATCAGTTTTCAAAACTTATTATAACTTCGCTATAAATAACTTTCAGGATCTCACAAGTGAACAATGCAGGGAAAATGCCATATAATGCCATTAAATCCTCCATAACTGGAAAACTGAGAAGCAGGTATCCACTTTAATTAGAATTTTTCAGCTCAAGGAAATGCAAAACTCTTCAGAGAAGTTAGATAAATTACTCTGCTGCAGATGATGCTGTACTGTGTTTTGAATTCACTTGTGGCACAAAATGGCACAAATTAAACCATCATGGTTCCTTCCTTTATGTACCAGATTGTATATAACCTGATACTAATGGACCTCTCAGAGAAGAGGGACAACACTCGAAACTTGGTTCTCCTGTGTCCTGGAAGACTCCACTAAGTGCTGAGCTGCTGTAGAAGACACAGATTTCCTCCTGACATATATTTAAATAGCAGTTATGTTTGTGAAGCTGAATGCTATCAAAGCAGAATTGTGCTAGAGACACACTGGGAGAGCCTCCTCTGGGAAGGCAAGCAGATTATGAGTAATCTGAATATCTTTAGTGGGTGTGTGCGGTAACTGCTGATCATAGAATCACAGAAGCATAGAATTGTCTAGGTTGAAAGGGACCTTTAAGATGATCAGGTCCAACCATGAGCCTAACACTGCCAAAACACCACTAAACCATGTCCGTAAGCACCACATCTACCCATCTTTTAAATACCTCCAGGGATAGCGACTCCACCACTTCCCTGGGCAGCCTGCTCCGATGCCTGAAAACCATTTCTGAGAAGAACCTTTTACTAATATCCAAATATTAGTAAAATATAATAAATTAATAATTTACTAATATCCTAATATCTAAATTTACCCTGGAGTAACTTGATGAATATAGTGCTTCCAAGAGATGAAAAGTTTTGGGCAAACAATTTTTCAGGCATAAGTAACCATCATGGAAAAAATAAATATTCCTACAAGTTTTTGAATATTCATGGTACTAAAAAGTTTTGAGTATCCAGACCTTTATCGTATGTGTCTTTGTTCCATTGTAAAGATTTTAATCCTTTTCTGAATTTTCATCTGGATCTTTGCAAATGCCTGTTATGACCTTTTCTATGACCTATTGCACTACAGAATAAGAGTGTACGGGGGGAGAAAAAGAGACTCTACCTCCTTCTACATTGCACAGTAGCCGGAAGATGTCTTCATAATGTATTCACACAAGCTGATTTTTCATTTATGCAGCTATTGTATGTTTGTTTCCTTTAGAAGTCATCTTATGTGTATCTCTGTCCTGGCTCAGGCTACACTGGTTCAAGTCCAAGTATAGGTTACAGTTTCATAGCAGAAATGCTTTGGCATAGCTCTAGCTCTAGCTATCAGTCCCCCGTGATCATGAATGTAGTCAGATAAATTCCAGTTTCTTATTTTAATAAATGTAAACGGGAAATACTTTCTCCCTAGCAGAACACATGAACTAGCAATTTCGAAGGGAATATGTATTTTACTTTTTCCTTTGGTCTTATACCTATCATTGGAAATCCAATCCAAAAGTTTTGTCAAGGAAAGTTGTGCTTTATTTTGCCTCTTCCATGCTCCCCATATTTTTACCACACTTCAGTACTCAATGACTGAGGACTTCACTAATTCCTATAATGTTTTAGAAAACATTGCTTTTGCTGGTCAAAGGACTGAGCTGCTTTCCTTTTCTCTACTTGGCCCTGTTAGAAAAAAAAACTAAATATGAATAAAGAAAAGCCCACAAACACTAAAGAGAACTAAAAAAGTGATTTCCTAAGGGACTCTGAAAGGTCTGGAATCCAGCAGGGAATAAAAGAAGCATTCATTAGACTTCTCTGCCTTCCTTTGAGCTAGTTCTGCCCTGCCAGATTTGCAGGACCTCTGCAGAAATTGTATGTACTTTTCATTTGTCTTCAATGTTCCTGGCAGCAGTTTTGCAGGACTTTCACTGATTTGTATGCATTTATAATCAGAAGCTTTGTCTTCTGGCTATATAGGGAAGCCAGCCTACCCAATATTCACTCACAGAATATGTTTTTCACTAGCACAAAGCAAATATGTTATTGAGGGAATTGTATGCTGATATCTCCAGATACTGCAGTTGACTGAGGGTGTTTTAACTACACCCTCATGAAAAGGTGTACTGTACATGAAAAGCACAGTTGTAAGCATTCAATTTTTTTTTTTTTTATTATTCTTTTTTCGTAAAAAGTGTAGCCACAAAGGAAAACTTTTTGGTTTTTAATTGAAATGTTTATTATATACTGATACAAGGAAAAAAATATTCTCAAAGAAATATTAAAATAAATCTGTTGGTATAGCTGGATTTGAAAATGAAGAAAATTTTTCTTTCATCATTTTTTCCCAGAACTTTGTCAGAGTAACCATTTTTAGTTGTTACCAGTGGTCCAGCTCCTTAAACAGAACTCATTAATCCTTTTGAAGGAGACAGATGTTTTTTGTAAGTTTTCAAAGAAATGCTTAAATTAAAATCCTATATGGATCAAGCCAATAATTAACAATTTATATATCAATTTCAAAAGTAAAGTAACAATATGATGTGGCCCAAATACAGCAATCATCATGTTTTTTCAAGGACAATGGGGTGTCCATGAACTTAAATTTAATAAAGTTAAAAAAAGAAAATAATCAGTTCATATAAACTTGAAACAAAAGTTAAGCTCCCAAAGTATTTAGGAACTGAAAAAAAATCTGATTTTCCTATATTGATTTTTAACAATGCCTTTTCTTTTAGATGCTTATATTTTAGGTCTGTAAGTCCAAATAGTGGTATAATTTAAATTAATCAGTGACTTCTAACACCAGATGGTCAGAGACCTATACAATGATACTACCACTCTATTCATGCTTCTTCGGACTCTTCAGACTTATTAGGTGAAGTTGAATAGCAACGGTCAAGATCAAAACCTAAATGGGAGCAATTGCAATACATTCTCTTCAAGCTGTGTACACTTTGAAGCAAAGTCAAAGAAAGAATAATTTTAACAAAAACTCATTTATTTCCTTTTGGTTTATTGTATTTGTTTAGAGAACAGCAATTAGCAATAGCAAATATGTTTAATGAGGGCAATAAAAGACAAAGAAATAACAACTTATAAAACTTTCCTTTTGAACCAATTTACCAAGTTCAGTGAGGTTTATGTACTATTTATGTTTCCAATAGTTTTTTTCTTGTCTTTTCTCAAATAAGTGATGGAACATTCAAATGCTCTGTCTCCATCTCCTGGCAGATAACAACTAAGAAAAAAATGTGGACTGGAATACATGAACCTGAAGGAGAAAAATTAGGAGGAATTAAATTGCTGTTTCTTAATTTATTTGCAACTTTTCCCAATTTCTAAAATCATTCCAAGTTATAGTAGTGTAGAGAAACAGAAAACAATGATAATTTTATGCAGATAGAGTCAAAAGATCTTATTACTTTGGCAATAACTCATTGGAGTTCTTCAACCCCAATTTTCCATTAGAATGAAACAGGACAACACCATTTAATGTCTTGGAGAAATGCCATTTTACAGTAAATGTGTATTTGAGGAATTTTTAAATCCCTAGATTGATAATTAAAAAACCCCCATGATTTAATTTCCATTTGTTGATACAACTAAAAATATAGTCACGACTTTGCTCTAACTAGTTTATCTGGAAATAATGTACTTTTTCATGACAGTTACTGTATGAAAAATTCCATTTACCTTATGTGATTTCCATGTAATTCTGAAGTTTGTTTACCTCCCCACCCCCTTGTATTATAGGTATTATCATAGATCATACTCCCAAACGTGGTATATAATTTCTTTTGAATAAATGGTAAAAAAAAATTAGAGGAAATTACAGCAGATATGTGTGACTTCTTTCATTAAAAGCAAAGTTATATACTGGTTAACACTGCTGTACAAATCAATTAACATTTGACACACAAGTATAAGGAAGAATGTCATTAAAGACAGTCTTAAAGGAATAAGTTGCTATTGCAACTCATGGCAGATGACCTTTGCATAGAGCTTATATTAACATATTTTTAAATTTAAAATCTTCTATGCATTAACTACATCATAATCAAGTTGAAATATGAAAATATACCTAAACTTGGTATATCAACTCTCAGTCCATTTATCTGAGTAATACATTGCAAAAAGTAATACAAAAGTTTGTATTACAATACAATATGTTGTATTACAGAGTAATAAAATACATTGTGAGTAATACGAATGCAAAGCATTTTACACTGTCTCACATTACATCCTTTTCATGGATGTGATGGATGGACCACTCATTGGATAAGGAATTGGCTGGATGGTCACACTCAAAGAGTTGTGGTCAACAGCTCTATGTCCAAGTGGAGAACAGTGACGAGTGGCACTCAGGGGTTGGTACTGGGACTGGTGCTGTTTAACACCTTTGTCGGCGACACGGACAGTGGGATTGAGTGAACCCTCAGCAAGTTTCCAGATGACACCAAGCTGCGGGCAACAGTTGTCACGCTGGAGGTAAGGGATGCCATCCACAGGGACTTGAGAGGCATGCCTGTGCAAATCTCATGAAGTTCAACAAGGCCAAATGCAAGGTCCTGCACGTGGGTCAAAGGCAATCCCATGCACAAATACACTCTGGGTGGAGAATGGATTGAGAGCCCTGAGGAGAAGTACCTGGGGGTACTGGTGGATGAAAAGCTGGACATGAGCCAGAAATGTGCAGTCCCAGCCCAGAAGGCCAACCATATCCTGGGCTGCATCAAAAGAAGCGTGGCCAGCAGGTCAAGAGGGTTGATTCTGCCCCTCTACTCAGCTCTGGTGAAACCTCACCTGGAGTACTGGGTCCAGCTCTGGGGCCCCCAACGTAAGAAGGACATGGACCTGTTGGAACAAGTCCAGAGGAGGGCCAGGAAGATGATCAGAAGGAAGGTTCTGGGGAGACTGTATTGTGGCCTTCCAGTACCTGAAGAGTGTCTACAGGAAAGATGGAGAGGGACTTTTCATCAGGGAGTGTAGTGATAGGACAAGAGGTAATGGTTTCAAACAGGAAGAGGGTAGATTTAGATTAGTTATTAGGAAGAAATTCTTTACTGTGAGGGTGGTGAGGCACTGGCACAGGTTGCCCAGAGAAGTTGTAGATGCCCTATCCCTGGAAGTGTTCAAGGCCAGGCTGAATGGGGCTTTGAGCAACCTGGTCTAGTGGAAGGTGTCCCTGCCCATGGCAGTGGCATTGGAACTAGATGATCTTTAAGGTCCCTTCCAACCTAAACCATTCGATGATTCTATGATTCTATGAACACAAGGAATGTCTCCAGGGGTTTAACATGTTGTCAATAGTCAAATTATGAATTTTCAAAATTTCTTCTCCTTGTAGGTCTCCAGTCTTCCCCCAAGTATTATCTACTAATTTTCATTATTAGTTCTGTTTCAGAACACAGTATAAAGAAAGTATAAAGAACAATGAATGTATACCAATAATATATATTTTACTACATTTAAAAAACCCAAACCATGCTTATCATCACTAGTATGCAGATTAACATTTATATCTGTATGTAGAATTAGCAAAACAGGGAAACGGGAAAAGGTTCTAATTGTTGAATTCTTTCACTTATAAAATATTTTCTTTGAAGAACAAAGAAAATAGACACAAATTCTGTAACTGACCTTTACCAGTAAAACTGCAGAGTTTGTTGTCTTCACAGAGTGTTTAAAATGCCACTTTTTTATGTACTTCTCTAAGATGTGTTTAATTCATCTTGTTTGATATTTCTCCAAAGGAAAAAAAAATTCTCAGCATGATTATAACTAGTATTTTACTCATATAGAAAGAAAGAATTATCTTAGTAGAGGTTTTACAACTGCCTATCTCAGGTCTAGCTACAAGAAGAATGATAAATAAGATTTATAGAGACACACTACCCAGTTTAAAGAGTGCTAGAGGAAAGGTTACCTTTAGAAACCTGTACTACAGCTATTGATTTAAAAAATAGAGATGTATGTTAAAAATTATAAATAAAAGGAGGAAAACATTGAAGTTTTCCAGAGACCAACATCGTGATTTCTCCTTTTTCTTCATATTCAGTCAGTATTGCAGTACTGAAATTCAAGGCTTACCGTATGATCAAATAGAAAATAAGTTTCCAAAGTCACACTTCTATTTGTCATGGATAAACACATTCACAGAAACATATTACACAAGATTGTCACTGTCAGATGACTAATTATAAAATATTAGGGGTCAATTTTCCACATTAACATTAATGAAAGCTCTATACAGTCATTGAACAAAGTGTTATTGTGTGATAATAACATGCCCAGTAAGACTGTAAATCATAGCAATGAAAGCCTATTCACACCTACAGCAGGTGCATCATTACTCTGTAACACCCGAACACCTTTAGTGTGATTCTAAAACACATTTCCACTATAGGAAATACAAGGAATTATATATTGATTTAACTCATTGAGAATATTAGAATGTTTTCTTACAATCTTAGAAATCTATGAAAACAAAATCCCTGTTTTTTTATCACACTGAATTCCCAAATGTTTGTAAATTAGAAATAAATATATGCTTTTGTTAGCCTATTTTTTCAGAGTACTGAATTTTCGTCATATAGTTCAAAGTTTTTCTGGATTGCTTTTATCTTTTCATATGCCTCCACTAAAAAATAAAATCTATCGATCAACAGTGCAAAGTTTGTGAATGTAATGTAAATAAACATCAGAGAGGTTGGAGCTCAACTGCGTTACTTCCCTTTCAAAAGATCAGTGAGACCAGAATGAGTGTGAAGCACTTTGCTATTGCATGTGGTCTTCCCTCACTAAAGTCTATGAATATATACATGCACATAAATCTCTCCTTTGAGCGGTGAAGAAGAAAATAAATTTGGATGCTTATGTAAAATATAAATTGCTTGTTTAATGTGTGACTTTCAAAGTTTTCCCCTTACAATTTGAAAATGTTCATTACCAAGCTCTTCTGCCTCAGTGAGAAACATACTTTGTTCGCAGAGCTGCACTGTGAAATGGAAAACATTTTCTTCCTGTTTTCTTTCCTGGCTTCAGAGAACTCTGGGCAAAAGAAGGATGATAAAGGTCCTCTTTGGCTAATCTTAATTAATTTATGTACTTAATATAGCTACTATATTTAATACGCTTATATATTTCTGTTGAGTCAGCCTCTACTATATACTTCTGTAAGGCAGCCTTTTTTATTTCATTTTTCACCCACCTGCAGAAATACATATCTCCTAGTAAGCAAATTGGGCAGTCACCTCTCCAGCTTCATAGTTCCAGATTTAGGCTGTATTTACACAATTTCTCAGAAATAGACCTTACTGCATCATGTGTTTCACTTATACCTAGCTGCAGCCTCATTCAAATGGTATTAGTGGATATTAGATTTGTGCTTCAAAACATCAGATGTACTCAATTTGTCACTGAACTATATTATGCAAGAATTAATTTACTGTGGGGACACAGCACTATCCTATCTGGCAGGCAAGGAGTTTCGCTTTGCTACTCACTCCATACTACACTTTATACTGTGGTTGAACCCAGTTTCATTTCGCTGGTATAATCATGGAATCACAGAATAGTTTAGGTTGGAAGGATCCTTAAAGATCATCTCATTCCAACCCCCCCTGCCAAGGACAGGGACACCTTCCACTAGACCAGGTAATGGTCCCTATACCAGAAAGCTATATTTTATTTATATTTGATGTGAGCTGGTTCCTTGATCAGCTTGATGACTGGAGGATGGCATCAGTATTTATGCAGTTTCCAGGGGATTCAGATTCCTACAGGACTAGATAGGAGCTGAGCAATGACTTCAATAGTGTTAATGTTTCCTAAATTATGGGCATACTTCCCTAAAGAGGCAAATAGGCACCTATGTGTATTTGAGGATCTGAACCTTAGTTATACCTATGAAAGGCAGACACTACTTATGGAGTCCATGAGTGGCTTAAGCAATACCTGGATAAAAGTATCAGATTATTACCCAAGACTGAAGATAACATGCCATTATTTTCCTTGAATATACATAATTATCTGTTTTGTAAATCCAAAGGTAATCTATTTGTAAAATAGTTGCTACATAAAAAAGAAGAAATGTATGGTTTGGTTATTGTATTTGTGAATATAATAAACACTTACAGTGTCCTTTTATATTCATTATAACTTTTGTCCCAATTCCTTGTCAAGGCATTGAGTTTACAAGGATTCTTGACATTATTATTCGAAATGCAGCACTGTAATTCTTACTTCTGTGCTTTCATGATAGGCTGCGGCACCTCTGATTACGACGTGTCACTTTCAAAGGACAAGTAACAGACTTTCTAGCCAAAGTTTATATCCAGGATCTGCAAAACTGTCCAAACTGCACAAAAGAGAGAGTATAAGGGCACTTATCTTGATAAAAGAAAACAAGAGAAAATGATAGTCACATGACTGTATGATAAATGACTGTGATAACTTTTGCTTCATTTTGTTCTGATGGTAATATGGATATGAAGGTTGTACAGCCAGGTGACTGCTTACTCATTGTATAATACAGTTAATGAGCTGCATTTGCGACATTAGTATAATCTGTCTGGTTCGTAATGTACTATAGCACATGCATTATTCCACTGAATGATTTATGGGATCTCTATTGTGTTGTAATGCATTTCCTAGGGTAATAGATGAGATGGATTATCTTGTGTTTCCTAGCATAATGTAGTTTTGTACATCACAAATATAATTGCCTTATAAGACATCATATTTCATTAACCAATAGGCATGATTTTGATGACAGGTGTCCCTTCATTAATTTAACATTTCCTTTTCCTTGTTATACAGTTCTAAGCATCTCCTAAACTTTTCTATTATTTACAATCTTTCTTGTTACTTTGTTTGTATCCACTATTCTATAGTTAGATATTTAAATGTTAGCTCATAGGAATCAAAAACTATATTTTAAAAGCAAAAAAAAAAAAAAATTTAATTAATTGTTGAGGTTTTTTCATTCATTCATGAACAATTCCTAGTCTAGATCAATTTCCTAAGGAAATAGGTCTTGGCCTAAAATTTTACATCCATATGTGGGTGTCTGTTTGTTCCCATTTTCCACCATTCTCAATCTGGTCTGGCAAGGAGGTAGATCTCAAAATTGTTGAATTTCTTCAGGGTTTGTGAGTATTAGTAGCTGGTGCTGGTTGAGGGGAAAGACACCGCAAGTAATCTTATTATGATGAGAACTAAGCTGTATAGATGAAAATTAGGTAGCTGGTCATTAGGTTCTGTCACAATTTTTGTCATGATTTAACAAAACAAAAAAGTCACATCTAGAAATTCCTACCAAGAGACTTTGGAGACTGCCAAATATCTGGGTTCATGTTTTAAATCTTTGTTTGTCACTTACATTTAGCTGGATTTTCCAGGACTCTTATCCTATAATGAAAATGCAGAGAATCCTCAAATATCGTGATTTGACAGGTAGGGACTCTATAAGTGACAAACAGTTAAAAATAAATATTTAATCTACTCATTTGTAGCGATATGCACTTCTGAAGAAAATGTAGTCTAATTTTATACAATAACATAAATATTTGAAGGAGCAATTTTTCAAATCGTAGCTATTACCTCTCTTTGATAAGATACATTTTCAATAAGATAATAGCATAGTTTGAGTTCCACAAGAGTTTTTATTTCTTTTTTCTTACACACTTTTTGTAGAAGGAGGAAAAAGGCAAAACAGTAAAGTCATTGTAAATATGTGTAAATTATATGTTTATCATTAGAAAAAAGCCCCAAACAGCTACAATTTTCACACATTTTTCTCCCTTGCAAGTTTGAAATTGTGATAACTACAGTACACCCAAAATACCAAGTATGTCAAGAATTAAGCTTCCACATTGTATTGTATTTACAGACTATGTAATTTTTTGAATCCTTGCCCCAAGATAAAAATGCACAAATATATACATTACCTGTATATTTAGACAGCTAGTAAATCCAACCTTCACCTTAGTTTCCTCAGTAGAATAGACAGAAAATAAGTTTAATAGCATTTCTAGAGGTTAACGTACCCAGCCTTTGGTGAACCAAGTTATAAAGTGAATGAGTTCCAGAATAAAGAACGCTTACAGTGAATTGCTCTTTCACTCTACTTCTCTTAGAAAACCTTTCATTTGGGGGGAAGCAAGTGGGGACTTGATTTTGCTGCAAAGAAAGAGGAGTCCAAGTTAGACTTCAGAAGCAACTTGCTATCTGATTTGGCCTAAGAAATTTTATTTTTAGATCTTAAACTTCTGGGAGCAGGGACTAACTTCTGTTACACATTTAAAAAAAAAAAAAAGCCTTATGCTTTAATGGAGACAACTGTGGGCTCAAACTCCCAGGTGAAGTCAAGTCTTTCGTTCTCCCACAAAAAGCTACCCCACACCTCAGCAGTTTCTATTCATTTTCTATTGGTGTATATATATCATTTTTCTCCTCTTGTACTGGCTTTTTTGTATTCAGCTCTGAGGGACACCACTTTTTCCTTTACTTAGGTACGTGACTTGTTCAGAGAGGCTTGATAGCCACCAGTGAGGTGGTTGTTTGTTTTTTTTTTTAAATAAATCTTATACTTATCCTTTCATTTCTTTTCCTTGCCACATCTTTTTTTTTTCAGGAAAAAAAGTAAAGTGAGATAAAAAGAGAAAAACCTACATTTTTTGAAATTATTTTCTCTTTTTTTTTTATCCACTGCCTGTAGTTGGACTGATTTTTCAGGTGAAACAGACTTCATGAAATGATCTAAGCATTTCAGTTTGAAATGTTTTTTAAAAGTCAGTTCTTTTCTGGAATAACTGCAATTGGCATGCTGAAATGTGAACAATTTCTTTTACAGGAAAAAAAAAAAGTATTGTGATTTTTTTCCTATGCAGTAAGAAATTTGAGAGCTTATTTAACTCAACATCTGTTTTATTGAATTTTTTAATTGAAATTTTGTTGGTCTAGCAATTGGTAACCCATTTCTCCATATGAAGATGAATAGCTTATTGTCATTGATAAATGGGTTTATCTAATATTACAATTAATGATAGGAAACCCCATTGCATTAATTGACCAAATGAATACCAGAATTACTGGATTTTCAGACAGCAATTGACAATTATCAAGTTAATGGTAAAGGGTAATATGTTAGGCTGATATCAGTTTTTTTAAAAGTTATATAATAAAATAGTATTTTAGTCATTAAAAAGCAGAAATAGGCATTAACTGACTCTTCTCATATGCCATCTGCTGTTAGCAAAATTGTGCCTGAATAATAGGCTGCTATTTTCTGGTAGCAGGTACTTTTTGACTCTCAGCCTTGCAGACAAAGTCCTAGGGAGAAGTTCTTTGCCTATAAAAAGATAATTAACATGATTCATTTTCAAAACTGCCTTTTGGCTTTTTAGTAACGCTGCATTTCTAAAGTCTGGGTTCCTGTAGTCTATATAGTGGGCATTCCCTATACTGGTCTTCTGTGTTCTCTAGGAATAATTCTCTATGTCTCAATGGAATCTAAAGATTCTGCTTGATAACTAGGAAGCAGAATAAGTAACTCATAGGATTGTACTTTAAAAATCAGCTGAACTATTCTAGGGCATGCTCCAGTCAATTGAAATATCTTTAAAGAAAGGGACAGTATCTTCTGAAGAAAATTACGTGTGCAGTGTCTTCCAAGGTCACAACTGAAGGAAACCTACAAGTGCTGCAACTATTTCCTATTTAAGAAACTGAGTTGCTTAAAGAACTGAAGATTACAAAGAAGCTGAGGGTGGTCCTTCAGTGCCTCAGTTTTTGTTTTATATTCCTTATCTTACTATAAATCAAACATATAGGCATTCAGTTCTTGCCTGGATTTTAACCAATGTTGTTATTCTGTATTGGCTTTCACTTGTCTTCTGCTGTAATAGTCTTTGCACTTCTTTAATCCAAAAGAAGAACATTTACACAAGCCAGATCAACGAAGGCACCAAGTAAACTGAAATTTGAACACACATTGACAATACTGTCTGTGGAAATTGCTGAAGTATAAAACATCTCCTTGTCTCCCAGATCTTTAAAAGTTTCTGGTTCTGATTCTCAGTCACATTAACAGTCATTTCAATATTAGTGAAACACTTTGTATCATTAAGGGTCTACGGAGTCCTAGACTTTAGAGATGTACTTAGAGGGATCAGTTTTTCAGAGTTTGCAGCTTTTTTGGTTTTATATCCACTACTCAGCCAATGATACTAAGAATGACATTTCTTAATTTGTAAATGACATAAAAGTAAGGGACCAGGAATCTTTAAAGAGCTGGAGGAAATGAGAAATGTTCTTTCAATACACAAAACTGCAGAATAATGAATCTCAAGACTGCAAAATAAATCGAAGTGTGACTGCTAAATGAAAAGATACTACAGCCTCTGACCTTGAGAAAATTTGTGTGCAATGGCAAAGAAATTCCTAAAGTCTTCATCCCAACTTGCCACTGCACCAAGTAAAATGTAAGAGACACTAAGTTGCTTTGTTCAAGAAGCACAAGATAAATCACAAAAAGTAGAAGCTGTGATGCATGAAGCTCTGACTTCATCACAGATAATACTTTCTGTGCTGGTCATCGGTACTCTTTTTCATATTAATCAGTGTTACATACTTTTTTTTTTTTTTAGAAGACTATTATGAAAAACAGATACAGCTGATACAAATACAGGTAAGCTTTGGCTAGGAATATAAACTGAAAACACGGTGTACTAAAAAAGAGACCAAACTAAAATAACGCTTGGAATTACGGAAAAAACAATAATATGCTATTCCTTTCTGTCTATAAACAGACAGTAACTTAGGAATGTGATTCAAAGGAAATAGTCAGCAAAAATCACATATTAAATGTTAAATGGTGGGATAGTATGAAGCACAATGAAAGTGCATTACTGGCAGAAAGTCTTCTTGGACAGAAAAAGAAGTAGAACTCTTCTGTAGCATACTTACTCCAACTAAGCTCTATGGTTTAACTATTTTTTTAATAGTGTAATCTGTTCTAAATGTGTTCTAAATGCCCTCTTCCTGTCCTTAGTTCTTATGAAAGCACTCTGAAGTTAATGGAATTGCATGAGCTATGTGTAAAGCTACTATCTGTCACTAAAAGAGATTATACTTAGACACATGATCCCTAATTTCATTCATAAACACTTTACAGTTGAACTTCCAGACCGTTGCCCTGTGTGTCTCTACCTTGATTAACATTTGATAATAAATCTGGCCAAAAAGGTATGAGTAAAATACAGAACAAAAAAAATGCACCCCAAATTACACTCCTACATTCTTGCTTAAATCGATTACTCTTCATAAATGCATGTGATGAAAGCAAGAAAAAAACTTAATATTCAAGTCAATTTCTACCATTTTGTTTGTAAAATATAGGTTTTTTCTTAGGGATTCCTATGGAGGTTCCTTGAAAACTGTACATATGCCTGTTTTATGTATCTGAATATTCATTTATTACCTGAAAATCAGAGTGTATTTCCTTCTGGCTCAGTTATCTGACTTTTTACCTTCAGTGAAATTCTGAGTGAAAGTTTGCTTATTTTCTTCAACCTGGTTTCCTAGTTGTGAATAAAAGCATACACTGAGGACTGCACAAGTATAATTGTGAACAGTTTGGTCTTGCAATTGGCACTTAAATAGCAATTTTAAATTATTGAGATAATTATTTCTATCTATTATTTTCTATTTTGATATCTCAGTAGCACATGCAAAGCATGATTGGGATGGGCCTGATTCTATCAGCATGAAACAAATCATGTTCCTTATTGTAAAGGTCTTAACAAAAAGGGAATGCTAAAAAAGTGAACATTTTTATGACTAAAATAGTGAGCTGATATGCTTCTGATCCATCATACAGACAAACTAAAACTACAGGTAGCAAGGGACAGTTTTTGCATAGTTGTTCTTTTCAGGGTAGAAGTATATCTCAGATATAAAAGCTGAAATTCAACATGGTACAACTCTCCAGTTCAAAATACACATTGAACCACATAAGCTCACCTAGTATTTGTCACAAGCGTTTATCTGAAGCTTGAATATCACATACATACACAAGTCACTCTCAGCTCATTTTTGCTTAACAATTTTTAGTCAGTGCTGTGCTAGTATTTCCTATCATGTACATTGTTTTGTTTGGAAGAAGTTTGAAAGAAAATTTCTGACTAGAGCTGACAAAAGCTAAGAAGAAATGATAATTTAATAAAAATCGTTGCTAAATGATCGACTCCCTTTAAGCTGTTAACTAAAAAATCTGGTGCATGCAGTAAATCAATTTCATAACTCTGGAAACAAAGCACACAGAAGAACCAAAGAACCTTTTTTTTTGGAACAAAATTGTTTAGTATACCAATATGTTACAAATTAGGAAAGTAAAAAACAACAACAGCAACAAAAAAAAACCACATTAAAAAAACCCCAACCAAAATAAAAACAAGCAAACAAATAAACCGCAACCAGCTAAGAAAACTAAAGGGAAATGACATTTAGGAATGGATAGCATATTAATTAGAAATTAGTTGTCTCTTGTCTCTGGAAAGAAAAAAAATAACAAACAAAAAGCCCGACAAAAAAAATCCTCAAGAAAAGTGGTTTTACTAAGTTGTCATATATGAGCATCCTGCACATTTTTCTCAGCCGCAAAGCACAACTGAGCATGTCACTCTAAGTCTCTAAGAAGTAACTGTTCTTCAGAACTCAGTAGATGTCTGCATGGTATATTCACACACACAAAAGTTAACTGGGACCATAGTGTTTTAATCAGAAATGAAAAAATATGGATCCATATTTAGGATATATATATATATATTCTTAATATCAGAATATTTTCTGATATTAAGGTAAATGTTTACATTTTGCTCTGTTAGTGGCTATTCCATGACATCCTAACATTTCCTTTGGATATCCGATAAAATATTTTCTGCCCAATAGACATTAAGTCCTTTATTGCCCAAGTAAAAATGGAATCCGTGTCTTTGAAAATAATGCTTTTGTCATTGTCCTGGTTTGAGGTAAAACAGAACCAATTTTGTTCTGTAACTTCGCTTCTTAGCTGGGCCTCTTCTAACAACTGAAATTAACTGCATATTGTGCAGACAATGTTCACTCTCTCAGAGTGATAAGACCAATTGTTTATAGCTGATGCCCAGGCGTGGTGTGCAGAGAGGCTCCTGCTTACACTTATTGTCATAACAGCCAAGGCCAACCAACTTTGTTATTTGCCACGTTGGAGGGTCGGAAGCGGAAAAGCATAGTGGGGTCCCACCTGGAGGGAGGAGCGGACAGGACAGGTGACCCAAAACTGACCAACAGGGTATTCCATCCCATCTGCCTCATGCTCAGTATAAAAGCTGAGGGACCAAAGGGTCAGGGGCTCTTCCTTCAATGGCCGACGTCTGAGGAGGACTCTCTCTGCCTGTGATCCCAATCCTGACTCCAGATCCGGAATCCAGTTCCCGTCCGTTACTGAGTCCAGCCTGGGACTGCCCCAGTGCCAGCCGGTGACGTGATTGTCATCTCGGGAGCTTGATACGGTTTTGTATATATTTTTCATTATTTCTTTTTATTTTATTATTAATACTTCATTAAAGTAGTTTAGTTTCTTCTAAACTCTTAAGTCTCTTTTTCCTCCTCTGCCTCTCTCTTTGTAGAGGGGTAGAGGGGAGCATCTGTCGGTCCCGTCTGGGGTCCCTCGGGTCCCCCGTGGTGGATTTGGCCTAAACCACGACAGATTAATTGGCGCCCAACGTGGGGCTCGAACAGTGCTCCACCAGAGCTGTGATAAATTGTCCAAATAGTTTGAATTCCAACTTGCTCAGAGATTAGAACAGACAGCTTGCATTATGTCGTTCTTAGACGAAATCATGTATCATGCCTTTAAACAGCTTTGTTGGACTTTAATGCAGTCAGCTTGGTCTAACCTGTCAAATGCGTTGCAAACTTCATTTATTCTTTGTCTTTTTATGGGAAAGTTTAAAGGTGCTATGTTGGTGTGGTTTGCAATTCAGATGTATAACACGATGAGTTGGGTAACGGCTCTACCTGTATATCTCGGGCATCAGGTGATGGATTCTGTTATTAATTATACTGTCGGTTCTACCTGGGGAATGTTTACTTCGCCCTTTGATACTTATGCTAATGTGACACCATCAGAGCTGGGGCATGGAAACCTTCTGGGCTCTGAGGATAAGGATTCTTACCTTCTTAAGATCGTGATTTTGTTGTCGGTGCTTCTGAATGTGGTGCAGGGGTGGTTTCATGTGAAACATCTGTGCTGGGGTAGCTATAGGGTACCGTGCGCTGCCGCCACTCAGAACCGCGCAGCCGCTCGGCGATCTGCAGCGGCGCGGACCGCGGCCCCGCCCAGCCCGGCCGCAGCCGCCCCCCCCAGAGCAACGGCAAAACCGGCAGCCGCCCCCCCCACCGCAACGGCACAGGCGCCTCCGCCGCCGCCGCCGCCTGCAACGGCACCGGCACCGGCACCACCGGCAGCCGCCCCCCCCACCGCAACAACACCGGCCCCTCCGCCGCCCGTCCCGGCACAAGCTACTGCAGCCACTACAACCAGTACCAAACCTACTCAAACTCCATCAAAATCGGTACAAGCTGCCCCGGTAACCAGGAGGAAGAAGAAGAGGTCAACTCCTTCCCCTACCCCTTACGACAAAGACCACCTCAAGTCAGATAGCCTGGGGGAGGGTTCTGAAGAAGATCCAGGGGAGGGTCCTTCAAGACCAGATAAGGGAAAGAGACCTTTGAAAACAGACAAAGGCGAGAGTCCTTCTAGAGCAGATACTGGAGAGGCCCCTTCTAGGGCAGCCTCACCACAGGAGGACTCAGATGTAGAGGGAGTTGTTAAATCCTTCTCTATGAAAGATCTGAGAAATATCAGGAAGGACTTTAGTCGTCATGAAGGTGAAACACTTGTCTCCTGGTTGCTCCGATGCTGGGATAATGGGGCAGATACCCTAGATTTAGATGGGAGAGAAGCTAGGCAATTGGGAAACCTGGCCAAGGATGGAGGTATTGATAAAGAGATTGGGAGAAAGACAAGCACTCTCAGTCTCTGGAGGCGACTGGTGTCAGCCATAAAGCGCAGGTATCCCTTTAAGGACGATATCGAATGCCGTCCAAGTAAATGGACCAACATGGAAAAAGGAATTAAGTACCTGAGAGAAATGGCTGTGCGAGAGGTGATTTATAGTGATGGGCAAGTGATTGTAGACCCTGATGAAATGCCATGCAAACAATCTATGCTAAAAAAGTTTGTACAAAGTGCACCATCAACATATTCCCACACATTGTCAACAATGGTCTGGGGAGGATCTGATACTGACACACCAACCATAAATGAAGTGGTTAATAAGGTACGACAGTATGAAGACAGTCTCTCTCGTCCCTTTTCTGTGGCAGCCATAGAAAAGCTGACTGTGACCACCGAGAAAATGACTGAGAAGCTGACTGTGACCACCGAGAAAATGACTGAGAAAATGACTGAGAAGCTGACAGTGACCACCGAGAAAATGACTGAGAAGCTGACTGAGAAAATAGAGCAAATGACCCAGAAATTAGTTGAGCAAACCGATAAACTGTTTGATAAACTAACCAAGGTGGAGGAAAAACTCCATTCTTTCCCTGTACAGACTCATGTTGCAGCTGCTAAGAGGAAACGCCCTCCTACTCAAGAGAAAAAACACCCTCCGACTCAAGACAAATCAAACCCGATGCGAGATATCCTGTGGTTTTGCCTCTGTGAATATGGTGAAGACATGAAGAAGTGGGATGGAGAACCTACCTCAGCCCTACAGGCACGGGTGCTTGAGCTGCAAAATGAAGCAGGTAGGAGAAAGGATTCTGACAGGAAGAAGGCTGCTCCAACCTACGGTAGGCGATCCTACGGACCAGGTAGGAACCGATCTGATAATCGTAGGTACTACGGTCAACATTAGAGGTGCCCTGCCTCCAGCCAGGAGGAGGAGAGGGACAACCGAGTTTATTGGACTGTGTGGATTCGATGGCCTGGCACATTAGAGCCACAAAAGTATAAAGCCCTAGTGGACACTGGTGCACAGTGTACCCTATTGCCATCGAATCATAAAGGGGCAGAAACTGTCACCATTTCTGGAGTGACAGGCGGATCTCAAGAACTGACTGTATTAGAGGCTGAAGTGAGCCTAACTGGGAATAAATGGGAGAAACACCCCATTGTTACTGGTCCAGATGCTCCGTGCATCCTTGGCATAGACTATCTCAAGAGAGGGTATTTTAAAGACCCAAAAGGGTATCGGTGGGCTTTTGGTATAGCAGCTGTAGAGACTGAGGATGTTACACAGCTGTCTACCTTACCCGGTCTTTCAGATGACCCTTCTGTTGTGGGACTGCTGGGGTTTGAAGATCAGCAGGTGCCAATTGCTACTGCCACGGTGCATCGACGACAGTATCGCACCAACCGAGACTCCCTGATTCCCATCCATAACCTGATTCGCCGGCTAGAGAGCCAAGGAGTGATCAGCAAAACTCACTCACCCTTTAACAGCCCTATATGGCCAGTGCGAAAGTCTGATGGGGACTGGAGATTAACAGTAGACTATCGTGGCCTGAATGAAGTTACACCACCACTGAGTGCTGCTGTGCCAGATATGCTACAACTTCAGTATGAACTGGAGTCAAAGGCAGCCCAATGGTATGCTACAATTGACATTGCTAATGCCTTTTTCTCTATTCCTTTAGCAGCAGAGTGCAGGCCACAGTTTGCTTTCACCTGGAGGGGTGTCCAGTACACCTGGAATCGACTGCCCCAGGGGTGGAAACACAGCCCTACTGTTTGCCATGGACTGATCCAGACTGCACTGGAGAAGGGTGGAGCTCCAGAACACCTACAATACATCGATGACATCATTGTGTGGGGTAATTCAGCAGAAGAAGTTTTCCACAAAGGTAGGAAAATAATTAAGATTCTTCTGAAAGCAGGTTTTGCCATTAAAAGAGGTAAGGTCAAGGGACCTGCACGAGAAATCCAGTTTTTGGGAATCAAGTGGCAAGATGGCCGTCGCCAGATCCCAATGGATATAATTAACCGAATAACATCTATGTCCCCACCTACTAACAAAAAGGAAACACAAGCCTTTTTAGGTGTTGTGGGTTTCTGGAGAATGCATATTCCAGGTTATAGCCAGATTGTGAAACCTCTCTATGAAGTAACTCGAAAGAAAAATGAGTTTATGTGGGGCCCTGAGCAACGACAAGCCTTTGAGCAAATTAAACAAGAGATTGTGCATGCAGTAGCCCTTGGACCAGTCCGAACTGGACGGAACATTAAAAATGTGCTCTACACCGCAGCCGGAGACAATGGCCCTACCTGGAGCCTTTGGCAGAAAGCACCAGGGGAGACTCGAGGTCGACCCCTGGGATTCTGGAGTCGGGGATATAAAGGCTCCGAGGCCAACTATACTCCAACTGAGAAAGAAATCTTGGCAGCATACGAAGGAGTTAGAGCTGCTTCAGAAGTAATTGGTACTGAGGCACAGCTCCTCCTGGCGCCCCGATTACCAGTACTGGGCTGGATGTTCAAGGGTAAAGTCCCTTCTACTCATCATGCCACCGATACTACCTGGAGTAAGTGGGTTGCCTTAATCACGCAGCGAGCTCGAATAGGAAACCCAAATCGCCCAGGAATCGTAGAAGTGATCACAAATTGGCCCGAAGGCAAAGACTTTGGGATGCCACCAGAGGAGGTGGTGACACGTGCTGAGGAAGCTCCACCATATAATGAACTCTCAGATAATGAGAAACAGTATGCCTTGTTTACTGATGGGTCTTGTCGTATTGTAGGAAAACATCGAAGGTGGAAAGCTGCTGTATGGAGTCCTACACGACGAGTCGCGGAAGCTGCTGAAGGACAAGGTGAATCGAGTCAATTTGCAGAGGTAAAAGCCATCCAGCTGGCATTGGACATTGCTGAACGAGAAAAGTGGCCAATACTCTATCTTTATACTGACTCATGGATGGTGGCAAATGCTCTGTGGGGGTGGCTAAAGCAGTGGAAGCAGAGCAACTGGCAGCGCAGAGGTAAACCCATCTGGGCTGCTGAGCTGTGGCAAGACATTGCCGACCGGCTAGCAAACCTAGTCGTAAAGGTACGTCACATAGATGCCCATGTACCCATGAGTCGGGCCACTGAGGAACATCAAAACAATCAGCAAGCGGATCAGGCTGCTAAAATTTTCCAGACAGACTTGGACTGGGAACATAAAGGTGAACTATTCTTAGCTCGGTGGGCCCATGACACTTCAGGTCATCAAGGAAGGGATGCAACATATAAATGGGCACGTGACCGAGGCGTGGATTTAACCATGGACGCTATTGCGCGGGTTATCCATGACTGTGAAACATGCGCCGAAATCAAGCAAGCTAAACGGTTAAAACCTTTGTGGTATGGGGGACGATGGCTGAAATATAAATATGGGGAAGCTTGGCAAGTTGATTACATCACACTCCCTCAAACTCGCCAGGGTAAGCGCTATGTGCTTACAATGGTGGAAGCAAGCACCGGATGGTTGGAAACCTATGCCGTACCTCATGCCACTGCCCGGAATACCATCCTGGGCCTTGAAAGGCAAGTCTTGTGGCGACATGGCACGCCAGAAAGAATTGAGTCAGACAATGGGACTCATTTTAAAAACAATCTTATAAGTAATTGGGCAAAAGAACATGGTATTGAGTGGATATATCATATCCCCTATCATGCACCAGCTTCTGGGAAGATTGAGCGATACAATGGACTGTTAAAAACCACCCTAAAAGCTATAGGAGGTGGAACCTTTAAAAATTGGGACAAGCATTTACAACAAGCTACCTGGTTAGTTAACACCAGGGGATCCATCAATCGAGCTGGTCCTGCTCAATCAGACCTTTTACATATTGTAGAAGGGGATAAAGTCCCTGTGGTGCATGAAAGGAATTTGTTAGGGAAAACTGTTTGGGTTTTCCCTGCTTCAGGCAAAAGCAAACCCATTCGTGGGACTGTTTTTGCCCAAGGACCTGGATGTACTTGGTGGGTGATGCTGAAGGATGGAGAAGTTCAATGTGTACCTCAAGGGAATTTAACCCTCGGTGAGAATACTCAATCCTGAGCAGTATGATGCTGATCACTACATAATACTAACAGTGTTCAATAAGTGTTTTTCAGAATAACACAGTGGTGATGAAACCTGAGCTAACTTCATCAAGTGGCGTCCAGCAAGCTCTTCAAGATGAACATGCTACCCATGGGCATGAACTAGAATGAATTTTGTACCATCTTTCCTACCCTGAGATGAGATCCTGCAATCATGAACTAAATGGACTTAAAAATTTGTATATAAACATAAACCATAGATGAGTGACCTGCATATATCCATATCATATATAACTGTGTGTGTGTAAGTTTGATGTATAAAAGTAATAGTAATCTGAGCAAGATGCAAATGGTATGGAATAAGGGGTGGAATGTCCTGGTTTGAGGTAAAACAGAACCAATTTTGTTCTGTAACTTCGCTTCTTAGCTGGGCCTCTTCTAACAACTGAAATTAACTGCATATTGTGCAGACAATGTTCACTCTCTCAGAGTGATAAGACCAATTGTTTATAGCTGATGCCCAGGCGTGGTGTGCAGAGAGGCTCCTGCTTACACTTATTGTCATAACAGCCAAGGCCAACCAACTTTGTTATTTGCCACGTTGGAGGGTCGGAAGCGGAAAAGCATAGTGGGGTCCCACCTGGAGGGAGGAGCGGACAGGACAGGTGACCCAAAACTGACCAACAGGGTATTCCATCCCATCTGCCTCATGCTCAGTATAAAAGCTGAGGGACCAAAGGGTCAGGGGCTCTTCCTTCAATGGCCGACGTCTGAGGAGGACTCTCTCTGCCTGTGATCCCAATCCTGACTCCAGATCCGGAATCCAGTTCCCGTCCGTTACTGAGTCCAGCCTGGGACTGCCCCAGTGCCAGCCGGTGACGTGATTGTCATCTCGGGAGCTTGATACGGTTTTGTATATATTTTTCATTATTTCTTTTTATTTTATTATTAATACTTCATTAAAGTAGTTTAGTTTCTTCTAAACTCTTAAGTCTCTTTTTCCTCCTCTGCCTCTCTCTTTGTAGAGGGGTAGAGGGGAGCATCTGTCGGTCCCGTCTGGGGTCCCTCGGGTCCCCCGTGGTGGATTTGGCCTAAACCACGACAGTCATCTAGTCATAATGCACATTGTTTGCATTCAGGACTTACGAAATTCTTGTGCAGTACAGAAAATACCAGAAGAAAACTGAAGCCTTTGAGTGAACATCCTCTATTGTGTTTCAAGGGATAAAAAAAAAGAAAAAAGTGTAGTGAACAAATTCAGAAGAGTGTTCAAACCAAGAATCATAAATGAAGAACTGTAATAAAACTGTAATGCTTTGTAATCTTTTAGGCTTTGCTGAAGCCTAACCCTGGGTCTCTGTACACTTGAGTAGCCTCATGTTGCACTCCTGCTTTGCTGTGCTTCATGCATTCTTTTTCAAACTTCAGAGACCTGACTCCTTATCCACATCACAGCACAGTGACTTCAGGTTTGACTTAATACAACACTGTGACTTCTTACTGCCATGCAGCTTCAGCTGCTTAGAGCAGAGTTTTTTCTGATTCTCATCAATGTGATATCCGATTCATGTCATAGCTTCGCTACCACAGTGTGACTCCTTGCTTGCAGAGCTCAGAATATTACACTGGATGCATATGTTTGTGTGCGTGTGCATTTGCGTGTCGTGTTTTGTCAAGCTTACACAAGGTATCTGCAAGGTATTAGTAAAATATTTAATACAGGTTTTAAATGTTCTGTTACAAAATAAATTAAAATATGGTCATAGCAATATCCAAAGGAAGAAGTTAAAAACTTTAGGAACAGGCAGGTATCTAAATATAAAACAAATGTGGAAAATAAAAGAAATTAGAGGCTACATTATAGTAACAAATGTGATGTATGCAGGACCACCATTCTCTGGCACTGAGGTCAAAAAGATATGAAATGGTCCACGTGCATGCTACTAAGTTCTCCTGTCATTTGAATCAAAGCTGTATCCAAACTGCATATTACGAGTAGTCTCTGCGCCATGCTACCTTGGCTGTGCCTTGTTATTCTTTGGGTGAGTGCTGTCTGGCCAATACCAAATTTAGTCCACCCTAACAGTATAGCAAGTTAGGTGATTGGTTCCAGTGCTCTAGTAAATTCCATGGCATTTTTGTTCTATTGTGATAAACTACAGTATAGCTACAGACTACATAGTTAAACAAAAGAATATTTAAGGTCAAACTTTTCTGAATCTTATTAGCTATGCTTGCTTTATTGAAACAAAAAACCCAACCAATAGTATAGTTATAGATAAAGAGTTTATTTACTAGCATCAGAGAGAAATATTAAATTGAAAGTAGAAAACACAGTGCAGGGAAATTTTGCATATCACTATAGTATCTAGCATACAGTACTTTCCAGATACTGTAATTATTACTTTCTTGCCAGATATACAGGAAACATAGTGTCCCCTATCTTTTCCATAGAACAGGTAGTACAGGAAATAATGATCTGTTACTATAGTCCAACTATGACTGAAGTAATAAGCTAATTTTGCAAAGCTAGCCTACCTATATAAGTTCTTGTGCTGTGTCCTGGCCATAAGTCTGTGTCATTTCCTTTGTATAAAAAGCATGGTTTTAAATCACCATTTTTATCAAGATAACATCTCCTATGACATCTCATCTTACACAAATAGCTCCAGCACAGATGAGACACTGACCTATAGTGTCATCTTTTCGTTTGCAATTTAACAGCAATTTTAGACTGTATCCCACTATTGCAAAAGCCTTCCTTTGAAAATCCCTCTGCCTCATGGTTATCATGCTATCAAAACGCAACTACTGCTTCAGCTGGTGTAGACTTACTGAGCTACTTTTGACTTAGAAACGATACTGTCACAGCTATTGGGAAGACCCCAAAAAAGAAAAACAGAAGAAATCAATCATTTTGCTCTTTGTTGTTGCTCTGAGGTTGACTTTGAATAGTTTAAAATGGACAGGAAAATAGTCTGCATAAAATTTAGTATTGTCTGCACTTTTTGGAAAATTCTCTCAGGATTGGCTGCCAGAGGTCCTCGATGAAAGAGCAAGCAGGCATCCAAAAGTTTTGTATTTGTTTATTTTTTCTTATCGGTAGGTCAGTGAAGTTACTAATATTATACTTACTAACCCAGTCAAATTTAAAATTTTAAATCTGTTATTTGACACATGCTATTATTTTGGCTGTTACAGTGTATATATTTTTGAGGTGAGGAGCTGTGAACCTAAATCCCATTATCCTGATTTTTTTTTTTTTCAGAGAGGCCCATCTGAACTTTTACATGTTCTAGTACCTTGTCAGCTTTTTCATTTATTAAATCAGCAACCTAAGAGTTTGTAGGCATTTCACTTCTTGATGTATCCTTTAAAATCCCACACAAATAAAGGCAAAGTTTGGTCTGTATTTTCATAATGTTGTTTATTTTGCTTTTGGGCTTCTCTTGTAAGCAGATGGAGATAAGGTAACTCTGTAAAACTGTATATCACAAACTGGTTGAATTGACTACAGTATCTCTGAATGAAATAACATACTGACCTAAGCCTCATACTGGGGTGAGTGTAGGAGAACGCAACAGTTTAGAAAACAAGGCATGGGTACACTGTGTGTTAATGTTCTTGACTGATTACAGTCCTCTAATTCCTCATCAATAAACCAATGGAATTGTGACTAATTAGCCTTCTGCCTTTTATTTGTGACAAATGTCAGGGAGCAATGGGGGCTGGATGATCCTTACGGGACAGGGAGCTGAGGGAGTTACCTCCATGACCAGACCAGACCAGACCAGACCAGATTAGTATCAGAGTCAGGGGAGGGGACAGGCTTGGGGTTGGAAGCCAGGCTCCTTGAAGTGCCCATGCTATCAGATTATGGTGGTGGTGGTGGTAATGGTGATGGTGGTGGTGGTGATGATGGTGGTGGTGAGGGAAGGCAGAGACTGGACTGCGATGTCAGCCTACGTGTGGGGTCAGGATCAGACCTGGTGAGAGTAACCACAGTCCACCCTGGGAAGGCCGGGCAGGCCGTGGGGATGGGGACAGTTTGAGGCCAGGCTGGGACATAGGCCTGTGGGTGGGCCTGGCTTGGCAGGGCCCATGGCTGGGCAGGGCTGGGCTGTGAAGAGCTGGAAACCAGCCTTGCTGCAGTGTCACTGGCACAGGGGTGTTGGCCCCGGGGGGCTGACATGGGGTCCGGGGTCATGGGCAGGGTGGGGTGAGGGTGACCTCAGGGCCCTGACAGTCAAGATAATAGTCCGCAGAAATAGGTTATGCTGAAACATAAACTGAGATCAATTAATTAGCTAAGTGTTTTCAGTGTCAAGTGGTATTAATGATGTTTTTCTTTTGAAATTGTAGTCTTTGAATATTTTTATCAACTTGTTTGAGACAAGATCTCAGTATCTATTAGAGTCTTGATAAATGTTATTTAAGATTCATATTTCAAGGTAAGTGTTATATTGATGGTCTCCTTTTTAGAAAAAAAAAAGAGCAAAATACTTCTGAACATTAAAACCCAGATGAATCCTAAATCAGTAGCTGTATGCATGTGGTAAAAATAAAATTTAAAAAATTAATAATAATAAAAAAATATTTTGGACAAAACTAAGAAAAAGGTGCACCAGAAGATAAGTTAATTAGAAAAAAGACAAAATGTACAGAAGCATGAGAGTCTCATTTGACTTACGAATGTAAATTTAACATTGTCAACCAGGAATAACATCAATAATATCAGAAAAATTACACAAGGGTGAATTACAGGTCCTTACAAAATTAGTTTTTACTTTAGTGAGTAGGAGAATTAAACAGTTCAGATATGCTGAGCAAAAAAAAAAAAATTGAATATGGTAAGAAAGCAGATGACTCCCAGCTACCAATTAAGGGAGAAATAGGCAGACAGAGTTGTAATGAAAATAAAACATTCAAAATGCATGAAGACATTAAATAACCTTTTGAAGCATGTGATGCATTCTAGCAAAATATATTTGCAGAACACGAAGATTCAGATAAGAGCAATAAAATGTCAACATTTGCGAATAACCTCCAAAGTATTTCAAAGTTAGACAGAGTTTAAAACCTCCATAGAAAACTTCAGAAATACTGACTTTTATCCTGTAGCTGAAAACAGCAACGGTATTGGAGAATTTTTTCCCCTTCCTTTTCCTTTCCTTTTTCCTTTCCCTTCCTTTTTTCTTTCCTATCTATTTCACCTTCTCTTTTCTCTCCATGATCTTAAAAGAAAGTATGAGCAAAATAATGCATTCCTTAATATATAAAAATGAACACCATTCTACTTGATCTAAAGGATCTTGGTTTGAGTTATTCAGTAATCAAACGAAGCATTTAGCTTGTATAAAAAGCATTGCTTTTAAATTTGCATTTTCAGTTCCAACGTTAATTCTGCTATTAATTAACATTAATTTTGTGACCTCACAGCAAACACCTTCGCTAATGCAGGATCAGTTACCCTTTTTCTCCTTATCTTGCTTATTGCTTTTTACCTAATGCTTATACGCATAGAGCAAGATTTGTATTTCACTAATGGGAACCCATTTACATACAAAGGTATACACACAGATTGAACTAGAGGACTTTAAGTGTAGTGCAACTGGGAATAGTTTTGTCATTTGCAAATTTCTTCCTAGTTAGGACTTCATCACACTGATCTCTCCACAATATTTCCACTAAAAATTGGGGTTTCACTTTTTTTTTTTTCCTTTTTTTCTCTTCTTATACATACCTAAGTACTTACAGCAGACCCATAAGCTCTGATTTTCCTAGTCACTCTCTGGAAAAGCCTTACAAGTCTTATGGCTGAGTTTCTGTTCATCCCTTGCTCTAGTCACACATGTCCATGTCACTGTCTTCTATTATTTTAGTAGATATTAGACAAAAACAAAAAACCAGGATCTATTTCTAAAGTATACTGCAAACAGAACCGTAATCACATTGCTCATTCTCCTGGCTGACCATAAGCAATGGTGGCTAGTTAGCTCAAAGTAAACAGCTGTCAATATGATAATCATGATGAAAAGATAAGACTATCAATGTGTGAGCTGGAAGATGTTTTATTATCCTGGCACCGTTAGCTTGATAATTCCTGTCAGGCCTTTTTTCCAGACTTCTAGTGGTGATCTGAGCTTTTAGACAGAAATATTGAGGAAGGTCATGGAGTCCCAGATCACATTTGGGACTGACTTTTTTCTAGTAAGCCCTCTGACTCTCACTGTTTACATCATCAGACCACTAAAGATATATTCATAGGAACAGAACTAGAGTGGGAGGAAACTGCTCCTATGTGTGAACTCTTTTGAGAATGACAAAGGAAGACTGATGCGAAATAAGTTTTCTCCATGCGAAGTCTGCTGCAGATGCTCTGAAAGCCGGTTTGTTGAGAATGCCTGTGTGAACAAAATAGAGACACCGACATTTTTAATAGGAGGAAGCAAAGCTAATGATCTTTATTTTGGCACTGCCTGCCAAATTAGAGAAAGCATCATTCATGTCAGGTTTTTGAAATGAACAGAAAAACTTTTTTTTTTTTTTTTCCACTAACCTGACAGCCTTGTACAAAAAGAGAACTTGACTCAGAATAAATTTAAAGGAAGAGCAAATAAGGCTAGACAGTTACAGTATAACTCTCTGGAAAAGAACATTCAGGGATTTAGGGAGAGGTAGAAGCATGCTGGAAACACTGACAGTTCCAAAAGAAAGCAAAGCCAATGAGGGCAAAGTCACAAAGAAGAAGCACCAGTGTGAGGCAAGAAAAGGTCAAAAGTTCTGACATTCACACTTAAATGAGCATACCTGGAAAGAAGTTTCCTTTGATATTAAAACAGATTGATTAGAGTTTGTCAGAATGTATGCAACAAAGCAGCAAAGACCAAAGATGTTTTATAAGAAGGACTTTTGAGGTCAGCCATTACGAGTCTTTGTGCTATATACCCTACTGGAAGATATACCTTACAGCAGAAACTGTTTTAAGCATTGACAGGGACTTTGGCTACTTTGTAAGAAAAATAGATGGAATTCATGAAAAGGATTCTTAGGTTTTATAGTATTAATCTTCTCAGAAAATATTGTACTTAATGAAGTAATATGAAATTACTGCATGTTTGTCACAACTTAATACTTTGATAAAATTTGACATTGATACCTTTCCAGTCTAATTATTTTTCAGATAATGTCTCTTCAGTGATTCCTGAAACCAATAAAAATCAGGCTATATTTCAGGTTAAAATGTTTATGACAGAACCCGCTATATATAAACCTTAATTTTATTCCTATATG
Organism: Vanellus vanellus; assembly: GCF_965231255.1. Taxonomy (NCBI): domain Eukaryota; kingdom Metazoa; phylum Chordata; class Aves; order Charadriiformes; family Charadriidae; genus Vanellus; species Vanellus vanellus. The sequence continues at coordinate 105,142,580 of NC_138907.1, forward strand.
ATTTAAAATTATGTCTTAATTTGACACAAATTTTAAAACCTGAGACAAATTCTTTTGCTCTAATATTTGCTTTATATGCTTCTATAGGCAGATCTTGACTATTCCCACATTATCAGCACAACAGCCTTGTGGATGGAAGGCAGTGATTACCAACGTCTCAGGTACTGCTGCTTCAGAACAGCAGAGACATAGTTTTGAGTACCCTTATTAAAAAAAAATCCAGTAATCAATGACATAACCCAAGTTTTTGAAGATTATAAGCCTTAGACTCTTATAACACTTTTAAGTCCATAGCTGTTTCTTAGTACGGACTTGCCCAACATTCACAATGTTGAAATGCAGGCAAGTGATGTAGCCATAGACTTAGACTGTACTCCAGACTTTCTTAAGAAGCCGGCTGCATTTTATTTAAGTGGAGCCAGTTAAGTGAAGCTCGAGCTATACTGTTGCTGAGCCCATCCCATCGGGATTCAGAAGATAACTATTTCAAGAACAGCCTGTGCTTCTCCCTGCATACGAATGAAGCACTACCAGAAGGTAACAAAAGGTTCTTCCCCAACACCTATCAGACAGGAAGACTGCACGAAATACGTCTTGATGGAAAGCAAACATATTTTTTGCTACATTAAGAGAAAAACTGTCCTAATAATTTTTTTTACTAATAATTATCATATGACGATACAATAATGATATTATACAAAATGTGACTGCAATTTTTGTCTCTGAGGATGTTAATTTAATGCATTATTATGTATGCACTGATAATACTGCCTAATCCTTTTTTGTTTGCTGTTTCAGAGGTTGGACTGCCAAGTATTTTTTCCGTGCAGTTTAATATGAAGAATAAAGAAATAATTAAAGGAGAAAGGGTGCTTGATATTTAAATAACACCACAGATTAATAGAGTGAATCTGCAAAATTGTTTCAATATGAAATAATGTTGGTTTTGTCAACTGAGAAACAGAAGATAATTTCTGAGATTTTTCCTTGGATCAAAACTCTGAAGGCCAGCCTTTGTTTTCTGTTTCAAAAAAAATAAAATGTATTTGGTTGGCTTCTGTGGAAAAAGTTCTGGTGTTTTTCACCTAACTACTGCTAGGTGGTTTTTACCTAACTACCCACATGCCCAGCTGTGCTTTGGTTTAATTAACCATGTTCTCCTTGGGTTTACATGGTAAAATAAATGATGACTGTGATTAAAATCTGAGTGATCTATATTTAAAAAAAACCAACATATCTGAATCTCTTCCATGATCTTTATCATGACCAATGCATAACCTTGCATCTATTTATCAGAACACTGAATATCAGTGCCTGTTTGTACAGTATTGTATGCTATTATCTGTTAGCAGCCTTATAGCAACCTTCCAGTACTTAAAGGGGGCCTACAGGGAAGATGGGGAGGGGAGTGTAGGGATAGGACAGGGGGTAACAGTTTTAAACTGAAAGCAGGTAAATTTACATTAGACTTTAGGAAGACATGTTTTACTGTTTACTGTGTTTACTGGAACAGGTTGCCCAGAGAAGTTGTGGATGCCCCATCTCTGAAGGTGTTTGAGGCCAGATTGGATGAGGCTTTGAGTAACCTGGTCTAGTGGAAGATGTCCCTGCCCATTGCAAGGGAGTTGGAACTAGATGATCTTTAAGGTCCCTTACAATTTGAACCATTCTATGATTCAGGATTTACATATGGTCAGCTATACAGATGAGGTCTGACAGAAGGCACATCACTCAAATAGACATGGAAACCACCAACAGCCTCATCCTGTTCCTGTCTGGTTGATCAGGTTGAAAGCCCATTCATCAAAAAAATTTACAGTGTGGATCCCTACAGCAGCTGTGCTCAGACACTAAGTCTCCCCACTTGCTGGCACCCGGGCATACCAGCAACCAAGACCATAGTCCTATTCTTCTTGCTGGTGCTGAGACCTACGTATAAAACAAGGATCCCCTTTGTTAACTAGCCTTAGACTGTCAGTCTACCTGGTAGGTGTCCCTCATATCTCCATTTGTCTCCAAACACACACATGCAAATGGGTCTCTCTGGTAGCTGGTCCACACCTATGACCTTATCAGTAGCTGGCCCCCAGACTCCACAGACTCTTCAGGAACTGTCTTGGACGCCCTGATTGATCCCTCCAACAGCCAATTCTCAGACCTATTGGTCTCTCCATTATTCAGTCCAGGTTTATGGCCTCCCCAGCACTTGGATCCCAAGACTCTTATTCTACTTGATGGCTATTTGAATTCTGCTATGGAGTAGATACAAAAATTAACTTTGGAATATGTCATATAAAAATAAACATTTTTCTCTCCTATTGACACTAAAATAAGAAGTGCATAATATTTGGAAAGATACTTACCATCAAATATCTGTTTCTCCTTTAACAAGTTAAAGAGGATTGCTACAGAATTTTTGATGGAAATTAGTCTTTTGATTCCTGTGGTACTTTTTATCTCTACTAGAATCTGGATTAGCTGAGTTTCAGAAAATGCTGTTTTATTCATCTTTCTCTTCAGCATGGTAAAAACAAATAGCAAAACCTCACAGGAAAACCTCTTGTTAAGAAATTTCCTGCCTAACTTGTTGAACCCGATGGTTCAGTTGATCATAAGAGCATTCTTTATTTTTTTAATCCTCAACTGAACTGATATTCATATCACAGAATCACAGAATTATCAGAGTTGGAAGGGACCTCTAGAGATCATCTAGTCCAACTCTCGTGCTAAAGCAGGATTGCCTAGAGCACATTACTCAGGACTGCATCCAGGCGGGTCTTGAAAATCTCCAGGGAAGGGGACTCCACAACCTCCCTGGGCAGCCTGTTCCAGTGCTCTGTCACCCTCACCGTAAAGAACTGTTTCCGTGTATTTGAACGGAACTTCCTGTGTTCTAACTTGTGCCCGTTGCCCCTCGTCCTGTCACTTGGAACCAATGAAAAGAGCCTGGCTCCATCCTTCTTCAACCCACCCTTTAGATACTTGTATGCCATTCATGCTCTTGTGAAGTTTCCTTGTCAGTAATTGATACCAGTCCTCAAAGTAAGAAGTTTTAAAACAATCATCCAGGTCCTTTTTTCATTCCTTGTGCACTCAGAATTTAGGCTTATTTAATTTTGTATTTTGTTGAATGAAATTATTTTGTGTTGCATCTGCAGTAACACATGGACCTTAAATCTCTTTAAAAATCACAATGGGAAGAAAGTTTTTGCAGACACTGTTTTAGTCTTTCTTCCCTTTCCTATTCCTCCCTTGTTTTCCTTACCCTCCTTCCCCTTCTCTTTCACTCTTTAAATGATTGGATTATCTGATAATTCCGGTTTCTCGTTAGCAGGCATAGGGTCTTGTTAGCATCTCTTTGAATGATCTAGTTTCTTAATTTGGGCTGCTGCTTGTTTTCCTGGAGTCTCAGACAAAACCTGCATAGTATTGCCTCAGCATGTTCCTAATATGGTGCTTCTGTTTTATTAATTTTCATAGTAGCTCCCTGTATTTGTAATAGTGTAATGAAACATACCTTTTGAAATGTTACTCCTGCTACTCTTTATTATCACTCTGCTTCTCTACCCAGCATGTTTTTTTGTAGTATAGACTGTAATTGTTTATTTTTTATATAAAGAGAAACTTTATATATGCTAACAAAAAGACACAAAGTAAAATAAAGAAAAATAAAGTGTCATATAAATACAATTATAAAATTGTAAATTGATGCAGACAATTATGTCGTGTAGGTGTTATCAGAAGCTGCAATGAAATTCAATATTGGATCAGAAAAAAGTGTTGAGTTTTTTTAGCCTACTTTTTTAAGTTCTTACCTGCCAAACATTATGCTATTTTCTATACACTACTCTGTCTGGATATTTACAAATTCTAAGTTCCTTACTATTGTACGTGTAGCAGCTATTAAAGACATTTAGTCTTCAGAACAACAGTGGATATCCAGAAATGCAAATAAGCTTGTCTAGATTTACACTGTCGTGAATATGTTTGGAATTAATTTATTTTGCTTCTCAGAGTATCACACAGATCAGTTCTTTTCAGTAACCAGCTCAATGTTTCAAAATAATGTTTATTAATGTGAATTTATTGTTTTGTACCAGTTCCAGAAAAAATAAAATTAAATAATTATTTTACATTTAAAGATCTGTTTTAAGGATCACAGCATATTATATCTAATAGAACGGAATATATTATGAGTTTCTATCTAATCAATTATTATAGCATGTTTATAATTATCAATTATTAATTTATCAATTCATTACATTAATTAAAACATTATTTGACATATTAATACTGTTTTTCATTCGTGTTCTGATGCTGCTCCAAATTTATGCTGGAGCTGAACTTGATTCAATATTTATAATCCATCTGAAGAACAAATGCTCTTACAGAGGGAAAGTCTACAAAAAAGTCTCTTAACTTCTAAGAGATGTTAGCAACACTGGTGAGAAAAGGATGATTCACAAGTCCTTGAGTACTTTTCATCTAAGTAATGTTCTTGGCAGGGTGAACACTTGTCTGGTTTTGAGAAGCGACAAATGACTTTGAAGTTTAACCAGGGTCTAGACTGCTCAATGAAGCATATATTATTACTTCCTATATTATCTATAATGGAAGAATTGCTGCTTGAATGGTTTCCTCAGCTTAATCAACAAATCAATCTTCCATACTTTTCTAGTGCCAGAACAATTTACCTTTATACCCTAACTTGACTTCATTGTTCTCCACAATTTAGATGCAGCCTTGACTTTTCTTTGTTGCCGTCATTACATTCTGAGTTCATGAATGTCATTAGTGCTTACATTCATGTCCAGTTTGACTTTAAATTTGAGATATTTTAAAAAAAAGCTGCATACATGATTTTACAGGTACACCAAGTGCTCTTGCCTTGCATAATCTGCAAAGAGAGAAACATCTGTGCAGCAACAATATTTTTTTTACTGTGTTCTTGTGTCTTTGATTAAACTATACCTTCTGGCAAAGAATGAAAAACCTCAGAAAAAAAATATATTCACTTGGTCTAAAATTAAAAGCAATCTCAGACATTAGCTTGCAACAGCAGCTTAGACAGCTGGCCATTTTACAGTTGCAGTGGCAACATTTTAATTGCTCATAAAGCCTTATGAGCAATATTGTAGACTTTCACTGCATTTATTCACTATGACCCTCACAGGTACAAACGACACACGAAGCAAGGGACCATTGGTAAGGCAGGAAATGGTAATTTTGAGCTACAATTTGGCTATAGGACCACAGATTGTTTTGGGAGTTGGTACCTTCTATAAAACAATTTGAGGCACTAAGATCTGCTTTCTTTTATGATGTTCTTTCTTGTGCTGGTTACGGACTGTTGCACAGTTCAGAGTTACTTACAACAGCTATATTTGTTGTGCCAAGCACATCCCCAACTAATATATGGGATGGGAGGATGTATTTAAAGAGACATAAAGCCTTCCTACATCTTACTCCCTTTCCTCCTACAGTCTTCTAGAGTCCTGTATCTTGCTACGGAAAGAAGGATGTTCCTAATACACAATTGCTTCTCCATACTTCAGTAGATGGAAATTTTAAAATATGCTGGTCAAATTATCTTGGTGCTTATCTGTCTTTCATACACAAAGGTACACAAACTGGCTGCTAACTGACAATTTGTTTTGGTAACCTCATTTTCTTCCTATCATATTTATTATTGGTCTCTGCAGAATCACAGAACGGTAGGGGTTGGAAGGGACCTTTGGAGATCATATAGTCCAACCCTCCTACTAAAGCAGGTTCACCTAGAGCAGGTTGGACAGGTTCGCATCCAGGTGGGTTGTGAATATCTCCAGAGAAGGAGACTCCATAACCTCTCTGGGCAGCCTGTTCCAGTGCTTTGACACCCTCAAAGTAAAGAAGGTTTTCCTCATGTTGAGATGGAATTTCCTGTGTTCCAGCCTGTGCCTGTTGCCCCTTGTCTTGTCACTGGGCACCACTGAAAAGTCTGGCCCCATCTTCTTGATACTTGCCCTTTAGATATTTATAAGGATTGACGACATCCCCTCTCAGTCTTCTCCAGGCTAAACAGACCCAGGTCTCTCAGCCTTTCCTCATAAGAGAGGTTCTTCATTCCCTTGATCATCTTTGTAGCCCTCTGCTGGACTGTGTCCAATAGTTCCTTGTCTTTCTTGAACTGGGGGGGGCGGAACTGGACATAGTACTCCAGATGTGGCCTCACCAGAGCTGAGTAGAGGGGGAGGATGACATCCCTCGACCTGCTGGCCTTTTTAATGAACCCCAGGAGACCATTTGCATTCTTGACCACAAGGGCACATTGCTGGCTCATGGTCAACTTCTTGTCCACCAGGACTCACAGGTCTCTCTCTGCAGAGCTTCTTTGCAGCAGGTCAACCCCTAACCCGTACCAGTGCATGGGGTTATTCGTTCCTAGGTGAAGGACCCTACGCTTGTTGAACTTCACTAGGTTCCTCTCTGCCCAACATTCTTGCCTCTCCAGGTCTTGCTGTATGGCAGCACAACCTTCTGGTGTGTCAGCCACTCCTCCCAGTTTTGGGTCATGAGCAAACTTGCTGAGGGTACGCTCTGTCCCCTCATCCAGGTCATTGATGAATATGTTGAACAAGACTGAACCCAGTACTGACAGCTGGCGGGTCGGTAAGTCTTATATATTGTGATTTCCCTACACAGGAGACTTAGAATGGTTTTGCCTGCATTGAATTTAATTTATCTATGCTATTTCATTTATGTATTCATTTTCCAGATTTCATTTTTCTAGTTTAAATTAGCCTTTTTCTGTGTTTTCTATAAAGTCCAAACGAGTAATATAAAGACTGGCTCCACCACTGTGACAACAGGGCACTTGCAAAAACGGCAACAATTAATAGCAGCTATCTAAGAATTAGATCTCAGCTTCTTATTGTTAACAGGGCATGCCTTCTGAGTCATCTTTCTGGTCACATGGTTTATATATAGGCTTTAGCTATAGACATACTCCTGCATTAATTGTTCCGGTAACAATTTCAGTAATTGATTGTTCCAGTAACATTTCTAAAAAGTACATCTTCTTTGGAAGAATGGAAATCATCATGCTTCAGCTCCCAGTTACTGGATCTTTTCACGCTTCTATCTGCTGTACTATTATCTGAAAGCTCTTCCTCAGTGTAGTGAATGCATCAAGTGACAGAAATTTGAATTACACACCATAGCTATTCTGTGTTTGGACCTATCGACACAAACATTTAATTTTCTAAATCAGTATTAATAAAAAACAAGTGATCGGTATAAACTATGGAGTGATCCATTTTAATTACAGGGCATTAAATATTATGTCAAAAGCAAAGTTGGTGACACTATTTACATCACAAATATCTAGAAAATCCCACACTGCTTTGTGAACAACAGAATCATTCCAATTTAGCTTCAGAAAATTGGTTATTCAGTGAGTTTTTTCAACAGTTTTACAGAAAAATATATGACCTTACTTTGTAAAAAAAGATAAAGCAGCTTATTCCTATATAATTCTTTAAAGTTTCTGCTGTACTGTTGATTATCTTTTAGTTTTGATTGCTAATTACTAATAATTCAAAAGACACCCCCCAGATCACTTCTGATCACTATGACATAAGTGATAAATCGTTAATGATTCTACAACCAATTTAAAATGAGATTTGTTCTAATATACAAACTGATTAACAGAATGAATTTTTCTTTCTTACTGGATTTCCTTGTATTTAAAACTATGAGGTATTCAAAAATGATGACTACAAAACTGTATATTGACTCTTGTGGTTGTTATTATGCATATTAGATTGCTACTTTAAGTTACAATGAAGTTATAATTATATTCTTTCCATATGTTCAGGCTCACTGGAACAGAATTTGAAACTGAGAAAATGAAGACAAATCTGCTTACAATGTGAGATATTTCAGATGTACTCTGCTGATAAATTTTAGCTGAAGAAAATGGCATTAATCTACAGCCTCGCAGAACACCTTTTCGTGTCATGCAGGAAGAAAAGGTTTGCTGCTCCCCAGGCAAATTTCTTTTTGCCTTGAATCCTACCAAATATTCTGGTGTTTATGATAATAATTGCTGGCCAGAGCAGTGCGGCCTCTAGGAAGACCAAAGTGAAGCTCAGAGTTCTCTCTGCATTCTTTTTCTGCCCACTTATATGCAATTCAGTATGGCATTTACTGTGAAGGACAACAGACAGTATCTTACTCAGCACAAAGTTTGATAATATGAAGTTTACTTATCAAGACGTTTTTAGCATATATTAAAATTTTTAATCCAGTGTGAGATTCTTTAAAATGATTTTCATTGTATGTTCCATCAACAAACACTGTCAGTTTGTAATAGATCTAATAGATCTAAATGTAGGTTCATAGATGAGAACTAAAGACAGACTTTCCTCCTCTGTGAACCTTAGACTGAATATGTTTTCTAGGGAATGTGAGCATTCTAACCATACAGACTGTGAAGGAACTGTCACAGTATGTCTGAAGTTTAAGCTACATGGTGATGTCAGTGTTGGTGACATTTCTGAATGAGTATCCTTTACTAAGGCTTCCATGTATTTCAATACCTTTTTTTATTTAAAATTAATTTAAAATGCTTTTTGCTTACTTCCACTATTAGCTACACTGATTTGATTGCATTTCTTGCTTTGGTGGGGATTGGCAACTATCACAGCTCACTGTTTAGCCTGTTGTGACATGAAAGTAATGCAGTCAGAATAACAGCACTATGTAGTAGGAGAAATAGATTTATTTGAAATAACTGAAGAATCTATTAATTATCTTATTTTCTTTTCCTTTATATTCTGTTGAGGATACAGAACTATGTTAAGACATTCAGCATTTGTGCAGTAGAGAAATCTGACACACATAACTATGTATAAAAAGGGATTTGTAATTTAAATGGAGAAATAAGCCCACACCTTTGCATAAGCAAATTGATTTTCCTCTACAATACACCTGTTCCTTCTACTTCTGCAAATGGTATATCCTTTCCTGCTATTATGCATGAATTATATGACTTTTCCACTGTGCTTTGTGACTGTGTGACTGAATCAATCTTGAAACTAAATGCAAATAAGGCAAAATGAATTCCTGAGTCTTATAAAGAAATTCTTATATACAAATTATTTACTGAACTATACTAGTCACTTCTTCTCACCATACACTTTTAGACCTTTTCAGTTTATTTGTGAGAAAACTTTATCATTCACATTCTACTGGAAAACAGCAATTGTAGTTTATAGTCATAATAGCAAAGAGAAATCCATGCAATGAGTCGGCACTGGGTCTAATATAATGACTCACAGAAACTACAGAAGCTGCAGGGTATTCAACAGTGTATTCAACAATGCTAAGATCTTTTATTTTCACAGACAGTATTTATCAGTTTGTTCTGTGGTCTACCTTCCCTCAACAAATTGCATCCCCCATTCCTTTCTTATCCTGTAGCCTGGAACAGAACAGGCTTCTAAATTTATCATATAAATGCTTGTATTGCATATCTTCAACTCAAACTTCCAGTCTCAGAGCCAAGCACATCAGCTCCATTCACACTGCATGAGTTTAAAGGCCCAGTCATGAGTGAAAATATGCACAACTGAGAGTTAAGAAATTCCAGACATAGGATATTTCTGACCTATATCCCTGTTTTGCATCTTAAAGGATTGCTTTGTGGTTTAGGAACCAGAATGTAGCTTGGGGTAGATACTTTTGCTATATGGCTGTGTGACTCTATGTCTGACACAGTTTAAGAACTAATGCCTGGGTAACAGATTAATTAGATCGGCTGTTGTGTGGCACCAAACACAAGATGGTCCTGGAGATGCTGAAAACAACAAAATTAGTAGCTGTTTCTTTGCTATTTTATTCTCTGATTGATTATTTCCTTGATACTGTCCTCAAAATAGATTCACAGGTGAACTTACATATCCAAATCCTGTGGCAGGTATCTATGTCATTCAGAAGTCCCTAAGTTACCCTGAACATATAGAAGTCTCACAACAGTTAGGTTTTCACTAGTCAAGTACTGTCCAGCTTCCCTCTTTTGGCCACGTTCACAAAAATCTAAATGCTGTGAAACCAAGTTAAGTAAGTACCTACCTCACATCTGAGCTTTTTCGGAGTTCACAAAGTAGGCCAATAGCATTCTGGCCTGTATCAAAAATAGTGTGGCCAGCAGCACTAAGGAAGTGATCATCCCCCTGTACTTGACACTGGTGAGGCCTCGCCTCAAATACTGTGTTCAGTTTTGGGGCCCTCACTCCTACTCGGTGGGATTTGATCGCCTCTCCCAAGTAACAAGCAGTAGAACAAGAGGGAATGGCCTCAAGTTGCACCAGGGGAGGTTTAGATTGGATATTAGGAAAAATGTATTCACCAAAAGGGTTATCAAACATTGGAACAGGCTGCCCAGGGAAATCGTGGAATCGTCATCCCTGGAGGTATTTAACAGACGGGTAGACATGGTGCTGAGGGACATGGTTTAGTGATGGTTTTGGCAGTGTTAGGTTGATGGTTGGACTTGATGATCTTACAGGTCCCTTCCAACCTAGATAATTCTATGATTATATAAATAGCTTCAGATTGAGTGTTTTCTTCATCCGATTATGCTACCCAATATCTTTGTTAAAACAGATTGTTAAAAGCTGCAGAAAACTCATAATCTTTAATATTTTTCAAGGATTTATTGTAAATAGCAAAAATTCAGCCTGGACTCAATGATTTTCTTGTCTAATAAGATCTAGCAGATTGTCAGCTTTGAGTATCTTTCACTGTCAATTTTTAGTTTCTCTTGAGTTTCACTCCTTCCTCTCATCTTTTATGTGATTCCATCTCTTATCAGACACTCAAGCTGTCTCCTTTCCTCTCTCCTTCCCTTTCCTCATTCCCTTGTTGCTCTTCAGTATTAGATCAGTCACAAACACTTTGATGATATCACCTGCCTTCTGTATTCTCTGATAAAAAATGTTTCTCTTGTGTACATTTCATTTTCTAATGGAGTGCAGTAAAGCTCTAATTTCTGTAACATGCTTTTGCAGTTTAGCTTCATCCGCTTGAGTTGACTGGAAACTATTAAACACATCACGTGTTTCAGGGCTAGCTACTTCAAGATATAATATTATCTGCTCGATTTTACTTTTTTATGACACATACCTGCTCCAGACATAGAATGAACTGCTGTTTAAGTCTTCTCTATTTATTTTTATACTAATAAATCTTCTCTAGTAATTTTTATACTACCATAATACTCTGTCCTTTGAGAGGTTCAGAAAATCCTCTGCTTACATACACTTTTAACACTTACCCTACACAACTATGCACGCTACTTCTTCACTTCATTCACCAGTGAAGGTAGCCCCTTTCCCTTCCCATGACACAAGATTTAATTCTTCCTCTTCCAACAAACCCAGATCCTATGAGGCAGATTCCAGCAAGAAAGCATTCTGTCCCAAGCCTTGGGGTCTGACATGCCTAGAAAAAAACTTTTAAATCTAATGTTTTAAGAAAATATTAATTCTAACTTGTGGATGTTTTGCATGACCTTTTCTCTCTAGAGATGCTCTCTTGATGTTATCTACATATCTGCACGCTGTCCTTTCTGGAGCTGTGTAAACTCCTATAGAAATGAAGTGTCAAGGGCTTCAGAAGTCTCTGCATGTTTTTGTCTTTCATTTTTTAGGCAAAACCTCTCAAAATGCCTAAACTAAGTTATAATTCTTAGAAAATTCTACAGAAGACATTAATTGCATAAGCAGACCTACATACACGCAGTCCTCTTTCCCTTACACTGCTACACGTTGTAACAATTCAGTGGAACTGCAATGAAGTTTGCTTCCACAAAGTCTCAGCCTGGGGATGGGGGAGAGGCAAGCTTTCAGGTTCACAGAGGGATTGCAAACACCAATGTTTGGAGTATTAGGGGCTTTGCTCATAGAAGCTTCTTTAGCTAGAACAGGAAATAAAGTGCTTCTGTTGAGTATTTTAAGTCAGGCTAAACCTTAAACAGAACAGGCTCACAAGTGTCACTCAGTCAGCTTATATCATCATCAGACCTTCTGGAGCTTGCAACGTTCTGGGGCCTATGCTGGAACTGCCTAAGAACAGAGTTTTCTCATTCAAGGTGTCCATAAAGGCAAGGATGTCACTTAGCAGTCATTGCTGGAGTCTGAAATTACACTCAGTGGTACAGACCCAGACTCTGGGTACTGCTGCATTCTAACCCTATATTTTACAGCTGTGTATATAGATGCCTAGATCTGACCCATTCCTTAATAGATTGTGTTCCATAAACATTTGTTGGTGGTGCGAACAGACATAAACATATCAACTGTTGGTAAGCACTCATGAACCTAAGAAAGCATGAAATGACTTACAATGAATGCTCTTTATCTGCACCTGGTAACTGGGACTATGCGAGAAGGAAGGTTTAGCAGAAGCTGTCAAGAGAGACAGCTGCCCTGTCCTTTCTATGGGATGGACTAACCATATATCTGTTATGTCTTTCAGGATGGGAGGAATGCATCCTGATGGTGGAACAGAGAACCAGCCATGAGTGCATGATCATGACATATGCTGACTGTCCAGTCAACACACATCCCCTCTCAGATGAGTTGCATCTCTTTGTGCCTATTCCTTTTCTTCCCAGTTTAAAATACTAATGAGAAGATTACTTGATGCTTGCTATAGGTACATTTTTTTTCAAATAATGTTGAAAGTGGGGCATGTAAATGATGGGACATGGGACAAAAACTCAAATCATGGAATCATACCCTAATTCAGGTTAGAAAAGGTCCTTAAGATCATTGAGTCCAAATGTTAACCTAAGGTGACCAAGTCCACTGCTAAACCATGTCCTTAAGTGCCATGTCTACATGTCTTTTAAATACCTCCAGGAATGGTGACTCAACCACTTTCCTGGGTGGCCTGTTCCAATGCTTCACAATCCTTTCAGTGAAGAAATTTGAAGGAACTTGGAAAGTCTCAGGGCCTACTAGGATAACCTCAGAGACCAAAACAGAACCAAATCTGGAATGGTTTTCCTTTGTGCATGGCAGGGTGGACACAGGCAAAATTTCTTCTGTAAGTGACTAGATAGAGCTACCAAGGGACATGATAGAGTTATTTCAGAAAGGAACACAGGTTCCAAGATGGTACGAAGGCTGGACTCCTTGCACCAAGTAGAAGTGTTCCAATGATGCAGCTGTAACCTTAGTTTTAAAAAAGAATGCAATACTTATCAGTCTGATGGTTTAACAGTTTATCTCGCTAACAAGTTTCTATTGTTCACAAAGGAGGCACGCCCCCTCTGAAAAAAAGAAAATTGTTCAATTTTTCACTGATTTTAATTTTTAAAGCCAATAATTAGGGAGTTAATTAACTGAAAGCCTTAGAACTAAATAATCATCACTGCAGAACAGGAACTATCCAGTATAACTTTATGATACTTATCTGAGTCTTGTAGAACTACGTCTCCACAGAAGGCAGCCACTATTTACAATTCAGTTTTGATACCATAGTGCAATCTTTTTTATGTGTGGCTGTTATTGTCCTAATTATATGGACAAAAAAAACCCTGAACAAATAAGCTCAAATAACTTGCATGAATTCATAAAAAGAGAGCTCACTGGGAAAAGAACTAAAAAACTTCTTGGGTCCTAATGCAGTGACTAATATAAAACCCTACTTTGGACAATTCTATGGAGGGAGTATTCTCCCATTATTCACTCCAGTATAAAATATTAAAATCAATATGAACAAGAAATGAACAAACAGCATATTACAGTTCCTTTTCTTTAGTTCCTAAATATTTCTGTAGTTACTGTGGTGACAAGCATTACTGGCTTATTATATATTAATGAAAATGATTGGACTTCACGGCAGTGGAAAGGATGCTAGATCTTGTGAAGGTTAAACATTTTGAGTGGGTCATTCCTGTAGTTCATGCCATTTGAGATACTTTCCTCTTAAAGCATTCATTTTATGAGGTTGTTCATTTTGATTTGTTTGATCATGATATGTGATTTATCATCTGTTGGTCTGGAAAGCGAAATTCAGCAAGAAAGGTCACTATTCAAGCCAATTGCCCTTTGACCTTCACCTTTCCATTTTGCTATGATGCATTGCATGTGTTTAATTTTTCTTTTGTCAAATATGTGCATTTGCATGATTATTTTTTTTTTTCTCTGCATCTGTTAACATTTTATCCACGGAAGAGGTACATTTCCTGCTTGAAATGTGAAATGTAGTTTCAAGGTTACAACCCTTTGGTTTCTCCTTTGTCTTTCAGTGCTGCTTTGTGAACGGCACTGTGAGTTACACTGGCTTATATCATCTTTTTCCTCAGAGACACCCACAAAAAAAAAAAAAAAGAGCAAGCAGAATGGAGAAGATCCTCCATCTGGATGACCTTGCACATTTTATAGATAACTGTCCCTCTGGGGGTCTATGGTTCAGATGCATAAAAATGGACAGATTTCAAACTGTAGGAATTCTAGAGAGCCTGAAGTTAAAAAAAAAGGAAGAAAAAAAAAGATATTACAATTCTTATCTACTATGGGCATTCAGCTGTGAAATAATTACTCCACTGACCTCGTTTTACCGCTGACATCTATGAGAGCAGAGATTAATCAAGGTTGAGTGCTTCTGAAAATCTCACCTTTAGTGTCAGTGAGAAAACCTGACCATTCCAAATTCCCACTTTGCCTGATACTTTAAGGAACTACCATGAAGACCTATGATAGCCCCTCCAAGGTTGGAGCGGCAAGGAAAGGAGGACAGAAGAGAAAGGACAGGGAGACATAAGCAATCTTTCCCTCATTTCATCTACTTAAAAAGTTCTTCAGTCAAAATGTCCCATTCTGCTTGTAAAAGTTAATCAGGGCATTGACTTTATGTCTGAATGTTATTTATGATTATTAATTCTATTTCAAACTGGTTATTATATGTAAATTAAAGCATTACACTAAGAAAGAAAGTGGTGATGGATTTTGCTGACAGTAGTACAATGACTAAATGAATGTATCTTTTTATTATCATTTTAATAATATATTGAGCAAAACTTCTGAATACATAGTGGATGTGTCAGAGGCTTTATATAGCAAAAGCTATCACCCTGAAGATTAAGGGCAAGACTGCCACCAGCCAAATGAAAGTGTGTCTGTATCTCATACACATATGAGCAAGACTTGTGCTGAGAATAGTAATAAACATACTAAAAGGAGTTGGAAAAAGGAGGTGACTCAGTGGAAAGAAGTAGTTGGGTAAATAGAATATGCTAATCTCTAAAAATTCCAAGTGCTTACCATGCTTTGTATTTTCCTCATGAAGCATTTCAGCTACAAATAAACAACATTTGTATGTAAGCAGGTTTCCTACTGCATAACAAAGAAGCAATATTCTTATGAATCATGGGTGGGCTTAAGAGTGAGAACTGAGAATGCACAACTCCTAGTGATGCAACAGAAGTCAAAGATAACATGAATTGGATCCACAGAGGCAGGCTTCACTTATGTTAAACATAAAGCCAATGATGTTTTAAAGTTGTGTTACCTACTGAAGTTTCTAGAAGTTAATTTTCTTTCTTAAAGATATTGTATATCAGGACATCATCTTTGATGGGTCTTCTATCTGTTGTAACAACGAAAATTATGAAGATGATAAAAGAACAGAATTAGGAGAACTTTGTACAGATTTTAGTTTTATTTTCCTTACAACACAGTATTCCATAGGGTGGAACATTTTGGTGTGATCTTCTTCTTTGACATGTCGTAGGACAGAAATATTAATGCAAAGCATTATTATACTAAGTTAATGACATTTACTTGAGCAGAAATAATGTCTTAATTAGAGATTTTCATATCTTTTCAATAGTAAATAATAAAAAAAGTCTTTATAATAAATATTTGTCACACTCTAGCTATTAATATTTTATACAAATAAACCCAAATTCATTAAGGAACAGCTGGAACTATGTATTCTCTTATTAGTCTAACCTTATGCACACAGTCGAAACCTAGGAAATATATATGCTTAAACAAAACAGTTGTATTTTTCTAGGATTTAAACCTTGATTTTCAAATTGGTCCATATTAAAGTAATCTGGATCTTTAATTCTCTTAAGGACTTAAGAAAAAAGAAATCTTACTTATAAAGTCTGTACCCTTCTGTACGTCTGTCTCAAGGGTTAGTATTGTGTTCATTCCTCCTTCCCTTGGTCAGAATGAGCATTTAGTGATATGAAATATAGCACTGCAGAAACCCAAAATATGACATAAATGCAGGGGGTGACATTGATAAATTGACTCATTTTTATATACTGTACTGCAGGGCTAGCAAGCACTATTGAGTGTGGTTTGGGATGGCTTGTTCTTTATATTGGCTTCTCTCTCTCACTTTTATAAAATATTTGTGTTGTGCAAACTCATATGAATTAATTGTCATTGCTTTTCTGGTTTCATTTATTCATCCAATGGTTTGAAAATGTTCAAAGTCATTGTAATATCTGTTTTCAAAGGGTGCCAGCACTTCTAAATGCCATTTTACAAGACATGCTTTTGGATCCCTGGCAAGAATATATAGTAGTTTTTAATCTATACGTTAAGAGAGCTTTTTTTCCCTTTTTTTTTTTTTTTTTTTAATTCACAAACACAGGCTCTATCCTTTACTTTGTATAGCCTTTGTAGACTGTTCCAATTCTATTCCCTCAGCCATGTTATTTATTTCTGCAGACATCACTTCAATCTTATCTTTTGCAGAGGTCACTGGCAGTGGCAGCTGATCATTTCTGGCATGAATTCTTCTCTACATGTGTCTAACAGAGCGCTCCTCTTCTGCAAATTTCAGTGGAGGGGCTTCTGTACACTGTGATCTCAGAAATTGCAATTCTGGTTATGAAGTGGTGATTTGGTTTGAAAGCACTAGTTTTCTTCAGTTTTGATTGGTATTTCAGCATGGTTCAGTCTGAATACACTGTCAATGAACCAGCAAATTGTATTTTTGCAGTACCCAAAGCAGACTAATTTCTATGTGGGACAGACAGAAAGACAAAGTCTCCACAATGGATAGATCTGACTTTGTTTTTGGTTTTTTTTGTTTTTTTTTTTTCTGGTGCAGAGCATGGAAATAGTAGGGTGTGTTCAAGTGAGAAAAAAAAAAAACACCCACCTAACAATAAGAAACTTTTCCTACTTCAGATCTCGACATTCTGTTTGGCATGCTGCAGGGCATGTGTTTATGTGTGGCTACCGTGGCACTTTGCATGTGAACACATACAGACAAACACACACATTAACACTTCATACCTGTTTCCTACACACATACATGTGTATGTGCATCTAAATATGTAAAAGTTACACAATGTATTTCATGCACATTAGTTGTGCTGATAAAAAAAATAAAAAAAGCTGAGTATCATTCTGAATATAATGGGAACTAGAAGCAGTTGCCCATGATAGACACAATATGCCCATCAGCTGACTGATGATATGTTGTGAAGGCAGCGGTTCCTGCATTTGCTCAATTCTAATTTACTGACAGTATTTTGTGTCTGTTAAAAGCAAAGCCTCTAGAGAATGCTTTCCCCATGATTCTCAAAGAAAAGGGAGACGCTAATTTGAGGAATGACATGCTGCCATTCATCTGATCATTGACATTGTGGTCTCTTTATGATGCTCTGGCTTCCTAATTCCTACTTCATTCAAAACCCAGGGGAACCTCAGATCTATTGCCTGTCACAGAAAACATGTGCCAGGCTTGCTCCTTATTCAACATTGGTTTCTCTCATTCAGTGAAAACTGTGATCAAAGGATCTCCATACAGGGAAGATACACCTACTCAGTTGTTGCTTCTCCTTGGTCAGCTGTTTCTGCAGAAACAGCAGTTCCCTGTTCTTGTGAAGTTCCTGTAGGCACTGTTGAATATATTTGCTTACACTGACTATGTCTTTACTACAGAACTGCTGCACCAGTCAGCTGAGGATTCACATAGTTGAAATTCCAGTACAGTCCCCAGCTTATTTTACTGAGTAAGACGGTTTTGCTTTATTCTTCTTAGCTGACAGTGTTTTTCTGGGTTTCTTTTCTGATCTTCCTGATATTAAATACTTCTGTTGTTGTTGTTGTTGCAGTTTATTAATATGAACTTCCTGTAATTCTCAGCTCCGTTTACCTCGAAGAATATCAGTCAACTGCTGTTGGTTATAGGATGAATAGATGTCAGGATCTGTAGATCAGTATCGCACCACAAAGATGACCTCTTTTACAAGTTTCTTACCTCTAATTTGAGAAGACTCACTGCCGCTGAACAAGAAGTAAAATCAACGTGTTTCTGGAGACTATTTGTACCGGGTGTAGATGGCAAGGTTTTGTTGGGGGGGGAGCAGAGGAAGCAGGAGTGGCCTATGTGAGAAGAGGCAAGGGGCTGCCTCATGCCAGACACAGACAGTTCTAGCTGGGTCCAAAATGGACCCACCACTGGCCCAAGCTGCCCTCAACAGCCAAGACGGTAACATCTCTGGGATAACATATTTAAGACTGGGTAAAATGTTGCTCCTGTGTGGCAGTGGAGAGGAGTGAGGAAGAAAATAGAGAAAAATCCCGATAATGCTGATGTCAAAGAAGAAGGAAGGGGAGAAGATGTTCTAGGCACCAGATCAGAGATTTCCCTGCAGCCTGTGGAGAAGAGCATGGTGAGGCAGGTTGTCACCTGCGTAATTTTGCGTAAATTTTATTTGGTTAAAAAAAAGGCAATACGGGACATGATATTCACTGGCTTTTTGGTTTTTTTTCCCTGAAGGATTAAGCAGCTGTTTGATTATTTCTTAACTCTTGAGAAACATATGTTTAGAGAGCATTCAGGATTCAGGTAGGTAGCCAATATGCCCTTGAGTCTGTATCCTGAGTCTTAGGCAGTATTTCCTGATCAGCCACTCTAATAACCAGGCTACCATACAGATCAACTTTTTTTCTTTTAAGAGTGGTCAAGCAATTATTTTCAAGAGATGACCTTAGAATCTGGATCTAAACAATAGAATTTCCTATAATATAGTTTTATGCCCAAAGTCTGCAGAACTGGACATAGAAACAGGTCACACTAAGCTTTTCTTATAGTTTACATAGGTCTTCTCTAGATATATAGGGATTTCAATTACCCTTCATAAACCTCTAATTTTTCCCTTAATTATACAAGCTTCATGTCCTAAATCACCTCAAATCATTCTGTGGGATGAGGTATCTACTTTATAACATGTACATCTAAGGGGAACATCGAAAAAATCTAAAATTTCCCTATTAGTTTCACCTGTCTGCCTGCATCTTGCTGTTCACCCAAGCACATTTTTTCCACTGAGTTGTCTCACATCTTTTCTTTTGCCTTCACCTCCTGAAGTTCCCAAAGAGTGAGTGACTTAAGAAAAATCACGTTAGTTTACCCCTTTCTGTGGCATCATTCCTACAATTCTGGTGATTTTCAGTGACATTCACAGATTATTTGGACTACAGCTACTAAACATTTAAGTCTTGCTTCACGTTTGGAATCTTTTTTTTCAACCCAAACAATCCTCCTGTCTTCCAAAATTATGTGCGTAAAATATTTTTAAAACGTAATCCCTCTTCACAAAGTGAGGAATATCTAAGGTTAAATGTGGTGGGAAAGAATGGCTCAGCAACTGTTGATCAAGCAATTATCTGTGCAGTAATTTACTAATCCTTTCCTATGTTTCTCCTGATTTGGGACAGAGGAGAGGTTTTCTTCGGGTTTGTCATGAAGCAGAAGTTCTGGTTGTCGATCAGGCTAACTTCATGGTACACTGAACTCACACCAAGTTTAAGCACCTAAATTCTACAGATTGATTAAAATGCCTACTCACAATTGCTGTCTGATTTCTCGGGTTGGTCATGATGGAACAGAAAGTTCCTTATCTGGCTAAGAAACATATAGACTCTTTTACCATCATTTTGGGAACTAAATGCCTAAACCCAGAATTCTGGAACATGACTTCGGCCGTATAATTAAGGTAAGCAATTTCAGACCTGAGTCGCTTCAAAACAACAGTGAAAACCTCCATAGCAAATCCTGCCTGTTGATACTGGGCTACAGTGAAGCTAAGAATTCAAATCAGTTGACCAAAGAGAGAATGAACAAAGGGGACCTCGATGCTGCCACAGGCATTTGCAGCCGGGGTCAGACACCTAAAGTGCAACCCTGTACCTGCTTTAGGGATGTGCAGTTCTGTGCAGATAAATAGCACAAAACAGTGTGAAATGGAGGGTTATAATAATTTTCACACTTGTAGCCATTAAGGATTAGGTTGTGATGTACCTCAAATCTCCTTCAAGAAAAGTTTATCTTTCTTTGGAAAACTTGTGTTTGCAAACTCCTTGTCATTACAGGAATACCAGTAATACGTTGTAAAAACAAGTGCCCAAAATAGAAAGATAGTCCAATTAATTAGTGTTGGTTAGAGCCCCCAGATGAAAATAGCACTGCCTCTTCTGTCCTTCTCTCCCAAAACAGATGGAATTATGTTTTGTTTGACTAATTAGCAGTATCTAGTTCATATATTAATTCATATAGTCTGAGCTGAGCGCAAGCTGGGCAAGCGCAAGCAGAGGAACATCGGTGTGCAGGGGCATGGGCTCAGGGCTTGCAGGAAGCTGACAGCAGAGATTCAGCACCTCCCACCGCAAGAGAAGAACATGCCCCCAAAACGGTCAAGAGCTGCTGCGAGAAAGAATGTGGGAACTCAGACCAAGCTCCCATGAAAGCATGTGGCTGTGCAGGTTTCGGGCTGCAACGAATGCCTGAGCCTGGCACTGCTCTCACAGGGAGCCAGTGACACCGCCTGCATACGGTGTGATCAAGTAAATGATCTGCTCAGGCAGGTGGTCGAACTGAAGGAAGAGGTAGAAAGGTTAAGAACTATCAGAGACTGTGTAAACAAAATAGACTGGTGGAACCATACCCTGAGGCAAAGGCAGCAGGAAGAGGCTCCATTGGAAGTGGATGATCCCCTTCCCTCCTGTCACCAGGCGGAAGGAGAGAACTTAAGGGATAAGGGGGAGTGGAGTCAGATCCCTCCCCGGAGAGGCAAGCGGAACCCCTCACAGCCCCCCTCACCATCCCCATTGCCCTTGCAGAATAGGTATGGAGCTTTGGAAATCGAAGACCAGGCGACTGAGGATGGAAAGGATGATCCATCTGGTGTGGCGCCCAGGGCTGGGCACTCACCCCGCCTCCTCAGGACTTCCTCAACCAAGAAAGAAAGGAAGGTAATTGTGGTAGGTGACTCCCTTCTGAGGGGAACAGAGGGCCCTATCTGTAGACCGGACCCATCCCACAGGGAAGTCAGCTGCCTCCCTGGGGCCAGAATTAAGGACATAAGGAGAAAACTCCCTTCCCTGGTTAAGACATCAGATTACTACCCACTACTGATATTTCAGGTAGGTGGTGATGAGGTAGGTACCAGAAGTCTAAGGGCAATGAAGAATGACTTTAGGGCCCTGGGACGGCTGGTTAAGGGATCGGGAGCACAAATAGTGTTCTCCTCTATCCCACCATTTGCAGGGGTTGACGAGGGGATAAATAGGAGGAGTCAGGAAATTAACTCCTGGCTCCGAGACTGGTGTATCCGGCAGAACTTTGGCTTTTTTGATCATGGGCTCATCTACAGGAAACCAGACATGCTGGCAACAGGTGGGGGAAGCCTAACCCGAAGGGGAAGAAAGATCCTGGGACAAGAGCTAGCAGGGCTCATCTATAGGGCTTTAAACTAGGTTTGAAGGGGGACGGGGATGAGACCAGGATTACAAAAGTGGTGCCTGGGAGAAGTGTACCAGTGCTTCTGGGTAAAAGTGTTAGCAAGGTCTTGCAGCCTGTCCCAGTGATGGTGGGGGATGGTGAATTGTGTGACAGCAAAGACATGAGGGGTAGTGATAATTTGGTAGCTACAGTAATGTCTGAGTATGATCAGGTGCGAATTAGGGCTTGTCCCCCCAAGAAAGTGGCAGGACAATTAGCCCAGCTGAAGTGCATCTATACTAATGCACGCAGCATGGGGAATAAACAGGAGGAGCTGGAGGCCATTGTACAGCAAGGAAACTATGATATAGTTGCCATCACAGAAATGTGGTGGGAGGACATACACAAGTGGAGTGCTGTAATTGATGGCTACCAACTCTTCAAAAAGGATAGGCAAGGAAGGAGAGGTGGTGGGGTGGCCCTCTATGTTAGGGGCAGTTTTGAATGTCTGGAACTTAACAGTATGGATGACAGTGTTGAGTGTGTATGGATAAGAATTAAGGGGAAGGCCAATAAGGCAGACATCGTGATGGGAGTTTGTTATAGACCTCCCAATCAGGATGTAGAAGCCGATGAAGTATTCTATAAGCATCTGGCAGAGGTCGCACGATCATCTGCCCTTATTCTTGTGGGGGACCTCAACTTCCCAGATGTCTGCTGGAAATACTACGCAGCAGAGAGGGAACAGTCATGGAGGTTCCTGGAGTGTGTGGAAGACAACTTCCTAACACAGCTGGTGAAGGAACCAACTAGGGGAAATGCCCTACTGCACCTACTGCTTGTTAACAGAGAAGGTCTTGTGGGGGATGTAAAGGTTGGAGGTCGCCTTGGGCAGAGTGATCACGAAATGATAGAATCTTCAATTCTTGATCAAGTAAGGCGGGGAGCCAGCAGAACTACCACCTTGGATTTCCGAAGGGCAGACTTTAGCCTGTTTAGGAGCATGGTCGAGAGTGTCCCTTGGGAGGCAGTTTTGAAGAGCAAAGGTGCCCAGGAAGGCTGGGCATACTTCAAGCACGTGCTCTTAAAAGCGCAGGAGAAGGCCATCCCCTTGTCTCGAAAACCAAGTAGACGGGGAAGACGACCAGCCTGGCTAAATAGAGAACTTTGGCTGGACCTCAGGAAAAAAAGGAAAGTTTACATTCTCTGGAAAAGGGGGTTGGCAACTTATGAGGACTATCAAGATATAACAAAGCTATGTAGGGGGAAAATGAGAAGGGCCAAAGCTCAATCAGAACTCAGCTTGGCCACTGCAGTTAAAGACAATAAGAAGAGAGTCTTTCAGTATATCAATAGAAAAAGGAAGACTAGGGAAAATGTAGGCCCACTGGTGAATGAGACAGGTGCCCTAGTGGTGGAAGACACAAAGAAGACAGAGTTACTGAATGCCTTCTTTTCTTCGGTCTTCACTGCTAAAGCTGTCCGTCATGAATCCAATACTCTGGAGGCAAAGGGGACGGTCTGGAGAGAGGAAGATTTTCCCTCAGTTGAGGAGGACCTTGTCAGAGACCTCTTGGCCAAGCTGGACATTCACAAGTCCATGGGCCCTGATGGCATGCATCCGCGAGTGCTGAGAGAGCTGGCGGATGTTATTGCTAGACCACTCTCCATCGTCTTTGAACGGTCATGGAGAACAGGAGAGGTGCCTGAGGACTGGAAGAAGGCTGACATCACTCCAATCTTCAAAAAAGGCAAGAAGGAGGACCCAGGGAACTACAGACCAGTTAGTCTCACCTCTGTCCCTGGGAAGGTAATGGAGCGACTCATTCTGGATGTCATCTCCAAACACGTTGAGGAACAGGAAGTTATTGGAAGTGGTCAACATGGATTTACCAAGGGTAAATCGTGCTTGACCAATATGATAGCTTTCTATGATGTTACAACTGGTTGGCTGGAGGAGGGGAGAGTCGTGGATGTCATCTACCTTGACTTTAGCAAGGCTTTTGACACTGTCTCCCATGACATCCTCATTAGGAAGCTGAGGAAGTATGGACTAGATGAGGTGACAGTGAGGTGGATTGAGAGTTGGCTGCGGGACAGAACTCAGAGGGTTGTGATCAGCGGCACAGAGTCTAGTTGGAGACCTGTAACCAGTGGTGTCCCCCAGGGGTCAATACTCGGTCCAATTTTGTTTAATATATTCATTAATGACCTGGATGAGGGGACAGAGTGTATCCTCAGCAAGTTTGCTGATGATACCAAACTGGGAGGGGTGGCTGACGCTCCAGAGGGCTGTGCCACCATCCAGTGTGACTTGGACAGGCTGGAGAGCTGGGCAGAGAAGAACCTAATGAGGTTCAACAAAAGCAAGTGCAAGGTCCTGCACCTGGGGAGGAAGAATGCTAGGCACCAGTACAGGTTAGGGGCGGACCTGCTGAGAAGTAGCTCAGAGGAGAAGGATCTGGGTGTTGTGGTAGACAGTAAATTATCCATGGCCCAGCAATGAGCCCTTGTTGCCAAAAAGGCCAATGGAATCCTGGGCTGCATAGGGAAGAGTGTGGCCAGTAGGTCGAGGGAGGTTATTCTCCCCCTCTACTCTGCACTGGTGAGGCTACAACTGGAATACTGTGTCCAGTTTTGGGCTCCCCAGTTCAAGAGGGACAGGGAACTGCTGGAGCGAGTCCAGCGAAGGGCAACTAAGATGATTAAGGGCTTGGAGCATCTGCCTTATGAGGAAAGGCTGAGAGAGCTGGGACTCTTTAGCCTGGAGAAGAGAAGGCTGAGGGGAGACCTTATTATGGCGTACAAGTATCTCAAGGGTGGGTTGAAGGAGGATGGAGCCAGGCTCTTTGCAATGGTTCCCAGTGACAGGACGAGGGGTAATGGGCACAAGTTAGAACACAGGAAGTTCCGTTCAAATACACGGAAACACTTCTTTACAGTGAGGGTGACAGAGCACTGGCACAGGCTGCCCAGGGAGGTTGTGGAGTCCCCTTCTCTGGAGATTTTCACGACCTGCCTGGATGCAGTCCTGAGTAATGTGCTCTGGCAATCCTGCTTTGGCAGGGGAGTTGGACTAGATGATCTCTAGAGGTCCCTTCCAACTCTGAATAAATTCTGTGATTCTGTGAAATTCTGTGATTCTGTGAATGTCTTGCCTTTTGTATCAGTTAAGTTTATACAAGAGGGAATGCTTTAAGATTTTGACTTTCAGTTGTTAATAAAATGGAAACAATTAGTTGGTATTTAAAAATTCTCTCTACTAACTATGATTGAATCTATGCAAAAATTTCAGTCGAATTTTTGATTGCATCTATGTAAAATGTATGAAAACTTTATACAGTCTAGTGTGCTAAAAGATACCTTGTCATCAAGCTACACAATGTCATTTTCTTTACAGACTACGTTGCTTCACATTGGCAGTGATTTATACAGTTACAAGTTTTAATACATTTTCTTGAGAGTTATTATATTTTTCAGATTTATTTGAATAATCTAATAAGAAAATTAAAGAATATATTTATATGTAAAACCTAACACGTTAATAATATATATATTTAGATGAATGTTGATATTGATGAATGGATGTTGATAAAACAGATATTTAGATGAATGTTGATGGAAAAACATTTGTTACATGGGATCAAAGTCAGTAATATATAAAATTAATTCTAACAGCTCCTAAAGGCATTTAAAAGTGTGTATTAAAACCAAATTTTTTAACGAGAGCAGATCAGGAAAATTGGCCCAAAGAGAAGAAAGGGTGCCCTTGTGGGGTTTATTTGCATAGCAACATCAATTAATACTTATTAGCTTCTGTGAATAAGCTACAGTTAGAGACCTGATATTTAACAGAGAAGGTGTGACATAATCCTTTGTTTGAAATCCAGGACATTAAATCCATTTAGTTTTAAACAAACTAGACCTGTGTACTATTTTTTTTTTTCTTTGAAGAATACAGTGTCTCTCTTCCCATCTTTTTTTGGTGTTTTTGCTATTTTTGTTAGTGGCCCTATTCAAAGGAGCTATTTAATGTTGCACTCTGTTCTTCTTAGCTGCAAGAATTGAATAAATAGCCAACTGTGAAGTTGATTTTGACGCTAGCCCTCAAAATGCTCAAATCTATGTCATCTTTAATAAATCAGGAGTGTTTTGCAACATTGCTGTTAATGACTCAGTGTGCCTTTGTTATTCTAATGGATCCCTATTGAATGGCGTCACTGGAAATATCAAAATACACCAAATTGTCTCAGACACTTGGCAATGTACCTTGAGTATAAAAAGAGGCACACTTTATACAGCATCAGTTCTACAATTGGTCTACAAATGCCTGGGGCTCCATGGACTCTTTCTGTGGTACTGTAGTTTAACCCCAGTAGGCAGCTCAGCCCCACACAGCTGCACATTCCCTCCCCCATAGTTGGATGGTGGAGTGAATCGGGAAGGTAAAAGTGAGAAAATTCATACGTTGAGATAAAAACAGTTTAAGAAGTAAGACAGAAGCTGTGCAAGCAACCAAAGCAAAACAAGGAATCCATTCACTACTTCCCATTGGCAGGCCGGCGTTCAACCATATCCAGGAACACAGGGCTCGGTCACACATGATGGTTGCTTGGGAAGACAAGCACCATCACTTCGAACGTCCCCTCTTCCTCCTTCTTCCCCCAGCTTTTACTGCTGAGCACAGCATCCTATGGTATGGGATATCTCTTTGGTCAGTTGGGGTCAGCTGTCCCGGCTGTGTCCTCTCTTAACTTCTTGTGCACCCCCAGCCTACTTGCTGGTGGGGCGGTGTGAGAAACAGAAAAGGCCTTGACATTGTGCAAGCACGTTCAACAATAACTAAAATATCCCTGTGTTATCAAAACTTGTTTAGTCACAAATCCAAAAGATAACACCAAAGAAACTGCTATGAATAGAATTAATTCTATCCCAACCAAAAGCAGTACAGATACATGTTAAAGTAGTAAAGAACAAAAGAAAACCTATTGCAAATTCACTATACAGAGATCTGCAGCTTTACAGGAAATGTTTTAGGTGTTTTCAAATCAGAGAAGGTTGAAACTCAGTGATCTAGGGGATCAAGGAGCCTCTGCCATTGCTCATTCAATTTAATCATATCTGATTAAACTGCAAATGTTCATGTTTTCACCATATAAAGTAATTTATTATAATTAACTGCTGTATTGTCAATGTTAATTTCTTACTATTTTCAGCTAAATCCTCAGTATTGTCTTCCATGGGATGAAGGTTAGAATACATAAAATCTAAGACTAACTTCTGAATGAAATAATTAAGCATTCTTTCCAATGGCTAAAACTTTTGACACAAGAACTGTAAGATTTGAAATAACTTCTACCTACAAAATCAAGAAGTTCAGCAGAATCATTGACATGGATTTGAAGTCTTGACTGTATTTAGCACAGTTAGGGTACAGAAGTCTATTTAATTTTAGTGGTCTAATTTGGAGATCAGAGGCATTGAAAAGTTCCTGGATCAAAGGCAAGGTTTAACCTTTGAAAGTTTATCACCTTGAAAACTTCAGCTTCAATTACAAATTACATTTGGCATGCTTTCAAATATTCCAAAATCTTTTTCATTGTTATCAGGTACAAAATAATGTTTATATGTGGTAATCCCTCCACCCACCAAAACATGAATTCTGGGCTTATTACTAGGCTTTTTTGTTTCTGTTTTTTATTAATTTTTTTCTCTTTTTTTTTTTTTTTTTTTTTCATAAAAGTACAGATACCCCCAAAATTTAGGGGAGAGATCATTAGGAAGAAAGACTACGGTCACATCATTCCTTTCAGTTTTGCAGTTTTCTGGAACAACAGGCATTTTTTCTCCCTGCACAGAAAAAGTGAATGTTTTCTAATTCCAAGTTTTCTTTCAGTTCTGGAATTGGTTAATTCTGCTGTCAAAACTCTGTAAGCTAGACAATAGAGTTAACAATATAACCATGGCAGCATAAAAATTAAAAAAAAATAAATCTTCTTGGAAAGTTTTGAAGTAAGTGAATGATACACTCTGAAACCAAAAGGATATTCAGCACTGTACCTTTGGACAAGAACATCTTTAGAAAGAATTAACCCTAATTTTAAAATTTCTACCAATTAAGTATTTTTATATATTATATATTTTATAGAAATAAAAATATATATTTATATTTTAATATATATATTCCTTAAGAAATAGAGGAAGGGGAGAAGGAAGGAAGCAAGCAAGCAAGCAAGAAGAGAGGAAGGGAAAGAGGGAGGGAGAAGGTCAATGTTGCACAGAGGAGGCTAGGGTTCCTCTTCAAACCTCTCACTAGGCTCAGCTTAGTGAGACCCTCTGAGATGAACTTTAGAAAAACATATGTGTTTTGGTTTTGATGGGGTTGAGATATGAAGTGCATTCTGAGCACTTTTAAGACTAAATGATTGCTTTCCAGAGCTTTAATAAATTTCTACCAGTTTAAGTGCCAAAGCGTTCTTCTGCACTTCAGTCCGTGAGAGGCTCACAGTCTCACAAGGTCTGTGTGACAGGGCAGGGAGTGAAATCAGGTCATACAGCACCCAGGCTTGGGCTCTACTCAGCTCCCTTTCTTTCCAAGCTCAACTTGAAATGCAGAGTAAAATTAGAGAGTGTTGGATATTGTCCCAAGTGACTGACAAGAAACTTCTGTGCACTGGACTATGTGTAAATGGACCTGCAGGCAAGGACTACCAGAAAACACCTTGTTTAAACAGTTCTTGGCTCTGCTTAGACCTAACTTCAAAGGTTACTATTTTAACAGTACTTTTTTGTTGTTGTTTGCTTTGTGAGGGAAGTTTAGCAATATGTGTTTAACTAGATCCTTTCTTAGGACCACTAGCTAGTTCCAAAATTCAACAGTTGAAGACATTTCTATTCATTTACACTACCTGGCTCTTACTCCTTAGAGTCCTTTGATCATCTGAGTCATGGCGTCATTCCAGTTATTAAGTACACACATATGTGAAAATTTTCTTACTTTCATATTTACTCTATGTGAGAGATTATGTGCTCTACTATTCAAAATGAAAATGAAATACTGCATGTATTCCTGTTAACTGTAACAATCATTTCTAGGTTTTCATTAAGATTTTCCTTTCCATGTTTTAAAGTTCCTCCTCCCATTTATAAAATGCATACCAAAACTTCACAAAATACAGAATATTTGTTAGAAATATCAACTGTAGTGCATTATTTATGTAAAAATATCTAAGTGTATTCCATACATTCAGAACGAGATATGCATTAACACTAACAACATGATATAGGCCACAAAGTACCTATAGTTTTGTTAAAAACCTCTTTTCCCCCTTCAGCCTAGAAATTCAGTAATAAGTTAAAAATGTACCAAGGGACATGGTGGTGAGTGAAAATGGTGAGGCTATAACAGACATGAGGATAAACCAATCTCGTACTTCTCAGAGAGCAGGAGTTTCTCATGCTTTGGAAATTTCCTACTTTATATAGGATTGGCTTTTTTATTCCTGCTTAACAATCATGACAGTTTATTGCTGAAAAATAGATATGAAATAAATTGAATTTCACTCTCATTTCTTTCACCATGTTCCTTAGGGATTTTAATACCATATCCACACTGGATGTTCTTGGAGTACAACACAAACAAGATGCTGTCTGATTCCTAGCCATAAGCAGCACATTATGGCTTTTTCTTTCTCTAAATTTTAGTTGTTAGTGTTAAAAAGCGAACCTTGTTCCATTCTGAAATTAAAATGCAGCTACTTTTTTTTCTCTTTATGTCTTTGGTAGTCAGATTAAAATGTTCTTTACTGTGGTATCTAACTAGAAAAAAGACCCTTTCCTCTCATAACTGCTTGGGCAAGATGAGAATAGCAATTGAATAACACTCCTGTGATCACCAGACAATAGTCACATTAAAAAAGCAAATAAAATAAGCTTCTATATAATGTAGGAGCAAAAAAACCATTATGTAAATCTATTCCTTTTTACAAACCATCTCCATGTGATTCCTGAGTCACATTTTGAGAAGCACAAGCCAGCAGGGTGAGCCACGCAGAGGACAGCTCAGGTGGCTATTTTCTACTTACTGGAACATTGTGGGTTTAAAGGTTTAGATGAAACATGAAACTTGTTGTGTTCATACTCACTGAGGAAAGGCTGAAAAACAGAGGAAACAAACAGAAAGCAAAAATGCAAATGAACCCAGAGAAGAGTAGGTAAAATGAAAATTTAATATAGAAAATCACTGCTAAACAGCAGGAAAAAAAAAAAAAAAAAGAAAAAAAGGGAAAAGCATAACAGAAGCTCATGTTCATGGGTTTTAATTAAATGTGACAAGTACAACACACTCCAGAATTAAAACACACTCCAGAATTGATTCCTGAGGCTTTGTCTAGATTAGTAAACTAAACAGTGCCACAGCAAATGCTTGAATACTGACATGTGAGTATTTACGCTACCAAATCGATAGCAGAGTCTCTGCAATAGTTTTGGCTTTGGCCAGAGCAGATTGATGTTGAGGTGAGCAGAAGCCGGGGATTGCTCCTGCCAACAATCCTCTTGGTTTCTGGTAGGGGAGAGGAGGAGAGAACGCAAAGACATATTAGCTACATGGGTACAATCCTTTTTTGCTACCTGCACTCAAGAAAAAACTATCCCCCCTGGACAATTTTGTTTACTACAACAGACATATTCCACGTTCATCCAATGTACTTTAAGAGCGTGAATTACTCAACCCCCTGCCCCCCTGCCCCTAAAACAACAAACAACTGGCTTTATATAACTGTGAGAAACCTCAGTGAAGCAAAGGAAAAGCTTGCATTTCACATCCCTTTGATAATACACACATTTTTTGTAAATATGTATTAGTATCTTTTGTGGCGATTATTCAGCAGTTGAAGACAGAGTAGTTCCTTCATATTAGAGAATCTGTTTTTGCCAAATTTTGATTGATTATGATAGGTAACCCAAGTTATTATTTATTTCTGTACACCATCTGTGAAGTAATAAAGTCTATTACTATCTATTATCAGTATTTTCATGGTGTGTATTACAGTTGTCAGCATTATTGATGCCAATATTACTAATGGCTATTCTGACCTTC
This sequence comes from Vanellus vanellus, assembly GCF_965231255.1. NCBI lineage: Eukaryota > Metazoa > Chordata > Aves > Charadriiformes > Charadriidae > Vanellus > Vanellus vanellus. The sequence goes on from NC_138907.1 coordinate 105,173,430, forward strand.
TGATTTTGGTACAAGTAATATTTGTATAGTGTAAATTGGTAAAAAGCACTGCCTGTATCACAGTTCTTTCATAATTGTAAGGAAAACTGTTACAGATGTACACTGAACATATAATGCTTAGAAGTTCATAGCACAGAATGCAGTGCCCTTGTCATCAGGAAGGCCAATGGAATGCTGGGCTGCATAGGGAAGAGTGTGGCCAGTAGGTCGAGGGAGGTCATTCTCCCCCTCTACTCTGCACTGGTGAAGGGCTCATCTGGAGTACTGTGTCTAGTTCTGGGCTCCCCAGTTCAAGAGGGACAGGGAACTGCTGGAGAGAGTCCAGTGTAGGGCAACTAAGATGACTGAGAGATTGGAGCATCTCCCCTATGAGGAAAGGCTGAGAGAGCTGGGACTCTTTAGCCTGGAGAAGAGAAGGCTGAGGGGAGGCCTTATTATTACTTACAAGTGTCTAAAGGGTGGGCTGAAGGAGGATGGAGCCAGGCTCTTTTCAATGGTTCCCAGTGACAGGATGAGGGGCAACGGGCACAAGTTAGAACATAGGAAGTTCTGTTCAAATACAGGGAAAAACTTCTTTACGGTGAGGGTGACAGAGCACTGGCACAGGCTGCCCAGGGAGGTTGTGGAGTCCCCTTCTCTGGAGATTTTCACGACCCGCCTGGATGCAGTCCTGAGTAATGTGCTCTGGCAATCCTGCTTTAGCAGGGGAGTTGGACTAGATGATCTCCAGAGGTCCCTTCCAACTCTGAAAGTTCCATGATTCTGTGATTACATGATTCCCTGATCTTGCTGCCTAGCTGGAGTGAGAAAGACAAATCATAGAATCATAGAATCATCGAATGGTTTAGGTTGGAAGGGACCTTAAAGATCATCTAGTTCCAACCCCCCTGCCATGGGCAGGGACACCTCCCACTAGACCAGGTTGCTCAAAGCCCCATCCAGCCTGGCCTTAAACACTTCCAGGGATGAGGCATCCACAACTTTCCTAGGCAACTTGTTCCAGTGCTTCACCACCCTCAGAGTGAAAAATTTCTTCCTAATACCTAATCTAAATCTACTCTCTTCCAGTTTGAAGGCATCACGCCTCGTCCTATCACTACTTGGCCTTGTAAAAACTCCCTCTCCAGCTCTCTTGTAGGCACCTTTTAGATACTGAAAAGCTGCTATATGATATAATTGAAGTCAAATGTCCATATACTTATGATTTCTCACAGAAGCTACTCTGAAATTTGTAAAGAACCTTTTCAATTTTAATATTCCATGCTTGTTAATTTCAAAGTTAATCCAAATCTATCAGGCTGTGCTGAAAATCTTATCCAAAAAATACTTTATAACACTTGTAAAACATATGTAAAATTGGGATTTTTTTGTCTCATTCTGCATCCCCCTTTGTCAGACTTTAATGATTTTAACCTTTCTCATTATCCATTAAATACAGAGAAACAAGAAACACATGAAGATTTTTTAATTCTCTTATTATCTTATTACTAAAACAGTTTATTCTTCAGGATAAACATTGTAACATCTGCAAGATTAAAAAATCCAGCTTTCTACAGTACTGGGACATTCCACTAGCTAACTACAACAATAAATACAAGCCCCAGATGGACCAACACAACTCCTGTTTGAAAGTCAGATGAAAGAATGCTCTAGGAGTCTTAACTCTTAATAGGATCTGTATTAGGTCCAGCATGGTGCCATGAGAGAGAGAGCTCCCACTGCATTGTCTGAGGAAGGGGAGGCTATAGGGAAACTATTGCTTTTTCAAACAAGAAAACCCCTGTTGAGTTTATCCCTCACATTCTTATTTTAACCAAATAATAATATTAGTGATGAAAGGTATAATTCTACTTTTATGGTGTTATGGAATCCTTGTGAAAAAAAAAAAAAAAAAAAGAATCAGGAACATAACAAAAATCTTACAATAGTTATTTGTATACAACATGATTTTCAGGTGGATAATAAAGACTTGGAAAGTTCAAAATGTCTAAGATATAGAGCAATTCATTCTGATAGAGATAGTAATTGTTATGGCAAATAAAGGTGGGCAGCAAATTATTTCTCTTAAAAGATTAAAATAACAAATATATTAATCTTACATTTTAACTATTTTTAAAGCTATACACATAGATTAATATAAAAAGCATGAAGCCATAACATGTTAGAAATATAAGATTATGTACATCAGATTGAATGGTCAGTATTCATTAGGATATTCTTAGCAATATGAAACTTGCGTAAATTTCCCTGCTGCAATTTCTATGCAATTTCTATGCAATTTCCTGATATTGTAGGTAGGTAATCATATGAATAGCTTTGAATACTATAAAAGACACTGAACAGGAAGAGAATATATAAAATATGACAAAATTAGAAAACACTCATTCAAATGAGTAGTTCTTTAAACTGCTTACTTAAGAGCTCCCGAATAAATAATTTCACACATGTACTTGTGAAATGTTTTCATACTCTACCAAAAGGGAAACAAATATTTATTGGCAAATTCTACAAAAATGAGAGAGAGTGAGTGAGTGAGTGGAAGCATGAGCAATCTACCAATCAAATCAATATGCTATAAAATATTTAAGGAGAGAAAATAGTACTAAAACTATGTTGCTGTAAAACTGACATACTTACAGCATTATCACTGAAGATTGTATTTTTTTACTGAGTCAATAAATCAGGCTAAATACTGCAGTATAGATATTTGAATTTATTTCCATGTGTAAAGCTGTTTTGTCATCCTATTACCAGGAAATATTTGAAAATTAATGAAATCAAGCTACCTAGTTCTGCATTCTACAGCCCAGTAGCTTACAATGACAACAGATGGGTGAAAACAAGCAAAGTCTGAAAAGGCTTTTTTATAAATTCTGCTAATCTCAGTATGAATCATTCAAATGCCGGTAAATCCAACATCTGTGCATTTCTAAAATGTAACAAAGACAACATAAATGTTACGAAGCGGATTTTTTCTATATTTAAAAATAACATTTTTCACTAATGGCCAGTGATTTCAAGTTCAACCATGTAGCTCTTTTAGAGGTAAAACTTCCCTAGGAGTAGTAGGGCAGCTTTAAAAAATTGCTGTAACATACAGAGATCTTAAGTGGTGGTTAATAAGAAATCTATGTTGGAAACCACAACTAAAAGAAGTCTTAAGTACATAGCAGAAGATAGAAACACTGCTAATAAACACTGAGGTAATGAATATGTGAGAATGAGTCGTACAGGTCCTTAAGGGCTGCAGGTCACCGATTTGTCTGGCAGACATTGAAGGAAGAGCTTGTAAGGAAGACAAACAGCTGCATGTTTCTAGGTGTACTGCCAGCAACATCTCTGATAAAATAACTAGAAACAGTTAAAGCCAGTGTGAGGGGTGTCACGTATTAGCCCAGCTCTTAAGGGCATGAAGTTAGGAGATGATCACTGAGCAACAGTGGTGCTTTAGGATAAGGAGGAGACATATGTGATTTTAAGGTCTTTGGATGCATTCTGTGATTATTCTGAGCTTTAGAAAAAAACTCTGAAGGCTAAATATTCTGAAAGTAGACTTTGGCCCAAAGTATTTTTTGATTGAAGCAGGGGTTGAAACAGATAGACTCCAGAGATCCCTTCCAACTAAATCTTCCCGTGATCTGATGATTCCGTGTTTTTTTTTTTTTTTTATGACCTGATTCCTGGAATGAGAGTGTTGTCCTACTTTCATAGGTGTGAATTTCTGCAGCCAAGTATTGAGCAAAGTGAAGTGCAATTATTTTAATTTTCTCTTATAGAGTATTTGTCTTTAACAATTAAAAAGTCCAAAGGGAAAAAACAAACGCTGGAAGAAAGAGAGAGGTACAAATGCAAAGACACTAAAAGTGACAAGGCAGTTTATATTGTACTAAGTACATGGACAATCCTGGTTTTATTATGTGAAGGTTCTGTGCAGCTGCCAGCAGGCATGATGTTAATTTGCAGTCACCAAGGTCGCTGAATCAGGAGGTTTTGTTAGCCAACTTTCACTTCTTTTAGATGAGAAATCAATTAAAATATCTTTGTTTAAAAATAGTAAAATAGCACAGTCTACTTTCTGAGATACTGGGAAAGACTGGAATAGAAATGTGCCCGGGAAAATACGCAGGGTTTGTCTAGAGTGGTGCAGAGAGTGGAGTTACTGATTTGTGGGTCTGCATGTTTGTGAATAACAGAACCTGAACAGTAACAGAAAGAGGCAAAAAGATACAAAAAGCCAAGCAAAAATAAGAAACATGAATGACAGTGGTCCAAAAGGCAGAAGACAAAGATTGATATGTGTGGTCTCGAGAAAGACTGGAAATCGGGTTGTGAAAAAAATGAAACCTCCTGGAGTGTACTCCCTGTGTGCTCAGGGCAGCAGAACTGTGCCTGCGCTGCAATACTGTCATGAGCGAAAACTGAAATAGCTTTGCCATTCCACCTCTTTGTTGTCTTCAACTGCACTTTCCAATATGCTCTCAATAAAGCTGTGTTCTCATTATAGTCAAATATAGAATTTAATTCATACTTCATGCAAAATACTTTTAAAAAAGGAAACATTGCATGATAGGGCTTATAGGATTACTTATGCTTGTCAAACCCACATTCATTTTACAACCTATCTCTAAGTCAGAATTCAGGTGGATTCATTTTAAGAAACATTGGGAAACGATCCCAGGTTTTTAAGACATGTGCCTAAACTGTGGAAAAAACTGTGAATGTCTATTTTTATCCTCGTTTGTTTTCTACCATCCTCTTTTGATTAAAAACTTTTAAATAAAAAAATGGCAAACACAGCAATATTCTTTGTGCAGAGCTTTCACTGTTCCCTTACCCTATTTACTAGCAAAAGCCATTCACTTCTGCAACAGGCTATCATGTCAAAATATGTGTTTTTTCTAAGCATGAATTTATTAAATTAACTAATTAATATTCATTAGCATGCACCCTTTATTAATTTTCAAATACATACAATATAGGAGTCTGGACTAGTTTGCTAACAAGAGCTAGAAAAGGAATGAATCTTTCACGAGTGTACTTATTCAAGTTGTAGTTCCATTTAATCCTAAAGTGACAGATTTCTTCATTTCAGAGAGAGATTTGTCAAGCTAGAAACCTTTATCTGTCAAGTTTTGGAAAATGTCAGGCCTGATAACACACACTATATTAGTAGTATGCACCATAATTGAACATCTGTTCTTTTGCATCTGTTAATTCGTATCATTTTCTAAGTAGGGTCATATTTCATTTATTATTCTGGTATGAGAACTTTTATTCATTGTTGCCATCATCTTTTGTGAAAGGAAAGTTTTCCTGTACTGGCAAGGCCTTGTAAATAAGGTATCATACATGAGAAACCCACAACTGTAACTTTGCAGCATCTTGTCATGGTCTATATGTTTCCTCTTTCAAGGGAGAATCATGCAAACAGTATACATTTTAATTCAGTGATATTCAAACTTTGAACTTTTTCTAAGTGCTCTGTGTAATGCAAAAAAGAAAAACAGATTTAATTTATTATGTTCCAGAGTACAGTACTTCAAAATTATTTAGTGTTCAAAAATAAAATGCAATAAAAGTTTGAAAGCACTGCTCTAACTTTAGCATGGGTTTTTACAGATATGGCTTTCATTGAACTTAGTGGAAATCATAAATAAATTTGCCAGAAATTAATATATGAATGGAACTCTTCACTAAGCACATTTTATTCCACAATTTGTTGTCTACTTAAAGACCTATAGTGGTTCCTCTTAAAAACCTGGAGTTGTATCATAGAATCATAGAATCATAGAATCATAGAATCAGTGAGGTTGGAAGGGACCTTTAAGATCATCAAGTCCAACCATTAACCTACCCTGATAAAAACACCACCACTCCTAAACCATGTCCCTAAGCATCTCATCTACCCTTTTCTTAAACACCTCCAGGGATGGTGAATCCACCACCTCTCTGGGCAGCCTATTCCAATGTTTAATAACCCTTTCAGTGAAAAAATGCTTCCTAACATCTAATCTAAACCTGCCCTGACATAACTTGAACCCATTTCCTCTTGTCCTATCACTTGTCGCCAGGGAGAAGAGGTCAGCTCCCATCTCTCTAAAACCTCCTTTCAGGTAGTTGTAGAGGGCGATAAGGTCTCCCCTCAGCCTCCTCTTCTCCAGGCTAAACAACCCCAGATCCCTCAGTCGTTCCTCATAAGGTTTGTCCTCCAGACCCTTCACCAGCTTTGTAGCCCTTCTCTGGACACGCTCCAACACCTCAATGTCCTTCTTGTAGTGAGGGGCCCAAAACTGAACACAGTACTCGAGGTGAGGCCTCACCAGTGCCGAGTACAGGGGGATGATTACTTCCCTAGTCCGGCTCACCACACTATTCCTGATGCAGGCCAGGATGGTGTTGGCCTTCTTGGCTGCCTGGGCACACTGCTGGCTCATGCTCAGCCGGTTGTCCACCAACACCCATCATTGATCTGTGGTTTATATTTTAGTAAATAAATTAATACGAGAAAGGAAAATTGTGAATAAAATATTTTTTTTCTTTCTTACATTACTTATTATTATTGTCTTTTATAGGTGTTGAAAATATGTTAAGGTTCTTTAACCTGAGACATTAAAATCTTATATTTTAATGAAAAAAAAAAAAAAGATTAAAAAAACCCAAACAAACAATAGCAGGAATACAAAGGAACAAGCTATATAATATTTTATATAACTATACCTATGCATAGCGTAGATCCTTCTCTTTCTGAATTCTTACGTTCTTTTTTTTTTTAAGCTTTCAACACTGAGGGACATGTACCATGTCCCCATGTGTTTTTTGTGGAGCATCTAACTCACTAGTATTTGACCACAGTGATCAAAATGAGCCTTTAGGTACTTTTCCATTGTAAATATTAAATAAATGTATGCACATATTGTCATTTATTCTTCATGTTTCAGTGATGGCAGAGAAGGAGGCAACACAAAATCACCTTCTCAATCTTCTGTCACTGAACTGATTTATATAAACCCTCTGTCTTCATCAGTGCTTTGTGTTACTCTGGTACAGAAAGGTTTGGACTTCAAGGTAAGTATTTACATTAACTTTTTCTAAAGGAAGGGGACTGTATCAACAGCATGTCTAAATACAAAGCCTTGAAGTATTCCCTGCAGACCTTGAAAATGTAGTGTATAATCTCAGGCTTCATAGCAAAAGAAATGTTGGCTGGAATCCAAGTTTAAATAACTTAGGCACCTTATTTGGCAAATATATCAGCAGCCATTTGCCATCTAAAAATTACATTGTACTAACATCCGGAGTTCCCATACTTTCAGTGGAGAGACATAGATAACCATGAGAAGGCTAATTATTTTCTGTATCTTACATGTACTTCAGTATTACCTAGCACTACCGGTGGCTGTGGCTTTTCATAGTTAAAAATTATTTTAATCTCTAAAGGACAGGTCTTTTTTTCTCCTACACAGCACCTCAAGTAGCCTCTGACTCTGGTTCTTACCGTGGCAACTGGAAACAAGACGAAATATTAGACACTGTACAGTCATATAGCAAGAGGTGATACTGACAGAGCTTGCATTTCAAACAGACAACACCAACAAAAAATGCAGAAAGGGATATAACATCCTCTGTTAGTTGAGTATGGCAGGCAATATAATTCAGAGAAGGTCAACAAGGAGGATCAAAATGTATGGAATTGATTCTCTACAAGGGATGACTAAATAGCAAAGGGCATTTCAACCTGGAAAAGACTTGTCTGAGGGCAGATACTTGGGTTCTGAGTAGCAAGGATAGATGATAGCATTCAAAAAGAAACAGGGTAATTTCAAATCATAGAATCATAAAATGCTTTGGGTTGGAAGGCACCTTTAAAGGTCATCTAGTCCAACCTCCCTGCTATGGGCAGGGACATCTTCAACTAGAAAAGGTTCCTCAGAGCCCTGTCCAGCCTGACCTTGAATGTTTCCAGGGTTGGCGCATCTACCACCTCTCTGGACAACCTGTTCCAGTGTTTCACCACTCTCATTGTAAAAAATTTCTTCCTCATATCTATTCTAAATCTACCCTCTTTTAGTTGTCCTTGTCCTATCACAACAAGCCCTGCCAAAAAGTTTGTCCCCATCTTTCCTGTAGGCCCCCCTTAAGTACTGAAAGGCTGCAATAAGGTCTCCCCAGAGCCTTCTTTTCTCCAGGCTGAACAACCCCAACTCTCAGCCTGTCTTCATAGGAGCCGTGCTCCAGCCTTCTGATCATCTTCCTGGCCCTCCTCTACACTTGCTCCAACAGGTCCATGTCCTTCTTATGTTGGAGGCCTCAGAGCTGGACACAGTACTCCAGGTGGGGTCTCGCCAGAGCGGAGTAGAGGGGCAGAATCACCTCCCTTAACCTGCTGGCCATGCTTCTTTTGATGCAGCTTAGGATACGGTTGGCATTCTGGGCTGCAAGTGCACATTGCTGGGTCATGTCCAGCTTTTCATCCACTGGTACCCCCAGGTCCTTCTCCTTAGGGCTGCTCTCAGTCTCTTGATCCCCCAGCCTGTATTGATACTGGGGGTTGCCCTGACCCACGCACACAAACTTGCACTTGTCCTTGTTGAACCTCATAAACTTCACAAGGGCCCACTTCTCAAGCCTGTCCAGGTCCCTCTGCATGGCATACTGTCCCTCAGGCATGTCAACTGTACCACCCAGTTTGGTGTTGTCTGCAAACTTGCTGAGGGTGCACTCAATCCCACTCTCCATATCATTGATTAAGATACTGAACAGTACTGGTTCCAGTACAGACCCTTGACAGACACCACTTGTCACCAATCTCCATCTGGATATTGAGCCATTGAGCACTACCCTCTGGATGCAACCATCCAACCAATTCCTCATCTGCCAAAAAGTCCACCCATCAAATCCATGTCTCTCCAATTTAGAGACCATGATGTCATGGTGGACTGTGCCAAAGACCTTACAGAAGTCCAGATCAGTGACGTCCATAGCTCTTCCCTTGTACACTTGTCACTCCATCGTAGAAGGCCTCTACGTTGGTCAGGCAGGTCTTTGATGAAGCCATGGTGGTTGTCCCAAATCACCTCCATGTGCTTTAGTATAGTTTCTAGGAGGATCTGTTCCATGATCTTCCCAGGCACAGAGGCGAGGCTGACAGGTTGGTAGTTCCCAGGGTCTTCCTTTCTATGCTGTTTAAAAATGGCTGCAATATTCCCTTTTTCCACTCAACAGGGACTTCAACTGTCTGCCATGACTTTTCAAATATCATGGAGAGTATCTTGGCAACTACATCAGCCAATTCCCTCAGGGCTCTGGGATGCATCTCATCAGGTCCCATAGAATTCTGTATGTTCAGGTTCCTCAGGTGGTGACGAACCTTATCTTCTCTTACAGTGGGATGGACTTTGCACACCAAGTCCTTTTCCTGTGGTCCATCCACTTGAGAGGTGTGGGAGAAAGGTGAAGACTTAAGTGAAGACTTAGGCAAAAACATTGAGTTTTTTTTTTTTTTTTTTTTTTTAGGCAAAAACATTGAGTACCTCAGCCTTCTCCTTGTCTGTTTTTACCAGTTTGCCAGTCTTTCTCATCGGGGGGGGGGGGGAGGGGTGGGAGGTACGCTTTCTTTGACCATCCTTTTCTGGCTGACAGAATCACAGAATCACAGAATTTTCAGAGTTGGAAGGGACCTCTAGAGATCATCTAGTCCAACTCCCCTGCCAAAGCAGGATTGCCAGAGCACATTACTCAGGACTGCATTCAGGCGGGTCTTGAAAATCTCCAGAGAAGGGGACTCCACAACCTCCCTGGGCAGCCTGTGCCAGTGCTCTGTCACCCTCACCGTAAAGAAGTTTTTCCGTGTATTTGAACGGAACTTCCTGTGTTCTAACTTGTGCCCATTACCCCTCGTCCTGTCACTGGGAACCATTGAAAAGAGCCTGGCTCCATCCTCCTTCAACCCACCCTTGAGATACTTGTATGCCATAATAAGGTCTCCCCTCAGCCTTCTCTTCTCCAGGCTAAAGAGTCCCAGCTCTCTCAGCCTTTCCTCATAAGGGAGATGCTCCAAGCCCTTAATCATCTTAGTTGCCCTTCACTGGACTTGCTCCAGCAGTTCCCTGTCCCTCTTGAACTGGGGAGCCCAAAACTGGACACAGTATTCCAGTTGTAGCCTCACCAGTGCAGAGTAGAGGGGGAGAATGTCCTCCCTCGACCTACTGGCCACACTCTTCCCTATGCAGCCCAGGATTCCATTGGCCTTTTTGGCAACAAGGGCACATTGCTGCCTCATGGATAATTTACTGTCTACCACAACCCCCAGATCCTTCTCCTCCGAGCTACTTTCCAGCAGGTCAGCCCCTAACCTGTACTGGTGCCTAGCATTCTTCCTCCCCAGGTGCAGGACCTTGCACTTGCTTTTGTTGAACCTCATTAGGTTCTTCTCTGCCCAGCTCTCCAGCCTGTCCAGGTCACGCTGGATGGCAGCACGGTCCTCTGGGGTGTCAGCCACCCCACCCAGTTTGGTATCATCAGCAAACTTGCTGAGGATACACTCTGTCCCCTCATCCAGGTCATTAATGAATATATTAAACAAAATTGGACCAAGTATTGACCCCTGGGGGACACCACTGGTTACAAGCCTCCAACTAGACTCTGTGCCGCTGATCACAACCCTCTGGGTTATGTCCCGCAGCCAACTCTCAATCCACCTCACTGTCACCTCATCTAGCCCATACTTCCTCAGCTTCCTAATGAGGATGTCATGGAAGACATACCTGTAGAATCCCTTCTTATTATTCTTTGTGTCCCTTTCCAAATTCAGCTCCAGCTGTGCCTTGGCCTTCCTGACCCCATCCCTACACAACCAGGATTTCATGGAAGAAAAATCACTGAAGGGACAGTAAATGCAGAGACAACAAACATGGCTTAGAAAATCCCAGAAATCTTTTTTGCAAATTTTTTAGGCTGGAAGAGTGTTTTTTGGAAACTTACTTTGTTCCTGCACTCTTCTCTAGCTGTCTCAGAAAGGCCACCTTCAGACACAGGTTCCTCTGGTCAAATACGCTCTGAGTATTCATATGTTCTTCCTTCCTCGCCTGCGTGCCTGCTGCAGCCCAGACAGCTTTTCCCTCTCTAGCAGAGGGGAGCACTGGCAATGTTTAGCTTAGGGAAGGAAAAGAAGCACAAAGGGATCCGCAGTTCCACACAACCTCAAATTAAAAAGTTAATATCAACTATTCACAATCATTAAATGGTTTCCCAGCCTGAAAATCAAGTATAAACCAACCAATGAATTACAAGATCAGTCATTCTCATCCAAACATGAAAGAGAAGCCAGCTTGGAAAAAACAAATGAACAGTGTGCCTGCTTGGCCTGACACAGCCACACTCTCAGAGTCAGATGACAGCTTGCATTTTTTTTTCTCCTCTGTGAGGAGAGTAATTTTCTACCTAGAGATGGTGACTCTTTCAGGACACTATCCCACCAGGTGCACCTGGAGAAGGAAACCGTATGCACATTACATTAACTATTAGGTAATTTTTGGTCCTGGAGCTGTAAGTGGATGTTTTCCAGGAATCAGCATCCCTCAGCTTAGCTCATATTTTGGTAGCAAGCCCAAACAGCAAGGAACTTCTGTCATGTGTGCTTCATGTCAAGACTGCTTTGTGCAGAGGAAGTGAAATCTGTCACAATCCATGCTTATACTGTCTGTAGGGTGCAGACTCTGGAGAACATTATCCTTCCTTCTGGGTACAGGTTTGCTGGCTCAGAGACCTATTGGCATCATTCCAGACTTCAGCCTGAGAGCAAAGTAGTATGTGTGCACTGAGGGGAATTGGTGACAAGGTAGCAAACCAAGCTTTTTTATCCTTTGAGGTGTTGCTATTCTTCATTGTATAATAATGATTATTTTAAAAATATAATACAATAGAACAATCATATTTACAATGCTTTATAGCAAAATGACTTTGAATTAAAACAAATGAAAGTAAAAATGGGTTAGAAAACAAAAAGTAGTATTACTCTAATGTAATGATATTATGAAATGCAGTGTTATTATGTATACAGCACTTATAGTGGTCATACAATAATACATAATATCAATGTAGTTTTGAATAAAATCAGGACAAAGTGTGCCAACCTGGCTAAAAAAGAAGTAAAAAAAAAAAAAACCAAAAACAAAAAAAAACCCAAACCACCACAAAACCCCACAAAGGTGAAAGGTTGTAAATGGCAATAAAGCATAATGAGGTCATTTACAGTAAACATTTTTGGTAATATACTACTTTTTGTAAATCAATCTTTACAGCAGACAGTGATTATGAAATTAATACTGTGCATGCTCCTTACCAATTTGTGGATTTAATATTGTTAACTGAAGCCAAACCAATTAGTATACGCTGTCTTTCAGATATGACTAGATTAGATATAGTTTCATGGTACCAAAAAGCATAGGAAGCATAAGCTGCATACACAGAAGTATCTTGCTTGGCTTTGTGAAGAGTAATGAGGAGATCAATAGTGTCTTTTGTGTTCTTTAGTGATACCTTTGATTTGCACTCTGAAAATAGACTCTTCATTAAATTTTTGTTATGAGTTGGGTTTGGTTTTGGTTTGTGGGTTTGTTTTGTTTTGGGTTTTTTTTGATGGGACTGTTAATTTTCAATGTACATTGGGTTAATGAACCAACAAAACTTGTAGACACAGAGAGTCTGAAAGTGGCTGTAGGCAATTCTCTTTTGTTTTTTTTTTCTTTTTCTTTTTTTTTTTTTGGTTCTGTTTTATATTTTTTAAAGACTGAGCAATGTTACAGACTAATAGCTTATGGCAGTCAGCTAATGAGTTGAAACTTCACTGAGATAGAAGGCACACACAATGGAAATGTGTGAAAAATTGAAATGACAAGGTTGTTAAGGTAACTCTATCTTGGTTATGTATTTAGGAAACTTATTATGATGCGGTGAAATGAAAACTTAATAAACATACCTAATCATTATGAAGAAAAAAAAGAAGACATCTTATTTATTAACTGCAAGATGCACATATTTGCTGTCGCTGTGTTGTAATGGAAATGAAACAAGTGACAAACAGTACCCAACTGCCCCATATGATGAGCCCGTGCCAATACAGAACATTAAAAAGTAATTTTAAGAAGTTGCCTTTTCACATTGACTTTGTAAAACCAGCTGACTTTGTGACTTTGTAAATGAGAATTTAAATGAAAATGTTTTGTCCACTGAGAGTATGGGAAGCATGCTAACAGGGCTTTACAATTACTGCCATATTGTGCTTTCAGTGCATTTTTTTGCTTACTTAAATACATGCTTACACATACTTGCAAAATCTCAGACACCAAAGAAACTGGATAAAAAGAGTTCTTTATCCTATCATACCATGGTTTATCAAAATATCAGTCTCTGTGAATCACTACTAGGCATGTATACTTCTCTTTCTGCTGAAGTCATAATCTTTTTTGAATAACATTGTGTATTAGGGCCACACTTACCCTGGGCTGTACTGTGCTCTTAGTCCTTCTCTAGTTTTCTCAAACTCCATGTCCCTCAAATTTTAGAAAAAGCAGAGAAAGTAGGCAGGTCATCCAAAAATGCTTTTAAGGTTGCAATGTTCATTGGTGGTAGTTAATGAGAAGGCTGAGGTGGAGATACCAACAGCTATGAGTCTTTGATATAACAGCATAAAATAAAGGCACAGGTAAGAGACTCTGCAAGAAAAGGAGATGAGTGGGTGTCTCCACATGCTGCTATCAGACTGCTAGTCAAGCAACTAAAACAAGTCATAAAATCATAGAATCATAGAATGGTTAGAGTTGAAAGAGACCTTAAAGATCAACTAGTTCCAACATCCCTGCCATGGCCAGGGACATCTCCCACTACACCAGGTTGCTCAAAGCCCCATCCAACCTGCCCTTGAACACTTCCAGGGATGGGGCCTCCACAGCTTCCCTGGGAAACTTGTTCCAGTGTCACCACCCTCACAGTAATAATTTTTTTTTCTAAACTTACCCTCTTCCAATTTAAAACTGTTACTCTTCAACCCTACTGTTCAAGTCACCAACAAAGATGTTAAATAGTCCCAGTACCGACCCCTGATGCTACTGGTTTGCACTTGGACATTGAGCTGTTGATCACAACGCTTTGAGTGTGGCCATCCAGCCAGTTCCTTATCCACCGAGTCATCCAGTGGGTCAAATCCACGTGTCTCCAATTTAAAGACCAGGATGTCATGTAGGACAGTGTCAAATACTTTGCACAAGTCCAGGTAGATGATATCTGTTGCTCTTCGCTTATCCAGATTTAACTCTATCTGGTCTTTATCTTGCCTAACCTGATCCCTGGCTGCTCTGAACATTTCTCTGTATTCCTCCCAGGCTACCTGTCCTTGCTTCCACACTGTGTAGACTTCATTTTTGAGTTTGTCCAAGAGTTCCTTTTTCATCCGTGCGGGCCTCCTGACTTTTTTGCCTGACTTCCTCTTTATTGGAATGCATTGCTCCTGAGATCGGAGGAGGTGATCCTTGAATACTAACTAGCTTTCCTGGGTCTCTCTTTCCTGCAGGGCTTTATCCCACAGTACTCTAGCAAGCAGATCCCTGAAGATGCCAAAGTCCAGGGTAGCGAGCTTACTGTACACCTTCCTTGCTGTCCTAAGGATATTGAACTCCACCATCTCACCATCACTGCAGCCAAGGCTGCCCTTGAGCTTCTCATTCCCCACCAGCCCCTCCTTGTTGGTGAGAACAAGGTCCATCACGGCACCTCTCCTTGTTGGTGCCTCTATCACTTTGAGAAGGAAGTTATCATCAGTATATTCCATGAACCTCCTGGATTGCTTATGACCTGCTGTGTTGTCCCTCCATCAATTATCAGGGTGGTTGAAGTCCCCCATGAGGACCAGGGATTATGAACATAAGGCTGCTCCTATCTGTCTATAGAGGGACTCATCTGCTCAGTCTTCCTTGTTGGGTGGCCTGTAGCAGACCCCCAGTGTAACATTACCTGTCCCTGCCCTCCCTTTAATCTTGACCCATAAGGTCTTGCTTGGCTACTCATCCATCTCCAGGCAGAGCTCCATGCACTCAGCTGGTCATTGACATAGAGGGTGACACCCCCTTCTCATCTCCCCTGCCTGTCCTTCCTGAAAAGCTTGTAACCCTCATTTCGAACACTCCAGTTGTAGGAGCCATCCCACCACATCTCCATGATGCCAATGAGATCATAACCCTGTAGGCATGCACACGTCTAACTCCTCTTGTTTATTTCCCATCCTATGTGTGTTTGCGTAGAGGCATTGAAGTTGGGCCCCCGATGACTGGCCGGAGTGGCTGGAATTCCTTTGTGTTACACTCCAAGTGCTCTCCTGTTTACCTGTGAGCCTTCTCCAGGCTCTGGGCATCTATTGCTGCCATTGGCATCATACTGACAGAAGTGGGATGGACTGAGGTTCCCCTCCCCTGGCAACTCTAAACTGAAGCCCTCTTCACAAGCTTGGAAAGCCTCTGACCAAAGATGCTCTCCCCCTTCTCTGACAAGCTGACCCCATCAGGCCCCAGTAGACCAGGTTTGTCAAAGCAAGTCCCATGGTCTAAGTAGCCGAACCCCTGACTGTGGTACCAGTCCTGTAGCCATTTGTTGATTTGCCAAATTCCTTTGACTGGGAGGATTGATGAAAAACTACCTGTACCCCAGAATCCCTGACCGCTGCTCCTAGGGCTCTATAATCTTACTTGATAGTCCTCAGGCTGCATCTCTGGGGCCCACGTGAAACAACAGCAGTGGATAATAGTCAGAGAACTGAATGAGGCTTGGTAGTCTCCCTGTGATGTCCCTGATATGAGCCCCTGATAAGCAGCACAATTCCCTAGAGAGTGCAAATGGGTCAGCAAATGGGTGCCTCTCAGAAGAGAGTTACCTACTATCACCCATTGCTTTATCTTAGTTGCACTGGTTGTTGTATGGGGAGCAGATTGGGTTGCCTCACTCTGCTCCAGTGCCTTTCCTGTTGCAGTGGGTCTTTCCTCCTCAAGCAGCAGAGTTGTGAAGCGGTTTTACAAAGGCATCTCAGGTTTTGTGGGAAGTCTCTCCCTCCTGCTGGTCCTTGCTGTCACAAGCTTCCATTCTTCCATGTTACTGAGCCCTTTCACATGTCACAGTGTGGGAGTTTTTGACTGTTTTGCTGTGTGCTGTTGATCCACTGCAGACTGTTTTTGGAACCAGCCATCTAACCCATTCTCAGCCTCCCTGATGTTATGCAGCCACCTCACCGCTTCCTGCAGCTCAGTCACCTGCTGCAGTAGGTCTTCCACCTGGGCACACCTTTTGCAGGCAGGTGTGCTGCCTATCCCTGCCCCAGGAGAAAGGCTGAGGCACCTCCTGTAGTCGGAAGTCAAATAAGAATATTGCAAGAACATGTTATGTTATGTTTATGTTATGCCTGCAAAACATTTTATGTTTCAACCTAGAAGCAAACTTTAAAATATATGATACTATTGGCGCCAGGTAGATGATATCCCCTGAGGATGGTTGGGAGTGAGAATGCCAGCCACAGCAGCTGAAGAAAGATTGGACTACTGCTCTCCTGAATTTGGCATCTGATCTGGCAGCTAAATCCAACATATAATACTTGACAAGCATAACTGTTTTTCCCACATAGATTTCAGAAAGCAATACATTTTGGAACTGGGCCAAAAATGTTGCTTATGTACTGGTAGAATGAATCTTAATTTTTGGTAACAAGGTAGGCTGCCAACTGGTAATGAAATGATATACAACAGTGATCATTTTGATTATCTTTGTAGTGAAAGAACCTGGTGCGTGTAGCAACCAACTCCAAAATTCACAAGAAAATACTGAGACAATTGGAAATATTTGGTTTTATCATTTAATTACTGAAGACTCTTGAGGCATACATATTGTTTATCTCTTTCATTCTTTTTGTGGACACTTTTTTCCAGGGCAAAAAAAGAAAAAAGTTCTTAACCAATTGGTCTAGGTACAAGACAGAACATTTTACATGTATTCTTATTATCATTTGTATCTATAATGAAGTATTCACAAGAATTTGAAATATTCTTGTCTTCCTGGCAAAGCTGGTAACAACTTAAGATTGTTCTGAAGGTGAGATAGCATACTTCAAAAATAATTCAAAGATGAATTCTATAATTTTAGCTTTACAAAGGAGAAATGATACAATATAATCTAATATTGGCACTGTCAATTAAGAAGCTCAATATATATTTGTACAGTCTCCTTAGGTGTGAAATAAAATTGAGCCTTTTGAATGAGAAAGTACTACTACAATGTAGTGCCTACCACTATCACTGTGGCTTCTCAACAAAGCAGTAAATTTTTTTGGTTGATTTTTTTAAATTATATGCTTTCAGTAATCGTTGAGCACAGTTATTTGTTTAACTACCCTACTTTTCATTCAGTTACTCAACACAGTCATAAAAGCAAGGTGAAATAGCTATACTACTACTCACTCATTCAATACAGAAAAGTTCTTTATCTTCTTGTAATCATCGCTAAGAATAATAATTATGTCAAGTTTTTTTATAGAATATACATTATAAACTTTGACTTCTTTGAAGGGAGATGAATACTGCTTCTAGAATTAATGTAATATCACCTTTCTTAAAAATGAACTTATTTTCTTGTGATGTCACACTGATTTATCGAAGCTCTGGTTCAGGCTCCCATTCTCATTAATGAACCGGGTTCCTTGAACAGCTCAGGTTGTACAATGAGGTAGTGAAGAGCAGATAATGATGCCTCTGATAAGCATCTTGGGTTAAGTTGTGCATGAGTCCTAAGAGAAGGTAATGGGTTAATTGTCATCTGAACTATCATTCCCAAGAGAAATTTAGAACTGTGGATAAATTAGGGAGAACTGAAGATCAATTCAACAAAACAAATCATAGTGTTATCAAACCTTTTTATTTTCTCTGCATTGGTTGTCAGAGTCTGAAAAAGTAGATCAAACACAACAGTGTAGAGATATGATTTCTGAACTAGACCTGACTCGTGGCTGACATCTTACAGGCAGAAAAAAAGGATGACTATTCTGCCTCTATTCATATACAGATAGCCTCATATGCTAAAAATTACATATATTTCTATATTTTGAGTAAGGGTTTCAAATACCTAGAGTAAGAAAAATAATATAATTGTGGAATTCAAATTTCCAACATTTTATAAAACACATTTCTCTCTGTTTGCATGTTCACTCTTTCTGGAGAGTAGCAGTTTAGGCTTGTATCAAGTTCAGTCATATTTTCTACATATTTTTCTTTTGAAATGTTTGACAAATACATATGTCCATGATTCATTCGTTTTATGCTACTGGTCAAATAACTTGTATGTGTGTTTGTCCATAATTCATTCAAAGAATTGTACAAAATATTTCAAATAATAAGTTCTATGAATAATATTAGCTGAAAATGTATGTGGCAGATGTGACAGATTGTTTATCAAAATGTTTCTACTATTCTCCACTTCTGAAAACCCAGCCCAATTATTTGTGAATATATTTAGAATCATAGAATCATAGAATGGTTTAGGTTGGAAAGGACCTTGAAGATCATCGAGTTCCAACCCCCGCTGCCATAGGCAGAGACACCTCCCACTAGACCAGGTTGCCCAAGGCCACATCCAGCCTGGCCTTGAACACCTCCAGGGATGGGGCCTCAACAACCTCTCTGAGCAACCTGTTCCAGTGCCTCACCATCCTCAGAGTGAAAAAGTTCTTTCTAATGTTCAATCTGAACCTGCCCTCTTCTAGTTTAAAGCCATTCTCCCTCGTCCTATCACTACATGCCCTAGTAAAAAGTCCTTCCCCAGCTCTCATGTAGGCCCCCTTTAGGTATTGAAAGGCCACAATAAGATCTCCCCTGAGCCTTCTCTTTTCCAGGCTGAACAGCCCCAACTCTTTCAGCCTCTCCTCACAGGAGAGGTGCTCCAGCCCTTGGAACATCCTCCTCGCTCTCCTCTGGACACACTCCAGCAGGTCCATGTCCTTCTTATGTTGGGGACTCCAGAGCTGGATGCAGTACTCCAGGTGGGGTCTCACCAGAGTGGAGTAGAGGGGCAGAATCACCTCCTTTGACCTGCTGGTCACACTTCTTTTGATGCAGCCCAGGATACGGTTGGCCTTCTGGGCTGCAAGTGCACATTGCTGGCTCATGTTGAGCTTCTCGTCAATCATCACCCCCAGGTCCTTCTCCTCAGGGCTGCTCTCCAGCCATTCCCCACCGAGCCTGTATTTGTGCTTGGGATTGCCCCGACCCAAATGTAAGACCTTGCACTTGGCCTTGTTGAACTGCATGAGGTTGGCTTGGGCCCACCTCTCCAGCCTGTGCAGGTCCCTCTGGATGGCATCCCTCCCCTCCAGAGCGTCTACCTCACCAAACAGTTTGCTATCATCGGCAAACTTGCTGAGGGTGCACTCAACCCCACTGTCCATGTCACCGACAAAGACGTTGAACAATACAGGCCCCAGTACCGACCCCTGAGGAATGCCACTCGTCACTGCTCTCCACTTGGACATTGAGCCGTTGACCGCAACTCTTTGAGTGCGTCCGTCCAGCCGGTTCTTTATCCACTGAATGGTCCATTTGTTGGATCCATGGCTCTTCAATGTAGAGACCAGGATATCGTGTGCGACAGTGTCAAACACTTTGCACAAATCCAAGTAGATTACATCAGTTGGTCTTCCCTTGTCCACTGCCACTGTAACCCCTTAGTAGAAGGCCACCAAATTTGTCAGGCATTGACTTGCCCTTGGTGAAGCCATGCTGGCTCTCACCCATCACCTCCTTGTTTTCTATGTGCCTCAGCAGAGTTTCCAGGAGGATCTGCTCCATGACCTTGCCAGGCACAGAGGTGAGACTGACTGGCCTGTAGTTCCCTGGGTCTTCCTTGTTTCCATTTTTTGAAAATAGGGTTATGTTTCCCCTTTTCCAGTCAGCAGGAACCTCGCCAGACCGCCATGACTTCTCAAATATGATGGTTAGTGGCTTAGCGACCTCATATGCTAGCTCCCTCAGGACTCACAGATGTATCTCATCAGGTCTCATCATTGGACTTGTGCACCTTCATATTCCTCAGGTGGTCTTGTACTTGATCTTCGTCTACAGTGGGCGGTTCTCCATTTTCCCAATCCTTGTCTTTGCATTCTGCATCAAGGGTAATGTGGCTGCATCTTTTGTCATTGCCAATGAAGACTGAGGCAAAAAAGTCAGCTCTGTCTCTGTCCTGGGTAATCGGTTCTTGTGTTTCCTTCCAGAGAGGGCCCACAGTTTCCCTAGGCTTTCTTTTCTCGCTGACATACTTAAAGAAGGATTTTTTGTTTGTCTTAATGTCCCTGGCCAGATTTAGTTCTATCTGGGCTTTAGCTTGTCTAACCTGATCCCTGGCTGCTTGAACGATTCCTCTGTATACCTCCCAGGCTATCCGCCCCTGTTTCTACTCCCTATAGGACTCCTTTTTCCTTTTGGTCATGTCCAGGAGCTCCTTGTTCATCCATGCAGGCCTCCTGGCTTTTCTGCCTGCCTTCCTCTTTGTAGGGATGCATCGCTCCTGAGCTTGGAGGAGGTGGTCCTTGAATATTAACCAACTTTCTTGGACCCCTCTTCCCTCCAGCGCTTCATCCCATGGCACCACACCAAGCAGATTCTTCAAGAGGCCAAAGTCAGCTCTCCCAAAGTCAAGAGTGATCAGCCTGCTGCGCACCTTCCTTGCTGCCTCTGAGGATCTCAAATTCAACCATTTCATAGTCACTACAGCCCAGGCTACCCTTGAGTTTCACACTGTCTACCAGCCCCTCCTTGTTGGTAAGAACAAGGTCCAGCATAGCTCCTCTCCTTGTTGGCTCCTCAACCACTTGGAGAAGGAAGTTGCCCTCAATGCAATTCAAAAACCTCCTGGATTGCCTGTGCCTGGCTGTGTTACCCTTCCAACAGATGTTGGGGTGGTTGAAGTCACCCATGAGAACCAGGGTCTGTGAATGTGATGCTGTCCCTATCTGTCTATAGAGGGCTTCATCCACTCAGTCTTCTTGGTCAGGTGGCCTGGATCAGACCCCTACTGTAATGTCCCCTGCTCCCAATTTCCCTTTAATCCTGACCCACAGGCTCTCAGTTGGCTCTTTATCCATCCCTAGGCTGAGCTCCATGCATTCCAGCTGCTCCTTGACATATAAGGCAACACCGCCTCCTTGTTTCCCTTGCCTGTCTCTCCTGAAGAGCCTGTAGGCCTCCATGGCAACAGTCCAGTCATAGGAGTCATCCCACCAAGTTTCTACAATGGCAATGAGATCATAGCCTTGGAGGCGTGCACACATCTCTAGCTCCTCCTGTTTCTTCCCCATGCTCCGTGCATTTGCATAGAGGCACTTCAGAGGCAGTTCAGAATACAACTATGTAAATATTTTCCAAAGTTCTTATTCCAGATTTGATGGAAAATCCACTCTTGTTCATTTAGCCTCTGTAGTGACTGACCCAAAGTTCAATGATACCTCAAACTGTTCTTCTGTTAGTTCATCAGTCTTTGAATCAGTGGCTTAGCCCAAGCATAGCAAGGGCTTTCAACAGAAGCTACTCAGTTTCTCGCCAGTGTATGTCTTATTTCATTTTCCATTACTAATTTACATGCATATTTGAAATCAAAGTGGAGCATGTCAGTTGAAGAGCAGTGTGCAATTAGATTAATTTATCTTTTGAATACATTTATAAAAAGAATCATGAATTAACCAGCAATTACAGCATTTCTTTTGAAAATACTAGTAGCTCAGATAACCTGGGTATTGATTCACTTTGTAAATTGCATGTGCAGAAATAAGTAGCAATATAGCTAAATATATCCAAGGTGTATTGATGTTTTAAAAAAATTAGATAGGTAACTTTCATAGCTGTTTGCATTTTATGTTGGTTTCTACAGAAAACTGACATGGGGTTAAGTTGAGTCAGACTGTGCCATTCTATTTCTGCAAGGACTTGAAGAATATTAACAGCATCATTTTTGCTATTCCACAGTCAATACGCATACACTCTTCTATTTTCTGACTCTGTGGTTTTGATAGGTTTCACTTGTCAGGGTTATGCATTTTTGTTATGTTAATGAATGGAGAAAGCTCATACAATTTTAAAATATCTTACTGAAAAACTCAAAAGGTAAAAACAAAATAGAAATAGCTGTACATCACAAATTTAGGTTTAAAAAGGTTTGCTGCAAACAAACAATATTCAATTTAAACTATACACAGCAAATTCATTTCTCAACCTCACTTGGTGCTGAAAGATAATGAAAAACAGAGGTTTTCTTAGTCTACAAAAATTGTTGATGTTCATAGTAGTATCAGTTGCACAGTGATCAGGCAAATGAGACTAATTACCTCAGAATATTATTTTGAGGCAGACATTATGCCTTCTACCTGCACAGATGACAAAATTAAAATAACAGCATCTAAAATATTTCATTATTGTTCCATAATGTTAGTAATTATGCTGCACAGTCCTTTCTTTAGATATAAAAATTTAATAGCAGCTAAATGGGCTAGGTAAACCAACAAAGACACTGCTGTATTTCTAATTCATATTCAGAATTCCTGATTCTTACACTTACGTTCATTCAAACCATCTATTCTAGGACCTGAATTTAAGGATTGTAACCACTCTCTGATTTTAGTTCAAGGCAGTGATGAGGGAACCAGGTTACCTTACTCACTACTGACATACCTTAGCTCCTTGTACAGTCAACGTAGAAAATTTGTGATGACTCAGTTTCTAATAGAGAGCTGATTTAGAAGGAATGGATAGACACAAACATGCATTATCATAATTTCACCCACTGACAGTTAAAAAATGTAGCGAAGGGAAGACATATAGAGTCAGTTCATTGTATGCCATTTTTAAGCATCAAAGAAAGTAAATGTGAATACCTAAGATACCATTTTTTTCCCAGTGCACACAACCACAAACGTAGGAATTCTACTTTGGTTAATATGAAATAGAAATTGCCTGCCCAGAGTCAATGTTTCTTTAGCTTAGGACACTAATAAAAGAACAGAAAATCTTCTGCTGTCGTTCCCGTCCGTTTTCTTCTGTGTAACTATTACTATTTTTATTGGATTGTACATTTGTGTTAGTATTTTTTATTTGAGGTAGAAATCAGAAATCCATGTGATTTAATTTGCTTTTATAGTCACATTTATTTTGCAAGCCTGACCACAAAGAGAATGCACAGAGTAGGAGGCATTATATAGGAAGATAAAATATGAGAAAAAACAAAGAAGTTTTCTCAGTGACAAGTTTTAGTTATATTTCTTGTCTTGGATACACAAGCAAGTAATAGCATTACATATGTATTGTGGAATTAAATCGTGGAACATGATTCTTTTTTACAACATATATGTATATGAACACATATACAGAATATGTAAGTTCTAGCTGGTACATAAACATAAAAGACATGACATACTTTTGTCATATATTTAATTATTGTGGCATACTTAATTATATGGTTTATTTAGGGACCATGTTAGGCAATAAAATAGGAAATCTGTTTATGTGGATTCAAAGGTCTTTGTCCTCTTCATTAAAGCTCAAGGTTTATCTTTGTTGCATATTTCCAACTGTTGACTGTTAGACATGCTCAAGGAACAGCCTGTTTCGTGTCTTTTGTCTTTCTAGCCAAATTGAAAACATCTTATCAAAACTCATAATAGTCCTACCATCAAATTCACAAGGAATATGCAGGTCCCATGCCTGCTTCTACTTTTGCAGTACTGGAAAAAAAACAGGTCTTTGTGGTTTAGGCCAGCCTGGATCTGTCAGAAAAACTCTTGACTGTGTTGGGCACTGAGCATCTCACGGAATGACTTCTGTTCCAGTTAAAGCTGCATAGGAAGGACTGATGTAACCCTCACATGACTTTAAATAAAACAATCTCCAGAACAAGGAAGATCCTTATTTGACACACACCACCACTCCCACCACCCTCCAGCTTGTCCCCTTTGTTCAATGGCACTTGTTCAGGACACATAGAAGAAACATCTCACCTCTAGCAGAGTTACCTACATACTTTACCTCTGGCAACCAAAACCCAGCTTGGACTTCAGGCACAAGTGAACTTTGAGAAGATGTCTTTGTAGTATCTTATCTAAAATATTACTGCTCAGGCGACTTAGTAGTGTACTACCAAAATATTGATTATATAAATATATATAAATACAATGATACAATTTTGACTTGCTTATATAGAAATAGATAACTAACACAATGTCATCAAGCTGAAAGCAAGATTTTCAGAAATTTTGAAAAAACATTCTTTGCAATATCTTTTTCTTTTTTCTATTGCATTGGAGTGCAGGTTTCTTTAAATTTTAAGGTCACCGATTTCAATATTTTGTCAGCTGCAGTACTTCCTATGTTTTTTGTTGTAGACAAAAAAGGGATCCTTCTCTCTCTGAGTCATATGGTTGGGCACCTTTTGCCGTACATGAAGGGACTGCGAGTAGGATATATACAATTTAGAAATACAAATCAATTACCTGTTGTTAAATCACAAACAAAAGAGAACTAAGATTTAAAGTTTTACTAGGCTAAAATTTTCATCACTCCCAATAAGAAATCCAAGAAATCTCTGTGAGGAAGGTATCAGTCCAGAGGGGAAGCTTCAACCTCTGTTTCTCCCCGCTCAGTTGCCTTCCTGCATTTTAGGTTTCTCCTTTAGAATCGTATCCCTTTCCGTGTTGATGTTTCTCCCCTTGAATTTCTGAGCTACTATGAGATCCCATCTCAATAATCCTACTTGCATCAATAATATTTTTATTTTTTTTTGCCATTTTGCATGGTTGTAGAGTACAAACCTTCTCACAGCTCTTTCTGCAATTTAGTAATTTCTTTAGCTACCTCTTTCCCCTCAAGCTCTGTAACTTTACAGTTGTATCAACAACCTGAGGCTGCCCACCGTGTACCTAGATTTAAAGAATGTGACTTGATTCACATGAATAATTTGAGAAAAAGCTTTTTGCAGCCTTTTTCCAGCCCCAGATTTTGGTATCATGATAAGGCAACTCCACCTTGAAGTTCCGGATGCCTCAGCCTCTGTCATTTTTGCATCTTGCTGGTAAGGTTTGAGTGTAAATATCTGTTATGTGATTCTGATCTCCTGAGATGCTCTTTTGATATGTTTTTGTTTGGAACCAAAACTTTTTTTTTTTGGTTTGTTTCAACCAATGTAAGTACATGACAATTCCTTTCTCGATAATTAAGTTCAATAGGTTGTCACCAGTTTCTTTTTTGAAGTTGCATTAATATTGGTATTTCTAGTCTGCAGAAATAGTTGGATGCTGGAGGGTATGCTCAAGTCCAAACCAGCTTTTGATGCCTACTAGCAGCAGCAGTACTTTCAGGATTGATTCTAGTTTGACCTGGCAGGAACTGATTTGAACACCCTTGAAAACACAGCTTAGAATATGTATAGACCCTAGTATCCTGTGAAGGCACCAGCTGGAAAAGAGCAAGAACAAAAGTATTGGGGCATGCATGATTGATCCAAATTTCAAAACTGAAATTGATATCCATATCCATACATTCTTTTTTCCCCTGTTATGAACTGTACTACACTATGTCATACAGTACATAGGAGTATATGAATAATCTCTGCTTTTACTGAACAGTGAAAACAACCTGGAAAAATGTCAGTAAGTGTTTCTTTCAAGAACGCTGACTGCTGTTATTGAAAAATGCTTTAGGCAAAGCACTTATCAAACCATATAGTATTCTACACATGTAAAGATTTTATAATAACATCCAGTGAAGAGAGTTGCTTCTTAATAGTAAATTTTATTTACAATCAAGGATAGAAGCATTAGAAATATTAAAAGCAAGCAAAAAAGGACAACTGAAAATCTGAAAAATTCTGCATTAGTTTTTTGGGTGGGTTTACAACAATAAAAGGATAATAAAGCTACAATGATGTGCTGTAAAACCTACAATATTATTTTTGAATGACAAAAGGTCTACTCCTACTCTGTGTTTATTACTCTGTAAAGATCTACTAGTAATATATATCTGAATATTGGATTAAAATAACTAATTTTAATGGTTAAAAATTTCAATTTTTATAAGCAATGATTTTACTGCTAACATATTAATAGAATAAAATTGAATAGTGTCTCACTGGTTTAATCACTCCAAAGGTCAAAGATTATATTTAGTTTAATTTTGCTTGTATTTATGACTAAATAAAATTAAATGAACAATTAAATGAACAGCTTTTTATATTTATTCTGATTATTGCAATTGTGGAAGACTTTTAAAATTTCTGAAGCAGATTCTATTATAATAACCAAACATTGAAAACATGGGGTTTAATTATTTCAGGAAAAGAAGAGTGGAGGAGCCCAACAATAGAAAAAGGAAATTGCATGAACTTAACAGATATAAGTGTAAATGGGAAAGAAGGAAATGAAAAACAGTTGCAAACTGCAGCCAGCTCACAAGAGATATGATGTGATAAACAATAGAAGACAAGGAAAACAAAAAAGACACAGTAAAGAGGTTCCTTTTAACTCTCTGGTAGTGAAGGTGGTTCTGAAGCACCTAGTTTAGTGGAGGCAATTTCAGACCACGTTGATATCCCACAGTACACAAAGTCAACGAACAATCAAGCATCAGCAGCTACGTGAGCCTTAGGAATACTTTGTTTTCTTTGAATGGTAGCTGCAGGGACATGATTCAGCAGAGGAAAAATTGGAAAATTGCATGAGGAATGAGACCAAAACCGAAAACCACAAACTCGGATAGTGGGCCCAAAGTCACAGCTTCTTGGATCTTTCTTAAAGAAAATGAGAATACAGCCTTCCCAAGTGCACAAGCTCAAGCATTAAGTTAGTACTTCTTCATCTTTCCATTTTCCAATGTTTTCCAGTTTATTATCTGGCTCCTGATATATTCATAATATTCCTATAATATTTTTATGATACCTGCTGTATTTTAGCAATGCAGTTCATCAAGTGCAAAGCATGTTTTGTCTGCTGCTCAATGTACACTCGCTCATTATTCCCCAAACAACTGCAAGTAATATTTTTTAGTCATTTTTCTCAGGGTTATATTTGGGCAAGAATGATTTTCTCCAAAGCACTGTTTACCTCTTGGATTCGCACCATGAAGTATTACAATGCACTACCTAATACCACTAAAAGTCACTGTATGGTGACTAACCACTGTAATAATGTGATCACTCTGTTATAACTCAACTGTCAACTCAAGCACTTTACTGCGGCAAAAGCATGCCTTACTGTTGTAGATAATTGTGTTTTGCCATTATTGGTTTATTCAGTCTCTTGTTAGGTTGGAAAAACTGACAACATACTACTTTATCTAAAGAATTACATAAAGATTACTTTAATGAATGAGTTTAATGTTCAGCTCCATGATGTTCAGAGAAGCAGTGACCAGATACATTCAAAGGGTACTTGGTGCTCAACAAGATTCTATGTCTCTAACTAGATTTACAGAATGGTGTAACTATGTTTGCAATTCTAGAAAACAAGGTTTTTTGGATCTAAGCAGTTCTTTGGCTGCCAATAAGGTTTGTAACACCTCAGGGATATGAAATATTCTCTGCCTATCAAAACTCAGAAATTCTCTACTGTTGAGAGACCTAAAAGTCTTAAATTGGAAACATTATGGATAGATATTTTATTGAAAACCTCATCTGTTTAGTGACATCCTGAGCATGAAATTTTTTCTTTTTCACTTATATTCTGTCTGTGGGAAAATTCTGCAGTACAGGACATTCAATCCGCACTAGCAGAGATGGCCCTTCTGAGCAAGATTTTCTGAAATACCAGGAGATACAAACTAATAGAAGAAGTATAAGGCACAATTATGTGATCATATAATTTTATTTTTTAAAAATTAAAATCTGGGGAAAAAAAAGATTATTTTGTTTCATGTCTGGTTATGATGATGATATTTGTTTCCCTGTTACACATGCATGCACATATGTGTGTGTGTGTGAGAGAGAGAGAGAGAGTGTATATGCATGTTGTGAATATTATTTTAAGCTTTAAAAGTTAAAGCTCAGTCTTCAGGAAATGCCAGGAATATGGATGCTTTTGCAACCTTAGTTTAATTCCACTGTCCATATGTTTAAGAAACAGATTTTCATTGCACAGCAATATAATATTTTTCTATGGGATCTGTGTTCAATGTATGGGATGAATAATGCTCACTTACTAAATAGCAATACAGTGCTTTGGATTTTTTCTATCCATTTTTTAAAGTACAGTGTAAGAACGACTGAAAATGGAATTATCTATTTTCTCATATTTTTATTTTTTCTTGTTGCTTATCTGTGTAGCTATATATATATGAGTGCTTTAAAAATGGTGATGTATTTAACACTAAAGCACACTTTTAGAGATAGATAATAAAAGCACAGTAAGATTCTTGTCTAAAAACCCCATGGAATTTCTATGTCCAAATTGGAAAATGTAGGGACCTGATTCTTACAGAAGCTAGGTTTATATAAGCACTTTATATATTGAAAGCACACCTTTCACTGATTTCAGATGCATCTCTTGAGTGGTCCACACTTGTGCTGGTCAGAATCAAAACTATAAAGTCAGATGCCCCCAAAATGAAAAACACATAATTAGTGACCAATTAACAAGTTTCCATTAAGCAGCTTTATCAATACCAGATATGATATGATGGGGAAATACAGACATTGAGTTTAATCCCACAGGCAACCTTCCACCACGGTAAACATTAGGCTCCCCTTTCTCTTTTTGATGGTTTATGCCTCATTCAAAGTCACATTCAAATGGCTGTAAGAAATGAAGTTAAGTCCTACAGACAAATGTATGCTGCAATGCCTTTTTTAACCCTTACAGCCCCTCCATCCATCTGTTCTAATGTGGTTTTTGTCTTAAATATTTTCTTTCCATTTTCTTCTGTACCTCGTTCTGGTTGTCTTATTTTCAACCAGTCAGTCCCTATGACTACAGCTAGACAGAAATCTGTCTTCTGGTTTTCAGGGTGAATGTCATGGCTTATACTATGTCTGTATAGCTAAAGTCTGTTGCAGACGGACGGGGTGGTTTTGTCCATCTTGCTTGTTGGTTGGAAGCAATCAAAAGTTTCCACAAAGTTGTCTAGGAACATAGCAAGCTATACTGTGTCTGAAAGTGGACTAAAAATTAAACAGGATGAATAAATGTGGAATATTGCTCAAGTTTGCCTTGGTTCTGTTTAATTTACATAGGCATGTTCCAATTGCAGACAGATTTTTCATCCTGATCTCCTTTTCCTTTATGCCTTATTATCATCTGCCCACTTACTTATTTCCAAACTTTGACACAGGTTTTTTCTTCAGTTCTAGTCCCCCTCTTCATAGCTCCCTAGTCATTTTGTTTATTTGCTATTTTTATCTCCAGTCACACTGCCAGTCATAAATGATGACCAGTGGATAGCACTACTTTTTTTCTTGATATGTTCATTGTTTATTACCAGGGAAACATCACAGGAGCTCCTCTCTGATCAATGCCAGAGTTGCAGTCAGAGATGTCTTCTTTTTCTGCCCCATCTTCATCTGCTTGTCAGTCTCCTTGTTCCTTCAAACCCAGTCTTTCAAAGCTTCTCAAGTAATGTTCAACTTCTTTCAAGTAATCTTCATCTTCTTTCACATCTTCTTTAACCACCTGGCTTCCATTTTCCAGCTTTCTTGCAATAACCAGTCCCCATTACCCCACCCGAACTCCAGTCTCAGTTTTCCTCTCAAGTCCCATGTCCATGTCTCCATTTATGCCCTACATAAATTCTATGCAAATTCTAGTTCCAAAATATAAGAAACAACATCAGGGCTGAGAGGCAGACAAGGCAAGACCTCCATTTCTAGTGAAAATCCATACTTAAGTTGGTTTGAATTGGTGCTGTAAGTGCGTCTTAAAAAGCTTAATTAGCTTTCATAGGATGATGAAGGTGAACAACAGATATTTTTTTCTTCTATTCTTCATGCTCTGCACTCTAATATCAAAGGCTTTGAAGCAGTCATCTTTTAGGAAAAAAACAAACAAACAAACAAACAAAAACTTTTATTCATATTTCTGAATAAAAAATGATGAAATTCCCCTCTTGGAATCTGTTACTGACTATAGCTGTCAGGCAAAATTAGTTTGGTGGCAAAATTTGAAAAAGTCTGTTTTTCAGTCTTTGTGTAGCCTCCTTAACATACCCCAAGAATGTAATGGGAATTTAAACTGAGCACATAAATATAACATACAGCACACAAATGCCCTTTTGCAAATCAAGAGTAAATAACATTCACGTAAAGAGAATCTGGCCCTTGTTGTGGAGTGGTTGTAAGTGGAGCAGCAATTTGGTAACTGCTTTTTCAAACTGTAATTAGAAAAGCTTTGATATCTCTTCTATGTTTTTCACCCATTAAGTAGGGTGAGTTACTCTCTAATGAGAACACAGTTCACAGGCTTCTGTGTAAGTCCTTCTTCCTTCTTATCTAGAGGCCAATGATATGAAGACCAGCATGGGTTAATTGGAAATCTACCCTTTCATTTATTTTGTTTTGGCTATGTTTTTTCCCTCTAAAGTCTAACAGCAGGAAAAATTTTTATTTTTTTAATGGCATGAAAAAACATATCCACTGTTTACATTCCACAGCTGTTAGAAATGAGGCTTGTTAAAGTGGTAACAAAGTCTTTACAACACGTTACTTTGGTGCTGCACGTGCAAGACCACTAAAAGAAGAAATCATTGATGGGTCAGAGCTGTGAATCTGCAGAAAGGAAGGGCAGCTATGTCATGAACACAACATTTCAGTTGCAAACATCTTTCATTTGTCTTCCCTTTTCTCTGCTGTACAGCTGGGAATGGGATGGGCAACTGCGTTTTGCCTTTCCTCTCAATGTGCACCACAGACGATGCTGAATTTTGTTATATATTTTTCTAAATGTCTCTATTTAATTTCTAGCGTCCTCAAGGGAAAAAAAAATAAACAGTATTATACCTCAAGTCTTCCTGTTGAATTTTTTTTCTTTCTTTTTCCCATAAGTGCCTAAGGGAAACTTTATGCTCTCTGTTGTGGTTGAGACGGAAGTTGGTTCTCTAGAAAGTGATTGGCAGAAAGCCTTTATGTGATGCCGCATTGACTGGCTTTTCTTATTTAGGCCAGTGCTGCCTTGGAGATCTTTGTGCTCCATTGTCAAGGGTGTTACTGAGTTTATTTTTCCATTGAGCATGCTCTTTATATGATCTTCTGGCATGTTTTTTCTATGTTTTGCACTTAAGAAAAAAACACACCTGGTTTATCTTAGTCTTGCCTCACTTAGATCATTAAAATTTCCCAGTAATAATATATGTAATGGCCATAAAAGCCATGCAAATCCTTGGTTTATCAAAAATAGAAAATAAATTAATCAAACCAATACTTCAACACAGATTTCATTTTGAGAGATTACCAGCTCATCATAACGCTGTTTTCACCTTCCAAAACGGGGGATTTGTAAATGCATACCACGTAACACACTACATGCAGTTTGCTAGCCCAAAACTTGGAAAATTAATGACAAAAAGCTGTAATCTGAGACTTGCCAAACCAAGTGTAAAATTGTGTGCCAATCACTCTATCATCTTGCCAGCGCCACGTGAAACTATTGCAACATTGCAGCTACCACAGCCTGTGAACTGGACTCTACTATTAGCATCCTCAGCTGTAGACATGCCCTGCCTGCTCTCGTGTTTCCTCTAGTTCTGCAGCGTGAAACTCTAGTGCTGGGGACAGCAGCAACCAACTCCCAGCTTGTTAATTTTTTTCATTTCAACAGGCCAGAATTATATGAAAATCCAGAGGGACTAAGGCTTCAGCTGATCAATTCAGATGCTGTGATACAAATTAAAAGTATGTAGAGTTGCACATCCATGTAATATTTTGCCTGACTAGCAGTCACCATTGGATCCCTGAAGTTTTAGAACAAATGTGAATGCCCAGACCACTATAATTTTAAGGCAAAGAGCCCTAGTGTCAACAGTGGGGATGTGAACAAGTACACTATTTTTATGGTGATCTGAAAATAAAAAGCACAAAAGCTTTGAGAATACAACCAAGAAGAAAAAATATGTTCTTTTTTTTCTTTTTTTTAGTTCCTTTTGAGACAATTTTTTTTTAACATTAATTGTTGGGTTTTTTAAGCCACTACTATCCACTGTAAAGTAGTATTATATCGCAAATTTTAATTAAAAAAATACAGTGTCAATTGTTTTCATACAATCTTCATGCAAATACTTAGAGCCATGTAGACGTGTACATTTTTTTTTTTTATTATTTCAGTTTTAAAGAATAGAAGAAAAAAGAACCAGACTTCAGGAAACATTCATAAGCAGAGAAAAGATGAATAATTATTCCAAGAAAAGTTTTTGATAATACTGCTTGGGTTAACATATATAAGTAGGAATGGCAGTTCCAGCTTAGAAAAGAAATAAAGCATGTACTAAAATATGAAAAAAACCCACAAATTTTATTGGTTTGTTATTTCTTGTATAAATCTTCCTGCCAGAGCAAACTGAGAGTGACTCAGTCATCTCAGCCTTGCAGAGCATGTAGAGCTATTATTGGTCTTCTCATAAATCTCGATATTCAGTTCTAAATGTAAAATAGAAAAGATAAGCACAAAGGTTGGTATAATTCTTAGAAATATATGGGGATCATCACACAGAATTACTATACACCAATAGCTAAACCCATTAAGTCATTTAAAGAGATTATTTGATTGATTAATCATCAAAAAAATTTATAAACAAACTAATATGATTCACAGACAGAGAAGAAAGGATCAACAACTTGACCTTTAAAAAGGTATTTCTTTAGGAATTAGCGATGGAGCTTATTTTTCTAGAAAGAATATTTTGCAGGGCATGATTGTACCAAAGAAAATTTCATTGAAAACATTTCTTGAAACTAAAATAAAATTTCTGATAGAGATGGAACATAGACCTACACCTTGGATTTGAACTTGTGCGTCAGATATGCAGGAGCCAGATTCACATTATTTTTCTAACTAGAATATGTTTAAACTCGTATTGCTCATATCCTTACCCAATACCTTCATGGCAGTATAGCTCCCTTCCTCATTTTATCATTTGACAGTTTTCATGTGAATTGTCCCCACAGGAAAAAGTAAACAAAAAAAGCCAGAAGATTTTAACAAAATTGAATTATTCTTTTTCTACCAGATTTGTTCAATGGAAATCTTCCCTAGTAATAAATTATACTAGGTTGAAACCCTTACTTCATCTGCACGCCCACAAGGAGCACAGAGACATGATGGTAAGTGTGGCAGCCAAACAACACTGCCGTCGCTGCCCCCAGGCCCATCTCAGAAGCCATCAGCCCATCAAAGGACCATCCCTTTGAGAACAGAGGAGAACAGAGGCACAAAGGCAGGTAGGGAATGCAAATTAAGGACTCAGAGGAAGGCACACCCTATCCAGGCTCCTGTCTCAGCCCCAATGTACTGGCATGCAACCTATCAAGGTAAGCCAAGAGGAGAAACACTCTGGATGACCTTTTTGGACTGAGGAGGTGATCACTGTCTAGGAACACAGGCAAAGCAGGGGAAGAGCATTTTGGAATTGCACAAGACTTACTAAGGGATGTTTAGTGTAGAAACCAAAATGGGGAAAGGGAAGGATAAAGGCAGTTTGGAGGAGAAATAAGTAAGGCAAAATAGAGGGATAAAGGGGTAAAAAGGATGAGTTATTTGTAGACCGCACTGGTCTTCTCTGGTCATGCCCTGTGCTTGATCAGTGCGGTTTGTCCTGCCTTCTGCCTAAACCCATTCCTAACTCATTTATTGTGTGAGGGACTCCCTATTTGTTGTGCAACTGTGTGTAGATCTGACTATCAGCCCTGGGGTGGGACCAGGGTCAGAGCCCGTGTGTCTGTGGTGCAGCAACTGGATTGAGTGCGGGTGTGCAAGCGAGTCTGAGTGCTTGTGAAGATCCAGCTGCATGAACTGGTGAGTAGGTGACATAGTCTGGGAGCCAGGGCTGGGTGTGTGCCTCTCAGAGTGAGACCACAGGAGGAGCTGGCTTTTGGAGGGCTGGGGAGCCCCAGATATCTGCTGGAGAGCCCCAGATATCTGCTGGAGAGACCGTAGGGTCTGGGGAACAACCATGACCTGCTTATATGTACATGTTTGTTTCTGTGTGTCTAGGGGTGTGTCTATGTCTCTAGGGGTGAGGCACCTGGAGAGAGTGAGGATCCAGGACCAGCTCATGGATAGATTGTGCATCCAAGGCCAGCTACTAAGGCATCTGTAGTGTGTGTGTGTGTCTGTGTGTGTGTGATCTCTAAAGGGCTCTGCTTTCTGCTAGTTTAGATCTACCATTATGTCTGAGCATCCTGAGGTGAGTGTGAGGACTGTCACAAACCTGGTGGAAGGAGCTTATGGAGGAAGCAAAACCAGGCAGCTTGCAGCAGCAACCAGATGTTGCCTCAGCTTTGCTACAATGCAAATGGTAGGCAGAAATTTTTCTACTTTTTTTTCTTTGTGAACTAAAACTATTTTTAACCTTTTTTTGTGTCTCAGTTTAGTTATTATCTTCCGCAACTACAGAAATGTTATTCTGTGAGCATTTAGGTCAATAACATTGGTCAAATCCCTTTACCCGCTATCCCACCCAATACTGTTTCAGCAAGAACTGGGACTTTTTTGTGACCAAAGTGACTATGGAGGGCAAGGGTAAGAACAGTAGAAGCCTTTGCTAAGAACATGGATTGTATACAAGTATAGCTTGACATAATAAACTGTGAGAGAGCTGCTAATTTACACTGGGGATTTATACACCCTTTACACACGTAACTTTTAGACTGTTTTTCCGCTACGTTTTCAATCAGTAATCTCTTCTACCATGTGGTAATTTTGAGTTAGAAGAGAAACAAATAACTTTAAAAAAAAACTATAGATGCAAAAATTTCAGTAATTATTTCTGTTATGTATTCAGAACTTCTTACCTCTCAATTCTCTTATCTACCCTTGTAATTCATTAATAAAAAGTAAGTAATTTTTGTAAGAAAAGGTGAAGTAAGAAAAAAGTTATCAATATTAAATTGGGAAAATACAGAAATAATTTTAAGTATTCAATATATATGTGTTTTAAAAAACCTACATATGCCATTGTTGGTTGTTCTTGTTTTTTTTAAATGTCTTCCTTCTGTGTATTTTTCAGTTGTAGTTTATTTGTGCTGGAAATTGTTGCATTAATAAATCAGTATGGCAGTAGTCATTTTGACTAAGATCTGAGAAATATCATAGCATGGATCTTAGGAGATCATTTTGTCCTTCAGTCTGCTCCAAGGCAGTATTAGCACTCGTCCTGCCAGACATTTTTGTTTAACCTTTTCTTAAAGACTTTAGTGATAGACCTCCCTAGGCAATCTATTTCCATGCTTTACAATCCTCACCACTGGAAATATTTCCTAATCTGATGTCTTCTTTCTGTAATTTTTTTCCCTTCTTTTTTGCAACAGTGTCCGTGAAATATTATCTGCCCTCAGTCCTTTCTCCTTCAGGCTAACCATTCTATTTTTTATGCCTTTCTTTTCTCCAA
The DNA here is from genome assembly GCF_965231255.1 of Vanellus vanellus. Lineage (NCBI taxonomy): Eukaryota > Metazoa > Chordata > Aves > Charadriiformes > Charadriidae > Vanellus > Vanellus vanellus. Next base: position 105,209,069 of record NC_138907.1, read on the forward strand.
AGTCTTACTTTTTTAGACTTTTGAAGAATATCAGAGATTGTGAGACTTTAAACATCTGATCAGCCTTTACCTGGTTTATAGCTTCCATTAAATGCAAGACCTGCAACTGATCACAAACCTCCGTAAAAGGGTTTAACGATGCCAGAAAAAAAAAAAAAAAGTATAAAGGCTTGCAAACTACGGTCTTGTTTATCCATTTTGGTATGATTACCATTAGTCTCAATAGTACTGTACATAAATACAGTAGTTATCCTAAGTTTAGCTTGTGATCCCCTATACCCTCCTTTACTCAGACTTGATAGTGCAGTTGACCTGTATTGGTGCAGATAATTACTCCTGCTTACAGTGAGGAACCTTGCAGTTGTCCTCATCGGTTCACTTTCTATTTTAAGTTTATTTCTTCAATTTCTTAAGACTGCTTTGTATTCTGATCATGTTTTCCAATGGCTTTCAAGACCCTCCTAGTCTAATTTCATCTGGCATACCCTCTATTTCATCACTCAGGTAAATTGTGAAAGTATCATACCTTAATGAGGCACATCATAAACTGCAGGACAAAGAATTTCAGTAGTGATTGTAGCTGTGATATTTTTATTACAAACTCAATTAGTAGCAATGCATAGGTATGCAATATTTGCCGGACCGACCACAGCATAGCAAAGCACAAGGTACAGACATCCTGCATTCTTATCCATGCAGAGAAATATAAACACTAAGAGCAATGAGAGTGTGTGGTTAGGATTTTGGTAAAGGAAAAACTTTAAAAAAAGAAAACATACTTTTTAAACACAAAAATAATTAGTGCTTTGACTGACGCAAAGTTTTGAGCCTGATCAGGCTGCACAGCGTTTCTGAAGTTAACTGAAAAAAAAAAAACACCAAAAGAGCTTTATAAACTTGCTTTTAGTCTTGCTTTGAGTCTAGAAACTTTCAGCAGGTTTTTGGGTTGCATAAGACTCCATACATCCATAATTGTCTCTATATGAAAAGTTTTTCTTTTTTCTTCTTTTGTTTTACTACCTTAGATACTCAGTTGTGTCTGCTATGCTTCTAACTGCTTATGTCCCTTCTTGATGAAATCTCTTGTATTGCCTGTCATGTTTTTTGAAACCTTCTCTCACTTGACCATACGTAGCAGACCCTCAAGAAGGAAACACCATCTCTTTTAGAAGAAGCTTCTACCTAACTCTGAGAGCAGCAGTCAGAACAAGGCAACTAGCAGCAATGTCTCAGCACCCAGTACAGCCCTATATTGCCTTAACCTTCTGAGCACTCAAAAGGTGTTTTGGGAAGGTAACAAGAAAAATTTCAACTTTTCAGCAATTCGGACAGCATTTAGTGCAAGTTTAAAGAGCTAAGGCATCCAAGACATCAACAGGGAGCTCGCAGATACAACCAAGGACACATGAGATACTTTTGAGTGATTTTCTTGCATGTGATTGGATGCCAGGAAGAAAACTGTGGCACTAGATGCCTCTGAATTCCACACAGTTTTTCTAAGTATGCCAGTTTCTAGTCTTCTTAGGCTATTGAGTGAAGAATTTACTGTCAGTCACTTACTCTCTGATTACAATGATTTAGTTATTGTTAAAGAAAAATAAATAATTATTTAGAATATCCAAAATATACAGAATAATTCAAAAGGTCAATAAAGGCTGAAATGAATTGAAAACTAAACTCTTTTATATCAACATTACATTTGAAATATGAGTCTTTTTTTCCCCTGTATACATAATTTAACATCATGTTGAAATGTTCCTGATATACAAAGCTCATATAACTTATGTCTTAGATTGCATTTATCAGAGAGAACCCTCTGTCCGTGATGCATGATGTCTTCTATAATTAATCTCTTTTCTTGGGTCCTCCAGGAGGTCCAAAATGATTTTATGTCTCTTCTGTCTGTCTTTACTTCCCCAGTTCTTTAAACTTAAACATTTCTAATTTATTCAGGAGATACTATTAAGACACCCCAGTTAAACAGTCTTACCTCTCTGGAGATAAAATATCAGGTCAGAGATCATCTTTTGTGTTAGATATGTAGGTTCATTCCTTGATGTCTCAGAACCGAGTAACACTCCCTTATCTTTGTGACCTTGCTTTCACCATTCAATGTGAAGTATTTTAAATATATTTTATATAAATCTCGATCTTGCCAAAATGCTTGATCTAGACATTCAAAGGGATAAATGTGTGTAGCTCATTATTAGCTTTTGACTGAGACCAGGTATGATGGTAATCAACATTTTTGGGATTATAAAAGCTTTAGAGTGATTGCTGCTGCTCTCTACCCAATTTTTTCTTTTCTTCTCTAGAGTTACCATAATAAACTCTTACTGAAATATTCTTGACTGAATTGTTTCACTTCTGACATACCTAATGTTTCCTACGATGTTTCTGGGATGTTACTTAGAAACCCAAGTGATTTATTTGCTCCATCCCATACATATCAGTCTGATAGTGGATCTGTATGCTTTCCGTTGGTTGCAGGTCACCATCTTCTGAAACATAAATTACCTGAAGTACAATTTCACAGTTCAATAGCAATTTTGGATGCTTAGGGCTTTCTTGGCTGTCCAAGTAAGAACTAAGAAAAAAAAAAAAAGACTCATTTTTCATACTGTTTTCAGCTGTTCAGCTTAGATGTTTTGATAGATTCACCATCAATCAGCTGAATGTATTTATAATTAAGACAGTAGAATTATATTTCCTTGTACTGTAAGAAGTTTTCATTCTTAATGAAGGTTTCTAAGGATTTATTTTTCTAACATGCTAAGTCTTAAATGATATTTGTTTTTGAAATATGACAACTTGAAAGGTGTTGCTAGTGAAATAGGGTGTTTTTTCTTGAGATTCCATTTAATACTGGGTTTTATTCTGCAGGATGGCTTGAAGCCACAGGTGAATTAGTATTTCTGACAGACCTCAAAGGAGATTGTATGTGTACCTGACTGTGAAGTCCAGTATTTTAAATCTTGTCTTTGGTAAAATTTGCTCCAAAGCAACAGTAGGGCATGAACAGTTCTGTTTAGTGGGTAGACTTTTATTTATGCAATTATATTCATATTTTTCCATTATGACTCTTGTCCAAATCCCTTTTAAAACTTGTTGAAAAATAAAATCCTAGTTTGAAAGTAAACAGCTCCTTTAAGGTCATGAGATTAATTTTGTTGATTTTAGGAGTAAGTTAAATCAAGGCAATTTTTGGAAAGCCAGGTACAAATTAACTATAAAGCAAATACCATCACTCATACTGTGCACCGTTCATCATTCTGATTAAATGGAATGTTGAATGTTAATTACCATGTAAAAGCCCTGTGACAGATTCCTAAAATGTCCATTTAGTTTAAGTGTTTGTTCATCTGTTTGTTCTTAATAGAAATCAAAACCTTTATGGAGAGCTGCTTCTTTAAAGCCAACATGTTCTTCCTACCACGAAGATATAGAATGCTAATTAGCTTCTAAACCGTTCTGAATGATTCGATTACACTTCTTCTATTTCCTACTTCTGGTTACACCTTGGATTCTATTTATTTTCCTTTTTTTTTTTTTTATAATATAAAATGGCAACACTGACATCCAGTGTCTAGTTAAATTAATTGCAATTGAGTAGTCCCTAAGGATATTCCAGGTGAAAATCCTCTATTCTTTATGTATTTTCTCAGTATGTTTAAAGGTGACGGTGCATCCTACAAAGTAATAGAAAAAGCCTTCTAGGAGATAATCTGTGCAACTGAAATGCAAGAAAATAATAAAAAAAAAATCTGATAAATATAATCACAAAGATGAAATAAGTTATTTCATGTGGAGCTATGAGGTTGCATCACTATGAAAAGGTCAGTTGTGGCTAAAACTGAGGTGCTTACAAGATGGTATTTGGATGGGGGAGGACGGGAAAGCTACAGGTTGAGGGACAGAGGAATGTTAAGGGTATGGAGGAGGAACAGTGTGGGAAAAAGGGTAATGAAGGAAGGAAGGAAGGAGGAAAGAAAAGAACAAGATCCTCAAGATGTTGCAATATTATAATTTTAAAAGTTTTGAGACAAATCCTGAGAACAGTATTTGAATACATACATGATCAGTATGATGGGTAAGAAAGCACAAGTCCTGCTTGAAGAGAATATGGTATATCATCAGAATACAAGAAACCACAATGAGTTAAGGAAAATGTGGTTGTAGTGAAGACTGTGGGTTTTTTCAGCATTTCTTGGCATGACTGATTGGTGCAAGGGTAGTGAACAACTCCAGCAAAATTATTGAGAACTCAAACACCCTACACGGTATTGTAGTTAACTGCTAATATAGGATTTTACTACATCTTTAAGAGTTTTTTTTTGTAAATTTTTAATTTCTCAACAAAAATATTTTGGTCATCCTGAGAACTGTGTGCAAATATATTTTGAATACACAATATTATTTCAATTGGAAGGAAAAATACTGGGATTCAGGAAAACAAGGATGACCTTCCTATATGTCTCCGAATCAAAGGGGTTCAGCTAAATTTTCTATTTCTGAGAAGACTATTTATTTAATAATTCATAGGAGAGCTTATTTTACATCTCTCTATTACTCTTTGCTACATCTGCCTCAGTTTTTATCAAAAAGTTTCCTTGTTATTGAAGCAGAAAATCCATCATGGGACTGATTCTCTAGCTTGGTGGGTAAATCGTATTTCCAATATATGGCACAGCTACATTTCGGACTTTGTTTTAGTTAATCAGGCTTTCAAAGTACAAGAGTATTAAAAGAAGAAAGAGCAAACAAATATAACAAAATAGCATCTAGGCTGTTTCTTTCATGGACTAAATAGCTTAAATTCATCTAGAAAAAATATTGAACTCAAATCTCCCATTCTGGCTAAGTGGTGGAAAAGAGGGAATACACACCATCAGTCTGTAATGAATGTGAACATCTGCTTTTCTTAAAAATGCATGAAAATTAAATGCTTCCTTTTGGATTACATAGGAAGTTTCAATTCAGATCCTAAAAGAAAAAAAAACAACCTTGATTTTCTTTTTCAGACAGTTTCTCATGATCCTTGTTGTTTATTGGAATGATTAAATGCAGTGCAATGAAATGGCTGTACAGAAGTGATGAAAGAGAAATTTTACCTTATTCTGTATAATGCAAAAAAAAAATCCAGGAAACGTTAGTGTTATTTTGGCTACTAAACCATTTACCTTAAAAAAAAAAAAATCTAGTTCATATAATGTGTGATTTATGAATCTGATTCCAGAAAGGTTTGAAGACTTCCCAAAGTCAGGACAAAATAATGGCACTCAATCTCATTCAGGAAGCATTTCTCAACACACAAAATAAGGTCCTGAACGCTTTTAAAATTTTGCAGAGAAACTCGTTACGAAAAACACATTATTAACTAGATAAATATAAGCAAATTTTAAGACAAAGTGTTTATGCATGAAAGGAAGCACAGAACTGTTAGGAGCTTAATTTACAGTTCCTAAAATTTGTCTGCTTATACTTGCCTATGAAATATTTTAAATATTTTAAGAAATGCTTTCAATAAATTATTAAAGAACAATTTGAGATCATTCCAGTTAATATCTTTTGTGTTGGCACAGTAATAATTTTCTAAAGGGGGAAAAAAAATCAACAGTCTGAAATTATTGTCCACAATTCATATTATATCATTGAAAACAAAGCTATCTTTCACCAAAACTATTAGGAAAAGGATTAAATATAGCCAGTATCAGTTCATGCATCTAAATACAAAGCTTAGATCTTCAAATTCTTTTGTTCAATTGCTGATTAACTACAGGGGAACATGCATGTCCAGAGACACATAAAGCCTTATGCTGGGTTTGTCAAAAAAAATTATGTAAGGAATCAAGAACTTGTTAAAAGGGTCATAAGTAAGTTACCAGAAATAGTCTTTGTGAAAATGCCACACTCTGAGAGCAGACACTTGTGATCACAGTGGTTTATCTGATATTCTGTTTAGAATGAGCAAGAGCGGTTATTCTTTGTCTACCATATTGCTCAGGTATCAAAGGAGCCACCAACATCAGGAGGCAAATGCTCAGTAAGTTAAAGTGTTTGTTTATAACATACACGTTATTTCTCAATAACTCTCTATGTGGATGCTTCCATCATGAATTAAGAATTCCTCTGCATGGAGCAGTTGACTCTACTTTGAAAATGGAGAGAAACGTTTCACAACTAGGGCACACTGAGTGTCTTTAAAAAAATTTAATTTTTAACAGTACACTGTAAATGGACACCCCTGGCCCTCTGTGCATGAATTTCCTCAAATAAGCAAGTTAATATATTATGCTTTATTTCTATCTAGGTGCAGTAAGCAAACATTTTTAGAATTGACCAGTATTTTGCATTCTATTCTCAAAATTGATTTTGACATTACATAATCTAAATTTCATAGACAGTTATGTACTTCAAGACAAGATTTGCAAAATAGATTGGTGCCTTTGATTACAGGTGAGAATCTAAGCAGGCTAGGTGTCTCAATAGGACTCTAACTATTAATTCATAGAGTAAAAGCACCTCAAATACCCAATGTAGTTCTGGAATCCTTGTTCAAAAGAAATATAGTAGAAACTGAAAACAAAGAGACCTCACAAGTGATCAAAGGTATGGCTTAGTTTTCACGAGAAATGCTGAGATATAATCAGGACCATTAGTCTAGAAAAGAGACAAGTACAGAGCAGGGAGGGATATGATAGAAGTTTTTAATATCCTGGATATTAATGTCAACAGACAACAGCTGTCTCTATTAAGTAAAAGAACAGGACTTATCAAATAAAACCACCAGTTTGCAGATCCAAAGCAAAGATAAAGAGCAACTTCTTCACACAATGCATAATCAAAAATAACAGCTGGTACTGTTACCTAGATTTTTCAGACTCACTTGGACACTGAAATTAGGGGTAAGTGTTTTTTTTTAAATCACAGAATTGTAGAATGGTTTGTGTTGGAAGGGACCTTTGAAGATCATCTAGTTCCAACCTCCCTGCTATGGGCAGGGACATCTTCAACTAGATCAGGTTGCTCAGAGTCCCATCCAAACTGACCTTGAATGTTTCCAGGGATGGCTCATCTACCACCTCTCTGGGCAACCTGTTCCAGTGTTTCACCACCCTCATTGTAAAAAAAATCTTCCATACCTCTAGTCTAAATCTACCCTCTTCCAGTTTAAAACTCTTACACCTTGTCCTATCACTACACTCCCTGATAAAAAGCTTGTCCCCATCAAGCACTGAAAGGCCACAATAAGGTAGCATTCTCTTCTCCTGGCTGAACAACCCCAACTCTATCAGCCTGTACTCATAGGAGCCATGCTCCAGCCCTTTGGTAATTTTTGTGGCCCTCCTCTGTACTCACTACAACAGGTCCATGTCCTTCTTATGTTGGAGGCCCCAGAGCTGGACACAGTACTCCAGGTGAGGTCTCACCAGAGCAGAGTAGAGGGACAGAATCACCTCCTTTGACCTGCTGGCCACACTTTCAATGCAGCCCAGGATACGGTTGGCCTTCTGGGCTGCGAGTGCACATTATTGACTCGTGTCCAGCTTTTCATCGACCAGTACCCTCAAGTCCTTCTTGGCAGGGATACTCTCAATCCCTTCATCCCCAAGCCTGTATTGATATCAGGAGTTGCTCCAACCCAGGTGCAGGACCCTGCACTTAGCCTTGCTGACCTCATGAAGTTGACATGGGTCCACTTCTTGAGCTTGTCCAGGTCCGTCTGGATGGCACCCTGTCCTTCAGGCATGTCAACCGCACGTCTCAGCTTGCTGTTGTCAAGATAAGGGGTAAGGATTATTTCCCTTTACGTAGTTCTGCCCATACCTGGAATGTTCTGGTCAATTTCAACATCTTCCTCCCCCACCCTCCCAACAGAAAAAAATAAATCAATAAATTTGAACAAGTTCAGCAGAGACCACCAAGATGGTCAGGCCTGGAACACTTGTCCTGTGAGGGGAAGCTGAGAGAGCTGGGCTTGTTCATTGTGGTGAAAGGACAGCTGCAGGGGGTCCCAAGAGCAGACTCCCAGTGCCTACATGGACAATGTGAAGGAGACTTGACAGGCTTTTCACAGGAGTGCATGGTGGGAAGACAAGAGGCAATGAATATAAACTAAAACAGGAATGGTTAAGACTGTGTATAAGGAAAGGCTTCTTCATCATAAGGACAGCCAAGCAGCGGAGAAGGTTGCCCTTTGGACAGCAGGTTGGACTAGAAACCTTCTGATGTCCTCCCCACTTTGAATTATTTTATGAACCTACGGTCTAACTTTAGCCTTCTAAAATTCAGGTGTCTTTTCTATACTGTTTTTTTAATACTATTTCCTCTTATCTACTCAAGGCTTCATTCTTAGGATGGAATGGATTGTCCTAATGGAGATATTTTTTCTGTGGCTAAATTTGAGAAGATTAATAACTTTCTTGGACTCTTAAGAAAATTAACGAAGTTCTTTATGGCTTTCACAAAATGACACAATATTAAGAGGAGTGAAATATGGGCAAACTTAAAAAGAATCAGAAAACAAAGCAACTAGCACACATGGATCTCCTTAAGGCCATCTGCTTTTGTTTAGTTTAGTGTTTTAGATGATAAAAGAATTCTATTAGGTCACATGGGTGAATATATAATATTTCTTTGAGCTTGAGTGAAAGACATTGACTAAGAATTGGGGGGTACTATGGAAACTTTTAAAGATGCTTTTTGAAAAGGTTAAAGTCATTATAGCTTTTGAAGAAAAGGAATGATCTATATACCTGACAGCTTTGTTTGTGGGTTATCTCAGCCACTTGTAGAAGTACAAATTTTTATCCCCAATTTTAGCATCTTATCTTCACTACCATTGGTCACAGAAATCCTGTTCTGGGGATTTTTATCTATATATTCATCCTGAGTTATGCCTCATTTCTGAATGGCATGTTTGGGCGGTGGTCTCCTTCCGTTGCCATTGTGTGGAGCTAATGAAAGGTATCATAGTTCTGTATTTCAGCAATCTTCATCCTTGGCAGATTCTTCACTTCTATGCCCTTCTGCATTTTGCTCTCTATAATCTTGTACATTTTTTCCAAGATATGAAATAAGGATTCTAATTATTCAAAATTCTTCAGAAGAAAACAAGGATTTTAAAAGAAATCAAGTCCTCTGCTAACCGAGTCAGTGTTCCAATAAATTACAAACTGTCACTTTATGTCTCAAGGGAAAATAGATACTGAGTTAAATATCTGTCCCCATGATGAAGAGTTAAAATTTCAATTGAGATAGAACTACTTCTAAAAGTGAATTAAAAAAAGAGTCACATCCACTGTCTTTAAGAACATAAGACTCTGCTGTGCCATACTGTGTAAGTCATGCTATGCCTTACACAATCTGTGGTTTCACAACCACCAGAAGCAATCTAAACTGAAAATTATAGTAATAGTAGTAGTAATAATAATAATAAAGCAGCTCCTGCCTGGATTTACATTTGAAGAACACAATTTAAAATAATACATAGAAAACCAAAAAATCACAGGTGAAACATCTTGGCCTGAAATGGAATAACAAAGGCAAGAAGGAAGGGACCACCTGAAATGGTGCCTCTTCTAAAGACTCCTTGAATAGGAGCTAGAATTCTGGTCTGGAATACTGGTTGCAAGCTATAATGTTCCTCCAAGGCTGAGACGCTTTCATATAATGATTTTAATGGATAAATTATATTTAATCAATGCAATAATATTGTGTGCATTCAGTCTATAACTTGCTGCTGGAGGCTGGATATAGTTTAAAAAACAAAAGACAGAGCAGACATCTTTGACTAATCTCAGCCTTTCAAGTTCTTAATGAGACAGATTTTTTTTTTGTTAGTCATAAGTTATGAAACTGAATATTCATTGCAAATAAAAAGATACTAATCGATAGTGGGGAAGAATTTCATGACAGTGTACTCACAGTTTTGGCCATATTAAGACCTAAGACAATGGACTAAAACGTGAAACCTGTTTTTTTTATTTATTACAAAAAATTGCTCTCTTAACCTGGCAGAAAACTCTACCTTCCCTTCCCTTCCCTTCCTCCTCACCACACTTCTTCCTGCTGTACACTTCGAAAGGAATATATTATTAACAGAAGACACCCATTAACAGGAGATGTATTTGCAGAATATAAAAACTCTTAGAGTTAAAGGTAAAAAGTTATTTTTTGTTAATCAGTAAACAAACAGAAATTTTAATGTTGTCATTAAAAGAGATTTTTGAAAAATTAGAAGCATCAAAATGTCTTTTAAAAATGCTGAAACATTTAACTTATTATTCCTCTATCCTCATTTTTACTTAAACACATTATAGTATATATATCCAATAGAAAATAATGAAAATGTTGCAATACATGTGTAATGAAATACTTTAAAATATTTATTGTGTCTATTATGTAGTACTTTGGCTTACTATAAATGTATAAAGATAATGACAAGGTTAAATTCTATATGAAATTAATGGACTTAAAACTATATAATGGGACATTACTGAAAAAATCAAAATCCAAATTACTTGTTTTGGCTATTTTTCTGTTAAAAATATTGTAAAAATAAATATTGTGTTGTATTTTTTGAAGAAAAGTTTCTGCAAAATTTTTCAGTCTTGTGTCTTTCTGTATCTGCTATTCAGTTCAAAGAACTGACTATAACAACTTTTTTTTTCTGCTGTGTTATACCTACTCTTATTTAATATTTGCCATTTTTCTTTCGCTTTCATTTATAGCCACAATCAAAATTTTATAGAATTTACAAGGCTTTTTGAGGCACTAAAGAACAGTATTTTGCATGAAGTTAGCATTTTTACTAACTTCCTGGGAACATTTGTATGATTTAAGTTATAGCTTTGATTAAGTGAATTACAGAATTCCATCTAAAAACATTTGTATGTCTTGTATCTAATAAAAAGAAGATAAACTTCAGTTGAGGTGTAACATACTCTATTTGCTCTGTAGTCACGAGAGTTTATGAATCAGAATTTTGTCACAGGAAGCTGAAAGGACATCTCTCCAATTAGGTTATGTTGTAATATAAAGGCTATTAAAGCTTTCTGTTGTGATTAATTGCAAGTAAGTTGCCTTCTATACACTAGCCTTCAAAATTTCTGAATCTATATGGGATCAGTTTTCCTTCATACTACTATTCTTGCATTACTTTTAATGAGTCTTTCTGAGGTTAGTATAAGTGTCCTTTTTTTCCAAATTAGCTCTTTATCTAAATTATAAATTTGCAGTTACAGATATTACATTATTTAGACATCAAGACTAGACTCATATATGGAACTTTATAAAAAAGTTGCACTTTTTCATCATGTCCTTCAATTTTTTTTATTTATGTTTTCAGTTGAGAAGAGCAGAGAAAAAGCTATTCATTTTCATTGACTTATCTGAGGTAATGCAAATTTTGTCAGTATTCTCCTTGGTCCCCGGGTAATTATGGCAGTAGAAAAGACCATAGAAGAGATAGTTAGAACACATCTTTTCTTTCAGAATATCGGGTGTCACCTATTTTAAAACAGACTTAATGAGCTGATACAATTAGTAGCCTTCTTTCTTGCCATCCTCAGGATATATGTAATTACATAACTACCTCACAAAGTTAATGGGCCACCTGTAACATCACTGAAAGTAGGTAGGTCTGTTAGGTAAATACGTTGGAGTCTGCAGATAAAACCATAAGTACTAAAGTCAACACCCACTTGAATGAGCTCTGCACTTCTGAAGATTATTTGCAAAGTCAATAAAAAAAATAAAAGAAAAAAAAGAAAGCTGCTGTGGGACTTTTCATGAGTAAAAAGGTTATTTGGGCTGGCAGACATGCAACTGCCCAGATAAAACTAAAGGGGCATTGAGATGGACTTTATAACATCTGTTTCAGTAGTGTTTTTCTTGAACTGATTCTCTGACAACTATTAGCTACTTAAGACTCCTTCCGATACTGAAAACAGTCAGTCTTGTGTCTAAACTCCCCTGAAAAGGCACAGTTTAGACGCATCCTCATGTCTCATCTATTTTATACAGATATGGGTGAGGAATTGTACTGGCTCCAGCTAGAATGGGGTTAACTTTTTTTCATAGCAGCTGCATGGAGCTGTGTTTTGGAAAGACAGTGTTGAGAACACATCGGTGTTATGGGTATCGCTGAGCAGTGCTTGCACAGTGTCAAGGCCTTCTCTGTTTGACCACTGTGCAGCTAGGAAGGATGGTGTTTGAAGGTTACCAGCTGGACTCTGTAGCCTGGTATTTTCCTGTTTTGTAAAATATCAACAGCTGGTTCACAAAAGAATGGATAAGGACCTACAGTAAGTGTCATCCACTCTGCCTCACTCCAATTCAAACCCTCTGAACAAAGAGAAAAATAAAAATTAACAGTTTGATGTGCAGCAAGTAGTTTTATCCAGAGTACCTTTGCCACCCTAGAGACAGTGAGTCAGTTCACAACTCCAGTGCAGTCACATGCAATGCACCATTAGGAAATTCTGAATGTAAACTGAGTTTAAATGACAAGAGGAGACTCACCCTGGTGGAGGGAAATTTCCTGGTAGAGCTTATTTACCAGAATAAACCATCCTAACTGCACAGAAAGCTTAAGCAGTTCTGGTTTGTATCTGTCTGGTGTCCTTTTAGATTGCTAGACTTTAAATAATGCTGAGGTTGCTGTTGATTTTTCTTAAAGACTGAGTCTGTGCAAACCCAGAAGCAAAGGAAAGTATCACCAGTATTATGCTTTATTTGGAAAATGCATACTACGTGCTCAATGGCCAGTGCTTGAGACTCCAGGCTACAGATGTCAGTCAAGACATCTGTCAATCAAAGGCAAGAACAGAATCAGTTCTGCAATGCGTAACTTCTTTTGTACATGTATGATGGTTTAAAGTTGCCATGTGTCACCTCTGCCCTGGGGAGATTTGTTCCACGCTGCTGCCCAGGTTATCTTTCGCAGATCATATAAGTATATAACTTCCAGCATCTGTTAGGACAACCTGACTGCATGTTTACACTACATTATTCATTTTATTCTTAAATTCTTTCTTGAATACATATAAAAACTGTATATCGTTGATACGTTTTCCACATAGTGTTCAGGGTGGTACAGACTGACTGCTTTATCTGTTCTTTATTTCTGTAGCGTTTATTTCCATAGCATTTATTTCCCGTATCCTCAACTGCTTTAACCTTGTGTTTGTACCTTATGTTGTTATGACCCACATTCTTGCTTTGTAGACATAAATAAATTGTAAAATCTCATCTTCCACATGGCAACCAAACTGAATGTCACGCAAATTTTTAAAAAATAAAAGTTCTACTTCATTCTTAGATGGTCTTTGAAAGAACAGGATGGAATTAATAAGGGGCAAATGCGAGGTATTTTTCTTAGACAGTAATGGTCTATTGCACGAATACATGATGGGGAACAACTGGTTAGGCAGCTGTTCTTCTGATATGGATCTGGAGGGAATAGATCACAGCTGAACATGAGCTACCAATGTCATGCTCTGCGCAGAAGGCAAATATCATTCTGACATATTTAAATATCAGTATAACTTACACGAAATGTGAATAATTCTTCAAATCTTTTCAACATTATTAAGGTTTTAGCTGGGGTATTGTGGTCAATTTCAGTTATTGCAGTTAAGAAAGATGTGCACAAATTGGAGAAAATAATGCAGATAGCTGTAAGAATGATCAGGGGTCTAAAGACATGACCTAAAAGAAAAAACTGAAAAAATGTTTTTTTCAGTAAATTGATCTTAGAACTGTTTTGACTGGAGATGGCATAATAATAGTTCTCATACAATGAATAGAGCTAAAGATTTAAATCACTGTTTGCAAGATTCAGACAGAATTATTAACCTCTGTAATGCTGAGTGTTCAGAAGCACTGAATTACCTGAGAAGACTAGAATCTGAAGGTCTTTAAGGCCAGGTTAGATAGCTGCCTCTTTGGGCTCATGCTGCCTTGGAATGGAATTATAGACTGGAATTATAAAATTATATAACTTTTCGGGGTCATTCTTTTCTTCTATGACTTTGATTTTATTACTCTAAAGAGCATCTCAAGATTTAACATGAATATGTGAATTGCTGGGATGTTTTCTATCACATTCTAATGGCAGAGCATTGACTTTTACCTTGAAAAAGGGAAAAACAGCACTTGTGTTTGTAAGGTTAAACAGTTGGGACATTAGAATTTTCTGATTAGTTCATACTCAAATGAATGTATATGTGTCTATATTATCATACAGATGGCTTCTTTTATGGGACTTTCTATGTTAAATATCCCCCATTCTCAAGCAATGGGTAACCATTGTTATACACAAAAATCGGTGGTTTCAGTATAATCTGCATACTTTGCAAGGTCCTGCATCAATGAGGGTTTGTAAATGTAATCAGCATAAAAAATGTCTCTCTTAATTAGTTTTCTGTCCTTCCTAACATTATCAATATATTTGTAAGATATTAAACAGAATGTTGGATGAAAAACAGACTATGAAACACTGTGTATACTCTTAAAGCAGCTATAACTTCTAGAAAGACATAACTGGTTTTCATCTGTTCCTCAATAGACCTTTGGTTACCTAAGGGCTATTTTCCTGTCACATTTCCTGTCTTGATCACTTTCTGCTCAGTCTCTAGTGCTGTTCAGAAAAGTTATAAACTTTTTTATATGGAAGGAAGATGTATCTTGCTCTTGAAAACCAAGTAGATTACACTGCTGAATCCTTGCAAAATGTTCTTTCCTGGCCTGAGAATCAATCTAACAAACTGTATCCTAAAAACTAAAACACTGGCAGCCATAAAAATGAAATGGAAGGGTTTATAAATTTTAAAATATGAATGTTATTGGCACACACACACTTACAAGTGCACACATACACAGAGTTTTGTTTTATCAAAACTTGTGGATATACATATGTATATGTATGCATACACATAAAGTTCTGCTATTGTACGTCAGGAGAAATAACGCCCTAAAACTTTCATTAATAAGAAAGCATTGAGCTATTTGGTACTTTCTTTTCAATTTCATTTTTTTTTCTGTAGCTGCTCCACTGAAAGAATTTGTTTCAAGTGCTTTAATACAAGCATACATTTTCGTGCAGCTGTTAAAAACTGAATCATTATTGCTCCCTGTTATTATGAAGGCAATAGCCCCTTGCATACAAATCTATTCTCTTCCAAATGATTTACTAAAAAGAATCAATATAAACTCATTTAAATGAAAAATATATATATAAAAGAAATTATTTGTATTGTTCTATCAGTTATTTCTTTTCAAACTTGAACCCTCAGAACCTGTTTATGCCAGTGGATGCTATATTAAAGATAAACATATCATCACAGTAGTGGCATTTTACTGATGTATTATACTATTTCATCACTAGAAATATAATTTTGCTGATATAATATTAGGTCAACACCACAATGCATCACTTGTTGATAATGCTGACTACTGTAAATAGGTTGCGATTCTTCCAAAATGATTATAAAACATACCTTTCTATGTGTGTGGCTTAAAAAGAGCTATTCGTTAAAAAAAAAAATAAATAAAAAAAAGAGTTTTAAGAAAATATGAATTCTATAGGCTTCAAACATCCCTTCACAATTCATGGTCTGAAATACCTGGACTCTTTGTTGCATGTACAGACTATTCTGTTTGAACAACATTCCTAGAATCATAGAATGGTTTAGGTTGGAAGCGACCTTGAAGATCATCTAGTTCCAATCCCCCTGCCATGGGCAGGGACACCTCCCACTAGACCAGGTTGCTCAAAGCCCCATCCAGCCTGGCCTTGAACACTTCCAGCGATGAGGCATCCACAACTTCCCTGGGCAACCTGTTCCAGTGCCTCACCACCTTCACAGTGAAAAAATTCTTCCTAATATCTAATCCAAATCTTTCCTCTTCCAGTTTGAAGCCTTTACCCCTCATCCTATTACTAAATACCCTTGTAAAAAGTGCCTCTCCGTCTTTCCTGTAGGCCCCCTTTAGGTACTGGAAGGCTATTACAAAGTCCCCCCCCAGAGCCTTCTCTTCTCCAGGCTGAAGAACCCCAACTCTCTCGGCCTGTCAATTACTTTGGGATTTTGAGGTGTTCTTATCCCAGCTGCTGTGAAGTGTGACCTAAGAGGACTGAAGATGACCAACATCTCTGATAACTCCCATCAGTATTTCTGAATACAGCAGTGAATACAGCAGAGGCAGCTGTGGTGCGAGGGCTTCCCACAGCACGACCCTGTCATGCATCAGCTCCGTCCTGCAGGGAGAGCTTTGGAATGGCAGTTCGCTCCTAAATATTTTGCCTGAAACCAAGAACAAATAACACAAAAAAGGAAGGTAGAGTGAGGTTGGTTTTGTGGTTGTTTTTTATTTGGTTATTTATTTATTTATTTATTTATTTTATTTCTAATCTAGAAGCTCTCCAAAAGAAAGTTGACTATAATTATCAAACGCATTGGGTTTATGTGTCAAGGTGTTACCACAGGGGCGGCCGCATGGCGGCCTCTGTGAGGAGAGGCTGGGGCTGCCCCGTGCTGGACACAGCTGGTTCCAGCCGGTTCTGATTGACCCACCGCAGGGCAGGGCTGGGCCCCGCAGCCACCATGGGGGCACCTCGGGGAAAGTGTATTTAAGAAAGGGCAAGATACAGCATGGCAGAGAAGAAAAGTGTGGCAACAGCCCTGCAGAGAAGAAAGAGGGGAGGAGGGGCTCCAGGTGCTGGAGCAGAGATTCCCCTGTGGCTTCCAGAGGAACCCATGCAAGAGCGGGTTTATCCAGAAGGACCCACGCAAGAGCGGGTTTATCCAGAAAGTCTGCAGCTACTATTTTAAGCGGTGTTCATGTTTGAGTGTCTGGATCTTTTCACTTTGCAGCCTGCGTCTGATTCCTTCAGATACTGTGGAGGTAATCTACAAAGTAAGAGTTTCCCTGCTTACATGCTTGTATTCATTTAGATGCCATGGAATCTGTAAATATTAAGAAACTTTTTAGCCTGTTCTAGAGAAAGCAAGTCTAAGTCAAAATGGATTTGAATATCTGAAGGGAAATTTCTGAACAGAGGGAATTGCTTCCTATGAGTATTACCAACAGAAGGAAAATTTTATTAAGAAAATTAGATGTGGTTTGTTTTGCTTTTACTTGACAATGACTGCTGCAAGATTTTTCAGGGGTTTTCTTGGTTTGTTTGTGTGGGGTTTTTTTTGAGTGAAACATTACTTTTGGCTTTGGACTTTTAATAAAATATTACTTTGTCTAAACTGTGGCCTTTGCCAACACAAGCCTGTGTCAGCTCTCATTTTCCCTCATTGAATCAATTCTAATTTACATCTGTTCTATCATGTCCATAATTTGTCTTTCACAATGTCATGGCTCATTGCTTCATTAATCATGCCAAAATTTCTGACTTTCAAAGTTTCTATGGATAGCTTGGGTGCTGATAGGGTGGATTTGCGTGTTGGGATTCATCACTAGTGCTGTAGTGGTTTTGGAATTCTGCAGAGGTATGGTTGCTTTTCATCATGCAGACAGTCACTCATTCATTGACCTACTTGAAGATGAGTCATAAGAATGTCATGCATATTTACAAAAAGGAGTTTCTCATCTAAAACTTGAATGCATTATTTATAATTAGTTATTATTAATTATGTTAATGTCATATTGTTGTTGTGCCTGTCAATGTTGCTGTTGTTATTTTCCCCAAAAGTTAAAATAAAGATCTAGGAATCAGAATTGCTATTGTAATTTGTGACATGTGCATTATGTCACAAAACCTATATTTCGTTCTCTTTACCTCACTCAATCATATCACATGAATTTATTCTTTATCATGTCTGAAATCCACTACCATGTTACTCATAGCAAGTATCCATCAAATATATTTTCATTTTCTTTCCCAGTAAGATATTGACTGTATATGAAAACTCATCACAAATTTTAGGTGGATTTTCAACCTTTTTCACATTTTGAAAATTAGGTTTTCAAAATACATCTTGTATTTGCTATGGAGACACAGTTTACACTAACTTTCTCAATAAATGATAACATTTTCATTCCGTATTTTTCTATATTCTACTATAACAGCAAATAGAGATGCAGAATAGCCCTTAAAACTTATTGTAATGTCATGTAAAACACAGTATGGCTATGTACAATTATGAATTTTTTCACTGAGCTTTGCTTATCAGAAGTGATGGTTCTGAACTGCAGTAGTACATTGAAAGTTTATAAGAACTGTTTGATTTTATCAGAAGAGAGTGATTTTAGCCTTTCTTAAGTGATAACTTAAGACTCTCTGAGTTTATATTATGCTAATCCATCTCACCTATGTAAAGTTAGACAAGGTGAGGTATTGAGCAGGAAGGCTTACTTGAAAGAATTTCAACGTGACCTTTGGAAAATAATCATAACTAAATAATTCATTTTACACAGATTGCTAATACCAATTCAGAGAATGTGGGTACTACCTATTCTGATGACACAGACAGTTTCTTTAACACAATTATTTTGAAAATCTATGCTATTTTAAAGAACATGCATCTAATCTTCCTGGGCCAACAAAGGGACTGAATTTAAAATAGGATATAATGATATAATGACTAAGAAAGAACAGTGGATGTGTCAGTAAAATTAACCGCTGCTATTGCACTGAGAGATATATAAATAGTAATCAGCATAGAGAAATCAGTCAAAAAGACAGACTCAGACTGATGTATGGATAATAACATTTGATTTAGCTGAGTATTACATAACTAAAAAATCTTTAGTGTGTTTCTGAAAAAGAGTAAAGAGTATGATAAAGGCTGAAGACATTTAAAACTCTTGAAGCAGACTTTTTTAAGTGACTGATTAAAATTCCCAATGAAGAGATTGCCAAGAGCAGTCTTAAAGGATAGCTTTAGCCACAATAAACAGGGGATTTACTGGAGTTAAACAGAAACTTCTACCTTCTTACTTTGTTTAACCAAATTATATTTATTCTGTTGTATTATTAGGGGCTGAAATGGAGATAGAAGGCCATATATTACTCTCAGTTTCAACCATTGCACACCTTAGTATCTCTGCAGAAGTTGTTTAAATGTCATTGGTTTTACACCAAAGTAAAAAAGTGGGTTTGGCTGATGCTGGATCTGGAATCCACAGGACCTGTGTTCTTCAGCTTGGTGAACATCCAATAGTGGAATGCCATCCATGTAGATTTCCTGAAGAGTAGTTTCTTCATTTGTGGGTCTACTTGTTGAAAAAGATTGAGTATGATGGTTGCATTCATCGTTTTATTGATTATGTAGGTTCTACCCTCTTGAATATTTACTATAGCTTGTCCAATATCTACTTTGGGCACAACATTTTATACATACTGTATAAAAGAATGCATGCTGTGTTAATGCTGTTCTCCGTGCTTTTTAATGCATGATCAGAGCCAGCTTATAATACCTACAGGATTAAAATCAATATCAAACATATGCTTTTTCAGTTTGGACAAAGGACTAAAAAGGATTAAGTTCTCTGGATATAAATAATATCCCAAACATGGATCATAAACCTAATCCAGTTGTTTTATATGAACTTGAAAAAACAACAAGACAAAGTTGGCAATTTCTTCAAATAGGAAATAATTAGAGACATAAATAAAAGTAAATCAGAAAAATAACTTGAGGTAGCATCTTTTAATGGCCTTACAGGTAACCGCCGCCCCGCCCCTCCCCGCCCCCCCCCCCCCCCCCGATTATTTGCAGTGTACAATTTTACAGCTAATCAAGGGACAGAACTGTTAAGTAAAATAAGAAGATAAAAAAGTCCAGTCAATACAAATCTGAAAGCAACATTAGATATTGAGAATAACTTCAGAACAGCACAGGCAGGGAAAATATCATATTGTTATAATTAACATCTAGGATAATAAAAGCATTGTTTAACATCTCGTAGGCTCCTATTGATCATGGAACTCAGCATGATCATACTAAGCAGAAAATACAAATAAAACTTGTTAACAAGTGTAAATGCTGATTGAACTATAAATTCAAAATAATGCATGGTAACGCCTAAAGTGTTTAAATTCAAGGATGTTAGTATTGTATTATTTATCAAAGTTAATTAACTTTGCCAGAGAAGAAGCAATATCTAACAAGTTTCTAGAACTAGTTAATAAAATGTCAGCCTTAGTGGAATTTATCTTCTTCACCATTCAGATATTAATTTCACCCAAACAATCAGTCAGGACTGAGACAGATCTGGTATAATTAGGTGGAAGTGCTGGATAAATCTGTTAGTACTAAATCATATTGAGAGACAAGAGATTCCATGTATCACATACACCACTAGCAGATATCTTCTGAACTGAACCCCAAACACAAGTCCAGCTATAAAAATTTCAATACAAACATAAACTGATGCAAAATATGTATTTTCCTTCATAAAAGTGAAGGCTCTTCAGATGAAAATGGCAACCAGAAGTTGGGGACAATTAAGTCATTCAATAGATTATTTGATAAATCAAGATATAGCACTTGGTAACATCTGAAAATCTTGTTTGTGAAATTGTTTGTGTATATTTTATTTTCAGAGGCAGAAAAAGATGACACCGCAAGAGAAGAAAGTGACATGAGAAAAAAGGAAACGGAATATTGCATAGAGATAAATACAGAGTGAGTAAGCCATTATCAAGGCACATGTAGATGACGGCTTGTTGGCAATTGTTTTGTTTAAGCAAACTCAGGAATTTAAGAGCTGTTAAATGAGAGAGGTATTTGCTTCTTTTAATTGTGGTTAATGAACAAGTGGCAATATTCTTCTGAAACCCTGAAAGTTTACAGAACAGAATAGTTAAGCTGGATATCTCAGTGGCAAGCAGTTATCTAAGATCAAAAGCTATCATTTGAAATGGCAACTCATACATACATGATTCATTCAGGGATCTGAATTAGTTTTCATAGGCTATACATCTGAACTGTAAGTCTCAATACATTGTGAATATCAGGGGTGACTAATTTAAAAAAAATACCTAAGTGCTGAAGGAAGAGGCCACAGAAAATCTCAGAAATGACAGGAGATTGGGAAAAAAAAAAAAGTTGTATATTTAATAACTAATTGCGGCTATGGACACACTAATATACATATTTTTTTCCTCATGCTTATGCCTTTTAAAATATATGAATAGATTCTTCACTTCTTTAGAAACTACTTGCTGATGTAGCTTCAATTAACACTTTATTAGTCCATAATCTCATTAAAAATCTTCTATGCCTTCTAATGGGAGCAGGTAAAGTTCAGCTTTTAACTATGGAATAATTTTTATACTGTGATGCTAATAGATTAACATTAGCTACCACAGCCCTGACACAAAAGAAGTCCAGTGAGAGCCTAACCGTTAACACAAATGAACTGTGATTTCAGACCTGAAAAAAAAAAGGCAGAACTGTTCTCCACATAACCTGAGATACAATAAAAAGTATAAAAATACATTACATGATATTTAATGTTTACATAAGGTGTAGTAAAATAAGCTAACAAGTCTCCGAGCAATAAGTGAAGAACCCAGCGAAATTTATATTCTAATTTTGTCTCATAAGAAAGACATGAGGAAATTAAAAAGTCACCCAGAGGGAACTGAGAGACTGAAATTATCAAAGAAGCAGTGGAAAGTAGCTGACAAAACAAATGGGAGAGAAAACAAAAGCACAAATTAGGATAGAAAAAATTCTCAATAAGATTGATCTTGGTTTTACTTGCTGCTAGACCTTTGGCTATCAAGTGAAAAAATCCATTATGGCTCTGTCTGCAATATAATCCTTCCATGGCATCTTCTTCATGTAAGGAAGTTTGCTTTAAAGATTTAACCCAGAAGAAACAAATGTGATGTGATGAACAAACTGCGGAGTATAGAGTGCCAAAAAACAGTTGAACACAGTTGTGATATAGGAAGAGAAAACAAGTGCCCTCACTTCTATTTTAAAAGACAGGACAATAAAATACTTGTTGTTTTTTTTTTTTTCTTTTCCTGGAAGCTGTGCACATTTTATTATTAATAAAAAATAATATAAATTTAAACAAAAAAAAAAAAAAGCAAAAGCAAAACCAAAAAAGCCCAAGCTCCTTCTTATCAAGTAGAAGAGTATTGGAAGTAAACCAAAGTGTTTTAATTTTGTAGATAAATGTTTTTTCAAAAACACTAAGTCCCAATAGAGAGCGCAATGATGAAGTGTGAATCAGCAAAATACATTGAAAGGAAAAAAAATAGTAGTACCTCGGGGTTTTGGATCTTTTATTAAATTTCTTCAGAGGATTGCTCTGCAATTGAATGAAGATCAGCAGAAAGTTTTATATAAATCTCTGATGAAGAAGAAAGTTATCTAATGTAGGAAAAGAGGGAAAAAAGTTTACCTACAGTACTGCCTGGGCTGTCCCCACATGAGATTTCTTCACCCTCGTTTAACTCTTCCCTGTACTACAAAAGCTTAACTTAGATTACTGAGCCTAAAATTCAGATATACTAATTACTTTTGATGCTATATGAAGCAGCATTTGTAGCATCATACAGGCAATTGACTAATTACTTATGTCAAAGGAACATTACAGCCCATTAAAGAAAGTACTCAGCAAACATCATTTCAGACTTCAGTTAATCCCGCTTCTTGCTACGTACATCTCATTAAAAAGATGGCCACATTTGATCCTTGAAGTACAGAAGAAAAGAAATTAATAAAATGTCACATTACTAGTTAAATTAGGCATCCTATTTTTCCAACTTTGTCTTTTGTTTGGAGCTCTTCTACGTACAGCCTAAGACATTTCAGACATTAGAACTTTTACTGATGATGGGGATAATAGCAGTATTTTTCATTTACACTTGGGTTATCATCCATGTTCTCAAACTTTGATAAGGAGAAGTAAGCTCTTTTACCCTATTTTACTTCTAAGACGGAGAAAAACCTTACAGAAAATTCTTATTGTCCAGGTCATATCACAAGTGCGGGACAATCTGGAAGTGAGTTTTACAGTTTCTACTGTTTGAACTCACCTTGCCATGGCCCACGTAGGCTCTCTGACACTGGAAAACTACTCCGTGTTAGCTTTAACCTTGTTCTTGTTTGCTGGCTGTTTTTAATCACATAGAATGATGTCATACTGATAAAAGTACATCTTTCAAGATAAACTAAGGGTTTGATTCGTGATAGAAGAAAAGGCTGCAATATTTACTGCTGGATGATTTAGGATTAAGTGGAGGATAAAACATGTTCAACATAATGCTCATTGCCAGACCTTACTCAGCTTGCACTGCTGTACAAAGTAGTTTATCAGAGTTGATAAAATCTGATTAAGGCTAACATGGTAGAGAAAATGTTAAACTAGCTCCTCATTGCATAGCAGAGTTTCACCCCCGCTGAGCAAGGAAATAATTTCAGAGCCAAACCCTTTCTTACATATCGCCCAGTGCTATTTTATACTGCACTAAGGTAGTAGGTCTTAAATCCCAGATCGATATGAGAAGGAAGATAGTTAACTTAGCACTCCTAGATCTACGGCCCTGCCATTATCACTAACACATAAAGCATTAGCATATTGCAATGGGAAATCGCAACTCCCACAGCTGAAGATTAAAATACTGCAGACACAAATAAATAATACACCATAAATCCCAGATGGCGATGACCAGAATAAACTACTGTAGAACTAGATTTCTTTTTTTATGTATCTGACCATTTGCAATGCTCCCACCCTACTTCACAACTGAAAAATATCAAGTTGGCACTCTTGCATGAATTTACCGTACATTATAAAGCCGTGCAGTATATTCAATGTACAATTATGATGAGCTGTGCCTTTTTCATATGTACAACACGAGTTGCGTTAACAAATTACACCCAACTGAACCATAAACTCTATTACTTCTTTCAAACAATCCTAGATTATTGCAATGACTCTTTAGATGGCCAAATTGATAAAAAGAATATTGTGCATCTCACAGCTTTTACTGAAGCTTTTTCATTGCTTCAAAAGTCAAAGTGAATAAATGTCCAAGTTCAATAATTGTAGAACTTTTTTTTTAGGAAATCATCCCTTTAAAATTTATCACTTGCAAAACATTAGTAATCTTGCCTAGATTACTAATTGCTATCAAATAGCAATTTCAAATTTTAAGAATTTGTAAAACCAATAACATCATGTTTTTCCAAACTTTTATATATAAAGAAATTGCTATTTCAAAGCAGGGTAGAAAGTTTAAATGGTGTGGCAAATAATGCCACTTTAATAGAGAGTAGGACCTATTTTTTTTTCATTTCACTTCACAGAATCACGTGTTTTAATACACACTTAATGTGTTGTATAAAAACATATGTTCCTAATAACTGATATAAATATTTTCAATTTTTTCTCTAAAAACGTCTGCTCTGAAATATTTGGTTTCACAAAAATATGTGAAATTTATTACTGATAAGTTATGATTTACTGAATTCTTTATGAAGAATATACTGATTTTTTTTTTTAATTAAACTTATCCTTGGAATTTTTATTACTGCCTTTTAAAAAATAAACAAAACTTGTGCTATTAATTTGGGAAGGACAACTTAGCTATGGAAAATTCCACCAGGTTGGTCTTTAATCACGATTTTTTTTCTAATAATAAGAAAATAAATATTTTGTCTATTTTCCCTGCAAGTGTCTATAGTTGAAAAGAAATATTTTTGGAGCAAAATTACTTTGCAATTTAACCCTGACTGTTGTTTTACAAGATCATAAAAATAAACCAAATACTCATTTTGCAGTATATTAATTTGTTTCTGTAGATGTTTCAGAAAGAAAGCATAATATGACATATACCTGCTCAAAGCAGGTCCAACTAAAGCAGGTTGCTCAGGGCTGAGGCTGAAGTTCTGAACATCTCCAAGGATGGAGATTTCCCCACCTTCTCCAGGGAAACTCTGACCACCATCATGGTGGAAAAGGCTTTCCTTATATCTTATCAAAATTTCCTGTGTTGAACTTGCATATGTTGCTTCTTGTCTTATCACTATATGCTCTCAAGAGAGTCTGGCTCCATCTTCTCAATACCATTATATAGTTCTAGACAACAATAAGGTCTCTCCTTAGTTTACTTTTTCCTAAGGATGAACAAACTGAATTTTCTTAGTGCCTTTTCACATGGAACGTCCACCAGAACCCTAATCATCTTGATCACCCTCAGCTGAATTAATTCCATTTTTTCCAGGTCTTTCTGGAAATGAGGAGTCTAAACTCGGCACAGCTCTTCAAATACATTCTCACAAATACTGAATCGAGAAGGAAAATCCCTTTCCACAACTGTCTAGCTCCATTCCTGCTAACAGAGTATATGGTTGGCTTTCTTCTTTGCAAGGGCATGTGGCTGACTCACCTTCAGTCTGGTGTTCACTCTAGCTGCCAGATCCTTTTCTGTAAAGCAGAAGCTGGCTTGCTGTCCAGACAGCACCTAATCTGTCCTGTTGCACTGAATTATTTAATTCCAGATGAAAGATATCATTTTCTTTTATTGACACTCATAAGCATTCTGGCAGCCCATTTCTCTGGCTTGTTGGGGTTTCTGTGAATAGCACCATATTAATTGCTCCCCCTAGTGTGGCGTGGCCTGCTAAATGGCCGAGTATGCAATCTATTATATCAACAAGATTATTAAATTGTACTGGCCTCAGTAACAATCTGAGTAGTGCCACTAGAAACCAGCCACCAGTTGGAATTGGTACCGTTAGTCACACCCCTTTGCATCTTATGGCCAGCCAATTTTCCATCCACCTTACTGACCACTTATCCAGTCCATATGCCACCAGGTTGACAACAAGAGTACTATGGCAGACAGTATCAAAAGCCTTGCTGTCAAAGTGTACAACATCGTCTGCTCTCCACTTACCCACAGGCAGAGTCATCTATCTCATCTCAGCAGGTAAATCCATGCTGGCTGTTCCCAGTCAGCTTGTATGTGTCCTCTTGTCCTTTATGTTCCCAATAATGGCTCCCAGGAGGCTATTCAAGACTGTACTTCTCCAGATCCTTCTTCTTGACCTTGCTGAAGATGTGTGTCACATATGACCTTTTTCAATCATACTAACTTTAATAATAATTTTATAATTTATTTTCATAATATGGAATATGTTTAATCAGTTTTAAGAATACAAACTATTAAACAAATGATAATATTTGAAGTTTTTTTTTAATTTAGGGACTCTGAATTAAAGAATTTGATTTTTTGAATGACCAACTAATAAACTAAAAAAAGGATTTATTTTTACAAGATGGAAACAAAATCAAACTAAGTTTTACTCTAACTGAAACCACTTTGAGACTCTGACAAACATTAACAATCCACAGGCTAAGAATAATGGTCGAGACTTAATACTACACAACCAACTTAAGAATTCTTGTTTTATGGCCCATGACCCTAAATGCGCAATCACTCACCTTATAAGGGAGGGCTCTAAACCTTGAGGATTTTCCTTGGGTGGTGTCACAGCCCAAGGGGAGAGTCCCTGACTGCAGACCTGCTGCTCTGAGGAGGACCGACTCAAAATGGTTCTTCAGTGGGCCTCTGTTATACCCTAGTCGAATCGGACCTGTGGTCAAATATGGTCATGTAGCCCCTCCATTGGCTGCGGACCCCAACTTCCTCACCTTTTGACAGAAATATGTACGTGCTGACTACCACCTTGTGAGTGTGACAAGAGGTGTGGCGGGAGGCTTTCGCAGACTTGTCAGGTCTTTGCTAGGTTTTCGTCAGGTCTTCGTCGGGGCGGGTGAATCTGCCACAACAATTTGTCTTACATTCTGTGAAGTCAAGCGTCAATATGATAGTTCAGAGGAACAGAAAACAAAATGATAACAATAGAGCAAATTACAACATGACCAACAGTCAGTATATGCTGGTGAATAGAAGCCATGGATTTCTCCGTTTACTCCTGAAGAGTTTAGGTTATTTTTTTCTTGGAATACTGTTAGTCTCTCTAAAGTTCTGTTGTAATTCAGGAATCTAGCAGCTTCTTTTGCTTATTTTTATTTACATCATATATTCTTGAAGAAAAGAAATACACAAAATTACAGTGAGTATGAAGATAAAGCAGAATTTGATTTAGATTTAGGATATTAATGCTTCTTTCATTGTTTTCCTCAAAAGAACATGTTGAATGGCTTCTTTTAATATAAATACTTTGATTTTATACAAAGCATACTTTGATCTCATATAACGAGGTTAAGTTTTTCCAACTCTTTTTTTTTTTAATTACTATTATTTTCTACCAGACAAGACTCACTAAGTCTTAAATACTTTTCATTTACAATCATTTAGTTCTTTTACTGATCTAGTAATCACTACAACTATTGCTCGTTAATAAGATACTTCAGTTACTTGAAGTTTGATGTATTCTTCATGGTGTAACCGCCAGGAAAGTCCTTCATAGAAACAACAGAAAGATAATCTCTAACAGAAATAACCACTTCTTACTCTTCAAGCTCTGTTTCTTTGGTATTTGTATTTTCCTTTTCCCTGTCGTGCTATTAAAAAGTAGCCACATTTAATAACCATAATTATTTTGCCAGTATTTAATCCTGGAGTCCTTCAAAGCACAGCCAAGATCTCATATATTTAAAATAATGAGAGCTATATCCATGAATTACTTCAAGGAATTATTTCTTTTGAGTGAAATTTTAGTAATTTTTCTGTAGTATTATTTGGAGTTCAACAGAATGAAATACCAAACATGAAAGTACAGAATGGTCTCTGAGATATGTAGCTTGTGTTGGACTAAGTTTGTGAAAATGCCTGGAGGAAACTTCAGCTTTTTTTTTATCTAAAATGAAAACATAACCTACTGATTTAGCTTGATTCATAAACATCTGTTTTACCTTCTTCTAGAGAAATAAAATAGAGTAAAAATGAACACTTAGGAAGGTCTAGCCCAGGAATTTGCATCACACTATTCTGGAACTTACATTTTATTTTCTGAAAATCAAGAACATAAAATACAATTCTGAAGATGCATTTTCAGGTGTGCTTTAAATAGTTAATCAGCTTCAGTATAATTTAAGAACAACCTGATGACAGTGGAAAAGGCTTACTCTTTGGTTAAAATTACTGTAACAGAATTATACACTGTTCTACTCATTTTGATATCACTCTGAACATCATTAAAAAACATTATAAGCAACATATTGCTCCATAAACATGGATGCTTATGCTGAAGTGGAAGAAAAGGAATAGAATTAGAAGCACAGAGAAAACAAATTTAAGGCCAGAACAGAATTCAGCCTGACTGTGATTCAGCTACCACAAGGGTGGTAAGATATCAATCTAATACATAGTATTAGAAAAAATAATTAAATTTTGTATGATTCTTTTGCAAACAGCAATCAAGGAATCATGGTGAACAATTTTGATTGCTTGTTTGCTGGTACTTTAAAACAATCGGCTGACTGTATTTGGGCTCAACTCAGGCTGTTGTCCATTCTGTTTTACACTCTGAAACATAATATTACTACAACGATAACAAATTTTAATACTGAAACACACCTACAATGGGCAACATTACATTTTTTGGCTATTGTGTCATAGATTTGCTTTTCATGTACTAACAAAGTCCTGTAGGCATATGAAGTTGAGATAATTTCCTAGGTTCAGACAGTGTGGAGTCTTCCCAATTAAAAACATCTAAAAGATTTAGCATACAATGATGGAATTTCACAGAAAACAAGATCAATTTAGTTTGGCAGGATACATTTTTTCACAAAGACATTTTGATTAACACTAATTGCAGCATTTCTTTGTCTGTCTTAAGCAGCTAAACTCTTCATTAGACTTTACATGATTGTGCCTAGGATTGATTCTCAGATGGCAAGCGTCCGCTTCCTCATAAAATAATCTCCACCCACTTCATGTATTTTATAGCTTTCATTTTCTTTTAGTTTTTTGGAATGTCTTCAATGTTAAAAAAGACTTTTTGAAAATTAACATATTCTGGCCAGAGCTCACCTTGTCTAGCTCTTTCAAAAGTGTGATAACGATGATCCTGCAGATTTTAAAGTCTTTGCTTTTACAAGTATTAAATACTCTACAGGGTTACTGTGAAATGAAATGGCTTCCCTCATTGTGTTATATGGATATATCATCTGATTTTTTTTAAAGCCAAAAAGTTTTCATTGAACAATTCTGGCTTTGACATAGTTATTGGTGATTTGAGGATTTCCGTTAGGTAGCAGAAAGTGCTGCTAGGCTTTCTTTAGGGAGAGTATCTTTGTGATTCCTTTATTATAAATACTTTGTCCGTAATTCATTATTCCTTATATCTGGAAATTCCTGTGTCCACAGTCCCGTTGCAACGCTGCTTTTATCTACTTTCTTCTTGCTAACTTCACTATGCTAAAAGTTAACAGAATTTTGCTGTACAGTATTGCTATGTTCATAACCCAAATCCCTTTTCAACCATTCTAAATGTTTCCAGATATTCTAACTGATAGGCAACCCAGCAATACCAATCTAGGGTGGCATCTTTGTAGAAGCTCCCATTTACCTTCCATCTGAACAATAATAGTAGACCATATCAGGTTACAGGTACTTAAGTAATTGCCACAAAAATATCTATTGTTTTACCTGCTTTGAGGAAACCACTGATATTCAATGCTGTGGTAAGTTTACCTCATAGTTAGGAAAAAAAGGTGTACTCTCTGGCCTTTTGGCATAATTATTATAAATTGGAGCCAACTTGGTCTTCACTGCCTGCAGGTGATATTTCAGCGTTAATCAAAAACCTATTCTGTTTCCTAGAAGAAGCTATTCTTTTCTCATGCACGCTCTAAACTCACTTAAGCCTCCCAAGTCTAATAATTTTGGAAAATGCCTGTGGCTTGCTGTCAGTTTGGTCCACAAAGGCAGTGTAGCAGTCACCAGAGAGCTGGGCAATAGTGGCAGAGTGAAAATTAATTTAAATTTAGGCTGCTAAAAATATCTTTAGCTCTTATGGACTTCACCATCTCTGGAAGCTGCTGAGGTAAGAAGAACCTGGGAGCACTAATCCATCACTGAATGGCTGCGGGATGCTTCTTACATACAGCTGTGATAAGAAAAAATGCAATGTTACAATATAACATAAAAAGTCTTTCAAGGTATGCTGGTTTCGGCTGGGATAGAGGTAATTTTCTTCATTGTAGATGGTATGGGGCTATGTTTTGTGTTTTTGCTGAAAACGGTGTTAATAATACAGGGATGTTTTTGTTATTGCTGAGCAGTGCCTGCACAGCACCAAGGCCTTTTCTGCTTTTCACACCACCCCACCAGTTAGTAGGCTGGGGGTGCCCTAGAAGTAAGGAGGGGACACAGCCAGGACAGATGACCCCAACTGACCACGGGGATATCCCATACCATAAGACTTCATGCTCAGCAATAAAAGCTGGGGGGAAGTTGGCTGCGGTGCCGCTGCTTGGAGACTGGCTGGGCATTGATGGGTTGGTTGTGAGCAATAGTTTTCATTTGCCTCACTTGTCTTTCTTGTTATTTTCCTTTTCATTACATCACCATCATCATCATCATCATCATCATCATCATTATTATTATTAAACTGTTTTTATCTCAGTCCATGACTTTTCTCACTTTTACCCTTCAGATTCTCTCTCCCCATCCCACTGAGGGGGAGTGAGTGAGTGGCTGTGTGGTGCTTAGCTGCAGTCTAGAGTTAAGCCATGACACAAGGGAATCAGGAAAACATAAGAAACACTATGTCATGACCTTTAGAAGACCTTGCCTTGGAATACCATGCAAAATTATGTTCCATGTTTACAGTCCCTTCATAATCTGTGTTCAGAAAGGATACCATGGAAGTACCTGACACAGGAACAGATGTAGAGAAGGGCCATTAAAATTACTACCAAAATAAATAGATATCAAAGGATTTCTTTTTTTTTCTTCTTGTCCTGGTTCAAGCAGGCATGGAGTTAAGTTCCCCAAGGATCCAGCAGGGGACACAGGTATTCCATACCATGTGAGCAATGCCCAGGCTATAGTTGGGAGCTGGCTGGGGGAGGGGGTAGAAGTCTTGGCTCAGAGTGGGCTGGGGGTTCCCCAGACTGGTGGTGAGCAGTGGTACCGTAATTGTGTTTGCACATTCCTTTATTGGTGGTGGTGGTGGTGTTTTTCTCTTTTATTTGTTGTTCTGTAAAACTGCCTTTATCTCAGCCCATGAGTTTTGCCTTTTTCTTCTGATTTTCCCCCACGGCTGTGGGGGTTGAGCGAGCTGCTGCATGGTTGTTGCCAGCTGAGGCTAAACCATGACACTTCTTTTGTAGACTGGCAAAAAGAAAGGATGAATCTGACTATTCCTGATCAACACATCAGTGTAAACATAAAAAAGTTAGAAAAAATATTTCAATTACAGGCCAATGACTTCATTTATGAAACAAGGATTCTATCTAGATGAAAATTAGAAGACCTTTAACTGTTCAAGAAATCTATTTTTGGGACAGATTTTTATTCACTGTAATAGTAAAAAGAAAGTTGCTTTTAAGATGGACCTTGGTAAGTTCAGAAAAATGATTGTTTAACTGAAGACTGTGATAACATAGAATTGGATTAAATGGTAGAAGGTCTGTTTCTTTTCTGCAATCATCTCACATACATGAAACTCCCTCCCTTTACTGCTGTCTGTCAGGACCCATCTGGATCCAAGCAACAAGCAAATTCCATCTGGTTGAGACTCAGCAACGACATTGTCAAGCATGAAATACTGGACATTTGTAGATATCCACAGAAAGTGCCTGCTGCTCAGCCAGGATGCATTAACTTTCGACGCCTGATTCCATGTTGTTCTGCTATTTGTATTATCAAGCCTTCAAACAGGAGGCCAATTAACATTTTCAGCCTCAAGTCAGGTGCACCAATTAATGCAACTATGAGTTAAAATTGCAGGATATGATCTGGACCCTGAGCCATTAAACTTCTACCTGCATTAGCCAGAGTAGTGGGTTTTTGTTTTCTTTTGGGAGGCTGGCTGTCAAAGGAGGATAGTTAGACATCTATCCCTTCCCTGTTGAATAAATAATATTTGAATCTTATAGGTCTTGTTTAGGCAAAACCCTTTTGTGTAAATTGTCATGACTCACCAGACTGAAAGGGAATCTACATTTAATTTAGAATATAACCCACATGTGTGTACTGGATTTGGCTGGGATGGAGTTAATTTTTTTTCATAGCAGCTCGTATGGTGCTATGTTTTGGATTTGTGACCAAAACAATGCTGATAACACACCAATGTTTTAGCTTTTGCTAAACAGCATTTGCAGAGTGTCAAGGCCATCTGTTTTTCATTCTGCCCCCCCTCAGTGAATAGATTTGGAGAAAGCAAGAGGTTGGGAAGGAGCACAAGTATGCAGATGACCCAAATTAACCGGAAGAACTATTACATGCCATATAATATCATGTTTAGTAGTAAAATGTAGGAGACTGTGTTTAGGGAGGTTAGGTATCTTTCACATGGGAACTGGCTGGGCATCAGCCTGCCTGTGGGAGGTGATGAGTGATTGGTTCTGCATCACTTGTTTTATTTTGTCTTCTCTCTTTCTTCTTCCACTCTTCCTTTGCTTTTTAAACTATTTTTATCTCAACCCATGAGTTTTCTTGCTTTTACTCTTCCTTTTCTCCTGCCCTATCCCACTGGAGGCCAGGGTGGGAGAGAGCGAGCAAGCAGCTGTGTGGTGCTTAGCTGCCTACTGGGGTTAACTCACAACAATGTTAAACAGAATAGATTCAGAAAAGTATCAAAAGGTGCCATAGGAACATTGCCAATGTTGAACCCTCTGGATATGTTTTTTTTTAAGATCATCTAACAGAACATTTGTTAATTTAAAAACATTGAGATGAGGCATGGAACATAAATAATCAACACTGTTGCAGAAGAGGAGCCTACATGTAATGACATTAGAATTTTTGCATTACAGGCAAGAAGTTTTGCATTGAAGATGTGGGGCATTGGCCTTAACTTGTGTATTGAATAAACTCCAAAAATTCAAATAGTTAGAAGAAATTTGATATATTATTTGCATCTATGTTGGAACACCTGAAAATAAAATACTTATTTTAATATCTACATGTTAGTGTTCAGTTAAGCTAAAATTACTTTCTATTCATATAGAGAATGAATATATACATTAATTTAGATTAAAATAATTCAACTGATTGAATATTCTTTTCAGCACTTATGAATACTTCATCTAATGGGATCTACTTTTCATGCACAAAAAGAGAGAAAAAAAATCAAAGGAAATGTTCTATAAAACCTTGAAAACTTCCTTGGTGCTTTTGTGACAAATGCTGTTGATTAACACTCTAGCCATGTCATGTAAAATATCCTAATTATAGTAGTACCATGCATGACAAAGATTAACAAAAACGTACTTAATGACAGAAAATCTATGAAAAGAATGTTTTGTTAAAATTAAGAAAGCCTTTTTTCACTAAGTGCTGAAGTAACTGACAAAATTAATTATGCTATTAGTCTACAAAACAACAGTTTACTTGCTGATATTTGGTACAATGCATTTTCTGCAACAGTTGTCTTTTATCGTTTAACTTTTATATAATGTATAGTGGCCAAAACACTTGTGATTCACTGTG
This sequence comes from Vanellus vanellus, assembly GCF_965231255.1. NCBI lineage: Eukaryota > Metazoa > Chordata > Aves > Charadriiformes > Charadriidae > Vanellus > Vanellus vanellus. The sequence continues at coordinate 105,242,691 of NC_138907.1, forward strand.
AATATATTAAGATTAATTTAATTTAATTTAATTAGGATTAACTTTTCCATACAGATCTCTTATTCATATAAATCAAAATAAAAGTGAGATGCATTTGGATCTGGTCAAACCTGTAGCTGTCAATGCCTATACAAGTTTCACAGAATCTACTCAAATGTGCATCTCTCCTCTATTGTTCAACATGGAAAGCCAAACAATAAGAACAACAACAACACAGATGGAACTATGAGTTTAAAACTAGTCAGTAAAACTTTTTCAGATAAAGGAGTTCATGCCTTTCATAGATGGATGCAACCGGCCATCTGGCAAATAGAATAAATGTTCTGTGAAGTTCATTTTTATCAGTGTGTAGGGAAAATGTATTTAGAACCTTTTAACATTGTGCTATAAAAAGAAATTAAGGGTATAATGTTTTACTGCACTGTATTCCAAAAAAGTAGGAAGCAGTAGTATACTAGTGGAGCGAGTGCGTCTTCACCCACAAGTCAGCCAGGCTTCTAAGGACAGCTTTAAACTAGACTTACCAGGGAAAGGGGATGAAGTTTTGAGTAACAGAGAAGAGCCAGGGGTTGTTGATGTGTTAGGAACCAGCAGGAAAACACATCTGAAATGCCTCAAAGGAAACAGGGCATGTTCCTCTAAAATGGTGACATGGTCAATAGACTATTAGGTGGTAGATGCAGATGCCATTAGATGTAGATGCCATGCTCTAGAACTAAAGCGTAAGAAGGAAATGCATAGACAGTGGAACCAGGGACGTGTATCCTGGGAAGAATATATGAATGTTGCCCAGATATGTAGGGATGCTATCAGGAAAGCTAAGGCACAGCTGGAGCAGAATTTGGTAAGGAATGTGAAGAGTAATAAGAAGGGCATTTACAGGTACATTGGACATAAAAGGGATAGGATAGGATAGGATAGGATAGGATAGGATAGGATAGAACAGAATAGAATAGAATAGAATAGAATAGAATAGAATAGAATAGAATAGAATAGAATAGAATAGAATAGAATAGAATAGAATAGAATAGAATAGAATAGGAGTATTTCAGTTGGAAGGGACCTACAACAATCATCTAGTCTAATTGCCAGACCAATTCAGGGCTGACCTGAAAACGTACCCCTCCTGAGAAATAAAACAGGAGAACTAATGATATGGAGAAGGCTGAGGTAATTAACATCAGGTAAGGCTGAGGTACTTAACCTTTAACCTCAGTTTTCACTAGCAATCTCTCAAGTTCCTGAACCTCAAGGAAGGGGAAACCAAGTACCAAATATTAAGAGAAGATTGTGTTTGATACCACCTGAGGAACCCGAACATACACAAGTCCATGGGACCTGACGAGATGCATACCAGGATCCTAAGGGAATTGGCAGTTGTAGTCGCTTAGCCACTCTCAACCATATTTAAAAAGTCACAGCAGTCAGGCAAAGTCCCCAGTGACTGCAGAAAAGGGAATATCACACCCATTTTTGAAAAGGGTAAAAAGGAGAACCCTGAGAACTGCTGACTTGTCAGCCTCACCTCCATGCCCATTAAGATCATGGAACAGGTCCTCTTGGAAGACATATCAAAACATATGGAAGACAAAGACATGATTAGAACCAGACAACATGGCTTCTCCGAGGGCAAATTGTGCCTAACTAACCAAGTGGCCTTCTACAATGGAGTGACAGTATCGTGGAGAAGGGGAGAGCAACTGATGTCATCTACCTGGACTTCTATAAGGCCTTTGATACAGTACCCCACACCTTTCTCAGCTCTAAAAGGGAGACGTGGATTTGATGGATGGACTATTAGGTGGATAAGGAATTGGCTGGGTGGTTGCATCCAAAGAGTTACAGTCAATGGTTCAATGTCCAAATGGAAATCAGAAAACAGTGGTGTCCCTTAAAGGTCCATACTAGGACCTTACTTTTTAATATCTTCATCAATGACATAGACCGTGGGATTGACTGCATCCTCAGCAAGTTTGCAGATGACACCAAACTGAGTGGTGCAGTTGATATGCTCGAGGGAAAGGATGCAATCCACAGGCTCGACAGGATTGAAGATTGAACTTCATGAAGTTCAAGATGGCCAAGTGCAATGTCCTGCACCTTGGTCGGGGCATTCCCCAATATTAGCACAGACTGGAGGATGAATACAGTAGAGCAGTCCTGTGGAGAAGGACTTGGGGATACTGGTGGATGAAAAATTTGACATAAGCTGGCATTGTGCACTTGCAGGCCAAGAAAGCCAACCACATCCTGGGCTGCATAAAAACAAGCATGGCCAGCAGGTCGAGGGAGGGGATTCTGTGCTTCTACTCTGCTCTTGTGAGACCCCATCTGGAGTACTACATCCAGCTCTGGGTCCCCCAGCATAAGACAGACATGGATCTGTTAGAGCAGGTCCAGAGGAGGGCCATGAAATGATCAGAAGGCTGGAACACTGCTCCTCTGAAGAGAAGCTGAGAGAGCTGGGGTTGTTCAGCCTAGCAAAGAGAAGGCTCCAGGGAGACCTTATTGTGGGCCTTCAGTATACAAAAGAGGGCAATAAGAAAAACAAAGACTTTTTAGCAAGGCCTGTAGTGACAGGACAAGGGAAAACAATTTTAAACTGAAAGAGGGTAGATTTAGATTGGACATAAAAAAGAATTTTTTTATGATGAGGGTGGTGAGACACTGGAACAGGTTGCCCAGTGACATTGCGCATGCCACATCACTGGAAGTGTTGAAGGTCAGGTTGGATAGGGCTTTGAGCAACCTGATATAGCGGAAGGTGACCTTGCCCCTGGCAGGGGGGTTGGAACTAGATGATCTTTAAAGTCCTTTCCAACCCAAAGCATTCTATCATTCTCAATCCTATGATTCCTGTACTTTTGAGGGTGCAATATGCAGAATTGCGTTCAATATCGAAGAAAAGAATAAGGTAGTTAGCAATGAAAACAGCTAGCTCTCTCCATGCACACCTATAAGTTGACATATTGATATTATAGCTTTAAAAAGCTAGAAAATAATGCTTATTTCCATCTTAATTTTTTTGAATAATTATATTCACTGCTTGAGGACATTTTTCACACTACCACTACTTTCAAACTACTTTTAAACAACATATAAACGTTGGTTATATGACTTTGTTCGGGGTACTAAAAAAAGAAATAGCAATCTGCAATTTATCTAAATAAATATTTTATGTTACTTTTTCATAACTATCAAAATTTCATAGAAAATGCCAAAGTAGTTCTTTGGTAAACAGATGTTTTCAAAACCAAGTTATATAACTAAATTTTTAACTGCCACTAAAAACTTTATCTATGGGATTTCAAGATAAATAGTATATTTCAAATAGTTCATAGTTTTATAATTAAATCTAGTATATAGAAAGCAAAATCAATGCTGAAGTAAAATGAGTTAGTAGAGATTTTCTTTCAATACTAGTTGCAGATTATGGAAGGGCAATACTGTATTTGTCTTCAGTATTTGAACCTTTCAAGGAATTTTCAATATACACCCACTAGCAAGAATTATGCTACAGTATTCTCCAAGAAGTTTTATAAGAGACAGATTAATGTTTCTGACCCAAAGAAACCAATATGCTGGTATTTGGTTATTTCAAATGGCTTCTGTCAATTTTAGCTCCCATCAGTGTCTCTGCATATGCAGATGCTCTTGTTCCTTCTTCTGATTTCACTCCAAATATAAAACATTCATTTTCTTTTCCACCAAGCATTTTACTTATAGATTTCTACATTTGAGATCAAGGGTTCATTATCTGTTGAGTTTTTGTCTTTACTTCATCTGAGAATAGGATCTGACTTTATATCAAGTCTTATACCAAATTATCATAGAGATTTTTAGAACATAAATTTATGGCTTCTTCAAGGTTTAATTTAAAATGTATTATGATTGACTTCCTTTTGCATATTAAACATCAAAATGATCAGTTACAAAGGGGTCGTGGTTATTCTGTCACATTCATCCAAGACTTCAAGAGCTAGATCATTTTTGTATTTTGACTGCCTGAAAATACATACCAGAAGGTCATTTTGTGGCATTACAAGCAGCATATATTCATTTTATGATTTTCTAAATTGCCTATGGAAAAAAGTAATCACAATAACACACCTGACATTTGAATGCAATTAATACATGAACTGATCATGCCTAGTTATGTGCAAGTGACAGGTTACGTGTATGAATCCTTGCCTATTGAAAATATGAACATACAAAGGAAAAAAGAATGCAAGGAGACTGTCCTGTTTTTTTTTCAAATGACCTAAAAGTAAAAATAAGTAAATAGTCATAATAAGAACATTAAGAATAAGACAGAATTACAAAGAATATCAAGAAATGACTGTGCTGTGAAGGTAGATAGCCGAATGGTAGGTCTCAAATATATATTCATATTCTATATGCAAAATAGAGTGCACAACCAAATTCAGACCTTAGTTAATTCAGCTGAAATCAATGCAGGGGTTATAAGGGGTAACTATTTTCAGTCTTTTGGCAGCAACTATATACATAGCTGTAGATGTCATGAACCTATGATTAGGCAAGCCCTAGATACAGAAAATGCATCTTTTTTCACTTAAGTTCACTTATCATTCAAATTCATATTGTACCACTGTATTGCTAAGCTATAAGAATATAGAAAGAATAATAACTGATGCTGAAAGAAAAAATTAGAGGTAAAATGTGGTTGGCTTAAATTTTTAATATTCCAGTTCTTAAACTCAGCTCTTGCTATCTATCTCGTACATTGCCATTTTCCAATATGTTTTTATACTAAGTATTAGGAAGTAGAAGTCATATATTGCAGTGATCATGTCAGCTTTTAGTGAAATAATACTGCATATTTTTCCACCCTAGTCGCACTCTATACAGTAGATGTACAGTCACACACTGTGATTTACAATGAACAAACACTACTAACGACAAACCTTATTTCCTGCCTCAAACAGGTAGCAATATCTGAGCCTCAACAGGTCCATTATTCTGAACTAATATGCTGTGGCTTGTTCTATTATTGCTTTTGAGATATGCAGAATGATCATTGTAGAAGGCAGAAAAAAATAGCTGCCTCTGATTATTCAGTTTTATGTCAGAGGAAGTAAAAGAAGTACAGGTGAGGAGCTGAAAAACACTAACTGAAGGATGTTTTCAAGTGCAGTAATCAGCATGAAAGAAGACTAGCAGCTAAGAGCTGGCAAATAAAATACAAACTGCTCTAGGATGACAAGAATGACTGAAGAAAGTTGGCCATAAGGAGAAGGTGAAAGAAGAGATTCAGTAACAATACAAAATAATGGGGGACAAGGTTGAGCAACACCCAGTTTCTGAAGCTGATTCTTCTGATGACGTCAGTCCAAGTTTTGTTACAAATCCCGACAGGAGAGGGATAGAGCTTTCTTTGTACTAACTGTAACCTTGACAATTTTATGCATGGTTCATAACATCTGCTTCAATGGATAGCAGCTGGCTAATAACTTGCCAAAATAGCAGCTGAATTAGAAAGCTGTGAATCACTGAACTCTACCAATTACATGCTCAAAAGATTCTGTGAACATCAAAGCTCCATGTATGCAAGTATAGTGAGCATTTGTAGCGCCAGTGTCCTACAGAAATGAAATGCTAGTAGTATGTTTTGCAGTCTATGTCATTACTCTCTGGTAAAAATGGTAAATGCATAATTGTGGGCTCTGTGCTTACAATTAGTTTTTGGTGAGTCAGTTTGGGCAAACTATTGGAATATATTTATTTCCTGTATTTGATAGACTGGTAACACTGTTTGTAATTTCTTGCAAAGTTGCCTGATTCTTTCGTAGATGTCCAGCAGTAATACACAAAACGAAATAGATTCACGTATAATTGTGACCTTTGTTGGAATCTTTTAGGACTTAAGCCTTTGAGCTAGGTGCGAGAAAGCCTTTGTGTAATATTAAGCAACAATTTTTCTAATTGGTTTTGTTTCCAATATAGAAGTCTTCAGAAATCTTCAGAAACTTGCTTACTCAGACTGTTGCTAAAACAATCCTATTTCATAGGAACTTTTGGATTTAAGTGCATACTGAGTTGAATTCTTAGGCCTGTAATTCATGACTAAATGTTTGACATAAGTATTCACGTGAAATACAGAAAACCCACTTAGACATTTCCAATGTAGACACCACAGTGTCCAAAAAAATAGTTACCTGGCCCCAGGAGTGTGATTCAGAGCACATAATTTAGATACTTAGACTTCTTATATGACATATGGAAAGGATGGAGTGGTGATGAGTGATTAATGACTATGAAGAGTGATTCACAAAGATTACATGCTGAACATACACCTAAAGTAATCGATCGTCATAATGTTTTAATGTTTTCAAGCCACAACAGCTGTAGGAGAAGCTGCTTGAGCAATATTTTGCAATTAGCCCAAAGACAACTCACCCAGGGAGTAGCAAGCCAATACTGAATTCCAACCTTAGCCTTAGAAAGCTAAAAGACACATTCATTTCTTCTCAAATGAATGCTTAATTCACTTGACTACAAAATCTTTGGACAAGGCACTAGTCTTGAGCAGAGATGGAGAATCACTCTTCGGCCAAGCGTGTAATTATTAATGATCCAAATAAAGCAAATGAAATATAGACTCATTTTTGTTAAGCAGTCAGTGAAGTAAGCTCAGGGATGGGCATGCAAAGACTTCCATGTAAAAGAGTGGATGAGACACCTTGCGCTAGGGAGGGGATTGAAGTCAAAGTCTTTTTTATTTACGTTTTCGCCAAGTCACTCTTATGCAATGGATGAGTATTGGCCCCTCATCTTTTCCATTTATGTTTTTGAGCTAAACTGAAAAAACCTTCTGTGCTAATCTAGAGTTTTAAAATGCTCACAACCTAAATCAACTCAGCTTCCTGGAAAAGTGTTAATTTCTCTCTGAATCATGCTTGTCTTGTACAGCTACTGATATACAGGAGAAAATAATGGAATTATAATCTGCTCATGTCCAATCACAAACAGGTATTGTTGTGCAGCATCTCATCTAGTAAGGTTAGGGTTACTTCTGTCCCCCAGGAATTAGAGTGGGGCACTTCTGCCATGAGCAGCAAACCAGGGAACTTCTAGCCTATGGTGTCACAAAGTGAAGCCTACACAAAAGCACTGCTGAGAATAAATGAGACCTGGACTATAAACTGGCCAACTCTGTCTCATGCTGGAATAACAAACAGAACAGGTAATAGTTATGTGGAAGATTTGCCCAGAAGATCTGGACTACATCTGCCCCATTATAATTGCTTGCACTCAGGAAGGAAACAATGAAGCCCAGAGGTACTCTTAACTTTACATCCTTGCAACATATTTGGGGCTGGAGGCCATAAAGGTATAGCAACCCATGTGATAGCCCACAATTGGCTTTAGATATGGAGAAGGTCAAAGAGATTGGTCTGGGGCTGCTTTGGACTAGTGAGGCCATTGACTTTTTATAAGGACAATCAAAGTTAAAAAGCAATAAATGGATAAACAGTGGGAACACATCCACAGGTGTCCAACGGCTTGTAGAAGTCTGTTTGTGTTGTAGAACATAAATCTTTAACTAGAAATCACTATCCACCAACTATACCCATAAATGTTAGATTTTATGTCACTGAGTGGTATGACCTACTCTCCCAACTACTCCATCCTAAATTCACCAAGACAATCAGGCCGCACTTGCATGACCTGTCTCATCACATTCTGAGAGCACCTACCACTAGTGTGTCATTTGTTTCTGGCAAAATGGAATTTTATTTTCCAAAGTACTTACTCAGAATGAGAATGAGCACATGGATATTCACTTGTCAGGTAAAGATGGGTAATGCTCTGTGTATACAGAAGAATCTGTGTACAACATTTGTACATACACATGCATTCAGAAGAGCGAATTTTTTTTCTAATAATTTTATGCATGCACTTTATACCTTGTGAATTTAATACTATTTTTATCTTTTTCTTTTTTTTTTTCCCTCCAGAATACTGTTGCACATATAGCAACATTTACTGGTAGTATTTAAAATTTTATTAAAGTTAAAATTCTGTTATTTGAAAAAATATTATATTTAAATTATGAAATGTCTTAAGGCTGATAGAGAGGTTTCATTTAGGGCCAGTCACTACCGTTAGCAATTTAGCAGAACACGTTCCTAGAAGGTGAGAATGACTTTTCTTGATGAACAACTTCCTGTGGCTACTCCTCTGCCAGCAGGATGAGGAATGCTTTATGTGATGCAGCTGTTGAACATCATAGAGTAGTAAATTACTCTAACCAGTCTATTTGCCAGAGAGTCTTAGGATTTTTTAGTATATTTTCTTTTTTATTTTCATTTTAAAAAAAAATATATTCTGTGAGCTGGCTGTACTTGGAAATTCTCCTCTTAACAGCCTTAGAAAAAGGAAGCTTCTGTCACAGAATAGCTGGTAGTAATACAAGCACATTCACTGTAACTGCATGCCTAAGCCAAATCAAGGAAGGAGAAAGGGTTGTTTAAATTCTGTCCCTGTTCACTTCTTGGCTGCTTTTTTAATGCTGTTAACACTTTGCAAACTGTGATAAGTCTGGGTAGAAAATGTGCTAGCACTGCAAGTAAATTTTACACAGCCAGCCACTGTAAAGAGAGGGCTTTTAATTGCTGCTAGTGGGCCAGGCTGGAATCATTATTATGAGACAAAATTTCCTTTAAATATTAACAAGCTTTTGAATATTTTTTCATCTGAAACAAAGACAATCATATCCATCCTTAAAGAAACAGTTGGAAGTAGTGTAGGGGTAAGATATAAATAAATAAAGGATAACTTGAACAGATTCAAAATGCCAAATAACATACTTATGATTCAGTCCTTTCTCTTTGCCCTTTCCTTTTTCCTGTGCATCTAGTCTTACCTGTGCTTCTGCTATTCAGCTACCACTTCACTTGATACAAATTTGAATACCATTGCTAATGAACCCTTTAAAAATTCCCTACAGCACTAACTTTGTGCACAAGGCCAGAAACACAATGCTTGAACAGTGCTGTGACTATCTACTGCCTTGAACAAGGCACAGGAATTAGGAGGAATAACCCCTACAAGCTCTGAGGGACCCTGATCTCAGATTGTCCATCATTCACTCTGATAGGATCAGGTACCTTTCAAAAGAAAGCTATAATCACTTTTTATTTTTTAAGAACAGTGGTGATGACACAACCCCCAAATATAAGAGCTTTATATAAAGGTTAGAGAATCCTCTCAGAAATGTGTAGACATGGGCTAAATTCTCTCCTCGGACTTAGGAGGGAGAAAAGCTGTTTTGAACATTAAAATTCTGTATGGAATTTACCTAAATAGAGCTCAGTTTTTCCTTTTTATCAGTACCTACAAAGAAAATTATTTTTGTAATAGTTTCCTGTCTAAATGTTTATATATTTCCTCATTGTGGCAGTATTTATTTTCATTTTATCCTTTTCCTGCCTCTATTTTATCATGTTCCTTTAGGTGGAAAGGAATTATTTCCAAAATCTTGAAATGGCACATGCCTCACTTTAACAAGTGTGGCTCTAATATTAGATTACCGAAAGTGGGAATTTCAAAGGAAACTAAATTGCTTAAGCTCACCAGGTTCAGTAACTTGCAACGGGACTTTTACTTTGTCCCTTAGGTACCTTTAAGAATCCTTCTTCTCATTCTAATTTAAACACTTGTATTAAATTGGTAGGTTTTTAGAAGCAGTAACAAGAGTTTTTCCACTGACTTCCGTGGGAACTCATTAGCTGAGAAAGTAAGGCCATTTTTATCAAACTGTTGGAATTTCAGCACTCAAATCTAAAGAGTTTGACTGAAATGTTTAAAGTCAACCTGTGAATTCAGAAGAAAAAAAAAAAAAAAACCACAACATTTTTTGATAAACAAAAAAATGTAAAAGTAAATCTTGGAAGCTTTCCCCAGTGTGGTGTGTAATGAGCTCCTTGTGGAAATGCAAAGTAGCAGACAAGGGCTTGGCACACACCTCTTGCAGGGCAAAATATGAAAGAAAAACTACCTTGGAGCTATTCTGCAAAGGCTGTTCCAGCCTTATGCCTAAAAGTTGATACTGTTGATAGAAAATGAATAACAGGGAAGGAGTAGAAGTGAGAATGTTCCATTAAGCCATTTTATCCTGTTTTCCTCAGGAACTGACACTGATGTGAGCATGTGATCTCTGTGTATTTGTGCATATTCAAATATTTTTCAAGTAATTTGCCAAATTCAACCACATTTTTATGGCAAATTCTCAGGCTTCTGAGATTCATGACAATATGCAGCCTGATAAAGGACAGTGACCTCATCTCTGTTCCCATTTAAGTAAAGTATGCCTCATGCAAGGAAGGAGGGAGACCTCATAAATATCCTTACACTGGAATAATTTAAAGCCAAAATCTTATCTTATTATATACACTAGACAGTGACAGTGACTGAAAAGTGAAATCTTCTGTGAATTTCAAATGAGGGTTTTATGCCCATATATAACTCATTGGAAAAATCAGTCAGTTGACTCCATTAGAGAGAAGGTTTCAGTTAATAAAGGTGGCCATAGACATCTCAGCCTACCTGAGAAACATTAGATTGTTTGGGGAACAAGATCTTAAAGCTAACACATGGAGGCACTAACAGCAGCACAGTCAAAACATACTGATACTGACTCTGCTAGAGAAGGTCCTGCAAAGATATGCCAATATGCACAGTAGTTGCAAAGAGCTGCCAAGAAGAGCAGGGAAAAAATTGTTGCCTTCACAGAATCACAGAATGGCCAGGGTTGGAAGGGCCTTCTGGAGATCATCTAGTCCAGCCCCCCTACCAGAGCAGGGTCATCTACAGCAGGTAAGCCTACAAGCCTTTACTCCTTGTCAATTAGTGATAAGACTCTAATGATAGGAGGTTCTCACTAACCAAGCTGGTGAAAAAGAATCATCTGACTAAATTATATTATCTGCCTTTTCTAGGCAGCGGAGGCTTTCTAAGTTCACAAAGTGTAAAATGGTCAAATGAACCATGTTAGGAAGTAGATGAAAGTAGTGGGCTTCAGGACCCAGAGGATTTCTCCAGTCCCAGCAGCATGCATGTGAGGATGTTCCTGTGCCATGTGCCCAGTCTGGCCAGTAGCCAGGGACACAGGCAGGTGCACACAGTACACATGGCCAACCACACAGATCAAGACAGGCAGAGAGCAGTGCCTTTACCTACACCCACATAAACACAAACTGCTCACATAAACACAAACTGCTCACATAAACATGAGCATCACAGATGACCTGATCGTCTTCCCCCTCTATGGCTAATGAGGACTGGGGTTCTCTACAGTTCACATACACACACACACACAGAGGCCTTCTACAGTTGGTTTCAGACAACTGAACTCTCCAGACTTCCCAGACCCCCAGGCCCTTTGTCATGGTTTAACCCCAGCCAGCAACTAAGCCCCACACAGCCACTCATTCGCTCCCCCGCAGTGGGATGGCAGAGCAAATTGGAAGGGCAAAAGTGATAAAACTTGGGGATTGAAATAAAAACAGTTTAATAGGTAAAGCAAAAGCTGCGCATGCAAACAAAGCAAAACAAGGAATTCATTCACTACTGCCCATCGGCAGGCAGGCAGGTGTTCAGCCATCTCCAGGAAAGCGGGGCTCTGTCACACATAACAGTTGCTTGGGAAGACAAATGCCATCGTTCCAAACATCCCCCTTTCCTCCTTCTTCCCCCAGCTTTTACTGCTGAGCATGATGTCATATGGTGTGGGATATCCCCACGGTCAGTTGGGGTCAGCTGTCCCGGCTGTGTGCCCTCCCAACTTCTTGTTCACCCGCAGCTTTACTTGCTGGTGGGGTGGTGTGAGAAACAGAGGCGGCCAGAGCAGGTGTAAGCCCTGCTCGGTAGTGACGAAAACATCCCTGTGTTATCAACACTATTTTCAGCACAAATCCAAAACACAGCCCAATACTAGCTACTATGAAGAAAATTAACTCTATCCCAGCCAAAACTAACACACCCCTTGAGTTCGTGCTTTCTCAGTGCAGTTGCTGGCACTCTTACCCTACTCACCTGCTGGTCTGGCGTCACGCAGGCTCTCAGTAGAGGGTGCACTCACATAGGTGACACTTAGATACAGGATTGACTCAGAGCGGAGGGCAGACTGCAGTGACCAAGCACAAGGCTTAGTCAGACAGAAGCATACTGACAGCCACCTGCATACGTGCAACTCAGTCTCTTTTACCCTCTTCTCTCTCCATTTTCCAGCATTTCTCTGTCCCCAGTCCACCTTGTTTTTACCCTCTTACTGCCTTTGCTTTTTCCCTCTAAACATGTCTTGCACATTCCCGCAGTCCTTTGATCCAGGTCTTTGAGTTTAATTTGTTTCGCGTGAATTAATCAGGCAGCCTAATGAACTGGAGCCACCATAGGCATACCTCATATGCTCCTAGTCTTATGGTCAAAATCAGCCTAACAACTTGCCCTGTATGTTACCCACCAAGGAGAAAACTAGTCCAAAAATAGAACTTCTGCTGTCGGTTCCACGTCAGCCATGGGTGGATGTCTACAAAAAAAGCTGAAATAAAGATGTTATTCCTTATTCCCCTTCAGAAGACAGCATTAAAAGGCAGCTAAGAATGCACTTAACTTTTTCCTAATTTCACTTTACATTTAAGCAACTGCTGTGTTTCGTTCAAGGATAATATGGGATTGCTTTCCTACCCATTTACAATTTGAGCAATGGCAAGCAGGAGGTAAAATGGACCAATTAGAAGAATTTTGAATGAAACTGTGGTTCAGACAATGACAAAGTTTGTGCAAACAATCTAGAGCATTCATTTACTAAAAAACATATTTTCTCAACCATAAGTTGTCTAAAAGAAATAGGATCAGGACTTCAGTTATAAATTAATATTTTAAGCACATTTTGTGACTGCCTATCACATCATAAAATACACCCATCATAAAAAAGCATAATATTTTTATGACCCAGTTCTGTTACGAAATAACCAGATTCTTTAATACATCTATCTATTCTTTTCTACTATGTTAAATACTGCATAACAATATCTACAGAAATTGAGTGCTGAAATAAGTTCTTAAAGAGGTGAATTATGAATAGTTTTTCATCTGGCCTGGTATTGAAAGATATAACCAGTGTATTCCAAAAGCTGAGTGGAAAGTGTGGGACAATTTCTACCTTCTTAGAACTGCATCCAGTAAAGGAACTGTGGACCCCAAAGAACTGGGACAGTGCACTCTCAGGCTGGAGGAGGATTGTTTTCTAAGGCAATGTAAACTCATGGAGCACTGCATACAAAGCTGTGCTCCTCCACGGTCACATCCACAGTGCTGTGCGGGGCAGGATGGACTGAAAAAACAGTAAATGCACAGCTGCCCACAGCTGTGGGCTCTGAGGATGGTGGGGTGAAGTCTCCAGAAAGCCCAGTCTCCAGTGGGCTGAGGCTTCCACTGCTACTTTGAGTCTCTGTACACAAGTACAGCCAAGGGTTTGCTGGGTTTTTTTTTTTCAGTCCAGTGCCATAATAATACCAAAAATGCCACTGTGTACATAACCTTTCCCTAAAACTTTGTGGAGCAGATTATGTTACAGCTTTGTAACCATCCCTAATATTCAGGAAGAGGAGTAATCCTACTAAAAAGTCATGCTTAATTTTGTCATTATATAAACCAAACGTAATACATTTTTAAACGTATTTTAATCAATAATACATGTCCTCTATATAAATGAGGAATACTCTGTAGCAAAGCTTTCTGGAAAGCAGCAGTTAGAAAATCTAGCTATATCTCTCCTTGCCTTCTTTTAAGAATTGATATATTCAAATGATAACAGTCTGTAAATAATGAATAAGTTATTCCAGGATGAGACTGTGGAGAAAGCAGCAGGCATTTCCTATTCTTCTGATAAACTAAACAAACACTTGATATGTTTTATTCTTTAAATCAATCACTTTATCTGAAAGACTGCTTAACAACATGGTTATCAATATATTGCCGATTTTGAAAATGAAGCATTAAAAGGAGCATGGCTTCCCAGAGGTCACTCAGAAAGCTAGACCAGAATGAGAAACCAGCTTTCCTGTGCCCCAGTCTCATAGTCTACCCGATCATTAATTTGCTACCTCCATGTACATCACAAGGAAAACACAAAAATTTCCTTGCGGCACTCAGATGTACATTTTTCTAACAAAAAAAAATTTAACATCCTAGTAGAGAATTTCATTAAAATGGGATATCTTGGAATGAAAAATGTGTAACTCTATTCCTGAAGAAGGATAACCTATTTTAGGCACTTGCAGCACCTTTATGCTTAGAGCACCTCGATATATTCTTATTTGCAACATGCTCAGAAAGTAAAGAAGTATTAGTCCAGGCTTAGAGATAAAGGACAATGACAAACAGAGATTGAGTGCTTCACCCAAGTTACACATAAAACAGATTAACTGTATCTTTGTAGTGACCTGAAGGTATTGTATTTAGAGTTGTAATCTAATTGGAGAAAAAACTTTCTATAATATCATCTAATCCTGTTTAGAACTATTTCAGGTGTTTAAACATTATCTGTTAAGGCAGTATAGCCACTGTCAGCCAGTGGTTCTTTGTACTTTTCATTGGTCTTAAGAGCCAGTAACAAGTTATATAAATTTGTATAGATGTTTGCATCATGTATTTTTCCAAAGTTGTAGGCTCATACAGTATGAAAAAGAAATATATTTTGCTTTAGTAGAACAGAAATAAATTTTATTAATTATTTTAAAAATATGATACAGTGAAAGATAAATTTCTCATGAAAAGTACCAAAAAGCCATCTGTGGGAGGGAAGAGTTGCTAACTAGCCCATTAGATGGAGGAGATAATTCCTAATGAAAGAGTTTTATTTATGTATATCTGAATGTAGCTAAGAGTGTGGATATCTCTCCATGTGCTGAAAAGATACAGTAAGTAACCATGAATATTTCAAAAGCCTGATCGTCAAGTAACATCTTAGCCATGACATGAAATAAAACATGTTAAATACTGCACATGCTGGTCTAAAATGACCAATCTGTAGCTTTTTTCCTTTGTAAAAAAACATTGTATTTGTACTCTTCTGATATTGCAGGTTTGTTTTTTTTTTTCCCTTCGATTGCAGAGTCTAGTTTTATTAAAATGGTTTACTATAAATTACCTTATGAAACTGATTGTTTCATAAATGTAACTTTTTCACAATTGTATTTTATCTTGCCACCTTTGCTGTGTCATTTACCTACTTCAGTCTCAGTTAATAAAATATTTATTAATGTTTGGATGAAATCAGCTTGACATCCTTAGTCCATGTATCACTTGCCAGGTAAACTTCCAGCAGGCTTAAGGGGTCGGGAAGGATAGCTTTTCCTAATTTGGAAACTACTGCAACATCAGCTCCAAAATTTCTAAAAGAACTTTGTATAATGCTGGATCTGATTCAGCTTAACGCAGGCAGTGATGAACAATGTCTGCCTTTGAGATAAGGGACTGACTATAACGCAGATATAAAATTGTTATGCATATCTGTTGTGGCAAGGCTTCATCAGCCCTCAGGTCTGTTCCCTCAGTACCTTCTTCTAACCATGCCACTAGCAACACCTAAGTATGGGGTGAGAGGATTTCAGCTATAGGACAGTAAAATCAGAATGTGTTTCTGAGGAGAGATTGACCCTTCTTACATCTGGAAACTTGTTACTGCAGTAAGTATTTCATTAACAGTCTGAAATAAAAAATTGCCTATTGATGTTAATTTCATTGAACTGTTACACATGAAATAATAACAGTACCTTAGAAAGTTTCACTGAGATATTAGAATAAGGTATAATATTTATAAATAAATCACTAAAACTATATAATTTCTGGAGGCAATAGTCCTTCCACCCTATGAAGAAATTTCAATCTAGAGTCATATACTAAATAATGAATTATTTAGCCTTACTCTGACTTGAAAGAATCTATTCACTCTGATGTTGTTTTCACACCCATTTACGTCTATCATACCATCTTTCCAACATAAGAACTATTTTTCACCACAAATAGTTTTTCATAGAAATATGATCTATTTTTGCATTTGAAGCCAGAACAATCATCTACAAATAACCGTCAGTGCTCAGTTCTGTGTTCTTTCCAGTAATAATATGTCTCTAGAGTCATTGAAATACTTGTCAACTGTGCTACTAAATTGGGTCACATAATGTTAAAAACATCAAAGCTGGTCTTCATATCCCCCAAATATAATTCCTAATAAATTAATCTTATGTTTCTGTATAATTATAGCTTTAAAATATACACAAAATTCTGTCATCTTTTCTTCTGGGGTTCCTTAAGGGCTTTACAATGATCTCTGGATCTCGAGACTGCTGTAATTTATATGAAGAAGAAAAGATGCAACAGATTTCCTAGAAAATGAATATAAAATCCCTTTCCTCTTTTTCACTGTTCCAGAGCAACTTATGAATTCAGAATTTAAAAGGACTATTGTTAACATATTAAAGTAATCTGACTCACAGGAATGATCAAGATATATATTTCAGCATTTATTCTGCAGATATAATTTAATTTCCCCTGACTTGCACGATTTTTCATAACTTCTTATTTTGTCATTTTGTTTAAATATTATATAACTGATGTCAAAATGCTAAATAGCCACTTCAACTACAGCTGCATTACTGTTTCACAAAATGTAACCTTTGTTGCTTATATTTTTTTTTTTCCAATTAAACAAAACATCCTTCCCAATGTACATTTTATTACATATATGTATATTTTTTTTTCTTTGAATGATAGCAGGGCATTTAAAAAAAAGAGGTTGGTTTGTTTTTTTCTTTTTTCCAGGAAAGTATAGCAATACAGGAATTAAGGGACATGTCTGGGTTATACTATTCGTTCTATAAATAGATTTAGACAGATTTTCACTCTCACTCTGGAAGTTAATTCACAAATGGCCTGATCTAATTTTCATTCAAATCAACAGCAGCCTTTAGCAGGCTTTGAGACTAGTCTATTTAATCTTTCTGCAACTCAGTTATACCCCTATAAATGGAGGATATCTCCTTTACTCGCAGAAGTGATGTGAGGATGAATGTTTAATAATTTATAAAGAGTCAGACAGTGCTCAGAGGTAGGTCATAAAAGCAACCAGACAGCTCCATTCTGTATCTATTACTGAAAATACTGCATGAGGTCCAGCTCGCCTAAGTTTTGTACCCTGGCTGGGGAAAAAGGAACGTCTCTCAGTCAACCCTGAAAGACTATCACTTTTCTTTGACAGGGCAGGAACTCAGATGCGTTACAGGGAATGCTTTAAACCAGTGACTAAAGGGAAATTAAATACGTTAGGTGACATGGATCTCACATTTTATGTCTACCCAGCCTCTCTAATTATCTGTATATATTTGAGACTTGAGCCAGACTCCTAAATACGCCCTCCGTTCAGCTAGATTTGTAGCACTATATCCACATATAGTCATTGGGTGTGAAGCAGAAAAGGCTTTGTCTATAGTGACAAGAACTGCCAGGGACTACTCTCTGGCCCTGAGAGCAAACTGTGCAGCAGGATTTTCATCGAGATATCTAATATCTCTCTTTCTGCAAATACAGGATGCTTTCAGTCGTGCTTCTTATTTGGGATGGTTCCTCTCTCTTTTTTTTTTTTTTTTATCCTTAACTGTGGCTGGCTATTACCTGGATATTAGCAGGCACAGGCCAAAACCATGTGATGCACTGTGCCAACAGTTAAATGGTATTCTGGACCGAGGGACAGTGTCAGGATGTGCCTTGCCCCTGTGTAGTTTACCAGCATAGCTGCACCCACACTGCCCACAAAGCAACAGACAGCGATTTCTGGCTTCAAACTGGGTATTGTTAGAACTGCTAAGCCATGGGATGAAACTGATGTACAGATTACAGTTCTTCTCACAAAACTTTATTTTCTAGCTATTAATGTGTTCATGTTATGGTACAGATTCAGTACATCTAAGTGGTGACTTAGACTTTTTATTAAAGCTGCAAATACCACTCTGAACTGGGCTTTTTATTGAATTATAGAAATCAAAACACACTTTCTCATCCAGTGGTATGAAAGTAGATTTTGATAAAGATAGTACAATCAAAAATTCAATGTTTAGCTAAGCAATCTACATAAACAGTTAAAGCTACTGTTCAAAAAATACAATTTTCTTTATATTCAAATTAACAGCTAACAGTAGTTCAATGTAGAACTTTTCATCATAAAATAATAAGGAAAGGCAAGGCAAAGGAAAGGCAAAAGCAAGGCGTGGTAAGGCAAGGCAAGGGTATTCAGGTGATAAATTCAAACTTTGAATAGAACACAGAATCACAGAATCACAGAATCACAGAATCACAGAATCTCAGAAGGGTAGGGGCTGGAAAGGACCTTTGGAGATCATCTACTCCAACCCCCCTGCCAATGCAGGTTCACCTAGAGCAGGTTGCACAGGATCACATCCAGGCATGCTTTGAATATCTCCAGAAAAGGAGGCTCCATAACGTCTCTGGGCAGCCTGTTCCAGTACTCCAGCAACCTCAAAGTAAACAAGTTTTTCTTCAGGTTCAGATGGAACTTCCTGTGTTCCAGTTTGTGCCCATTGCCCCTTTTCCTGTCACTGGGCACCACAGAAGAAAGTCTGGCCCCATCTTCTTGGCACCCACGCTTTAGATATTTATAAGAATTGATGAGATCCCCTCTCAGTCTTCTCTTCTCTGGGCTAAAGAGACCCAGGTCTCTCAGCCTTTCCTCATAAGAGAGATGTTCCAGTCCCCTGATAGTCTTCATAGTCCTCTTCTGGATTTTCTTTAGTATTTCCTTGTCTGTCTTGAACTGGGGAGCCCAGAACTGGACACAGTACTCCAGATGTGACCTCACCAGGACAGAGTAGAGGGGGAGGATGACCTCCCTCGACCTGCTGGCCATGCTCTTTTTTAATGCTTCCCAGGAGACCGTTGGCCCTGTTGGCCACAAGGGCATGTTGCTGGCTCATGGTCAACTTCTTGTCCACCAGGACTCCTAGGTCCTTCTCCACAGAGCTGCTTTCCAGCAGGTCAACCCCTAACCTGTGCTGGTGCATGGGGTTATTGCTCCCTAGGTGCAGGACCCTACACTTGCTCTTGTTGAACTTCATTAGGTTCCTCTCCGCCCAACTCCCTAGCCTGTCCAGGCCTTGCTGAAAGGCAGCACAGCCTTCTGGTGTGTCCGCCACTCCTGCCGGCTTTGGGTCATCAGCAAACTTGCTGAGGTTACACCCTGTCCCCTTATCCAAGTCGTTGATGAATGTAGTGAAGAAGACTGGATCTAGTACTGACTCCCGGGGAACTTCACCAGTTACAGGCCTCCAACTAGACTCTGTGCCACTGTTCACAATGCTCTGAGCTCTGCCATTCAGCCAGTTCTCAATCCACCTCACTGTCCACTCATCTAACCCACACTTCCTAAGCTTACCTATGAGGATGTTATGTGAGATACTGTCAAAAGCCTTGCTAAAGTTGAGGTAGACAATGTCCCCTGCTCTCCCCTCACTTACCCATCCAGTCATGCCATCATAGAAGGCTGTCAGATTGGTCAAGCATGATTTCCCTTTGGTGAATCCATGTTGAACCCTCCCGAGAGCCTTCTTAACTTATCTTAGGTTTTCAAAATATTTCAACATTAATATGATTAAACATAAGCTGGCAAATTATTGTATTGCAATCATATCTTCTATCTAGAAGAGCTTTTCTTTGTACATTTATGTGCGCATCAGGAAGTACCATTTCTCAAATAATAAAATGCAATATTAGGTTCATTTTTACAGTTTAAAGCGCCAGAGTGAAAAAGTGTGTTAGGAATGTTAATTACTTGCTTTATCGTTCTAATAGTCTAGTATATATGTTTATTGACATATTTCATTGATATATTGCCCGATTTCCTGAGGTCTTGAGTACCTGAAGCCTATACTGAAACCTGAAAATTAGAACTCTTCCCACCATAAAGAAAGAAGGGTTATTTCTTTTTAAAATAGCCAGCATCTGATTAATATTATGTCGTTTCTTTTAAATCAGCAGCATAGGTATCATTAAGGCTTTTTAGGGAATGAGTCAGATCTTGATAATTGCAAAGTTAATTTAACTGTGAAATGAAGGTATTTGTATGTCCCAGCAAATGTCCTCTAGTAGTCTATGGGCAATAACCTCAAATGGTATAAATCTGCGTAAGTCTATTCAGTTGTGTATTTACACCATGAAAGATCCTAGTCCCATGTTAAACCCTGCTATTCTTCATAGTGCCATTTGCATCAATTAGTGAATTATAGGAATAGAGCTATCACAGAAATTTCTATCCCTTTGTTGCAAGCTTAGGTTTTACTATAAATGACCAAGTCTTTCTCAAACAGAAAGGAAAAAGCAAACAATTCAATAACACATCTTTCACCAGACCCAAACTCATATAAACCTGTTTCTGAAAGCCTTAGGGATTACAGAATTCTTGTATCTAGAGCCACGAATCTCATCCATGAATGGAGCCATTCCTAAGAAAAGACTGCATATAACATCTGCCATCCTCACAGACATTTGTAGAATGAGCAAGAAACTCTTCTAACAGCTCGAGGATACATCGTGCACTGAGACTTGCACCAAAATACTCTGGTGTCAGTAATTCCTCTTTTAACTTCCAGTAAGGGGACTGACGTGGCTTATGCCCCATTTTGTTTTTTTTTTTCCCTTTACAAGTGGAGCTGATTTGTAATATTTTCCTTTGGAAGCCAAGTGTATCAGTTTTACTACAGCTTTCTACAGGACATTTTTCTTAGGTCCAAGATAGCATTACGTAGCAAAAAATGACTGGTAATTCAAAGGCAAGGACATTTTCCTGTGATTGCAAGCAGACAGGTTTAATCCTCTCTTCAACTAATTCTTGCAATTTTTTTACATGAACTTCTTCAGGAATCTTCCATTCAACTTGTTTTGCTTTGTTCTGAAATTCTTTCCACAAGAGAAAAAGTTCTTTTACAGCTAATTTATAAGATCATGAAGAAGTCATATAGTTACAGTAAACTCAAATAACCAGCAGCGCTAAATATGGTATGGCTTCTGGGAGCGCTATGTCAAGTCAAATCTTAGATAACTGCACGCCTTTCATGACCAAGGTTTCCATTACCAGTTATAGGAGTTCTTGATTTATTTAAATTTTCTACTTTACAGGACACAGCAGAAATAATGTGAGGAATCCAGGCATAACTAAACTATTTAATAATAACTAAACTATTCGGGCTAGAGTACTGCTTTGCTCACCCTAGATTAGAGCCTGGATGTGACAAATATAAATCGAATGTGGACAGTTAGATGGCTAAGAGGATGGTGCACAAAAAAAAGTCAAGCCAACAGGATAGTACAGATACATTTTAAATCTTTTCTGGAGGACACTTTCTTTCTCCTTACTAACCAAAGAGGCAGACTAACATCAGCCCATTAAGCGTATAGTACTTCTCTCTGGTAATTTTGGTATCCATTACCAATCAAAAACATGCTGCGAAGTTTGTGGTTAGAAACTGGTTTATGTTTTGTCTTAGCTAGGACTTGCTCTGTACCACTTTTATCTGATAAAATCAGACAGTAGTTTAATAAACTGTTTAAATCCAGGTTTCCATGGATTACTTTGTGTCTGATAAACCAATTTAAGTCTTCTTACATTGTAAAATAATTTAAACATGCAGTTTATCATCTAAACAAATAAAAAGTATATTATATCATTCTGTTTGATCCAACCTTAATTTGCAAACTCATATATTAACATTACACTTCTGTAATCTTGTAAATTGCTTATGTTTTTGAAATAACCTGGGTTTTTTTCTGCCTCACATTACTGTACTTTTAATAGTACTTTGCCCCAATTGACTGACAATTACTTGTATCATGAGACAAGGGAAGCTCATGGCATCTGAGCATACTGTCCTTGTACTGTTTCCCGCTTGTTGCACAGATTCCACAATATAGATGCATCTCCCTGGCATCATTAGTAGCTGTCTTCATTGATACAGAAATTCTAGGGCATGTGGTAGGGTGAAATTACCCTCAGTTAATAACCACTTTTAGGTTGTTTCTCTTTGTACATACACACACTAACTGGTCCCTTAATGCATCATTTAAGCTCTCTGAACTGGCAATGCTCTGTTAATTTTCTTAATTCAGCCACTTAAAAAAAAAAAAATTATAAAAGTGGAAACAGTTTGAAGTCACCAGCAGTTTAGGGACTAGGTGATTTGGTGCAGTTTCCACAATCTATGTAAATGTTTTCTCCACTGGTTTAATACAAACTCTAGGCTTATGCAACAGCTTAGAAAGGTTAACTCACTAAATGCTCACTAAAACCACAAAGCTTTTTTCGCAATGTAGGATATTAGTTAGTTCATATTGTTTGAAGCCTGGGATACAGGTGGGTCAGTTCTCTATTGAGCTATCAAACAATTCCATTTCCCCCAAGTTAGACATTAACCTTTTTTCTTTTTTAAACAAGCAATTTACTCACAGTCCCAGTAGCTACATGATGTTTTTTCCTTACGTTTTTTGCTAAGCTTTAATCACTCTCTATTTTACAATATTTTATGGGAGTCTGTTTTATCATTAGTGTTATGTTCTTTGCCATTGGCTTAAAAATTGTATTGTAAAGAAAAGAAATAATCAATTTTACTGAATAAATGACATACGTAACTTTAAAATAGAAATATATACAACTCACAGAATCACAGAATGGTCAGGGTTTGAAGGGACCTCTGGAGATTATCTAGTCCAACCCCCCTGCCAGAGCAGGGTCACCTATAGCAAGTTGCACAGGACAGCGTCCAGGCAGGTTTTGAATGTCTCCAGAGATGGAGACTCCACCACCTCCCCGGGCAGCCTGTTCCAGTGCTCTGCCACCCTCAAAGTAAAGAAGATCCTCCTCATGTCAAGATGGAACTTCCTCTATTCAAGTTTGTGCCTGTTACCTTGGTTTAGATCTAAGAAATGGTGAAGTAATCATAGTAAAAGAACTTACCAATAATTTAAAGACATATTACCAACTTATTTTACACCCAGTATATAAACAACTTTTTGTTTGCATATTTTTCAACAGTGTCTGAGCACAGTTCAGTTTTATAGATTCTAAACACCAAAAACGGAGGCTTTGCAGCATATCTCTGGTCATTTCCCCTGTTTATACATTGTCTGCTTTACAGTGCAACATTTGACCATGTGTAGTGTAAAAAAGGGGGTCTACAAAAAGGGAGCCTACAGCAGAGCTGGGGAAGGACTTTTTACTAGGGTATGTAGGGATAGGATGAGGGGGAATGGCTTTAAACTGGAAAAGGGCAGGTTCAAATTGAACATTAGGAAGAAGTTTTTCACTTTGAGGATGGTAAGGCACTGGAAGGGGTTGCCCAGAGAGGTTGTTGAGGCCCCATCCCTGGAGGTATTCAAGGCCAGGCTGGACGTGGCCTTGGGCAACCTGGTCTAGTGGGAGGTGTCCCTGCCTACGGCAGGGGGTTTGGAACTCAATGATCTTCAAGGTCCTTTCCAACCTAAACCATTCTATGATTCTATGATTCTATGAATCAATTCTTCTTAATAGGAGGAAGATCCAGGTATTATTTGAAAAGTATTGTGCATATCCATACTTTTATTAGCTCAGAACTCAATAGTTAGTAGTCAAAAAAAGCAAGCTAAATGCTTAGAATATTAGAAAAGGCATGGAATAAAAAAGCTAAAACCACCCTCACATCACTATAGTAAATCCAGGGCATACTCACCTTTTAACAACATAAGTACGTTCGAGCCCCATCTCAAAAACAGTAAGCTAGAACTGAAAGAGACACGGAACCAAATATCATGGCTTCCAAATGTAAAATGCCTAAAAAACCAGGACTTTTCCATCTGGAAAAGAAACAATAAACAGATGGCATGACACATGTCTATCAAATGGAGAACAGCATGGAAAAGATAAGTCAAGGATTGTTGCTGTTTTTCTTTTCCATGTAACAACTCAGGTGTTCAGTTGAATATTGCAACCTAGACTTTTTTTTTTTTTTTTTTTTCTGATATTGTGTGACAGGAGAACATATACCTTATCTGTCCATAGTAAGAGATGTCACTTAGAGGCCATTAACACCCTCCTTCACTTTTTGATATGTAGTGAATTTGCAACTGCAAAACTGCAGTTGGCTGTAGTTTCAGGTGTACATATGGAAAGAAAGACATTGGACTGTAAAACAACCAATTCTAAATCAGAATGCTTCAGGGTACTTCAGCACAGATTATTTCAATTTGAAATTCCACATTTCTTTTTCTACCCCTTTGGGTGGCTGAACTGCTAAAGTATACTCTATAAATAATAGAGCAAAGGTATTTTTTCAGTCTTCTAGGTAAGACTCTTCTCTGCACTCCTGTTTATTACTGCTCCATAATATTTAAGCTTTGTACAACTTAAAAAAGAAGTCCCTAAACTTCATAATAAAGCTCTACTTGTAAAACAAAGACTGTTCAGAAGCTTTAAGTAAGTCAAAGTGAAAAAGTGAGGAATAATTAGAAATACGGAAGCTACTTGGACAATTTAACTGGAAAACAGGATATTCTACAGGAAAATGGTAAAGGGGCTTGAGATTTTTATTTATTTATTTATTTATTTATTTATTTATTTATAATGTCTCAGGTCATCTGTGTAAAGACACAACAATTTGCATACTTTGGGTTTTATGGAACTGCTGTTGCAATCATCACAGCCAATACAGCAGATCTACGCAGGTAACATTTTGTCTTAAGCGGCATTGTGGATCAGTGAACACACACTCGTTTAAAATTTCAAGGAAGGATAGACATTAGAACCATCAGTCATATGTTAAGAGACAAGAGGTGTAATAGTTCTTTCCATTATAATTAGACAAATTTGTGAAGTAAAATTCCATTTATGAAATACCTCTGGATATAATTTCTACCATTACCCTTAGGACTAAGAGAAACTTAGAACTTAAGAAACTTCAACTCAATAATTTTTTAAGCTTTGTGTCTACCATTGACATATCCATGTTTCAGTCAAGAAGACAGGAAAATCCAGGGAGAATGTCTTCATCTCAAGTTGTGACAGTATTTTTAGTGTCGCTTTATGAAGTGTGGTCTAATAGATATATATGGATATTTGAAGTGCTGTGAACACAACCTTCAGCCTACATCTGTGCTTGAGTTTCCTCTAAGATCATAGAAAAGATAGTCCGATCTATGGCACTGTTACGAAAGTTTGATCTGGCAATCTGTGTTTTCATGAAACAGCCAGTTCTGGCTCTTCTGTCACTACTTAAAAAGCAACTAATTAACCAACTGATCAAATAAATTCTAGCCAAAGCTGTATTAAAAAATCTAAAGTATAAAGAGAAAAAAAAAATCAGAGATGCTTTGTTAGAGTGCTACATGTCTCTTCAATAGATTGCAAATGAAGCAAATTGAAAACCTGTTGCTATAGGACTTTAATCATTACTGAAACTCTAGATGCCAGGTCTAGATGTAATCCTACAGTGACATTCTACCTTGAAATATCCTGCAAAAGGTAATGCCTCGTGGCAAAAAGGAACACCCATCCATGGACACTATTAAGATCGATTTATGAATTGGACCAAGCAAGGGACAGGCTGTGTCAGGAATAATTTGGCATATGTGCACGCACACACACAGGCATGCAGGCACGCACAGGCACACTGTAGTGGGGCACCGAGGAAGACATTTTAATGAGTAGTTTGTGATTTCAAGCAGAATATAGGCAGAATACAATTACCTTGGCTGTAGAGACTTATATGTTAGTATTTGAGTGACTGCTACATAACCAGAGTACATACTGTGATGCCAGCATGCTCTGCCTTTAACTATGTCCTGTAAGAGCTCGTTCTTATGGAGATGTGCAAGAGCATAATGCCCAAAGTGAACCTCCATGCACTGCATGGAATGTTTAGTATTGTAGAGGTAAAAGACTGACAGCTTTGTTCACGTGCAAGAATACTACAAAGATGCGAGAAACAGTGAGGCTGATGAACTTCACCACAGATGGGAACTCTGCGCACCATGCCATGGCCCACAAGCAGGGTCTTGTCCAACACTGCAACAGCCAGGGTTCCCAGCATCAGGAGGGACATAAGATTGCTGTCATCTTTTCTTTAATTTCTATCCTTTACACAATAAAACAGATAACTGGCCTTGAGTATTGGTGCTTTTCTATTGAGATCCCAAAAGAACTGGTACCTCCTCATTGCAAAACACACACACACGCACACACACATATAGAGTGGGAATTAGCTGAGACAGTCTTGACACCATTTCAGTGGGTTGGCACAGCCGAGCCTGAGGAAACACACGAGTCACCCCAGCCATGCCCATTGTCAGGCTCTGGCCAGTAGCTCAGCCCTGACGTGGGCTCTCTGCTTGTATGCGGTTTCCCCCGGTCTCTATCCTTGGGCCATGGGGGGTTGTGGCACAAGCCATCAATCAAGTCAGACCATGGTGATATCACACTGCACCTTTCCAGCAGTCTCAGATGCTGTTCTCCTGTCACTTGTTGATCCAGAGCCCTAGCCACAGCTCATACCGTTCAGTTCTTGTTTGTGTTGTCCTGTCTGACACAGCTCATGATGTTCCATCACTCAGCTCTTGGTCAAGGCAAGGTTGCAATGTTCTTGCAATAATCACCTGGAGGCCATTATCTATTAATTATTAAGTCTTCTTTGCAGAGCTTACCAGAAAAATGCTAACTTGCTTTCATCATCATTTTAATAAATGATCATGCACTTGCAGTAAGAGCAAGTCAATGCAAGATCATCTGGTAACTGTCAGTAAGGCTTGACTGGAAGACCAATTTTAATAAATTGCAGTTGACGAGTGTATCCAGTTTAAGTTGCTTTGAATGCCTGTTTCCTACTTCTTGAAAACTATTTGGATAAGTAAGGGAAATTTAACACTAGAAGTAGACAAGAAGATGATCAGATGGGCAACAGATTTATTCTACTGCTATAGATACATTGATATATATTTTGAAGAACTTGTAATAGACAAGAGATTGACAAATTTGTTGCTTTTGTGTAAGATTACTTAAATACTATTTCTGACAACCAGAAATGAAAATGGAAATTAAATAATTCACCTATTTTCAAGAACCTCTTAAGTATATTTTGCAAAACTGATCTTCCCAAATCAAAAGAAAAAAAAAAGTACTATAATTTTCAAATGGTTTTGTATACAAACTAAAACAAATCTGCAGCTGAAAAACTGACAGCTGAAAAAAGAAGTGAGCACCATTATAAAATCACCAATTGTATTTATATATTTTTAAAGACTGTACAGAGTTATCCTGATTGGTCACACGAGAGTTTCAGATTTATTGCATGAAGCATTCCTGATACTATCGTTCCTTTGCAGCCATGTCTCATTGATAATGTCCAAGCAAACATTTTCACTTGGATATTTTTTTCTCTGATTGTATTTCCCTGTTTGTATAGGTGCAGTTATTTGGGTATATAGTTCTTATTTTTTCTTGATTAAATACAAAATATTTTGGAGCTTCTAATTTTTAGCTGGGTTTCTATGGAAACAAGTTCTGTGATCATGCAGTCTCTGTTTCTATCATTTTCATTTCTATCTCTTTTCTAACAACCATAATCATTGGTCAGTTTCTGCTAAACTTAGCAGATGAATAATAAGATATCTGCCCAATATAATATCTGATACAAAGGGTATGGAAATTCTTCATGGAGCTCTCCTAAAAACAATTGTTTCATCTCCAGCAGCTGAAAGAGAGGGTTCTTTAGGCTCATAAACTAAGCAAACAGCAGCAGATGTCTTGACAATAAACATGCTTTTTCCTAGCTTGCAAGTCCTAGCAAAGTAAAAAGAGCTGGCAGTATTAAAATAATGAAAAAGGTGATGTCAGGTTACTGCGGATATTGATGTGGGTGAAAAAAAAAAAAAAGAAGAGCGATTAGCTGAGATTATTATGGTTAAACCACTAGCCATATAATACAGGCTTCACTTAGCTCTACTGTTCCTAAAACTACCTACAATTTTGGATTTTTGCTTTTAGGTTAGATGTAGAAATGTGGGAGAAGGAATAATGGATTTAGACTAACTTGTATGAGGTAGAATTGAACACAGTAAAAGAAACATTTCATTTAAAAGCCCTGTTAGTGAGCCTTGATTGAAAGTTCTTTACCTCACAGTGCCTGAGACAAGAATCAGGAACATGTACCCTCTACTAGGTTGCAAAGACCTTAGCTTCCTTGTGAATTAACTGGTATTAAATCATCCACAGGAGAATTCCCTTATAATCATATGAATGCAATAGAAATTTTAAGTATTAGAAAATAAGTATAATGAGCAATTAAATATGGGTATGTTCAAGCAAAGAACATCCCACAGTTCACCCAAGACAAGCATGTATTATGAAAATCAAAAGTTGTGCAATTCAGGCACGTTGTTCCATTTCACTTTTCCAGTTATGGCTAATCCTGCCTCCCTGTACTTCTGTGATACTAAAGATTATACTACAGAAATATGTGCTCATAAAATATGATACTAAAATCTGTTTTCACCTCTAAACTATTTGATAAATACTAATTAAAACAATTTTCACAATTTAGGACAATTAAGAGAAGTATTTCCAATATCAAGCCAAAAGTGTTTAATTCTTTGTAAATAATAACTGAAACTGAGGGGCTAATCACTGAGAGGAAGACAGAAAAGACAGACTTTGAGAAAAGAATGGTGACATTTTGATTTTATTAAACAAACAAACAAACAAAAATTAATGAAGACTAAGTATAATATCTACCAAGCAACAATAAACTCGAATAAATAGCCATGTATTTGAGAAAAATATTAACTGTTGTAGATTAAGTTGGATATCCATATAGATACAACTCCTACTCTCTCTAATGTGCTTCTCCACAGCCAGTCTCCCAACTTCAGTTGTGGGTTTTTTTTTTTCAGTCTCATTTCCTTAGTCCTGTACCTTGCAACACCAGACATCAATAGGTTTAGGTTCATTTTTTCTGTATAGGACATAACTTTCAAAGTGTTTTATTTTCCTTGACTGAGTAAATTAATTTACATTTCCTTTTTATTGCCATTATCTATGATAGAGATCTTTCTTATGATTCTGAAATAACAATTTTGAACAACTTTGATCACACTGTATTCCAGTATGATAATTTTCAGAGATTAAAATGTTTATATATATTTTTTATAAATGTGTGTATAATGTAAATGTAAATAACAAAGACAATGGACTAAAATCTACAAAATCATTAATGAAGTTTGTCATCTTCTAATTCCTCTAATTTATATTGAATGAGAAAGAAAGCGAAATACACATATGTACATATATGCATATATATCTGTGTAACAACTTTTATCCTGATCAAGCAAAAAACATTCTTCAAAACATTTCTGATTTTTTTCTTCTTAAATAAGCCTTTTACATTGGGTGTAAAACCTCGTGTAGAATGTGTGGATAAATATGGCAAAAATTGCCCCAATATTTGTATATCAAAGATGTCTTAAATTTTAATTTGAGGAGGGGCTCTGCTATTCACAGAATACACAACTATAAATTTGATTTTAATCATTCCTGCAGTAGTTACATTTTCAAGAATTTAGATACTTATTTAAATTGTTTCCAGGTTCCATAACAGCTTAATAAGTGAGTAGACTACAACATGATCTCACTCTTTCCAGTGCACTCTCCTTTTTTTATTTGACAGAAATTAATTATTTTTGATCCATCTAGTCTTTAAACCAACTGTGAAACAATTTGAATACAAAATTGTGATAAGGTACCCAACCATATGGGGATGCGGGGTTGGCTTTAAACATAGACAAAATAAGGACCTGTTTTGGACAACAAACAGGCAGAGGTGCTAATTGCATGACACGGAGTGAGAAAGAAATACACACAGACTAACAGATGGACCATTTGACCTTTTAGCCACAGTTAGAGCAGCGTTGCTTCACAGCTGGCCCAGACAAGCTGGGTACTGAAAGAAGCTACATTTCCTCACTAACAGGTAGCCATGACCCTGCTGCCCACACGCTCAGAAAACTTCCCTTCTGTAGCCCTCCTCCATGCTGCTAGAGACAAAGGATCCAAACCAGGGAGAGGATACATGGGACACAGTCAGTTTTCTTCCCTCCCTGCACTTCTACCAGCCGTCTCAGCCAGGCCGGGTGAATCTGTAAGACTGAAGTAAGAAGTGACATGGTTGGCAATTCTATGGGCTGCGGAGATTGTCCTTTCTCAGAGTCCTAATCTACTTCTTAAAAAATAAAACAAACAAAAATAAAACACAAAACAAACAAACAAAACCCCTGAAGTTTGTCTAACCTGCTTATTTAGCCCTAATTCTACAGTTACATATTACAGAAGGAAAAAAAAAAAAGGTATGCCTTTATGCCTTCAGGTATTGAAGCAATTTTTCTACCCATTCCTGCTTAATGTCATTCCACCTCATCTGTCCCTTACTCCTCCCCACCTCTCATTACAATAGTCCCAATTACTGTCTGATATCAGGCAGTGCAAGAAATGCTGTGGGAGTGCTGGCAGGGTAGATCCCCCAGCAGGGAGCCTCTCTGATGCTGATGTCTAACAGCTGAGATTCCCCCGTCTCTCCTTGCTGAGGGAATCAATATAGGTATCTCTGCTCATAGCCATCGATTTGCACCAGACTTTCAGGTATTTATTTCCCTTTGAAAGTTGTAGGTCTTTGAGAAACAAGAATTTTGACAATGGATCAAAAGTTTATAGGCATAGATGTGGCAACAGGTGGATTGCATGATTTTGGTGGTGTTTTCTTTTGTTGCAGGTTTTTGATTTTTGTTTTTCATTTTCATTGAAAGACTAGTATAATGTTATAACATTAAATCTCAGTCACCAAATTCTGGTTTTATGTCATGCTCATACTGCCACAAAAAAACCCCAAAACCTTATGACAACACGTGTCTTGTCATTTGCCTGGAATGTACAGACTGAAGATATCTCACTGGGGACATCATTGTGCCTTTTCCTATTTGAAACATTTAGAAATTGGGGGATCTAGTTTTAGATGTTCAGGACCTAAGTTGTCAGGTTTAAAAATGGTCAAAAACTACAATTCAGCAATCCATCTGTAGCTGAAAAGCAGAGAGGCTGTTTGATTTTCATGTGAAATTCATTACCTGAGAAGGTATTTTTTTGAACTAGGTAAGCCTTTGGACTTCTCCGAGAGACCAACATCTTATAAAAAAATTTAGACCAACATCAAATGCACAATTTCTTAGCATTACTATTTCTTTGTCATGTATGTAAAATAATGTAAAATATAGCTTAAAATGTAAAAAAAGTCAATAAACAAGATAATGTCCTAACCAAATTACATGAAACAGTACCACATAGAGAGGTTGCGACAGTTTTAATGATGAAGTTGCTGCTATTGTTTCATAATGATGGAAATATAGTATTTTTGAGAACTAACAGATGTATCCTTGAACACAAGAAATGTGCATAGATAAATCTTTTTTATTATTTTTGTGTGCTTTTGTATCAAAGGAATACAAGCAAAAAACTGGCCCCTGTTCAGCTATTGAATAATTCAGACTTTGAAATTCTGAACTTACATACCTGCACCTGGTTGCATTAATTAAAAAGAAAATTATGTTTGAAGTTATTTGTGGACTACTCTTTTCTAATAGACATTTTAAGACTGAACTAATATTTGCACTAAATTTTAAATACCAATGCTGATCTACAAATTTGATTAGAAAGCAGGAGGAACTGAATGTCTAGTAGATGCTTTCCTCCGTTGCTGTGAAAAGGCCTCAGTTTGACAACCCAGTAGAAATATTGGACCCCAAAAAATACTAAGCAATGTTTATTATCTGTCCAAATAAGGTGAAATTTATTTATTTTAATATTGCATTGGGTTTGCATGGCAAGGTTTTGGTAGCGGGGAGGGTAGGGATGAGGCTACAGGAGTGGCTTCTGTGAGAAGATACCAGAAGCTGCCCTCATGTCTTATAGAGCCAATGCCAGCCGGCTCCAAGATGAACCCACCCCTGACCAAGGCTGAGCCCATCAGTGACAGTGGTAGCGCCTCCATGAGAACATATTTAAGAAGGGGAAAAAAAGTCCTGCACAACTGCAGCTAGGGAGAGGAGTGAGATTATGTGAGAGAAACAGCTCTGCAGACACCGAGGTTAGTGAAGAAGGAGGGGGAGGAGGGTGCTCCAGGTGCTGAAGCAGAGATTCCCCTGCAGCCTGTGGTGAAGACCACGGTGAGGGAGACTGTTCCTCT
Source organism: Vanellus vanellus (assembly GCF_965231255.1). Lineage (NCBI taxonomy): Eukaryota > Metazoa > Chordata > Aves > Charadriiformes > Charadriidae > Vanellus > Vanellus vanellus. The sequence continues at coordinate 105,275,030 of NC_138907.1, forward strand.
GCAGCTCATCAAGGTCAATGGTGGAGCAGATATCCACCTGCAGCCCATGGAAGACCCCAAGCCAGAGCAGGTGGATGCACCTAAAGGAGACCCCATGGGAAGCCCACGCTGGAGGAAGCTCCTGGCAGGACCTGTAACAGTGTGAAGAGCCCCTACTGGAGCAAGCTCCTGGCAGGGCCTGGGACCCTGTGGAAAGGAGCCCATGCTGTAGTATTCTGTCCTGAAGGACTGCACCCCATGGAAAGGACCCACGCTGGAGCAGTTCATGAAGAAGTGCAACCTGAGGGAAGAACCCATGGTGGAGAAATTTTTGCAGGATTGTATCCCATGGGTGGGACCCCACACTGGAGCAGGGGAAGACTGTAAGGAAGAAGGAGAGGCAGAGACAATATGTGATGATCTGACCACAAACCCCGTTCCCCATTTGCCTATGCTGCTCAGGGGGGAGGTGGTAGAGAATTCAGGACTGAAACTGAGCCTGGGAAGAAGGGATGGGCCAGGGGAAGGTGTTTTAAGATTTGTTTTTATTTCTTATTACCCTGCTCTGATTTGATTTGCAATAAATTAAATTAATTTCTCTGAGTTGAGTCTGTTTTGCCCATGATGGTAATTGGTAAGTGGTCTCCCTGTCCTTATCTCGACTCGAGATCTTTTCATTATATTTTGTCTCTCCTGTTGTGTTGAGGAGGGGGAGTGATAGAACGGCTTGGTGGGCACCTCATGTCCAGCCAAAGTCAACCCACCACAAATATATTATACTAGCTTCCCAATTTTCTATTTCCTATCAGCAGTAAAAGAACTTCGGACAGAAATTAATTACTCAGACTTTCTAACCATTTAGAATTGTAGCAATTGTATTAAATAGAATCATAGAATCATAGGGTTGGAAGGGACCTCTGGAGATCATCTAGTCCAACCCCCCTGCCAGAGCAGGGTCACCTTAGAGCAGGTTGCACAGGAACGTGTCCAGGCGGGTTTTGAATGTCTCCAGAGATGGAGACTCCACCACCTCCCTGGGCAGCCTGTTCCAGTGCTCTGCCACCCTCAAGGTAAAGAAGTTCCTCCTCATGTTTAGGTGGAACTTCCTATACTCAAGTTTGTGCCTGTTACCTCTTGTCCTGTCACTGGGCACCACCGAAAAGAGCCTGGCCCCATCCTCCTGGCACCCACCCTTTAAGTATTTATAAGCATTGATCAGGTGCCCCCTCAACTGTCTTTTTTCCAGACTAAAGAGACCCAATTCCTTCAGTCTTTCTTCATAATAATTCTTCAAAATAATTTCTTCCCTCCCTAGAAAGATCTAAAATGATTTCACAACTACATGTTCAAGGTTTCTTTGTAGTATTTCATTGGAAATCATTACTAATGATGGAACAGTGTGGATTCTTTTTCTGCCATTAAAAAAAAAATTGCAGTTAAAGAGCACCAAATCAAGTATGTTTCATTTGTAAAACTTTTGTTATTTTCTTATGTGAAAGACAAACTATTTCTTATTTATAATATAACCCATGCAAGACTCTATGCTAAAGTTAGAAGTATTATTTCAGGTCCATTAGTGCTAAGTTTCAATTTTCAAGGTCTTTCAGGGCAGTTAAAATAATAGCAAAAATTGAAGACATACGCTACTAATGAAGTCTGTTTCATAACCTCAGAGTTATATTCTTGCACCATTTTAATAAAAAGTAATTACTTACTTTATTTTACCCAATGGCTAAACTTCTAACAGGAAAAAAGAGAGAGGGGGGAAAAAGAGGATACATGTTGAATTAAATGAGCCAAATAGGTAAAAAAAAAATATTACTTACTAGTAAGCCTGCAAATTCTAACTGAGATTAGTCATATACCTACCAAAATTAGGTAAAAGTAGAATTGTTTGCTGGTTTTCCCCAATAAACACTATTTTTAAAGACATAAAAAATTGACACATCTAAATAAACACTAATTTTTATTTTAATCAAAGTGAATTATTCATGTCAGCAATAATGACTGTAGTTTTAGAACACAATAGGCTGGAGTTCTGTTTAGCAATGTGTGCACTTTTATCATAATAGGTGTTACAGTCTGACATAAAGTTTCCTGTGCTGAATTTTTATTAATATTATTTTGACAGTTTTTGGTTTTATACTGTAATTACAAGAAGCTTTTTTTTCCCCATTTGTCTTTCCTCCCTCCATACCTCAAAAGCGATTCCAAGTTGTCACAGTATTTAGGTGGGGTGGCTGCAGGAAGAGACTACACTAATCAGTAATCTATGATCTAAAACGTATTTACTAAATAGAATAGGTATAATATGTGATTATTGATGTTTACCTTCAGATTTCTGCTCTGTGGTGGGCCTCCGGTCCAGTTTAGAGCAGCACCATAGACCAGAGGAACAGGACTCTTGCTCCAGGGTCAACATGCCAAGCCCTGGTCAGTGCTGGGCTCCTATGCCAACAGTACCCTCTTGGGCTCAGCCTTCCCCATGGTGCCAGACACACCTGCATGTGTTCCTCTGTGCTCCTGTCTTTCAACTGTTTGTTGGTTGGTTGGTTGGTTGGTTGGGTTTTTTTTGTTTGTTTTTGTTGTTTTTTTTTTTTTTTTTAATATCAGCTCACTGGCTTAAGCCACCACTGGCATCACTAATTATTGACCATCACCAGGTTTCTGTCACCCTCTGGTCTCCCCCCTCAAATGTGTTAGAAAATTCTGCAGTTTGTTTCTTGCTTTGTTTTCCAGCTCATACCAGGTTAATCTAGTCAGTTAGAGCTGGGAAGATCTAGTCAAAGTCTAATTTTTTTGGGTGGTGCTTTTGGGTAGGCTTCATCTCCTAAAACTAGCACTGAAATCTGTTGTATTCCTCACAGTTTGTGGAGACTGCACAGCATATTAGTTCGATGAGAAGCCTGATGTGAAACCACCATCAGACAATCTTTTATTTACACAACAAGATCATGTCTTTGTTCAAAGTGACAGTACTCCAAAGATGCTGGGAGTTCAACTGGTTTAATTAAAAAAATACTAAAAGCTTTTGTTAAAATTAATTCCAAGCTGGGCCTGTGTACTGAGCTTTAAATCAATTTAAAATCATCTAGAGTCATCCTGGATAAATAGAGTCTGAGTCTAGCTGTGCTGCTTCCACAGCATTCCCAGAGCACAGATTACATTTGGAAAAATAGTTCATGAGGATATTTAGCATCTTTATTAATAAAAGGATTTAGGCAACTTGTAAGAGAAACAAGTCCCTCAGCAATTTGGATAGAATACTGGCTATTGAGATGCAAGTCAATTCCTTTACTGTATTTAAAATACGGTTTCATCACTGCATAGTATCTAGTGGGATATTCCAAGATAAGACCAGAAGAAATCAGAAGGCAATTTAATGTGCTCTTTTTAACTTCTGTCCAATCAACACATTACTTTTCTTCAGGGCTTACTGTCATCAGGTACCCCAGCTCTTATGCACATAGCCCCACTACACTGCTTAGTGAATTAATAAAGAACCTGATCATAAACCAGCTCAATATCTTTCTATTTCTGATCTCTACCTTGAATAAGCAAACCTGCAATTGTCATTCTCAGACTAGACAAGAAAATTTAATCAAAACTCTTACAGTGAAACATAGTTATGCATCTATTCAGCAATCCTTTTCACACGTGCATTTTTATCTCTGTTCGTGCTTTCTCTGAAGAAGGCTGCAAAATTTTTTGGATCATGATATCAGGAAAGTGGACATCATGAAGGAAATTCAAGAACACAATAATTTAAGGAGTATAACTCCGTTCCTGAACATGGGAGAAAGCAAAGAAGTAGATTTCTCTGAAGTTTAATTAAGGAGTTATTTTGGCATGAGCAAGATAGATCAGTTACTAAGACTGAAAAATAGAGACATACTTTATGTTGATGCTTGGTAACCTGTTAATCTATGAAAGCCATAAATGTATTCCTGTCATTCTTTTTTTCTATAAGTCCATCATACTTAAGTGAAACGTCCAAATTGAAGGTGACATATATTACATATAAGAAGGAAAAATTTTCTTCAACTTTATTTCCTGAAGAGCTAGCTTTAAAGAAATGGGGTTTCACATGTTGGATTAAAGACAGCTCTCCCTGCATTGCAATCATGTGACAGGAGAAACATCTTCCAGAGTTTCACAGTCAGAAAATGGATACAGGACTCATTGCCATCAGTAAGAAACACTTCTGTAGTAACAGTGTTTCAGACAATTCAGTACCTTAATAATAAGTAATATGGTAAAAATATTAATAAAGGTACCATGTTATCAAAAATCTGTGATAGCAAAGAAAAATAGCATTAAACATAAATATTTTTCCGACTGTTATGTAATTTGGTATTTGGAAGCAATATTTTTTTTTTCCTTTTCAAAACTAGATTCCTATGAAGAGTATAGATTTGATGCATACCCTGTCATATAGGTAATTCTTAAGGAACATCAAAGAGGCGAATATTAAATCTAATACCTTAATACTATGGTCATAATTCCATAATAACCCTTTGTCAGAAAATAGGTGAATGAAGGCAATAAAGATGTAGGAAAGAAACAAAATAGATTTCTAAACCCTGAAATCTGGATAAAACACTTGCAGATTTCTCAGGTGGTTGGACTGCAGTTTTTAATTGACATCTGAACTCTAGTTCCTTATCAAAGAGATTTTAGGAAAAGCTAGGAGTAAAAGAGAGCCTACTCCTCTAAAGCCAAATCCTAATTGAGCATAGTAATTAATTATTTTGACCATCAAGCTCAAAGATCATCTGAGAAGTGGCTCTAATTAGATCTTTAGTATCCCAAGAACATATTATAAATAAATGTATTAAAGCAGAAAAGCATAGTAAAATATATTGCACTTGGGAAAGTGTATGTCAGTATGAATGAAGATTAGGCATCATCCATGTAAAGGTCAGATATATTTGAAATATTTAGAGAAATAGCTACAGGGTAGGCTAAGGGTGAAATCTTTAAATTGGATGAAAACCAGAATATTTCCAGTATGAATCTTCCAGACTATTAGTAACCATAATATTTTTTGTTATTTGACATTTCAAACTTCAGTGTTTCCTTTCTTTTGCAGAAACAATGGTTATAGTTTTCCCTCAAATAAGTGAGTAATAAGCAGACAAACAAACAGACGAACAAATACATAATTCTTCCCCGATGTCAGCTCTTTATGTGGACATCTCTTCAGTGGCTGTCTCAAGTTTTGCATTTCAGCATTTCTGGAGAAAGTAAGCACAGTTGTTTTCAGGGCAGCCTTCAAATTTCCTTGACCTTAAGTGATATGGCATTAGATCAAGTTACACTACGGAAACAGCACTGACTGTGCTGACAACTGATTTCTCACTTATGATGGATGAAGACATCTATATATTAATTCTCTTAGATTTATAGCTGTTGTTAAAAACACTAACCATGATCTCTTTTTGAATCTGAACAGTCTCACACGAAGCGAGGAGACTGCCCAAGTGGGCTGCCCATATTTTTTTTTTGTGCCCTTTGAGGATCACAAAATGATTGTTTATCATTTTTAGAGATCTTTCACCCAAATAAAGGCCATAGAACCTTATGATGAGTGAGGGTTATGAAAACTGGGAAAAAAATACTGGGGAAATTTACTGTGAAAATTTAATACTAGCAAGCCAATATAAATGAATTTTTTTTTAAAAGAATATTAACTTTGAGTGGACTTGGTGGAATGAAGAGATGGATAAAAAAAGGAAACTTTTCTAAACATCAAAAGTGTTTCTTTCTAACCTGTGTAAAATGGAATCAGCATAAGCTTCTCTGTTCCCCTGGGCTTTTTTGTTTTTTAACCAGGTTGTGTTAACTATTCCTGTCTTAGAAACACGTGTGCAACTGAATACATGGCTGTTATTAAGCAGTTAATACAGATCTAAACATATCTGCGCATTCTTTTTGAACACATCAGAGTAAGTTAATTGAAATATAGGCTTATCCTTTTGATCTGCACTTTCCTATTTGGAGGTTCCATCATTTACTACATGTGCCAAAGATGAAAGCTACTTCAAACAATACAATACTGATACTAATCCATCAAATAGTGGTTTATGCAAGCTGTTCCCTAAGACATGCTAGATACCAAAGGGCTTACAGGTGAACTTCACCTGCAAGTTTGCAAGTTATTAAAGTTGTAATCTTTGGTGTTCAAGGTGCCTATCTCTCTGTTCCCGCATGTAGCTGAAAAATGAATAACAAAAAGAAGAATTTGCATGATCAGTTCTGAGTTGATGAGGTAGATGTTAGCAATCAGAAACTTCCAGGAAAATCCTTAGAATTCATTTATGTTCTGTATTATTTGAGACTAGGTCCGTTACCCTTCATATTAATTCTTCTAGGATTCTCTTGAAGTGAGGGCAGACAATACAGGGACAAATCTTTGTCTCAGAAAAATTTCTGGAAATATCCAAAACCATATTCATTTTGGATTAATGTGATTTAACGAAAGCTACAGGAGCAAATATTTAGCCTTTTAGCTGCATTTAGGTACCTCAGAAGGTAGGGCGTAGATTACCAAGGAGTTCTGGCTACAAAACTCATGTTTTAATGTTTTATGTTTTAAAAATATTTGTATTACATTTGCAGCTTGTGTTAAATACAATTAGCAAACATTAAGAAATACATGTTTGGAAAACAACAAAAATATTAACAAACAGATATTCCTGACAGGCAGTGTTTATATATATGCTATTTATTTACACAACTTATTTTCAGCTTCAGAAGTGTTAAGGGCAAGCTCTACTTACAGTAGAAATAACCGATACACACTAAAGGAAGAATACTACTTAGGCGGTTTTAATTCTCAGAGCAAAATATGAATGACTATGAAATGGCGCAACCAGGATCCTCAGAGTGCATATCCATTCATTGCAGCGGATTTAAGTACAGGATTAAAATACAGTTTGGAGTATTGCAGTGTAAGAAAATTATTGGTAAAGTGGAGGGAGTCCAGCCACCAAGATGATTATGAAGGTGGAGAGTATAATGTAGTAAGACTTGCTGAGAGATCTGGGTTAATTCAGTCTTTAGGAAAAAAAAGACTATAGGAGTGTCTTATTGATGTCTTTAGCTGTCAAAGAGATGGTTATAGAAAAGACAGAGCTGGCCTCTACAGGTACACAGTGAAAGGACAAAAGACAGTAGACACAGTTATGTCAATAAAGATTCCAATTAGATTTTAGAAAAATAAATAAATCACAATGTGGCTGGTCAAATACTGGAACAGTTTGCCATGGGGTACTGTGAAACCTCTTGGAGGTTTTCATAAACAGACTACGGTGAAGACCCTGAGCAATCAAGTGGGTCCTGTTTCAATCAAGGGGCTGGACCAGATGACCTCTTAGGGTCCCTTTCAAAAGAAATTATTCCTTAAATTTATAATAGCTGACTTGCACTTCATGGACTATTCAGATAAATTTTAAGCTTTTAAACCTTCAACTTTTCTCTGGAATTGTTGCTACTGTGCAAAGCACATCTAATGGACTAATATTTATTGCTATCCTGCTTTATTTCTTTATTATTTGAGCAATAAACCAGTACACCATTGCCTTGCCCATTGTAATTACCCCCAACCCAGCAGATTATTTTTTATTTTTCAGTTTCAGGAAAGAAAAGTGATGAAACAATATTGATTAGTTAGAAAGTAAAAATAGAATTAGACCTTCAGCACATTTCCTTCCATAAAGAAGTATTTTGGAGGAAGATTTTAGCACCTGAACAAGGATATCTTATGTCCCTGGGATCAGCACTAAATTCTGTTAGCTACATTGCTTTCATAAAACTGTAATATGCATTTGATCTTCCTCCACAAAATCGGAGTCCAAGTGTGTTTTACAGCATATCAAGAATTTTTATTAAAATCAAAATTTTAATATTTTTTTAAAATAAAATATAGAAGTAATAAGGTTATAAATATATATAAAGGTATTGTACCTGGTTTCACTGTCATATGCCATTAGTCAAAGAAAGTCAATCTCTTTCAGGTATTTAAAGAATTCATAGAATTGTAGAATCATAGAATTGTCTAGGTTGGAAGATACCCTTGCGATCATCAAGTCCAACCATCTACCCTACTCTACAAAGTTCTCCCCTACACCATATCCCCCAACACCACATCTAAACGGCTCTTAAACACATCCAGGGATGGTGACTCAACCACCTCCCTGGGCAGTCTATTCCAATGCCCAACCACTCTTTCTGTGAAAAATTCTTTCCTAATGTTCAGTCTAAATCTACCCTGTTGGAGCTTGAAGCCATTCCCTCTTGTTCTGTCATTAATTACTTGTGAGAAGAGACCAGCACCAACCTCTCTACAGTGTCCTTTCAAATAGTTGTAGAGAGTGATGAGGTCTCCCCTCAGCCTCCTCCTCCTCAAACTAAACAGTCCCAGCTCCTTCAACCGCTCTTCATATGACTTGTCTGCTGGGCCCTTCACCAGCTTCGTTGCCCTCCTCTGCACTCACTCCAGCACCTCGATATCTCTCTTGTATTGAGGTGCCCAAAACTGGACACAATACTCAAGGTGTGGCCTCACCAGTGTTGAGTACAGGGGCACAATCACCTCCCTACTTCTGCTGGCCACACTATTTCTAGTACAAGCTAGGATGCCGTTGGCTTTCTTGGCCACCTGGGCACACTGCCGGCTCATATTCAGCCGCTTGTCAATTAGAACCCCCAGGTCTCTTTCTGCCAGGCAGTTTTCCAGCCACACTTCCCCAAGCCTGTAGCGCTGCATGGGGTTATTGTGGCCCAAGTGCAGGACCTGGCACTTGCCCTTGTTGAAACTCATACCATTGATGTTGGCCCAATGATCCAATCTATCTAAGTCTCTCTGTAGAGCTTCCCTATCCTCCTGGGAATCAACACTCCTGCTTAACTTGGTGTCATCTGTGAACTTGCTGATGATGACTATGTCCTTATCGAGATCGTCAATAAAGACATTAAACAGAAATGGTCCCAACACTGAGCCCTGAGGCACACCACTTGTGACCGGCTGCCAGCTGGATTTAAATCCATTGAGCACCACTCTTTGGGACCTTCCAGTCAGCCAGTGCTTGATCCAGTGGATCATATGCTCAGCCAGTTTTTCCACAAGAATTGTATGGGGGACAGTATCAAATGCTTTTTGAAAGTCCGGGTATACATTATCAACAGCCTTTCCCTCGTCCAATATTCTGGTTATCTTGTCATAGAAGGAGATCATGTTTGTCTGGCAAGACCTGCCTTCCATAAACCCATGCTGACTAGGCCTGATCCCCTGGTTGCCCATTATGTGGGTTTTGATGGCACTCAGGATGACCTTCTCCATGACCTTCCCTGGTATCAAGATTAGACTGACAGGCCTAAAGTTACCTGGATCCTCCTTTTTGCCTTTCTTATATTATAATATTTATAGATTACATGTGTATATATTTATACAGGTTTAAGCAGATCAGGACTATATGTCCAGAAAATTTCAATTTTCTATGCTTTTTCTAAACATTTATGTCTTGATTCCTCAGCACTGATTGCCTCTAATTCTCTTTGAACTACTGTTCTCTACTTCAACCTTCATTCTATTGCCTTCAAAGTGTCCAATAGGATTTTATGAAAGCAGCAAGTTAAAAATTTCACTAGATTATACTTTTGTTATAATGCTAATACTTCCATCGTCCCTTGATCTGTTTTCACTAAGCACTACATTACATCACAATTTAGATAAGCAATACAAAAATATAAATTTTTATGATTTTCATTCATTCCTCAGTTTAACATTGAGATATAGTAATGCCATTTCTAGCTCATGCTGATAACTCAATTGCTTACACTGGCATGATGTCAGTGCCAGAGTTTTTCTATGGCTTCATATGGATCATTTTATTTTTCTTGTGGTATTGTTTTATAGCTGTTACTCTCATTTTAAAATGATGAGGCAGTTCCAGTTCCCAGTGCTGCTAACCTCATAGGACCCATGATAACAGATTTGTGTATGTGTTTTCCTGTCTTCTCTAGGTACTTTCTTCCATATTAGCTAGACCTGAACTCATGTTAGCCCTCTATTTTGCCTTCCTGTTGGCTTGTATACTTCATTAAGGTACCTGACTGGAAAAGTTTTTGGCAGATAAATTCAGACGCAAGCCTTGGAATAACTTGAATTAAGGTTCACACTTGTAAATAGTATGAGTATGATCACCATGTGGCTGGAAGAATGGGATAGTGCAGGCAAGCCAAAACTATCCTAGCAAGTGTCACTGACTTAAATTTCTTCCTAATAAACACTTAATGAGCGTATACATGTCACCGTATCTTTAACCTATGTAAAAGACTATGGGCTTTACAAAAACTTTTTTGAAGCACATCCAAAGCATTTCTAGGGCATTATATTCCTGCTACAACTGTCTTACACAAAAGTCTACTGCAGTTCTGGAGGAGAACTGGGAATTTACAAACATTTCTAATGAGCTTGTGAGGATACACAAAGTTGTGTTAATATTGTCCCAGAAATGTTGACATTTTTGGTATCACAATGTCCGGTTATAACTGGCATTAAGAAACCAGATGATCAGATAGAAAAAATACCCAAACTGATAAGGTTCACTCTGAAGATCTGAAGCAGTTCTTTTGGGCAACAAGTCAGCCTTGTCATTTGTGTAAGGAATTTCAAAAGATGCTTATACCACTGACTACCAAAAAGACCTAAGTGGCTCATCACCATCTCTCTTGTTGGAAGAAAGATCTAAGCATTTGGCTGTAATAACTCCAGCACCAGTGATGCTGCTTTGTAGTTTGGGGGTCCTGAGAATCCTTCACCTGACCTGATCCACAGATTACCTCACAACTTAATCTCTGCAATCTTTTAGAGTAATCAGTCTTTCTGTTGGGGTTACCCAATCTGAGGAGTTTTGCAACCCACAATCTCCTCAAGGGATTGCTGTGCTTCTGCAACAGCTCAGTGGCCAAACTCTGCTGTGCAAACCTATGCATATACTTCTTTCAGGCTATACCACAGGAAAACACAACATTTGCTGTTTATAACTGAAAGTCATATCTAGAAACGTGTCATCTGAGTGCAGGGATAAAAGAGGGAAGCATCACTATTTGAAGGACTGAAGTAAAGCAATAGATAGGACCATATTGGTCCAACTATTTTGATTTGAGGGCAAGATGTTTCTCCTAGTGGGTAACGCAGGCATCAGTAAAGTAACCTCATATACTGCCCTGCCATCACCATGGCCAAATGAGCTGACAATATTGATATAAACCTGTGTAAAGATGACCTTAAGGGACCTGTCATGATCGACCTCAATGTATGCAGAGAGCACCTTGGAGAGACTCCTGGAGACTGTGAAGAGTTCAGGGTCACTGTAATGTGCACAGTATTTAGATACTGACATCCAGCTAGTCACACAGACCACATTTTGATCCAAGTTTTAAAGTTTAAGCAACAGTCCCTTACAATTAAAACCATGATTGATAAGGAATATTAATTATTCATGAATAGTAACTGATAAGCAGTATTCATATAATTTAGCAGGAGTGATTTGTTTAACTATACAATCAGTTGAAGCAGGTGTAAAATAGTTGAAAGATTTTAGTATTCTCTTTTCATTTGCCCTCTCCTCTTTTCTTCCAATTTTCTCTGCTGATATTCAGCTGATAAAAACAATGCCACTGAGATACAAATGTAAAGCAAATTACTTTCTGAACATTCAGATTCAACCAGGTCTGCTTTTTTTGTAATGGTAGGTGCCATTACATGGGAAATGCTGAACAAAAATAGGAGATCCTGAACAAACCCGCATGTTTAGGTGAGGATTAGGAGCTGCCCTGGAGGTCAAGATAAACTTTATAGGGTTTCTTATTCTGTCATGGTTCCTGCTTCTTTGAAGCTTATCTTAATGCACTTTTCTGTTGCCATTTCCAAACTTTCACCCTGGAAACTTTTATTTATGAATAACTGAACATGTTGAAATGTCTTCCAATATACATTCTCTCTTTTCAGGTCTCTTTAATGGATATGAAGAGAAGGCCAAGCAGGGGAGAAATCAGATCTGATCCTCAAAAGACACTGTTCATAGAAATCTGCCTTCTGAACAAAAATGTCCATTCTGGGTTATTCATTTCTGTAACAGAAAAGAACACTGTATAAGAATCTGTCTGATTAATCAGTTTTATCCAGCTATTTTCAGCTACAAAGGACACCGAGATAATTCAGAACACATTGTTATTCAATAAACATTTCAATAGCAATATTGAAACGAATCTTTTCCACCATTTCCCTTCCATTGTTTTTGTTAGTATTCCTTAGTATTTCAACTTCTTCCTAACAATCTAGTTGAATTTTTCTGTATACTTAGTAGGAGTGAGGTGATTAAATTGAGTAACAGATGTAAAGAGTAATTTCTGAGATAGTTCAAAAGATAATTCACTTGAAAGGGGAGACCTTTGAGCTAGTATTCCCAGATTAAACACTGACAGAGATGCATTCCTGAGAAGTTCTTTACATGAGACACAAACATAAACAGAAAGATTTTGGTGGAAGAACTCTGTATTTTCATTTGCCTTCTGGTACTGCATTCATTTTAAATTTTGTCTTGGTTGTGAAAAATATCATCACTTAAAATTTGTCATTGCTCAAAAGCTATTCTCGGTTCTCTCCTAAGCAAGCTGATGTAATCCTGTTGAGTGAGTTGGCAAGCAAATTCACATTTATGTTTAGAGTGGTACAAAAGGGAGTGACACTGCCTAATAGAAGCAAACTATAACCCAAGCAACGATTTCCAACTACCCAGTCAAAAAAGCCAGAAAGCCCTAGGCGATATTTTTAAACCCCAAATTTATGCTAATAATACAAAGCACCATTACAATACTAAAAGATTGCCATTGTATTAGTATTTAAAATTATTAATTATTCATATTCTTATTTTCCCATTATTATCTTTAAAAAAGTATTTTAAAAAAATCTAGATAAGGAAGCCTAAAAACACTGAAAATGTGAATTACCCAATACCACCTGTCTGAAAAGTATGATGTCCAATGGCAAGTGAATGTCTCTCTACTCCATGGCTTTTGGTGCTTATATTAAATGAGATGAAGTGCTCAAAGGAGAGAGGCAATTCCAGAGGTGATAAAGAAAGCCCAGAAGACTATCTTAGACCAGCTGTCTAATTTTAAATGCTGTGGTTTGGTCAGATGAATCCCAGGCTTATGTTAGTGATTTACTGGGAGTCAAGACTATTAGCTCCTTAGTACTTCAGAACAGAGAATAGTATCATGATTCTTCTATATTCCCGATTTAATAATGTAATGGGAATTTTGAGTGCACACAAAATACAGTGTTACAGCAGATTGGACATTTTGGAGTTTGAGACAAGACATTTTCTCTTCAAGTGAATGAGCTGTATGAAACAGACTGTTATGATGCTTTTAAAAATAAACAATATTGTGCAATCACATGAAATCTTTTTTAGATCTGCAGTTTAGGCAATGACAACTTGACAACCTCCTGTTTATTTTTATCTTATATCTACTAAGGCCAGACTGCTCATGATATTAAGTGTTCAAGGACGTACACAAAATTTCTAAAGGAAAATGGTATCCTTTAAAAAAACTTCCTATCTCTCCATTCTACAGATTAATCACATTAGCTTTTAATACAAATTCTTAAATATTGATAAAAATATAATATGTTCATTACTGAAGACATTTTCTAAAAATTATGTTTTAGAAAATTCATATAGTTTTGTAGGTATTTATATGTGCCACATAATATTTAAGGACAGAATTATGTAAAGAACTAGACTGGCTGTGCCCCATAGCATTTTAGAAACCTCGGAGAATGTCAACCAACGGATTGAAAACAATTTTAAATTGATTTGGTTTTTCAACCATCCTCCACATTTTTTAAAAAAGGCTATTAAAATTAATAACTTTTCAGAATAACTTTGTAAATGGAAACTAGAAATTTCAAATTAAAGGACAGAAAGTAGGTGGTCAGCTTTCTACATTTTCAAATGCCATTTAGAGAAAGCAAAAACTATCTAGTAAGTGGACTATTGAGATTTTAATTAAGCAGTAAGTTCTAATACTTCGTTTTACAGCTAAGGTGTGTTCACTCTATATTTGTCTAATTACTGATGGATCTCAGTTTTTCCCTATAACACAAAATTTTGATTTGTGAAGCAGCAGAAATTAAAATGTAAAAATTTTCACTGAACACTTGCATTTCTAAAAGATTACCCACTACTGATCTGTGACTTTCTGTCGACTCAGAAAATTGTTTCAGAAATTCAATGGCAGGGTTATAGTCTAACATTCCATTCCAAATTCATCACTCAGTCTATTGCACTAAGTGTTGTCAGGATGATATAAACATCTGCGAGGAGAGGAGGGATTAAAGAGGAAAGAAAAGATGAAGAAAGTAAGACAATAAAGCTACAGAGGTTGCAAAGCTTTCAAGAACACCTTGTAGCAGTGTTTAGTTTGTGATTCAATTCTCTTTTCAGTATCACAGAATCACAGAATCACAGAATCACAGAATTTTCAGAGTTGGAAGGGACCTCTAGAGATCATCTAGTCCAACTCGCCTGCTAAAGCAGGATTGCCAGAGCACATTACTCAGGACTGCATCCAGGCGGGTCTTGAAAATCTCCAGAGAAGGGGACTCCACAGCCTCCCTGGGCAGCCTGTGCCAGTGCTCTGTCACCCTCACCGTAAAGAAGTGTTTCCGTGTATTTGAACGGAACTTCCTACATTCTCACTTGTGCCCATTACCCCTCGTCCTGTCACTGGGAACCATTGAAAAGAGCCTGGCTCCTGGTGCCTAGCATTCTTCCTCCCCAGGTGCAGGACCTTGCACTTGCTTTTGTTGAACCTCATTAGGTTCTTCTCTGCCCAGCTCTCCAGCCTGTCCAGGTCACGCTGGATGGCAGCACAGCCCTCTGGGGTGTCAGCCACCCCACCCAGTTTGGTATCATCAGCAAACTTGCTGAGGATACACTCTGTCCCCTCATCCAGGTCATTAATGAATATATTAAACAAAATTGGACCAAGTATTGACCCCTGGGGGACACCACTGCTTACAGGCCTCCAACTAGACTCCGTGCCGCTGATCACAACAACCCTCTGAGTTCTGTCCCGCAGCCAACTCTCAATCCACCTCACTGTCACCTCATCTAGCCCATACTTCCTCAGCTTCCTAATGAGGATGTCATGGGAGACAGTGTCAAAAGCCTTGCTAAAGTCAAGGTAGATGACATCTACGACTCTCCCCTCATCCAGCCATCCAGTTATGACATCAAAGAAAGCTATCAGATTGGTCAAGCACGATCTACCCTTGGTAAATCAATGTTGACCACTTCCAATAACTTCCTGTTCCTCAACGTGTTTGGAGATGACATCCAGAATGAGTCACTCCATTACCTTCCCAGGGACAGAGGTGAGACTAACTGGTCTGTAGTTCCCTGGGTCCTCCTTCTTGCCTTTTTTGCCTACTTCTTTTTTTTTTTTTTTTTTTTTTTTGCTATAAAATATCTTTCTTCATAAGTAAAAGTGAAGATAGGTAAAAAAAGAGGCTTTACCTATGTTGTCCCTAAACTCAGTGTCATCCGCCTAGCAAATTAGTTTCTCTTACTGACTTTGTCTTGTTCTGGACTATCTTCAGCGTATGAACCCTACAGGCTATGAACTGAGCTGCGCCTAGCTCTTCTCTCAGCAACCCACAGAAGGGTTGATTGTATCCTTGTGGTTTCAGCTTTCAGTCCCCCCTCTTGCCCCACCCCTCTTTTCCCCTTTTTTTTTCTTTTTTTTTTTTTTTTGAAGTAAATCACTTCAAAGTGATACACTTCAGAGTGTCCAAAAGAATGTAGTAGTTTGACCTTTCCATGTTTTGTTGCTGTCCTTGCTCATGGTTCCCATAATATGATCATCTGCCCTTGTCTTTTTCAAGATTACTGGTCACTGGTGATCAGAATCACTGAAGATATTATTTAGACTTTGGGGATTTTTTATAGATTTTTCAGTAAAGAACTATTTGGTGGTGCATATAAATGGTACTGATGTTCTTGTAGACAGGTGTCTATTGCTTTGGCTTTCATGCTCCCAGCAATATTTGAGCCTTTGCAGAAATGTGTGTTATTTCCATCTCCATGCTGTACAGAGCTAGAAATATTTTTTCTCTTCATATCTCATCTCATTTTAAATGCACTGCCCAGAAGTGCAAGAGACGATATTTGTAGGATGCATTTGTAAAGCCAGCATTTAGAGTTTAAAAACCTGTTTACTTTCAGAAATATAGCCTTTCTTGGTGTCAACATGCTTTTTAAAACCAGGACAAATAGAAAAAAGACAGTTTACACATAAAATACATAAGAAAATACAGAACGAGATAAAGGACTGTGAATGCCATATTCAGTGTAAATTGAGGGAAAGTTATAGTATTCCATTATTAGAGGTCTAGTGGTTGAATAAAAACTGATCTTTTTCTAGTAGCTACTCCTTTGAACATTATTGTACAAATTCTCAACAGCTAAGAAATGTTAGAGCTCTCCTCAAGCCAAAAGTTTTACATCCACTAAAGATCTCTTCCTACCTGTTATGTACAAAACCCACTGAGTCAACTGTGCCTTGTGAGATTTTTCTTTTCCGTTAATGGATTTTGAGCATTCACATTGTTGCATACATATCTCTTACAGAGGTCCCCAGAGATGACCATCATTTCTTAAAGATGAGATTCTGCCACCTGTTATCACTTATAGGATATGAGTTTTGGGAATCTGTAGATGAGAGTTATCCATGCCTTTAAACTGAGTATATCCACTCTTAGGTGATGTTAATTTTATAGTATTGGAAAACATTACTTAGCCTGCTGTGAGGAGGTCTGGGGAAGGAAAAACAAAAGAAAACAAAACAAAAGCTAAAAACCTAGCTGCCTTGCAGCCCTAAAACCCTAAAAACCCTGCAGGCATCTTCACATCTCATTTAAGGTGTTCCTGTCCTGTAAGAAAAGGATCAGACACTACTGGAAATTTTCATTGTCTTCCTGCTTTTGAGCAACTTCAGGATGCATCTACGGGCAAGAGTTTGCATTGCTGAAACTTTAAATGAACCAGATCTGAAGCTGTTAACCCTTCCCATGTTATGGTTAACAGGCAGTAGTACAAATAGATTTCTGCAACTCTGCAGCATGTTTTGAAGTGGTCCAATCTTAGACTTTTTCAGAAACACAATTTCTATAAGTCTTCCCAGTATATCTTTAGTTCTGGGTAAGAACAAGTTTTTGAGATGGGCCTTCTGTGGGGAAAAAAAAAAAAAAAACAAAAGGTTGCTTAAGCTCTGGTAAGCAGAGAATAAAAGAATTAGGTGATTCGCTTATGGTGACATCTGAATGAAGTAATTTCCTATAAATATGCTTGGAAAGTGGAAAGATCAAGACAGTGAAATGGGAAAGCAAATTCTGTGCAGAAGTATATATGCTGTAACCCCCAAAGGTTCTGTGGGCACAGGCGACAAATTTAATTGTTGCTTGTGGCACAAATACTCTGCCAATCTCTGTGACATCTTAGAAATGGTATTTGAAGACTGTGTTTTCATCACAATTTTTGCTTTCTTTATCTCCCAAGTAGTGTATCATTTTAATGACTAAAATGAATGAGAAAGTTCTTTGTATATTCTTCTTCAATAAAAAGTAGGCTAGAGCTTTTAATAAATGTAGTTTTTATTTTTACTTTCAAGTGTAGATGCCAAAGCAAGTTTTATGGGAATTGACAGATACCTTCTGGAAGGCTGTTATTCAGGGCATTACAAAGCCTTTCTAACAAATAAAATCCCTTTCAGATAGATTTAACTGAAAATTATCAAGCTGTTTGGTCTTTAATGAATTAGATGTTTATTAAGTGGAATAAATTAAATTATTTGCATCAATTTAAATACCTATGTACCACTAACTGACAGATCTGAATTACTAATGATTCACAAAAGGGAAAATTGTTATTAGTGATAAGAGGATCACTTTTCAATAATCTTTTAAATTATTCAGAGAAATAATACCCTGAGCATTTTAATATGTAACATGGATTTGCAAAAACATTTATCTCAACATTTTTGTTCAAATGAGTGAAAATATCCTAAGCAACAAGCAGAAAAGCATTATTAGATACACATATAAATATATGTACAATGAAATACAATGCTGGCTTCATAAACTTATGACTTTACACAAGACTAGCTTTGCTTTTTGAAAAATTCATCCTCAACATCTGATGGAAATAAAGACACATTTTTCCCCATTTAGGAATAACCTCATTATAATGAATAGTAAGCGCAGAGAATATGATAAAACTTTCTATCATTACACTACAAATGGGACTTATTTTCCCTCATTAAAGCTGGTTTCAAACCAGATGAAAGAGTAGGGTAGCTATAAAATGTAACAAAACTTTAATATCCCTATCAGGTGAAAAATATTAGTTGGGGAGTGTCATGAATAAATATGAACTTATGTTTATAGAACAAGGCAAAAATGATATTTTCATTCTGTAAAAAAGCATATGTTAGGTATAAAAATATTCAGATATAATGTCTTCTAGTAAATTGGGAGTGTAAAGTGAGTCTAAATCTGAGTTTAAAATAAAAAGCTAAATTCTACTCGCAACTAACTAAGTATACATATAGCATTTCTGTAAACCGCTATTAAAAGGGCATTTTTTTCTCCCATACTGCTTCAAACCTCGTTCTTCTCTCATCTTGGTGCTCGTCGGACTGTTTCTCACACTTTTTTTCTTCAATCCTCACTGTCGTGCAGCTTTTTACCCTTTCTTACATACCCTTTCCCCAAGGTGCCCCCACGGTGGCTGCGGGGCTCAGCTCTGCCCTGTGGGGGGTCAGTCAGAACCGGCTGGAACCGGCTGTGACCGGCCGGGGCAGCCCCGGCCTCTCCTCACAGAGGCCGCCATGCAGCCCTCCCCCCCTGCCCTCTGTTGCCAACACCTTGCCACCTACGCTCAATACATACGCAAAGGCTGAAACATACAGCACGTTTTGTCATGAGATATGTAACCATTTTGAGGCAGTAGATAAATGTTTGCAAATATGCCATCTACCTTTTCCTCTTCCTCCACTCTCCCCCCAGCTCACTGTGCCTTCAGATGTCATTTCAGTCAGGAGACAAAGTGGGCCAAAAGCAGAAGTTGCCCAATGGTTCCCACTGGGGCTTGGTTCCGTAACTCACCACCACAACAACCCTCAGACTGTTGAAACATCACCCAGCGTCTCTTCCACTCCTTTTTCTCACTAGGAAGGAAGGATTTTGTTACATTTAAAGAGATACCAAGAACAAGTATCATGAATTACCTAAAAACATTCTCCCCAAAATGTTGTCTGTTTGCTTTGGCCCTCTGCTTGAAGTCAGATCAAAGAACAGGCTGAACCTCATTTTAGCTGGAGAAGACAGTGAAATAGCACTGTGCACAGATTTGGATTCCTCTGGGGCTGTGTGTAAAGAGTCTGCGAACCAGCTGTTCTACATAAGTGGGAACTAAAAATAATAGAGACTTAACATACTTTTGCTAACATTTAATTTGCAGTATATCATAAGGATCACTTTCTTTAATTGGAAGCTTAACAAAAGAGTTCATAATAATTTGCTGCTGCCAAATAATACCCAGATTGCTGTTAAAGTCAGTGCAACTCTGAAAAATTAATGGATGACTTTAAAGCATTCTTTTGATTCTTCATGTATTTGTGTTCATAAATCCTTGATGATCACAAATATTCACTGCCATTCTATTGAATTATATTATTTTGTATTTATACAGATGAATGAATTAGCTACAAACCAAAAGATAATTCACACAGCTCAAACTATTTAAAAGGATATAAATGGTTTGATTAATCTCCAAAGACAAGACAGTGGAAAATAAGGTTCAATTCTTCCACACACAGTGGAGTACTGTCAAGTTACAGTACGTAAGAGGATGATATTTTGCAATGTGTGATACTTTAATCCTATATTTTCGATTTCCATCTGTTGTTATATCTTATTATCTTAGAATTAAATTTCTATAGGAAATACTGTAACTCCATACTCACGGTAATGTCTTCCCTTCCCTGCAGGATATGCTATAACAGGAAGCATCTTTCCCAGCACTGATTGGTTTCTTTAAGAATCTCTTTAGTTTGTGACAAAATGTGTCCACTTGTTCTTGAGTTCTTAGCAGATATATTTTATCTAAGTTTCAAAATATCATCTTCTCTCTGGCTTCAGGGAACATAGGGAGAATCTTCCTTTTCAAGTAAATATTTGTGGTGTACATTTCTTTTAAAATTTCACACTATTTCTGTAGTTCTGTAGTATGGAAAGCCAGAAGTAAATATGATTAATGAAAAATCTCAATAGTTTAGAAGTATTCAGCTGTACCCACTGCCTGGTTTTTGAAATGCAAATGTTTCTTAAACGGGCTGGAAAACAATTATATTTTCCTACAATTTGGGAGACTGAATCTATTAAAATTTTTATTAAAGTAAAGACTTTGGATCAGGTTCTGATATAAGTCCTGTTAATAACTACAAGTGTAGCTAAAAATAGGATCTGTTTTCTCCTGTTTTCTTAACAGACTCAGAGGCAGTAAAACACAATTTACAAAGTATTCTTATCTCTGGGATTTTTTTTTTGCAGATGCCTCTATAGGCTTAACGTAATTTTGATTCTTTGCCTCACAAATATATTCAGATGGTTATTTCAGAAGTTCACTCTCCAGATGATCTGAAACCTTATATAATATCTGGTCTAAATTTATTCATAGCCTTTTATCATGTACTAATATTATTCTTAAAATTAAAGGAATTTTCTTGCCTTGATGTATACCCTCTCAATGTAGTTATAAAAAGTCATTATACCCCCTCTTAACCTTCTCCAGCTAGACTAAACAAACAGAGATGTCCTTAATCTTTTCTTTTTAAGGTAAATATTCCATTCCTTTAATCATATCTCTTCTCTTAACCTGATTCAATTTAAATTAACCATTCCTGAGAGAATTGATTAGAGATGTACACAATATTCTGGATGAAGCCTTGCTGATGTCTTGTGTAGTGGCATTTACCTTCTCCTTTCTCTTAGAAGAGTGCGTCACTTGATACATCCTACAAGAGCAGCAGCCTTTTTTCATAACTACATCACTGTGGCAGTTCATACTCAACTCCAACAAGTGTACCCAGATATTTTTACCCATTTCATCACATCAGATTGACAAAGTCCTTTTCGTAGCAAATATTTATTATTAATTCTTGAAAGTATGCCTCTGAACTTTGCGGTCTTAAATCACATTCCATTTGTGTGATTTCTCTCCTTAGGTTGATCAAATCCTCTTGACGCAGTCCCAGCACCTTGTTGCTTAGCTTTTTCTTAAGCATATACATAGTTTTCATCTCAGTGTCATAAACAAATATAGTGTATATGATCAGTCCCAGCACTGATGCTCGAGAGGTATCTGTACTGATTTCTCTCCAGCCTATCTAGCTGTTTGAGTATAGCTGGGGACAGTCTCCCTCCTAACAAGCTTCATTCTCACCTCGTGTTAATCACTGTCATCATCATGTTCAATACTAATTTTCCTTCAAGATATCTTATCAAATGTTTAGCTTGAATCTGAATAGAGTGGCTTTATTTTATTAGCCTCTCTAGGAAGCCAGTTATCTAAAAAGATATTAAGTTAGTCTGACACAATCTGTATGAGATAAAACCATGTTGTAATGTAAGTTCCATTTACCTCTATGCCCCTAATTAGTTCTTGTTCAAAATCTGCTCTAGTGCTTTGCATAACATTATAATCAAACTAGCTGCTTGAATGATGTTCTTTCCCCACTGCTTTTTGTCTTGATACTACATTTTTTTCTTCTCCAAATTTACTACTACCAGATTTACAGATTAATTTTAAATGGCTCCAACAAGATTTGCAATACCATGTGCTAATTCATTCTGTTAACTTGAATAGATGTTATCAAGCTCTAATTCTTTCACACTTAGAAATAACAATTTTGCTTCTAACTTTCATAATGTAATTTGTATCATAGTCTTCTGATTTGCAGTAGATAATGTATATTACCCTCACAATGACCCTCAAATTAAAAAAAAAACAAACAACAAAAACCAAACACCCCCCCCCACACACACAAAAAAAAAAAAAAACAACAACCAAAACCACCAACAGTAGGGTCAGTTAAAAATTTTGGCCATTTCTAGATCTTCTTTGCTGACTTCTTATTCCAGGCATACAGAAGCCTCCTTCTTTTCTAGTTTGCCCTCTTTATTTATATAAAGAGTAATGTATAAATGTTAGTGTGCAAAAATTTTTATGTTTTTGTTTCTAATGCTAGGGTAAGGCCTTCAAAGTATTTAGTCTTTACCTCTTTAACCTCTGAAACATTGTCTTTCTCCTAATGAATCCCTTTTCTCCATTCTTTTTTTCTCCATTCTTCTTCAGGAATCCCTTTTACCCTTACTTTTTGTCTCTATTCTTCTTATTAAATAATTTTTCACATGATTATTCATATTGAAAAGCCTTTTCATACAAGTATTTAGTTTTATCTTTGAATATATGCTCTAATTGTGTCGGCACATTTTACTTAAAAGTAAAGTAAGAATTCCTCCAGGTGTTCTCTGAATTCAATTCTTTCATTTTCCCAAACCAATCAGCCTAAATAATTTATTTGCCCAGCATCCTAAAGTTTGACTTTCGAAAATATCAAGGATTGTTTATAGACTTATTTTTGTCTATCTTGCAGTTTAACATCAATTGAATCAATCATATTTAATTTACTGCAAGGCTGCTGTTCTTATGAACAGATTCATTGTGACGGTATGATTGTCCAATTATAGCTTAGTATTACATTGTTAACTGAATTCCTCACTTTCTTCTTAGTTGTGTCATTTGTACAACTGTACAATTTGTTTATGTCTCTCTATCACAGCTGCAATGAAGAGATGAAACTCTTGAATTTTTGTAGTATTGGTCCATTTATCTTCCATGCCACTTAATTTTTAGCTTGCTCTATAGCAGGGCAGTTCTGAATTGTTCCAACAAGCTGTCGCTGGGATCTCAAAGGATAACCCACTCCAAAAGGATCTCCCAAAGGCACTGTATATCATTTGAATTCTACACTGCACAGGCCTTTAACACTTAGCCCATTCTCAAACAATGCATATATATTCCACCCTCAGACAACTATGCGTGATGTATATTAATTCATACTCTTATTTCAGTTTCATTCTAAAAAGACAACATTCCCATGGGTAGCCAGCTTTCCCTGGAGAGAACTTGCCTTAAATGAGCAAGACAGTCTGGGGTTAATATAGATGCACTTTAGGATTCATTCCTTTAGATTTTTTTCTTTAAATAAAATTGTTAAAACAAAAAATGTTATTTTTTTGGTGAAAAGAACAATGTCAGAGTAGTCTTTTCTTTTTCTCACAACCTAGATATAAAACTCCCACAAGATATTGAGTGTATAAAATAAAAAGGGCATTTTTATCCTACCTTTTGATAGACTAAAATAATATTAAAATCAAAAGTGACTTCAGTCACTGAAGACCTCAAGCAGGAAATTCTTCAAAATATATAAAAAGAAATGAGGTTTCTTCAGCAGATAAAATCATAGAATCATAGAATTGTTTAGGTTGGAAAAGACTTTTAAGATCATTGAGTCCAACTGTTAACCTAACCCTACCAAAACCACCAATAAACCACGTCCCTAAGCACCACATCTACCCGTCTTTTAAATACCTCCGGGGATGGTGACTCAACCACATCTCTGGGCAGCCTGTTCCAATGTTTGATCACGTTTTTGGTGAAGAAATTTTTTCATAGTAAACATCATAAACCTCCCTTGGTGCAACTTGAGGCCATTTCCTCTTGTCCTACTGCCTGTTACTAGCAAGAAGAGATCAACCCCCACCTTTCTACAACCTCCTTTCAGGTAGCGTAGAGAGCGATAAGGTCTCGCCTGAGCCTCCTTTTCTTCAGACTAAACAACCCCAATTCCTTCAGCCGCTACTCATAAGACTTGTTCTCTAGACTCCTCACCAGCTTCATTGCTCTTCTTTGGACATGCTCCAGCACCTCAGTGTCTTTCTTGCAGTGAAGGGCCCCAAACTGGACACAGCATTCAAGGTGCGGCCTCACCAGTGCTGAGCACAGGGGGATAATCACTTCCCTAGTCCTTCTGGCCACATTATTTCTGATACAAGCCAGGATGCTCTTGACCTTCTTGGCCACCTGGGCACACTGCTGGCTCATATTCAGCCGGCTGTTGACCATCACCCCTAGGTCCTTTTCTGGGGGGTAGCTTTCCAGTCACTCTTCCCCAAACCTGTAATGCTGCATGGGTTTTTTGTGATGCAAGTGCAGGACCTGGCACTTGGCCTCCTACCATTGGCCTTGGCCCATCGATCCAGCCTGTCCAGCTGCAGTCACAAAAATTAGGTAGGAACAACAGAGTCATGGAATCATAGGATAACTCAGGCTGAAAGAGACCTAAAGAGGTCCTAGAGGCTCTGATCCAGCCTCTTGCTCAAAGTAGGTTGCTTAGCGATTTTTCCAGGAGGGTCTTGAATGCTTCCAAGTATGTACTCCAAGTAACCTACTCCACTGCTGGGCTGTTGTCTTGGTGAGTAAACTATTCCTTATATTTAATTTTAACCTCTTTTATTTCAACATATGTCCACTGTGCTTCATCATCCTACCATGTACCTCTGTGGAGAGCCTGGCTGTGTCTCTTCAGTAAACTCCCCACAGGTACAGGCAGATGGCTGTTAGGTGCCCCTGAAGCCATCTCTGCACAGGCTGAAGAAGCCCAGCTCCCTCCACTTCTAACAGAATAACTGCCACCATCCTCGTGGCATTCTCTGAGCTCACTCCAGTTTATCCAAATCCCCATCCTTCCAGTAATGGAAATCCAAAACTCGATGCAATATTCCAGGTGTGGTCTAACAGGTGGAACTGTACAATGTGATTCATGAATACAACTTCACTAAGAGTTAATTTATATAAAGTATCCTTTTCTTTCTGGCAAGTATTGTTGAGACTTTAGTAAGAAATGTAAAGTTACCCTTTTTTTTTTAATAACTATATTTTTCATAGTTTCGAATCCAGGTTCTTCTAATGTCAGGGAAAAAAATGAAAACAACTTTCTAGTAACTATAGATAGGACACCAAACTCTTCATTGAAAAATCAGGCATGGGTAATATCCTGGTTTGAGGTAAAAACAGGACCAATTCTATTCAATAACTTCACTTTTTAGCTAAGGCTCTTCTAACTACTGAAAATAACAGCGTATTGTACAGACACTGTTCACTCTCAGAGTGATAAGACCTATATTTGTAGGTGATGCCCAGGCATGGTATGCAGAGAGGCTCTTGCTTATACTTACTGCTATAACGCCCCAGGGCAGCTAACTTTCTTACTTGCTCCATTGGAGGGTCAGAAGCAGAAAATCATAGAGGGGTCCCACCTGCAGGGAGGAGCGGACAGGACAGGTGACCCAAAACTGACCAACAGGGTGTTCCATCCCATTTGCCTCAGGCTCAGTATAAAAGCTGAGGGATCAAAAGGTCAGCCCTCTTTCTTCAATGGGCAGCATCTGAGGAGGACTCTGTCTGTTTGTCTGCCTTTGATCCTGATCCTGAATCCAGATCCGGAATCCAGTTCCTGTCTGTCACTGAATCCAGTCTGGGACTTCCCCAGTGTTGGTCGGTGATGTGATTGTCATCCTGGGAACTGGATATGGTTTTGTATATATTTAATTATTTTTTTAAAATTTTGTTACTAATATTTCATTGAAGTAGTTTAGTTTCTTCTAAACTCATAAGTCTCTCTTTCTATCTCTCCTGCCTCTCTGAAGAGATGTAGGGGACAGCATCTGTTGTTCCAGCCAGTGGCCAGTTCGGCCCAAACCACGACAGCTAAAGAACCCGACACTGATAACAGTGAAGAGGAGAGAAAATATGAAACCAGAAATCTTTCCGAAGTATTTCATATTCATGTATCCTGATAATTTAAAAATTTCATCATGTATTTGGCAGAAAAAAAGTTTGACCTGTGTCACGAATATTTGTCCTAAATTCTTGTATAAAAAAATTCAGTGAGTTTGTACAAAATCTTGAACAAATATTTGTGTCTTTCTGACCTGAGAATGAAAGTTCAACGGAATTTGATTTGTTTTGAGCCAGAACAATACAGTGTTTAGTAACTAGATATTATTAATGGGATTTAAATGTGACTTAATATAAAATTCCAGATATAAAATTAACTTCTAAGAAATTTAAGAGTTTATCTCCTTTCAGAATAAACAATACAACTGACTCCAGGCTTACTAGATACATAGATTTTTGTGTTGCAATGTGCCATGTAAAACCTTCATTATAGTTCATTCAGTTTTTGTGATATTCTGTATCCTCAGTGGAACACTTCCACAAATTCCATCAAGCAATTCAGATCTGGAATTTTACTTTGATCTTTTCATGTAATACACATGACAACACATATTATTTCCAGAATATGAGCATACAGTTTTACCCAGCATTATTTGCATATAAGCCTGCTACACAGGCTTGAGCTGAGGGTTTTCTGAACAGAAGACATTAATAATATTTTTGCTGGTTCATAGCTACACCATTATTTTATTACCTCAAACTCTGCATAAACTTTAAATAGAATGATTAAAAAAAAAAAAAAAAAAAGCCCTAGCTTCAGCAGTTGCCTGTGACACCAGTACCTGCTCATTTTGTTTCTTTTACCATTTTTTTAGGATGGAAGCAGGGACCTTCTTCTTACACAAGCCCTGAAACCAGGTTTGCAACTCCTTGCAAGGTCATTGTAGAACACAAAGGAATTCAGAAATTCAGAGTGGTTTTGTGTTTCAGGTAGTAATATATTGATCTGCTTGGTTTCCTATTTACAGTCACCATTAAAAACCTGTGTAATTTTCATAAAACCCTAGAACAAGAATTCATTAAAGTATTTAAAATGTTCAGTATTCAGTAAGTTTTTCATTTTGCAATATCCCTTATTTAATTTTAGCTTAGACGTTAAGAGTTTTTCTAAAGAAAGCTTCTCATTTGACAGTCTTTTAAGTGGTAATAAAGATGGTAATAACTTCTCTTTTTGTGAAAATGAGAAAATGTTATAGCACAAAATCTTACAATATAGGTGTCAAAAGGTCATCTAGTTCCTGCCCTGAGGCAGCATCAGTTCTACCCAATGGTTAACTGAGAAGGTCAAAAGCTGTTTTTATTGCTGTCCTCATTGAAGTCAGATCTTCCTTCACTCAAGATGGAACAAGACAAATTACATAAAAGGATGGAGAAAAGAATGGCACGCACAACAGGCAGTATGAACTGCTCCTTTAAGACCCTCCAAACTCGTAGAAACACCAGGCTATTTAAGAGACTGCTTTTTAGCTGCTCTTTCCCTGTGGCTCACAGCAGAGCTGTGATAAAGATAACCTTGGTTCACTAAACTGACTTTCTTTATCAAAGGCAAAAAAGACAGAGATAGGGAAGAAGAAAACAATAAGGTAGACAAAGAAAGCACATAAATGTTTGTAACATTATGCAGCCAATTTTTACACTCTAGATTATGTCCAAGATCTTGCCAAAGCCAGTGAAGATAGCAACATAGTATGAATAGGGCACCTTTGCTCTTATTCAGAATGTTTGATACTAAAGATCAAACAATTGAGGTGGTTGAGTGAGTGGAGATTGAAAGGACTGAAGTTTGCTGCCAGATTTCCCCATGAAGACACTTTTAAGACTTCATAAAAGAACAATAGATGAAAAAGCTCAGCAGCTATTGAAAGTGCGTTCTGGGGAAGTTTTTTAATGTATCACTTTAGGTGCATTGATTTTTGCTCCCCTATTTCTCCAATTTATGATACATGGCTTCAGCTTAGCCCTTTTATATTTAATCAGATTTTTTAAAAATTATTCTCATTGACACTAGTTCAGTCTTCTTCTTTGACTATTACAATTTCTTTCAATAAGCAAAGTTAGGTTTTTGTTATTGTGACTTTTGTAATTCTCATCTTTAATTTACTTTTAGAAACATTCACATAGGGATATTCATATCTTGTAAAAGCAGATAGATTTTATTTTTGTTGTGTTACACTAAGTAAAATGAAAAAGGATAGAGAGACTTAGCTTGAGATGTAAATGAGAAACTATCAGTGACAAATTAACATTAAGAAAAAATGGAGAAATGCTGTGTGTATTCAGTAAATCGTGTGAAGCAGTGTATAAGCCTCTGGGTCAAGATCAGAGGGGTTGTCTCCAAGGGGAATCTTACAGTAGGTGTCTGCTACCAACCTCCAAACCAAGATGATAAAGCCAACAAAGCAGTATTTGGGTCACTTAAGCAAGTTTTAGGTCAACAAAGCCCCTGTTCTCATGGGTGACTTAAACTACCCAGACATTTGTTGAAAGAAAAATACAGTAGCTCACATATAATCCATCAAGTTCCTGGAGCGCATAGAACACTGCTTTCTCATACAAATGTTAGATGTGCCAACCAGGAATGAGACACTGCTGGACTTGCTGCTCATAAACAAAGAAAACCTGCTTTGAAATATCTTGGTTAGTGAAAGCCTTGGCTGCAGTGATCACAATATTGTGCAGTATGGGACCCTGCTGAGCACACTGAAGGTGTTTGCAAAGACAAAGGTTTTAGATTTTAGAGGAGTAAACCAGCTTGCTCAGAGCTCAGTTGGGAGAGATTCTGTGGACAGCTTCCATGAAGGCTAAAGGAACTAGTGAGTGCTGGGAGTTTTTCTAGAACACTCTCCTGGAAGCACAAAAGCAGTCCATCCCCTTTAAAGGTAAGGAAAGTAGGCAGAGCAAGAGACCCCCTTGGCTTCACTGCAAGCTTCTGAGTCTGCTTAAAACCAAGAGAAGCATACCAGAGATGGAAAAGCAGATGAATACCCATTGAGAACTACAAGGGCATTGCCAGGGTATACAGAGATGCAGTTAGAAAAGCAAAAGTTCAGCTCAAATTTAAATTAGCCAGAGATATCAAAAACTACAAGAAAGGGTTATTTAGGTACATAAACAGCAAGCAGAAACAGAAGGAAAATACAGCAGTGGTCAACAGCTCAATGTCCAGATGGAGACCAGTGACAAGTGGTGTCCCTCAAGAGTCTGTACTGGGACCAGTATGGTTGACCGTTAATGACAAAGACAGTGGGATTGAGTGCACCCTCAGCAAGTTTGTGGATGACATCAACCTGAGGAATGGGATGCCATCCAGAGGGACCTGGGCCTGTATGAAGCTCATGAGGTTCAACAAGGCCAAGCGCAGAGTCTTGCATCTGGGTCAAGGCAATGCCCACTATCAATATAGGCTGGGGAATGAAGGGATTGAGAGCAGCACTGCTGAGAAGGACTTGGGGGTATTGTTGGATGAAAAGCTGGACAATGTGCACTCGCAACCCAAAAGGCCAACCGTATCCTGAGCTGCATCAAAAGAAAAATGGCCAGCAGGTCAAGGGAGGTGATTCTCCATCTCTACTCTGCTCTGGTGAGACCCCACCTGGAGTATTGCATCCATCTTTGCAGCCCTGAGAACAGGAAAGACATGGACCTGCTGGAGCAGATCCAGAGGAAGGCCACAAAAATGATCAGAGGGCTGGGACACCTCACCTATGAGGACACGCTGAAAGAGTTGGGGTTGTTCAGCCTGGAGAAATGAAGGCTCCAGGGATATGTTATTGCAGCCTTTCAGTGCTTAAAGGGGGCTTACAGGAAACATGGAGATAAACTTTTTAGCACGGCCTGTTGTGATATGAAAAGGGGCAATGGCTTTAAACTAAAAGATGGAAGATTTACACTAGATATAAGAAATTTTTTACAATGAGTGTAGTGAAATACTGGAACAAGTTGTCCACAGAGGTGGTAGATACCCCATCCCTGGAAACATTCAAGGTCAGGTTGGACAGGGCTCTGAGCAACCTGATCTAGTTGAAGATGTCCCTGCTCATTGCAGGCGGTTGGACTAGATGACCTTTAAAGGTCCCTTCCAACCCAAACTATTCTATAATTCTATGATACTCCTGGGGAGATCCTGATTGGACACAAGAGGAAAATTTTTCACAATGAGAACAATCAGCTATTGGAATAATCTCCCCAGGGAAGTGACGGATTCCCCAGCATTGGACTCTTTTAAGGTTCAACTGGACAGGGTGCTGGGCCATCTTGTCTAGACCATGCTTTTGCCAAGAAAGTTTGGACCAGATGAACCCTGAGGTCCCTTCCAACCTGGCATTCTATGATTCTATCATAAAACTGTCATAATCTTAAAGTTTCATTTAAGGTTGCCTTGTTGAAAGTGAGCTCCTAACGGCCAAATATTAAGGTGACTGAGGAACCACACTGTCTTTACATATTTTCATGAGTATGTGCAGAAGCACTAATGAAATATATAAAATACAAATATAATTGACAAACCATAAAAAAAAATCATAACCCCCTTCCTTACGTGGTTTCTTTAAATGTGTCATTAATTGCTAGTCATAAAACCTTGCTTCAGTCTTGAAGTTAGGAGAAAGCAGCAGACATGGTATCTCACAAACATGTCCAAAGTGTAATTTGTTTTATTATTGTGCAGCTTCTATAGATGTTGAGGCCTCTCACCTAACCTTAAAAAATGGTTATAAAACCACCACACGGGCCACTAGTAATTCACCATCAAACGGTCCTATGACGTCTTAAACCCACTATTGATTGGGCTGGATCAGCCAGGCCAATAAAGAAAGAACTGATGGTGGTATTTAGTTGTTTCTGCTACGGAAATGTTTAAAGTCTAAAGTTTAAGCAATATCATCCAGATAGATCATACACAACTAATTAGCAGTCTTGAAAAATCTGTTTATTATTTTCAGATACAACAGAACATTTTATTACTAGAGTTCCTGATTTTGCAAAAACTACCAAATGGCAATTCAGATGTTATTATTAAATCCCAGGTCCAGAAAACACTTGATGAAAATAAGCATTAAAAACACAAAACCATAGGTTGTTCGGGTTGTTGCCAAGCACTACTTTCAAAACAAGGCTGGCTCTTGGTCTTTAGGGGTCCATTTAGAAATTAAATGCTGAACGGTCCTTTTAATTTGAATCGTGAGTTCTCTAATGTGCTTAGAAC
The DNA here is from genome assembly GCF_965231255.1 of Vanellus vanellus. NCBI lineage: Eukaryota > Metazoa > Chordata > Aves > Charadriiformes > Charadriidae > Vanellus > Vanellus vanellus. The sequence continues at coordinate 105,306,209 of NC_138907.1, forward strand.
AGCTTAGTAGACTTTTAGAGGATCCCACAGCACTACATACCTGAAGTTACATCTTCTGCAATATACAGCAGATTCTAATTTCTCACATTATTCTTTCTTCCTGTTGCAATGGCACTTGTCAAAGTCATTATTTGTTTAGTAAGTATAATGTAAACTTGGTTTAGTGCATCCTCATATTTCTACATGTACTTATTATTGGTAATGTCCCTCATGTGTCCTTGATATTCAAAAGCAAGATATTGTTTCCTCCACCTGCATTGTTTTCTCGATGATTAGTGAAATAACAAAGACACTGTAATACGAGACAGTTTTAAGAAAGATTAATTTTGCATCACTCTGGATGCAAGGGGATCCAGTACTGATAACAATATTGACAACAATATTCATGATTGTATATATTTAATATAGGAAAATACTGTACATGTGATGCAGAAGGGCTTACTTCAGAATAGAATAGGATAGAGCGGAATAGAATAGGATAGAGCGGAATAGAATAGAATAGAATAGAATAGAATAGAATAGAATAGAATAGAATAGAATAGAATAGAATAGAATAGTTTAGTTGGAAGGGACCTACAACAATCATCTAGACCAACTGCCTGACCAAAAATTAAAGCATTTTATTAAGGGCATTGTCCAAATGCCTCTTAAACACTGATGGGCTTGGGGCATCAACCACCTCTCTAGGAAGCCTGTTCCAGTGTTCGACCACCCTCTCAGTGAAGAAATGTTTCCTTAAGTCCAGTCTAAACCTCTCCTGGCACAGTTTTGAACCATTCCCATGTGTCCTATTACTGGATATCAGGGAGAAGACATCGGCACCTTCTGCTCCACTTCCACTCCTCAGGAATCTGTAGAGAGCAATGAGGTTGCCCATCAGCCTCCTTTTCTCCAAACTAGTCAAAACCAGGGTTCTTAGCTGCTCCTGTTACGACATTCCTTCCAGCCCTTTCACCAGCTTTGTTGCCCTCCTCTGGATGTTTTCAAGCACCTTCACATCCTTCTTAAATTGTGGGGCCCAGAACTGCACACATTACTCAAGGTGAGGCCACACCAACACTGAATACAGTAGGATAATCACCTATTGACTGGCTGGTTATACTGTGTTTGATGCACCCCAGAATGCATTTTGCCCTCTTGGCTGCCAGACTGCACTGCTGACTCATATTGAGCCTGCTGTCGACCAGTACTCCCAGATCCCTTTCTGCAGGGCTGCTTTCCAACCACTCCTCTCCCAATTTATAGTTGTTTCTGGCATTACTCCGTCCCAAGTGCAGAATCTGGCTTTTTTTCTTGTTAAATTTCATACTATTAGTGATTGCCCAATGCTCCAGTCTATCTAGAACCCTCTGCAAGGCCTCCTGCTCCTCAAAAGAGTCAACAGCACTTCATAGTTCAGTAGCATCAGCAAATTTGCTAATAATGCATCCAACTTCTGCATCTAGATCATTGATAAAAACACTGAGCAGAACTGACCCTAGGGCTGAGCCCTGAGAAACACCGCTGGTGACTGGTCAGCAGCCAGATGTAACTCTCTTCACTACAACCCTTTGAGCTCTGCTGTTCAGCCAGTTCTTCACCCAGTGCACCATGTACCTGCTTATCTCACAGCTGGACAACTTATCCAGAAGGATGTAGTGAGGGACAATAACAAAAGCTTTACTAAAATCCAGAAAAACTACATCCACCACCTTTCCTTCATCCCCTAGGCAGGTGACCTTATTGTAGAAGGATAACGCATTAGTTAAAAAGGATTTTCCTCTTTGTAAACCTATGTTGACTGTGCCTAATGATTGCATTGTTCTTTAAATGCCTTTCAACAGCACTTCTCAAAGCCAAGAGAAACTACAAAGAAAATCAGTCATACGGAAAAATGCAGATAGAAAAATCTGAATAGAAAGGGGTAACACTTGAAGAAGGAAGACAGGATTGCAGAATTCAGGAGTACAGTTCATCTAAACATTCATCCTGGTTCATTGTGAAATAAAAACAACAATTAAAAGTATAAAACAAATGGAATAAAGTAAATAAATAGCAGTCACATATAAAACAAGAATGTTGGAAATCAAAAGAATCTATTACCTTTTAAAATATAATATATAACCCCTATTTTGCTTGTAACACTAACGTGTTATTTCTACCCCTTTGCATGTCCTCCTAAAACAGGAAGAATATATACAAAGAAAATCCTGTGCACACAATACTATTATCTCAGAGCTATGGAAAACTCTTAATGAAAGTGATGTCTTAGACTGCTTAAGACAACCCTATAAACAATTTATTGCCCTTTTTACCCATTTTAAAGATTACATAGTGACATATCTTCCCTTCTCAAGTTGCAGATCTGAGAATTTACCCATCCAGTGTGACACAAGGAAAATGAGACACATCAGCTGAGTGTTCTGAGCTTTTCTATCATGAAGTCTGATGCAAGAATTTATCACCTGTGTATGGTGACATGATCAGAGACATAAGTCATTATTCTTATTTTGTTTAAAAAAACAACAACAAAAAATCCCACAACTTGCCGGTCTTTCACTCAGTCAATGAAAACACTAAAATAATTCTCTAACAGTCATATCTAAATGAGCTATATCAAAAAAACTGAATGACAAAATCCCCAAGATACTTCTGAACCACTGGTGTTACCAGAAGACAGAAAGCTATTGTGGCAGTACTCAGAAAAGATAAAGGAGGCTGACCTACTCGCTAGAAGTTGACTAGTTTGACTTAAATCCTTAGGGAGATAAAGGAAAATTCATAGAGGATTAAAATAATAAACAGTTGAAAAAAGAGTGATATTTGAATGGGGTTTTTAAGGTTCTTGTCAAACACAACTGATTTTATTATGTGACAGGGTTAAAAAATTGGTAACTGAAAAGATACAATACACTAAAGCTTCTGCAGTACATTCAATATTATGTTTCTATTTTATCTTGATTAAGAATTAATAAAAAAATCAATAACATGTTCAAACAGTTTGCAAATCTGTTAGTGGACAGTTCACACAATACCCTATCCTTTTTGGTAGTGTCTTACTAATATTGACATTATACCTGATCATGTTCAGCAGTTGTATCAATTATCTAGACATCAGACTTATGTCTGATGATGCTTTCAGATAATGCAAGTCTTACTGAAAAGAGAAATAATGGCAAAGGACAGCCAAAGGAGACCCTATATCAAAGAGATCTGGAAAACATACTGATTGCCCAGTGGCTCAGCCATACGCTGTGGGTCTACAATTAACCTTTAAAATTCTCAGTGAATTAACATATTCTAAATAAAGAAACAGGTGGAAAGAATGAAACAGAATTGCTATGCTTTATGTAGACATCTCTGCCAAACTCTAATGTATGGAACAAAATGCCTTTAAAAATACAGCCAAATGCAATATTATATTTCTTGGAGAAATGTGTGATGATCCGTAGTGAAACATTAGCAATAATCACAAAGGTTAAGAAATCTTTGTAAACCCTCAGAGTGCTGTAGTTAAAAATCATCTAGCAGAGTCACTGGGATGGTGAAAGGGTTATGTAGCAAGTAGGAATACTGAAGTGTTTTGTCTCTTCATGCAGTTCTGGTGAAACTGATACTGCAACATACAAAAATACTGCATGCAGTTCTGGTGTTCATTTATTATAGCTGTTGAAATATCAGACAAGGTTTAGAAGACCCTGAAGCCATAGCACCACTGTAATGCTTTAAGGGATGAAACAAAATACCACTTGTAAGTATACTTGTCTTGTGATGCTTATAATATGTTTAGACATTTCTGAGCTCAGATGATCTAAATAAATAGTCCAAGTTTCCATGCCGCATGGTTGCATGATGGCTGAACCCAGTGTACTGCAAATGTCACATAAGTAGATGGGTAAATAGTCAAGTGATGATGCCAGGTAGAGGTCTGTGCTCCCATTGACATTCAGCTTCTAATATCTGTATTAACTAGCTCAAAAATAACTTGGGTATGACTGAGAGGTAATGGGTTTGGCATAGGCTGATATCACTGGTGTTGGAACTAATAATATAAACCCTCTAATTCTAAAAGCATATAGAAAGTCCGTGGTGATACCTTCGAGTAGTTCTGCATGAGTTAGGTTATGACGTAGAAAACATATTGTTTTCCAACAGAGAAAGGAGACATATTGTTTCAGATGATGGTAGGTAATCTAATACTAGCATCCTTTGCAACATCGTGTTACACAAAGATGATGAGACCACAGTCCAGTTACAAGGCATTAGAACGCATGCCAAAGTATAGTCAAGTCACAATGTCACTTCAAACTAGCTATGTCTAAATGACTAAGTATAATGCTAACAAAATCAGAAATGTATGCAGTAATAAGGAAAGGTTAAAATATTGCCATATCACCAGGGATAAAATTCCAGTCTATAGCTTTATTTTTGAATGAACAAACATGAGATTAATGTTTGGTATTTTATAATTTATAATGTGCTGCTGAAGAATCAAATAACTGTTAAGAAAACCGATTAATGCAAATATTTTAGCATCTTCTATCTATTACGCTACCAGATTATTAATAAATAAATAAAATCTTATGTTTGGAGTCATATCTATTGAGGAAGTAAACATGATGTCTCAGCCTTTTCATATGTGTTTGGAAATAACAATGATTTTGTGGCAACATAAGAAAGAAACTATTTGTATGAGTTATATGTTAATTACAGTCAAAATACATTCATAACAACATAGGAGAATGGGGGTCAGCCATTCTGCAATGTCAAGCAGAGTTTTTCAAGTAATCTCTGCAGTATTGGTATATTTGTCCTTTACATGAGATCAATCAGCCTAATATTTTTTGACTGTTATAGACACTTGAAGGTCTTTTTCCCTGATTTTGAGGTATGCAAGAGCTCTCCCTGTGAAATGCCAGCTGCCCGGCTATGCGAATGACTGCATGCTTTCCTGCTTCTATGTAATCTAGACTCTTAACTCATTTAAAATGCTTCAGGCTAAGGTGCACTCCTCTAGAGTGTTGTGTTCAGCTGCTCAGCTGTACCAGGCAGATGAGATGTTCTGAGATGTTCTGTCCATGTAGAGCAGACACAAGGGAAACACCTCAAAAAGATGTGTTACATAAAGTCCTTCAAACCTGTTTTCAAAAAGCAGTTTGCATTTCTTTAGTGCTGTTTGTCACATACCAGCTGGACCACAAAGTGCCTGGGGAACCAAGGAGAAATAGGGAACTTTTGTTCCTTTGCTAACCGGAGTACTCAAATAATATGTAGTCTGTGCAGCACTAGTATGTGCAGCAGCCAACAGTTTAGCCACAATACTTGGGCAGATGCAGCATACATCTTTCTGTTAGCTGAGGATGGGATCCGTATTTCTTTTGGAATACAGACTTGACTAGACATTGTACTCTTTAACCATGCATTCAGACCAGGTCAGAATCTCAACCTCTATCACCAAGAAAAGTTCAGGTATACACACAGCACTTATATCAGTCTAAGCAGCTGGAAGAGCTAAGTCAGAGATAAGGCCAAGCATGTTACAGTCCACAATATTTTTATCCCAAGGTAGGTTTTTCTTAAGCCTGTTGGAGATAAGCTGAACTACAACCAGGTTCAGAGCACATCATAAGCAGAAAACATGTAGATCATGAGATATGATACATGTTCATTTTCTCAGCCTCTCTTATGCCATAGTAGTACCATGATATAGTATCACCAAGATCTTCTTAACCATGATTGCACATCTTGCCCCACAATGGAAAAAAAAAACAAACAAAACAAAACAAAAAAACCCAACCAAACAAAAAAAACCCACCAAAAATCTTGTAAGCTAAAATAAACAAAAATCATAGAATCGTAGAACTGTAGAATCATAGAATGGCTTGGGTTGGAAGGAACCTTAAAGATCATCTAGTTCCAACCCCCCTGCCATGGGCATGGACACTTTCCTCTAGACCAGGTTACTCAAAGCCCCATCCAGCCTGGCCTTGAACACTTCCAAGGATGAGGCATCCACAACTTCCCTGGGCAACCTGTTCCAATGTCTCACCGCCCTCATAGTAAAGAATGTATCCTTAATATCTAATCTAAATCTACACTCTTTCAATTTAAACACTTTACTCCTTGTCCCTCCCAATCTTTCCTGTAGGTCCCCTTTAAGTAATGAAAGGCTGCAACAAAGTATCCCCAGAGCCTTCTCTTCTCCAGGCCGAAGAGCTGCAATTCTCTCAGCCTGTCTTCATAGGAGAGGTGCTCCAGCCCTCTGATCATCTTCATGGCCCTCCTCTGGACCTGCTCCAACAGGTCCATGTCCATGTTAAGTTTCTCATCAATCAACACCTGCAAGTCCTTCTCCTCAGCGCTGCTCTCAATCTATTCTCCACCCAGCCTGTATTTGTGCACGGGATTGCCCCAGCCCATGTGTAGGACCTTGCACTTGGTCTGGTTGAACTTCATGAGGTTTGCACAGGCCCACCTCTCCAGCCTGTCCAGATCCCTCTGGATGGCATCCCTCCCCTCCAGTGTGTTGACCGCTCCACACAGCTTAGTGTCATTGGCAAACTTATTGAGGATGCACTCCATCCCAACATCTGTGTCACCAACAAAGTTATTAAAACAGCACCAGTCCCAATACCGACCCCTGAGGAACACCACTTATCACTGGTTCTACCCGGACATCGAGCCACTGACTGCAATTCTTTGAGTGCAACCATACACCTAATTCCTTATCCACCAAGTGGTCCATCTGTCAAACCCATTTCTCTCAAAAAATCCCAACAACTCTTAATTTTGTTGCCCAAATATAAGCTATTCCTCTCACCTAAGACATAGTTGTTTGAGTTACAGGGTCAATCTGACCGTTAAGTACAGATTGGTTACAGAGTGCAGAACAAATGAAGAATGAAGATGAATAATGAATGAATGAAGATCAATAATGAGATGGTAGCAGAGAAAAAGGAAAACAAAAATGGAAGAGAGAATTATAAAGAGAGAACTATATTTCCCAACTATAAGTTCATTCCAAATTTTCATTCAGAATTTTGTGGTGGCATAAGGTGACAAGTCAGACCTTACTGCTCCAGAGTAGAGAGAATTAACACACAGCTGATGGACATACTTGTCAGGCAGATAGAAGCATAGAGCAAACAAAATGAAAATTAACGGTATTTTTTGTTCAGTCTCATAGAAGAAAGGAGTAAATACTGTTTTCATCATCAATCACATGCATTGAAGAAAGGAAGAACAAAAGTACAATGAGTTGAACATGTTTCCATTAATTATTCCTAATTTTTATCCTGGAAATTTTTTCCAAAATGTCCTTTGGGCAGAATTTCTCCTTTTTAAGTACTGAATTCTGCAATAAAGACAAAGTATTTTAGGACACTGTATCTTGCATTGATTTCCACTATAGTATGTAATACAATTTAAGATGTATCTTTAGCATTTAAACTAGTTAATGTAACTTAAGAGATTCACAGTCCTGACAGAATTTAAAATGACATATTGAAAAAAGCTTTTAAAAATTATTTAGAGTTTTTGGAAGGTTTCTTAGTTTCATGTTGACTATAAAATAGTCTATGTCTTGGTGTAGAAATTGAAAGTACTGTTCTTCTTTGGATTAAAGCATTTTCCATGCAGAAAATAATTTCCTGATTTAAACAAAAGGGAGGAGGGGAAGAGATTGAATGTTAAATATTTTGAAAAATAAGCTGAAAATAATGAATCAAAAGAAAAAAATGCTCATTGATTTCAACAACAGAAAAAATCAGAGGCAATGTAATTTCCCTAATTTCCCAGCAAATCATTATTTCACACATATAATAACATTAAGAAAGAATTGCAGACTTGATACTAGTGATAGTGGATGAAAATCTATGGCACATGCGATACAGGGCATCCTGAATGGTCATAAGTGTCTTTTTCTAACCCAATATCTATGTGCAGAAAGATAGATCATGAACTGAATACATTGATACTTCCAGACAGAACAATAAACATATGACCATGGTTATTATGTCAGGTCAGGACAGAGATCACCTTTGTTATTTATTTTGTGAAACAGGATTTTAGGAAACCTCCTTTTTCGCCCATTGTAATGCTGAATATGTGTGATGTGAAAGTGAGGTCCAAAACCATCAAAGGCCATGAACAAGTGATAGGACAAGAGGAAATGGCCTCAAGTTATGCCAGGGGAGGTTTAGATTGGATATTAGGAGAAATTTCTTCACAGAAAGGGTTATCACAGATTAGAAAAGGCTGCCCAGGGAAGTGGTTGAATCACCATCCCTGGAGGTATTTAAAAGACGGGTAGATGTGGTGCTTAGGGAAGTGTTTTAGTGGTAGTATTGGCAGTGTTAGGTTGATAGTTGGACTCGATGATCTTAAAAGTCCCTTCCAACCTAGACGATTCTATGATTCTTTAATAGACATGTGAACAGATCTTCTAGGTTGAGAGCAAATTTGTCAAATTTATATTACATTAGTTTGATTTTACTTACATCAAACTGCAAGTCTGGTGCATTTACAATTGAAAACCTGAATGATGTCTTTGTATTAACAATGATCAAACAGCAACAACATCTTTATCATTTATTAAATAGGAAGTGCTGATCTATAATATAAGACTCAAAAAGCTGTGGCATTTTTCTGTGGGCACCTAGAGACAGCAGTGAGAGACAGTTGATCTAATATGGTAGAGGAAGAATTTCTGTGCCAACTTTGCCTGGGTATTTCCATTTCCCTTTTGCGAGTTCTTAGATTCTGTAGTAAGGGACACAGGGAGAGAGACTTTTGCAACTGTATGATAAATGTAACAGCTTTTTTTTCTATTTGAAGATTAATTCACAGTCTGTATAAAATCAGCTAATGACTGCTCTACTATTCCTAATGTGCCCCTGCTTCAGAAAAGTATCATCAACACTTTCATACAATCTCAATCTTTTTTTGTGGTATCCAGAAGATAAGGCAGGAACATTCATAAGTATCTGAAAATTAAATCAACCTCGTCTTTTTTAACTCTTTATAGTAGGTTGTATGTATTCTTTGGAAAAGTAGAATCTTATTTGGCAAAGTAGAGCATTTATTTGTGAAATGGCAGTCCTCAGAAGTACTAAATTCATTTGAAGAAAATAGGGGGTAAAAAAGCAAACAAAAAAATTTGAACAAAAGAGAGAAAAAAATAAAGCAAACAATAAATAATCTTGTTAATAAAAATTAAACTGGATATCTTGGAAGGGAGGCAAGAAACTGTCCAACTGGCCAAACCAAACCAAACTAAAATTCAGAACATACTAAACCAGATGAAACTAAACAAACAAAAAAAAAAACCAAACCAAAAACAAACAAACCAACCCCGTAATATTCAGACAAAACTATACTAAAAAAAAAGCTGTTAAAATTAATTTAGTGTTTTCTAAAATGTACCAGAAAATCAGAACAATGAAGAATAAATAAGAGCTGGAACAGCTTCAGGGTTTCAAGGTAAAAGTTTTAAACAAAAGAGGAAATAAGCAACACTAAATTGTTCTTTTGAGTAAAGAAGAGGCAATACAAGAGACTAGAACTGTAGCAATAACAATCTTCGGACATACTCTTTTTGAATATAGATGTATATCATCAACAACGCTGACATTAGTAAATAAAATAGACTGTTGACTGTTCTTTAACCCTGAATCCAGAAGACATAGCATCATTTACACCCATGTAACTGAACTCTATTGCAGAACAGCATAGCTGGATCCAATGGTTTCTGGCCCAGGTTATCCCAGCTGAAACTGCCTCATGGACAATGGCAATAGCTTGTAGTATATGCAATTCTGTGTAGGTGCTTGGGTCCATGTCCTGACCTTGATCATTTTAGAAAAAGACTCTGGTATAAACAAGTCATTGTGTCTAGTCATGCTAGCCCACAGATAGAGCACACCTGTCCTATTTTTAATTCTTAAACTTTTCCAACACATGAGAAAGGAAAAAATAGCTTTGCTATTATCTAAGAAGGTATTTGAGGTCTACATTATATCATTACTGAATTAGTGAAATTTCTATTCTTTACAGCTTATGTTATGCCTGTGGCCCCTACAGAGGGCAATGCTTAAAATGCATCCTCGTGGACTTCAGCATGGTTGTGTACAAACTAAGGAGAATTAATCAGCAGTGGCGTGCTGGTAAGGGAACAAGGAATAAGTGTGGTTTCTACTGAGCTGGCAGAAAAAAAAATGTGTGTTAAGTCAAAATATAACAACTTATTATGTTAATATACTGACAAGTTGGTGTAATGTGACCCTGGCCAGAGCCAGCATGAGGGGAGACTAGTTTGTCTGATCTACTTTCCTTAAATCTTTTAGGATAGAGTAAAAAAGATTGTGATGTAGCAAAAACCCCCAGTAGTATGATAGCAGAGGCCTTAACACAGACACAGGATGGTACCAGAGTTCTCCAAATGTATAAGCACAAGCTGAAAATGATCTGTTGCTGTTCACTATAGGAATGTAACCTTGAGAGCAGAGTTGAACCAAGTTTAATGCACAACCATGAGAATAAAGTGTGTGTGTCCAAAATAAATAAGACATCCTGCATGTGGTGAAAACAGAGAGGATAACAAGAAGGCATAATGGCATTTTAGGATCCTGCTTGAATGGGATTGGGAAGAATTCCTTCCACATTGCTTCTCTGGGCTATGGATGCTGAGCTGATCAAAGTTGTTACTTAGATGCCAGCAGGTCCTCCATCACCTTTGCAATGTCCTCCGTCGCCTTCCTTAGAGAAGGGAGTGCTGCTTTTTTGTTTGCCATTCACTGCACTTAGCTGCTGCAAGTTAGCCATTACATGTAAAGTATAATCTTTTAATCTATTACTGGGTTGAGCTGGGTTTTAAAGAGCCATATGAGGGACTGGTGAGCAAGTGGTGGATATGTGTGTTTATATGAGTTTTTCTACTCTAACTTTCCCAGATGACAGTGATGGATAGTGCAGTGCTGGACCACAATAAAATCAAATAAAACACTGAAGGCTTGCAATCTTTAGAGTCAGATTTTATCAGAGTAAAAAAGAACAGTTTAGAGCATGATAGATCTGTAAATACAGAAAATTGAAATATTTTCCATTTAATTTGAAATTAAATATTTACAAATAAATCTAGTAGGATTCTGCTCTCTGTTGCAGAGAGAGTCTCTAGAATGACTGAGCCTGCTATCAAAGGTCAGGCTCCCTGCGGGCTGGTGTTACCCTTCTGTTCCTTCTGCTCCGTGCTCAAGGGATCCCTGGCTGAATACATCACCTCAGTGAACACCCACGCACCCTGACGCTCCTTGCAGAAAAGCCCATATGATCCACAGTGCAGCTGCCACAGTAATATAAACAGATAGCAGTCTGCTCTGATACCCAACTGCATCCTCTTCAAAAATGTATGCAATCCATTATCTCTTCAATAAGGTGCAGACATGTGAATTACACCAGTTACATCAATTTTCACAGCTGACGAAAGTGATTCTTCTCTGTGTTGCTTATAGCACTTGACATATTCATGCTAATCTAGAGAAAGCTAGTAGCCTTGTGGAAGGCCCTTTGTTTGTCTATAAACACAATTACACCACAAATTATGAGGCATCAGATGCTAGGCTTATCGTTAAAACGCTTGGAATCAGCATTATTGCTGATAGTGAAGAACAACCTACGTTCGTGTATGATGCACTGTCTGCAGTGATGGAATTCCCAGGCTGGTTAATTCTGGTTACAATGCTTTTTACGTGGTAGTTTTGGTGGTAATAATCAGGCCTTTATAACCAGCAGTTTCAAAATGCATACGTTTTCTCATTTTTTTCTTTTTACGTCTTTTCTCATATATTTCCACTAGACGAATACATGCGAGCTGGTGTTAGGTTAAATCTGTGTTCAATACTTCACATAATACAGCATAAGTAGATGGAAATCTACATAATTTAACACAAGGATCATGCAAAACAGATAGTTAAACAAAACAACCACTTCTGTTTCCAAGGCCATTTGCACGTGCCACAGGTATACTCAGTTTTGTAGTTTGCAAAGACTAGGGCCTTTACTTCCACTTCAAGTAGAAACAACCATAAACAACATGTGCAATGGACATTTATAATATTATGGAACTTTTCAGAGGTCTTAAAACTAACCACTAAAATGCATATACAGGAGCGTTTTCTTTTCTGAATATTAATTTCTATGATACTATAGATACACTGATATCATCAATATTTAAAAATACAGTAGGATACAAAATCTGAGGCTTTATGCTGCCATTTAGTCTGTGCAAGGCTATCACAATTTAGAAGGCTCTTCGCTATAAGCCATAATTTGTGAAAGTATGTTTAGTATGACTAAGACTGGGCACATACATAACTGAGTTGGGAACTGCTGTAAAGAACGTCTTTGTAGGTGTCCTTAGACCTTAAACCTTTAACGGCTCTCTCCCTGAGAAACTCCATTTGTCACCGTAGTTCTTTTCAGAAGCAGATACGTTGGACTACTGGCTCCAAATCTCAGCATCAGCCTGAGTTCTGCTTTGTCTGCTACAGCTTCCACCTTCGACAGTCCAAATACTGTGCTAAGATAAAGAAAGCTGGTTTCTTTGAATATAATTGCTTTGGAAATTTAAACTTCAATAAGTGCTATGGATAGATAGATAGATAGACAGACAGACAAACAGACAAACAAAGACTTGTGCTCTCCACTTCCAGCATCTATCAGATTGCTAATCACACAAAAGAGTATGAGCAACATTTCATAAACCATAACCTCTGCTGTCTCCTTCATCTTGCATACAGACCTACCATCCACAAAAGAGCACAGCAGTTTTTAAATGGGAATTATTTCTTCTTACCAAATAAGCTCCACAAACTCATCAGGGAAAATCTTTAATAACTATATATCTGAGATGTTTGATGGATGATTTGCTTTCCTGTTTATGAAAGTTATAACTGCTTTACATATTTTTCATGGAAGAGGCACTTTGTCTAGTAAATGAGTGGAAGGGGAAACCTTATTGACTTAGTATGAGCTCATTCTGTGTTGATCTTAGTACAGGCTAAGCAGATTGATGTGGAAATTTTTTTTGAAAGTGACCTCCAATTTTATTTACTTAGATCATTAAGCTTATTTAAAATATAACGCTGTCAAATTTGAGTCTATGCTGTTTCCAATCTGCTTAGAAATGATCAGTTAGACACTTGATACTTTGCTAAGTTTGCCCAGATGAATAGTCACTCTGAAATTATTGCAGGAATTTACAAGTTGATATCAGCAGAAATTAAGGCATAAGTTACAGTTCATTATTGTTGAAATGAACGCTGTTTATTCAACCAAGTCTCAGAACAGTGAAATAGAATGAGACTAACTCCATCCCACTGTCCATATTCATCCTTTTGGTTTTTTAACCCTCATGCGTAATAGGACACTGAGATGTTAATAACCATTTCCTTGGAACCTCTCCAAGAAATCAAAGTAATAGACATCATGTTTTAGTTTACCTACTTCAAGTATACATTCACTAAGCATTTCTTAATCCATATTTGATTAATGTGTTATGATATATAATATATCGTTTAAATTAATGGGAAATTTATATCAGATCTAGATTGTATGAAAATCATTATTATTAAAATTTTTATTTATAAGTGGTTAATAAACCAATTATAAAACCAATTTGATATTTATCAAATTTCTAACTTAGCAATTTTTTTTTCTTTACAACCTCAAACAACGTCATTTCTAATCTATAATGATTTTTTTTTTAGTAGGAACAGACACAACATTCATTAATTTCTCTAAAGTTCCTTCAAAAATAAACTTTACAGAGCATTTTTTTTTCTGCTTCCATTTCCATGAAGGAAAAACCTGTAATGTGTTTAATAGTGGGTGTGATCCATATGATCTGGAATGCATATCTGAATCTAATGTCTTACTAAACCCATGTGTAATGGTTTAACCTCAGCCATCAACTAAGACCACACAGCTGCTCACTCACTTCCCCTTCTCCTTCCTCCCCCGGGACAGTGGGGAGAAGAGGGAGAAAACGAGGGGGGAAAAACCCCTCTTGGGTTGAGATAAAGACAGTTTAATAGAACAATAATGGAATAGGAAAATAATAACAACGATAACAACAATAACAACAACAACAATAACAACAACAACAACAGTAAAAGAATATAAAAAATAAAATGGCACAACAAAAGTCACTCTCACCGGGTGCCCAGGCTGTCCCAAGCAGTGCCCCTGGCCAACCCCTATTTATATACTGAGCATGATGTCTATGGTATGGAATATTCCTTTGGCCAGCGTGTCCTGTCTATGCTCCCTCTCCGCTTCTATGGAAAGCTGAAAATGTCCTTGACTAGTGTAAACATCACTTAGCAACAACTAAAACAATACATATTCTCAACGTTATTCTCATACTAAATGCAAAATACAGCAGCTACTAGGAAAAAAAATATTTCTATTCCAGCTGAAACCAGGGCACCGTGCAAATATTCTTATCAGCTTCTCTGTCACTTACGACTGTCCATGCGAAAAAACAACCTCAGTCCCAAAAAATTCAGCTTGTAATGGACCAGTTGGGGAATGTTGCTTCAGTTTTGAAGTAGTCATTAAAACTCTCTGCCTTCACACCTTCACCATTGGTCAAACTTACTTTTCTGAATTCCATAAGCTATGAAAATTCTCCACTTATATATGCAGTATGCAGGAGGTGGAAGCAGGGACGGGTAACAAAAGAAGGAATTTCGAAATGCTACACAGGCATGTAGGCTTGGTGTTAGGAAAACAAAAACTCAACTTGAGTTGTTACTCTCTCCCTTGATGGCTGTCATCCTGAGAACTTCGTGCCCTGGTGCCGGAGCCCTGAGCCCTTCCCTTCCCTTCCTCCTGAAGCCATAGCGCTCGCAGTGTCCCACATTTGCTCTCCACTGCTGGGAGTGCACAGCCTCCTACTGGTATAATTGGCTGAGTATAAACTTTGCAAATTCTGTATTGGTGTCAGGATCAATATCAGTTCTTTAGTGCTGTTAATGTTAATTAGATAATCTTATTCTATTAAATCTGTTTATACTTCAGCTCCGGGGTT
Organism: Vanellus vanellus; assembly: GCF_965231255.1. Classification (NCBI taxonomy): domain Eukaryota; kingdom Metazoa; phylum Chordata; class Aves; order Charadriiformes; family Charadriidae; genus Vanellus; species Vanellus vanellus. Next base: position 105,321,276 of record NC_138907.1, read on the forward strand.
TCCTTGTTTTTCCCGATTTCCCTTTCCAGGTGTGAAGGGGTCATCGGGTGATACAACGATTGTCTAAATGACATCAAATTGTTATGGGTCTCTCAAACCATAATAAATTTGGGCAAGGGACACCAAGGACAATAAAAAAAGCTTCAATTGCTACATTATTAAGAAAAGACTAAACCATGAAAATGTGGGACCATTGCCAAATTGGGTGAGTGATTCAGGGTGAGCAGAGCCAGGCAAGACTAAGGTGCTCTGCTGCCTTTGCTTCAGTCTTCAGTTATGAAGACTCCTAGGTTAGAGCCTCCCTGCAGTCCCTTTCAACCTACATGCTTCTGCAGTTCCACAATTCCCTGATAATTTATCCTTTTTTTTTTGCTTCTTCTTCAGCTTAAACACAATACTGGTACAACTGGTTTATCAATATTTTCAGCAGCTTGCCTGAGAAGCTACGGCACTGTCTTTTGACAGCTGAAATGCTAGTTGAAACACAAGGGGCTAAGCTTCTCATGGTCTGCACTCCAAATAGTAGGATTCTCTACTGAGATCTGAGCTCAGAGGAACATGATGTATTCTGAGAGAGGAAGATGGGCTTTTTTCTCATTTGGCTTTCAAGTGTGCCTGGCTGCTCAGAGGTTTCCTATTCCTCTCCATTTTGCAGTAAGCATCCGTGTACAATAAGCATGAAAATGAAGAATTTGTATGTAACTCGTGCAACAAGTCTCTGCATAACACCTGGACTGTGATAACTGTGCGTGTGTGCTTTCTTAGCAACAGCATTTTCCAGTCACATAGAAATTTTTTTTTTAAACTTTTTTTTTTAACTTTGATTTGTTCCTTCGTCCTGAAAATTCTCATATGTGCTTGCATAATTCAGTCCTCTGGTGTTGTGCTTTTATTCCAGTCAGATTTATATCAGTGTGTTTTCTCATTTAAAACACATTCTATTCTCTTAGCTTCTGCTGTGTAAAGATGAATTAGCCTGATTTTTCTGGGTGCCACTGCAGTTGATGAAGTCAGTGTGAGTTCTCAGTGCCCACTATATTTGCAAATATGTCAAGTTTAGCTTTCTTCTTTTGTTTCTCTATGTTTCCTTCTTTATCATAAATGTAAATGTTTAATTTATGTGGGTTTTGTTTGGTTGCAGATTGTTTGTTTTTTTTAAGAAATGGTTTGCAGCCTCAGATTTGGGCATTCTCCTTTCATATTACTTGTTCAACTAGAAAGTTCAGCTGCCAAATGACAGTAATTGCCTGTTTCTTTTCCCAGTAACATCTAAGATTCACTACTTTCAGGTTTCTTCAGAATAGCTGTGCTCCCATTACTTAGTCAAGTCAAGTCAGCGCAGTGCAAATAATGTGATTCATTATCATCATGTCATTTGCAGTGTGAGAGAGATGATGAGACAAAATGAGAAAATACTGCTTCCTGTCAAAAAAGAAAATTGTAAACATTTCTTTCAGCTTGGGGAGTTCCTGAGTATATTTTCCAGCTGAAAAATAAATGTGTAATCGGGATAGACAGTACTGTTGTTGGCTTGAACATACACACTAGGAACTTGTTAGTTGTCTAATCTTACTCTCTCTAATAAGTCCCTAGACTCTCAGTGGCTGGAGTGTGACTTGCTGAGATCATTTATTTACACTATTCAATGCTATTTGAGAAAAAAAAAAAAAAAAAACAAACCAAAAAAAAACCAAACAAACCAAACCCAAAACTCTAGAGCTGGAGACAGGGATTTCAGCCAGACAAAACATTTTGTTTTACAGGTACTTGTAAGATTTGATAAATGAGCAGCTGTACATTCCCCTTGAGCTGCTATATTTAGACAAGTAGAACAGATGGTATGGCTGTGCTTATCTTGCAGAGAAACCTATATACTGATGAAGGCAATGTCAGTATTGCATGTGCACTCATGAGCGGTGAATTGTAAAGGTGAAGGGTGGGGAGATAAGACCCTTTGTGACCTCTGGTTACGGGCACAAAAATGAAGATCTAAACCAAATAACACCATTAAGGTTAAGACTGCTGACATTCTTGCCAGAAAGCATTACTATGCAGTAAAGATATGTGTCAATTAGCTACTCCTGGATGATTGAAATTATACAACCAGAGCCTTTGCTGTGGCGTGGAGTTAGTTCTCTCCCTCATATATACCTTTTGCTATCTCCATTGCTCCTGTAGTTAAAAGATATTCCGAAACAGTGTTTGCTCTCTAGTAGTGTGCTACGATGTACCTGTTCCCAGGGTCAGGAGTTATTCTCACCATCTCAGCAATACGGCAAGCTGGTACAAGGAACATTTCTAATGTGTCAGGCAGTGAGTTTCAAGAGCAGTCCTTGGCGCAGGAGTAAATTAGGGTATAGTGCTAGCACGTAGTAGATTCTTAACACATTAATTGTTCCATACAGAGCACTGTCACTGACACACCCATGACTCTCTTTTCTTCCTTTAGGTTCAAGAACTAACAGATATTGAGAAAATGCAAATATCTTAAGGAAGGTGGAGCTCTGTGGTCACCTGACAGTAGAACCGTCAATCTCATAAAAATCTACCTAGGCTCAAATTTGGATAAAGAAATAGAGTTGGCCATTTAGAATAAATGTTTACGGCCTGTCGACTTTCTTTTGGTCATTCAAACCAAAGTTTTATGTTGTCTGTTATGCCAGTGTAATTTGACCTTTCCAAATACATTTAATTAGACTGCTCTGCAACGGAACCCAGGTACTCATCCTTATAGTTTTAAGTGAAAAATAAAGGAATTTTTTATCCTACAGAAGGGCCATGATGTTTCAGACATCAAATGACAGTTCATAGTGATATTTTTATATTGATTTTTTTAAAAAGAATACAAAAGAAAATACAGGTGTGAATGTAGAGAAAACACACTGAAATGTACGTATACAGCAAATGGAACAAAGTCCCTATTAACTCTCTTGCTGTCTCTTTCCTTAGCAGACACAATCATAATTATTCTCCTCTCATCTTTAGAGCTGAAAAATTCACTGCGGTGTTATTTTCATTTTCTACAAATGGAAACTTCTGTTCTGATCAGTCTTTAGGGATGAATCTATATTGCAGGGTCCAGAGACAGTCTGAGTCCTGAGAGCAGTACGTCTGTGTAAGTTCAGCCTCACAAATGGAACATTTGGCAGAAAATTTGCTTATTCACTGTTCTACATAGATATAACCCAAACTTCACATTTTTGTCTGAAATTGGACCCATCTGAAAACCCAAAGCAAAATTTGTGAAAAAATGACTAGGCACAGTAAAGCCTTTGACACCATTTCCCACAGCATTCTCCTGGAGAAACTGCTTATGGCTTGGCCGGATGTGCTCTTCACTGGTTAAAAAACTGGCTGGATGGCCAGGGCCAAAGAATTGTCATGAATGGAGTTAAATCCAGTTGTCAGCTGGTTACAAGTGGCATTCCCCAGGACTCAGTGCTGGGGCCTGTTCTCTTTGATATCTTTATCAATGACCTGGATGAGGGGATCAAGTGCAGCTTAAGTAAGTTTGTAGATGACACCAAGTCGGGTGGGAGTGTTGATCTGCTTGAGGGTGGAAAGACTCTACAGAGGGATCTGAGCAGGCTGGAAAGATGGGATGAGGTCAATTGTATGCGGTTCAACAGGGCCAAGTGATGGGTCCTGCTCTTGGGTCACAACAACCCTGTGCAGTGCTACAGGTTTGGGGAAGAGTGGCTGGAAAGCTGCCTGGCAGACAAGAACCTGGGGGTGTTGGTGGACAGCCGGCTGAATATGAGCCAGCAGTGTGCCCATGTGACCAAGAAGGCCAATAGTATCCTGGCTTGCATCAAGAATAGTGTGGCTAGCAGGACTAGGGCAGTGATTGTCCCCTTGTACTTGACACTGGGAGGCCCCACCTCAAATACTGTGACATTGAGGTGCTGGAGTGTGTCCAGAGAAGGGCAATGAAGCTGGTGAAGGGTCTAGAGCATAAGTCTTAAAAGGAGCAGCTGAGGGAACTGGGTTTGTTTAGCCTGGAGAAAAGGAGGCTGGGGGAGACCTGATCACTCTCCACAACTACCTGAAAGGAGATTGTAGTGAGATGGGTGTCGGTCTCTTCTCCCAAGTAACTGAAGAAATGTTGTTTTATCTCTTAGTCAAAATCTAGCATTTTTTTTTTTTCTTCAAGCCATGCCCCCTTTTTCAGCTTAAAGACATGCCTCCACAAGAGTTCTAAAAACATGGGGAAAAACCTGAGATGTTGTTACATGTACTTTGGATTTTATTTATTTATTTTTAGTACTTATGGTTTGTATATTTTACTATTCAAAATACTGTCCAGAACAAAACAAATTATTTATAAAATAATTCATGAAATAGATTACTTAATAAATTCAGCCTCACTCTCTCCATGTTGAAAATACACACATGGACTGCAGTTGCTTGAAATTACCTTTATTTAAAAGAAACTGAATGGTTTTTCAATAATTTTTCTTTATTTCCTAGTTCTGAGATTTGTCCTGCACTCTGCTGAAAATTCATGACAGTAGATTTTTCAGATTTCCATGATGTTTATTAATCATAATCAATAATTTTCATACACTGCCTATTTTTTCCCCATCTTCTATCCAATAACATAATCATATTGTATTTTTGAAGAAAGTAGGGAGCAGAGATAAGAGACTGCAAAGAGCTAAGTAATAACCAGAAAAACATTATTATGACTAATGTGAAGTTTAAGTTACATGTGGAACAGGGGAAGAGGGCACTTGGGGTTCCTATTTATGGGTTTCAAACTCATATTAATGTGGTTCTGTGACACTGATATATGAGAATGACTTTGGTGCACGGATGTCATCTCTACCCTACCTTAAGTCTATCACCTGTCACTATAAAGGTCAAGTAATCATCTGCAACTATCTCAACATGTTAATTAAGTGCATGATTATCTTCTCCAAACTCAAGAAAGGTCCCTCCCAGCAAACAGGAAATCAAGCAAAAGCATCAGGAAACCCGTATGGATGCGCAAGGAGCTACTAAATGAACTCCTAACTGAAGTCAGCCTCAGAAAGGAAGTATACAAGAGATGGAAGCAGGGGTAGGTGACCAAGGAGAAGTAAAGAGATGGTGTCCAGTCATGCAAAGATGAGGTTAGGAAAGCCAAGGTCTTCCTGGAGTCAGATCTGGTGAGGGATGTGAAGGGCAGCCAGAAAGGACTCACAAAGTACATAAACAACAGAAAAAAGTCTAGGGAAAACGTGGGCCTGCCAATGAATGAGGCAGGGGACCTCATGACAAATGACATGGAAATGGTCGAGATACTGAATGCCTTCTTTGTCTCAGTCTTTACTGGTAAGACCAGCATTCAGGAGTCCCAGGCCCCTGAGGCAAGAGGGAAAGTCTGGAGCAAGGAAGTCTTATCCTCAGTGAAGAATGACCAGGTTAAGGAGCACGTAAACAAACTGGACATACATCAATCCATGGGGTCTAATGGGTTGCACCCATGAATGCTGAGCGAGGCGGCTGATATCACTGCAATGCCACTGTCAATTATCTTTAAAAGGTCATAGTGATTGGGAGAAGCTTCTAGTAACTGAAAGAGAGCAAATGTCATTCCTATCTTCAAGAAGGACAAAAAGGAGGATCTGGGGAACTGCAGGCTAGTCAGCCACACCTGAGAAGTTGTCTTGGAAACTATATCTGGACACACGAAGGACAAGAAAGTGAATAGGAATAGTTGGCATGAATTTATGAAAGGGAAATCATTCTTAACCAACATTATAGCCTTCTACAATGAGGTGGCTAGCTTGGTAGATGAGGGAAAAGAAGTGGATGTTGTTTACTTCGTAAGGCTTTGGACACTGTGTCCCATAACATCTTCACAGACAAGCTGACAATGTGCAGGTTCGGTAAGTGCACAGTGAGGTGAATTGAAAACTGACTAAACTACCACACCCAGAGGGTTGTGATCACTGGCACAGGGTTCAGTTGGAGGCACGCTACCAGTTTTCATACTGGGGCTAATACCGTGTAACATTTTTGTTAAGGACCTGGATGCTAGGAGAGAGTGCACCTTCAGCAAATTAATAAATGATACAAAACTGAGGAGTGGCTGATACACCAGATGGCTGTGCTGCCATTCAGGGAAACCTTGACAGACTGGAGGATTGAGCCAAGAAGAATCTCATGAAGCTCAAAAAGGGGAAATGTGAAGTCCTGTGTCTGAGGAGGAATAACTCCAGGCACTGCTACACACTGGGGACCAACTGGCTAGAAAGCAATTCTGCAGAGAAGAACCTTGGGGACCCTGGTGGAGAGCAAGCAGACCATCAGCCAGCAGTGCACCCTGGTGGCAAAGGCGGCCAGCAGCATCCTGGGCTGCATTAGGAGGGGCATTGCCATTGCCAGCAAGTTGAGCGAGGTGATCCTTCCTCTCTACTCAGCCCTGGTGACACACTTGGAGTGCTGTGTCCAGTTCTGGGCTCCCCAGTGCAAGAAAGACAGGGGCATTTTGGAACAAGTCCAACACAGGGCCAAAAAGATGATTAAGGGGTTGGACCACCAATCATATGAGGAAAAGCTGAGAGAATTGGGGTTGTTCGGCCTAGAGAATAGAAGGGTTAAGTGGGAGATCTTATTAATGGGTGATCAAACACTGGAATAGGTTGCCCAGGGAGGCTGTGGAGTCTCCATCCTTTGGAGATATTCAGAACCTGACTGGGCACAGTCCTGGCCAACCTGCCATAGGTGACCCTGCTTGAGCAGGTGAGTCGGATGAGATGATCTCAAGATGTAGTTTCTAACCTCAGCCGTTCTGGGATTCTGTGATTACAAATGTCTTCTGTGTGTGCTTTGGCTGGATAGTCAATGAACCCAATAGCATGGCATAGAGCAGATTTGGAGCTGGCATTCGCCATTTCTATGAAAACTGCAAAAGATTTTGATAAACAAAACAAAACCTTTTTCCCCCTTTCTTTGGAAGATTTGAGTTGCAAAACCTTGAACAAAAAAAATACAAGCCCTTCCAGAAAATTGACTGGAGGAATAAATGCTCACAAAATCATCTTATTAAAAGAAATTGCCTATAAAAAATATATCCTCCAAAACATTTGAAGTAAAGGACCCTGTGCACACAAGTAGAAGACAGCAAACTGTAGTACTTATTTTAATTTTGAAGACTGCTTGCTCTAGAGGAAAAAAAAAAAAAGTATTTATTAATATCGTTTGCATCTCATGGCTGAAAAAAAATAATTAGTTCCCTACCATTTAATTGGCCATATATATTTTAGAAAGGAGTAAAACATTCCTTATGCATAAATTCTGTATGTAATTAAATGCTTTAATGAAGGTTATTCTACCCCTCTAACCTTATGTCCTCCACCTAAATATTTTAATTATATTATTCTGGAATATGGCTTCTTTTAAAAAAAAAAAATTAAATAACCTTTTAAGGACTCAGCAGAGGAGGATGGGAAAGAATAACTCTTGAAATTTACATTGTGAACTTCCTGGGACAGGAAAAGTCTCTACAGTCTTTCTCTCTTTTGCTCATTTTCCACTGCAGTGGTCTGGAGAAAGGAGACCCCTAATATTCTGTTTTCACCTCCAGCTTCTGCAGGAGTTGCTATGGTTACAAACTATCAGACCAGACTGGCATTTCTACGCACACAGTCGTTGTGCTTTGCAAAAAGAGAACTGAGCTCTCCCGTACATTCTACTCTTCCTCATGCCCACCACCTCCCCCCCGCCCCTTCTTTCAGGACTGTACCCTTTGAAAACTCTTGGGGAGGTTTGCTTAATTAGGAACATGAAACATTTCCTAGTGACAGACTAACAACGATGACATTTGTCTCATGTCTAAAGACAGGAATTTGTAACTGCAAATGCATGCACATAATTATGTATGACCGCTGGTTCTTTTGAGTTTAAAAGACCTACTGACATAAAGAAAGTTACTTGTGAATGTTTATTTTTCACTTACATTATATCCTTCATTGAAAGATGATTCTAACACAATATCTAGGGCAATGTTTAATGTAGAAATTGTGGGCTGTAATTAATTCATTCATTTGATAACCGTACAAATGCTTATAGGATATATGTACACCAATACATTGGGTTACAGAAAAAAAAAATAAATTGTTTTTACTCTTTTAAAAAGATATTAGTTCATTTGAAAGAAAAGCACTAGCATAATATACATAGGTTGTTTTGAATATTTTTTGCTTCAACTAACAAAATCCACTTTTAATGTAATCAAACACTGAAACTGCAACAATTAAAACTGGAAAATGTTTGTGAAAGATAGAACTAGTTTTAGGATCACTTTAGGGCTAAAAAAAATGTTTGCACACCACTGGTTAAAGTTCAAAAATTTTGTGCAAGTTTATTTATGGCCAGTGCAAAATGTAAAATGGTTTCTTTTCCTTGAGTGCTTTCATTGCTTTTTAAATAATTTTAATTGGAATTTGGTAGCTAATATAATTTGGACACTGCTGAGCTGGGCAATGTTTATAAAAAGTCATTGGAATACCATGTCCCCATGCCATGGTTGACTTTGACCTTAATTTTTTGCTCCTTAGGATTTTCTTTTTCCTAGTGGTGCTTGCCATATAATCAGCGTGGCATCTTCATAGCTTCCATCATTGATAATCTGCTAATAGTTCTGATCAGCTACTGCCTCCTGCTAAAAAGGGAAAAGTGAAGAATCTTTTTCAAGCATTTTGACAAATGAGAGATGGTTGTTTTGACACAAGTGCTGTGCCTCATCTGGTTCAGCTTTTCCTTTTCCACTTTTAGAGGGAACCTTATTTGAGCAGTTCTACAATAACTTTTAAAGTTTTCAACCTGGCATCAAAATAACCTTCTTCCCCATCAAAAAGTCATCTGTAGACTACACTAGCAATTGCACATTCCATTCTCCCACAGTGGACGTTGCCATCCTGTGAAAAGCAAACAAAACCTACATATTGATTTCTTTTACTTATCTGTAATTGTTCTTTCCTCCTATATAATTCCAGGCTTTGGGTCTTATAGTCATCATGCAGTAAAGTAAGGCTTATTTTTCTTCCCAATCTGCTCTGAAAACTCTCTTAGTGATTCTGTCTGTTAACAGCACAAATACAGAAACTTGCTGTTCACCTCAACATCATTCAAGCCCAGGTCCATAACAGTCTATCAGTCTAGGTTATCAGATCATCGTGTGAGTGCTAAAGCCAGTTGTTACTGAAGAGATGAGGGGATTTTCAAAAAGAGAACTTCAATAAAACTCTCCAGACGAAACTTTCTAATGGGTAAATTTTACTGGTGTTCCTCAAGGTGGAGATGTTCCCAAATTCTCGTTGATTTTTTGTCTTGTTTTGTTTACAGAAAATCTTTTGTGTATCTATTCTGTAACAAGAAGCACATAAGAGACAAGAATTTCAGCCAGAACTAGATTGACTGTGAGTCAGACAAAAACACATGAATACATCCACATGAACTCGTAGTAAGAGAGTTTTTTCTGGGTTTTGTTTGGTTTTGTCAAGACTGTGATATCTCTGTATGTCTGTATGCATCTTCTGCAACATTTACGAACAGAAAGAATCTCCAGATGTTCAAGGTCATGTTTAGAGGCAGCCCTTGAAGACTGAATTGTAAAATCTTATACATTGAATCAGATCCTTGTTTTATACGAAATCTTACTTCTAACTTTCTCAGAAATACAAGTTCAAGGATCTTACATCAGTTTAACTGTTGACTGCAAATTCAATTTGGGCAACAAGACTGCCTGATCTGTGGCAATTTGGGAACTGATCAGACAACAAGCATTTGACTAGTCCTTTTAGAGGCTTATATTGCTTTGGGGAACCAGAGATGTCATTTTGGATGGCGAAATGTCTTTGTAGCTCTGTGCAGAACTGGAAAGACTTTTTGCTAAATATTTGAAAAACTCTCTCAAACACAAGAGGAAGCTGTAGATATAGATAGATATAGAGGTATATATCAAAGTTTTTGTAGCCATGAACTCCAAATTTTTTAGTTCATCTGAATTTCTGAGGTATTCAAATGAAGTTTCTCACGGCTAAGCAGGTGAATCCTATTCTAAATCAAGAGAAAAGAATGGGAACACAATAGATGGAATGATATTTTGGGCTAACTTTGGCCTTTGGATCAGCTGATGAACACCAGTAGATTAAGAACTAGCATTCTTGGAAGTGACTATACAATTCAGTTTAAGAGACCTGCTAGGACCTAGTTTGGACAAGGCTGAAAGAAGTTCTGGCAATACTAAACACGTTTAGTGGAGCCTATGAAAAGTATAAAATATTGTTCCAGGCTCTAGAAGCAATAATCTGTCAAAGTGTAATAGACACAACATAATAAGGACATATCAGACTTACATACCTATATATCTTTTCATAACAATTCATCTTTTCTGTTCTATGAAATCGCCTACATATCTGCCACATCAAATTTCAAATATATGCAGCAGGAAAGACTGGACAGAAATAAAGGACCCCTGCTACAGAGGCACCAAACTAATGTATATCTTGTAGCATAAATTTGCCCTGAAGGAAAATGTTTTAGATTTATCTTCACTTCATATACATAAAAGAACTCAACAGTAGAAGATGAGTAAAAGATTTCTGGCAATCATTATGGAAACAAAGTCCCTGATAAATAAGGTAGGTAATGTATATTGAACACATGAAAAAGCTAAAAATTCTCACTTTTTATCTAATCAATAAATTGCATAGCCCATCCAGATTTGAATTGCTCACTAGTAGTCAATCTGTAATATCAGCAGGATGTTCAGATTTCCATTTATATAAATTAATTTTTTCTTCCTAAAGACATGAACTCCTACTGATTTCAATGTGAATAATATTGTTTCTTTGAAGAACTGAGGCAATGCATAAAACTAGGCATAGCTTGGCATGGCACAGTGAGGCACAGAGAACTTCCAGTTAGTTTTGTTTCCCCGTCTAGCTAAAGAGAAAAAGGAAAATTGAAATTATATATTGTAGGATTAAGAAACTGTTTAGATTATTTCTGTAAAACTCAATTTTTTTTTTTTTTGCCTGTAGTCCCTACATTTGATGTATCATCATATAATTTCTGCAAGTCCAAGTTAATGGTGTAGTAGATAATAACTTTATGTTAGCAACAAGAATCCAATTAGGCCTGGATTCACCTGCCAGTTATAGTTATCAAGGCATCTAACTTTCACTCTTTCAATAGTCAGCAGAGACAGATGTTTTCAATCAGTGATTCAAATATTAAGCAACTCCAATCATAAGAAGGTTGAGTCGCTCTTTGAAGAACCTCTCATTTCCGTAACGTCGATTACGTAAATATCTAAGAATGGGCAGATATCTTAACTGAGCATCCAAAATCAGGCCACATGACTACTGTATATTTCACTCTGGTTAGGGAAGTAAACAAAGAGACCGGACACAGTGGGAAAGAGTCCGCCTTCCTCTGCTGCAAAGTCTGTACGACGAGTGGTTCTTAGATACTCCTCAGTACAAACCACAGCATTGTCATGTGAAGGGACACACACAGGTATACATTTAAAAGACATGCCAACTATCTCCCATGCCAACCTCCTGTTGTCAGAGCCGCTTTTAGTGGTTACCCTAGGTAGCCATTCACTTTTTCTTGGCTGGAGTGCAATCAGGCCAGTGCTTTTCATCTTCACTTTTTTTTTTTTTTTTTTTTTTTGCGTGTGTGACCAGCCTGACGATTCTGACATTAGAGCCGTTTCCAGCTCCCATGCAGGGGATAATCCTCTTCCTTAATTGGAACCGCTCAGTGTAACCAGCAGAGTAAGAAACTGCTGCTGCTGCAAGATCACCTGCTGGCTGAAGAGGCATTTCAGGCAGCCACAGGGAGCGAGGATCTAGCCTGTTTCACTTACTAAATCTTTACTCCTGCAGTAAATGACTGTCTTGCTCGTGTACCTGATGGGGAGAGAGTCTACTGGAGATCTTCAGAAGGAAAATTTGTTCCTTTCATATTTTTAGCTCTCAGATAGAATGGTGCAGAAAGGATATATTTTTATGTAAAAGAAAAAGAATCTTTTTTAAAATTTACTTCGGTAAGACATACATAGTAGATCAGTTACTAGGTTGCTCCTGTTGTAGCTATGTAGCCAGACTCATACCCTGGGTTGTATCATAGAAAGTTTACACTGCCCTCACTGAAATAAAAATAGAATAAAAATATTCCCTTTTGATAAAAAACAAAAACAAAAACAAAAAAAAACACAGTAAAGGAAAGAAATAATAAAATTATGTTGAAGTATGAAGGAATTAAGACGTCAATAGATATACATACATGACCAAGGACAATCAGACATATAACTAGCAAAAATGTAAGCCAACATGCATCAAAGGTATTTTCTAATCTAAAGAAGACATCTGTGTGTGTGTGTGTACAAATACATGCACCCATGGGTAGCTGAGAATTTCAAGAATAGGGAGCAATGTTTTGCAAAAGGAAAGATCTGCATAAGGAGCTCATTAGTAATAATCTCATTAGTTAAAACTCTCCTTTCCTATCCTGTCTAGCCTTGACCTGCATAAATTATGCAGACTTCAAACAGCTTTTCTAGGTTTTTTGCTGAATACATCAGCCTGCTGCATAGCTAAAGCACATGACCTTCAGATGCTTTTTTAGAACAGCATTAGTCTGTCATAGAGACTGCCAATAAAAAAATAAATAAAAAGAGAAAAAAAACACAAACAACCCACACAATAGTAGAACTTATTTTCCATTTAAGTGGGAATCTTTTTTTTTTTGCTGTTTTCAGAGCTGAAGTGAGCCTGATCTATACAGCAATTTTCTAAACAGAATAAGAAATACTGCAAAATGAAGTTTTGCAGCTTTAGTGATAAAACTTAAGGCTTTTGATTACCATTTTCTACCTGAAGTTCTGTGTTCTTGGCTGATTGTAGTCTTCAAAGATATGTCTTCTCAGGACCCCCTTAGGAAAAATTGCTAAAACTTCATAAATGTTATTTTAGAATTTTTGTAATCCGTATTAGTAACATAAATTAAATCAACAAACCTTAATTGTTGGAGACAAGATTCCTAAGATTCTTAAACCTGTCTAACAAAAAAGCTAAAGAGAAATATCTGTATTTTATAATACTTCTCTGCCTTATATTTATTAGAGAGTACCTTCAGTTGTACTCAGACAGGGTTTTTAAAGGTACACTTTTCTCAAGGATACAGTAATCTTTATCCTACTATATGATATGAGGCTAAATTATATTGGCTACCAATAGGAACCCATGTCATGGATTTGTTTTATCTTAGACTCTAGTATGTCGAACCTTAAATGAAGATCTTATTACCTGTATAAGTGCAGATTGGAAAAGACTTTCCTTACCCAAAACAATTCACAGCTTGATACAAGAAACTAATACTAGAGGTCTGTCCATGTGGCTTAGGATCTGGTAGAATTAGAATGTAAAACTGGAAGAATGATGGACATAGCAAATGGTTTTAATTTGTGCAATAGATATAGTCCAGGTTTCTGCCAAAAGTTATGGCTAGAAACTGACCATTTAATTCACAAATAAAAGATCAGTGACGACTTGCAATTCTCATATACTCACATTGGCCTACTAGTGATGCTCTGAATAAGAACCTGAACTTGTGTCAAATTCCTGTTTACTGGAAAATGGGAAAGGAGTAAGTTATTGGAGCAACTACTGTAACCGCAGACATTCATGGAATGTGTCCTGATCAGAATGAATGGCTTTCTGAATGTCTGCTGCTCACAGCATTATGAAGACAAAAACATTTCCAAGCCTTTTTCACCAAATTATTAAGAAATCTCAAACTCTACAGTATGCCAGAACAGACTAGGAGGCAGCAAAAACCTACCCAGCATCTTAGATCACTGCTATAGGAATTTATTGAACTAAACTCTCAAGATTTTATTCTGAAATGGACTGTACCCCTGTCTGCAAAAAAGGGACTAACTTCCCCTCCTGCCCAATATAAACCCTCTGATATTATATTGACCTATGAGAAATTCTTCTTTTATCTCCAAATCTGGCAATCAGTTTCAACCTTGAGCACACGAACAAAAGATACAAACTAGATGCTTGTGAAATTTTATTCATACTAGCCTTAACAGTGCACTCCTCTCTACATACTCTCAAACTGTAGCAATCTTCCAACCTTTAAAAGAAAGAAAATCCTCTTTCTTCCTGTCTTTCCTATGGAATGACAAGTTTTGCATGAAGGTGAAAAATAGCCTCTCTAGGCTCCAAGGTGGTCTTTACTGGTCTTCAGAAAAATCTCAAAAAAAAAAAAAGGTGCTTATACTGAATATGTAAATACAAAAGTAAGTACACTTTAACTCTTACAGTGGGTGCCAACATATAAATCTATTCTCGATACAGAGTGAAAGATCAACATTTCAGTTTTTGCTTGACACGCTTATTGATGTAAATTTGCTTTTACATACATCTGATTTACATATTTTGATATTGTTCTGATTAAGGCTTTCAGCATCTAGATCTGTATGTAGATTTTGGGAACATACAAAATCTAAAGAATAGATATAAAACAAGTACTCGGGCAACAAATGTTCTCGTTTGAAACTGAAGTTCTAATATGTCTTATTTCACTCATATTATTCATCTTTTAGGCCCCACCTTTTAAGATTGATAAGCATCTTCAATTTCTGAATTTTACACTTCAGTTATGGAATCACTGGGGAAAAAACAATAGGTTGGGGGGACCTCTGTATGTCTAAAGCAGTCTAAGTTACATCGGGTTCCTTGGCGTTTAATCCAAAAATTTTTAAAATCTCAAAGGGCAGAGATTTCACAACATCTTAGTGAAACCTGCTCTGATACTTGGTATTCTCATTAAGATTTTTTTCTTTTTTTAATTATATTTGAAAGAAATGCCTCTTGCTTCACCTTTGACCATACAAGGATGCTATATTAGACTGTGCTGAAAGCCTTCCTAAGCTAAGGTGAATGACATCCACTGCTTTCCTCTTATAGAAGACTAACAGGTTGATCAGGTATGATTTTGCATTGGTAAATCCATATTGGTTGATTCCATACACTTGCCTGTCCTCCATGTGATGGGAAATGGCTTTCCGTGAAATTTGTTCCATTTTGCTCCATAATCTTCTAAAGGACTGAGATGAAACTTGACATCCTGCAGTTTCCTGGACTGTCCATCTTGCCCTTCTCAAAGATGTGAAGTTCAATTCCTCTTTTTGATTAGGCTGTCTGTAGCAGATGCCTACCACAACACCTCCCAGGGGTGGCCACCCCTAGCAGTGCAGCATGTGACCACCTTCATAGCACTGACTCTGGAAGTTGCATACAGCCTCAAACACCACTTACATTTTCCCCATACTTCACCAATTTTCATATCTTCACCAATTTCCGAATTAACTTTCTAGTTCTTGTTTTCATCTCCAAGCTGCTGGCACTCTCTAGGTGCTAGCTCAGTAGAAAGCCAGACAGAAGCCTGCTCTGCACTTCTACTGCCCATGCACAAGATTTTGCTTGGAGGAAATTTATTTTGTTGACTTTTTGGCTCTTGGCTGCAGGTTTATGACCTGGAGAATACCAGGTCATTCTACATCCCGTGCTGAGCTCCAAATCGCTCCTAAAATGTTTGTCAGGTAGGTGTCTCTTTCCCAACATCTGAGGAGATCTAGAAACCTGGCATCACTCTAACAAATTCCCCTAAGGGTTCCATCTAGAAAGGTTTCTCAGAGAACACCTGACACACCCAACTGGACCAAAATGCATAAATATAGTGGTCCAAATCATCTTCAGAAGCTACCTTGGAAGAAAGGATGAGACCCACAGGCCCAATGTGTCAAGACTGCTGATCCTCTGCCAAAGGACTGTTGTATTTTCTCTTAGATTTATGTACCTTGAGATCTCAGGCTCCTATCACCCATGAAGACAGTGGCCTCATTTAACAATAGAGGAGGTCTTTGCATATAGGCTGGTGACTACTAGCCAGAACTACAAGCAGAAGTGAGCAGTTGTACAGTTAGACCTTCTGCTCTTGCTTACAGAACAGACATGATGTTACCATCCATATTCTTCTAAACTCAGGTGTTCACAACACCAGACCACGCTGAACCAACTGTCACAGCCCAGCTCCATGGGGAGTTAGTTGTGTTTCTGATAGCAGTTTAACTCTCTGATACATTAGTGTGGCACCATATGCAGTCTAATTAGCTGGGTCAATGGTGTATGTAATCTAGCTATACAGTTTCCAGTCCCAAAGCTTGCTGGTTCAAGTTTAAGATCTAGTTTGAGACTGTATGCTGTGCATTCCATGAATAGGCAGAGATGCTGTGGATAGTTTCTCCCTTTTTCAGTTAATAAATGTAGAAGCTTGTCAAGCTATAGGAATTTGTCAACAATGTTGTCAGATTCCAAGATAAAGAATGCATGAAATATATAGATCAGACAAAAGGAATTCAACAGCGGAGCTGAAAATTATTTCAGCAACTAGACCAGATGTGCTTAGTTCTTCTTTATGCTGATCACCATGGTGCAGCTGTTTCAGCTGTATCACTTTGAATACAGATGCCTTTTAGCAACTTCTAAATCCTAAGAGTGGCTAACCTAAGCTGATGTGATGTTTTGCGTCCCTACAGTTAAAAGTTACTGCAGATGCTCTACAACCATTCTTGTGTGACGATGCTTGTTTTCTGAAAGTATGGAGCAAATGTTTGCTGTTAAACTGAGTTACCCTTCATAGTATTAGCAGATTCTGGAAAGTATTTCAAAAACGTCAAAGCTATATATTGTTTTTCAAGCTGGAAAGCTGTTGAAGCAAAGACAAGGCTTTCCTTCAAAAACAGGAACAAAACAAGGTATTTAGTAGCTTTGAGAACCACTCAGAAAAGTATACTCCTCTACTGGTATTTTCATATTTTCTTTAAAGGAGTATTTTATGTTTATCATTCCCCCATTTTCATGCATTGCTTTGATTTGGTATTAAGTGTGCTGTTTCCCAGTGTCTCAGGATGTTGGCTTGGTTTCTCCTGGGTTCAAAGACGTGGTGTGTGTTACTCTTTCTGTACACAGCCATATGCTACACAAAATAAGCTGTGGAAAAACAAACAAACAAACAAACAAAACAACCCCTACAAAAATATTTGGCAGTATGTTCTATCAATCACTTTGGCAGGAAAATATCTTATGAACAGACTTTTTCAGTTTTTCTTTTGAAGACAAGCAGACTGAATTTTGGCTTAGGACATGGCAATGTAAGTAGGAAGTGACTCAACTGAAGCCAATAGAATATAAAAAAAAAATCAAAACTATCTTTAGTGAAAAAATGAACCAAGTCCATTGGATTTCATTGGATTTTTATAGAGATTTTTCTGAAATACACTGGAGATATTTTACTTAAAACAAAGCTAAGTGAACCTGAATTGTGAAAGTCCTAAATGAATGCAGTGTTTCACTACATGTAGGTCTTGCTCACTGGGCTTTCTGAGATGGCAAAATTATGGGCTAAGACCTCCATAAGAAGAAGGAATCTGTAGGATTTTTTTTTTTTTTTAATACCAGCCTTTTTCCATGGTGGCGTAAAGGCTTAACTATGAGCACAGGGATTTTACTCTTTCCTGCTTCCATTAACGTTAAAGAAACTTAGATAGAAGGTACCATACAGGCTAGTAAATTATTACAGAAAGCAGTTGTCACTTTATAAACATAGGCCCAGTAAAACTCAGAGATCTCAGTTACTTTAAAAAGTATAGTGGACAGAATTCTTGTTTTAGATACAGTGGATAAATAGAATATAACTGCACCGAAGACAGTATACCTAAGAGTACCAGGTGAGTAGCAGAAAAATAGAAGGATTCTCAAAGAAAAATCATTAAAATTAAATGGTCGTGGAGTGTACCTTTAATGATTTTCTAGTCTATCCAAGAGTTCAGGTTGCCTTCTAACCAGTCGTATACACCACATTGCAATGCAAGAATGGCACAGTATTTTGCCTCAGACAGCAGCCAATACTGGGTCAGTAGGTGAGCGTATCACAGTGAGGAAAAGACTGAAAGAGTCTGTCCCGCCCTCTGCATCCTTTCCTGTTTGTTCTACCTTCTTACTCCCAGCCACACTTGTACCAATATGCATATTCACAGAACTGCACAATAACGTATAACAGGAAAAATTTTCAAGCTTGATTTAATCCAGATCAGTACCCTGTGAGTGATTGTGACTAACTGTTGGATTGTAATTCATATAAATATTTTACTTTCCACAACATACTGTGGCGATGAGTTCCCCTTTTTTGCACTTTGTTTGAAAAAGTTGTTGGAGGAAGCCGATTTGGTTTGAGCATGGTAATTACCATTTCTTATAATGCTCAAAAATGAAAAGAAATGATTAATCAATCTCTATTAATGTTTTTGTGACACGTGGTCTTACCACAACTTCTGCTTGTCTAAATGTATTTATCCTAACAGCTTAACTACTTTAGTCAGGTATATTTTATACTTATTTGATTTTCCAAAGAAGGAAGAAGGGGAACATAGAAAAGTAACTGTTGAACACTGACACTACTTATGTGATTGGAGAAAATACATATATTAATAAAATCTCTATCAAGTAATTAGTACTGGAAATTAAAGCAGAGTCTTAGTAGCACATCTGTGTGTTGCAGTGTCCCTGTATTACTTCTCATGAAAACTTCCGTCTAAAACATTTAAATTCATGAGGTTGGTTTAAGTTATTTCAATCCCATAATTGAGATAATATTCAAGGGCAGCACTAAATTCATTTCTGACATCTCAAATTGAGGGGGAATAAGAATTAGCTCCAGCAAGACAGAAATATTAACCAACACACAAGTTAATCATGTATTCTATTCATCAAGATACTAAGAGGGGTAGGAATTCCCATAGTGTTACTTAAATTGCGGGGAGGGATGCATTTTTCAAGAGAGGGTATGATAAATTTCGTTTCTGTGAAATCCTCACCATTGTACGCTCTTTATTTTAAATGCGATAACAATGGGGATTTACTGTTAGATAATTGATTTTCAGTGGGTGCTGCTATATATTTTGAGTAAATGCATCCAAAATTAATTAACCCAGAACAGATTTCCTCCCAGTTTCTTCAGGTTAGTTGATTAAGAATTAGAACAGAGTCGTCTGAACAAATCCCCATCTAGGGCATAATGGAACATAATGTATTTTTCATATTGACTAAAAAATAAATCTTGAGCGTCTACAGTACCTTTCCTGAATAACAGAGAGAATATATTAATTTAAGCTAGGACAAATGCGACAGAAACTTCTGAATTCCACTTCCCTCAGAGAAATGCAAAGACAGATAGTCAGTGTCTTAGTGCTTGCCAGCTCCAAAGATATGAGTAGACCTAGGTCAACTTTGTGAGACTAATGAATATACTTCAACCACCTGTAATGCAACTGATTTTTCAGGGTTTATAATTGTGAACTGTTTGCAACCATGCAAATTTTTATTAATCTCTTTATGTCTCTAAATTACTGTATGGCAATTCAATTCAAACACTTCTATCAATGATAATATTTTGGGCACTTCATATTAACCATAAGATGGGTCATTTTTACCACTTGACAATATCTGCTTGTATTCTGAGTAAGTGAAACTTACTTGATGAAAACATGTGGCCTGCTCAGCTGGAAGGAAAATGGGACCAGCTGTGGAGATAGGTTGGGGAATGAGTACTTTCAGATTTTTTTTCCTTTTTCTTTCTTTCCTTTTTTTTTTTTCCTGGAATACCTGATTGACTTGGTTTCTGTATCCTTATTCAATTAGAGCAGTAGTTGGTTGGTTGGTTGGTTGGTTGGTTGGAATTTATCATTTCATAAGATTTAGAGCCATCTACTTTTTTGAACCTTAGCCCTGAATAACTAAAAATCACTATGTAGTCCTCGTAGTAAAAATTGAGATCATTGATAGGAGGATTAAAGACATGGACTGACCCTGTGTGAACAAAAATAGTGGCAGGAAAAAATCGCAGGCTTCATAAAATACATTGTATTTAGGGCCAAAATGTATTCTTGGGATACAGCTCCAGGACTAAAAGTGAATTTCAAGATAATCCAAACAATTGTTAAATCTTTCAGAGAAACCTTTGAATGAAAATTAATTCTTTATTCAAGCCATAAGTAAACATCTTCTCCATTATATTTTTGTTCTGGAATTTTCTGTGGTCCTCCTCATAACAACATCAGAGTGTTTCGGAAATTTTAACTCCAAGAGTTTTAGGGATTCAATTTTAGATATCAAAGATCTGGGGTTTGTGTGGATTGTTTTTTGGTGTGGGGTTTGTTGTTTGGCTTTTTGTATTTTTTTTTGTTTATTTTTCATTTTTGTTTTGGTTTTGTTTTGTTTTATTTTTTTTTCCAAAGGATGCAAATATAATCACTTTATAGGCCCCTGGGCTAAATCACATCTCATTTTATAACAATTAGCTTTATCTATTTTAAGCAGCAGTGAGCATGTCATACAACCTTCAAATTTCAGCCAGAAAACTTAATAGCTTAGAAGTTTGCCATTTTCTTCTCAGCTATAGTGCTTAAACTTGAAGTCCTATGATTTCAAAAAAATGCATAAATCACAAAATAATTTGGTATTTATAACTGCAACCTTATTCTTTTCAACAACTCCATATTTGCCAGCAAAAAATTAGTTTCAAAATACTCTGTTAATTACTAGTGAGATCAAATAAATTGCAGATGTTTCTGAGTGTGAGCACATCTTAAATTCAAACTAGAAAAAACAGAAATAGATAGTTGGGTTTTTTTTGTAAAAATGTTTGCTTTCAAAAAGGAAATATTTTTCTGCCAATCCCTGCAGAAGATGTGCCTGCACATCTAAGAATCAATTCATCAATCAACACCTGCCAATAGGATGTAATTAACAAGAATGAAAACCAATCCTGAAAATCCCTTTACTGGATACAATAGCTTTCCCCTACAAAAGAGCAGATTGATTTTCAATGTAACTCAACAGCATATAGTATAATTTCAGCTCCTCCTGAACTGACTGCTAAAATGAAATTTGCATGCCTTTACGTTCACTGGAATACGATCAAACTTAGCAGCATCTCATAATATTATAGCAAGCATTTCCAAAATTTGAGAATTCTGAGAAAGAAGATGGATGGCCGTACCCAGAGAGTGGTGGTAAATGGAGTTAAATGGTGGTAAATGGAGTTAAATCCAGTTGGTTTCCAGTCACAAGTGGTGTCCCCCAGGGATCAGTGCTGGGGCCCGTTCTCTTTAATATCTTTATCAATGATCTGGATGAGGGGATCGAATGCACCCTCAGTAAGTTCGCAAATGACACTAAACTAGGGGGGCGTGTTGATCTGCTTGAGGGTAGATTGGCTCTGCAGAGGGATCTGGACAGGCTGGACAGATGGGCTGAGGCCAATGGTATGAGGTTCAACAAGGCCAAGTGTCGGGTCCTGCACTTGGGTCACAACAACCCCATGCAGCGCTACAGACTGGGGGCGGAGTGGCTCGAAAGCTGCCTGGCAGAAAAGGACCTGGGGGTGTTGGTGGACAGCCGGCTGAGTATGAGCCAGCAGTGTGCCCAGGCAGCCAAGAAGGCCAACACCATTCTGGCCTGCATCAGGAATAGTGTGGTGAGCCGGACTAGGGAAGTAATCATCCCCCTGTACTCGGCACTGGTGAGGCCTCACCTCGAGTGCTGTGTTCAGTTTTGGGCCCCTCACTACAAGAAGGACATTGAGGTGTTGGAGCGTGTCCAGAGAAGGGCTACAAAGCTGGTGAAGGGTCTGGAGGATAAACCTTATGAGGAATGACTGAGGGATCTGGGGTTGTTTAGCCTGGAGAAGAGGAGGCTGAGGGGAAGCCTTATCACCCTCTACAACTACCTGAAAGGAGGTTTTAGAGAGATGGGAGCTGACCTCTTCTCCCTGGCGACAAGTGATAGGACAAGAGGAAATGGGTTCAAGTTATGTCAGGGCAGGTTTAGATTGGATATTAGGAAGCATTTTTTCACTGAAAGGGTTATTAAACATTGGAATAGGCTGCCCAGAGAGGTGGTGGATTCACCATCCCTGGAGGTGTTTAAGAAAAGGGTAGATGAGGTGCTTAGGGACATGGTTTAGAAGCGGTGGTGTTTTTATCAGGGTAGGTTAATGGTTGGACTTGATGATCTTAAAGGTCCCTTCCAACCTCACTGATTCTATGATTCTATGATTCTAAGAAAGATTCATTTTCTATTTATCTTAGTTGTAGTTTTAAAATATTCAGTCTTTGAGAAGAAATTTATAGTGTACATACTACAAGCAATGTACAGTACTTATCTTGCATCATTCTTCACGATACTGCAGGCAGTATAGACTGTTTTCACTAGAATGAAAAATGGAGTCGCCATTTGTTGCATGCATGTCTTGACCATAGCAATGGTACTACAAGCTACATAAAATTAGCAGCAATAAAGAACAGAAGATCATTAAGAAATGAAATAAAGCGTTGTCTGAATATTTAATTTTTACCTTCACTGATAAAATGTTGGTGATAATACTTAAAACCCTGTCACAGAATGCTTGTAGGATTAATTACTGATGTAAGATGAAAAAATATATAAATTGGCTAAGTATCATATTTGCTATCTTAAAAGATGGAAATTAGATTGATCTGAGCTTCTGAAATGGAACATTAAAAAGAAAAAGAGAGGCTTGTTCAAAGGGTCAGAGATATATTTAAGGTTTAATTTCTCAACTACTACTCTTACAATACTTTTCAGTGTGTCCTTTTTATACAATAAATAACAGACAGTGCAATAAAACAATTTTCCTTTAACAAAGCATGGGTTGCTATCATAAAAAGGCAACATTCTGAATGCTGTATTTGATTTTAGATTTATCAGCGTGTGAAAACCAGCTGTTGACTCTCACCTGATAAAACACAACTGAATTTTTTCAGTAAACTATTCTCCTCCAATCTGTCCAAAGCCTCTTTGTACTATCTTATTAACTTTGTTCTTCAGTGAGTTTCTAAAAGAAGACGATGTAGTCTACTCAGTGGATTTGCTGTACAAAAAGTGTGGGGGGGGGAGGGAACAGATTTACTACATGTCTCATTACAGTAGTTTGAATCTGTTTGTTATCTTCACCTTCTTGTTTTATCTTAATTATATTTGCTCATGGGAAGCTGAAATTACAAATTTGTCTTTTGAGAGTGATACTGTTGATAAGCTTGACTGCATTAAAAGTTTTTCTTCATATTCTAGACTCCATCCATGCATGTAGGTATTTGACAGATGGAGCAACACTGTCCAGGAACAGGGAAATGTCTTACAAAATGAAGACTGGATTAAAACAATGATAACATTTCTCTTGCTTTAAGATTTAAGGATGGAGGTAAGAACTCCTGTAACATGATCATGGGTACACATTTCTTCTATTTAATATCCATATGTTTATGTTGTGGGAGAAAATACATTGAAAAGCTTGTGGGTGAAAGAGATCTCTCAGCAATTACTGTCACTGGCAAAACAGACTTTATTTAGGGAAATTAATTTAATCTAGAAATTAATTTAATCTATTGCCCATTAATAACAGAATAGGATAATGAGAAATAAGAAAAATCTAAAAACATTTTCCCATCACTCTTCTTCTGTCTTCCCAGGCCCAGCTTCACTCCCAGCAATTCTACCTCCTACCCCTGAGCAGCAAAGGGGGATGAGGAATGGCGGCTGCAGTCAGTTCATAACACTTTGCCCCTGGCACTCCTTCATCCTCATGCTCTTCCCTTGCTCCAGTGTGGGGTAGCACCCACGTGATACAGTCCTTCATGAACTTTGTCCAACATGTGTCCTTCCCATGGGCTGCGGTTCATGAACTGCTCAGGCATGGGCCCCTTCCACAGGGTACAGTACTTCAGGAACAGATGGCTCCAGTGTGGGTTCCCCACAGGGTTACATGTCCTGCCTGAAAACCTGCTCCTGAGTGGGCTCCTGTCTACAAGCCGCAGTTCCTACCAGGAGCCTGCTCAAATGTGGGCGTCCACAGGCTGCATCCTCCTTCAGGGCACATCCACCCTGTCTATTGTATGGTCCTCTGTGGGCTGGGTGGATACCTGCTCTACCATGGACCTCCATGGTCATCAGGGGAACAACCTGAGTCACCATCATCTTCACCAAGTACTGCAGGGAATACTTCTCCTCCCCATCCTTCTTCAATGACCTTGGTGTCTGCAGAATTGTTTCACTCTCATATTCTTACTCCTCTCTCCCAGCTGCTTTTTGCACAGCATTTTTTCTGTGTCTTGGAGCTGGCTGGAACTGGCTCTGTCAGACATGGGGGGAGCTCCTGATATCTTCTCGCAGAAGTCACCCCTGAAGGTCTCCTGCTACCAAAACCTCGCCACATAAACCCAATACAGTTTAGAATACTGTCTTATCATTTGTTAAGCAATTATCACCATTACTTTCCTTAGTTCCCTACTCACAACATGTGTTTTCACAAATAAACATAATATGCCTTAAAAATAAACTTTGGAATATTATGGGCCATAAAAATAGTTATTTGGGAAGGCAGTCTTTCAATTAATAAGAATTGCTAAGCAGGTGTTCATATGAAGGAACAGCAAGTCACCACAGATTCCCCACGTTTCTCCATATTTTCCCCATATCTTCCAGTGATTGATGCTAACATTTCACTGGTGGGATCCTGGAAGCAGCCATGTCCCCAGAGCCGCTAGCTCCCATGTGTGTGGCAGTGCTGTTTCCATGTTGCTGGTACCGACAGTGGTATCTGCAGCAGCAGAAGTCACAGAGAGCTGATGGTGATGCAGTGACAGCAGCTGGGGAGGTTTTCTGGTTTTCTGCTTTTCTGCAGCCAACATACCATACCCATGAAGAGCAGAAAGCAAGGAGGGTTACTCTTCTCCTGCTGGCCAGCATTGTAGTCAATCAGTGTGGGGTTCAAACCTTTGGTTTGAATCAGTATTACAGTGTATTATAGTAAACTGTATTATCATTGCAGTTTGAATATGATGGAGAAACTATCTGTAACATTACATGGATGTTTACTTTAAAGAATTAAATTTAATTATTTAAAATTAAAAAAAAAAAAGTTTTGTGTTTGTTATTATTATACAGCCTTTGTTCAGCGTGTTCAAAAAAAGGAGGAAAGTAGATAATGATATTGCATGAGCGACCTTGAGGAATTATTGCCATACTCAGCAAAATGTGAACATGTTCAAAGAGAGCTAGTTTTTAAAATGCTGGGTTATTTTTAACCAACCACCACATCATCATCTAGTTGTCTTTGTTGCTGCTATAACTGTGTATAGCCTGTTGTCTGTTTTTTGCTACATCTGATAGCTATCCATCGCAAGTATTTTATCCTCTCAACAACAGAAGACACTTCCAAAAAGACTCCCATCTGATTGGATTATAAATGGAGCAGACACTAGTGCACATAATTCAAGGGAGATTATCAATATATTGATAACAGAAGCTGAATTTCTGCAAATCTGTAGATTCTGTAGAAGACAGAAAATTTCTGTCTTCTTTTTGGGGTTATATTGAAGTCCCCAAATTTGAAGCATGAATGACAGCTACTGAATACCGACCTTTTCAGTATCTGTCAGGTTCCATTAGACCAAATGTAATCTCCGTGCTTTCCAACATTGCACTTACAATACATGTCCATGCAGGGACAGATACATGATGGGTGCAAAATAACTGTAAATTTATTTCTAGCAATCTTCAGTTTTCTTTGAAAACACAACCCGTTAAGTTAGGTGGCCACTTTGATCTGAACTCAGACATACACTTCTTTTCTAATCAATTCTTAACTTACATCATCTACTACTGTGGGAAAGTACTTTTGAGCTGCTACCTCTAAAATGCATTAAAGAGCTTACTGTTGCAACAGGTTGAGGAGAGGAGAGACAGCCAAAGCTTGCAAGAGGTATGAAGTGGGTCCTTCCCCTAATAGCTCGGTGAGACATGAGGCAGCAGAGAGCTTTTCAGCTGCATGCTTTGAGCTTTTTTATCTGAACGCATTGTACAAAGTTTGGGAAATTCTGCAAATAAGTTGGTTTAGTTTTAGAGTCTTATTTGTCAATAACATACTGCTGAGTTAGGCATAGAAATCCACAGAATAAAGTTCTTAAAATTATATGAACTTGTCAACTTAGTAAGGTAATTTAAGATATGTAATGACCAACTATTTAAAGACTAATTACACAGAAGTATGAAGTGCTAATGTTTCTTTGTTTGGTTGTGTTTTTTTTTTCCAGTGTTTTCTGTTATTGTTATTTATGCTACAGTAATGTTTGGAGAGTTCAGTCTAGGACCTGTTGAAAGAGATATTATACTAATGCTATCAATAAAAGACCTTTGTTCCACTGAGCATTCTGAATTATGACAACAGTTTAAAGTAAAAGGAATTAGAAAAATTATGGAGAAACTTGTGCTTAAAGATTATTGGTTTCACTAAACATACAGATAGACCTCTAGGTAAGTTACGGTAAGTTAAATTCTCGATTCCAGAACCAGACAGTGTTAGAAAACAGCATTCTGTCTGTAGAATAGATCAAGGGGATGATGATTACTGAGGAAATTAGTCCTTTTTCTGCTTGGGGTGCTATATGATTATAATTATGTGATTATGGTAATGCTCTGTGTGTTTAATAACAGTGTGTTCTAGCAGATATCTCAAGCAATATAAGAATAAAAAGGAAAAAGCTAGAAAGTTCACACATTCACTGTGCTCTGCTCCTCAGTCCTGTCACTCAGACATGTTTTCCCTTTATTTTCTCACTGGAATCTACAACGTAAGCATTACTATCTCTTCTAACCTAATAGTTTAGTAAAGTAAATATTCCCTTACGTTGTACACTCTCAACAAGATGTGCAGCATTAAAAACGGTTGTTATCCACCAGTAGGAGAATTAGAATGAAGACGCTAGGTTATCCCACAAGCATTAACCTGACATCCTAAAAGCTTGCAGATAAATGATCAGTTCCAGCTGAATGCAGTTTCCATACCCACAATGGTTTTAATGGAGATTAGATGTGTACAGTCAGTAGAGATAATCCCATTGTTTGAGTACAGTTTTTATCAGGCCTGAGTTAATATTGTAGTGGAGTAGGTCATATTTTCAAATAGTAAAGCGGATATTTGCTTTTAGTTTTTAAATTAGATCGTCAAAATGAAATCTGCAAAACAGTGTATTTTTCTGTTTTAATATTTTTAGAAGACTGTTGGATACTACTTGTACTAAATGAGAGGATTGGAGAAATAGGTAATTTTTCTATATGAGGTTCTGAACAGGATCTGTAACTATAGTTTCAGGATACCTTTTACTATTCCTGAGATTTGTCTTGAAGTATTTGACTGAGAATTTCCTTTCTACAATTGTTGTAGAGGTGGCTGGTTTTTTAGTTATATCACAAACATCTCATGCCTGAATCTGAGTCTATGTTTTCATGTCCTTTGAATCTTTTAGAGAGGAAATGTTTTATATTTGGAAAAAGAATATGAATAGTATTTTTTTCTATTATATAAAATTGAGACTTTTATTGGTACAAAATAAGAGATGTTCAAGTGTTTTAAATTCTACACAATTCATAGAATCATAGAATATCCCAGGTTGGAAGGGACCTTGAAAGATCATCTGCTTCAAACTTTTGTGGAAAAGGGAGCCTAGATGAGATTGTCCAGCACTCTCTAAATTGCATCTTGAAGAATGTTAATTATGTGGACTCTACCACATCCCTGGGGAGGTTGTTCTAGTGAGCGATGGTTCTCACTGTAAAGAATATCTTTCTAATGTTGAGATGAAACCTCTCCCAGTGCAACTTGTACCCATTGCCCCTTGTCTATTCCATGTGGCCTCCTGTGAAGAGAGTGCCACGGTGCTCTTTGCAGCCATCCTTTAACTACTAGAATCTTTTGATTAGGTCCCCTCTGAGTCTTTTCTTCTTCAGGGAAAAAAGACCTAACGCTTTCAGTCTTTCCTCTTACGGCAGCTTCTCCAGCCCTTTGATCATCTATGTGTCCCTCCTCTGGACCCTCTTAAGTCTGTTTGTGTCTTTCTTGAATTGCTGGGACCAGAGCTGGACGCAGTACTCCAGGTGAAGCCTGACAAACGTTGAGTAGAGAGGGATGTTCACATCTCTATCTCTGCTGGTAATGCCCCTCTGGACGCAGACCAGGATCCAATTTGCCGTGATGCTGCAGCGACGCACTGCTGACTCACGTTCACCTTGCCATCCATGAAGAACCCCAGGTCCCTTTCAGCAAGGTTGCTCCCCAGCCACACAGATTGTAGCCTGTACTGGGCTCTTTGATTATTCCAACCTAGGTGCAGGACTTTTCACTTGTCTTTTTTAAACTTCATACTGTACCTGCTAGTCCACTCTTTCAGCCTGTCCTGGTCTCTCTGTAAGATGCCTCCCCCTTCTGATGTGTTCACCTCAGCACCCCATTTAGTGTCATCAGCAGACTTGGTGAGGGTGCTTTCAATCCCATCATCCAGACCATTTACGAAGAAGTTGAAACAACATGGTGCCCAGTATGAATCCCTAGGGGACCCTACTTGTGACAAGCTGCCAGCATGAGTAAAATCATTGATCACCACGCTGTGATTTCTACTTGTTAGCCAATTTCCTGCCAATTGCCAATTTCCCATCCAATCTGTATTTTGCCAGTTTTTCCAGGAAAAGGCTGTGGGAAACAGTGTCAAACACTTTGCTGAAGTCCAGGTAAACAACATCCACTGCTCTCCCCATGTTGACAAAAGATATTATTTAGTTGTAGAAGGTGATCAGGTTAGTCTGGCATGACTTGCCTTTGGTGAATCCATGTGGGTTTTTCCCTATCATCTGCTTCATTTGGTTAGTAATAGTTTTGAGGAGGACTCATTCCATTACTTCCCTGGTGATTGAAGTAAGACTAATGGTCCTGTACTTTCCTGGGTCTTCTTTTGGGCCCTTCTTGCAGCTGGGTATGACATTTGCCATCTTCCAGTCATCGGGGACATCCCCGGATCTGCATGACTTTTCAAAAATTGTAGACAGTGGCCTTGCAACAATGTCAGCCAGTTTTCTTAACACCCTGAGTGGATTCTGTCCGGGCCTATGGATTTATGTAGGTTGAGCCCTTACAAGAGGATGCAGACCAGTCTTTCCTCCACTACTGGTGGGTCGAGACATGCATTGTTGTAGCTACCTGATCTTGTGACCTGGGATCCAGCTGTGCTGGTAAAGGCAGAGGCAAAGAAGCTATTGAGAACCTCTGCCCTGTCAACAGTATTAGGGACTAGTTTCCCTGCCCTGTTTAGTAATGGGCCTATGTCTTCCCTGTGCTTCTGCTTACTGCTCCTGTATCTGAAGAACCTTTTCTTGTTGTACTTGACATCTTTGACTACTTTGAGTTCTAGCTGAACCTTACCTTCCATACTGCATCTCTGCATGCCTGAGCAAGATTCTTATAGTCCTCAATAGGTATTTGGATGCCTTTCTGTAGCCGGCATGCTTATTTTTTTTGCTTATAAGTACACCCAAAAGTTCATTGTTAAGCCAGTGTGTCTCTTGTTCTGCAGTTCACGTGGTGACTACCCTATCATACCCAATCATAGGGTTGTGATCAGCAGCACAGAGTCTAGTTGGAGGCCTGTAACCAGTGGTGTCCCCCAGGGGTCAATACTTGGTCCAATCTTGTTCAATATATTCATCAATGACCTGGATGAGGGGACAGAGGGTATCCTCAGCAAGTTCGCTGATGATACCAACTGGGAGGGGTAGCTGACACCCCAGAGGGCCACGCTGACATCCAGCGTGACCTGGACAGGCTGGAGACCTGGGCAGAGAAAAACCTAATGAGGTTCAACAAGAGCAGCTGCAAGGTCCTGCACCTGGGGAGGAAGAATGCTAGGCACCAGTATAGGTTAGGGGCGGACCTGCTGGGAAGTAGCTCGGAGGAGAAGGATCTGGGGGTCCTAGTAGACAGTAAATTATCCATAAGCCAGCAATGTGTCCTTGTCGCCAGGAAGGCCAATGGAATCCTGGGCTGCATAGGGAAGAGTGCGGCCAGTAGGTCGAGGGAGGTCATTCTCCCCCTCTACTCTGCACTGGTGTTGTGGTTTAGGCCAAAATCCACTACTGGGGACCCGAGGAACCCCAGATGGGACCGACAGATGCTCCCCTCTACCCCTCTTCAAAGAGAGAGGCAGAGGAAAAAGAGACTTATGAGTTTAGAAGGAATTAAACTACTTCAATGAAATATTAATAATAAAATAAAAAGAAATAATGAAATATGTACAAAACCATATCAAGCTCCCGAGATGACAATCACAATACTGGCTAGCACTGGGGCAGTCCCAGGCTGCACTCAGTGACGGACAGGAACTGGATTCCAGATCTGCATTCAGGATCAGGATCAAAGCCAGACAGAGTCCTCCTCAGATGTTGGCCATTGAAGAAAAAGAGGGCTGACCCTTTGATCCCTCAGCTTTTATACTGAGCCTGAGGCAAAGGGGATGGAATACCCTGTTGGTCAGTTTTGGGTCACCTGTCCTGTCCGCTCCTCCCTGCAGGTGGGACCCCGGTATGCTTTTCCGCTTCCGACCCTCCAACGGGGCAAATAACAAAGTTGGTTGGCCTTGGGGGTTATGGCAATAAGCATAAGCAGGAGCCTCTCTGCATACCACGCCTGGGCATCAGCTATAAACCATTGGTCTTACCACTCTGAGAGAGTGAACACTGTCTGCACAATATGCAGTTAATTTCAGTAGTTAGAAGAGGCCCAGCTAAGAAGCAAAGTTACTGAACAAAATTGGTTCTGTTTTACCTCAAACCTGGACAACTGGTGAGGCCACAACTGGAATACTGTGTCCAGTTCTGGGCTCCCCAGTTCAAGAGGGACAGGGAACTGCTGGAGAGAGTCCAATGTAGGGCAACTAAGATGATTAAGGGCTTGGAGCACCTCCCTTATGAGGAAAGGCTGAGAGAGCTGGGACTCTTTAGCCTGGAGAAGAGAAGGCTGAGGGGAGACCTTATTAATGCTTACAAGTATCTCAAGGGTGGGTTGAAGGAGGATGGAGCCAGGCTCTTTTCAATGGTTCCAAGTAACAGGACAAGGGGCAATGAGCACAAGTTGGAACATAGAGAGTTCCGTTCAAACACACGGAAACAGTTCTTTACGGTGAGGGTGACAGAGCACTGGCACAGGCTGCCCAGGGAGGTTGTGGAGTCCCCTTCTCTGGAGATTTTCAAGACGCGCCTGGATGCAGTCCTGAGTAATGTGCTCTGGCAATCCTGCTTTAGCAGGGGAGTTGGACTACATGATCTCTAGAGGTCCCTTCCAACTCCGAAAATTCCATGATTCCGTGATAACCCAGTTGTTCACCAAATTTAATTCTGAACACATTAACAGGAATTTGGAAACAAGGAAAGGTTTTAAAATTACAACAGCTTCTACTCACAATATGAATAGACACCAGGCTCATTGCTTACAGACTCAGCTAAGGGTGTTTTTTTTCTACATTTGAAGTCCTTGTAGTTGGTAGCAGTTTTTGGGGTTTTTTTTTGTTTTTTTTTTTTTTTTAGAAAACCTCCTAAATACCACTTTTAAATCTGCAGTGTGCCTCTCTGAAGATCTGTTGTAAGAGATATTTCAAATGGAAGAGATATCACAGCCCTTTCTATAACATTCCTTGGCTTTCAAGGATTCAAGGGTTCTCTTTTCACTACAGAAAAGCCGTGGGCTTGTAAAAGAGAATATAGCTGGAGGTACTGCAAATAAACATTGTCAAAACCAATACTGTAGTTATGATTCTTCTTTAGGAGTTCTGTAAACAAGGAAAAACTATTGTGACTCACTGCAGTAGCACTTTGTGAAACAAGATAAAGTAAGAAAATAATCATGCTTTGTGCTCTAAAAGTATGCTTTCCTGTGCTCCTAACAGCAGATATTATTACTGAAATTTAAAATATGTCTTAAACCCTGTATGTAACATGTTTTATTTCAAAATGGATACCAAAGAACTAGAAAAAGTAAAAAGAGTAATAATGAGGTGATCACAAATATGGAACAGCTTCTTTGTGGCAAGATATTAAATGAGGCAGTGACAGAGGTATTTTATATGTAGAAAGCTATATAATAAAGAATAGCAAGGAAAAGGCTGACGGGGGTGGGGGGCTGGGGGGGGGAACAAGTCCTAGTGATCCCAATATGAAATTGTCAAGTAGCAGGCTTAAAACAAAAGGCAATATTTTTCAACACAATATGAAAAGAACTTAGGTGAAAAATTGTCACAGTATAAGAAATCCATAAGTATAAAAAGGTTAAAGAAGGCACTAAGAAAATAATGAAGTTAACAGTGTCAAAAATAATGACCTACATGCAACCTCCATCTCTGGAAGTACATGATGTGCTGATTCCCAGAAGTTTAAAGAAACTAGCAGAGAAAGGATCAATTTTTTCTCATCTTCCTCATAATTTTACTGTAAACAACTAGTATATTGTCCACTTCTGTATTCAGAATTCTGAACTGGATAGAAAATTTTGATCCTATTCAAAAGTTCTTATGTCTATGTAACATTTACTGTTATAAATCCACAGAAGCTCATGTATTAGCTGGAGAAATTATTTTCCTTTGCTGTACCATCAAAGTTTTTATATTAACAAGATCTAGTTTAATTTAAAGTTGGTGTAGTTTAATTTAAAGTACACTTCTGCATCTGAAAACTGCTTATAAACTAGACTATGTTTAAAACTTATCCTTTCTTAATTTGGAAAGTCACTTCTAGATTTATTTTACACTAGTAAATACACTAAAATATATTACCCGGAAAAAAAATCTGGATACCATGGTTAGTTTTATCTTACAAATTACAAAACATAATGGTCTCAAAGAGCTTTTAATGATCATTTACTTTATTTACTATTTCTGTACACTCACAAGTTGTTACATATACTAGGGGCTAACAGGTTTAGCAATTGGGCGCTGATATCTATTTAAGTTAGCATAGTCTTCTTTTTACTAAATCTCTACTAAAATACTGATGATATCAGTATAGAAAATTGGACAGCTGTTGAGATAATGAGAAGTACCCATAAGATGGTGTGATGAGTTTCTAACATTTCTAATGACTGTATGCTTGAGACACACTTTTAGTGTAAAAGTGAAGTATGCCTGAAGTAATGCAGGAATAAACTGATGTCACATAAAATACTGTAAGTAAGAAGTCATGCAGTCATAGCTCATGTTAGCACAGAATGGTTAAGTATGAAAAGTACATCTTAAATGTAAATAGGAGTACCTGAAAAAAACAAAACAAAACAAAACAAAAAAACAACACAAAACCCTCACACACAAAATGACCAAATTGAAAAAAAACAAACCCAAACCAGCCAAACCCATCTGAAATGAAAGTAAGCTTTCTTTCTGGCAGAGTTGAGGAAATAGAGCAAGCAAAGCCTATTTTGTTTGGTAAAGGAAGATATACTGTTAAAGGAAATGGGAAGGGAAATAAAAGAACCAAATTTCACATTACAGTGAGACAGAAAAGCAAAATAACACCTGCTTATAAAGTAACATTAGGTTCAAATAAATGTGTACAGACACAGTTCCCATTTCTTTTTAGTTTCTTTTTACTCCTTTTTCTTAGTATGGTTAGATGTTCAGGTTCTTCTACCCAGGCAAAAATGTGTTTTTAAACCACAATATTATGTGCTTAGGATCAAGATAAGCTAATGAGTTTGATTTCTGGGTCTTTGTTTCACGGTACATCATCACTTTGAGATTACGATGTCTAAAAGAGCTATCTGGGACCAT
The DNA here is from genome assembly GCF_965231255.1 of Vanellus vanellus. Lineage (NCBI taxonomy): Eukaryota > Metazoa > Chordata > Aves > Charadriiformes > Charadriidae > Vanellus > Vanellus vanellus. Next base: position 105,355,063 of record NC_138907.1, read on the forward strand.
AAAGCAAATCTTAATCTTTTTTATTTTATAGTACTTGTTGTCAAGAAAACCTAAGTGGTGCTATTTGTAACTTCATGACAGTTCAGAGAAGCTTTTACAGTCTGGGAGAAATAGCATGAGAAATTGTTGTATTTTACCCACATTTGCCCTTTCAACTACATGAAATAACTCCTGTAGCTTGTGAGGAAATAAATACTAAAACTGCTTGAGCTGATAACTTGAGTTAGAAAAGTAAAGGTAATACTGTGTTTTGAAAGGGTGTCTTTGCATTCATTTCAAATTACACCTTGGTTTCTCTTATCACTTATATAAATTTCTAAGAACTGGATTAGACTATATCTGATATAACTGCTTTGGTGATACCTGTTTTTTGAATATTCACCTAAAATTGTTTTAATCTCAAATCTGATGTGGTGTTAGAGAAAGTGCATGAGTCACTGAAATCTCCAGATTTTCAATTGTGTATCTTAAACTACAAGGCCTCCTCATTTATTACATTTTATTGCACAATTTATCTGTGGTAATGCTGTATTCCATGTCTACAGTTTATTTTATTTAACTTTTTTCCCACCACTTCAGCTACTATGTTTTTTCCCTTTTTTGATTTCAGATAACGGCTACAGATGTAGATATGAACAAGTGAAGTGATTCCTGTGTCTTTAAGAAGACAATGAATGAAATGTGGCAAAATATTAATTCTTCATGAGCATGGTAGGGGCAGGTACTCTCCAAGGAAAGTAGACAGCAGCTAAAGATTAACGATCATTTTTGAGAAATTCAGTGGAAAAGAGTTTTTATATAGGCTGAGTTTAAAAGAGAAAACTTAGGGCGTTAGCATTAGAATAATTGTACAAGATGTGTTCCTGTCAAGTCATTTGCACAAAGCTATGTGGATATCAAAATAACTCAAATCAATAAGGAAGATTTCCATTTCAAGTAATTTGGTCAAAATTTTATTCAAGTAAAATGTAATGACTTTGCCTTTCCCCACTTTTAACCTTCAGTGTGATGTTAAGAAGAACTATTGGAAATTTCTATATCATGATCCCAAACTATAAAGATAAGAAGAAAAGGAAAGTGAGATAATATAAGAAATGATCAATCTTTTTCATTACATATATATAATTAAAATTAAAACATTTTAAAACCTGGTTGGACAGAAAAACAAATTTCTTAATTTGTGTCTGCTTATAGGCAGTCGCTTGATGTAAATTATCCAAGAAAATTTAATAATTGTTCAGCTGATGCTGAGGGTTACATTCCAAAGAAAAAAACAAACTAAAAAATTGCTGAAAGCTGTTTGACCCTGTACTTCCTTTACTTGAAGAAGCTCTTGGCTACATTGAATTTTACATCTCAGCCCTGTGAAAGTCATGGCCCAGACTGGTGCAAGTACAGTGGTGAAGACACTTGATGCACTGTGGTGAGTAAAACTTGGAGGGCTGCCAGGTGCCCACCAAGCTGTATCTTACAAAAATGCATTAATTTGCATGTATCTTTTCAGTTGACAGATTGCAGAAAGATATATCATGTCAATCTGAGCCAATCATACTGTACTGCTTCATTTATTGTGACAGAAAATCTCTCAAAAATATCAAAAATAGGAGATATTAATTACAGTATCTGGAAAAACAGTGTGGTCTGGAAATCATAGTAATTTTCTACTGCAGAACACGGGGCTGGCCAAATATTTGGTCCCTAAACACGTGCAAAATTTAGAAGATATTGTGTTGTAGTATATGGTTCAGGACTGCACCCGACAATGTTTGTGGTGTAGCCTCCACATTATTCTGCCTGTGTTATTATGCCACAGTGAATACAAATGTTTGCTTGCGGTCTTGCAAATCTCACAGTAAGATTCTTTAGTCAGCATTTTAGTCCCAAAACAGGCCCGAATTGGTTAACATGTTGTCCATTTGCCAATTCTATGTAGAAGGTCATTTTAGAATTGAGTTTCACTTAAAATTTCAAGATGTTAATAGCATAAAAATTCAATTCTGACATTTGGTGCAAGTTATGTTGTTCTATCTGCTCTCACATCTGCACAGTTACCTGAAATATTGCAGACAGCTCTAATCCACAGTCAGAATTTCCCTATACCTTCTCTATAATAATGTATAAAAGGATGAACTCTTCAGTCCTTTGATTTATGACATATTTTCAAATTTTTAAGCAACCTGTATTTATTCTTTGAACCTATTAGAATGTATCCATCCCTTTCCTAGACTGTCGGATTCCACATCAATGACCATAAAAATAATTGCTTACTTCATTTTCACCTGTTTAAATATTAATTAATTACTTAAGTCCCATCTGATATATGGCTCAAATTGATTGCTCACTTTTGGCCAATTAATCTGCTGTGGATTGATCACTTATTAATATTCTTGTTCCCTATTGTGTGACTTTTTACATTTATCTGGCTATATTAAAAATATGCTGTTTGCTTGCTATATAGGTCTTTGTCAATGTCCTTCTTTAGTTACCCCTACTTCATCCTGAGGGTACCTGATGTTTTTATGAGAAAGGAGTGTGTTGCCTTCTAAGGCACTTTTTCAAATGTTGGTTACTACATTTGAAAGGACCATATTGACACGCGTATGTTATATTATTTCATATTGATTTAATGCTATGTCTGATAACACTAAGTCTGATTGGGATAGGGTTAATTTTCTTCATAGCAGCCTATTTGATGTTGGTTTTTAGATCTGTGTTGATAGCACACCAGTGTCTTACCTGTTGCTGAACAATGCTTTCATAGCATCAAGACCTTCTCTATTTCGCACTCTGCCCCTCCCGGTGAATAGGTTGGGAGCAGGCAAAAGGTTGGGTGGGGAAACAGCCAGGACAGCTGATCCGACGTAACTAAAGAGATATTCCGTCCCATATGATGTCATGCTCAGCTATAAAACTGGGTGGGGGCTAGTTTTTCCAAAGTAGCCTGTGCCTGGGGACTGGCTGGGTGTCAGTCTTCTGGAGGGAGGTGATGAGGGTTTGCCTTTGTATTACTTTTTTTTTTTTTTTCCATATTTTACCCAACACTTACTAAACTATATCTTGACCCACAAGTTTTTCTCACTTTTGGCCTTCCAATTTTCTCTAGCATCCTGCTGGGGAAGAGTGAGCGAGCGGCTGGTGAGTGCTTAGTTGCTGGCTGGTTCCTGTTCCTTAGAACTTCTGAAATATAACAAAACTTTTTGAATATTGGCATTAAAATTCTGAGGAATTATTTCATTATCTGCTTTGGGTGGCAAGTGACAGTTAAAATCTCTATTCCTGATGGCTGTCATTTGGAAAAACTCTATGTTCTCAGGAGATGTGTGAAGGCAGATTGTCTGTTTTTCTGTAACACCTTTAACACTAAGTGAAAGAATGCAATGGCTCTGACTTTGATTCTCTTTAAAATTTCACTTGAAATATTCATTACCAATATGTTAAATCTAAATTGATTCAGAAAATAATTTGGTCACTCAAATGAATATTTGAAATATGATAATAAACAGGTATCACAGGAAATATCAGAATTTTAACAATTTTATTGCGGAAATGCATTCTCTTTCAGTGACAAGCTCTTCAATTATTCCAAAAGTTTTTCAGTCACTCACTGTTTGTCCTCTTTTCAGTGTGCTTACTTTTTGATCACATACCATTTTGCATTCATTACAAGAAGAGGCATACCATGCACAGAATGATAAAGAAGTTTATAAAGAACATCATTCAGTGACTGATGGGCCCAGAGGGTTACAGCTGCCAAAACGCATTAACTATTGTAATGTCATGTAACAAACTATGATGTGACTCGATTGACATAATATAGTATGTCACTTAGGAAATTAAATGAACAAATGAAAGAGTAAAACTAGAAAAAGTCTACTAGGGAAAAAGTTGCAAATCTGACTTCTAGTTTTATAAAAACGATGAAATTATGTTCACTGGATAACAGATTGGTGTCAGGTGAACTGTTCAGAAGTTCAAGATAATTGCTATTCTAGGTACTCCCGTAGTGCTGAATACATCCTGCCTAATGCCAGGAAGTAAGACCACCACCTTGTAGGAACTACTCCCAACACAATAAATATCCAAGGTAAGATATTGATGTAACTTCTTTTACAAATAAAAAGAAGTTAACGATACATAACACATTCACAACCCAATTAAAAAAAAATACTATATAGTAAAGTATTCCAAGAGATTTTATGCCTGCTTCCTGAATACAAAATGGGTAGTATAGAATCATAGAATCATCTAGGTTGGAAGGAACTCACTGATTCCAACCATTAACCTAACACTGCCAAAACCACCACTAAAGCATGTCCCGAAGCACCATATCTGCCAGTCTTTTAAATACCTCCAGGGATGGTGATCCAACCACTTCCCTGGGCAGCCTGTTCTAATGTTCGATAACCTTTTGGTGAAGATTTTTTTCCTAATATCCAGTCTAAACCTCCCCTGGCACAACTTGAGGCCATTTCCTCTTGTCCTATCACTTGTTCCTAGTAAGAAGTGACCAACCCCCACCTCTCTACAATGTCCTTTCAGGTAGTTGTAGGGAGTGATAAGGTGCCCCCTGAGCCTCCTTTTCTCCAGGCTAAACAAACCCGGTACCCTCAGCCGCTCCTCATAAGACTTGTTCTCCAGACCCCTCACCAGCTTCATTGACCTTCTCTGGACACACTCCAGCACCCTAATGTCTTTCTTGTAGTGAGGGACCCAAAACTGAACACAGTATTTGAAGTGCGGCCTCACCAGTGCCCAGTACAAGTGGACAATCACTTCCCTAGTCCTGCTGGCCACACTATTTCTGATACAAGCCAGGATGCTCTTGGCTTTCTTAGCCACCTGGGCACCCTACTGGCTCATATTCAGCTGTCTGTCAACCAACGCCCCCAGGTTCTTGTCTGCTGGGCAGCTTTCCAGTCACTCTTCCCCAAGCCTATAGGGCCACATGAGGTTGTTGTGATGCAAGTGCAGGACCTGACACTTGGCCTTGTTGAACCTCATACCATTGGCCTCGGCCCATCAATCCAGCCTGTCCAGATCCCTCTGTAGAGCCTTCCTACCCTCAAGCAGATCAACACTCCTGCCCAACCTGATGTCACCTGCAAACTTACAGAGGTTGCACTCAATCCCCTTGTCAAGGTCATTGATAAAGATATTAAAGAGAATTGGCCCCAATACGAAGCCCCGGGGAACACCACTTGTGACAGGCCGCCAACTGGATTTAACTCCATTCACCACTACTTTTTGGGCCTGGCCATTCGGCCAGTTTTTTACCCAGCAAAGAGTACACCCATCTAAGCCATGAGCAGCCAGTTTCTCCAGAATACTGTGGGAAAAGGTGTCAAAGGCTTTACCAAAGTCCGGGTAAACAACATCCACCACCTTTCCCTCATCCACTAAGAGGGCCTCCTTATCTTAGAAGGAGATCAGGTTTGTCAAGCAAGATCTGCCTTTCACGTACCTATGCTGACTGGGCCTGATCACCTGGCTGTACTTATGTGCCGCATGATGGGACTCAAGATGATCTGCGCCATAACCTTTCTCAGGACTGAGGTCAGACTGACAGGCCTGTAGTTCCCTGGATCCTCCTTCTGTCCCTTCTTGTGGACGGGTATCACTTTTGCACGTTTAATCTGTGAGTTTAACTGAATTGCCTAACCCTAGATGAAAGAAATCTTTCTTTACCCTTTGGGCAACCTTGAGTGGAAAAGAAAATTCAGACAGGTAACACTTTTGCAGCTGTGGAATGTAACAAAAGTCTGTGTTATAGTAATACAGTAGACCCTAAAAGTAGCTGTTAGAAACCCATTACTGCTGTATTTAGGCAAGAATGAAAAACATCACTCATGTCTACCAGAATCAGACAAACAAAACAGATGGGAAAGAAAATTGATCAAAATAGACTGTGAAGTTTTGAGGAGAACTGATTTGTACTGATTTATGTACTTGGTTGGAAGACAACACTGAAACATAAAGTAACACCTAACTACACCTTTTTACTTTCTATTGTTATTGTTATTGTTTTTAATATTGTTATTGTCATTACTATTTTACATTGCAAGGATTGCAAGGGATTCTTCAGACATTTTGGAAACCACAGGTCCAGGTAAAGGTTTGGAGTGGTCCATGCAAAATCAGGCATTTTCAGTTAACACCAAGAGATTCCTCCATTAACTCTGCTTGCTGATTTTGAAAATATAACCTTATGATTAAGTTAGGATAGCTTTTGGCACTCAGTCAGGACAATGTACTATTTTACATTGAACTGCTTCCATGTCCAGCAAAACACACTATTGAAATACATTTAATACTGATTTCTGAGATTTAAATAGCATCAGATACATAGTTTTGTCTTCTGACAGGATAAAAAAAAGCCCAAAACTTCAGGCAGCAACACAATTACTGCAAAAATCCAAAGAAAAAAACACAGATCAGTTGAGATATGTGAAGAAAATATTGACACTCATTTAAAAGCTGCAGCATTTCTGATATACCTTCTGACCATGAATGCTGCATAATTATGGTTCAAAAAGATATACAAAATATAATTAAAACCCATCTTTGAAATGGAAGTTTAGAACAGCATGAGAACATGCAGTTGTCTGAACTTCCTATGTAAAAATGGCTTTGTGACAAATTAAATTGAAATGTAGGTTTTCACAAGCACATTTAAAGCATGCTTAAATTTATCAACATGATGAATACCTTACTGAACACATACTTTGTATCTGGCCTTATGTATACATATACATATATACATATATATGTGTGTGTGTATTTGATAATGAACCTAATTTTGCTTATTTCTAATTTTGAGTTGAAATTGACAATATCCTTTGGAATTCTGAAATTAACATACGACTGCAGAGAGTTGTGAGGATTCCTGACTATGTCTCTATGTATTAAATTGGTGATTATTAAAAGTAATGATTTTAAGTAAAAGAATAAAATGAGTTTATTGAATCTGCTGCTCACATGCTCCAGAGTTCTTACCTGATAAAGCATCTTTGTCATTACGTGCTCTGAGTGGGGCAAGTGCAGCCGTGCAAGGGAACCACAGAGCAGTTGTTTGCTGTATGATCATCCCATCACTGAGAGCTGCCAACCGAGAGTGTGACTAACCGGGGAAAATGTTCAAAGAGATAACTGATTTTTGACATGCTATTTCTCACTTGCTGCTATGTGGAACTCAGCGCAGGAGACACCCTCACCCTAGCTAGGACAATATAACTCAGTTCATGCAAAATACAATATTCATACATATCAAATGGTAAAGATCTAGAAATCTATGTGAGAAATTCAGCTCTATGATGGAAACTACTACCAAACTCATAATACTATGAGGGGTATAAGGAAAAAAAATAATTGCCTGACGTGCAAGTGAACTATAAAAGATAAGTGCAGAAGGCATTGTGCCACACTGGCTGCAAGAAACAGGCCAAGAATATTTTAGTTTATTTCTTATGGATTAATACAAGGATTACTTGGGAACTGTGAATACCTAATATTGAGTTAATTCTGGAGAAATATGGGAGGTAAAGACAGGACTTCAGCCACATTGTCTGGTTGGCCTATACACTTCTATTTTACAGAATTGTGAAGCTTTCAGGAGGTGACATCAGAGAAAGATGAGATTATTACTTTAAAGGGATTTAATATTGAAAAAATTGAGCTGAAGAGTGATTTTCTGTAACAGCAACTGAGAAATAGTCATTTGTATTTGTTGAAGACAGAAAAGGAAGACGTGACTCTTGTTTCTTCATTAAGAAGTGCATATACCTTTGACTGATTTCAGCTGTTTTCTGAGTGGAGGGAGATAGGGTCCCCAGCAGCAGTGATGGAAGTGCCTGAACACCTCTCACTGAGCAGCAGTAGCAGAGAGTGGTACAGGGATTTGGCCGTAAGTGTGAGAGGGGATGTGAAGGGACCCAAAAGCTGCTTGAGAGTTTATGGGACCTCTGGAGTCATGGGACCTCTGGAATCATAAGACCTCTGGTCTGCCCTGTCACCGTGGGCAAGTGATGATGTGTCACAGAGCGCATGCCCAGGTATCAGCTGGAGTAACCACCCCTGCTTCACTGGAGACCTAACCTAAATGGATCTCCAGAGGGGAGATGTGTCTTCTCAGGCACTTAGCCATCAGGTGAAGGAGCAATGAGGGTAAGAAAGTAAATGCTGCTTGCTTATAAGAGAGAGCAAACAGAAAGTGGAAAGATTCTTTGGAGTGGACCTCAGAGAGGAAAAAACTTGAAAACAATATTGCATATAGGAAGGAACAATTAGAGACTGCACTCAAACATTTGGTTGGGATGAACAGTCCCAAAATTGGCAAGAAGAGGAAGGCTCCTTCTCCACTTTCAGGTGTGTGTTAACAGAATAGATATCGGGTACTGGCACAAGCTGAAAAGGAACAGATCTACCCTGAGGAGCATCAGAGCTGCTTGAGCCTGATCCACTTGTCAGCACCAACAGGAAACAATGGAAGGTCGTGGACAGAGACATCCGTCTGTCAGCCATATTGTCTGTCTTAGGAGGTTTATTGCCTGCCAGGAGTTCAGATCCAGAATGCTTGCAGAGGCATTGCCAAGATCTGGCTTTCAAAGTATTACTCTTTATCATCTGTGTGATACCAATGATACTACCAAAGAAGACCCAGAGCACATCAAGAGTAACTGCAAAATTAGGACAAAGGATGCTTCAGCTGCCTAATTGGATGATATAGAGAAGATGGATCCAGATTCTGCTTGGAAGTTCACAGCGAAAGGTCATGAAGCAATGGTTACAAGCTGGAACAAGGCACATTCCAATTAGATGTTAGAAATAATTTTTTCACCATGAGGGTGATCAAACCCCTGAACAAGTTACTCAGTGAGTTTGTGGAATCTCTATCCATAGAAACATTAACAGCTGGCTTTATATGATCCTGAACAACATTATCCAACTTTGAAATCGTGTGTAACTTCAAAGTTGTCCCTTAGTCTGAGCAAGGAGTGGGTAGGACCATTCTATCTCCAGAGCTTCCTTTGAACCTAACCTTTTATGATTTATGAGACAATAATTAAGACATAGCACTTCAAATATTTCTGTTTAATTTAGTACAGATCCATTTTTTTAAATGCTTAGAGCTTAGAGCCCAATATAGCATCTCTTAAACATACAGACAGTGCTGTTTATGCTTTTTAACTGCTTAGATAACTGAAAGCTATTTCTGTAGAAGGAATTTCATATCACTGCCCTCTGTTCTCACTAGCCAGGCCTAGGTTCTTCCCCCATAAGTTAGATAGCCAAAGCTCAGTTATCTCTTTCCCCAGACCAGACAGCAAACTAATCTCTCAGCCCACTGCTTGTTTCTTTCAAGTATGAGGCTCTTATCCTAAATAACTTTTTTTTTTTTTTTCCTAACCTTAAAGCATTTAAATTTCTGGCATAAAGAAATGACAAGACATCGTTGTGGAGAAAAATTGCATGTTGAAATTGGCAGCAATAGAAGCATATGAGCTTCTGGAGCATATGAAAAAGAAAGCTTAATAGACTAACAACCTGTCTAATGTCCTAGAGTTCAAACATACGGGAGGAGAAGTGAGAAGGAACTGCAGAATGAGACGTAGCAACAGAATGTCCCCATGCCCTCCCCACCCTACACATATAAAGAGTTTTATTGTCAACAAAAAATCAAGTAATACCTCCACTGGAGGAAAAAAAATCTCATAGAGGTCCCAGTTTATTGTCTATGGTAATAGTAGCACAGTGGGGATAATGACTGAAAATCAATCCTGTTGCTGTTCATTGTTCTTCTTTATGAGTAGAATACATCAGAGACAGGAGACCAAATGTACTTCCAAAGTTTGGGGTCTTGATACAGGCTTTGGAGCAATGTATTGTTTTATTTTTATTTCATTTTTTGTAAACTTTTATTATAAAATAATTTCATAAGTGTTTGCAAAGTTTCAGTTCATAAGTTACAAAGAATTACTTTGCAAGAGAAAAATGAAAGAGCAATAAATTTATAGAAAACAAAAGATAAAAACAATGTTTTAGATAACAGTAAAAATTACTGGAGCACAGAAAATCAAAGTGTAATATTAGTCCAAAAGTCACAAACAGAATTTTTAAAAAATAATTTTTTGACTTATGGAAAAAAATGCCAATAAAACTATTTAAATTCATCAGAGACAGGTATTTGCAACAAGCATAAAGTCAACATTTCTTCAGTTCTTTAAATATGTCATGTATTTTATAATAATCTCAGGATAGGAAAGTATTTAAAATTGCATGCTTGTCTAGTCTGGTTCTCTACAGAAATTAGTGCCTTGACAGCTAAGTACCAACCATACTCAGAGTACCTTCATTGCCATTTGAGTTTGATGGCACAATATTCAGAAAATAGGTGAATTAGAGGCCTTGAATAATCTGAGAAAGGTGGTTTCTGAAATAGCATGATATGAAGCTGTATGCAGAAGGATTAATGTGATTTAATACTGTGAATGAGAGCAAATAGCTTTGGAGACAGGTAATTTAATTAAGTAAGAGAATTTAAAAGGTAAACAAGGGAATGAGAAATCAGGAAAGTGACGGAATTGAAAGGATATCAACAGACTTGCTGGCTTAAGTCAGACTGTTGACTTAGTGGGGGAAAAACTGCATTTTGATTTCAATGTGATCCATCTTTCTTTGATCAAACATGGACAGATGAATATATGAGAACAGGAAAAAATAACCAAAGCCTCCATCCAAAGATGGAGGAAAATGTTTTAAATCCCCTTCTTGTTCTGGACATCTCAGCTCTGATACTCAGCAATGATGGCTGTACTTAAACACCAAGAGTGAGCTTATTTTGCAGTTAAGTCAAACATAACACACCCAAAATATAAAGATTTCCTGAGTGGACGCTGGAGTTTTTCAGTGCAGATATTTCAAGAGTTTACCTGAATCTGTTTTCCAAAGAGCTTTTTCTTCAGAATAAGTGAAGATATAATGTCCATAAACCAAACAGTCTAGGAAGATTGATACTAGAAAGTTCTAGGTACTTTGCAGTTATCATTTGAAAGTTCAATGTATGATTCAAGCAAATGTAAAAGTTCAGGTATGTTTACAGACACAAAAAGAAAAAGCAACAACTAATTCTGGCTGTTTGTACTTTTACACTGAATCGTGTGTTCAGATCTCTACAAGTAAGCTATGAGTGAAAGGAAAGTTCTCCTTACCGACTTTATTCCCTTTTATGTGTCTCTAAAAGAAATAGGAAATGAAATGCAATAAAACAAAAAAATGAATACTCTCCATGGAAAAAAAATCTAGATCTTAAAAAAAAACAATTCACCACACTAAGCCAAGCATGCATATTCCTTGCCAGGTATAAAAATTGAATAGGAGCAGACGCATGTAAGAAAATCCAAATGTAAATGAATAAGCCACTACATGACAACAATAAGGACAAGCTAAACATCATAGAATTATATAATATCCTGAGTGGAAGGGTTCCATGGGGATCATCCTGTCCAACTCCTGATTCCCACAGGGCAGCCTGAAAGTTAAACCATAAGTCTATGAGCATTATCCAAATACTTCATAATCACTGACAGACTTGGGGCTGTGACCAGTTCCCTGGGGAGCTTGTCCAGTGCTTGACCACCTTCTCAGAGAAGAACTTTTTCCTAATAACCAATCTGAACTTCCGGGACAAATGTCCTCACATCCTAGGAACGTTGTCATCCCTCAGGCTTCTCTTCTCTGAGATGAACAAGCCTAGTGTCCTCAGCCGCTCCTTGTAAGTCACGACCTCTAGTCCTTTCACCATGCAGTGGATAAATTTTCAGGAGAAACTAAAAAGACTGTTTCCCCTAAAAGGTCTTGAAAACTGGTGGAAAGTTGTAGAAGGGAGCCCAAAGTGCCCCAAATTATATCATTTATATGAAGAAAATAAAATTAGATGGTTTGTGTTGGTTGTGTTGTTTTTTTTTGTTGTTGTTTTTTTTTTTTTTTTTTTTTCGTAACATAGAGGAATTGGAAGCCTTCCCATTATCTACTCCATAAATGTATGGGGTATCTTTCTCTTTCTTTCTTTTTCTTCCTTCCTTCCTTCCTTCCTTCCTTCCTTCCTTCCTTCCTTCCTTCCTTCCTTCCTTCCTTCCTTCCTTCCTTTTTTTATTTATTTATTTGTTTCTCTTTCTTTCTTTTTCTTCCTTCCTTCCTTCCTTCCTTTCTTTCTTTATTTATTTGTTTCTCTTTCTTTCTTTCTCTCTTTCTCCCTTCCTCTCTTCCTCTCTTCCCCCTCTCTCTTTCTTTCTCTCTCTTTCTTTCTCTCCCTTCCTTCCTTCCTTCCTTCCTTCCTTCCTTCCTTCCTTCCTTCCTTCCTTCCTTCCCTTTTTTCCTTCCCTAAAGTAGCTTTCCTTTCTTCTGCAAAAGGAACTAACTTAAAAAACACAAGCTTGTGGGTTTAGGCTGGAAGCTATTTATGGTGTGCACCACTAAGCAGTTTCATGTTTCTTGAAGTGGTGCACCCAGGGGTGCACTCCCGTCAATCCTCATAGGCATATTGCCCAGTGTTTCCAGACCAGAGGATACTTTCAGGACCCTGACCTAAGTGAATTTAGCATTAGTCTTGTTTTGTTTTTGTTTTTTGTTTTTTTTTTTTTCAGAAAGCAGTATGGTTTCTCTTGAAAAAGAAATAAAGGTTTATAGATGTTGGAAACAGAAGGATAGAGGAATCAAGGACAAGCAAATGTGTAAAAGCTTTCATTCTTCTTTGGTTGTGTTTCCATGTTGATTATATTCTACCCAATACTGTCTCCTGGAGTTCTTACATGACAAGACAGGCAGTAGTTCATCCAGTGTGTGGATTTTCAGGGATAAACATAAGCTGTTGTTCCAATCAATATCTCTGACCTTTTGTTGGATAAAGAGGAAATTTACCACATTAGACCTATGAGCTTTTCTTAAAAAAAGCAGCTCTAAGTTTTTTTCACTTCCACTGCAATAGAAATTATAAATTGAGATCTTCAAAACAGTCTTCATCACATTTTAATTAGTCTAAATGCTCACTAAATGATTTGGTGAGTGCCCCATTTACACTTCTTATTGCCTGTGGCATAGGCAAGGAAATAAGATCACCTGGAAGTTCTCTTTCCACTCTGCAAAGCTTTAACTGAGCTTAAAGATAGTCACTGTTAGGGCCTGAAGGAAAATAACCAAGCATTAGGTGATTTTGATGAAGGGCTTTTATCCAGAAAAAAGAATTAATATTCATACCCCATTAAAAAAAACCTAAACCTCACAGTTTATGAAGACAGACGGTGGCATTACCTCAGACCTGGATAAATCTATACTTTAATGATGAAATAAAATCTGTACTTTAATGATGAAATAGGACAGAACTTATTCAGATAAAAAAATATAGTCATATATTTACAAGTGCAGTTTAGATTTATCTTTATTTAATAAATAAACACTACCTTTGTCACTCTTCAACATCAGCAATAGCAAGAAAAGGTAGAATAAGTAAACTAGTTAGCAAGCAGCACATCCACAGTACAGATAAAACTTATTTTCACTATTCCTTCTGCGCAAATTTGCACAGGCAGAATTGGGATAAAGGTCATTAAACACTCCCCCAAATTGACAGGCACAAAAGAATCTTATTTGTTTGATTTTAATCATACTTACATGAGAAAGAAGTAACAAAAGAAGCAAAGGTCCAACAAGGACAGCGGTTTCTTTATGTAAAGAACAGATAAAAATGGTAAAACATGAACATATAGAATACTGCATTGCACAAAGAGCATAGGCAGCAGAAGATTCATCACCAAAAGAGACAGAAAGGAAAAGATTTTTTCCTCTTGACATTGCCACAGTATGAAAGTTTGGACAATTAATTGTATTGCCAAAGAAGTTAAACGTGAAGTCTCAAAAGATGGCACAGAACGTAGAGGAAAATGTCCTGATGTAAAATTGAACTCTAAGTTGGAAAATAACATCCTAAGAGACCACATGGAAACAAAGCAAAACAATTTTGACACTCCAACAAATATAAAAAGCATAGTGTAAAATATACATTTCAAGAAAGATTTAGAGTGACTCCTTTAAGTACAGAAATATGTCAGTATGATTTCAAGTGAATCTCATCATTTACATTGTAATATACGAGTTTATAATTCTGCATATCAGAAGGATTTAAGCATACTAAGATACTCTCTTCGCTTTTTTATTTCCTGCCCTGGTTTGAGGTAATAAAGAACCAATTTTCTGTTCAGTAACTTCACTTTTTAGCGAAGGCTCTTCTAACTACTGAAAATAACATCATAGTGTGCAGACACTGTTCAGTCTCAGTGATAAGACCTTTTTTATAGCTGATGCCCAGGCATGGTATGCAGAGAGGCTCTTGCTTATATTACTGTTATAACCCCCCAGGGCAGCTGACTTTGTTACTTGCCCCATTGGAGGGTCAGAAACAGAAAAGCATAGTGGGGTCCCACCTGCGGGGAGGAGAGGACAGGACAGGTGACCCAAAACTGACCAACAGGGTATTCCATCCCATTTGCCTCAGGCTCAGTATAAAAGCTGAGGGATCAAAGGGTCAGCCCTCTTTCTTCAATGGCTGACATCAAAGGAGGACTCTGTCTGTTTGTCTGCCTCTGATCCTGACCCTGAATCCAGACCCAGAATCCAGTTCCTGTCCGTCACTGAGTCCAGCCTGGGACTTTCCCAGTGCCAGCTGGTGATGTGATCATCATCCTGAGAGTTTGACATGGTTTTGTATATGTTTCATTATTTTCTTTTTATTTTATTATTAATATTTCATTAAAGTAGTTTAGTTTCTTCTAAACTCATAAGTCTCTTCCTCTCTCTCTCTTCTCTCCTTGAAGAGAGAGGTGGTGGAGACCATTTGTCACTCACACCAGTGGCCAGCCCAGCCCAAACCATGACATTTCCCTACCACAATAATTTCTTTCTTAAACAAACATGTCTCCGTGGAATCAGAAAAAAAAAAAAAAAAGGAAATATGCAAGCTTATTACTCTTTCACAATCCCTTTCTAACATAAAATATCTGAATATCTGAATTCTAGTGAGATAACTGAATGTTTTGACTACATAATGACATAAAAAAGCTGAAATAATATCAGTAGATTTGAGTTGTATAGAGTTATAATACAATGGTGAAATCAATAACACACTTGATCAAAAGCTTACTCTCTGTATGTCCATGAGTGACTTACCGATATCCACAAAAATGGTGATTAATGGATGGATGAGCACCCTTCTGGGAAAACTATTTCAGTAAAGGCTGATCAGGTTTGCTAGAGTCACAGCAGTAAATTTAATAGCTTTTATAAAGTGGTTTGCATCAGAACGTTGGTCTCTATCGCTCTTCTGTTGTAGTCAGTAGCAAGGTTCTATCCATGATTGACTTTATCTCAGGGAAATTCTTTATCCTTGCAAATCTTTCCAATGTTAATGGCAAAGCAAAACTATAATAGCTTTTAAAAAACCCTAAACGTCTATTAAAATTAACCAGTAATACAGGTAAATTTAAAAACTAGTTTTCATTACAGAATATGCAGAATAAGACTAAATATTCTTTGGACAAAATAAGAGGTATTTCTTAAAGAAATAAATCCCTTTTGAGTAATTTAAAAAAAAAAAAAAAGAAATCTAGTCATCATTCATGTTTTCTTCTAGAGAGTTTTACCTATGTAGTCTTGCTCTTCAGCAGATTCACGTCCACAGTTTGAAGCAAACTTCATTGCTTTATCAAAATTCTATACTTACAACAGTGTCAGGGGTATCTACCCAAAGGCTGATTAGGTAATTAAGTAGGAAACATAACTATCCACATTTTTATATACTTGTGAGAATGTTATAGTATTTTACATGTAAGGAATAAAAAAGGCAATCTTTTAAACACAGCGTATCAGACATTTAGAATAAATAGTCTCTGACTCGTTCAAAAATGGATCTGATTTCCCTGTCTTAGGATTCTGCTTTTAGACAAAAGGCACCAGATTCTGATCTGACAGAAACTATTGCACTTCCACAATAATTGGTAACTATGCCGATTTCCACCATTTAAGGATCCCATTGCGGGAATTTTTGAAAAAATCTGTATAATTAGACTGTGAGGAAAAAAGTACACCAGAAATATGACAGGGGCATCAAATGTTAGGATGCTGAATATTCTATATTATTGAAAACTACTTCTCTAGTAGGAGCTACTGCAGGATAGCAAGACTTTAAAACTAGATTAAATCAGTAGCAAGAGATATAAAAGTGTTCATTTATTAGCTCAGATGATCTTTTTGAATTCAATTACAATTAAAACAGTTAGTTCCTGGATTAAGTAAATCCATTTTAGTGATGCCAAGTATGACATGTATCACTATTCCTAGCATATTTCATTCTTAGGACTTTTCTTCGTGCTGTGTTGTTGCTAAAGTTTTCTACCTTGCCAGTAAACCTTCTCATCTGTAGAATGAGAAAATTCCATGGGTTTTTGAATAATTTACTTCAGAAACATTCTGCAGAAAGCAGGTGTCAAACAGTAGTGTATTTCCAGGTTCTGAAAGGCGCCGTGTCACAAATTATTGAACAAAATGAATCTTCAAAACAAAACAAAAAAATCAAATCTCTTAGAGGTCATTTTCTCCTGTTTTGAAATACTGTTGTTAGTCCATGGGTTCTGTTCAAAAGTTCTGATTTTCATAACTGTCTAAAACTTTCCAATATTTGATTTGGGTTACCAAACGGAAAATAAAGTCATGGTGGTCTCGGGAATATGCGCCAGCCCATGGATTCCTTTTTGTTTTATGAACTATCCTTTATAACCTTCAGTACAGATTATGATCTCCATTTGGTAGTAAGAGTAGATGATGTCTGGTAAGATGAATAAAGTCATTCAGTAGTCATCAAAACAGTCCTGTTACGTTCAAAAAATGTAGTTAGTGTTAGGAAAGACACTGACTCTTAATGACTCTGTGCAGGATTTCGTATAGCGGGACATTAAACAACCTCAGTGCAGGAACAAGTAGTGGGCATGCAGGACAGTTTGACAGACTGTCTTCAATGACAGCCCTCGTCAACAAAGAAGGCCACGATAAAAAGACAGCTCAGGTGGAGGAAGAAGGTCAGAAGGTATTTTGTCTTACTATAAGAACAGAAACTTACTGAAACTTAGCCTTTCTCACATGTGGTAGGCATTGATCATTATGCACAGCAACCCAACTACTTTGTAATAAATGTAAAATGTATAAATTCCAAAAGCTTGTGTTTAGTTTTGATTTCTCTTTAAAGTAACACACTGTGATCCACAGCAACCACAACTAACTGAGAAGATGGATGCTCATGTATGAGATGATCGATTTAAAGTTAAGCCTGCTTTGAATGGAGGGTTGACCAGCTGACCTCCAGAGGTCCCTTCCAGCTTAGATTTTCCTATGATTCTGTGGAAAGTACAGAAACATCTTACTGCATTGATCTTGAGCCAAAAGTTCTGCAGAGGGAAGAGCTTAATCCCAAGGAAGATTAATGTTGATGAAATAGTTTCAGACATTGATTTTCATGTATCGATATTCCGTAAAGGCCCAGAGGCAGAGACGGTCTAGAATCTCTTAAAACCCAGGGAATTTGAATGCATGTGGGTTTGGTCTGATAAGTGAAATATAGATGTTACTCAAGAAATGGATTTAGGCAGAGGCTGAATGGCAACAAATAGTTGAAGCTGTGTTAATGACAATTTGTCCATTGGGGTTTGAATGTAATAGTTAGCTTTCCTCGAGGCAGCAAGTATTGGATTCATCTTACCAAATTTAGGTATCTAAAATAAAATGTTTAATCTTTGACAATCGTGCAAATTCTCTCTGCTATCTATAGAGAGGCTTCTCGAGATGAGATGCAATCTGTTATAGAATGAATGGCTGCCACATGGATTAATTGACAGTTGCATGGGTTTGATCAGTCCAGAACAGACATACGCATATGCATAGAGTTACATGAGGTAAACTACACTGTGTACCCAATAAACATAGCGATTATATCTAAAGAGCAGAAGAAAAGGACTTATTTGAGTAAAACATTTCCTAAATGTTTGTAGTGTACTTATTGTAGAGCACCAGAAAAAGCTGAAGATTTGAAAGATAAGAAGGTCCTGGGTGTAAGTGAAGCTGTGAAGTTTTGTAACTGAATTAATCTAGTTTAATATTATAAGTAAAAAACATTTTTATTTCCAAGATTCTTTTCTGACTGTTATATTGACCAAACTGCTTATGATGGCTCTGTAACTCACAAATGTAATTAACGCCTTTTCCTCCGAAACAAAATCAGGAAAAAAAGATGGGCTGGTTTTAGAAGACTCTAAAAATTGTACGGCTGTCTGAGATATGAAGTATCAATTGATAATGTCACAGGCAAAATAAGTGTCCCAAAACCATAAATGACACAATATGCTGATCCACAGCTGTAGTCCATTAGACTGTCTCCTTAAGAAAACAGAAAAGATGTGATTTTTTACAAGAATCAACAAAAGACTATAAAGGGTATTCATGCTGAAACAATGAGTCCATCCGATTAACAAAGAGGAAGAGTTGTTAGAACATCTCAACCTTTAGCTCAGGTATGAAGGGAAGCAGCCCATAGCAAATAAAATAAACTAGTGCAGACAAAAGGGTGACCTCTTTGTGTCCTGGGCCATGGAAACAGGAATAAAACATAAATGAAGAAAGAAGAAAATCAATGACCCAATCTACTGAACATTTGATATGTCAATATATTAAAAAATAAAAATAATTAAGAAATCAAACACTGGAATACAGGGGAAAAATAAAAAATAATTTGAAAGTTTAGTACATAACCAACCTGACATAATTCTTACCACTAATATTTTTGTAGAATAAACTAGAATGATGGGATACTGGTATCCAAAATTCTATCTCTATCAGAAACATTGGTGAAAAAAAAAAAAAAAAAAGAGTATTGCTGATTAACTGTTCACAAAGAAGTTTGTCTTTCTCTGGGTAAAAAAGGATGCTTCAATGTAGTGAAAAGTTATGGCTATATAAATATCCATTGTAAAAGCAATATGAAGTCATGTGAACTAAAAATCAATCCTTAGAAAATGCTGTGACAAAAAGTGGTTCCAGAAGTGAAAGGATGTTTTTACATGGTGTTGATCCCATTTCAAATGAATGTTGATATATAAGTATAATATAAGTTTATTCCATTTAATATTTTCCTAAAAATTATTCCCCTCATCAAGTGAAACAATATTAAATCCTAATATCAAAATTTATTTTGGCAACAATGTATTAAAACTTCATCTCTATACAGTGATATCTGGAAATCACCATGATGATATATTTCTACATAACAAATCCTCTCACATTATCAGTATTAGATGGAAAGGCATTACCCAACGTTCCTTGGCTACTTTTTCAATTAGTTTAACTGATTAATAGATTTATGAGACAGAGCAAACATCCATTATTTATGGTTTTGGACATGCCTTTTTGCCTATATTAATTTACTTTAAAATATGCTTGAAAGTCACTACTGGGATGCAAAGTCATACTTTTCCTGCATCTGTTCCATTTAATGACATGTATTAGTAAGAATATCCTTTACTAAAATATTCTGTCCCCAACAGTCCACACCAATAGTAATACTGGAGTTTTCCTGGACACTGTCATTAATCTTTTACCAAAATGCAGTAAAAGTCAATGCAGAAATTCAGGGATGTTTTCTGTTCTTATTCCACGCACTGGATAACATATGCAGAAGCAGCTAATTGTGTCCCAGCAAATCCTTGTTTTCCACACTTTATATGTAGATTATCTGTAAATATGTATTTAATATGTTGTATAAAACCATACTATATATATATATATGAGTTTATTTGATATTTTCTTGGAACCTATGAATTATAGCAATCAGTGCCTAGCAATCACAGAGTCTAGTTGTCTATTATAGCAATCACAGAGTCTAGTTGGAGGCCTGTAAGCAGTGGTGTCCCCCAGGGGTCAATACTTGGTCCAATTTTGTTTAATATATTCATTAATGACCTGGATGAGGGGACAGAGTGTATCCTCAGCAAGTTTGCTGATGATACCAAACTGGGTGGGGTGGCTGACACCCCAGAGGGCCGTGCTGCCATCCAGCGTGACCTGGACAGGCTGGAGAGCTGGGCAGAGAAGAACCTAATGAGGTTCAACAACAGCAAGTGCAAGGTCCTGCACCTGGGGAGGAAGAATGCTAGGCACCAGTACAGGTTAGGGGCAGACCTGCTGGGAAGTAGCTCTGAGGAGAAGGATCTGGGTGTTGTGGTAGACAGTAAATTATCCATGGCCCAGCAATGTGCCCTTGTTGCCAAAAAGGCCAATGGAATCCTGGGCTGTATAGGGAAGAGTGCGGCCAGTAGGTCGAGGGAGGTCATTCTCCCCCTCTACTCGGCACTGGTGAGGCCACAACTGGACTACTGTGTCCAGTTTTGGGCTCCCCAGTTCAAGAGGGACAGGGAACTGCTGGAGAGAGTCCAGCGAAGAGCAACTAAGATGATTAAGGGCTTGGAGCATCTGCCTTATGAGGAAAGGCTGAGAGAGCTAGGACTCTTTAGCCTGGAGAAGAGAAGGCTGAGGGGAGACCTTATTATGGCGTACAAGTATGTCAAGGGTGGGTTGAAGGAGGATGGAGCCAGGCTCTTTTCAATGGTTCCCAGTAACAGGACGGGGGGCAATGAGCACAAGTTGGAACATAGAGAGTTCCGTTCAAATACACAGAAACACTTCTTTACGGTGAGGGTGACAGAGCACTGGCACAGGCTGCCCAGGGAGGTTGTGGAGTCCCCTTCTCTGGAGATTTTCAAGACCTGCCTGGATGCAGTCTTGAGTAATGTGCTCTGGCAATGCTGCTTTGGCAGGGGAGTTGGACTAGATGATCTCTAGACGTCCTTTCCAACTCTGAAATTTCCATGATTCCGTGATAACCCAGTTGTCCCTTCCAACTCTGAAAATTCTGTGATTCTGTGATTCTGTGTAGTTTAGTGGTCTATAGATTTCTGGAAGCAAAGTATAAGAGGAATGGCTGAACTTGTAACACAGTATTGTTTCTCTGTTCTTCCTCCCATATCAGCATCAGCCTCGATTAAAGATTTTCATGTTAACACATAGACACAATGTTTGCTTTCAGAAAAAAAATCAAACATCTTGTAGCTTTTAATCAAATTGTTCTTAATACCAGTGAGAATGACTGTCTTGACGTATTGGTTGTTCGTGTTTTATAATTTCACAAAAATTAAAGTGAAAAGGTGTTTAATTTCTGTGCTTAAATCAGAAATAATTAAATATCTTAACTGTTACATCATTAGAGAGAAAGCAGCAACAAGATATCTCTGAAGACAGATTCCACCTCCCATGTTCAAAATAACATATTTATTTGGATTTCAGAACTCATCTCCTTTCATGCTTAGAAATGTCAAATTACTGTTGGACAAAAGGACTGCATGATTGCAATTCATGTGTCATCTGACAAAAGCTATGGCACCAGCAGAGTGCAATAATCTTGTGGAAGTCCCAGAGATGGGGGAAAATAAGATCATCAGAAATCTTAAAGGATGTAGAAGGCTGAAATAATAATGTCATAGGCAAAGAAAAGAAATTACATATGCTCAGAATGGCACATATATATTTACTGTCTTCTGTGCATAACAGAGAATTACTTTCAGGTAGAAATTGAATTAGTGACTTCCTACTTAAATTTTTAGGACATAAAGCTCTTCTTATAATTCCATCATAGCTGATGCACATCATTTCTTGTATCTCAATGACTAGTGAAAAACATTTTTTGCAACACTCTGAAATTAGACAAGCACTTCTAAAAGTACTGTACAAGACTTTCATTTGTCATTCCTCATACTAAGTTTTGAATATTTTATGGCTACATTCAGAAACTGGATGGATGCTTTAGAATGAATAATTAAAACTCATTTTAAAATAAGTGTCTTTGGGCAATGGGTGTCTCAGTGAACTAAATTTCTATTCCTGTTCTCAACATTATTCCCCTGTAATTTCCTGACCTGATTTGCAGTACATTCTTGTATATTTCAGGAAATAAATATATGTCAAGGTATCATGATGAGAAATAAAAATCCTGTTACTGTAAGATTGCCATAGAGAATTTAGATGACTAAGCAGAAAAAAAAAAAAACCTCTTTCCACACAAGACAGATCTTCCTTAAATGTTCATCAAGTCTGAGAGTAGCTTTAATCCCTCCTTTAAGAAGCTTGTCTGGTCTAGATAGACAATAAATCACTGTATTCCAGAGTTTGCCAAAGGCTATTTAGGAGATGATTTTCCTGTCTAAAAATGTTGAATGATTGGAAATGTTTTGTGGAAATTTACCAATCTCAAAATAACTTTAAAGGGTGATAAAAGAGAGCTTTTTTCCTTTAAGATCTATGCATACAATATTGTAGAATATAAAACAGGCAAAAGTCTAATTCAGAATAAATTTTTATCAGTATAAATTAATTATCTTTTTTACCATTTTTTTTTAAATTGTATTTGGAAATCAGTTGTTTACTGGTATCATGGCATTTCCAATGTAACAAAAACTTCCACCCTTACTACTTATTTCTGTGGCATTCCCTAGCTGCTTGGGCAAGCATTTTCCTAAAGAATACAGCTTACTTAGCAGCTCTGGAGAAGCTGTGATGGATTTCAGTTCTCTTCAAAGCCTGTATTTCTGTCGCTTGAATAAATATTAAAAATGAAGGAAGTATTCTGTGGCAAATATATACACTTTTAAATATAGAGAACATAGAAAAATTCTAAGCAGATATTTTGCCAGGCCCAGACAATGAGACCCATCACAAAAAATATCTGGTTCTGGCATATAAAATAAATATGATACACTAGAAAGAGGGTCAGACAACTAACAACTGTGGCAAAGTAATTTTTATGGATTAAAATTAAGATTCAGGGATACTGAAAGATTTCAGGCTAGTGACAGGCACTCTGAGATTTCTATGCTGCTATCTTTGCTGCAGTTTGATTATTCTAACACTGACAGAAGAACTAGAAAGACATGGAGACAAAGAAAAATGTGGGTTTGGGAAAAAATTGATATGTTTGGCCAGAAACCCCATTGTATAAGAAGTCATAAATCTTTTTCTTTGCTTTTCTTTCTATCATGTCAATCAGATTAATAGTGAAGTCCCCAAAAATTTGAACATATGTGAAGTGTTTCGAAGTCAGCAACCAAGCAAAATGTTTGATGCATTCATTTGCTCATTTTTTACTTTAAGCAGTATTTTAGAATGCTGTGGGTAGAAATAAGGGTTCTGTAGTGTTTTTTCTAGTGTTTAGAATGCCATCTTTCCCAATTTCAGATTTCATTAAAGGTCAGAGGCTTTCTTAAAATTTTCCCCTGACAAATTAGACTATGTGTCATTTCATCCGAGCCATTTTTTATCAGCTTCTGATGCCATTTAAAAAGCAGACCAAACCCAACAAAAAGGTGTTGACTGTATCACTTGGGGGTTTAGTTCAAATATGAAACTAAAAAGAATACTTAGTAACTCAAACAACTGTTAAATTAAAGTTTTTAAACCATGTTTGCTTAAATCATGGAAACTGAAGCCAAGTTTTGTAGACTTGTGAAGGAAACAAAGGTGTACTTCTCTCTCACTTTTCCTTTGACTGTACTATCCAGTTACTGAAATTAATGGTCATATAAAAAATCCATATGTGGGATAATGCATTAAGAAGCAAATTATCCTCATTTCATTAACCTTAGAAATTTGTTTATACAGACTTGGGAAGAGGAATAGATGTTATCTGTGTTAATTTGTAATATCCTCGCAAATCAAATTATATCATTTAAAAGCTACACTAATAAATCTAATTTTCACTTTGTACAGTTCCAAGGCACTTTTAGACTTCCAATTGGTATCAAATGCCACCATGCATATTTTTATCATCCAAACATTTGTTTTGGAAATGGAGATTTTGCTAATCAGAAAGAATTTCTGATTAGATTTCTGATTTTATATTTCAATCAGAAGTTAAAAAGAGGTGAGATGTGCTAAATATTAGGTTGAATTCTTAATCTAATCTTCATTCTTTTAATTTCATGTTGTTATGCAAAACTGGTGATATGTTTGTTGGGTATTCTTCTTCGCCTTCATGACTAGTGACTTTGTAAGTAGATTGACAGGGCAAAAATCGTAGCTATTTGTGACTCCATTGCTGTAACTCCACTACTGGACTTGTAAAAAACTTTTAAAATAGTCTGAATTTTCCAAATGTCATGGCAAATTCCTAACATGTCCAATTTCAAGTAAGGAAACTGAAGCTACCTTCTGGCATTATGCTGAATATCCTTTTTATGGGCTAAAAGCTTGTTTTATCCAAGACTATGTCTTGGCATTTCCTTTTGTTTTCTGAGAATGCAAGCCATAGACCAAGTCATATTTTACGTACATAGTACATAAAGTAATACATCTACTGTTGTATCTACGTCTGATACATTTGTATTTTTAGGAAGTTTATTTTTCATGCATAGAGAGGATTTTTGAGGCAAGTTACTTACACAGGTGACAACATTTTATTAAAAACAAAAAAACAAACAACAAACCAAGATGACTTCCATTATGGTTATAAAATCAGTATGGATTAATGCAAGAAAAACTGGAGTGAAGAAAGTTGATTCCTGAATGATCCCAAACTATTTCTATAAAAGTTGAGGAAAAAAATTGTTTAAAAGGTAATTTCCTTCCACTTGAACTTACATGTCTGTGTTTAGAATAAGGTAGCATAATAGCTGTATGGAATGTATTTGTCTCCTTGCTTAATAAACACAAAGTATTTGTCTCCTTGCTTAATAAACACTTGCTTAATAAACTGAGTACAACTATGCTAAGTTAAACTGATTAAATTATGAGAAAAACCTGACTGCTCAACATTTTTATATACAGGAAACTACAGAAAAAGCTTAGGATTTTTTTTTCCACACAATTCCAGAAGACACTAAAAGTGAAGACAATACCTTTGAGTTGCTTTGTTATGCTAACAATTTAGGGCTAAATCCTTTTTCTTTGATGTTTATATTCTTTGCAGTATCTGTAAATTAAAAAACAAAATACCTTGAGTCAAGTTTGGTATCATTGTATCATGACAATTTCACAGCCTTCCTTGCTGCCCCATTGACTTCAGCTTGAAAACTGGGTGTATATAGAGAGAGAATTAACCCTAAATCTTGAATACTTATGATTTCATTGTTTACAAAATTATTTTCTACATGCATCTCATTATTCTAGCAATCTTTCAAACTCAATAAAATCTCTTTCATAATAAAAAAGCTAGTTTTAATTAACATATTTAAAAGTAAAACATTTGCCAACATATTGCGTCTTAGACATTATGAGCATGGTTTTTCCATTGTAACCTTAATGGTTTTGTAGGGAAGCTGCAAAATATGAATGGCATGCACTTTTTATGACAATTTTATAAAGAGATAATGAATAGAGGCTGTTATTTATGGGAAAGTACCAAGTTAGTTGGTACCACAAACCTTCAGTCATTACGTTGTGTGTGTTCAACAAAGTTGATTTACGTTCAGACCTCAAATGGACAAATCTAGTTAATTGTTCCATTTTACTATGTTTTACCTTCACAAAATAAAACATTTTTTTGTTTGTTTGTTTGATTTTTGCATTTTTCCTGTTTCTTGGAAGCCCTTCTGGAAGGCAAACTTATAATGTTGTTTTCAGTCTATTGGTATGGCTATTGTGTTGACATCTAGTAGACGTTCCTCCTTCCATTTGTTTGAAAATGAAATTTTATAATATTTCTCAATATGTGCAATTCATGGAAATAATGCAGACTGGGAAAAATACAAAATGGCTTGATTCTTGTGAATTCGTGATGACTGTCAGTTTTGAGTCAGGGCAATAGAGATGAATCAGTATTCTTTCCCGGGTACTATAATTTTTAAGTCTAACCTCCATGTTGTACTTCTTGAAACTTTTATCAGGCTCTCAGGCTGTAATCACAAGTTATCTCTTTTTTCTTAAATGTTAGATGTGGTTACTTCTTTAATTTACAGTGCTGATATAGTTTGTCGGTTTTCATTCACTGTTCGCCTATCTGTACCATCTAGACTGAAGTAATCAGCCAGACTTTTGACATTTTAGAGTGTATTTTAGATCAACAAACATGAAAAACTCTCATAGGACGTGAAAATATTGATGGGTTTAAGCAAATGAAACTTTGAGAGTAGTGGCAAAGTGATGCAACTGTCACTAGTTAATCATGCAAGGAATGTGACTGCTCTAAGGATTGTTTCTATATTTGAGATTAAATAACCCTTTCAGGTTTGGTTTGGGTTTTTTTATATAGCATGGTAAGCCTTCAAAAAGGCAAAAAGCGCTCTCTGTAAACAAGACATAATATGGGAAAAAGAAACAGGAATGAATAAAGCTCATGGGAACAGGACGGCTAGCCTGGACAGGCTGAAAGTAAGGCCACAGTAAGAATGACAGTGTTTCACAGACATTGGGAACGGGATTCACATGGATGATGGTTGGCATCTAAAAGTTGTGAACCAAGGTAAATCTAGTTATCTAGGTTTTTTTCTAAAGCCAAAAGAAGAATATAATCACATCCAACAAGGATCCCATCCTCAATTAAGATAATGGGATGACCAGCTATCTAGAGCTTGCTCTTTTTTTCTCTCTCTCTGCTATCTGTAATAAAGTGCTGAGCAAAGGCCTGCCCATCTAGATGTCAGATAGCTAAAATGAAATAAAGTGAATGCCACTCTCAGTGACTAGCCTCAAATATTCTTTTTCAAGTTTTCACTGGCTTCCTCTGATGCACAGAGGAATTTAGAAAATCAGATTTTCGAAGAAAGAAAGAAAGAAAAAACACTTTGAAATGGGACACAAACCGCGCATCTCTTATAATTGCACTGAATATTGAGCTATGGTTTGATCAGTTAATTTTCTTGAAAGACTTTCCTAAGCTGAAAAAGACCGGACTGTGTTGGGAAGTTAATCTGATCATTCATGAACTGAATGGCTGCATTGCCTTCGTATGTAAGATGATTCAATAAAAAGTCTGAGAGAACAAGGACAAAAGTTGGTGGATTCAGGATATTGTGAGGAGTATTCCAAGTGTTCTGTCACAGTCATTTTTGGCATGCCTTCACACATCATAGAGTCTGCTGTAGCAGTTTGTGCAGCATCCGAAGGGAGATCCGTGTGCCAGAAGTTTGACTGGTGACAGATACGAGCGTTTCCTTCTCTAGTTTGGCATTTCAGTTCAATATCATTAGCTTCTCCAGATCCACCTGCACACATTGCAAGTCATTTGGCACTTTGCAACTTGACAGATTATTTATTAAAAGCTGAAAGTACAGTGACATTGTAAAACCCATAAAGAATTAGAAAGTATTCAAAGTGGCTATACAGATACAGAAACTTTGTTATTCATACTCATATATATTATCTAGGACAGTCCACTGTTGATACAGGGTTTAGCACTCGCATTGTTACTATTATTTTATTAAATATATACTTACCTTCCCAGAGATGCAACCAACCATCTTTCTTAGCAAAAGGACAGTTTCATTAGCAAGTGATCTGGATGACTGGATAAAACATTTTGTCATGTTTTCTTAAAAGATATCCAGCACAGGTTTTTAATAATTATAAAATTAAGAAATCCATTCATACTAAAAGACAATAGACATCTGAACTCTGGTACTTTACATAATTATTGAGTCCTGTATGAAAGACACATGTGAGACACTCATGCTATCTGTATCTTCAGGCAGGTAGTGCAAGTATATGGTGAAAGCTGGTGGTCTTGTTTAGAGAGAACACAGCAGCTTCTGCATTGCATCCTGTGATCAGGATACACAGATATAAAGACCAAAACACAGAGAAAATCCTGAGATGTTCACATTGCAATAAAGACAATAACAAACTCAATTTTAGCTAGTTCCTTTGGTACACATAAGGGTGTATCTTAATTAGTAGGTGGCATTCACTGAAAATTTATGACTGTTGCCCTGGGAAGGTGGAATGACCACTCTCAACAATCCATTCATTGTCATCCAGAGACAAAAGAAGGCCCCCCAGCCCCATAACAACGTTTCATACACAGCTACCTGTGCCAACCCTGAAAAGCATGTGAGCTTGGACAGCACATAGAGCCTAAAATTTTATCCCGGTTTTCAATGATTCTTTTTCTGCTTGCAAATCTGACTCCAGATCCTGTCCTCTGTTCCAAACTCTCTCTGATGTATAATTCCTCTTCTACCCAGCTCTGTGAGCTGAACATTATGGACTTCATGGCATTCTGAAATTTGTCTGACTTCTGATTATGTTCTTGCCTCAAAACTCGAGTTTTTGTTTTTCCTGATTCTTCCTTTCAGCTTAATATCAATATGGCATTCGAATATTTTCACCATCAATTTTCACCATGAATTAATACGTTCTCTAGGCCCCTCTCCCTCTTTCCTGGTCTCTTCAGGCGTGCATAGATCCACTGATGCATGCTGTTGAATGTATTTGAGAGGGTTTGTTGATTGCAACACAGCATTTCCCTCTTGCAGGCTCAAGCAGTCACAAGATCAGGCTTTAGCTCAGCACTGTGACAAGAGACAAACTAGGATTGGTAAAATGCTAGTAAAATCTAAAAGGAAGGTAAAAAGGCTGTGTCAAAGTGTGACTCTCATTGTATCATATCATGACAGTGCAAAGACTGGGACTGAGGAGGTGAGGTGGATTGAAAACTGATTGAACAGCCTGATTCAGAGGCTGCTAATTAGCCGCACAATGTCCATCAGGAGGCCAGTCACTAGTGATATACTCCAAGAGTCCTTATAGGAGCCAATTCTGTTTTCACATCCTCATTAATGACCTTAACAATGGGGTGGAATGTGCCCTCAGCAAGTTTGCAGACAAGACAAAACTGAGAGGAGCAGTTGATGCACCCTGTGGGTGTGCTGCCATTCAGAGGGACCTCGACAGGTTGGAGAAATGGGCAAACAGGAATCTCTTAAAATTCAGCAAAAGGAAATGCTGATTCCTGAACCTCAGGAGGAATAAACTGGGGCACTAATACAGGCTGAGGTCCAACTGCCTGGAAAGCAGCTTTGCAGAGAATACCCTGAAAGTCCCAATGGATGAGTCAGACATAAGGCAGCAAAGTGTCCTTGCAGCACAGGCCAATGGCATGATAGGCTTCATTAGGAAAAGCATTGCCTGAAAGTCAAAGGAGTTGATCCTTTCCCTCTACTCATCACTGGTGAGACATATCTGGAGCGCTGTGTCCAGTTCTGGGCTCCCCAATACAGGAAATATATGGTCTTGCTGGAGTAAGTCCAGTAAAAGATCAGGAAGGTGATTAAGAGGCTGGGACATCTATCATAGAAGGAGAGTCTGAGAGAGCTGGGATTGTTGCTCCCTTCATATTAAAAGGCAAAGTTGAAGGGAAGACCCAGGGACATCTTTTCAAAGTGTATAAATACATGATGGAGAGGGTGAGAGGAGTTAAGAAAATGCAGCCAGGCTTTCCTCTATGATATCCAGTAAATAGACAAGAAGCACAGGCACAAACTGAAATACAGGGAAGTCTACTTGAACACTTTTTATCATGAGGATGGTCAAACACTGGAACAGGTTTCTCAGAGATGTTGTGGAGTCTCCACCCTTGGAGACAGTCAAAAACTGACTGGACATTGTCCTGGGCAACCTGATCTAGGTGCCCCTGTCCTGAGCAAGGGGTTTGGACTAGGTGGTCTCCAGACTTCCCACGAAGCCTCAACTAATCTGTCGTTCTGTGATTGCGTAAACAGCATCATTGTCATCTTCTCTCTGTAATTTTAAAGAACAAAGGCAGCTGCCAATCTGCTGCCTCTGTGTGAAGCTCAGTGCTGCACACATTAGGCTGCTACTACCTAAGGTCCTCGGAGGCTTTGCAGGAAAGAGCATCATGTTTCTGAATTCAGTTCAGCTCTGGTCTGAACTAGTGTACTGACCCAGCCTTGTCAATGCTGATGAAGAGCTCGGTGTACACAGACTTGCAATTTTAGGCAAATTTAGAGTTGCTAAACAGCTTTAATAGAATTTCAGGAAATCCACAGTTACGTACATCACGTACCATCAGGATGACTGATCGAGAGTTTTTCCCCATATTTGATGCAGAATTTATTTTAGTTGACTGTTTTATTGACATGTAAAATAATTTCCACTCAGACAGGGTGGGATGTGAGGGATGGTAAATCTGAGCAAAGATGATTGGGTCCTCTGGGAGGTTAATTGGCTAAGAAGTTAGAAACAGAGCTTGGTTGAGACTGCCACCATTGTTCAGTGAATATCTCGCGGGTATGTAGTATGAGTTTTGCAGTGCAAGGAGTGAATTGTTTTTAAGGGAATGTAGAGAGGCAGCAATGGCAGCCAGTTTTGCACCTCTTCTGTCTGGTGTTTTTATCATGGGTGGCAAAGTAGGTTAGTCAGTTTGATACGTTTCTGTGTTCCCCCAGCAGGGTTCAGAGGGCTTTTGCATTCAAAGAAGTATAAATCAGAGTACATATTATTGTGAAATTCATTCTGGCTTAGGAGAAAACAAAATTATTATGTTTTCTGTTTTTTATTCTCCCTTCTATTTTCTTCAGCTTTAGTGTTCCTTCTCAATGGACTTTTATTATGTTTTCTGAATAGGAACTAAAATGGTGATTTCTGAAACACCCATCTGATTACCTTTTAAAGGTTTTACTTATAATGCTGTGCGCTTGATGTTTTTTATCATGCAAATGGGAAAGGATGACAAAACCTCAAAGAGACGTCTTGTGAAAAAAGTATATTTAATAAATTTATCTCAGTAGGTCGTCTTCATTTTGATAGGTCCTTTGATTTCATGCAGACATTTTGCAGTGAACCATAGACTGTCCAAATATAAAAGGAATGATTTCCCAAAAGAATAATGTAGAAAATGTCTTAAAGAAACATCAACATCTTGCAACTGGGTCAGAAACATCATAGACCAGATTCTTCATTAGGGTAACAAAGTAAGGATGTGACAGCTAACATCTTATATCAATGTATGACCTTGCAGTCTTGTCAGCTAGAAGGCAAAAGAAAGCCAGAAAAGTTACCTGCTCTCTATAAATGTATTCTGAAAGGAAAATCAACATTTTTAAATCACAACTGATACCAAGTAACCCAAAAATACAGATTAAGATCAAGTCACACATCTAAGAAGAATAGAAATGTCTTATGAGGATGAAAGTAGAACTGTGTCCAGTTTCAATGTAATTGATTTCTTTTACAAAAAATGTTTTAGAAATCTTACTTATATGCAACTACATAATATCCTACTTGCAGCTTCATTTTACAAAAAATATCTAATGAATTAAGTTAACCGTAAAATATTACAGTAACAGTTGTAGAACTCAGCAATGATAGACTTAAGCCATTATTTGAAAAAACATCTTTGAAGGATGACCAAAAAGTTACCTCAGTCGGTGGTATCTGTCCAAGGTCTCTTCTAGTAAGTGGGAATGTGTGAATAAAAGCACTAAGCGCACATAAAGACATTTGAACTCTTGCCTGCCTCTGAGCTCAGGTTTCCTGGATGAGAATGAAATGTCTGATGCTTCCAGTCACCCAAGATACGCAACAGAGAAACTTGAAATTCACTACAGAGAAGGGCTCAATATTTTAAGACAGATGTTAGAAGGACCACTTTTCTCCTTTTTGCTAGTAACTGAGTGATTAGAATACTCTCCTGGGAAGTGAGTACCTGAAAGGAGGTTGCAGAGAGGTGGGGGTCAACCTCTTCTTTCTAGGAACAAGAGAAAGGACAAGAGGAAATGGCCTCAAGTTATGCCAGGGGAAGTTTATGGTGCATATTATGAAAAATTTCTTCACCAAAATGGTTATCAAAGATTGGAACAGGCTGCCCAGGGAAGTGGTGGAATTGCCATCCCCGGAGGTATTTAAAAGACGGGTAGATGTGGTGCATAGGGACATGGTTTACTGGTGGACTTGGCAGTGTTAGGTTGATGGTTGGACTCAATGATCTTAAAGGTCCTTTCCAATCTAGACAATTCTTTGATTCTATGATTCTACGTAAGAGAATTGCATTTGAATTGTTACAGCTTGAAAATATTGAAAATATTTGTCTCTGCTGCTTGATTAAATACCAGACATTATGCAGAAGACCAGATCTTCTTCGGTTTATTAATCTAGCAGTTTGCATTGACCGCAATACTTGCAGTCTGCACTATTCTTTCCAGTTCGTAAGCCAAGTAGTCTGTGGACTGCATTCTTCATCCCTCCTCAGCTGTATCCAGGACCTCCTGGATTCAGCTAGGAATCTAGTTCTTGGCTGAAAATTTTAAATAGTTTTATAATTGTTGATACCACTGTTTAGATAACTAAGAGAGTTAATGGCTTCACTTTATTACTTTTCATCACATAGTCCTTTTTCTTAATAATCCTTTAGTGCTGAAACTGTGATGAGATAAGCAATTGCTACTTCATCAGAGAACTCAAAGAAGTGACTATTGGGTCACTGATCTCTCTTATTTAGAATTTATTTTGTGGCCTGAAGCTTAGAAACAGTGAGATAATTATGATAATTATAAGAAATACTTATGATAATTATAAAGAGTCTGTATAGGTTCTTACACTGCACTCTAAATGCTTGATATTAGTGAATAAAATGGCATGATTATCATCTTGTATGTGCTAGTTGTTCTTTCATCTTTTCCTGAGAAAGAGGACTTCACGTCAGGTTTTATTTTAGCAGGGATTTATTTTTTCATATGTACGGTTTGGGGTATGGTTACATATATTTTAAGGTTGTTGCATATAGTGCATATACACACACAGTGCTGTATATATGAATGAAAGCAAACTCACAGGTACGCATGCTACACTTGGAGCTGAAAACCATGTGGCTTCCTGAAGAAATTAGTCTTTTATTTCCTTTGATCTCCAAGGAAGCACCTTTCCTTGCAAAGGCAGAAGTAGACTTTTACCTTTAATGCAGAAAACTCTGTTATGCGAGTTGCTCATTCTAGCTGTTTTTCAGAGTTTCAGACATATTTAACTCTGGTTTTCAAGGTAAGAACATGTTTTGAACTTGGTTAAAATCTAGTTGCTTGAGAAATTTAATAAACCAAAGAGAGAGAAAAAAATCTGGGGCACTTAATCAATGGGAAGCAAAAAAATGGAATGCAGTGATGTCAAAAAAGATATCTAGCTAACTGATGGTGAAATGGTCTAAGGTTCCAGTACTACGTGGAGGAGTAAGAGGCTACGCATTGCATATTAAAGACCAGGAATATTGTTCTATATGGCACAGTTATGAATGCAGCAAGAAGAAATGGGAGAAAAAGCATGTAGGCCAAGAAACTTTGTCCATAGAAGGGAAACTTCAGTGATTCAGTTATGGAGGAAAAGGTTTACAAAACAAGGACTAAGGGCTGACTGATAAATATTGATGAAATTATCAATGAAAGAACAGTAGCATGTTACATGCTACTGTTTGACTGCTGTATACACCAGGCAACAGGGGGATTATTATTCTGTGATAAGATTAAATCATACGAAATAATAATTTGAAAATAGGCCAAATTTAAATTAGGCCCTCTATCATACAGTGATGTCTTTCAAGTGAAATCTCTGACAAACTATAAAAATATCACTGTAGAGTGATATCATGTGTCTTCACCTGGCCATATACCTCTATGAAGATTGCAGAAATCTAATATTTTTATACCTTTCATCCACTGCAAAATCATTCAAAGGGAAGGCAGATAGACACAAAGACAGTATGAAATACTCTTATGTAGCTTTTGCAGGACTGGGTGGTGGCCTTTATGAAATATGCCGCTTTTCTACGAGTATCCCAAATTACTTTTAAGGTATTTTTCCTTCCTGTCACAGGAATTTTTTCACTTTGGTTTTTATGTCATTCCCAAATGACATATCTAGTCAAATATTTAAATGCTCCTAGGACCTTAGTTCAATGACTATTCAAATTGTTCTGTCAGATGATTCAGTGGTATTTTCCTTTCATGGCAGCCTGACTTTCTTGAGAGGTTTGTTGTCAAATATCAACCAGAAACTCTTCAGTTAGAAAAAGGGAAAAGAGTTTGTCACATAATGTCATAGAACCTTCTGTTCTTTGTATTGACTTATGCAGAATTTCTCTGGTTTAAACATAGTTATAAAATAAGGTTGTATTTGATTGGGATGCTACACCACCATGCAAATGCATTGTGAGTGCAGTACTCTGCTTCAATTATGCATGCAAAGTCAGTTCGCTTTTCCAAATTCCATTACGCAAAGGCAAACCCACTGACATCAGTGGAGATATACAGATACAATCCAGAACAGAATTTAGCCTCAAATGTTAAAGTTATTAAACAGAAGGAAAAGACAAAATTATTTCTGTCAAACATTTTGGTCCTTCCTCATATGGCCATTCTCCAACCTTATCACAGCAAAAGCACTCTTCACCCTGTTTAGAGAGGCAGTAATTATTCCTTGTCAATTAGATTCTCAATCACTGAACTATAAACAGCTGGTGGTGCATAACCATCATCCCGGTTTAAAATTATAGTACCCTTTCTTCTAATTTTTTTTTTCTATTTCCACATGTTCACTACATTTCCTGCCATAAAAATATCTTATCCTGCCTTTAAAGCTGCTAAATAAAACTAGGAGAAATGGTACAACAGTCTGAAATTATAATGATGGTTATGCATCACAAGCTGCTTGTAGTTCAGTGATTTAGTGTCTAATCGGCAAGGGATAATTACCTCTCCCTGTATGAGGTGAAGTGTGTTGTCAATCTCTCAATGCTACTCCTGCCTCTAAATATACATTACAAAATAAACTTGAGGAAATTATTTTAAGAGTTTTCAGTATTTTATTGTCCCAAATGTATAAAAATAAGCAAATTATTTGCATGTTTTCAAAGAACATATTCCTAATGGTGGCTACTAATAAGAATTTTTACATCATTGTTTTTAAAGTGTGGGCTAACTATTATAAATTAAAATATGTATTTTTTGCTTTGTAGTTTATTATGACTTTATGACATAAAATTCAATGTTGATTATTTTACATACTTGTAGCAAGCATGGGTTTCTGGACAAAAGAATCATCTACAGAACTCATCTGTCAAAGCGAAAACACTGAAAAATTCTCCGTGCTAACCTGTACGTTTAATATTAGCAGTTAATTGCATTAACTGGGCAATTTTCTAACAATGAGTTGTCATCTCTTTTCACATTCTGTTCAACTCTTGACATTTCATTTTGAGCATTTAGTTGTTATTACACATTATTGAAAGCAAGCAAGACATTTAAGGTAGAATTCATTTTGTTGCCTCAACATATACCACTATAAGATCTGTATCAGGTGTTGGACACCAGTTCCTCACAGGCACTGGCACCTCATTTCCAGCTCTTTTTGGCCTCTCTCTCCACAGCTCTGTTGTTTCTTCAAGTACCACAGTGTGTGAAGGGTGCTGTGAATGGATCACTTTCAAAACTGGGTTTTAGCTGCTGCTGCTGAAAGGGAAGTCCCACTTCTCCCTGCCCACTGTGTAAAACCATCTTGTTGCAAGAAGTGTTCCTGCCCTCCTCAAGCTCACTGGGGCACTGGGGGGGAGCTGCACAGCACTAGCACACTCACAGCTGACGAACAAGCACTTCTGTGGAGTTCATTTTCAACAAGATTAACAAACTCACCTGATTCAGCAAAGAACCATGGGACTGTTAGTGCCACTACAAGGGAGAAAGAGGAAAGACACAGCCAGAGGCAGATGAACCGTGGTCCCAGAGCCAACGTAGTCTTACATCAACTTATGTTTCTTCATGCAACTTATGTTGCCCATGAAATTCACAGCTAACACCAGACATCCCATTTTTGGTATTGCAGTTTACTTACCTTAGACATGTCATTTTAGGATGAGCTGAATCCTCCTTTAGAGATTTTTATTTTATCCGTTACTCCTGTGAAAAACCTAAAGCCCCCGTGACTTTATACTTTAAGTTGCCTAAATTAGGCAAACTAAATCTCACCTTGTAAGTCTATAGGTTTTTTGTAGTTTCCTTTTCCTGAGGACAAAATAGTTAAATCCATGCATGTACCTAAATAATTTTTGGTGATCTGCAACATCCACAGGTATCTAATGAATAATATTTATGTAATTCCAGCTTTGCTCCCTTTTCTTTAATTAGTTGCTGTCTTCACAGAATGAGTTCAAAGGGCTGACAGTTATGTTACACAGTGGTGACCACAAAGATTGAACGGAGAGAATGGAAAGGCAAGCTAGTAATTTTTGTAACGAATTAAAAGAAAATACACTCCTGTTACTGCACAAAAAGCAAACTACTTAAAATTGAGTTTCTTTAGACTAGAAACTGTCAAACACAACACAATTTGTTTCATTGTACTATAATACCACTTACTCTAGGAGAGCTGGGAAGTGTGGCATCCAGTGGAGAGTCCAGACTAGGAAATCTAAAATTTCACAAAATGTCAGATGAAAACTTAAAGCATAGGATCACATCCAAGAATAACACAAAGTGTGAGTGTACCTTTAGAGGCAAAGACACTGATTCTCATATTGCTTATACCAGTTTCAGTGAAGCAAAGTAACAAGTCTCTCAGAAGCTAATTGGGCTCAAAGCCTGAATGAGGTTTTCATGATTTAAATAACGTGTTTTCACAGAACTGATA
This sequence comes from Vanellus vanellus, assembly GCF_965231255.1. Taxonomy (NCBI): domain Eukaryota; kingdom Metazoa; phylum Chordata; class Aves; order Charadriiformes; family Charadriidae; genus Vanellus; species Vanellus vanellus. The sequence continues at coordinate 105,391,816 of NC_138907.1, forward strand.
ACTATAAGACAATGATAAATGTGACTCATTAATGTGATAAAAAGTCAGCTCTCCAGCAAGCTCACTCCATATGTATTAGTGACTTTTGCACTAGTATAGTATTCTGGAGTCATGCTCCAGCATTAATAAGAGAATAAACAACTAGATCAGCTTCTCTGAAATTCTTGTAATAAGTAATTTGGCAAAAAATTTTGCTTCAGCTAAAATGAATGTGTGCTCACTATGGCTTCAGCTAAGATGGGTGTGTGCTTGCTATGCATTTGGAAGTACGGAACCATTGCAAAACAAAGGGTGGTGTGGTTAGATAAGATAACCACAGAATTGTAAGGTATGGAGAAGCTACAAGAAGGACACGGTGATAAAGACTTTGAGCCTCCCTCGGATGACCACCAGGAAGACCCCTGAGGAAGCACATCGCCTACGCCACTAGAAGGGAGGGGGCATATTTGAGGGTGGGTTGCATTCCAAGAACTCATTGATTATGCAAACTATGTTCCAAGAAAAAACATGAGTAAGTATGAGGAATACAAAATAAAAATGAGCGTTTGTAAAGGAAAAATGAGCCACAGGAGGAGAAATCCCCTGTGTAACTCCCTGCTATGATTTTCCAGCAGCATTTTTCCCTTACTACATACATAAGGAACACTACATTTTTACTTTAGTTCCCTCTTTTAAGATACTTTCTTGTATCTAGAAAGTATCCTTAAGCTGTGAACTGTCTCAAAAGAAGTTTTAAGGAATGCATTTACTAGAGATTTTTGTGAAGTAAAAATCTGCTAACCCAATAAGAACTAGCACAACAGTTCCTGAAAGAAATCACAGAATGGTAGGGGTTGGAAGGGACCTCTGGAGATCATCTACTCCAACTCCCCTGCCAAAGCAGGGTCACCTAGAGCAGGTTGCAGAGGATCACACCCAGGCAGGTTTTGAATATCTCCAGAGGAGGAGACTCCACAACCTCTCTGGGCAGCCTGTTCCAGTGCTCTGTCATTCTCAAAGTAGTCTTCCCTTATATTCATACAAAAATAAAGAAAAGTTATGTTAGTATTCTAGAGTCTTTGGCTGGCATTTCATATATTGCCTTTGAAAATATTTCTTTGGTATCAGAATCTGTAATTACATGTATCCACATAGTCATGCAGAAGATATCCAAATACTGCTAACAGGAACTGATGGATTACAGCTGAGGGAATTGAAATCTATTACAGGTCATTGGCTCTGCCCCTTGTTTATCATGAACTGCTTTAATCAGCCTCAGCATGTAATAACCATAAAGTATTATTTTGAAACAAAGAAAGTATTAAACATAAAAAGAAAAGCACAGCAATGTTAAGAGAAAAAATGTTTCATGGGCTTGATATTTTCTTTAAAATATTCTTACACAAATATCTATGAAGTCTTGTATACTTATCTTTCCATAAGAAGCAAGAGCATTATTTTTTACTTCCATCATTACACTTTCCAGACATAAAAATCTATAGATTACCAAGCACTACACCTGTGTATTTCCCTGTATCGGACGCATACGTTCTGTATGCATCTGTCCCATGTTCCATATGTGCATAGGAATGCATATGGTTCACAGTTCCTGATAACAATGTAGTTCCAATGGGTCATTGAATGGGTATGGTCACATTTTTGCAGGTCACATTTCTAATTTTTTGACTAGTGCTGAATGATATGTAATTCCAAGTAAATCATAATTCTATCTAAACTATGTACCCTAAAGTGTTGTTGGAATCTGACTCCTTCTTGCCATGGACAAACAGATACTGCAAAAGGAGTTCCTTAGTAAGTGTTGAGTGGCTCTCAAAACTTCAGGCTCTACTTCAGCCTAATCATACAAAAATATGAAGCCATATAAAATTTGAAGCAGTGGTCACACTGTGAAATACAATGTTTTTCAAATTTTATCACTATTTAGCGATATGTTTGTAAGCTGTTTGATTTTTTCCTGCTTTTATAGAATGACATCATGCAAGACTTGTTGGAATCAAATGATTTAACTAATCATAATGTTACTGTAAAGGTATGTGGAAGGACAGAGTGTCTGCTCCTTTAAGGTATCTGGTCATGGAACTTTTCAATGCAAAAGGGCATAATAAGAAAAAGAGAAAGCCATGAACGAGAACGTGCAGAAACACAAACCTGATGGACAAATAAAAGAGGCAGTAATAAGAACCGATCCTGGTGACTCCCACTAACTGATAAGTGTACGCCGAATACAGGAATTTTTATTTCATTAAGATTGTCAAATGGGATACTGAGGAAAAGGTGGAACCCATAAACTAAATACGCATAGAGACACAAACCTAACAGACAAACATAGCAGAAACAAAGACAAGTCACAAACCTGATTAGCCATGTCAATTGATTGGCAACCAAGAAACTACAGACAAACCCAGACATTGCAATTGGTAAGGATGGAAACCTGAGGGTGCAGGATGTTGGAGATGGGGTTGGTGGCATTATGCCAAGGGAGAGTCAATGTGCAGGGCAAGGAACAAAGAGGAGAACAGATAGAATAGGGTAAAAAAGGGACTGGTTGCATGTAAAATGGAGCTGATCGGTACACTTGTCTAACTGAGCCCGTCCTTGATCACTGCAGTCCTGTCTTCTTATGAAATTCTTCCCTATTTATGTCTCTGTGTAATCTCACCCTCTATCCCATGTGTTGACTGTTGCAAGGACTGAGTGGCAACTACTGGGGAGACTAGCATGTGTGGACTGGGTGCCAGCTACTGGAGTCAGACCAAGGGTTTAGGTGCCCCTGGCCTGTGGTATCAGCTACATGAGTAGGTGGGGTGCCAGTGCCAGTGACCGGAGTGGGTGGGGGTCTTTAACCTCTAGCCACTGTCGGGGAATTGTGTGTGTGTCCCAAAAAACTGTTCCTGGGATGGAGCAGCATGAGTGAGGTGAGTGAAGGGCTCGGCACCAATGGAGTGGGACCATGGGCGTCAGCCCATATGCCTGATGCTGGCTGCTGCGGGGACAAGCGTCTGCACCACTCCCAAACTGGGTGTGCGCAGGGGTGTGGTGTGTATTCACCTGTAAACTCTATCTGGACTCACCAGCAAGTGGGAGGCACTGGGTCTGGACAGGGGTACCAGGTGGGCAAAGGGTCTGTGCTGGTATTCAGGGGGACCCGTAAGTGTCGGGTGCTCATGGGACAAGTGTGTGAGTGCAGAGTGTGTGTATCTGTTTGCAGTAAGCACCAAGCTGGACCAGACGGGGAGGAGGGGACCAGTGGAGTGGGTAAGAAGGTCTGGGATCTGGGCAAGGGTGCCGGGCAGACAGAGAGGCTGTGCCAATGCTTGGGCTTTCCACCACTGTGTGTGTGCTTGTGAACCTGGAGAGTGTCATATGTGTGCCTGCACTAGTGACCTTCAGACTCTGCCAGCCCAAGAAGAGGAAGGGACTTGACTGTCCATGCTTATGTCTGATGTGCGTCCTGATGAGGTGCAGTTGATGCAGTGTCTTTTCTGTGACCATCTGTGTGACTGGCAATGCCACTGTCCTCTGTGTGTGTGTCTGTGGGATACGTGCTCAGCTTTCCTGCTGAATGATCCTACAAATGGGAAAGCAACAGCCGTGTTCCTCAGCCTGAGCAGACACCTCAGGGCACCATGACTGGAGTCCAGTGGCTGGGCAGGAGGGAGTTGTGTGTCAGACTTGCTGGAGGTGGTGGCCACACTCTTAACATCCCTTAACAGTTACAAAGTAAATAAGGAGATTAATTGACCACCTCACTTTATATATTTACAATATAGCCATCTATATCTCAGCATACTCTGTCAACTAGCCTGTGTGTCTGCTGCCAGCTGCTGGGGGTCCAAGTGTCTGTATCATCCCCAAACCGGGTGTGCATGGGGGTGTGGTGTGCATTCACCAGAAAACTCTTTATAATCTGTGAAATGAAACAGTCACCTCGGGAAGTCAATTCATCTCACTTTAATGTGGATGCCTAGACTAGGTCAGATAAAATTGCGCCTTAAAAGAGCCGATTTCTCTTTATTGACTGTATGGACAATCCAAAAAGGTGAGGTGTAGCTGTCTACACTGCGGATGCCTACAGTTAGGTGAGATGAATTTCATCACAGATACCGTGCACTATTTAGGTCCCTGTACATAATGCTTAAACACCATACTCCAACATACACTTCAAACATCCTGCACGATAGAGGTGCCTAAACCATGGTAACATGCTTACTTGGATACACATAACCTGAGAACCTAAAGAAAACAAATAGAGGGAATTCTTCTGTCACATACATTCTCACAGAGTTCATATGATAAACGATAAATGAGAAGATTTAATGCAGAATATATATTTCCATCAAATGTTTGAAATTGTTTTAGATTAATTTTGTCTAAACACATCTTTGATTATAATTGAGGACTTTAATATTGCACTGTATATACCTTTTTCTGTAAATCCTCAGTTGTATGCTGTCTGTACTCATATAATTCACATCATTTGCATCAATAGGATCAGACACAGAGGGCATTTCACAAATATGAATGATAAAATATATTCTGCAACATATCTGTAATTTCTGTTCTGTAACTTCAGTGATGCAAACCAGAGAATCTCAGTTTTGGATTGCCAAAAGCAAAGAAGTTGAAAAAAGTTTTTTTTATAAATTATTCTTATTAAATTTGTTTTCTTTAACTTGTATAAAACAATGTAATAGTTTCAAAAATGCTACCCATCTCTTTCTGCAGAAATCACAGGTGCTCAGACCTGCTAACCGTTATTGGAGATAAATATATAAATTAATTGAATGTAGAAATGTTTTGAATATTATTCATTTTTAACTAGACCTTTTCAAATAATTCCCTGCTGATGAAAGAATTTGTCTAGGCCAACTTAGAAATGCGCAAGAGTTTAAGTTATGTGTTAGGAATAATTCTTTAAACTACCATTCTCTATTCAGACAATCCATTTTGAAGGAAAAAAAAATAGGACATGGAAAACAGTAGAAAAGAGAGGGCTTTATTGCACTATTTAATTATTAACTGTGCAGATGTCATAATAATAATTATTTTTAAATATTCTGAAAATGATGTGCATCAGTCTTTCTGTTATTGTTCGGATAAAGATTCTTAGCATCGCTGGCTTTCCAAAGTATGTTAGCCTCTATGATGTATCATTGTTTTTTACAAAAACACTGTGTAGCTATTTCTCAATACTTATATATTACCTCCCAGTGTAATTGACTGAGTGGCTCAACTAAGTGACAAAATTGCAAGGATTTGCATGGTAATGACACAATTACCTTTTTAAAGCTATGCAGTCTCTACCTAGTTTGATCACTTTTTGATCACCTCTGTGCTTTGAATTGCCCATGTGCCTAGAATATTTGTCACTAGCAAAGAAATTATCTTCACGTAGAACCCCTTTGCCTGAAATAAAAATGTCTCACTATGTACCTGAAAGAGAAGATTAAAAAGTACTTTTCAGCTGGAAATTATCAGAAACCTAAAAGCTTTTATGTGATTTCTGCTTTATGCATTTTTCCTGCTTACTTGACATTTTTTTTTCTCTCCTTATAAATAAAAAATAATGTCCCAGACTAAGTATCATATATTTTAGGTTTCACTGATTTCTGCATGGATCTTTTCTGCCTCTTCAAAGTACTTTTTAAAATATAAAAATTTCAGTTCTTCTGAAACGTGGACTAAGGACACACGGAGGGGCAGTTCCTTCCATCTAAAGAAAGGAGAAAGATAAGCAGTGTTGTCATAGGCATGCAGGTGAATGCAGAAGCAATGTTATCACCACTATGATATTCCTTTTTTCCTGTTTTCTCCTTTCCTATTGCTGTTTAATTTTCGTAAAGCACTTGGTGAGAGACTATTATTATTAGCCAGATCATCTATATCTGCGTGTTTATTGACCTCTTTAGCTTCAAGAGTTTTCTGAAGCAGGACTTCCTTTCACAGAAGCCATGTTGGCTTTTCCCAATTATAAGTCAAATTTATCCAGGCGTCCACTAATTTTTACAAGCCTCTAGTTACTTTGCTGTAGACCTCAGGCTTTTCTTAAGATTAGTGTCACATATGCCATTCTCTGGTTTTCAGATATAAATGGAATTTTAAGTGAGAGTTTCAAAACTATCTTCAGTCCTACTGAATTCTTACTGTTTTGTTGTTTGGGTTTTTTTCAGCCTTTTGTACCACAATACCTCTACAATAACTTTGATTTCAGCCAGATCCTCTGCTAAGTCACATTCTAACCTACCCACTACCTCCCAAAAATATGTCTGAGAACTCCAACAGTTTCTTCTACAATGAACAGCTTGGAGAATTCATTTATGTTCTCTGTGATGGCCTTGTATCCTCTGAGCACACCTGTAGGGTTCAGGAAACTTAATTACTGATTTCTGGCCTCAAGCAAAGAGCTGACCATGGCTATTTGGACAATTTTCATTACTTTCCACTTTCCACTATGTCTCTGCCTGGAATTAGAAATAAACCCTTCCTAGAAGGATTCTGAAGGAGAACCAGGCAGCAAAGCTTTGCTGCGGGAAATAAAGTAAAACATAAGTGGGGAAAGAAAGTATAAAAAAGGTATGGACGTACTGAAACAAATCCAGCAACTGACCACAAAGATGACTAAGGGACTAGAGCATTGGTCATATGAGGAGAGACTGAGAGCTGGAACTGTTTAGCCTGGCGAAAAGAAGGCTCAGTGAAGATCTTATCAATGTGTATAAATACCCGATGGCAGGGAATGAGGAAAAGAGAGCCAGGCTCTTCTCAGTAGTGCCCACTGATGGGACAAGAGGCAATGGATACAAATTAAAAAAACATGAAATACCATCTGAACACAAAAAAAAAAATATATATTTTTTTTTTCACTGTGAGGGTGGTCAAACACTGCAAACAGGTTGCCCAGAGAGGTTGTTGAGTCTCCACCGTTGGAGACATCCAAAACATGACTGGACACAGTCCTGGCCAACCTGCTGTAGGTGACCCAGAGGTCCCTTCCAACCTGAGCCATTCTGTTATTCTATGAAAATAATAATTTTTTTTTTTTTTTTTTTATGTTCTCTTGCTGGTCCAGGCTTTAAATTTTACTGTGTAGCTCTCCTCTTCTTTCAGGTTAATAGAGTGCCTCTGATCTCCTTGGCATGAGTAACAGAAGTAGTTTAGCTGTAGCACAGCATTAAATTCAAGATGCTCGGCATGCTGACTTATTTCCCTAGATGACTGTAGGTTGAAGGAGACCTAACTGAACATTTGAGACTTTGGTAGGTTCATCTCTAGCTAGTCAGTCTGAAATTATTTCCACACAGTCACAGGTCTATTAAATAGAAATGGAGATATAAGCTAACAAGAGTGTTGCAGCTGCCTCCAGCAAAGACTGGAGCACTAATGAATTAAACACTACCTTTTTCTTACAGAATATCTGAAATACTCATTTACATTTATATCCGTTCTCTATCACTACTTATGATCTTATTATTGCGGTTTAACCTTGTACTTTGGTAGTCACTCAAAACAATCCTAGCAAATAGCCCGAGGAGTTCCACCTTAATAAATTTTCAACAGATGCCATAATAAAATATTACAATATTATGGGAATTATGCTAAATTTCTTGTATCAACAACACCCACAGATCATTAACTTATGTCAAGCAGCTTCTAGTATCAGGGACAAGTTTCTTCCTGTTCCTTTTTGACAAAAAGTGAAGAAAAAGAAAAGCCCAAAACCTTGTTATCTTTAATATTTTCAGAAGTTTGCATATTCTCACTTTTCTGTCAGTTCTCTGACTTCCACAAACACATTATACTAGAGAAAGCACTGTACTGATGGACAGCTTCTGTAGTGACCGCACTCTTTATTCCAACAATCACAAGTTTGAGGAGTCCTTATTGATGACATATCTTAGTTATTTTTTCAGTCAGTCTTTCAGTTCATAACACTGTTTTTATCTCCCATTTTACAAGATTTTACTATCTTTATCCACAACTTTGACTTCCCTTAGCTAAGAGCAAGCTTACCTAAAGTAAAACTTGTATAATAACAAAAATGCTGTAATTTAAGTGCATTTTAAGAAGACACCTTTCCCCTTTGTGTCATATACTATTTTTTCATCTATGCATTTGTGGTGGTGTTAAATTTAGATTTAGTTATATATGTGTATAAAATGTTTTAAACTATATTTATTATCAGTTTTAATACATTTCAATAGAACTATTTCTTTTAATCAATTTGTGTGACTCCAGATTAATTTTAAACTTGGCCTTAACAAAATCAATAGTTAGCAAGTTTTTTAAACTTTCACAGAGAAAATACTCTTTCCACCACTACTTTAGAGGCAATCAATGCCACTGTTATCAAGAACTGGATTCTGAAAGTAGACCTTTTCCTTGTAGAAGACTGTGAAACATGAACACATCTCCCAGTTCACAGCATTTCTTATACAAACATATCTTTATCCATTGTTTTATCAAGTTTCAAGACTTCACTTAATACTTAAGTATTTATTTTATAATTCTTAATGCTAGAATATTTAAAACATCATCATTTTTTTCAGTGGCTGAATTACATTATTTTAATTTTTGTTTACTGAAATAAAAATGAGATTATCAGGGTTTTTTTGAAAAATAAATCATAACAATGAATGAAATTCCCTTTCATTTCTTTTGCTTCCATAGGTTATATCGAAGAGGAGAGGTACATTTATTACCAGAAAATTTGGTTAACAATTCTTTGTTCCAACACACTCTTCAGGGAAATTATTTTATAAAACCTAGTACATATAAAAGTCTTCTACTCTTCTTCATTTGACTTTCAATTGTATATCACAAAATAAAATAAAACTAATAAAGAAAACCAAACCAAAAATTTTAAGCCTACTGCAAAGGACTTAAAGGCCCTCTCCAAAGGACTTTTGAGGCCCCATCCCTGGAAGTGTTCAAGGCCAGGCTGGATGTGGCCTTGGGCAACCTGGCCTAGTGGGAAGTGTCCCTGCCTATGGTGGAGGGGTTGGAACTCGATGATCTTCAAGGTCCCTTCCAACCTAAGCCATTCTATGATTCTATGATTCTAAACAAATATTCACAATATTAAGTCTTTGAAGGTGTTGCCAACATTTGATATTTGATATTCTCAAAGAAATAAAAAAACAATCATTTTATATTCCTCATCTGATATTCAGAAATAATGCCTAACTGCTGAAAAACATTTTCATGTGTTTTGATAGGGTACAAGTGTTCCTCTTCTAGGAACATACTTCAGTACTCCTTTATATTCAAAGATGGGGAAATGAAACAATGAGTAATTCTAAATGCTTTTAACAGATGAGGAGAAAGATTTATAACATTCTTTACACAATCTTCAAGGCCAGATGATGAATTATCAGTAGTGTATCTTGCTTTTTGGTACAGTCTATAAAAAGTTGGGAAATTAGCTAGAAGAAAATCCCTAATTTTGTATTTACTGCTAAGCACAGCGTTATCTTCTGCAAGTGATATAAATAAATTTCATACAGTTGTTTTTGGGGATCTTTTTACTTTCTCAGGTATTTTTATAACAATTTTCATTTCTATCTTGAAAACAATCAGGCAGACAATGGATTGCTCTCCTATGACTATGCAGTAACAAATGACTTTGAAACATTTTGGAATTTCTGTGTTTTGAGGTACTAATGCCATAGAGAAAAATATGCCCTTTTTAAACTAAGACTTAATTGTCTCTTCAGTTGAAAGAAAATGTAATAAACTGTTAGCGACACATAAAGCTTTAGTGTTACCAAGAGGCTTCACTTCAGCTAAGAGTGAATTCTGGAAAGAAACATTACTCAATTTGCTGTTATAATCAAATTATCTGTGTGAATGACTATGGGTAATGTGATGATACCCATTTGTTGCTTACATTGCAGACTAGTTTTTCTTTTAGGTGTTTCCATATTTCTTATCTACAAAACATTCTCATGCCTCATATTCCTAGACCCCATGTTAAAATAGTTTTTATTTTGTTTTGGTCTACTTGCATGCCGTCTTAAAGCTGACAGTCTATCATGAACAATGAGTAACTCCTTCCTCATAAACTGCATCATGTTTGGATAGCCATTACTATCTTTACTCATGCATGTAAAGCCATCTATCTGCTCAGTCTTTACTGGGTCTCCATTGATTTGCCAGGAACGTTTCCACAGTCATCACTGCCACTGCCATTTTCAGAGTAAAAATGTAGCCAATACAATCATATTAACAAAATGACAATGCGCTCATATTAACACAAGCATTTGTTAAATTCAATGTTAAATAGCTATCACTGTGTCTGTACTGTGTACTTGCCTCTTGATGCCTGGGCCTCAAAGTTTCCATATTGTAAGATAAAATAACTTTTAGACACAACAAGTTTGACTATATGCAGTAATACATTCTGCAGATTTTGCAGATAGACTAACTGCTAACTACTTTCTAAACTTGCCTTTTGGCATCGCAGGGTTGCTGTAGTTATTTCTGTACAAAGTTTGTAAAAAAAAAAAAAACAAAAAACAAACAAAGCCTAAAAAAAACTTGGTTTAAAGCTGCTATATGTTATTGTTGTCTGACATTAGGTCTGGTACACAAGTCAATCTGAAGAAATAAAACAGCCTTTAGCTAACACAGATGAGAGCTGATCATTCAGAAGTCCCCCTTGGAAATGAATGCCCCTACATCTTCTTTTACCGATTTCCAACCCTTTTTTGTCACTGACCAGATGTCTCAGTATTCAAGCAGAAGCCTCACCATAGGATCCAAGATAATTTTTGATAAAGTCTCAGTTCTCACCTCAGTTCATCTCTGAAACTCACACTTAGTTCCCCTCTAAAGTTTAAAAACCCATTTCCACCAGCAAGCAGTCCTTCTGTAGTCTTCTCAAACCACTACAAAAAGAAAACACAGCAAAGTTCCTAAGGACCACACTCATCTGTTTGCTGAGTATTAAGCCTGAATAAAAAATTTCAGAAAGCTTTAATAAGGCTTCCTTGGAGAAATTCAAGACACTGATGATCACCTTGTTTCAAAACTCTGTCCTGTAAATAGCACTCAGAGGTCCTTTGAAATAAAACATATTAGTGGCAATGTATGGCAATCACTTATTCTGTGTACTCCGTGGAGTACGTTTAGTTTCTTCCTGTGTTTAACACTCACTTACCCAGACCTCAAATGCAAAAAACAGAAGCTTTGATTTGCTTCCCAGTTCTACATAAAAAGTCTTGAGCATGCAAAATGTTTATTTCAATTGTGGAATTCACTCCAGTCTCAAGACAACCTGAAATGAAAACATTTTTCTCTTTTTTGAGCCTTGTGATTAGTTTCTAGGCCTGTGATTTCTCATATACTTGTCTCATACAGAAAATTGGCTTAGACTGGTTGTCTTTCCCCCCATTCTGCTAACCCTGACTGCCCATTCATACCTGTACACCATCTTCCCCATGCTGCTAAAATTATTTGTCCCAGAATGAACCAGAGTGCTGAACTGATTTTAGTTGACCACAACCCTTGTTTTTGGTGTAGAATGGGGAAATATGAAATTTTCTCCTGAGAAAACTGTCAGAAGAGACAAAGGTAGGGTCTCTTCAGAAAAATTTCATCCCATAAAAAAAATATCTTTGTGAGCATGCTATCCATTTACACCTTTCCCTTACTCATGTGACACACATGAAATATGGGATGTTCCTTAAAACAGAAGGAGGGAGAAAGAAAAGGTTATCCTTAAAAAGCAAATATGCCCAGTATTCATCTCAAAATGAACTCTTGTACTATTTTGACTTTAATTTCTATATAGAAAATCCTGAATTTCATATTTAAAATATCATATATGATTTATATTTAACTTCAAATAGTGTGCACTGGATTAAAATAAGTACTATGAAAGCAAGATGATTAATTTTTAAACTTTAGCTTAGTAAGCATAAATGAAATAAACACATTTCCTTTATGTTTAGATAAGACCAATTAAATTTTTATTAGTCTTTTTATGCCTTAGTGACATGTACAACAGAATCAAGCAGACTTTACTAGTGTAGAAAGAAATTCATGGCTCCATTTTCCATGTTTCTTCTTTACTAAATAGAAATTTATTTCTTTCTCCAAACACTTCAAAATCAAATTTTGCTCTGTTCATTCAGGCAAAAATCTTTATTGAAGGAACTGTACTGAGAATTTCAGTTACACTGAGACCAGGGTTTTACATATAAGGTCTACCTATTTTAACAACCCTATTACTGAAGAGTAAAACATGCAGCTGAATGGGGAAAGAACCAAAATAGGTTCAAGGGCAGGTTATGAAGGGGAACAAAGGCATGGAATTACTCCAGCAAAGAGTATGACCACACAGGGTAGTGCCCTTCCTTGTTTTTTAAGAAAAGGGATATTTTAGGTGGAGGTGTGATAGAAAACATATTTATGATACGCTAGTGAAAATATGATGGATATGACAGAAGTCTATAAAATCATGAATGACATGAGGTGGATGGTTTCGGATTGACTGCTTACTCTTTTCATATGAGACCTAGGAGGCGTCTGACAAAGTTAGTAAGAATCAATATCCAAAAGAGTCAAAGGGAAATGGTCCTTATTATATCAAGAAACCATGGAGCTCCTTGACTGAAGGTGTAGTGTATGGTAAAAGTTGAGGTACAGTGAAAGTGGATGAGTTCACAGAAGATAAATCTTCTGCATATTTCTAGTATATGAAATACTTAATATCAATGGGTGTCTGTTATTAGCCACTTTTGGTGGCAAGATCTTTTCAAAATATACTTTTGTTCTGATTTATGTTGGTTGCAACTATGTTCTTATAACTTCTGCTGTAAGAAGTTCTGTTATAAGAAGTTCTGCAGGCACAAACTCCCACCTGCTAACATTCAAGTTTGCTTTAAGTCATGTCACATAGCATTTCTGTTTCCCAAACACCATAGCAAGTCCTTAATTGTAATTTGGGATTATTTTTTAAAAGTTCTTTGCTCATATTTGCAATGAAATGCTAAGTTTTGAAATCACTGCCATTATATACTGACCCATCATCTCACCTCTACCCTTTGAAACCATTCTTCCTCCTCCCATATTAGGTCCACAGCCCCTGTCACAGGTCTTATTTGTTTTCAACACGCTCAACAAACTAAAGAGGTTTAATTTTTTTTTTTTTTTTACATCCTCTTGAGCTGTTTGAAGTGGATAGCAGAGCCCACTGTTAGCAAAATATAAATCATTTGGACAATTTTTGAATGTTCTGGTCAACTTGTATCATGACTCTCACCTGACCCTGTGTCATCTCACTAACTTTCCTTGGATATGGACAAACACTGTATGTCTTCATAACCTTTAGAGAAAGATTACCTGTCAAATGATGCTCCTACCTTTCATACCTGCAAAGGGATTGAACAAAATCTTTCACTTTCAACATTTACTTCATTCTTCAACAACTTTTAAAGAGCAGCAACTGTAGCTACAGGATTGTCATTGTTATGTTTGGATTTTTTTGATACCCGATAATGACTTCTCCAGGGACAGACTACTGTGAATGTTTTTCCTTTAGCACACTACTATCATATAAAAAGCCTACATCCTGCCTGTGTATTATTATAATGTGGTGGTTATTAAAGCTGCTCTAGTGTTTCAGATCCAAGGCAGCTTTTGTGACCTGGAGTTATTAGATTTTCCCTCATTTATAGTAACGATGCAGTGTAGTTTTAGATGGAAACAGCAAATAATCTATTACTGGTATTTACAACAAGCAGTAACTATGTGAAAGAAGATACTGCATCACCTAAGGATGGCCATAATCCATGCTTTTCATCATTTGTACAATACTTCTATACAAAAGTTTACTGTTCTATATCATGCTATGCTTTCAGTCTTATAGTCCTGAGGGTCACATTGGAAAAGGTTTGTCAGATCCACAGCATTAGTATTTTACTGTTCGTCACCTGGATAGCTTAGACCACCAGAATACTAATATGCACCCTGCTAGGCCAAATTTGGTAGACACTCATAGACAATGTGATGAACATGAAGAGAGGAATCAGAACTGACAGTAATGAACACTATAGCAAACAGCTGCAGCTGCCGAATAGCAAACAGCCAAATATAACAAATTAATGTTCCGTATGCCACAAAACTCTTTCAAGAAGATTTAGGAGCTTAGTATCATCCCACTAAACCCAGTTCCAAAGAAGTCAAACTTTGATGATGAAATGTCTTAATTGCTCCCACTGGGAATACATGGAATTGGCCAAGTTTGCTACAGATGAGGCCCTTTTAGAAAGGAAGCAAAACAATCAGAGGTTTTACACTGTACTGAGTGATTGTGGACTCCATTTGGTTCTAATTCAGGAGTATGTGTGCTGCTGGATGAGCAATTTGTCTGAGTATTACCAGTCACATGAAGGGCATGAAAGGGAAAATAAACAAGTGAAATCTTGCCCTGTGACCAGGGCATTTATATTGCCTAGCATACTGATTTACTAAGCTGTGACATATATTGTACGGAAAACTTGTTTAATACTGCAGAGTGAGCCATAGTTCTTTCTGGTCAGAGAAAAAAATATGAATTTGCCTGAGTGTCATGAGAGTTGTACATTATATTCACACAATAGACAGCAACATATCACTATAAATTAATACTATATTTGCTAGCAGACATTGGAGAGAAATGAAAACTGCATTCCCTTTGATAACTACAGCATTCCTCTTAAAGGGTTTGGCTCATCAGTTTCACTGAGCCAGGTTTGGATCTTGCATCCATTTTAAATTGACTATAATCTCCAAAGGTGTTTGATTCTGTCAGATCAAATCTCCATTGAAAACTAATCCTGAACTACATTCTGTTTTCATTCCTATAGCTATACTAGTTAATGAAACAGATCAGGGCATGCATCTGAGCACTGACCTACAGTCATTTATACTGTAAAATTGTTAGCACATTTCCTGTTCTCTTTTGGATCGGGCCAGCTAACTTTTCTGGGCATTGTCCAGGCATGGCTCAAGAGGAAGCACATGCCAGGGACCATCTCCGATGCAGACACCCTTATTCTGCACAGTGAGAGTGTTCAGCTGTGCGCACATGAGGCATGCCATGCCACTTGGTCTCAAGAAAAGAGAATGGTCCTCGAATGTTTTATTGTATTAATGTAGACATAGTCAACATGAACAAAGCCCATTTTTACCACGTAAACTTCCACCATCAGGAGTAAAGCTCAGGCTAGGTAGTTTATTAATGTTGAGTACAGTTTTCAAGGTAATTTTGATCTTTTCAGTCCTGAACTAACTGGCAGCTCTGTAGTAGAAGTAAAAGTATTGGCTCTTCCATGTACCTGCATCTCAGTGTTACTTGAGACTCTCATTTTGCAATTTGACACTTCTCCTATAGTGTCTCCATCAGTGTTGACTCCCCAGTCCTCTACTCTCTTCTCTACACATTGTTGGAAGATTAAGTTCTCCAAGTCATCAGACTTTTCGGGAACCTGCCACTGCATACCATGCCTGGCTATTCACTGTGATCATTATGAGAATTCTTAACATACCACCTAAGCCTTTTTTGACTCCATGTCTGTGTGTACTTGCCGCTATGATCTGTACTGAACAAAAATGATTTCTTCTGCCAAATATAGCCCCGGTATACCTGTGCCATTTATATTTGATACCACTGTCGCTGTTGATACACAGAAGGAAATTAAAATAATAAATTGTTCTTACAGTTCTGAGATACAAAGGGTGGCGTGGACCATGGTGTCCCACAGCAGTTCTTATAAGGCTGTTCCCTGGGGCAGTGGCTAACCTCAAGTACAGAGGCTGGTCTTCCCCAACAGATCTATGAAAAATGGCACAGTGCTTTTACAGGCCTGTCATTCCTCAGTACACCGTCTCAGCAAGCAATGGCCTGCGAGTCATGCAATCTTGGATACAAGACAACGTGTTTATGGTATCATCATCAGAAAATCACTCCTAGTGGGCTTTTCTTGATTTGCCGGTGCTCTTCTCAAATGTGATTGCCTACCCATGTGTGAACTGGTTCACAATGGTATTAACAAGAAATCCAGAAATGGGCAAATCCCACACTAAGAGATCAAAATTGAGAAACTTTTAATTACCTTAGAATATTAAAGGCAGTTTAACATTAATATATCAAGCTATTGTGGAAATCAACAAAAAATCCCCCGTACTTTGAAAAGCTGTCCCCCTGTGAATGAGAAGCCAAAATTATGTTTATTTAGTTCCCATCTGTGTTTTCATATATTGACAGTAAAAGAGGGGTGGTTTTATACTGTGCTATCTGCAAAGTTCTTTGTGTTGTCATAAGATCAGGCAAACTTATTCCATATAGTCACAGCAAAGTGAAATTTTGTAAGTTACAATGAGCTCTAGTTGACAGTGAATCCTGGGCTTGATGGTATTCTAGCTCCATTATCTTGTCATGCCTCATTCAGTAAGAAAATATTCATGTCATATTTCTTTTGAGCTATTTTTGAACACGTTTCTTCTTCACTATCCTTTTACGTTCTCAAGAGAGAGAGAGGAAAAAAAAAGAACCATATTTAATCTTTCTATGTCCTTTCCTTGCCATTTGAACTTGCTCTCATCCCAAATATTTTAGCAAACATGGAAGTGCTGGTAATGGCTAATTTTATACTTGCTTAACGCATTACCTTCAACACCACAATTGTGTTCATTGTTAAATTTTAAAAAAATTATTTAAATTAGCTTGTCATCACTACTGTTTTTGCAGTTCTACCTGAATGACTAGTTTCCATAGTGACTATGACAATATCTATATCTAAAAGACTGTATGGTTTGTGCTCAATGATCATCCTACTAGAGAGATTCCTTAAGTTCAGGAAATTTATCTTCCCAGTGTGAGGTAAGATCCATCTCCATGGCACTTAAATATTGTTTGCAGTAAAAGCTTATTTCAACTTGCTCTTCTGATAATATAAGAACTACTGTAAATGTATATACTCAAATGTGTATATAAATGTATAAATACTGTGTGTTTTTTAAAGTTTTTGTGTCCATGGGAGAGAGGAAAAAAAAAAGAAAGACAATAAGTATAAAAGGCAAACTACAGCTTACATGATCATTTAAATACTACAAAATGTGAAATGTGAACCAGTGGCTGGAATTTAGAAAACCCAGGCATCCCTCCCAGTTCTGTCAGTAACTCATCATGTGACCTTCAACAGCCCAAGTGGATAACAATCCACTAAGTTTGAAAAGCTGGCCTTAACCAGCTGCATGCACCGCTGCATTCCTATCTTCAAAATAAAAATAATCATACTTCACAAAATAAGGTTGAGAATACCTTGCTCTTCACAGGTGAAACATATGAATCTTTTCATAGTTAGTTGCTGCTCTTTTGTCATTCTCCTTAACTATGTGAAAAGCAAAATTCCCTTTTTAGCTGAGTGCATTAAAACTAGATCTGTCAACTTGCAATGAAAGGAGAATTGCCTGCCTTGGAGAAGGTTCTGTCCGTTCTAAAACAATCTCATCTTTACCTGAATGCTTTTTCTCTTCCTGAACTGCTATAGAAGTATAATTTAACTCTCTTTTCCTCCACTGAATGCCTTAAAAGTCCACAGCCATGCCTCCATTGGTGGTCTAACCAAACCCGATTTCTTTGTGTACATGGGCACAGACACAGAAAGGGTAGTGGAGGGTCTGTCTGTGCCCATGTACACAGAGGACCTCAACTAGTGCCCGTTGAGGTTCCTTACCAGCTTGCCCTGGGGCCACCCCCTATCCGTTGCCCATGGGCTCTGAACCCTCACTTCATCTCAGCCTATGGCCCGTGGTCCCTGCCTGAGCTATGTTGTAGGGGTATGTGTGTGTGTGTGCATGTGTGTCTGGTGGCATTTCCTGCTGTTTCTGGCTGGACTTGCTGCAGAGAACCACATCTCACTCGCTACTTTGACTTGTCTCGTGGTCACTGGACTGTCACTGGAGCCTGCTACTGCCACCAACAAAGCCCGGTTCAGGTCCTCTGGGCAGTCACTGCCCTTCCTGTGCTGTGGTCATACTCCATTCTATCTCATTTTCCCTGTGGAAGCATCCCTGCTCTTGCCGTTCATGTTCTAAATTGATTTCAAGGCCATGTTACTTGAGTTGAGAGATGCTGGCTTAAATTTCCATGGATACAGGAAATTCTACGTATGGGATTTCAGGTGCCTAAAATAGGCATCTAGAGCCCTTGGAGATGCTCCAGGTATCTAAGCTATTCACATACCGGTATGTCTGGTATGTCACAGGCTTTATAGGAGATTCATATACTTCTGGAGAAGTAGCTGAGAAGCTGGTGAGATAAATGGCAAAAGGTGCTTATATTTAAGCAACTGAACCCCGGAGTACGTCTCTCTCACTTTCAGGTCAGAAGCTCTAATCTACTGCCTTTGCAAATATGGAGAGACAGCTTAGTTCATCAAAGGAACAGCATAGATGCCTACTTCAGAGGATTCAGAGCTGTGACTCCTCTCTCAGCAGTCATAAAAGTACTAGAACTTAGTGTGATTGAAAGTATGTCCTTGTCCTCAGCATTTTTTCTATGATTTTTCTTTGTTATCCCTAAGGAGATCTTGGAGAATGATCATTCCAATGGCTTACTTCTCACTGTACTGTACAGAGGCACTTAAATTTTCATGTGCACTGCAAAGGAGAGATGAACCAGCAAGTCATCCCTTCTGGACCTTCCCACAGCACATCTCGTGTTTCATTCTCACTAACTTTTCCTCTTTCAAGTAATTTAACAGACTCAAAATATGTGATTTATACACTTATTGCATAGAGGTACACAGCTACAGAAAAACAAAGGATTATAAAAATCCACTAAGGTCATCAACTCTGGTCTTTTGCTGTCGCAAAAAAACTAGATTGGTCTCTTTCATAGGATGATGAAGCTCTATACAAATGTTATTTAATATTTTTCTATGATTTTCTTTGTTTTGTTTTATTTTTAAAGGTTATGGCTCCTGGAAGTGTTCATTGTTTTCAAATATATGATTCAAAACTTTTCATTTCCACCTTCCATTTCAATTTATATTAATTCTTCTTTGGTCTCTTTTAGTCTTCCAACAACACTAACGGTCTTTTCTCTCGCGGTTTATTTCCATTATGTATTTGTATAATAATAAAAATACTATTTCTAGCTTGTGCTGAAGGAAGGTAGATAAGCTGACTGCTCCTTGGACATAACCCCTCAGAAAGCTCTTCTTCTGAGCATCCCTCAATCAAAATTTGTACTCAAGGGCTGACCTGTGCTAAGTCATATTGTTCCACAGAAGTTACGCTCTTTCCACACCACAAATGGACCATACGTGGCTCAGTGGCATGCATTCTTTCATAGCTATTACCCTGAAAGTGCTTGCAGTATCCGTAGTGTCCAGACGCACCACTATGGTGTATTACTGATCATATTGCTATCTTGTACAAAATTAATGTACCCGGCACTGAAGTCAATGAATTTTGTTTTAGTACGATCAAAATAAAACACAGTGGATTTCTCCTATGACCCTTGGCTCTTTTGGAGACATTGCTTTCACTGTTTACTGTTAAGTACACCTAAATTCCATTTGCTAGACTAAATTGGGATAAACACTTTTTCTAATACCAGAAATGAAATAATCTGTAAATTACAAAGCTGCTTAGACTATTGTTAGACAGCTACTGTTATTTGGTTTCTCAGTTATTTTTCCATATTTAAATAGAAAAACTGAACTTCATCAACCTCTGATGAAGACAATAAAAAGCCAGAATGAGAAGCACCATTTTCAGATTTTGACGTTACAGAAAGATTTTCAATTTCTTTTGAGAATCACACTAGACGTGAGTTTATGCCTACTTGTATTTTTTACACTGACATATTAACTGACTTGGTAATTTGATTCCTTGATTTTATAATTGATATTTAGATTTATATCTGAACCAAATACTTCTTCAGATAAAGTGATGTAATCCATTTGGTTATTTCTGAGAAAATTTAGCTTTCGTGAGAAGAGACAGTAGAAGGAACAGAAATCCCATGCTTACCCTATGGTACATGCATGTCAGACAGTCAATGAATTAAGCAATGACTTATTAAAACTTAAGCATTAAATGAGTGCTAAGATAAATGTGAGAGAACAGAAAGTGTTGTGAAGAAGGATAATGAGCTAGCAGAATAAAGATAGTTGCTTACCCCTGTGGTATGAAAACCTACAATAAAAAAAAAAAATTACTCTAGAAACTACGTGTGTGAATAAATCTAATAATTAAAATGTCTCAAATGAAATTGGACTTGGTATTTTCATATTTCGTATCTGTACAATACAGAGAATCATTTGGTCATTGCTGAAATTGTGTTGAAATTTCTGTGCAAATGTCCTTGGCATAGGGAGTCATTGCTGAGTCTATTTATGGAGAAAACATGCAAGAGAAGTGTGCTGGGGACTAAGTGTCTGGTCTATACCACTGCAATTGGGTATATGTGAATGAGTTTCAGTGTGGACTCAGCCATATCCACTTGCATTCCATGTAGGAAAGAAATTTTCCTTGTTTGCTTCTAACTGTATTTTGAGGTCCTGGTTGCAAATCTGCAAGACAAACCTCTAACTCACAGAATCACAGAATCACAGAATTTTCAGAGTTGGAAGGGACCTCTAGAGATCATCTAGTCCAACTCCCCTGCTAAAGCAGGATTGCCCAGAGCACATTACTCAGGACTGCATCCAGACCGGTCTTGAAAATCTCCAGAGAAGGGGACTCCACAACCTCCCTGGGCAGCCTGTGCCAGTGCTCTGTCACCCTCACCGTAAAGAAGTTTTTCCGTGTATTTGAACGGAACTTCCTGTGTTCTAACTTGTGCCCATTACCCCTCGTCCTGTCACTGGGAACCATTGAAAAGAGCCTGGCTCCATCCTCCTTCAACCCACCCTTGAGATACTTGTACGCCATAATAAGGTCTCCCCTCAGCCTTCTCTTCTCCAGGCTAAAGAGTCCCAGCTCTCTCAGCCTTTCCTCATAAGGCAGATGCTCCAAGCCCTTAATCATCTTAGTTGCTCTTCACTGGACTCGCTCCAGCAGTTCCCTGTCCCTCTTGAACTGGGGAGCCCAAAACTGGACACAGTATTCCAGTTGTGGCCTCACCAGTGCAGAGTAGAGGGGGAGAATGACCTCCCTCGACCTACTGGCCACACTCTTCCCTATGCAGCCCAAGATTCCATTGGCCTTTTTGGCAACAAGGGCACATTGCTGGGCCATGGATAATTTACTGTCTACCACAACCCCCAGATCCTTCTCCTCAGAGCTACTTCCCAGCAGGTCCACCCCTAACCTATACTGGTGCCTAGCATTCTTCCTCCCCAGGTGCAGGACCTTGCACTTGCTTTTGTTGAACCTCATTAGGTTCTTCTCTGCCCAGCTCTCCAGCCTGTCCAGGTCACGCTGGATGGCAGCACGGCCCTCTGGGGTGTCAGCCACCTCACCCAGTTTGGTATCATCAGCAAACTTGCTGAGGATACACTCTGTCCCCTCATCCAGGTCATTAATGAATATATTAAACAAAATTGGACCAAGTATTGACCCCTGGGGGACACCACTGCTTACAGGCCTCCAACTAGACTCTGTGCCGCTGATCACAACAACCCTCTGAGTTCTGTCCCGCAGCCAACTCTCAGTCCACCTCACTGTCACCTCATCTAGCCCATACTTCCTCAGCTTCCTAATGAGGATGTCATGGGAGACAGTGTCAAAAGCCTTGCTAAAGTCAAGGTAGATGACATCTACGGCTCTCCCCTCATCCAGCCATCCAGTTATAGCATCATAGAAAGCTATCATATCGGTCAAGCATGATTTACCCTTGGTAAATCCATGTCGACCACTTCCAATAACTTTCTGTTCCTCAACGTGTTTGGAGATGACATCCAGAATGAGTCGCTCCATTACCTTCCCAGGGATAGAGGTGAAACTAACTGGTCTGTAGTTCCCTGGGTCCTCCTTCTTGCCTTTTTCGAAGATTGGAGTGATGTCAGCCTTCCTCCAGTCCTCAGGCACCTCTCCTGTTCTCCATGACCGTTCAAAGACGATGGAGAGTGGTCTAGCAATAACATCCGCCAGCTCTCTCAGCACTCGCGGATGCATGCCATCAGGGCCCATGGACTTGTGAATGTCCAGCTTGGCCAAGTGGTCTCTGACACGGTCCTCCTCAACTGAGGGAAAATCTTCCTCTCTCCAGACCTTCCCCTTTGCCTCCAGAGTATGGGATTCATGAGGGACAGCTTTAGCAGTGAAGACCAAAGAAAAGAAGGCATTCAGTAACTCTGCCTTCTCTGTGTCTTCCACCACTAGGGTACCTGTCTCATTCACCAGTGGGCCTACATTTTCCCTAGTCTTCCTTTTTCTATTGATATACTCAAAGACTCTCTTCTTATTGTCTTTAACTGCAGTGGCCAAGCTGAGTTCTGATTGAGCTTTTGCCCTTCTCATTTTCCCCCTATATAGCTTTGTTATATCTTGATAGTCCTCATAAGTTGCCAACCCCCTTTTCCAGAGAATGTAGACTTTCCTTTTTTTCCTGAGGTCCAGCCAAAGTTATCTATTTAGCCAGGCTGGTCGTCTTCCCTGTCGCTCGTTTTTCGAGACAAGGGGATGGCCTTCTCCTGCGCTTTTAAGAGCACCTGCTTGAAGTATGCCCAGCCTTCCTGGGCACCTTTGCTCTTCAAAACTGCCTCCCAAGGGACACTCTCGACCATGCTCCTAAACAGGCTAAAGTCTGCCCTTTGGAAGTCCAAGGTGGCAGTTCTGCTGGCTCCCTGCCTTACTTGATCAAGATTTGAAAATTCTATCATTTCGTGATCATGAACTCAAGAAGTGCATGTGAGAATATTAAAAAAGCCTTTAGCAGTTCTTACTGTTGGTGTGACCTGGAGATCATATTTCACACCTGAAAAATAACTACCATGGTCTTTTAAAAAGGAAAGCTGAAATAAAACATAATTGTATTGAAAAATATGGATACAGACAGAATGCTTAAATATGGCTTATCAGCAGCATCTTTACAATTTAATTACTATGTGAAAAGCTTAACTGGTAAGTATAAAACTACTTAATTTTCAATGAAAATGAAATGTTAAAACCAGGTCTAGGTCAGCACTGCTGAAGCTGGTGACAGCATGAACAGGAATACAAATTCTCAGTATCAAAATGTTCCTGTTCTGCATTCTCAAGAAGATGGTTTGATAATATATTATGTAAAGTATATAATATATGTATATGAAGGCCACTCTTCCTCCCCTCATTTCACTTAGGTTCTTTTGTGGTTTCAAAATATACAAAATGTGTTTTATTCCTTTATAATTTTAATTTTTGTTTCATTTTGTCCTACTTATTGTAGTCCGTCCTAAAAATAGTTGTTTTCTATGATCTTATTAACTGTTCCATTGGATCACATTGTTATTTTATGTATAACATTTATAATGACCATGCTCTGTTGTCAGATATTTAAATGTACTCATAGTCCTGTTATTTCACCTTTGCTGACAAAAAGTTAATTTGTATTAAAAGACATCTTATAAATGTCAATGTTCTTTTTTCTTTTCTTTTAAGAATTTATTTTATGAGTTTACTTAAAGAAATAGGCTGAAAGAACTGACAGAATCATTCTTTAGCTCATCATCTCAAGAAATAAGTTTTGATTTCTGTGTTAGTTGGTGCCTAAGAATATTACTTCAATGACATATATGCCAGAAGTTTGGTAAAAGTCAGGACAGTTCAAGAAAAAAGCTAATCACAAAAATATTATTTTAGAAATGTTATCTAGCTCCAATAAGAAACATTATCTCATTAACAGTCTAATGACATGACATGTTTGACTCATTTCAGCAACATATACAATGTCTTCAGTTCATGTGTTGGAGAAAGGAATATTTGCAACAGGAGAAAAAAGGATCCTTTCCTCTGCTTAGATTTATTACTAAAAGTATTTACCAGTGTTGACGGACAGTTTGATTCTATGATCAGAACAAAGTATAACCAAGAATAAGAACTAGTGGGTCAGAATAAGATATGTAGAAGTAAAAAAGTTGCCATGTTCAGCTGAATTAGTAAATTGCAAGCAATGGGAATTATCTTGTCATTATTTCTGCAATGATTTTACTTTTGTTGTCACAAACCAGGCATAGAAGGGAAAACGTCCTGTGAGGTGATAAGGGATCAGTTTTATAAGGAACATCTTTTTTTTCTTTCACACTTAGGCATTTTCCCTCTTGCTTGCTACTTATAATAGACAAAATAAGAAGTTTTAATAGTGGATGGATAGTGAGCCATTGAAGGTGGATTATAAGATACAGTAAAGCACATGTTGTTTTTTTATCACAATAGGACATAATAATAAACATGCTAAACGTACTGGATGAGGTCTACAGTGTGTATAAATCAGTCCCTGCTGCGGCTTCTTTGGCAGATTATCACTTTAAATCCTAGATTGCTTAGATGAAAATTACATGGAAATGGACATTAAAAAGACAAAGAAAGTACAAAATAGGGTAAAATAGAAGTTTAATACAGATTGAGGACAAAGCTGTAGATTTTGTCCCAAGAATGATGAATTGCAAAGTAGGACTGTTTCTCATGTCGGAGTTACAAGAAGGCTAAATGGATAATGATGGCAGATAATGAATACAGTACCTGTGCAGATTAATTTGAATGTAAATTTAATTTCATACACAATTGAGAGGTAAAATTTTCCTAAGCTATATCCCTCATCTGTCAAACAAGACAGTCTTTAAGGAGTCACCTTTATAGATTTGAAATGCCATATTAAGATCAGTGGGTAGGACTCCTCTTTCCAACATTCCTCACTCTATTGTTCACAAAAACAATTATGCCTTTCCAGGGTTATTTGCAACAAATTATGAGCTAACATCAAAATCAGAAGCTATAAAAAGGTCTTTTCCTGTTTACTTATCTGACTCTGTTTTCTTTTTAACTTTGGAAAACCATTTACACTGCCAGCTGGAATGATTTAGCATAATAAAATAGAGAAGAAAAAGAGAAAGTGATAATTTCTGTTGAAGCATCAGAATAAAGCAATTGTATCTTAATATTTAGATCTTAAATAATATTAAAAACAACACCCTAGGCAGAAATATATTAGTCTGATGAAAAAAAAAAAAAAGGTATCTCATTGGATAGCTGCAAGAGTATCAACAGAAAAAAGAATTCAAGTGCCAAAGGATGTTGAAGATCTACTTCTACTGAGTTATAAATTGAACAGTTCTGAAACAGCACCTTGTCTCTGGTATGATAAGGGTTAAATCTCTTTATGAAATTATTATCAAACTTTTGTGGCTTTGAGAACTTTTTATACATGCTAGATAATCCTCTCAAATTTTCCTAGGGGATTTCTGACATTTATGGCTTAGGAAAGCAGAATCCCCAACATTTTCCTTTAGAGGTAGAAGAATTAAAGCAGTTTCTTTTTTTTTTTTTTCCTGTTCAAAGAGAGTTTGTCCTACATAGGAGAAAGGGGGCAATATTATTTATTTATTTCTAAAGACACAAGAACAACAGAAAATTAAAACATTTAGGAAGCTCAAAACTCCAGAATCTTACTAGATAAAGGAATAAAATAGCAGGTTGCTTAAGTTTTACTATGTTTTATTTTAATATTACAACTTTTATGTATTGCAAGAGAGCTGTTCAGGCACACAAAGTAGTGAAAGGCACAAAAGTGTCCTAGATGACACATGCAGGTAATAATATCATTCTGCTCCTTCAGTCAAGTCAGTCTGTGTCACTTCAAATCGCCTTGTGCATTCACTGCAACCTGCCATCACTATTTCTTTCTATCTGGTTGTTGTTTCAGACAGATAGCTCCCTTTAAACCTCATCCTCAGCTAACCATGGAAGAAATCAAGCAGCTGCATGCCCCAATGTCAACTGAAATAGAGCCGTAGAGTCAAGTGCCATTAGTGAACATCTGGCACTAAAAGACAAGTTATTTTAGTATCTCTGGTAGTGAACATATAGACACAATAAAGTCCTTCTCCCTTCATACCATACCGTCATTGCAACTCTTCTTCAAGAGTTCTGTCCACATTTTACATGCTAAACATTTCCTTTCTCACAGGTGCCTAATGTCCAAATACCCTATGGGATATTAGTAATTTGCTTTTCTTTACTGAGAGCACAATGTTATTCCTCCCCATAAGACTCTGCTTTTCATTTGTTCCTTTAGTCCTTCTGCTTTTCTGGGGGGAGGGGGAGAGGGGGAAGAGAAGATTATTTTTTTCCATTTGCTTTTTCTTTAATTTAGATGGTTCTCTTGATCACTAGATACCAGGTTTGTCACTTTGAATATCAGTCTTCAGCATCATACTATTAAGCAACACATTTATTTGAGTTCCAATCTTCTCAGGTTTCCATAGTAACTGCTGCTTAGTACAGACCCTTGTAAACTGATTAAACAAAGCCACTGCAGCTCTGAAAGACTGACACATCTGGATTTTGGTTTATTATTAAAAATTCATCTTTTTATAATCTGTTATGGTCAGACATGTCAACTCTAAAATGTAAAAAAAATTATACTTGTACACACATTAATATGTATAGTTATAGCTGTATGTTAATATAATACAAGTATATTTAAAAATATGAACTGTATGCAGAATACTGTGTGTGATATATATGCTATACATTACAAATAAGAATAAAGAATAAAAGTAAAAAGTATACAAAAATATTCATTATGAAGACCTGTCCACTGCTCCAATGGGGTCAAAATTAAAGAGAAGTTGAATCATTTTCTTCCAGAAATTTAGGGATTCAAAGGCAGTGCTCTCAGTTGTCACTGAGTCTGCTGCTATTCATAATACTTATAGACAAAAGAGTTCTAATATACCCACACATATCTGTAAGAAGGCAATTGTAAACTTTATCCAAGTGATCTATGACATATGAAATAAATTGGTGAATGTCAGTTCAATTATTTGTGCTACCACCAGGAAACATGTCCGATTCCTCTGTTGATTACCTTAAAACGTAGCTGTTGTAAAACTGGCACAGAGACCAAATTACTCTCTTGACCTGGTCAAAGGGGAGCTATAAAACAAAAAACATCATTAAACCAGTGCATCAACACTTAATGCACTCACTCATGCAATATTTTGTGTAGTTCAGTTCTCACTCGACAAAAGCGAAAGGGAAATTAAATATAGGTACTAAGAATGGTCAAAAATGGCAAGAAAGATGGTGCAGAACTAGAGTTACTAGGCCTAGCCCGGCAAAGATGTAAGCAAGGGGAAATATGGCAGATGTCTAAAAAAGCTATGGGTCATTCAGTTAAATGAGTGTGTAGCAAGTTTAAAACTCGAGGCCATTTCTTCTCATTCTATCAGTATCTGTGAGAAGAGACGATCACTCACAACACTGGAAACTCCTTTCAGGTAGTTGTAGAGAGTGATAAGATCTCCCCTCAGCCTCCTTTTCTCCAGGCTAAACAAACCCAGTTTCCTCAGCTGCTCCTCATAAGACTTGTGCTCTTGACCCTTCATAGCTTCGTTGCTCTTCTCTGGGCACTCTCCAGTACCTCAATATCTTGTAGTGAGGGGCCCAAAACTGAACACAGTATTTGAAGTACAGCCTCACCAGTGCCGAGTACAAGTGGACAATCACTTCCCTAGTCCTGCTGGCCACACTATTCCTGATACAAGCCAGGATGCTCTTGGCCTTCTTGGCCACCTGGGCACCCTACTGGCTCATATTCATCTGACTGTCGACCAACACCCCCAGGTTCTTGTCTGCCAGGCAGCTTTCCTGACACTCTTCCCCAAGCCTGTAGTGCTGCATGGGGTTGTTGTGATGCAAGTGCAGGACCTGATACTTGGCCTTGTTGAAACTCATACAATTAGCCTCGTTGAACCTCATACAATTGACCTCGGCCCATCAATCCAGCCTGTCCATATCCCTCTGTAGAGCCTTCCTACCCTCAAGCAGATCAACACTCCTGCCCAACTTGATGTCATCTGCAAACTTACCGAGGTTGCACTCAATCCCCTCATCAAGGTCATTGAGAGAACTGGCCCTAGTATTGATCCCTGGAGAACACCACTTGTGACAGGCCACCAACTGGATTTAACTCCATTCACCACTACTCTTTGGGCCTGGCCATCTGGCCAGATTTTTACCCAGCAAAGAGTATGCCCACCTAAGACATGAGCTGCCAGTTTATCCATGAGAATGCTGTGGGAAATGGTGTCAAAGGCTTTACTGAATCCAGGTAAACAACATCCACAACCTTTCCCTTATCCACTAAGAGGGTCACCTTATCATAGAAGAAGATCAGGTTTGTCAAGCAGGACCTCCCTTTCATGAATCTATGATGACTGGGCCTCATCACCTGTTTGTCCTGCATGTGCTTTTTAAGGGCACTCAGCATGATCGGCTCCATAATCTTCCTCAGCACTGAAGTCCTACTGACCGGCCTGTAGTTCCCTGGATCCTCCTTCTGCCCCTTCTTGTGGATGGGGCATCACATTTGCTAACCTTCAGTCAGCTGGGACCTCCCCAGTTTTCCAGGACTAAGATTTTACTGAAGTCTATGTAAACAACATCCATTTATCATGGTCCACATGCAACCACTGGTTCTCCCAAAACCACTAAGGAAGATATACTGTTTATATTCTATTTTTATATTCTTTCGTACGTTTTTATTATTTGCTGAAGTTGATGACGAGACACTAGAGTTATTAAGCTGAATGGACCTTTAGTCTCAACCAGTAAGGACATTTTAAGTTTTTGTGTAACTAAGCTCATGTTAAATAGGGTTTCCCGTAACTCTAACTTTGATCAATAATTTCATCAGGTCATCAGTTTGTGACCATGCTGACTATGTCTGTTATTGACAGGTTCACAGTGAAAGGCTTGGTGTTTAAAGGCTCATTTCCATGAACACAAAGGAGCTCAGAGGCCCCAGGGCAGGCAGAGGTGCCTGGATACCCCACTCAGAGAGGCAACCCCCACCCCAGGTTCCCCCAGGGCTGTTCCAGGTGATCCTCAGCCCCAGATGCCAGGGGACAGCCCACACCAGGAGTCAGCTGTGGCAGCTATCCAGGGCACCTTACAGACTGAGGGAGGTCCCTCCCCGAAGGGTATGGGGCTTATCGTGTGGTTCAGAGGAAGAGCATTTGGGGACTATGCAAGGCTGATTATCAGGTATTCAGGGGTAGAATGAAAACTGGGGAACAGAAGGGATTAAGGTGGTTTGGGTAGCATCAAGGCTCGGAAAATAGAGCGCTAAAGAGATAAAACAGGCCAGCTGCTGATCAGTACACCCGATCAGTACGGTCTGGCTTGTCTCCTGCTTGAACACCATTCTTTACTCTTTTCCTGGATGAGGAATCTTTTTCTGTATGCATGTGGGTGTATGGGGGTCTAACTGCCAGCAAGGGGAGTGGGACCTCAGGCCATAAACGCTTCTTCACACAAGCCTAAAAAGCAGCCATTTTAGGTAGGAAAAACCAATAACGATGTCCCTGAAGTTAAATGAGATTTAAAAGATTAATCTTAAAAGACAATTCCACTTTATTCCTGCAACCAGCATGAGGAAGATGATTCAGGAACTTCAGCTTCTCACCATCTTGACATTACTTTGCCTGTGGCTTCAACATTTCCTGACTTTACAAAAAAAAAAAAAATCCTGCCTTTTTTTTTCCTCTTGTGTACATGTTGTTAGCAGAACTAATGAAAAGATGAATTCAAATTTCAGTAGCAATATTTGTTGCACAAGAAAAAAATATATCGAAGTCCTAATCTTCTAAAAACTTTCATTTGTCCCCTTTTGGATTGAAAGTAACTTCTAAGCTGTTTGGAGAGTTTTGTAAATAAATGCCAAATTAGGAAAAAAGGCAAAAAAGATGAAGACCAAAGAATGTTCTCTTTCATTCATTAAGATCATTCAAAAAGAAATAAAACCACATGGAGAATTTCTATGTGTTCATAAAATGCTATGTCTTCTAGGTAACAATCTAAATTTAGCACTTATACTTCTGCTGCATTTCTTGACCTTCATCTGTGGAACACAAATGACTTCTATGGGTTATTACCTAGAATTCTATAAAGAAGTCACAGAGAAACAAATCTATACTTCAATTAGATCAACTGGACTTGCAAAATGATCAAATAAGGAGAATATACTCTGAGATATGAAAAAAACATATTAAAAGGACATAGTTAAATATATAAAGAATCACCTACATTTTATATATTTAACTACCTTTCTTCTGCTTCGCATTTTTTTCCTTTGAGCAATTTCAACAAAAGTCAGATAGAAAAAGCAACAAAAGTAATCTGTGTCAACATACTAACCATCAGCTAAGTGAATAAAAATTAGATGTTTCGAAGCATATTGCCACACTATTACATGTATTAGTAATGTAAGTTCCCCTAACATATTTTCACAGAATCACAGAATCACAGAATTTTCAGAGTTGGAAGGGACCTCTAGGGATCATCTAGTCCAACTCCCCTGCCAAAGCAGGATTGCCAGAGCACATTACTCAGGACTGCATCCAGGCGGGTCTTGAAAATCTCCAGAGAAGGGGACTCCACAACCTCCCTGGGCAGCCTGTTCCAGTGCTCTGTCACCCTCACCGTAAAGAACTGTTTCCGTGTGTTTGAACGGAACTTCCTGTGTACTAACTTGTGCCCATTACCCCTCGTCCTGTCACTGGGAACCATTGCAAAGAGCCTGGCTCCATCCTCCTTCAACCCACCCTTTAGATACTTGTACGCCATAATAAGGTCTCCCCTCAGCCTTCTCTTCTCCAGGCTAAAGAGTCCCAGCTCTCTCAGCCTTTCCTCATAAGGCAGATGCTCCAAGCCCTTAATCATCTTAGTTGCCCTTCACTGGACTCGCTCCAGCAGTTCCCTGTCCCTCTTGAACTGGGGAGCCCAAAACTGGACACAGTATTCCAGTTGTGGCCTCACCAGTGCAGAGTAGAGGGGGAGAATGACCTTTCATATTTTTCATATTTGCTAATATCATTAAGTTATGATATAGCAAAATCACACTTTTGTGAATCACATTGGTCTTTCAGATTGGTATAATACATGCAAGGAAGCGAACCTGGATTCTTCAAGCTGGACAAAAAAGCTGACAGTGAACACGTAATGTCATAACTGCCGTGACAGATTGCATTTCCCATTTTATCTTCTATGGGAAATCATTGAATCAGAATTTAAGTCATTTCACTCTTGAAAGAAAATGTTTTTATTTACAACACCAAAATGAGCAAAGTAATAGAACCACCATTTAGAAGAGGTTCATAGTATAATCAGAACCTATCAGTTCATAGTACAGCAGTATAATCGGATCACTAATGCACTGAGCTTGCTTAAGTGTTAATCTCTGCATACTTTTTCTTCCATTTAGAATGAACAGCAACATGTCACCTGCATCATTCATTTGTTAGATAACTATATTTCAAAAACTATGACCAGTTACAATTAATCATAACCAGTTCATTCAATTTATAATTGTAATGGCAGGACATCAGAGATTCCATTAGCAAATTGAAAGATGAACATATCTGAATATGTTTCCATACCATGTTGGGACACTTATGAATAAAGGTTTGCAGAAGAACTGAAGGAAAGAAGAGCAGAAGAATGGGGAGTTTACAAAAAAGAGGATAATTCATTTTCTATTTTTGAAACCTATAGGAATTACCAAATTCCAAGGCCTGTTAATGAGATTTAGTGTTACTGCAACTAACAAAAGATTCCAAATATAATCCTTAGCAAAATCTTGCGAATTCTCTAACTTTAGAATAAGTACTTCGCACTAAAGGAAACCCTGAATTAAGCTAGGCTTGGTACATCAAGCTTCTGAGCAGTTCTATTTTTTTTGAATGAAATTGGATTTCTGGTGAACTAAACTAAAACATGGATCCTAAAACCAAGACTCTGGTCTTCACAATCCCACTTTTTGCAACCTGAAAGGACCCAAACTCTGTAATCCTCTTATCTTTCATCATAAAGGTTCCCCAGGAACCTCAAATTTTACTTGTGTTTGTACTTGAAATGTCTCAAGTCATGATATAATGATACATGGGACTTCAGCCACAAACAGCCTTGCAAAGTCCCATTCCCCTGGCTCCTGTAAAGACTAGTCGCTTGTTTGTACACAGCTTGTTGCCCCTTTATATATGAAAATAAGATCAGTTCCTTGAGATGATTTCCAGCTTGGCTTCAGTATCACGTTTACACAACTGACAAAATGGTAATGTCGCATTACAGGTGTGAATGCCTGCCCATGATCAGGCAGTTTTGCTGCAGAATTCTCTAAAACATCAAGGTGCATGCACAGATTTTATGGGCTGAACAACTAAGTAGGTGTTCATGGCTAAAGCCAGATGGATTTATTCCATCATTCCCTATACTAGTGGCCAGAGGAGGGACTGGACTGCATAATGGATTCTGATGCCTATGCAAAAAAGTGGACAAAGTTTTGCACAAAGACCTATTCACACAAAATTTGTAATCAGGCTGTGGAACAAAAATTGGACCATTTGTCCCCATCTTTCAGAGGATTACTATAGCTACTAGACAATGTCATGTTCAGCCTTAGAATCATCATAGAATCACAGAATGGCTTGGGTTGGAAGGGACCTTAAAGATCATCTAGTTCCAACCCCCCTGTCATGGGCAGGGACACCTTCCGCTAGACCAGGTTGCTCAAAGCCTTGTCCAATCTGGCCTTGAACGCTTCCAGGAATGGAGCATCCACAACTTCTCGGGGCAACCTGTTCCAGTGTCTCACCACCCTCATAGTGATTTTTTTTTCCTAATATGTAGTCTAAATCTACCCTCTTCCAGTTTGAAGCCATTACCCCTTGTCCTTGTTTTCTTTCTCTGACCAAATTAGTTTTCAGTTCTTTTATACAAAGTAGAACAAATTTAGTCAAAATCTGTATCCTTTCTATAATATGTAACCCAAAGATGAAAAAATCTTCAGGAAAATGAGACTGTGGTTTTTCAGTCCCACAAGAAGGCAGAATTATCAGCAGATCTACATCACAGATAAGTGCTCTACCTACTAATTCACTGTTTAAAAGTTTAACACTGTGTCCATTAAAAAAAAATGTTTAAGGATAACTCACCATACGAGTTATACAAAACAGACCTTTAGTGTCCACTGAAAGAGCTTTTTTTAAATTTGAATCTCAGTGTCTCCTAAAATCATATTACATTAAATCAATATTCAAGGGGGAAGATGTACATCTTTGCCTGTGGAGGCTCCCAGCACTGTAAACACAGTTCTGAGGGAGACAATTTCTCCCATGCAGTTTAGACATGTAATTAAGGTCTTGATTTCCACTATAGGGGGTCTGCTACCTAAATATTAGTCTTTGCAGTATTCATCACGGCAACACTTGATTTTTGGATGCATGCAGAAAACACTAAGGATTTGAGCAAATATGTGGCTCAGTATCTGCCTAGGATACTTGGCAGTATCTAATTATAACTCAAAATTCTCACTAGCTATCAATAAAAGCTATGCTGTCTTTTACAAGGTGGTGTTTTTTTTTTTCCATTCGCCTGTTTCCTGTAAAAATACTTGAGTCTTCAAAATTTTGGAACAAAAATCATTAAAAAATAAAAAAAAAAGAAGAAAACACCCTTGCAAGTATCCATTGCAGCTGATTTCTACTTTTCTACTTTCTCTTCACACTTGAAGCATTTTTGGAAGTCATATATTGTAAAGTAATCTTTCACAAAACTATGAACCTAGCTTTCTGTACATGTTTTCTGCTAGTAGTACTTTGCAGAACTATTTCCAGCAGTGTAAATCCTGATTACTATATCTTGCCTATTAGAAGGTATTAGTATTGCTCTGTTAATATAATCGAGAATCTCATCACACTTGGATTCACATAGATTACAAAAACTTCACATTAAAAAGTTACAAATTAATAAAATTGTGCACCAGCACATTTTTTTTCTGTCTTTAAATACATCCTCAGATTTGGAATCAGATTTGTGAGTCTTGCTCTACAGCTAGAAGTGAAACATGTCTATGTCATACTCGTCACAGGTAAATCTCAAACTGGGCAATAAAATACAAGGCAGCATTAGTGCGGGGCGAAAGTGCAAGATAAAGAGAAGAAGATGATAACAAAACAATAACAAAATAACAAGTGAAGGAGTGAGGTGCTGCTGGAATTTATAACAGCAGAGTGGAGAATTAAGGCATCATGCTGCAGAAGTGTAGGCATGGTAGTGTCAGGGAGCAGCAAGGAGAGACTGCTGCTCAGGGAAGGCCAACTAGGAGCAAAGGGTCACAACGAGGCAGAAGCAGTGTCCTCACCACCGAAGGATGCAGTTCCACAGCACCTGAGCAAAGATAGCATGTCTAGGGACAGCAACCTGAATCAGACACAACCCAAAGGTAGGTCTGAGATCAAGCTGGGAAGTCAAATCAGCAAGTCAAAATTACAAAATAAGCAAGGCATTTGGACAGGCACAGGCACACACAGACCATAGTTCACAGAAAGAATAAGGATGACAGTCTAAGCTTGACTGCGCCTCCCAGGGGAGGTGAGGAAGCCGTAGATGAGGCTTATCACAGCTCTTACACAGTTGTCTCTACTACAGTCTGATCCCAGGTTACACAGCTCTGTTGTATTGAGCTGACATCGAGCACAGATTAAACTCCTGGGAATCACAGAATCACAGAATAGCAGGGTTTGGAAGGGACCTTCAGAGATCATCTAGTCCACTCCCCTGCCAAAGCAGGTACACCTAAAACAGATTGCACAAGAATGCATCCAGGTGTGTTTTGCGTATCTCCAGAGAAGGAGACTCCTCAATATCTCTGGGCAGCCTGTTCCAGTGCTCTGGCACCCTCAAAGCAAACAAGTTTTTCCTCAGGTTCAGATGGAATTTCCAGTGTTCCAGCTTGTGCCCATTGCCCCTTGTCCTGTCGCTGGGTTCCACTGAAAAGAGTTTGGCCCCATCCTCCTGACACCTACCCTTTAGATATTTATAAACATAGATAAGATGCCCCCTCAGTTTTCTCTTCTGTAAGCTAAACAGACCCAGGTCTCTCAGCCTTTCCTCATAAGAGAGATGCTCCATTCCCTCGATCATCTTTGTAGCCCTCTGCTGGACTCTCCAGTAGCTTCCTGTCCTTCTTGAACTGGACGGCCCAGAACTGGACACAGTACTCCAGATGCGGCCTCACCAGGCAAAGTATAGGGGGAGAATGACCTCCCTTGACCTGCTGGCCACACTCTTTTTGATGCACTCTAGGAGACCATTGGCACCCTTGGCCACAGGGCACATTGTTGGCTCATGGTCAACATCAGGGCTCCCAGGTCCCTCTCTGCAGAGCTGCTTTCCAGCTGATCAGCCTCTAACCTGTACTGGTGCATGAAATTATTCCTTCCTTGGTGCAGAACCCTTCACTTGCTCCTGTTGAACTTCATTAGGTTCCTCTCCGCTCAGCTCTCTAGCCTGGCCAGGTCTTGCTGAATGGCAGCACAGCCTCCTGGTGTGTCAGCCACTCCTCCCAGTTTTGGGTCATCAACAAACTTGCTGAGGGTACTCTCTGTCCCCTCATCCAGGTCGTTGATGAATATGTTGAACAAGACTGGACCCAGTACTGACACCAGGGAACACCGCTAGTTACAGGCCTCCAACTAGACTTTGCACCGCTAATCACAACCCTCTGAGCTCTGCCATTCAGCTGGTTCTCAACCCACCTCACTGTACACTCATCTAACAGACACTTCCTAAGCTTACCTATGAGGATATTATATGAGACTGTGTCAAAAGCCTTGCTGAAGTCAAGGTAGACAATGTCCCCTGCTCTCCCCTCATCCACTCAGCCAGTCATGCCATCATAGAAGGCTATCAGACTGGTGAAACATGATTTTCCCTTGGTGAATCCATGTTGATCACTCCCAATAACCTTCTTTTCCTCTACATGCTTAGAGATGACATCCAGGAGGAGCTGTTCCATCACCTTTCCAGGGTTGGAGGTGAGGGTGACCAGCCTGTAGTTTCCTAGGTCCTCCTTCTTGCCCTTTTTGAAGACTGGTGTGACATTAGCTTTCCTCCAGTCCTCAGGCACCTCTCCTGTTCTCCAAGACCTTTCAAAGATGGTGGAGAGCAGCTTCTCAATAACATCAGCCAGCTCCCTCAGCACTCGTGGGTGCATCCCATCAGGAAGGGAGGAAAGAATTGGCAAAGACTGATGCTTCACTTAGAGCCCCGGCAGCCAAAGTTTCATGGTTTTGAAGACAAATAATGGAAGGTGAGGGGAGGATAGTGTGTGACAAGGAGTCAAGGCATAGAAAGGTAATCGTAGGGTTAGTGTTATTTCAAAGGTGGAGGAGTTGAACTGATAAAGCAGTAGTTAAAGCTGAACTCCTTAAACTGTAAAGGCATGAAAAAAGGCAAGCTAATTTATTTTATTTTTCGATCTTTCAGGCCCTGTCTTATCTGCTTACATAACTTATGTGAGATGAATTTTAGACAGCTGTCAGTCCTGTTTTACAGGTTGAGAAAAAATTAAGAAGAGCAGGCTTACATATAAGTCGGGGTTTACCTATATGCTAAATGAATAAAGCGGTGTGGTTGTCTGAAGTCGTGCAAATACTCCAGTTAGGCACAAGAAAGAAAATACTGGTAATCTTACACAGATTAGAAGGAAAGGGTAATGTGGAAGGAGTTCAGGAACACAGTGGCTGTATTGCACACCACTATTTCAGTTGTAAACTGAAGTTACAAACAAATGGAAATTTAGAGAAATTTGTACACCTGCATGTCTACATAACCTGTTCACATTCAGATCTCATGTTCAGGCTTTCTGCAAAGAGAATGAATTTCACCAAAGAGGTCTGCTTAATCTGAAGATGTAAATCATGCCTGTAAATGGTTCTATAGCTCAGAAACTCATGACATTAGTCTTAATCCTGTGCTTAGTAGCTTACATTATAAATATATATTAGTAATTCTTCCTTTTTTTGTGCAGGTAACAAACTAACAACATTATTTAAAACTGAGTTCCTTTCTTTCTCTTTCCTTCTTATCCTCTTTCTTTTTTGATTATATTTATCGTAGTTTCCTTGTTTTCCTAGTTTTCTAATTCTCTAAGACAGCAAAGGAGCAGTACTTTAATGTCTTTCTTTCCCCTGCAACAGGAAGGAAATCTTATGATGAGTAAAGATTCATTTCCCTTACCTTTTAATAATCAATCACAAACTACTACTCACTAATTACTTTTAAAATGTACATGGGTATTGACTTTAAAATTAAATGGGGGCCTAAGTCTCCTACTGAGATTACTTACAATTTAAGGAACAATTCAACATGAATAAGTGTGTTAGTCCCAGAACCTAAAAAATTAGAAGTTTCTCTTCAATTACCCAATCAAAAATTATCCATGTGTGACTTTCTCATTTTATTTTGTCAACAAAAAAACTAGTTCCTAGCAAGAAAACTGGCAG
Source organism: Vanellus vanellus (assembly GCF_965231255.1). Taxonomy (NCBI): domain Eukaryota; kingdom Metazoa; phylum Chordata; class Aves; order Charadriiformes; family Charadriidae; genus Vanellus; species Vanellus vanellus. The sequence continues at coordinate 105,429,300 of NC_138907.1, forward strand.
GGGTTATCAAATGAGATTAGAATGAGCTTATTTACTGTTCATTTTACATTATTATTGAATAGACAATACGTTCTGACTAGCCACTCAATCTAATTAATCCCACTAATGCTACCTTTAAAGCTGTGCACGTAGCACATGCATAACAACAAAAGGCTTTAGGTCACTGTAGGATAGACAGTGATGTGGGTTGCTTCTTATCATGCTATGAGGAAGTCTCACATTGGTTGCTCTTAAAAAGGTATCTACATCTCGGATCTAACAGAGGTCAGAATCCAGTGGTCTGGGCAAAATTCTAATCACCTGAGTTATGATCTCAGTAATAAAGAAAGATGGTATAACACAAATTTCACATTTTGACAAATGCAATCTTAATACCTTGTATTGTGTTTTTCCTCTTCAAAACATGGTGCAAACATTAATTATGACAGAACATTAGCAGAAACCCTAACTTTTCCAACCATTCTCTTTGGCTTATTCCAGGGCAGAAATTTTGCCATAGTTTCAGAAACGTGTGATACACAATCGAAAAAAATTTGAGCTACTAAGCTTTGTGGAAAAAAAACCTCAGTAGTTCTTCACGCATTGCATGAAATCCATTTCACCCCAACCTTGTCCATTAAGATCCAGTTTATACTATTCCACCAGAATGGTAGAATGGAGTTTAATAAAATTCGGATAGTCATTTAAAGAATTACTTTCTAATGTATTTTCCCTTGCCTTTTTTTTATCAATCAGTTTGCATTCAGTAAAGGAGAGCAGACATATTAACTTTCAGAAACTACACTAAAAACTTCAGATACACTAAAACAAATGTAAAATGAACAAAAGATGTGGCTGAAGAGTCACATTCTGATATGAAAATGAATTCTTAGCTTTAACTAAATGCATTAACCTCAGCAGTCATAAATGATCAAAATCTGCTTGGTAGTTAATATTATATAGGAACACAAATGAACTGTATTAAGATAAAGTTAAATATATGTGTGCATATATGTGTATATTCCTTTGAACTAAAGAAGTTTGATATTTGACCATATTCTGCAGCTTCCTTTTCATTAAATATTTTCAGCTTTAAAAACAAAGAAAATTATGTATAATTTCTTTAATATTATAGAGCTAAAGAAGCATTACTAAGAACTTTAATAAATGCTTTCAAGAAAAGAAATAAATGAAGATTACTAATGTATATTTGAGGGGAAATAATTTAATTCCAATAATAACTTGAATTTAAAATTTGAAGAAGAAGCTTTTTTCAGAGCTTTATCATCCGTTTAAAATTGCTTTTAATCTTTTCTCTGTTTACTGGTGAATCAGAAACTACATCCTGAATTAAAATTATGTGATCTAAAAGCCATCTGCAAAAGTGTCAGCTTTATTAGCATTCTGATCTTTTCTTATTTTAAAGAAATGCTCACACTGAAAACTCACAGCATTATTTACTGTTTGTGACAAAGGAACAGGTATGGCATTGCGTACTTGTAAGTGTGGAGTAATTTCTGAAGGAGTGGTAGGGCAAAAATCCTCTGATTATTAGATTTGAACACAGAAATTACAACTAACTCAGACTCTTTTCCCTTCTCCATCTCTTCCAGTCAAACGTAAATCAACCTTGTGCTTTTCAGCCTTCTGGGGAAATTTGTTTAATGCAACCAGGTATCACACAAGAAAACAGGATTCCTTCAGGTTATTTTGTTGCCTGGTGCTGGAATCTTCAGAGGATGCAGTGTTCTTATTGATGAGAAAGTATCTTAAACCTTTATCTGGCAAATAAATTGAGCTAGACTGCTCTCTTCCAGCAATTCAATGTCCTACTGCATACAGTTAGTGTGAGGTGAAGGCACGAGGTAGTGCTTCATTAGCTTTGTTAACAAAAAAGTCAAATTCAAGGGAAGGCACGTTGCTAGGCTACTTAAGGGGTCCATTTTAGTTGCCCATGCCTTGATTTGACATTTGAATGCTTTGTGATAGCCAAACACCTTGCATGTTGTCTGGCAGATATTACACACACCGTGTACCTTTCTGGAGCTGTAACTGGAGGCCAGTTAGAATAATCTAAGGGCACTTAACATGAGGTATGTATGTGTAAACTACTGAACTGAGTCCCGAGTTTCTGTCAATGTTTTAAGCAGAAGAAAATGGTAGAGTCATTGACCAATGGAGGAGAGGCAAGAAATGGCTCCAAATTAAAGCTTGCAATGTTCCCATAGGTGAGGTGAGCAAAAGTAATGGATTTACACTGTAAAAAAAAGATTAAGGTTAAACATTAGGTAAACCTTTCTGAAGGGAAAGTGAGTTATGAAAGAGAAAAGTCGAAGTAGACTGTGCGATGTCACTGTGGATTTGTAGGATCAGGTTAGACAGAGTGTTAACGGCAATGGCTCAACCTAACTAGGGAAAGAGGATGGGTTGGATGACCCCTTTGGATTTCCAAAATTCTCATTGTTTCCTCATTGCAAGTGGAAATGAGAGGAGAAATAATGACATACCTTTGCAAGTCATTCTGTGATACTGCTTAATATTTGTGTTTGTCTAAACCATCAAAAGAAAGATTTTTCTAGTGGCAAAACATGTAATTATCTCTGCAAGAAATTAATAATAGAAATAATCAAAAACTTTAACAAAATGGTATTTGAGCTGTGCAAGGCTTATGACATTAAAGATCAATACACAACAGTTTGATTCTCGTAATTAAATGTCACTAGAAATAATAATGTTACAGCATTTCTTTTTAAGCTGAGTTATGTAGGGCATAATATAAACTCCCATTGGTTGTCCCAGTTATCAATTTTGAAATGCAAAAAAATTGATATATTCAATTTCAGCCTGGTAAAAATTAAAATGCTGTTTGTCTTACAACTACCTTTTATCTGGTTGTGTCAGTGACATAAAGTCCTATTCAATTGTTACTTCCCAGACTGAAAAGTCTCTCAGGACTTCTGCAGAAAGAAACTAATTCTGAAGTGAGAAGACTCATACATTTATGTCATAAGTCTCCTGCAATTTAGCAATATATCACTAGACTTCCTCACGGAAAACTTCAGACTTCCTCTTTCAACAAACCAAGGCTGTAGTGGCTGTAGAATTACTCCATATGCTTTAGTTGTGTAGGCATAAACACAAATGACAAATACACACAATTTCAGTACATGGATTAAGCAACAGATTCTAAAGTTCCTCTCTGTGGATTTATATCTGTTCAAATTACTGAAATTATTTGGAATTTGCATTAATGTGCAAGAGGTCAAAAATTGGATCTTTTGTGCCCAATACATTTTATCTTATTTTAGCACAACATAATTTCCATCATTGCTGTGTATGAACATATGTTATATACGAACTGTGTATAGTATAGTATAGTATAGTATAGTATAGTATAGTATAGTATAGCTGATCCTAAATATACTGGTACAGGTTTTGGGTTAGAAATATGTGGCTGGAAACTTCATGAATCAAAGCACAAAAAATAAACGGAAGATTCTGAGGTATGCGGCAGTACTTTGTTTACTTTATTATGCTTAACATAATTTTCACTATTTCATTGGAAAACAACACACTGTTTTTTATCTGTGAGTACAAATTAATTCACCAGAACCACACCCGAGATACGATCTCTTTCCTTCCCATTAGTAGAGAAAGAGTCAAAGCTTGTCAACCTCACGGACACCAGAATAACTAGAATTCCAATCCAGTCTAGGACTGTTTTTACTGAATTCTGGATCATGCCTCTCGAGCTGAAAAAGTTTTGAAGTTTTGCGAAGTATTAGGCCAAGACAGCCAGCAGGCATTTTTTTCCCCATGCTTGGGCACTATCACACTCTTCATGACAAAGGAGAAGTGGCTACCATCATGGGCTAAAGCCAGCTACACTGGTCACAGAAATTGCTGTCCAGCAAGGAGGGTTAGCATCTGTGCAGGCTCTGTAGGGTTGGAGGCCGGGTATGAATACTTTGGTCTGTAATGGCTTTCAGATAGGAAGGAAGGAAGACAGGAAGGAAGAGAGGGAGAAAGGAAGCTAATGGAGTGTACAAGCATATGTACATGTCATACTTTAAACCATATCTGCATATGGTCTCAAAGTTTAGTTTGTGCTAATCTATAGAATAAAGTCTGGGTTAGGTTTGCTGTTGAGATACCCTGTTGAGGCTGTAACACACTGCGTAACTGCTATAGAATTACTTACGGAAAGATAGGAGGTTTAGCTTGTATTTTAAACACTTTTAAAATGAAATGTCTGTCATTTATTGAATGGTTATGGGGCAGTAACACCTCTCTTTTTAAGTAGCTTGGATTCCATATCGCATCATGCATTCACACAGCCAGACAGTCTCCCTTTGTAAATAGGAGCTGTTTGGGCCCCTGATGTCATTCTGTAAATAATTTTTTGTTGGCAGTGAAGACAAACTCATTTGAAAATTCTGTGTACCATAGCTGTATTTCATCTAGTTGTCATGTTTCTGCTTCAAAAAATATTTCTTCATCCTGTGGTATAAGATTCCTTGATAGCTTCTGAACAGCTGTCAAGTAAAATTTTATTACTAGATATCTCCTTCGCCTGCCAAATCAACTGTTGATTCCCACCTAGTGGGAGAGGTATATGAAATACCTCATACTCCTGACTACGTAGAATCAACAAAGTCATCCACCCAGCTGGTCTACTGGTACCCAAAGTCAGTGATGAGCAGTTGGAACTCAGGCCTGGGCTTGTATTAATGGTAGAACATGTCAAATCACAAGGCAGAATCAAATTACGTAATGAAAGAACAAACCATGCTGTGGCAGTAAACATATATAGGTAAAGAAAAATTCAGCAATAAGCAGCGGGATTCTGCCTAACAGATGAGCAGAAACATTTGAAGTTTAAATGTGTGTTCAGAGGAATAATAATAATACAAATAAATAAGGAGAATAAATAGCTGTGCATGAGAAGTGCTGTTATGTGCCAAGCCAAGATTTTGCTATGAAAGGGTATCAGTTACAGGCAGGAGCAGTAGGTGAGCAAAGCATAGTATCAGCGAGGTGGCAGACTCAAAAGAGCTGAAGGCAATAGTTGCCCAATAGTCCAATTAACAAGTGCCCTAAACTGGAAATCCAAACTATGACTCTAAAATATCAGTCCTTCCTGGAAGAGGAAACTAAGCCTTCACAGGGAAGGTTTAACTGAATGCTTGAACAAGCTAAGCAAATAAAATTCTTGGAAGCTAAAGTGATGAGAGGACCTGGGAAGACAAGAAAAAATGAACCTGATGGTTCTGAACCTCCTGTATTCTGTAGGTTGTTATTCATAGAGAAAAGCATACTAACACAAGCTTTGAGAAAGATATTTTTTATCCTCTTTGTTGAGAAAAAAAATATTAAAGTTATACGTCAGAAACAATCAAAGCAAAAAGCAGAACAATAATTTACATGGAGTTCATATATCTGTGTGGATTTCCTCCACAAAGTCATGAGTTGTATGTATGCATTTTTATTAGGAATAAGAGAACTTCAAAGATATATATGAAATAGTTGTTACTCTTTAATCTCCAAGATGTAAATACTTAAAAGAATACTTTTGTGCAACATGCTCAGAAGAGAAAATAGTCATGCCTAAACTCTTATAGAGAGGTAAATATACATATATATATTTAAGTACATACGTGTATGCATATATTCTTGCTGAAAAAAATATGAGTACTCTTCTGATAAGAATAAACAGACTGTAAAAATGTAAAGACACTATATAAATATAGCTTAATTGCCAGTCTCACTCCATAGTATGCAACTTTCTGGATATATTTAAAAAGAGATAAGATACAGGAAAATAGTTTAATTAGGTTTTATTAACAGCTTTATTAACTCAGTGAATGTTGCCTGGCAGCAGCTCCAAATTACTTCTTTAACAAATTACATTGGTTCAGACCTATGTCCATCACGATATCGTCTGTATGGGCACATATTTATCTTATATGAAACCTACATGTAACATGTCTGCATTTCATCTAATTGTCATTCTTCTTCTTCAAAAATTCCTTCTTGATAGCTTCTGAACAGCTGTCATGTAAAATTTTATTGGAAATTTGCTTTTTCTACCAAATCAGCTTTTCATTTTTGCCCCACAAGACTCAATGGCTCCTGTCACTCCTTCGTCCTGCCATAGCTGGTCCCAGCCTCTACTGGAAAGTCACAGTTCTCTAACCATACATGAGGGAGGAAGCAAAAGAGGGAACCCTGTTCCCTGTATTAGAGTTTCAGGATTTTCCCTTAGCTTTTATGTGAGGAAGCTCTTCCAATGTTAATTTATTTTAAATCAGCACCTTGTGAAACAAGCATTTCTGTTAGAAGGCTGCCAGCTGATGATAACAGCAGGAAAGCTCTCAGCCTCCTCTGTCTCTTCCTCGTTAACACTGGTCAAAAATACAGTTATGACTTAATAGGAGTGATACAACATGAATAATCGAAGTAAATTATGCAACTAATATTTTTGTTGATGAATACACAAACCTGGATCCAATCAGCTATGAACAGAATAGTGTGCCACAAATGCCTCATGTACATTAAAGGTAAACGCTATTTTGGAAAATGATAGTGTAAAGTTTTGTTGTTATCCCACACCCTAGAAATTTAAGCCTGGATTACAGATCCTGTCTCTCTGTAACCTATTCTTTAAAAACTCTGACAATTGCCAAGAACCACCTCATCTTGGCAACCTACATCTCTCCTGAGCTGTAGAAAAAGAGGAACACAAATTTGTCCTGTAGCTTATGCGTTGGACTGCCCTTTGCTGACCTATTACTGTGAGTTTAATTTATCATAACGGATAAAGACTGGGAGCTAGCCATAAGGAATTATGCTTGCTCATGCCTAAAGTCAAGCCAAGACTTCCCACTGTGCATTTAATTAATATTTTAATGGATGCTTTAATGCAGTGGAAATTCATCAAAGTAGGACCTAAACTTGATGGGAATAAAGGCATCTGTATGCCACCATAGCAGCAGAGTGAGAATCTCCCTTCCACTTGTTGTGGAGTAATTTCTAGCAATTTAGTATGATTTGATAATTAAAAATAGACCATGATTATAAAAAGTAATTCAAGGTGGAGAGATGAAAACAGAATAGGCAGGAAATATTCCTACCACATACCATAAAACCCCTTTGTCTTTTCCAGCCGTTAATGACTTCCTCTCACTAATCACCAACAATAAGTCAAACAAGGACAATCATACCTCCAGTATAAATCACTCAGTTCAAACACTCCCTTGATTTAGACTTCACAAACTAGCTCAGGGGATTTCATTTGATTAATTGCTCTTACATCATTAGTTAATTTAAAATGTATATATTTTGTAGCTTTTGATGTAAATCCTAAATTTAATAACCCATTCCCTTACTTGTTCACCCTCAAGAGTTCAAACACAGTTTAAGCTGCTAGAATTAAGAGAAAAGTAATACTGTCAAAGACGAAATACTGTCATATAGGCAAAATTTGGCTGTGCTCATTCTGTCATTCTCTTCTCTCCCTTTCCTAACCATAAAAGAGCATAAGACATTACAGTGCAAAAGATTGTTAACAGAACATAGATTTTTACATATAAACTGCCTAGTGTCAGGGAACTCAGAAATTAAATTTCTTTTCTGATCTGCTTCATTTCCTGCCTTTTCCTTCCAAATATATTTTTCCCGTTAGTACATTTAATGACATCATAACAGAATTTATTTAATCATGCTTACATGTTAGAACTCACCATATGTTTCTTAAATTTTTTAATAAGGCAGTGATGTCAGTCCCGTTTATCCCTTAGATTCCTATCCAGCCAACATACAAGCAATCATTTTTATTGGTATTATTATTACTGATTTCTGCAAATACTATTATATATAAAATGTTTTGAAAGACAGTAAAAGTTGATGTAATGTTCAAAAAGTATGTGGAAAACCAACATACATTTACTGTATGTTTTACAAGCATTAGTAGGCTAGTAAATAAGAGGTTAGAAAGTAATATTTTCCTTCAAAGTTTCATATGCCCTTTGATGTAACATGGCTCCTTCACCTCGATATAAAATGTGAAGATAACTGTGCAGTAATTATGAAGATATGGAGGGAATAGATACATGCTGTCTTACAGAATTGAGGCCATCACAAAATACATGAGAAAGTAGGATTATTATCGCAGATATAGTGAATTACAGAACATAGAGAGTACACTGTAGTCTAGGTGTCTAAATTATCCCTATTTTCAATGTTTTGCACTTTTTAATTACCTACAATACAATTCAAATTCACTCTTCTTTTTCAATCAAATGCAAAAGGTGAAATGGAAAATTTATTTGGAAAGTAAAGACCAAAGTGGAAAGCAAAATAACGGGTTACATATTGCCCACAGTTTTGGTTTTGTTTTTTTTTGTTTTGTTTTGTTTTGCAATGCTGCAGAATTTACCAAATGTTTCTAGTGCATCCACTCACCAGGCCTTTTCTGTGAAAAGCCTCTATTGTTTTTACCACAAAGGTATGCTACTGCCAAGTAAAAAATATGCTTTAGTTAAATACAAGTTATTGGTACTACAACTGTAACTGAGTGAAATATATTTCACTACGACATACATAAATAGGCAGTCAGACAAGCTGATTGAATGGTTCTTTCAGTCTTAATAAATCTATTAACTTCCTTTTCCTGCTTTGTTTATTCTTTTACAATCCGTCTAGCCTTGAATGGTTTTCTAAATAACAGAATCACAGAATATGTTCAGTTTGGAAGGAAGCTCTGGAGGCCATCTGGTCCAGGGTTGTATTGGGTTGCTCAGGGACATGCCTAGGCAAGTTTTTAAATTCTTCAGGAATGGAGATGGCACAACATCTCTTGACACACCGTTCCAGTGCTTGACCTCACATATTAGAAAGGAATTTCCTTTAATGTAATTGTGATGGTTATATTTTGCTCCACATCACTGAGAAGAGTCTGGCTCCACCTTCTCCCCTATTATCAATGATATAGTCGAAGACAGTAATTAGATTTCTCTTTAGCCTTCTGCAGGCTGATCAAATCCATTTCCCTCATCCTCTCCTCATGAATCAGATGCTCCAGGACCCTGACCATCCTGGCGGCTCTACACCGGACTCACTCCAGTTTATTTGTCTCTCTTGTACTGAGAGTCTTCAAATTAGACAAAGTATTCCACATCCAGCTTAATGAGTGGAGCACAGGGGAATAAGCACTTCCCTTGGCTATATTTTTGTTAATGCAGCCAGCACGTCCTTAGCCTTCAAGGCAAGGGTGCATTAAGATTGATGTTCAGCTTATTCTTCATCAGGACTCTTTCTGCAGAGCTGCTGCCTAGTCAGCCTGTTTCCAGCCTATGCTGTTGCATGGGGTCCATGGTGTAAGACTTCATATTTGTCTTTGTTGAACTGCATGAAATTTTTATTGCTCCATTTCTCCAGACTTTTGAGGTACTTGTGGATGTCAGCCCTCTTCCAGTGTACCAGCTATTCACACCAATTTGCTCTTGTCTTCAAATGTGGGAAGGGTGTATTTCATCCTGTTGTCCACAGCATTGCTGAAGACAATAAATAAATACAATTTTCGGGGAGGGGGGGGAGGGGGCAGGTTGTTGGTTTTGGCACAGGGCATATAGTTGAAACAAAATAATAGTGAATTATTAAAGCAGATTATTCATACTATATCAAACACTGGCACAATTTCTAAACCTATGTGCTGTGTTAAAGATGTTTCTAAACTTTCCTAATGATTTACAATAATCTCTTCATTGCCTATTGTTATAAGATTAGTCAATGAAGAACCCAGAATAATATAACAGCATAAAAAATGTCGGGTTCAAATTTATTGTTTCAGAGAATGGGGGAAAAATTACCAAAACTATTAGTAAGTTAAAAGAATTGCATAGAATATGAAAGTCTTATATCTGGATTATTTCTAAATATTTAAATATTTTGTTTACAATGGTTTTTGGCTGAACAATACCACATTTTTAATTTGAGGAAACCTATGCTTTGTCTAATGGTGGTGGTTAATCTCACATGCAAATACAGGAATGAATATAAGATTTTTTTTTCCTGTTGTTACTCACTGCCAGAAGACACTATTTTTGGTGTAATAGTGTGATTTCATTTTTGTTATGATGCCAGTTCCTTTCCTGTCTCTTTAAGAACCCTCAGACTTCCTATTTTTTAGCAACACAGCAAAGTTTGCAGTTTATAATTGCAAGTAATCAAAAAGAAAATCTTAATGAATTTGCATGCCTGTAACACTTGTGTTTTCCTTTGGGACACTAATGAAAACTGCCACCAATCTGCTAGCATCTCGAAGAAAATGCCAGCATCTGAATTAGTCTTTGCAGTTCTGGAGAATAGGAGAATAAATTTGGACAATAGGAGAATAAATTTTAGCAAACACTACACTATTCAGTTGACGAATAGAAAACTGTACCAACACGACTGAAAACATCACATTTAAGCTGTAGACCCTTTGTCAAGCTGTGCGTTAGCATAGCATGAGGGGAATTGTGAAGACATACCAAAAAAGCTGTCAGCAGAAGCTAAAAGAACTTTAGGCTTCAGTGCTTGCTTCTCACAAAGATATATGTAAAAGGTTACTGTCAGCTCCTGCTTCAAATTAAATAAGGAATAAGATTCAGGCTTGTCTCCCACTGTTCCACTTAGAGCGCTGAGTATCTGCAAGCATGAGTGCATCTTATAAGCGTAGTCAGAAGCCATGGGAATTTAAGGAGATCCTTCAAGAGCTGTCCTCGTACAAGCAGCCAAACAATAACTGACTGTCTGCCAATGTCCGTATTTAAACTCCTTTCATTAAGTATAAGCTGCCTCTTCAACAATTGCATTTATAATAACCTTCATGTATTTTTAATGAAGTGTCTTGGAGACCTGATCATACAGTATTTATAAATAATATTTGGTTCTTTCCCTCTGTTTTCCATCATTGTTGTGGGGAAAAGCGTAACTTACCTGATTCTGTAGAGGACAAATTAATAGAAGAATATTTTAGTTGGGTATTTTTTTCACCGCTAATACTTATTCACAGTATAGCTTTTATATCTTTCTTCACATTGATTCAAACACACCTAAGACATTTGCACATGAAATCCTCTGCAGAAATAATGAGTGTTATGAACAAAGTGTAAGACTTCAATTTGTTAAACTACAAGTATATACTGACTTTATTTGATTCCCCTTTAAGCATATGCATAAATCTTACAGGATGGGAATTAAACTTCTATTACATAATATTATTGCAGGTGCATTACCAGAATTTTAGTATAAACACTATTTCCTCTGCCTTCCCATGTTCCCTATCGTAACAGAAATGGGACCTAGTCTATAGTGTTGGTAACACCATTACCATTTCTGTTTTCTGACTCTTAAAAAGAAAAAAACTTAATTGCATGTTGAATTATATGCCATTTATATTTCTTTTTCAAGACCTTGATTTTTAGCAGTCTTTCCTCAAGCAAAATCACCTTTGAAGTTAATGCATGTTTTGTAGGGAGTAAGACTACGGGATCAAATTCCAAATGCTCTGCCCCAAAGTTTCATGCCACGATATTGATCATATTAAATAACCCTTTTGCTATTGGTAATGTATTCCATTTTCATGTACTCAGTTCCATCTTATGGGTATGTGTCTGAGCTCAAGAGTAAGAAAAGACATTTATAATATGCAAGTTTTCAATAGTTAGTAATAATTATTAGATTGCATAGTTGTGAAACTGCCAATTTACCTTTTTTAAAGGCCTTGTTGCAACAAAGATGCCACCATCCTGCTGAAGTTCCAGGCACTACTTATAAAGACCTAATTGGGAATTATTTCAGCTGGATAAGATATTTCTATCCTACTACATCAAGATAATGTTATCTTACACTACGCTTACATTACTGTTTTAAAGATGTTGAACCAGTCATATAAAGCCACGGTAGTGATTAAAGTACAACCTACACCGTATTTTAACAGCCTGAGCTTATTAATATTATTTAAACTTTTACATGCAGAGTTTCTCCTTCTTCCATATCACTTGTCTGCTTATTGATCTGAGAGGACACAGATACTTAAAATATTGCCTATAGAGTTGTCTTGACATCTAAGTTTGTTCAACCATGAATATCCGGAATTGCTGTGTGTTTAGCTGATGCCTAGGACAACTTAATTTTCACTCTCCCTCACCTGCACCTCCTGGAGTATGATGCAGCTGTGATGTTTGCCAGCCTGCCTAGCTGCACTGTTCTGGGCAAAATGCAGAACAATCACATTTATGACTGAAAATCATCCAGCCCAATCATACCTACCCTTGATCTTGTAACGGAGTGGTTACAACACAGCACAGGGACTAGACAATCTGCTTTCGCGCTAGTCTCCATCCCCAACTTTACGCGTTTTATCCAGCCCCTGCTTTAATGCAAAATTTATAAGAAATCCATGAAGTAGAGACCAGAAGCAAAGACCCTTTCCTCCCACAGGATTGCTCCACAGTTCAACCACGTCAACTGCTTTCTTGATTTTTCTCTGTCTGGTTCTGTTTCTTTAATATAACAAACTGAGCTGGCTGGTAGGTGTGCTATTACTGTCTGTTGAGTACACCCAGTCAGGTGTTTTAAAGTTGACCACCCCCATTAACATGTTTCAAGGCTATAGATATGTACATACTCTGTGAAAACAATAAAATGTTGCTTAGCCCTGTTTGATGCACATCTTATGCCTGTACAGACAGCATACACAGTGTTCTCTGTGTACTGGATTTTATAGATTCCCTTCCAAGGCATCCAGAGTTCCCCATTCTTTGTCTATTACACTCAGCCCTTAACTCAGCATTTTAAATTAAATTAAAAAAAAAAAAAAAAGAAAAAGGAAAGGTATTTTAATTTGTTTTGTTTTGTGGGTTTCTGAAGAGGTGGGAGGGTTGTCTTTGAGAAACTCCTGAGTCACTGCAGGGAGAAACAGAGACCTTCATGTACCTGGGTGCTGTAGCACAAAGAATCAATTCAGCCTGAAGAAGAGTTTTTCAAATTATAATGAAAGGCATAGGGGAAGAAATTTATGTGTTGAAAGCAGTATCTTTTCTGGGAGGCAGAGCAGAATAGAAGATAATGCATTAGACAGCAGCGCCCATTGGCTGTCAAGCTTTAAGTATCATATATTTGGAATACACCTGGAGTGCAGAGTTAAATAGACAAAATATATATAATTACTCCCATATCCATAAAGCAAGATGGGAGGATGGTACAGTCATTGACATTAGATGCTCTCAAGAAGATTCAGGTTTATGCATGACCCTCGTTCCTGGCCTATAGAAAACATTCACCAGTAACATATCCACATGATGGCCTGGTTGTCTGGTACCTAATTATCTATTTTCTCACTCCTATTCCTCAACTGTAACTAAAAAAACGTAGCTCCAATTCATTTCCTACCTAAGCTAAAATGAAGCAAAGGAGATTTTGAATCTCAGATAAATTTGGTCTAACTGGAGAAGCCTAGATTTCAGCATTATTAGGGATTTTTTTCCCAGCCTTATTTGCAGTGCTAGCTAAAGAATAAAACAGTAATTTAACACTGGGTTACATTTAAAGCATTGTGCAGACTGTCTCCCTTATAGAGAAGGTTATTTCCATTCTCTGGTGGACTTTGATGAAAAGATATTGAACCAATTCCAAACAATGCATCTGGGCTAATTTGCTGGTGCTGTTTATCTTCTGGAAAACTGGGACTTCAAGGCCAGTAGTTCATATCTCCCATTGGATCTAAAAAACTACTTGCTCTCTTGTTTGATGCATGTAGTTGTGGTATTTTTTTTCAAAATACCACCAGATCTGACTGAGAAAGGCTGCTTGTTACTTAGTGAGGGAAAGGCATGATAACTCTTGCTTATTATGTCAATGGTTCTGCTGAAGTTAAATTTAAAAAAAAAAAAAAAGGTTACAGACTTAGCATCAACACATGACTTCAAAAAGCAGCTATCTAATCTGTTGCTTTTTCTTTTTTTTTTTTTTTTTTAACCCGGAAAAGTGTACATGCAATGACTCTTTCCCCTTTGAGTTGTAGTTGATACATCCTGATCACACAGCAAGACACTACATATGCTATTTCAGCAATATAACTTCAAATATCACTTCTGAGAAAAAAAGTTCAGAGTAAAAGCTGTTGTTGGTTTTCCAACTGCAGATAGTGTTTGTCAAGGTTGATACTTAATACCACATGCTCATGCTGCTCTGTTAAAGTCTTTGCAGAATCACTAGAATTAAGGCATTATGGTAAGTAAATAATACACTCTAGCTATTCGTAATAGCTCTGCCTTTTTGAATTATTATTCAAATTACAAGATGTTTATTGCCAATATAATGATTTTTTGTTTGTTTGTTTGTTTGTTTGTTTGCATCTGGGCAGCTGTCCAATGAAGATCTGAGATGTGCAAGAGAGAAAATTATATAACGATTATAATTTGGCCAGATATCTTTTCATCCCTAAATCTTTGTAAGGAAAATAAAAAAATCCTCTAAAATTGATTGTAAGGAGAGATATGTAACAGCTGGGTTTTGTTACAATAGTGAAGTGTTCTAGGAGCTAAGCAGATGTTACTCTACAGAATAAAGCATAGAGAAAGATGATAGTTACTTTCAAAACAGTAAAATCATATGGAAATGTGGCTATTTGCCTGTTACTGTTGGTTTCATAACAGTAAAGTCAGTACAAGGTGAATAACTCTAAAATTCTACATTAATTTTTGAAAGGAAATTTATTCTAAACACATCTTTCTCACTACGTTATCTGACTCATGAACACGGTAGGTACAATAAATAGCTTACTAGTAGCAAAAAATAAATATACCAGAAGAAAAATAAACAGTAAAAAAAACCCCTTAGTAGTATATGATGGACAAGAATCGAGGCTGGAAGGGTCAATTTGATATTGATAAATATATAAACATACTCTGCTTATCTAACTGTCCAGACTTCTGAGATATTAAAAAAATATTTATAATTCGTAATGTTTCATAGGAAGCATGATCTATCATGTCAAGAGGGCATGTACAGCACTTTTTAATCACCTAAGCATACAGCTCAGTCTCCATCTACTCAAATGCCATGAATTACATTGATACAGGTTACAATCAAGGAGCACTAAAAAACAAAACCCAAAGCATGCAGGTTTTCCTAGTTACTATTGATACATACATGGTCCAAAGTCCAAATAAAATTCTCTAGAACTTTTTTCATTAAGCAGTCCAGAATGCAGGCATATCTGCATACACATACAATTAGACATCCTACTCACCTTCTTATATCCCAGTATAATTTCTGCTTACAGCTACCAAAAAGGCAGTCCCAGGAATGTGAGGCCAATGTGATGTACCAGCTGAAACGAGCCTGGTAGACGAGATTCCAGCAATGAAATGTGACATGTGTATCACCAGGGCAATTTCACAGTGTGGAAATAAGGTGTATTTGCTCTGATGGTGAAGAAAAGCAAAATAAAAGAGTATATAGCCCATCTTCATATGATTGCTGCTATACAGAGCTAAAAATTTACACCATGGCAGAGGTAAGAGCTTTTCCTTATGTAATCCTAACAGTCTCATTGATGGAAAGACCTGTATGATGAAAATCTGTATTGCCAACATATTATCCAAAGTTCTCTTTTCTGACAAATAAAGCTGGATCGGTACATTACTTGTAAATGACAGATGCCAATAATAACGAGCAGTGAAATGTTAATTCAGTTGTAGCTCATGGTGCCAGGCACTGTGTCCAACAGCAGCAAGACTGGACTGATACTCAAGGGAGGGAGTGCAGGGAGGAGAGAGCGGCAGCAAGGCTGGCAGGGCCTGTGACCTTGGTGATTCAGCCAGATCTCTGGCTCTGGAGCAAGGGCAACAGAGCATGATGGCATCATGGGTCAGCCACAGTCCAGTGATTGCCAGGCAAGTCCACAGAGATGAGGCAGGTCCAAGGTCAACCCAGGAAGTCAAGTCAATGGGTCAGGATGAGGACCAGTGAGGTATAGGGCCAAGCACAGGCATGACGCCAACATAGCACAGGCTATGTCTCCCATAGCACAGGGACCAAGGGTGAGGGCCTGATCTTAAGTGCAGCTCTTGGGTGAAGGAGGGGCTGACAAAGCTTCTCACAGTTCTGTTCACAGCAGCCTGACTACACATTGCATGGTTGCACCGTATGAGAGCCAGACTTGAGCACAGGCAGCCCAGCCCCTCAGAGGGTTTTGAAATCCTGGACTTCCCCAGCAGTGAAAAAGTTGTTCAGCTAAGAGTTCCATGGGATTATAAAGTGTGATTGCTTCTTGCAGTAGCAGGTAGGTTTGTGCAAGGTCTCTCGGGTCTCCCCTGATTTAGCATGTTTTAGATCCAGACTCCACAATCTTCATTTTATTCCTCTGCATACCGTTTGTTTGGAGCAATCTGTATGGTTTCATTCTCCTAAGCATATCTTGAGTGGCTCAGAAATGAGTGTTTATGGGACTGCTACAATACTCACTAAAAAAACAATGTATATTCATTGCACTTCACTTACATAATAAGAATTAGGCAAAATAAAGGGTCTACAACCGGAAAGGCAGCCTTCAGGCTTGAAAACTTTAAAATACCAGGAAGAGTGAAGCCACTGTTTTCTTAATTTTGATTGGTAACAATACATGAGAAAAATTACTAACCATTAACTACATTATTTTAAAGTAATCTGAAATATGCAGCAAGATATATATAAATCTGTGTTTATTAATTAGATGAAGAAAAGAAACAAAACTATAAATATTTTCAGTTTTCTGTGGAAGACTTTATGTGTAGCTCTATATGACACAACAGCAACCAGAAGTAGTAAAGCTTTAAAGAAGGTAGTATCAATGGATATCACATTCTACCATCACATTGTCTCAAGAAGTAATAGCATTTGTCATTATTCAGACCTGGAACTTCGTTGTTACTTTTTACTAGACTTCATTCAATCTAGTGTGGAATTTTGGTTTTGGCTTTTCTTCTGAATCATGACCTTTCACACACTAACACAGCTGCAAATTATTTCCTTATATATATCCATTATAGACAATATCCTGACTCTCCATAGACTCTTTCTAAAATGAAAGTAATGCATTCATACTTCATGCAGGATTCACTCCATCTTCCCCTGAAAAGATAACGTCCCTCTGTGCAAATAATATCTAAAGTAATGAGCAGAAATGCAGTGAAATACAAATTCTGGAAAAAGACACCAGGGTATGTACAACTTATGCCTTTACAAAGTGAAGGGCAATACTTTAGCTTGCGCACCTTTATAGAGTAATTTTCTTTGAATTTAAGCTTATATACTTCATTGTATTCATAGGGTGTTGAAGCTGTAGGGAAACTAGACATGTTAAACTAGAAGTCTCAAAGCCACAATTTCACACTTAAAGGTATATGTAATAATTGTAGATTGATGAAAAAGAATTACTGGAACTACCTGAAGAGAGAACCCTTGTCATGTTAGTAAAGAAAGCAGTTCTCAGAAGTTTCAGTGAGTGCTGTATAGATCTTAGTAGAGTTTTGCTCTCTAGGTCTGCTTATTAGTGGTTGAATTTATCGACCACCAGCTTCTTTATTAACACAGTATGGAGCAGAAGCTAAGGCTGATTGAAGGAGACTGTTTCTAAAGAGTTGCACTGGCTGCTATTACGAAGCTCATCTAAGAGAGAGAGAAAAAGTGCAAATCAGCAAAATGACTGTGCCTATGGGCTGCATGACTGTGACTGAGAGGGATCTATAAGACTGGAGTAAGGATGAGGATGGTTGTGTCCCCTATGTCCTTCAGATTGAAGGCTATGTTCTGTGTGGGTCCTGCATCATGTGGAACTAAGCGAAGAGGACATAATGGGCACTACAGAGGTGATGAAGTCATCATTTAATATTTAGAAAGAGAACTTGGCATAGTGTTTCTGAAGAAAACGGAGCCCACATTTACTGTTTTCATAGTTTTGACAAATCTCCTCCAATACCATTTTTGTTATCTCTAAGCCCACTCTTTCAAAATATGCTATGAAGAACTCTACAAAACTGATTGAACAGATCTCTTTGATGATATGAGTTACCTAAATAACTCATAGGTAACTCCAGAGTTAATTGCTTTAGCATATGTAAGGAAGGGAGGAACAAATTCCATCTGACTTAAGACAAGGGCCATAAATTATGAAACAATTTAGATATGTGTTCCTGTTGTGATGGTACTCATTTGTCACATGATATATTAGACCTTTTCTCCTTTTCAGTTAAATAGTTTCTAATTTTTATGAACTTGTCTTTAACTACCAATCCTACCAACAGCTCACCTTTGTTGAAAAGCCACAGTAAAAATATTTTCTCCTTTGCATCTGCATCTTAATTTCTGCCTCCCTCTCATATTCTTAATGCAATGCCTGTCTGAAGTGATTTGGTTCCTTGTTTAGAATGTAGGCTTTACTAAAGATACTATACAAAATACTGTATTTCACCAATCAAACATTCCATGAAGAACACTTCTTTCCCCCATCCTTTTTTGTAAAAGGACTCTAACATTTAAATTAAACACTTGATCACTGTTCATAACATTTGAGAGTCATTTGGTCTAGTGACTTTCTCTACAATCATCCTTTAATCTATTATTGCCAGTTAAGTGGTGTAAAATGAAAGAGTAAAAAGAAAATGTATTATTATGTTAACTGAACCATGTATATTTAAATGGATGCATATAGCAAAATCATTCAGCTTTTTAGATTTAGTAAGTTATAGACTTACTGGTGTAAGTTAGCTGATATAAGTAACAGTTGGCAAAAGTCATTGTAGCTCCAACATTGCTTCACTGATTTACCCATCTCAGGATCTGACCTAGTATTTGTAAACTTTGAATAACATTACTTTGTATGGTAAGTTCATTTTTCTTAAATATGACACATAGAGCAGTGATACTTTTCAGTTCAAATGTAACATGATATATGTCCAGGACTATATCCTTATCTATTTACTTGGTCTGCATTATCCTGGTAATGAATAAATTAAAAAATGGAATCACAGAATCATGGAATTTTCAGAGTTGGAAGGGACCTCTAGAGATCATCTAGTCCAACTCCCCTGCTAAAACAGGATTGCCAGAGCACATTACTCAGGACTGCATACAGGCGGGTCTTGAAAATCTCCAGAGAAGGGGACTCCACAATCTCCCTGGGCAGCCTGTGCCAGTGCTCTGTCACCCTCACCGTAAAGAAGTTTGTCCTTGTATTTGAACAGAACTTCCTATGTTCCAACTTGTGCTCATTGCCCCTCATCCTGTCACTGGGAACCACTGAAAAGAGTCTGGCTCCATCCTCCTTCAACCCACCCTTGAGATACTTGTACGCCATAATAAGGTCTCCCCTCAGCCTTCTCTTCTCCAGGCTAAAGAGTCCCAGCTCTCTCAGCCTTTCCTCATAAGGGAGATGCTCCAAGCCCTTAATCATCTTAGTTGCCCTACGCTGGACTCTCTCCAGCAGTTCCCTGTCCCTCTTGAACTGGGGAGCCCAAAACTGGACACAGTACTCAAGTGCAGAGTAGAGGGGGAGAATGACCTTCCTCAACCTACTGGCCACACTCTTCCCTATGCAGCCCAGGATTCCATTGGCCCTCCTGGTGACAAGGACACATTGCTGGGCCATGGATAATTTACTATCTACCAGGACCCCCAGATCCTTCTCCTCAGAACTTCTTCCCAGCAGGTCCACCCCTAATCTATACTGGTGCCTAGCATTCTTCCTCCCCAGGTGCAGGACCTTGCATTTGCTTTTGTTGAACCTCATTAGGTTCTTCTCTGCCCAGCTCTCCAGCCTGTCCAAGTCACACTGGATGGTGGCACAGCCCTCTGGAGCGTCAGCCACCCCACCCAGTTTGGTATCATCAGCAAACTTGCTGAGGATACACTCTGTCCCCTCATCCAGGTCATTAATGAATATATTAAACAAAATTGGAGAAGTATTGACCCCTGGGGGACACCACTACTTACAGGCCTCCAACTAGATTCTGTGCCGCTGATCACAACCCTCTGAGTCCTGTCACACAGCCAACTCTCAGTCCACCTCATTGTCTCCTCATCTATCCCACACTTCCTCAGCTTCCTAATGAGGATGTCATGGGAGACAGTGTCAAAAGCCTTGCTGAAGTCAAGGCAGATGGCATCTACAGCTCTCCCCTCATCCAGCCAACTAGTTATAACATCATAGAAGGGTATCAGATTGGTCAAGCATGAATTACCCTTGGTAAATTTGTGTTGACCACTTCCAATAACTTCCTGTTCTTCAATGTGTTTAGAGATGACATCCAGTGCGAGTCTCTCCATTACCTTCCCAGGGACAGAGGTGAGACTAACCAGTTTGTAGTTCCCTGGATCTTCCTTCTTGCTTTTTTTGAAGATTGGAGTGGTGTTGGCCCTCCTTCAGTCCTCAGGCACCTCTCCCGTTCCCCATGACCTTTCAAAGATGATGGAGAGTGGACTAACAATAACATCTGCCAGCTCTCTCAGCACTCGCAGGTGCACCCTGTCAGGGACCAAAAAAAAGCAAAGCATCCTGTACAAGACCACATAAACCACAATGAAAATGTGATGGTTGCTGGGTGTGTTATATTCTTCATGCTAAGTTTTGCACAAGGAATTTTCTATACAAGCAATTAACATTTGTTTTTGTTAACACTGCTTGGCTGTATATTTTAGGTATATGTACACATACAAACATATATATAATGGATATATGTATATATGTATGTGTATATGCATTATATTTGTATGTAATTATGTATATGCATTCACATACAAAACACAATGCAAAGTTTAATAAAGGTACTATATTTCATTATAGATATAGGAAGCATAACTTGGAATACAGGTGTTGTGGATTAGACAAAAGATACTTGTAAATTAACATACTAAATGAATGAGTCATGCCTTGTTTGATGTAGAGGTGTCAACATTGCAGAGAGCGCCAATAGAACTGACAACCTAGTTGGCAGTTTCCACAAAAAGACACAAAGAGTAAATGAGTTGGAGGATAAACACACTTGCAGATGCAGAGCTGGCCCCTTGGAAAGAAAGTTAAGACAGTGCCTGGCTTGTGTGCAGAGACTTTGACTGTCACTGCCCAACTTGTATTTTCTATGTCCAGAAAATAAATAGCAGGCTTAATTTCACAGTTGTGTCAATCTTGCATCTTTCGTAAACATACAGGGTACTTGAAAAGAGGCTGTAGGGAAGACCTAGAACAATTCACTCCAGGCTATTTTGCTGATGATCGAGGCAGAGAAATTCACAGTACCATGTAAACTAAAATCAATCTAATCTAAGGGCATATATTTAGCCATAAAAATGTTACTGGTTGGATTAACCATTCCTGATATAATTTTAACTTGAAATGGCACTAGAAAAGAAAATTAATAAGTAGACAGTCTGACAAATTTTTAACCAAGGTCACTGCTTGCAAATTATACTGTCCATATCTCAATGCTGTCTGCATTGATACTATGACACACTTGAATATAAACCGATCTTGACAGGAGAAGAGACTGCTAGCTAAAATCAACAAGGACAATGGTGACTGGAATAACAAACAGCTTCACACCATCAATCTTTCATTTGTTAAAGCTGAAAATATGCATCAAAATTTGGCATTTTCAGCTATGGGCAGACTGTAAACGTTCTCTGAAGTTTTGCTTTAAAGTTCTTTCACATTTTTTGTTTGCTCGGGCTATTACATTTATTTTATTCACCTTTTTTCATCCTAATGCTTTATATGTGTGTACAAATTCAAGGTGTATCATGTAAAAGCAGCAATACCTCCTTGTTGCAGTCAAAGGTGCAACCACCATTTAATTCAATAGGAACAGCATACACTATTAATTATTCTATAAATTATTCACATGAATAATTTAAATATGTCTTGTAGCTACATGTTTTCTGTATGTCTTATAGAAAAGGCTTGAGTGCATATTTGGTAGTCTCGCCATTAATAACACTGGGGTGAAACTCATGAGTTTTGGTTCTGGTTCTCTATGACTTTAGGCAGCCATAATTTATGCTTTGGTTTTAGTTGCCGTGTAAATTTTTCCCTAGTTTCATCACCTGAACCTCATTAGCCTTGAGAATGTGACCTGTATATGTGATTGGATTATATAAGGGGCTCATGACACAGAAATTCTTCATAGAGATAAAATCTGCTCAGCATCTAATTCTCTGAGATATTGTCAAGGTCTGAACCTGATGAGCTGTGGTTTTAAGATAGAGCATTTTAAGAAAACCCAAATGTTTTCTCACGCAGGGATTTTCAAAAACATTGAAGATTTTAGGCAAATATATCTCATTAATTGAATAGGATTTAGGTGTCTAATGCCTTTGGGCTACTCTGAAACTTCAAGAATTATTTATGGTGAATGTAGATGGTTTGCATTGCTGTGGTTATTACAAGATAGCTGCAAGGATCGAGATCCCTTTAATAAATGACCATAGCACATGAAGATTGAGAGACAGATTTTATATTACTGTAAATAAAATAAAAATGTTATGTAAAAATTTCATAGAACTAAAAAAATCATAGAAGAGTTGGGTTGGGAGGGATCTTCAAAGATTATCTAGTCCAACTCTTCTGCCATGGGCAGGGGCATCTTCCACTACATCAGGTTGCTCAAAGCCTCATCCAACCTGACCTTGAACGCTGACAATTATGGGGCATCCACAACTTCACTGGACTACCTACTCCTACTCACCCTCATCACAAAACATTTCTTCCTTATGTCCAACCTCTTTCAGTTTAAAACTGTTGTCTCTTGTCCTGTCACTACAGGCCTCGGTAAAATGTCTTTCTCTGTCTTTCTTATAAACCTCCTTTATATCTTGAAAGACCACAATAAGTTGCCCCCAGAGCCTTTTCTTCTCTAGGCTGACCAACTCTAAATCTCGGCCTTTGTTCAGAGGAGCTGAACTCCAACCCTCTGATCATTTTTGTGGCCCTCCTCTAGACCTGCTCTAACAAGTTCATGTTTTTCTTGTGCTGGGGGCCCCAGAGCTGGATGCAGTACTCCAGGAGGGGTCTTATGACAGTGGTATAGAGGGGGAGAATCACCTCCTTCAACCTGCTGTCCACACTTCTTTTTATGTAGCTCAGGGTACAATTGGCCTTCATGGGCTGCAAGCACAAATTGCCAGCTCATATCCAGTTTTTCCATCACCAGTATCCCCAAGTCCTTCTCCACAGGGTTGTTCTCAAACAATTCATCACCCAGTCTATATTGATACTGAGGATTGCCCCAACCCAGGTGTTGGACATTGTGCTTGGCCTTGTTGAACTTCATGAGGTTCACATGAGCCTGTCGGTCACTCTGGATGATATCCCTTCCCTCTAGCATATCCACCTCTCCACTCAGCTTGGTGTCACCTGAAAACTTGCTGAGGGTGCACTCAATCCCACTATATAGGTCATTAATGAAGATATTAAATAATATTAGGCCCAGTATGGACCCTTGAAGCACACCACTCTTTACTGGTTTCTACTTGGACATTGAGCCATTGACTGTTTCTTTGGATGCGGCCGTCCAGCCAATTCCTTATTTATCTAACTTGTTCACCTGTCAAACACATATCTTTCCAATTTCGCAGCAAGAATGCTGTAAGGTACCATATCAAAGGCCTCACCTAAGTCCGGAGATATGACATGAGTTGCTCTTGCCTTATTTACCAATAGAGTCACTCCATTGTAGAAGGCCACCAAATTAGTCAGGTATGATTTGCCTTACACATTAGCTTAACCTGCTTTTTGGCTCATAATCCACAACACAGAAAAAAACATAGCCAAAGAGGAACAGTGAGGATTTAGAAGAAATAAATGGTGGAGGAGAGAGACAGAGAGTGAAATACACACAGTATCTGGAGGATAACCTAACATACGTGAAATACTGAATCCTCAACAGAAAGTACATTATGAAAAACAATGGTAAGAACTAAACCAGATGGAGTTAGTTTCACAGTAAGTAACAACCTGCTACTGAATTGGAATGGAAGAAATACAGTGCACTAGAATACTTGAGTATGCTATGGTACTTTAATTTGACAGTATTTACACACCTTATGGCTATACAGTTTGCTAAAACTGAACTGCATAAAAATATAACCCTAAGAAATGTTAGCTGCTTTGGAGATAATCAGAGGGGTAGGCAAATGAAGAAATGGCTAGTACCACTCCTAGCCCATTACATTAGTCCTGGATAGACTTTCGCAGGGCCCTACTAGGTGTAACCCCAGACCTGTCAATATTTTGAAATTCAAAGCAGGCCAGATTTCTGGACATGTGGCTGACTGGTCTGTTCTTAAGGAGACACACACACACACACACACGCCATATTACCATCCGGGAACTCTCAAACTGAAGGATGCTTTTGCAGGCTTTATTAAACAATTGATCTGTGTAAAGCACAGTATGTCATAATGGCTCTGGCCACATCAGACTGATTGCAACTCCATGCTTTGAGTCTGTCATGTCTGGGTATATCAGATTTCTCTTTTGTGTGCTGCTTGGTGGATCTCAACCCGGGCAGAAACTCAAATGTCTTGATGCCTGATTTGCTGCCAGTGAGCAGATCAAACACATAGGTGGTCAGTATGTTCTGGATGCATTTGACTCATGCAGAGCAAATCTTCACAAATGTATTAATGTTGATTTTGCTTGGGGCCACTCATCTTGGATTTCTGGAAAATCAGTGGTATAGTCTAGAAGACTGACAGTTTCCACCCTAACTGGACCACTAGCCATCTGAAAATCCCAGACAGATGGCCAGAATTCTGGGTTTTTTTGCTTGCAAAGTTAGTGCAAAAATTGAAAAGAAAAACATAAAATATAGAGGCCAAAGAGCAACATCCATTAAGGCTTGAAGTTCATACATCAGCCAGTTAATGCCATGTCCCAGTCCGGTGTCAGGAAGGTTTCGTTATAATCCCAAGGATGAGATTCAGATGCTGAAGTCGGTCAAATGTCGTACAACCTTTTACTTAATTCTCTTAACAAAAATGAGAAAGAATGGTAAAAAGGGAGGGGAAGGGAAGGCAAAGGGGAAAGGAAAGGGGGTAAGGAAGGAAACAAAGAAAGAGGGAGAAAGTTTGCTACTGCCGCCCTGAGTCCAACGGTTTTCCGCCGAGTCTGGGGTCCGGGGAGGCGTGCAGCAGGGAGGCGAGGAGAACAAAGAGAGCAAAGAAGCCCACCAAAAGCCTTATATAGGGATCTTGCTCATGCGCAGATCGACTGGAAGCACTGGTCCCCTACAAGCCTCTTCCTGCTCTTTTTGCACCTTTGGTCCCTGCGCAGGCGCACGGAGTCATCCACTTCCAAAACCGTGAAGAAGATGGTCCTCCTGGAAGATGGCAGCATGGCGGCAATGTCGAGACAAAATCGCATCTGGTATTGGTTCTCTACATGCCTGTTCGTGTCATCTACGGAACAGATTATACCCAGCTGTAACAGCAGTAGCTACAACACCACAGTGGGTAGCCTTACTCCTAGAGGTTTCTTGAGAACTATTTTGAAGCCTTATCATCAACCTCAGTCATCATTCCTGTCCTGTCTCAGAAAGCAGCATCTATTTCATGGCATAGATAGATACCACTTTTATACTAATTACAAAAGCTGAGTTACTCATACTGAACTGAATTACTTTATAATCTAGAAAGGACAGTTTTGCTAACAAGCACGTCCTTAATAAAAAAATAAATTTTACTTACAATTCTTGAACAAACAAGCAAGTGTCACAAAATATGTGCCCACTTAATTAATTTAGTAAACTATTTATATACAGTTTGTAAACATCAGTATTCATTACACATCCTTCTCGTTATAATCTGTTTCAGGTTGGCAGACATTACTGTGACACTGGGTGACTTATTTTAATAAGTGTGAGCGCATAAACCTGAATATCATTCACACCTGGGAGACCTAGCCATTCAAAAGTCTTATCTTAACTCTTAATATAAACTCCTAAACAAATGTAATAAAAATCTTACTTTCCTATTTGCATTGCTCTTGAACTAGGGAATGATGTTTACGGGTATCTCCAGCTTTATTTAATCTAATCTTTCAGTGGTATGTTAAACTTCATTATAGTCTTGTCATGTTCCAATCAGAAACATAAATATTTCAGACTTTGTAAATATATCCTGCTTAAAGTGCTGGTCTCACTGCAACTTTCTTTATGAGGACACTATTGCTGCCTCTGTTATACTTGTTATACTTATTATAAATAGATATTCTAAAAATCGGAGTCTGATCTCACTTATTCTTGTGTAAATTGGAAATAACTGCACAGGAATCAATGCAGCTTCATTAAGGAAAATGTTATGTATCTCCTAGGCTGAAAGTTCTATAACTGTTATTGGGAAGGAAAGAAATAAACAAATGTGTGTTTCTTCCCTCTCATGAAGAGGATTATGCACAAAGCAAAGTATATCAATATGTGCCTATTCTGAATGTCAAGGGTTTAGCAAGTGTGTATCATAGTTCATGTCTTATTGCCATCTGAAAGCGTAGTGCTTATTTTGAAGAACTAGCACACAATTTTAAACAACTCTAGCACGAACTTCTGAAATGAAAAATGATGCATCTCTAATGGAGTGTGTTTTGAGAACATGACGCAACTAATTTTACAGGTATGTGTACGCTACTTCTGATTCAGGCCAGAGTAGAACAAAATGTCGTTGATGTTTGGCGAATGTCTTTTGCTGAGTGATTGAATTTCTGTCTTTCCTGGCACAAAATTCTATGGCAATAATACTACTCGAATATGCTCCTAAACTTAGTTACTTCCTATACAGGTTGATATAATTCTGTATTTTTTTAACAACCTCTAATTTAGTATATGGGAGTATAAATAAGTAGGGAAAACAGACTGGTTTTCCTCATCCTCTAGCAATCTAAAGCCAGCTTCTCAAGTAATGTTTTGGATGCAGGTTTCTCATAACTAAATGAATTGGGTTGATATTCTTTCCTGCTGTATAGATGGAGTCTTACATTGTGTTCCTCATCAGAATATACTAGGGAGTAAGTAAAAGAAGAACATCCTTATATGTTAAGGAAATAAAAATAAATGCATATGTGTAGGAGAAGAAAAAAAAAAAAAAAGGCCACGTTTAAAGCTGCTACTTGGGACTGTTCCACCATTTACTATTCTGCACAGGTGAATGTAACTTCTTTTCCATCAGTACTAATTATTCTGAACGGAAAGTTAGTGCTGTTTCTGGTAGCTCAACTAAATCATTCTAAGTTAGTTCAGGTGTCTCTGCATGAGTGAATGGTATGTGTCTTGTAGGCACAACGTGCAGGAGAGCTCTCCTTTATGTTTGTCCCTTAAGTTACCACGAGTTAAATTCTCTTCTCTGCCACCTGCTCCACATGTCCATACAGGCCACATGCTGGTCTTCAGGGGATGACTAGATGTTTAATGGAATTACTTGATTTTACTGGTTCAGATATTTCACACTTTTTTGCTAAGCACTCTGTACTTCTACAGGTTTATTTTCTTAGCAACCAGTATCTCCCCTTTCCACCGCTTCTAGCTTCCAGAGGGTTGTTTTGTCAAGTCTCACGGTTTTTACAAAGTTGACGATTAGTATTCGGTAACAACCTTTTAAATACTCAGCTTCTGCTTCTCATCTTACTTCAGTGTCTGCCAAGCAAATCTAACTCATTTCAGGTGGATTAAATTGGCAGGGCAGACTTTGTTCCTAGATTTAGGTTTGTAGAACAAAAGGTGGGGAAAGAACAAGAGGTCCCAGCCCAATTATATATGATTGTTTTCTATTCTTTTGTTCCGTACAGCCTCTGCCTTTAGCATCTGTCACTTGAATGACTCTTGTTTGTTTGATTGCCTCCTTGTTACTTGTTCTTGTAAAGTAAGTGAAAATTCAGTAACAGAAAGGCACCAGTATCAGTTAGTAAATGTCTTTTGCACACCTTCTTGAAGAACAAATATACAAGGCAAGAGAAAAGAGAGGGGGGAAAAAAGGAAGTGATAAAGAAAACTAAAAAAGATAGTGGGTAAAAGTCTTAGGAAAGTGCAAGGACAATAGGGAATAATGAGATAATTGTACAAAATGAAAATGTACTGGAAAACATAGGATGAGGAAACACAGTTGCTGAGTTTGAATTAATGAAAGGAACCCAGTCCACCATAACGTATCAAGTTTTCCTTTAGAAAGTTTCAAGAACTCTGAAATTATGAAAAAGAAACAAACAAACAAACAAAAATAGCATGAAATGGACTCAATTAATGAAATAAGTGTCATTTTACTTACTCAGGTATTTGTCCCCTGTCTCGCCTTTTTGTAACTTGGTATGACTTTCTAACTTTTTTTCTGAAGTGTGGCCTAGGTTAGCCCCCTTCCAGGCTGTTTGAGGTGGTTTACTGCTAATAAAGAACACATTGCATCACCTTGAAATGCTCTTTTCATCTCTGAATAGTAAAATAAGGTAAAAGAAATAACTGAAGGGTCCTTTCAAATGTTTCAGTCGATGTGTATTATAGTTCAGAGGTGTCCTGGTTTCAGCTGGAAGAGTTAATTTTCTGTCTTGTGGTTACTGTTTCAGATTTAGCATGAAAGGAATGTGGATAATGCAAATTGTTTTAGTTGTTGCCAGGTGATACTTGTATTAGTCAAGGTCTTTTTTAAGCTTCCCATAGAAGCTGAGAGGGAGCATAGAACGATCTGGCCAACAGAATATTCCAAAGATATCACACTTAATATATAAATGGGTGGTGGGTTGGCTGGGGGGTGGGAATCTGTGATCACTGCTGGGGATGGGGATGGGGATGGGGATGGGGATGGGGATGGGGATGGGGATGGGGATGGGGATGGGGATGGGGATGGGGATGGGGATGGGGATGGGGATGGGCAGGGCAATCCATTCACCAGGTGGTGAGAGTGACGTGTATTACTTCATCTTCTATAGTCTTTTAACATTATTATTATTATTTATTTTCCTTTTCTGGTGTTCTTCTATTAAACTGTCTTTATTGCAACTCACGAGTTTGGGTGTTTGTTTTTTTTTTTCCTTTCCCCTCCTTTTCTCCCTCTTCTCCCTATCCTTCAGGCAGCAGGTAAGGAGGGAGGGAGGGGAGAGGATAGAACTCAGTAAGCGGCTGTATGGTCCTAGCTGCCAGCTGGGATTAAACCATGAAAACAAGCTATCTATCTCCAAAACTCCATTTCATATATAAAGGAAAAATTTTCCAGAATGAATACAAAAGCGATTCTTTTGTGTTTACTGAGGACACGATGCACTTTAATATGGTATTCATAAGCCTGTGTAAAAAAGTCCACTTCAAATCTATGTAAGTTACTGTATTTAGAAACTTCAACAATTCCTTCAGCTGTTTTCCTGAATATTTAGAGCACAAGAAAAATGGAAAGGAGATGAGAAGTAACTTTGGGAAAATGGGGTTTAGTCCTCCTTTTTACATTTATTCCTATGTTTCATCATCAAAAAGACCAACAACTTTTTCTTATAGCAAACTCATAGGAACACCCACGACAAAGTAAGGTCTGACCAGGAATGGACAAAAAATTTGAGGAGAAAACAATCAAAGTAGTAGCAGAAGCCTTCTTCCCCCCAGAAAAACTATAAAAAAAAACCTATAAAAAAAATAAAAAAAAACCAAACCAACCAAACAAACAAACAAAAAAACCCAAACCCCAACCAACAAAAACCAGAAAACCACAAACAAATAAACCCTTTTATTTCAATAATGTCTTATCTTTGATTTCAGAGAATAAAGAACTGGACTCCAACACAGAAGAAAGAGGATTTAAGTCCTTTGCCTCTCCTGGATGAGAACCGTCTCCTCCACAGAGCGAGAATTACATACCACAGGGCTACAGCGAGAATCTGCAGTGTCTACACAGAGATGAGGAACTGGCGTGAATCAGTGAACATCTGAAAGGTAAAGACCATGGGATATGGAACACAGGTGAAAATGAGAATTATCTTTTTATCCTTATGGTCTGGAAAAATATCACTGCAACACAGTTCAGAACTAGACAGAACTCTCCAGTCTGACTCAAGACAAAACAGTTTCAGCTAACAGCTTTTATGCCGGGAATTTTAAGTTGTGCACAAGGGCCAGGTTTTGAAAGGTATAGAGATCCCTACACCATATGATGTCATCACGGTGAGCTTTTGAGTTGCCTTTCACATGTTGTTGACTGTTCACTGATAATCTAACAGGAAATAAAAAATCAGTAAATAAAAATTAAAAAAAAAGAGTCAAATAAAATTAAAAAAAATAGAGTAAAATAGTGACATAGTTAAAACAAAGTGTTGTGAGCAGAAAGTTACAAAAAACACAGAGCCTAAAGAGACTTTCAGCTGTGTCTGCTCTGCAACTTCACAAATTCCCTGTCAGTCTTATGCCCAGTTCTGCAGATTCATGACTTCTACATATGTGGAAATTCCAGTTCCAAGTTTTATTGCACTTCCTTCTAATACATGTTTGCATTATTTATGGTACCCGTCTTTAATCTAATATTAACATCTATTATTAATAGACCCAATTACAAATCTAGGAGTCAATATACATCTAGTACTGTCATTTATTTTGTTGTAAATCAATGGTCTACCTCCTTCCATTATTTATAGATGCATTTTCTATTTTGTATTAGGAATCCATTTAAAGAAATTTCAGATTCAGTGAAAAGCTCACTTACTGAAACTTCCCAAAGAAGACAGAAAGAGTAAAAGAGATCCTTAGAAGTATTAATACCAGACAGAAATCAACAGCCTGATGGAAAGGAAAAAAAACCCAAGTATTTTATATAAACTAATATAAATGTACAATAGATAGAACACACAAGTGGTAAGTCTATGTTATTACAATTATTACTTGTAGGGACATTTTTATGTTACATTAGAAAAGAAAAACTACTGATCAGTAGTTGTAAGTATTTCCAAAACTAATATCCATCTGGGTTTGTACTAGTTACCTGCTTTCAACTTGCTCCTGCTTGTTTTCACACAGGAGTGAACGTATCAGAAAATTGGTCAGACCTATCTGGTTTTAATACCTAAATATTAAGATGTTTTTGCATTAAAATGCACTCTGCTGATGAGGCAAAAAAATAATATTTTCATTTGAGTCTTTAAAATATTAGTCCCAAACCATTTTCTGGAGGAAAATGAACACACTTATCTTTGCTGTGCTCATATGCTTTTGTAATGTGGCTCTGTGGTTTTAGCACTGTTTATCCTACCTGTCAAAGGAGAAGTGAACTGCATTCTACTCAGTCAAATTTGGCTTTTAAATAATTTTTTATACAAATTAATTTTAGAACAGTCTGGTCTTTCAAACTCCTATTATATCCCAAATAACTAACTTGCTTCCATTTCAGATTGAGATTGCTTACATTAAAAGAAAAAAATAGTGACAAAAATTAGATATGCAATCCATTTATTTATGCACATGTATGCATTAATATTGCCAAAATACAAATTTCCAAATACTACAGGAATCAAAGAAAAGTGAGAGAGATTTTTGTTAGCAATCTGTCTCTTTTTTTTTTTTTTTCCTTTTTTTTTTTTTTAATGACAGGACTCTGCACAAACAGTTTATCTGTTTTGGTTTTATATCTTGTTAATTTTGTGGTGCTAAACAGCTTGGATACTAGCGGCCCAGTGCTTGAATGCCTATTAAAACCTTATTTTATTTACTACAGATGTACAGCTTAATTTAAAAAAAAAATCCACTCCTTCAGTAATTATATACATATATAAACAATCACACTGCTTAACTGAAGTCTTACTTCAGCCTCATCTTGAAGGTTAGTAATTCTTTTAATGTCTACTCTTAAGCGAAAGAACTATAATGTCCACCAGCCCCGTCCACATTTAAAGATACATTCTTGGATAGGGAACCCTACGAAGCAATAAAAATATGAAATGAATCTGTGAGGAATATATACCAACACAATTAAGTAATATGAGGTTAATCATAAGTATATCCCTTGTGCCTAACAAAGTCTAAAACTGTGTAAGAGAAATCCAAGACATACTTGAAATACCATATGGAAAGGTCAACTTGATATTTCTGTGATAAGCACAAATACATCCTAAATGCCATTGAAATGGCAGTAACGTTGTATTTGCGTTACGGAAAAAAACTAGAATGATCAGTCATTTACAAAAAGTAAATAGAGAAAGATGCAGAAGAAGGGTTTCATAACATCTGTATTACCCATGAAAATAATTACTAATAAATATAAAACTTCAGCTCTTTTGAGTAGCTAGCGGTATGGGAGATAGCAACCATACTAATGCTAAAGTTATTATAAGCCATCTGGAGTTTGCTGTGATGATGCTGTAGTGGTAATTTGATATGCTCGTTTACGGTTTCGAAAAGTGAAATATGTGTAGATTAAGAAAGGACTAAAACAGTCTCACTCCAGCTTCCAGTGCTTTCCATTGTTCCATTGAATTAATCACTCACATTTACTGAAGTAATTTGTGATTTTTCTAATTTCCCTACTAGATCCTCATTACCAGGTATTTGTCAAAACAAAGTAGGTTTTATGGTTGAGACAGAAGGAAAAAAAAAAGGAGTAAAAATGGTAGTGTGCTAGAAGACAGTCCTTTAGTAATAATTTGAAATTTACCTCTTTTTACATTGGAACCTTGAAATGTTTAAAGTCTAGATGAGGACACGATCATTGAGGCTGACTCACTGTGTAACACACACAAAAGTTTCCTAGGCAGTAATTCCTGCATCCATAACTTCTTCTTGAGCTGAACGTTTAGAAGGATTATGGGTGTTTAAAGACTTTGCGTGATGGAGAATGTATCGCATTACTAGTAAAGAGTTAAATATCTTCATGATTTAAAATACACACTTTATTTTTAAACTAAGGTTGGACTTTAAACCATCTTCCATGCCATTTATATTTATGTATTTTTGTGTAATAAGTTAAAGTTCTTTATAATATCAGAAGTCTTCCTAAGCAGGTAATTACAGATTGTGATAAAATTAAAAATTAATAATATCTGTTTTGTTTGAGTGGTTTGAACTTGTGTTAGCTTTATCTGTAAGGTAGATTTTCTAGACTAATTCTTACACTCCATTTGTGAACCCTTTCCAATTTGTAAATAGCTTTTCTAAAGCATAGACACCACAAACTGCATTTCAGATTTTGAGTAAGGATCTCACAACGTGCATCTGGAGGTAATGACTTCTCCTTTTCCTGCTTGGCAATTCTTGTTTTATCTCACCCAAGAGCTGCCTTTGCTCCATTATCTACTGTTGCACACAGGGAATGGAACACTTTTGAGTCCAACACAGGACTTACAATTTCCCAAACCAGGTTTTTGCCTTACAGGGGTGACTATACTCTCATATTTGAACAACGTAACAGTCACCTGTTTGTACTATTGTACTACTAATATGATTCAGAAAAAATACAATTATTGTGGGATGAGGAAATAACATCTATAGCTCTCTTCTTACCAAACAAATTGATTTCTTAACCAGGAAAATGAAACTTGAAATAAGAGCTGTTATATTCTTGTGTTCACAACAGCTGTGTATTTTCCCTAGCCAAATTTTCTGCAAGAGGGGTGATGTTTATTTCTAAAGTTTTTATATTATCATATAGCATATCTGTATATTTTTCACAGAGCTAGAACTGACAGCTTCTAAGGTGCCCTTTCTGGTTTACAGTAAAGCATATAGGTTGAGAAAAGGTTAGAGATTTTTTTTTTTTTTAAGTACAAATTTAAATGTGCTGTGGAGAAAACAAAGATTTAGAGTTGTGTGCAATTAGTTTCAGATACTTTGTCTTTGACAGATATGTACTGCCTCAGTTACTGGCAGGCTGAGGAACAAAGGTTTATAGAGCGGATTTTCCTGTCAGACTTGGAGAAAAGGGAATTCATTACTCACAGAAACATTTTCTCCATAGTCATATATTATAAACTACTGAGGACATGTCCTTTTTTGTTTGCTCTCACGTCTAGAAGCCAATAACTAGCTCAGAATTCCAAGTTAGGAATCAAAAGTGCAAAAGGAAAAACGCCCAAATGAGGATAAAACCCTCCTTTTTTTTCTAAACGCGACCCCCAAGGTGAGAGTACACCTCATGCTTTTTGGTGCATCAGTTCATGGTACATCTGGGACTGACATTTACAATTTCAACAGCGATTTTAGTTGGCCTTGGTTTTCAGTTGGCTGCAAAGGGCTTGACTTCTGCCTTTTTCACTCCCTTCCTGTTTGTTGCAACTGCCCTTTTCACTCTGCCATCTCTATTATGATTCTGAGGCTTCTCAAACATTTCAGTAATAATATGGCAGTGAGGTCATAATATTATAGCTAACCCATTCTCTTCATTCTGACTTCAAATGTTTCAGAGCAATTGCATAATAATTTTTTACCACAGTTTGGTGCAGTGTTAATTTGGGGGAAAGATCAAGCAGGTACTCGGTATAATGAGGTGGTGATGATAGTTTTTGGGCTCTTATGGTAACAGCTAAAACGGCACGTGTGAACATGTCTTAAAATTGGTTAGAAGGTACAAGAAAATGAGTTGTCACTGCAGAATGGATTAAATTTTGCTAAATTTTCTTGATTTTATTGTCTTGCATATAGATTTTGGTAATGAGGAGAAAGTGGCTGGACTATTTATTTTGGGAGATAAACTGAACAGAGGGCCTGTGGGTACTTAAACCATTTTTTGCTTTCAAATTTTCTCACAGATACTGGAAAAATAGTTCTCAAAATTTAAGTAAAGTTAGCATAAGTGGGTTCCCATGTCCCAAGAATTCCAGTTAAACTAGTATGAGTGCACACAGGACCACATAGATGACCAAAAGCAGGTCAGTAAAACCCTGGACTTAGTTTACCAACATCTGCAGACCATCTTGAAGATAAAAGTTACTAAATAAGTGTTGACTATCATAGTAAAAGGGGTAAGTGAGACCAAGACATTTCTATAGTATGGTTTCCAAGCTATGAATATGTGCAGTTCATGCCAGTACATATACCAAAAAAATTGCTAGAAGTATACGAAACATTTTTGAACACTGTCTCACAAAATATATCTTCCCACCAAAATAAATACTTCCTCTTTTAAATTTTATTAAAACCTTTTTCCTTTTTTCAATTAAAAACCCTGAGTTGTATGATATTACAATACTATATTTTAGTTCTCTCTTTTTTTGATAAAAACAGATTACTATTAAAAGTCAGTATTTTTATAAAAATCAGTGTTTGAGTAATTTTTAAAATGAAAACATTTAAAATAATTTTCTTCTTTATTAAAAGATGCAAAACTAAAATATAACTACATGATAAAAATAGCTATACACTATTTTTCATTTTCTACCAAAAAAACCCCAAACAAGTCAGCAATCTTTACATATTTATATCTGAGAATGACATTTTTTAGCCCTCTTTGTTATTATCAAAGAACATGTATATTTTATAAAGGAATAGATTTGAGTGGGAATTCCCCTTTACAGTAAATGCAACCTTAGGTATATTTTTTCAACTTCACTAAATTTGAAGAATGTAGCCACTGATATTAGAAACTCAGTCAGTTGTGCAGTGTGAAAGACAGAACCAACCTAAAACTGATCTTTAGAGTAATCTAATGTGTACATATCCCTTTGAAGAAAACAGTAGCTGTTATGATGAATGTTGCTATGGATAACGATCAGAACAATCATACTATGGCAGAAATAAAAATAAACAATACCTGAGACTAGAGAGGAGTTAGCTAAATTCAGCAAAGGCTTTGAAGGATGTAAAATGATTTGAAACCTCAAAAACCTGTTAATATGTTTGCTTTTCAGTGTGATCTATGTTATACATAAAGTATTACTAGAGATTTGATGGACTTGATAGTGTTCAGTTTACAATTGGACTCAGTAATTTTGAGGGTCTTTTCCAACCTAAATGATTCCATTATTCCATGATTCTACATTCAAGAATCAGAATTAAAGTATCACAAAAAGATTCAATCTGGAATGATATATTATTTAATTTTCATTTCAGAACATTTGTCTGTTTCAATGCACCTACACAGAAGCATCAAGATCTGAAATACTGTGTAAAACCCATCGTTTGCCCTGCCTTATGGTGGTTGTTTCACACAGTTCAAAGCCTGTTCCATTTGTTACTGTTGTACAAGAAACCTTAGAGACATCTTCATACCAGCTTCACTTGAAGTTGATACAAATGT
Organism: Vanellus vanellus; assembly: GCF_965231255.1. Classification (NCBI taxonomy): domain Eukaryota; kingdom Metazoa; phylum Chordata; class Aves; order Charadriiformes; family Charadriidae; genus Vanellus; species Vanellus vanellus. The sequence goes on from NC_138907.1 coordinate 105,465,537, forward strand.
TATCCAAGAAGAAAATGCAAAAGTCCTAAAAAATACATAGACAAGAGATTTCAGGGTTCCTAGATGCCTGCTATAATGGCAAAAGGCAACATACTTTACCCAGTTGGAAAGCCGTCTCTAATTAAATTAGATTTTGAGAGAGAGCTTCCACAGAGAGTCAGAAGCAGAAGCCCATTTTAGGTCATGAAGTTCTAGATGAAACAATTGTAAGTGAATTCAAGGCCATTTAAAGGAATCCAGTTAACTTGGTAAATATCTTGTCCAAACCAAGAATTTTTCTGTTATGCTAAACTGAATACTAAAACAATGCATATGTTTGCTTTTTCATAGTGTTCAAAGCAATGTACCAAATTGAATGGAGTAAACAAAGTTTGATTTGATCAATCTGTTACTGTAAATGCTGGAAACCCAACTGATGGGCTGTGTTGACTAATGATCATGAAATATTAAGCAACAGATGTTGAAAACCTGGCAAATTTGCTTATGAATCATTGTGCTGATTTATATCATCATGATGAATTATAAATGACCCCATTTTTGACTATTTATAATCACTGACCTGAATGTGCTTTCTATAAACTTGTGTATCCATCTCATCTATGAAATTCAAGTCTAAACTTTACCCAGTAGCTCGAGTTCTGGTTTTGTGAGGACTTAGTGAGATTTATTTTGCAAAATGCACATCTGCGTTGAGGACTGTGAGATACATCATTAACTTTAAATATAGAAAATATCACGTCACATTATAAGAAGTGGGCAGAAAGCTCCAAGAGATACGTAAGTATGTATTCTTCAGCAGTGGAACTGAGCCAAAGATGCTCTGAGGAGTGTTTGTAAGAAATAGTCCAGAAAACATGAAAGAAAACCTGTAGGTGATACTTCTAAATCTGTCCAGCAGTAGTCAACAGTCCAACTCTTTTAAAAACCTAGTTCCATAATCCATAGTCAGACTGAAGCACCACCGTACCATCACTGGACTATTGCAGACAATCTTCGATGAAAATAACGTCAATGTGCTGCAAGCTCTTATTTTCTCTTCTTTTACAGACACAAACAAAACAAGTAATGAAAGAAATCTTAAAAAAACTTGAACAGGAACTTAGTAGGTACAGAAAGAATCAGAAGATATATGAGCAGCTGCACAGAGAATGATGTAAGTTAAACAGTCAAACAGATTTAACTAAGTTAAAACAGGGAGGTATTTCCTATGAATGCCGAAGAAAGTATCTCCTCATTCTGTAAGAGAAATGGTAAGGTAGCTTCCCTAATGGTGATCACAAAGTTAATTTTTCCCCTCTTCTTCCAATAAAAGCAAGGGCAAAAATGAGGATGTTGAAGGATGATGAATATTTCTTGTACAGTACCATAACAAATTTGACTGCATCATGGAAGAAGAAAATCTTTTTCCAATTTGTTGCATGTGAAGCAAAAACAGACTGAGAGCCTTCATGCTTATGAGAAGTGGCTGAGGAGATATCAGGAACTATTTTTCAGTGCAACTGCTATACAATGATCTTGTTTTTACATACTGTTATTAGTTAGACTGACATACAGATTTTTTTTAAAGGTCATAAGCAGCAGTTATTGCTAATACTAGAGATGAAACTTTCGGGTGGCTAGCTGACATGTGGGAATGGTTCAAAGGTGCATCAGGGGAGGTTTAGACTTGACATGAGGAGGCATTTCTTTCACAAATGGGTGGTCAAACACTGGAACAGGGTCCCTAGAGAGGGGGTTGATGCCCCAAGCCCATCAGTGTTTAAGAGGTATTTGGACAATGCCCTTAATAACATGCTTTAAATTTTGGTCAGCCCTGAAGTGGTCAGGCAGTTGGACTAGACGATCCTTATAAGTCCTTTCCAACAGAAATATTCCATTATTTGTTTTGTTTCTATTGTAACCCTCTGAAGGCATCTAGAACTGGAAGAAAACACAGAGGAAACTCTAGTTGCAGCTCCAGTTCCAAGAGGTAAGGAAAGGAATGAAACCACCTTCTAAGAAAAAGAAAAAAGTCAGGAGCAGAAAATAACGATTTATGCTGAGTTGAATATACATTCAGAAAGTGAAGGAAACTGTACGAAAGAACAGAGATAGTAGATTAGACTGGAGAACATTTTAACAGCAAAATTTGTCACTAGGTAGCTAAAAAGAGGTGAAGTTAGCCGATTGCTCCCTGACCAAATTACGAACATTATGGTAAACCTGGCAATTTAGGCTGTTAATGCAAATGTCATGTTATCTGTAAAACCCCAAAGAACTAAGGCTGTGCTGCCATACAGAGACACCTGGACAGGCTGGAGAGTTGGATGGAGAGGAATCTTATGAAATTCAATAAGGGCAAGTGTAGGGTGCTGCACCGGGGGAGGAATAACCCCATGCAGCAGTACAGGTTGGGGGCTGACCTGCTGGAGAGCAGCTCTGTAGAAAGAGACCTGGGAGTCCTGGTGGACAACAGGATGACCATGAGCCAGCAATGTGCCATTGTGGCCAAGAAGGCCAATGGCATCCTGGGGTGCACAAGAAGTGTGTGGCCAGCAGGTCGAGGGAGGTCATCCTCCCCCTCTACTCTGCCTTGGTGAGGCCGCACCTGGAGTACTGTGTCCAGTTCTGGGCTCCCCAGCTCAAGAAGGACAGGGAACTGCTGGAGAGGGTGCAGCATAGGGCTACCAAGATGATTAGGGGGCTGGAACACCTCTCTTATGAAGAAAGACTGAGGGAATTGGGTCTCTTTATTCTGGAAAAAAGAGGGTTGAGGGGGGACCTGATCAATGCTTATAAATACTTAAAGGGTAGGTGCCAGGAGGATGGGGCCAGGCTCTTTTCGGTGGTGCCCAGTGACAGGATAAGAGGTAACGGGCACAAACTTGAGTATAGGAAGTTCCACCTAAACATGAGGAGGAACTTCTTTACCTTGAGGGTGGTAGAGCACTGGAACAGGCTGCCCAGGGAGGTGGTGGAGTCTCCATCTCTGGAGACATTCAAAACCCGCCTGGACGTGTTCCTGTGCAACCTGCTCTAAGGTGGCCCTGCTCTGGCAGGGGGGTTGGACTAGATGATCTCCAGAGGTCCCTTCCAACCCTATGATTCTATGATTCCATGATTCAGAATTTTCAGTGTCAGGAAAGCCACAGATTATCAGGGTACTATGGCCAGTCTGTGTCCCTTTACAGTGAAAAGAACAATGTTTCCTTCTATTCCTACAAAACGGAAGTGTGGAAAATGAGAATTTAAAAGACAATACTCACTTCAAAACCATTACAGTTCACTGACTTTGGTAGTCAATATTGTTAAACAAATTCTGTGGGACCAGAAGAGCTTGAAACAAATCCCAAAGCCTCAGAAGGACTGTAGGAGACATATCATATTTGATTCATCGGTGAAACTGTTCATGTATGCCAGACTAAGAGTCCATGAGAGACTCTAGTAATGCAGATCCTCTCATTGTGCATTGATTACAAAGCAAGCTGGTCACAGAGACAGAACAGAAATTACTTTACTTTAGGTAGCAAGTCTGGGTATTGATTTTTAGTTTGGAGAATTTTAATATCTACAGTCAATGGATACAATGTGTCAAATAAAGTTGAAATGTAAAAATTGTTTTGGAAGTCAAGAAAAATATCAAGATAGTGCAGTAGACATAATAAAAAATAAGGAGCTGCAACTTTGGTTGTTGATCTTGTGAAAGCATTAACTCTTTAAAAACAAATAATTCAAAACCTGTGTTAATTAATTTGGTACCACAGTCCTCTAGGAAATGATAGAACTATCACCTAAATGTTATGGAGAAAAAATTTGAAGAAACAGGCTGTATCAACAATACTAGAACTATTCGAGATTTTGAATCCCTCATGAGGATTGCAACCCACTAAATAAGAAAAAACAATAGGAATCAAGCATATTACTTGATGCTTCCTGCAACTTGATTCTTTTCAGGCGAAATTAATCCCCCCCTCCTTGTAATCCTGAAAAGCAAAGATTTTCTTTCCTTTTCTTATTTTTCAGAACGATGACTTGTCAAACTTCTGTGATGACGGCAACACTGTTGTTCACATCTGTCACAGATACACTATATGATATGTGAATCAACAATTGAAATCTGTGACAGCTATGAATCAAAAAGATGAAGTTTCATTTACCATGAACAATACCATAAGACTTGAGCCATAGCAGTTTAATCTTCAGCTACCACTGTGCTTATTTTCTCAGTAGTCATGTATGTCAGATCTGAAAACTCTACTGCTGTCTCAATCAAATTTAATTTCCTTTCAAGAAATCCTCTTAGAAGAAAATAAAGATTATAATGCAACCAGAAATAGATCTCTAGATCATAACGTCTCGAGTCAAAAAGAGTAAAACAAGTTTGTGACAGGATCTTGGTCGGTGAAATATTTATGATGGATCTGCCCCCGTCTTCATAAAAAAATCCCTATAAAAAAAGTAAGATTTTTTAGACTATGAATTAGAAATATTAAATTTAAAAAAAGACAAGGTTCAAAACGTCATGGATGGAAAGAAAAATTATTTATAAACAAATGTTCTCCTGCCTGCTGTATTCTCCTTACTGAATCATTGCTTCTATTCAATTCCATGACCTTCTGGTATGTGATGAACTTTGCATAGTCTCTTGTGGAGGTTCGGATGTGTATGTTGCTAGCATATCTGTGCTGTGGCTGACGACTCTCTGCTCCTCTGCAACCTCTGGCATGCTCTCCTCCTTCAGCAGCCCAATAGCTGCCCAAGAGAGAGTATAGTCTCCTCCCTGCTTCCAGAGGGGTCCAAATTGCCCTTTTGCTTTGCTTGTTCACACGAAGTCAGAACACACATAAATATTATTGGTTCAATGCAGTAAAAAGCTATAGGAAGATTTTGACAATAGATTTGCACACTTAATATTGAACAGCTAGGGATGGCTTAAATGAATTGCTTAGCATAATGACTTAATAGCTTATTGAAAGACTAAACTAACTTTAAAAAAATGTTATTATCAAAGGAATCAGATGCTGTCTGAAAGTCATGGTGATCTTTTTTCGTGGAATATTACGTGAACATTAAGTGTTATACTTATGAAAAAAAAATTAGAGATGTGAAGATGTTTTACATTTAGTTTGACACCTCTAATAATATGTGATATCACCCTGACAGAATCTGTGGCAGTGAGAACATAATTGTAAAGTTTCTTCAATGTTGATGCAAAAAAAAAGTAAAATACGTTGTGTAAAGAAATTTAATTGGTTGAAGGATAGAGAAAATTCATAGCAAAAAATTGATGCAAAAGCCAAATGTCTTATTCCATTCAACCTCAAAATAAGACCATAAGGACAGCACCATTTCAACCTAATCAATCTAAGTTCAAATATCAATAAATAATGCATATTAAGAGCCAACTGTTCTGATAAGAGTAACTGTTCTGATAGCTGATTTTTTTAAATAAAATTTCTTTTAAACAAGTGAAGTACCACATTAGCAATTTTATCTTAATTTACAAACATGTAAAAATTGCATGTCATTATTCACATTATAAGTCAGTTCAGGGCACTAGAACAGTGACAACAAGAGGAGGAGTTAAAAATAAATAAACAAAAGGCAGGATCCCTGTGTTGGAAATTACAAAACAAAATATAGAAAAGCATCAAGAAGATTTATTTGTCATATCAGAAAATTGATGGAATCCATTTTCACCTGTCACAAACACTAATCTCTTGTGGTTTACAGCAAACTTGAAATTGCTCTAATGATGCATTACCTTGGAAAAAGAAAAAGTTTATGCCTTTTTTTAACACTCTCAAATGGGGATGATGACCGTGATGGATCCCAAGAATTCCTTCCATAAAAATATTGCATAACTCTTGTTCAAGCCCTGGATTGTGACAATTTAGGTTTGTTTATCAGAAAGTAATAATTTTAAAAGCCTCAGATGTTTCCTTATCCACAATAATGCACAATGTTTGATTATTTTATAAAGTAATGCATAAATAGAACAAACATTTCATTGACTTGACTGTTGAACTGTTGTAAATAGTGGAAACACAGCTGACGAGCTATGTAGATGGATGTTTAGGTAATGCTGAGCAGTAGGCATTAAAAAGTATTATCCTTGACAAATTGATTACCACAAATAATTGATTGTGGTAAAAGAACACAATCTAATTTTTGTGTACATGTTATAGGAAAAAGACTATTCAACAAGCCAAAAGCAGAACAACTGCCATTTTGACCTAGGAAAGAATTCCTAACTAACCATAGATATGGTGGTGATCTGCTTAACCCAAAGCAAGACAAATCAGTAAAGAAGAGTACACTGTCCTCCAGTTTGATAACTTTGGCTGTTAATGTCCATTCTGTCAGAAAAAGACTGAAAAATTAAAAAAAAAAAAAACAAAAAGAGCAAAAATTGGAACAAAGTAATTGATCAAGACAGATTTTTGTTCTTCCCTAGCCACTTGGTGGCCAACGGAAGCACTGAGAATGGAATACATTTTAAACAAACACAGATAAAATGCAAAATCAAATTCTTTAGCGAAACCAAGTTAGCATATGCTACAAGGTTCTGTCCCGAAGAACTGGGCTATTCTACCACCAGAAACTCATGAAACTAAATCTGAAAACAACTTGTTCTCATTAGCCCTTGGAGAACTGAGTTTCAGACAGCCTTTAAGCTCAACTGGAATTTGATGTGTATGAATCAACTTAACTCTAAAACAAAGAAAACACCCGTGTAAGCATCACCTCTCCTATGAAGACAGGCTGAGACAGTTGGAATTGTTCAGCCTGGAAAACAGAAGCCTCTAGGGAGACCTTATAGCAGCCTTTCAGTATCTGAAGGAGGCCTACAAGAAAGCTGGAGAGGGACGTTTTGCAAGGGCATGTAGTGATAGGACAAGGGGGAATGGGTCCAAACTGGAAGAGGGAAGATTTGGATTAGATATTAGGAAGAATTTTTTCACTATGAGGGTAGTGAGGCACTGGAACAGGTTGCCCAGAGAAGTTGTGGAGGTCCCATCCCTGGAGGTGTTCAAGGCCAGGCTGGATGGGGCTTTAAGCAACCTGGTCTAGTGGGAGGTGTTCCCACTCATTGCAGGGGGGTTGGAACTAGATGATCTTTAAGGTCCCTTCCAACCTAAACCATTCTATGACTCTATGATCTGCAAAGATAACTAACTTCACACAGCTCTGATGGTAATAAACTCACAGACTAGAACATACTACCTTGAAGTTACTTATGCAAGTAAGTTTAAATCTCTGGAGACTATTTTTGTCTAGCTGCAGTTTTTACATTTTAAGAAATATATAAGGCCCAAAGAGCTATAATTTCCAAGGTCTTGTTTACATTAGATTTCATGTGGAACATGATAAATATTGATTTTTCTCCCTGAAGTATGAAAAGAACTGCCGCGATTGAGAGACGGGGAGACAGCTTGATGCAAGCAAGGTTCCGATTTATTGCTCTTAGCGATAGTTTTTTATACAGTCATACTTAGTCGTGTCTTTTACTGATTGGTCTAAACACATAATTACCTTATGCATATTGCAAAAGCTAGGCTCATGATTGGTTAGTCGCCAGGCAAACAGTTATGCTTACTCTTCTCTTTTTCTCTGCTTCTCCCTCATTCTTCTTTATCACAAGCATCCCGGTTTTGTCTAACTGTCCCAACAAGGACATGCTGTCCTTGTTTCTGATTGGTGATTAACAACTCAGGTCAGCTCTTTTGCACTTTTCCAAGGCCTGTGGTCGAGTTCCATCTTGTCCGCTTCTGTCAGGCGCGTTATGCTAGATACATATCTCAAGTCACTTCCTACAAAGAACTAACTAGGAAAGGGTCAATAGAATAGACTAATAGGCAGACAGAGAATTCAAGGACTCTGTCATCTATCATATTGTTTCTAACAAGACTTTCAAGTATATGTAGAGGTTATCATTCTGTAACATTCTGTCTACCAATTATTCTCAGAGACAGTGTAGAAAACGTGCAAGAGTAGCAAAGCTATGCAGTGGACTAGCAAGCTCAGTTACTTTGCAAGTGACAACAGGATTATACCATCATTACTCTGCCAATCATTTATGTTTACTACATAGGAAACTCAAGTCTTTTGAAGAGAGGAATTTTGTTTTTCAAAGTAGATATTTTTCTTCTAAATTACATATCTAGGGAGAAATGTGATGTAGGACCAAAAATAGGCTACACAGAGTAATGTGTTGCAAAGAACATTGGAAAAGCAGGTCAAAATGTATTTGGTACAAATAAACAACAATTTTTCCATCCTATCTTGTTCGACCAATAATTTTTAATCAATAAGAAAGTATTCTCACTCAGATGCAACTTGAGTCTGTATATAAAACTAATTGTTTATGCATAGTGTTGTCACGGTTTGGGCTGGGCTGGACACTGAAAAGAATGACAGATGCTCTCTAACTTCTCCCCCAAGTGACAGAATAATGAGAGAAAGAGAGATTTGTGAGTTTAAAAGAAACTAAACTACTTTAGTGAAATGTTAATAATAAAGTAATAAAAAGAAAAGATAATAACATTAATAAGAAAATAATGTAATATATACAATATATACAAAACTGTATCCAGCTCCCAGGATGATGATCACATCACCGGCAGGCACTGGGAAATATGCTGGTACTTTCAGAGTTCCATTAGTTAGAAGAGGCTTAGCTGAAAAATAAAATTACTGAAAAGGAAATTGGTTCTGTTTTGCCTCAAACCAGGACAAGTGCAAAGGGATAAACTGTAGCCCATGTGAGCTTGAAGAATTTAAAATGGTGGAGAAAGGCTAAAATGAGTGTAAAGAAGACACGGTTCCTTCTTTAAACACTGTGGTTGCCAGTTTCTCATGCTGCCTGCAGCACATGCTCCCTTATTGGTGTACAGGGCAGTCTGGCATGCGCCTTCAGTCCTGTTCTAGCTGGATGCATTCTTTATGAAACACTAAAGGTGGGCTCTCATTTTATGCTGAGAATTTGCAACAGAGGTAAGTCTTGCATTTTCTCCTATGGCAACGCATAAGCCAGTTTCTGAGCTGTCTTCACCCCCAGCGTGTCTGCATTCAGGAAATCTGCCAGATTACCAAGGACTGGTAATTTTTGCCAGTTTCATTCTTCCATTTCTGTCTTAGACACACTTTAATCTATGGAAAAAAAAAGTTGGAAAAGGAAGCTGAACTCGTTAAGACTAGAAATAATGAGGAAAGTTTCAAACAAAATCAATGGAACATTTTATCGGGGACAAAGTAACAACTGCAAAAGGTATTTCATCTGTTTAATTTAATAAAATATTTCACTGTTAAAAGTTGGGACTCTTTTTGCTTGTTTTGTTTTATTTAAATAACATTCAAATAATTGAAATCCTGTGGTCAGAACCTGCTCACAGTAGTGGAACTGCAGTAGTACCATTTTTTCTCATACCACCTGAAGGACAGCAGCTGTCCCAGTATCGACATTTAACAAGTAAGAAGCCTGGGAATTTGTCTGCAATCATTGCTTTGGTGCCAGTCGTGGTTCTCTCGCAATCTGTTTTGCACCAGGAAAGGCTGGAGGACTGGTGTCAGTTGGAGAGTGCGTAACTGATCTAAGGCCAGCGCTGATTCATCATTGCTTCAGGTTTGTGAAAGTGCAGAAGGGTTGGTGCCTTTCTAGCATTTGGTGTATCTTGAGCTCTGTGAAAATACACCCTCTCTTCTGCCCAAACAGAGAAGAATTACTCTCCTCTGCAGTTTACAACTGTTTTTAATTTATGTTGTATAGATTAGTCTTACTTATTTTGAAAATTATCTTTTTTGTTACATATTTTGAAGTTTTACTTTAAAAATCAATTCTTCACAGCTCTCATCGGAATATAAATTCAAGAAACTGCATTGCATTGATTACAAGAAGCTGCAATCCCATTCCCTACTGTCCCACATGAACCAGGTCTGCTACGAAGCAGCAGCTGCTCTCTGAACTTGTAGATTCAAGGCACCAATAATCTGCTTGGCTGCCTCTTTCTCTCTTCTACCCGATTCTCACATTGTTAATAGTTGTCAAAATCATCTTTGTTATCTCTTTGCAGAGATATACCATTGAATTGTCTTCTCTGACAAGGCTTCTGAGAGTCACAACCACATGGATCTGTTTAGGGTATCTACAAACTGGAGACTGGGATGGAATCTGGATAAGGTGATGTTCCCATGAACGGAAGATGCTCTTTTCTGATGTGGCCTTTCCCATATACGTATTTTTAGAAGCTGTATCATATTTTCTTCTAACAGATAGTTTGTGAATAACCTATATTTTAAAATATATTGTTAAACATAAGCCTTCCAGTACTTAAAGGGGGACAACAGAAAAGATCGGGAGGCACTCTTTATCAGGGTGTGTAGCAACAGGATGAGGGGTAACGAGTTTGAACAGAAAGAGATTTAGATTAGATATTAGGAAGAAATTCTTTACTCTGAGTGTGGTGAGGCACTGGAATAGGTTGCTCAGAGAAGTTGTGGATGCCCCACCCCTGGAAGTGTTCAAGGCCAGGCTGGATGGGGCTTTGAGCAACCTGGTCTAGTGGAAGGTGTCCCTGCCCATGGCAAGGGGGTTGGAACTCGATGATCTTTAAGGTCCCTTCCAACTCTAATCATTCTATGATTCTATTATACAGTATATATATTTGTAAAGATTGAGATCTCTTTATGGACAAGGAGGCGGAATATATATTCTAAGTAAAAGTTTGACAATAAATAATGCAATTAGCACTAAACGAGACATATACATAAAAAGCAGTAAAGCTACTTCAGATGGTCTTTCCCTGGTCCAAAGGTTTTGTATGTTCTTATGTGTTAACTCAAGAAAGAGGCATCCATTGAGCCTTATTTCCCTAAGGTGAATTATATGGCCTGTGGTATGTCATCTCAGTGGTCAGTACTATGTTTTAACCACTCTGTGATATCTTCCTTTTATATAAAATACAACAGGTTAACAGTACAAGTACTTCTTATGTAATGCAAATGCTCTTACCTGGATTATAAATAATGACAGTAGGAAACAGCCACCTGAAATACAGTTATATGTATAATTTATTGCTATTGCAGTAGTAACTAGAATATCACATAAGTTCTCAAAGTTTATGCCTTGTTAACTATAATGGGAACTTAAGGAAATACTTAATTTTTTTAAAAAATATGTGATGAATTCTGATTTTTGTGTAATGAATATATTGTTACACATCATTCTGGTATTTGTTATATTGAATAACCAAATCTGTTTTCCTCTTACTTTAGATATTAATACTAAAAAATTGGTAGAATGTGATGGGAAAAAAAAAAGTTATCCATTAAGATGAAAGAAAGCTGAATACAGCTTCTCCCCTCCTTCCTTCTTTCCTTTCTTCCTTCCACCCTCTAACCCTTCTCAGTCTCATTCTGCATTTCTTCTCTTTTCTTTCATTTTCTCTTTTTTTGAACAACAAAAATAATGTGTTTCTTTATCATTTCTAGAATACAAGAACACTGTTTTGCTTTTGTAATTCTGATGAAAATTATAGTCATCTTTTTATATAAAGTTTGCATTATTTTGAATGATGATACTCATTATTCTTTCATTGTAAGGAGGCTGCAGAGCCGAAACTCCTAGGATTTGAGAAGAAACTGTCTCTGCAGAAAAAATCCTGTATTAAGTGCGCATCTGCACGACACTAGGAAAATATGGGAATATTTTAGGAAAATATAGGAAATTATGGTGCCTGCTTTGAAAAGGCCTTAAAAAAAGAAAAGTTGAATGTATAGTTAAATAATGTAAAGAAAAACTGATAGAGAAGAAGGACAGGGAAGAAAATTATTTCATCGGTGCAGTGTTCCATATATCAGTTTATGGATGCTGTGGTTTAACCATGCTAACTATGCTAATACCTCTAACAGCACAAAACAGCTGAATAATATGTGTTGTGATATCTGTAATGACACTGTTGCTTGCATTCAGACTGGTTTCTCTCTTTTATCAGTGGATCAGAAAGAGCTTGCTCTTCTCTTCTGTCCCATTCTCCTTCAGTCCAGACTTAGTCATCCTGAAGGGGAAGTCATACATCCTGCTCTTCTGTTTCATTGCTGCGGAATTCTGAAACATCTACACCAGTTTCAGTTAGCATTTCACTTCAAATTTAAAAATACACTTGTCATTACTATATGGAGTAAGACACTGTTCAGAAAGAATTTGTTACCCAGACTTGCAAAAATGAAAGGTTATCAGTACACCATACCATCTTCTTTCTTGAAAAGATGACATAGAAATTTGTTTATGTGAGTGCATGCATGTTCACTACATGTCATGAAGGATGACTGAAGAAAGCTGAACAATTCTGCTTGCATATTACATTTAAGAAATGCTTTGACTACTCTGTCAACAATTGTTCATGAACAAGATTGAGTTTTTTGGAGTTAATTTTAAGCAATACATGATCTCACTTAGCCTTTGTGCGATTTGAGATAATAACCCGAAGGATAACGCGTTCAAATCCGATTAAAAATGAAAACTACATAATTTGGATAATTTTTTGTTGTTGCATCCACTACACACTCATATTAGGCACTGTCGTTCAGAGATACTGCCAATGAAATTAGAATAATTTTAGCAAACGATTAAACAGATGGTCTCAGCAAACCCATCATTCCCAAGCAGTCATAAGATTAATACAGAATGAAATTCCATTCAGAGTATAAAGAAAGTATAAATGACTGTGGTCAAAGAATCAAATTTTTAAATCTAAAGAATATTTTTAAAACAAATTGAATCATAGACTGGCTACTTAAAATATACCAATAAAGCATCCGGCTGCAATGGATTTTCTCACATTGCCTGGATATGTGCATAACTTTTCAAAAAAGACCCTCCCTTTAGAGAAATAGAGACACAATTAGAAGACCACTTGGTCTTTTCAATGGTGTATTAATATAATTTCAGTGAAAGTGTCTCATGTCTTAACAAATCTGCGTAAAAAATGGACTAGAATTAATGATAAAAAAGGGTAAAGGGAATTTATGATGTGTTTGTAAGATGCAGAGCTCTGGCTACAATGTCAGTAGTGAATTGCATAGAAATATTTTTCTGAACTCATCTTTATTAAATGGAACATACCTCAAACGTACAGAGAAATAAGTCTCCCTTTTAGAGTAAGAGTACTAAAATTACTGGGGGCTGTTTCCTCAAGAACATATATTGTGTTTTATTTTGAAGAATCCATCTCCAGTGAGTGAAAAGTTATGTTATTTAGGTCACACATGTGGTAATAAATAAGTGAAGAATTACGAAAGTCAGTTTTGTTGGAACTTTCTCAGGTGAAAAAATCCTAGCTGTGAAACTTACACCTTAAGCCAAGAGAACTCATTAAGATTTTAGAGTACAGTGCATGTACAAATACATTGTCATCATTGTCACTCCTTTATTGGGTTGTCAGGGATACATAGAAAGACCATTTTGTTTTTATTGTAGTAGTCACGTACTACAGCAGATACAAATGTCTCTTCTGCTGCCAGGTGTACAACAGGAGGCCTAGATAACCAATGTTGGAACAAAAAGCAAGTAAATGTGATTTAAGAGGCAGATATATCCTTAAAAATCATGAACACATATATCTGGAAGGAACAGAATATTTAAAACAACTAGCCCATCCTTTAACTTTCCAGTAGGATTGACCATGTTTACACGAATCTTGACAAACCTGTTCTTAAAAGCCTCAAAAAATGGAACCTACCAGTTTTATTGTCCCTATTTGTAAGAAGGTAATTTGTCTTCTTCCTTTTCCTTCTGTTAGCACTGCACATGCAAACAGGTTAGTTCCTTCTTCTTTGCAGCTGCCTTTTCTGTGACTGTGCCCCAGCCAGACATCCTTTCAGCAAAATAAACTATGTTTCACTCTTTCCTGGTAAGTTATGTTTTCCAGAAGTCTGTTACACCCGCTGCTTTTCCAGGCCTCTATCCCAGTGCAGTGGCTAAAATAAGAGGCCTTATGATTCTAATTCAGTCAGCATATTTATTTATTTCTATGTTGTGAAAATGGCATACTTGTGTATGCATTCTAGTCCCAGGGCCCCCCTGTGGCCCCACTTTTTTTTTTTAACAGAAAAAAATTTGCTACTGATTTCAATTAATTATAAATGGTTTGCTCAAGCCCACTAGAACCACATCTGTTTCATCATGACTGAGCTTCCATAAAGTAATTTTCTTCTTGATCCCAAAGTCCATCAGGCAGGAGAAAGAGCAGCGAGATCTACTCACTGTACATCAGCATAAGATGATCTGAATACCAAGTTTCCTCCTCTTATACTTACTGTGTCCAGTTTTGGGCTCCCCAGTTCAAGAGGGACAGGGAACTGCTGGAGCGAGTCCAGCGAAGGGCAACAAAGATGATTGAGGGCTTGGAGCATCTCCCTTATGAGGAAAGGCTGAGAGAGCTGGGACTCTTTAGCCTGGAGAAGAGAAGGCTGAGGGGAGACCTTATTAATGCTTACAAGTATCTAAAGGGTGGGTTGAAGGAGGATGGAGCCAGGCTCTTTTCAATGGTTCCCACTGACAGGACGAGGGATAATGGGCACAAATTAGAACACAGGAAGTTCCGTTCAAATACACGGAAAAACTTCTTTACGGTGAGGGTGACAGAGCACTGGCACAGGCTGCCCAGGGAGGTTGTGGAGTCCCCTTCTCTGGAGATTTTCAAGACCCGCCTGGATGCAGTCCTGAGTAATGTGCTCTGGCAATCCTGCTTTGGCAGGGGAGTTGGACTAGATGATCTCTAGAGGTCCCTTCCAACTCTGAAAACTCCGTGATTTCGTGATTCCGCGATTCCTCTAGCAGTGGTATGTTCACAGTAGTGGGTGACGGGGCTGAACTGCATGTCATTCTGTCCAAGGCAAATTTACTATTACTCTCTGAGCTCACCTAATGAGAAAAAAAAGAAAAAAAAAAGTGCAACAAAACTGTCAGCTTTCAAAATGTCCTTCGATAAGCATGTGCCCGATTTTAATTCATCTTGGTATCATTTCCTTTTACCAGTATTGAGCAAGATTACCTTTATTATATTTACAGCCAAGGAACAGATGTTACTGTTCAGTAATAATTTGTCACAAAAATGAAGCAAATTCAGAAGATTGTGTTCAGTTTCCCACCACATAACCATATTCTCTTAACCATCCTATTTCATGTATCTTTTATTTCCCTTCTATGCAGAAAACAAAGTAAATGAAAATAAACCACAATGTAAAGAAGTTGGGATGGTTAAATTCCTTTTGCTCTTACTCTTTTCCTCCAGTTTTAGCCTATGGGAAAGTAAATAGAAAAGTGCTAGCTCTGCTATACTCCAGATTAATGTTTTTCATAGATTTAGGATTCTCAGGGATTAGGAGAAGTGAACAAGAAATATACTAGTGATTAAAAATATACAGCCTTGGACCAGGAATCAACAGCCTCTTAAGAAGTCCATTACAATAAAGAAAAAGACAGAGTATGTGGTAGAAAAATGAAATATTATGTTCTCTAGAATAAACCCACACGTAATAATAGAAAATATAATATCAGGAACAATCTTTCACTAGTGAAAAGATAGTTTAGATAGTTTAGATGACCCCATCTTCATCTGTAATAGCTATGAATATTCAGTTGTCACCATTATGAGTGTCTACTTCTCTTGATACTTAACTGTCTCTGCCCATATTTCCTTTGCTTAGTGCACAGGACTATGAAATTGTCAGGATAATTTGTGACGGTGAAATTTATGCAACCAAAAAGAAAACTAAAAGGCCTTTGAGCTCATAAAAGCCAGATTTTATTAGAATACAAACTATTTTAAATAGCTTTTTTATTAAATTTTAAAATAAGGATTCAGAGAGCGACTTCATAAGAACATGGAAGAGACATCCAATGGTAGTTGCTAAATACACATATTATAACATGTCAGGAAATTGCCTGACCCAAATACAGTTGGGAGAATATAGGGTGTCAGTGGATGAAATGCGTCATGTATTCCCACTCTTTCCTAGCTCTCTCTTGACTGAAAACTCAAAATGAATAGACAAGGATCAATTCCAAAGGATCATAAACAACGGTCATCTCTGTAACATGGCTGTAGATCCTTCTGCCTCACCCTGCAGTATTTCAAATCTTTCCTCAGTCAGTCTACTAGATTGCTTCTCCTCCTACAGGGACTTCCTCCTGGCTCAGGCTACTTGAAGAACATAGCTGAGATGGAGAGAAAACAGAGCATACTTACAGTCCATTTCACACTAGAAAGCTGAGAAACACTTTTAAGGGTAATGCTCTTATTTCAGAAGAACGGGTCGAGATGGTACTTTGATCCTATCACTAGTTTGAGACTACTTGTTCTCTGTCTTGAGCTTTAGACCAATCTGTGACGTAGCGTTATCTTGTTCTTCTTCATTATATAAATAGTATACACTTGAAGTGGCTCAGAATGCTCAAGGTAGTCTTGATGGAGGTACGTTACTGTACAGAATAAAAGTGGTGTAAAGTATTGATTAAACACATGAAATCAACCTGCTGATAGCATTACTATATCTGAGGAATTTAAATTTCATTAACAAAGTACATATATAGAAATCACTGGTGTAGCTTTATGTCATACGTTATACAGAATATCAAAGAGATAATGACAATCTAAAGCAGATGTAATCAAAAAACTCTTTCTGAAGTCTTTAAACACCAGAGAACATCACTGAAGCATGGTCATTTCAGAAGTAGGGGGAAGAAGACAGTCAGTAAAAATATTGTATAATCCCAGATATACAGATCCCTTAGGTTTTCTTGTTCATCTTCAACTTTTCAAACTATGTTCAACAGACCCCTGACTCACAGATATGTCTCAAAATCTTCAGTGAAAGGTATTTTACAACTTCTATGTAAGTAAAATGTTCCAGTGCATTACTGTCTTTGGAATTAAAACATTTTGCATGACACCTAAATCACTCTTGCTGAAAATTAAAATGATAGGGTACTTTTGTCACTCTCCCTGAGCTTTCCAATTTGTTTTACACCTTTCTTAAAGTATTTTGCCCCAAAGTGGTTATCAGACTGTTCTTAAGGCTTTTTCAGTGTCAGAATAAGTAGAATAACTATCTCATGCCTTATTGATGACATTCTTGCTCGTACATTTCAGAATTTTGTCTACCCTTTTTTATTAGCATCAAATTGCTGATACCTTTTCGATTTGTGGCCTACTATAACTTCAGAACATTTTTTACCGTAGTACGACTGCTTAGCCGTTTAAGCACTATTTGCATTTATACTTTGGCACTTTTCTTCTCTAAGTGTAGAACATAAACTTGCCTTTACAGAACTTATTTGTATTGATATAGAAACTTTCCAAAAGTCATTCTGAATTCTCATGCTGTTTTGCTTCACAAGGAGATGTTGTACCAAGACTATAGAAATGTACTGTGTATTCCATTATCCAAGTCATTAATGAAATTATTGAACAGTACTCAGGAAAACTCCCAATGGGACTTTGTTTAAAATAACCTCCTAGTCTGACATTGAGTTATTGGTAAGTAGTCTTTAGTAAAGTTTTAAATTTATTTCTAATTCTGCCTGGACCATGGCTTCTTAGTTTGCTCTTGAGAGGAAGAGAATAGTTTATCTGAAAAGCTGTGTCAAGACATATCACGTCTAATCTTTCCTTCTCATGCACAAGGCTAGCAACTCCATCAACTAGAGAAAATGGATTGTTACGGTGTAATTTATTCTCTATATATCCATTTTGGATTTTTCTTATGTAATTCTTATAAACTCATTACTTAAGAATATATTCCAGTATCTTTCCCCATACTGAAAATAACCTGCTAATTTATACTTTCTTGGTACAGCTTTTTGTCCTTAAAATTTTCCTACATTTTATGACCTTGTACATCCTCCCTGCATTTTTTGAAGTCGTTAACAGATCAAATTGTTTTAGGTAATTCTTTCAGATCTTTAAGGTGAATTTAAACTAGTCATACTGACTTAGAATGTTTGGATTAAGTAAGCATTCTTTAATTTATTAGTTTCTTATTTTCCTCTGTGTTTCTATTATTTTGTTGCTCTTTTACACCCAACTGTGTTAGCTAACAGTCACAATTGCTTTAGTCTTCCCTAGATCATGAATTGTTAGTTCACTTTTCTCATTAAGCAATGGATCTATGTTTTCTCTTTATCTTTCTTTGTAATGATTTATAGGAGCTTTAATTGCAACTGTTTATGGTCCTGACTTGACTTAAAGAGTTACATAGCTCAGCTTTTATGTAGTTACATAGCTAAAACGAAACTGGAACCTGCTCAATATGTTCTGTTTTGTGTAATCAAGATTGAAGCTGATCCAGCACCTTAAGTTTATTTGTTCTTTTGAACAATTACTTGTACTGTCTTGGCTGCTGATCCACTTCTTTCTCTTTCTTCCAAGCTTATTAATTCGTGGATTAGAGTTGCCTGGAGTCTGCTGTATTATTAACATACAAGTTGTTTGAAAGTGCAACTTTTAAAAAGGTATATAAATTATAAACACAATAATGTAATCATGTTCATCAAAAAAACAAGCTGATAAGAAATTTCCAATATATCCTTACAAACCTCTAAACAGATTCCGGTCTATAATGCCACTACAAGTTAGTAAGATTATTTGAGGTTTTGACTTATAATAATGGTTAATTCTGGTAACATTCTAATAAATTGTTAAAAAACACTGTTAGTGGCAAGGACATGAGAAGAAAAACTCCAATGCCATCTCTTCCTTTGCCTCATTAGGATTTTTATACATCATTTATGGTTAAGCCAGTGGGCTGAGACCGATCCCAGACTTTAAAAATCAAGGACGTTAAAGCCATAGACTTTCTTCCATGGCCTATCATTGAGCCAATACCAAGATTCTTCCAGTTAGAGATTGACCTTGCTTTAGCAACGTCTTAGGTAAAGATAGCATAACTCTGTACTGGAAGAAACATCTAGTCTTGGACACCAACTTGCAGTACATTCTGAAACAGTAATGTTCACCAAATCCTAGAACGTTTGGACTAGTTAATTACTTTTCATTTCAAAGCAATTGTTTTCTACACAATGCTTATTTACAGAATGCTAAGTAGTGTTTTTTAACACATTGTTTCATTTTCAGTTACACCTCAAGCAGTTTATTGTTACTTCAACACATAATAACTTGTTAGCATTGTCTATTTCCAATGGCTTGTAAATGGTGGTATTAATTGAATGTTAAGCTGATAATGCATTATGCATTGTAACCTACCAACTGGGAAGAATATAATTTGCATTTGTATATTCTTTTTTAATAACTAGGAAATGCATATAAGTGCAAAATGGAAATGCATATAAGTTCAAAATGGGATTGGCAACATTGCATCTTTAAATAAAAAAAAGGAGCTAAATATAAAATGGCTTACAGTTAGCATGTCTGAATGGCTTTTCAATGGGCAAAAGCTTTGTGATAGCTGTTTTATCTTTTTTGTTTGTTATTATTACTAACATTTTATCTGTTGCAGTGTAGTAACAAACACAAAAGTTTTCTAAATTTAAATTGTGTATCTTTCATTATTCTGTGTTCAGTATAACCACACATACAGCTTGATGGCCGTAAACTTGTGTGGAAATATTACAGTTGTTTTTTTTTTTTTTTTTTTCTAAAGGGAATCTAAAACAGGCAAGGACATGAGGAGAAAAACACCAAAGCCATCTTTTCCTTTACCTCATTAGGATTTCTACAAATCTTTTATGGTTAAGCCAGCTTGATCCCAGACATCAAAATCAAGGACATTAAAGCGATAGGCTTCCTTGGATAGTCTATTGTTGAGCCAATAACAAAACCCTGAGCTCTCAAGACAGAACAATGAATCTGAGCCAACTCCAAAGTCATGACTCCGTTTTTGACTCTAGTTTTGACAGATGACATCCGAAAGACTCTTAACAAGCCAATAGTCCAGTCCCATCAAAATGTGGTCTTGGATTTGGACATTTCACTCACTGGATGAAGAGCTCACAATCCAATCAATCATTATAATTGTGCACTAGCCTCCTCCATTCACATATTTTGCCTTCATGAACCCCATTTTGTTGATACCATACACAGTAGCATGCACTATTATGATACTGTAGGTAGGATAAAGAGGGAGAGGTGAAAGCTCAGATAGTGCTAGAAAACCCTCAAAAGCTAATAAGGGAAATATGAATAATGATAAATTTGTCAAAGTTCATACTGAAGCTGTTCTGTAGGCTAAGAGAACTTTCTTCATCCCTTCCATTAGAGCAGCCAAATCCAACTACAGAGACCTACAGAGAGGTGTATATTGCTTCATCAATCCTGACTGCCTACAATCTGCAACAGAACTGAAGGTTGAATCCGATGGGAATTATTATCTTCTCAAACATCATGGATCCATTCTATTTATATCCACTCAGCAACAACTCACCTGCATTTCCAGAGCTCAGAACACTTGTTAATCAAGATATATTGAACACTTGCAAGATTCACAGCCTAAAAGATGCAAGTCTGACTCAAAGACCTTCTGGTTATTAGAAAAGAGTAATGAATAAATAGGATCACTCCTGCCCAGAACAGGATAAAATTTTCTTTTAATACTCAGCAGTCCAGGTGAAATGGAAGACACCTGCCTTGGATATTTTGGCTGTAGGCAACTACTACTGAGAAGCAAGCTTTTAGTTTTTTAAAAGCATAGGAAGTATTAAGCTAGACTTAACATTACATATCTACATAATTAAAGCTAATCTTCCAGCTATGATATAATCTAGATTTGCACTAGGACAAAACATTAAAACCAACTTAGTGGTACTTACAGTTGGTTTTGTCCCATCAATATTTTGCAGAGTAGTTCTTATATAGCAAACTCTCAACTGTATTTAATGCTGTTTACCATGCACAATATTTTGAAAAACTCTAGTTGGGCTGGAATGAAGCAGAACGTTTCTTCAACGATATAGGAAAACACAGATTCCTGAAACCTGCTGTCAGATCAATTTACAGACCAGAATTTTTAGTCAAATTCTTTATCTCAGTTTCATCTTCACTGACTTCTGTGTTTGGGGATCAGCACAATCAAAGACTTTCTACGGTTTTGAAATAAAGACTGGGGCTGATATTGTCATCCTCTGGCATGACAGAAGTTTTCAAATAAAGCAGTAAAAAATCTAGGAGACAGACTATTTGCAAGATCTGACCAGAATTAAAAATTTCATTTATTCAACATACTTTTTTGCTTCACCAAGTACAAGACATATTTCATCAACTTTTTCTAACTTAAATAAATAGAAACATATATAAAAATAACCAACAATAACAAAATCCATCATAAAATGAAGTCCTATGCATGTTAGACTGACAGGCTAAACATGATACAGATGTTAGCCGTATGGCCTACTGCAAGACCAGAAAGCCTGAAATCCTATAGCGTTGAGTGTAATCTATAGTTAAGTTAGAAAAAAATGTTACGTTCTTGTTCAGTTACACAAATGCTATGAAAGGTAGTTATGAAAGGGCACACAAAGACCTGGGGGTGTTGGTCAACAGCCGGCTGAATATGAGCCAGCAGTGTGCCCAGGTGGCCAAGAAGGCCAAGAGCGTCCTGGCTTGTATCAGAAATAGTGTGGCCAGCAGGACTAGGGAAGTGATCATCCCCCTGTGTTCGGCACTGGTGAGGCCCCACCTTCAGTACTGTGCTCAGTTTTGGGTCCTTCACTACGAGAAAGACATTGATGTGCTGGAGCATGTCCAAAGAAGAGCAATGAAGCTCGTGTGGAGTCTGGAGAACAAGTCTTATGAGGAGTGGCTGAGGGAACTGGGGTTGTGTAGTCTGGAGAAAAGGAGGCAGAGGGGAGACCTTATGGCTCTCTACAACTACCTGAAACGAGGTTGTAGAGAGGTGGGGGTTGATCTCTTCTTCTAAGTAACAGGCAATAGGACAAGTTACACCAGGGGAGGTTTAGTTTGGATATTAGGAAAAATTTATTCACCAAAAGGATTATCAAATATTGGAACAGGCTGCCCAGGGAAGTGGTGGAATCGCCATCTCTGGAGGTATTTAACAGACAGGTAGACATGGTGCTGGGGTACATGGCTTAATAGTGGTTTTGACAGTGTTAGGTTGATGGTTGGACTCAATGACCTTAAAGGTTCCTTTTGACCTAGATGATTCTATGATTCTATGATTCTTGGAGTTTATAGCACACTTTAATTAATGTATAAGCTATTTGGATTTATTCCAACAAATTAAATCTTCACCTTTTACAATGTTTACACTACAAAGTTCATAATGTCAACGCTGAAATATTACATTACTTTTACAAAATTTATTTAACTGCTATATCGTTCCCAGGTACTACACTAGGAAAAGCCCTGTTTTTCATGAACCTTATGCATATCAAGCTGTTCTTATCTGTTCCTTCAATGCTACTGTCAGACTTTCTGCAGAACTTACAGAGTACGACTAAGAGAAACATGCAACACACAGAGCCATCAATAAAGGTATAGTTCTAGTAAGATTTTTTTTAGCGTGTAGGAGGGTAATCCAACTTCATCCTGACTTGTGCCTTCACTCCAGACAAGTATTTTGCACCCAATATATGGTTATTTCATCTAGATGTTTTCCTAGCTTGCTTACCAAAACTGAAATGTTAGTCTTATGAAAGTTAAGCTATATGATATCTGTTGCTTCTTTCATATTTACAGGAACAGTTAATCTGTCATAAAAGAAAATGTGATTCATTTGTTATTGGCTTGTTCAACTCTCCTGTGAAAAGTGTTCTATGTTGCATAAGGAAATTTGAGTTACATTAGGAATTTTGATTTGGATATTTACCTTGGAGTTCAGCTGGAGCACTGGCTGCAGCAGTTGTTAAATGCAAAATGTAGCAAAAATGATTGAAGAATAAATTAAGTCTGGAATCCCAAATTAGTTCCTAATGTTTTCTGTTTTTTAATGTTTTCTATTCTTTGTCTTTGGCCCAGTGCGTTATTAATCATTTTCTCTAGTATGGAATTGCATAAAAAAGAGAAAACTACAATTCCAAATCCCCTTTTATTCTACCATCTCAGTCTGCTTTTACCCTCAAAGTCTACAGATTTGTGGTTTGGGGAGCCTTCTGAGAATTGTGAACTCGAGTGCAAAAAAACGCCCCTGTGGTGAGATAAGGATTGAGAAGGTGGGCTGTAAGAAACAGAGGCCTGCAAAAGATTAATTTAAAAATACAAGGATTACCCTTTATGCCCCCATTTTAAGGAAATAATTTAACCACAGCTCTCTGCTTTTATCTACATCAATAGAAGGAAGTAGCGCCTTCTAGCACTTAGCTAGATATGCAAGAGCTAGTCAGAGGATGAGAATCAAGATATTTGTACTCAGCATCTCTTCATAAAGTCTAGTTACCTCTAAAGTTATCAATTACTCTTTATTGTGGATCTCATTCTGAAGAATATAACTCTCCACATGTATTGCTTTGAACGTGGGCATCTAATGCACCAAGCCAGTCATCAGGCAATGAATATTATGTTGCTTAAGCTATGTACTGGATCTATCATTTGGTCTGTGCATCTTTTAGAGTTGCAAGGCTCCTTGGATGAATTAGTGATATGCACAATAAATACGTGTTAAAGAAAGTTTCCGGAATATGAATATGATGCCTCATTTAGATGCACTCATTGAGATACATTTAGAATTAGGAGCTTGACTTTTCCTCTACAAACTTTAGATCATATTACAAAGTTTCTTTCTCCTTAGAGAAATCATGCATGTCTTAAAATCAATACCAAATAGGAGTTCACTTAACTATACTGTTGAGAATCGTTGCAGATGAATTAAAGATCTGGTTTTGCACTCTGCCTGCACACCTAAATTATCACCCAAGTGTCTTTTGGTCTTTCTTGTTTCCAGTACCTCCTTGTCAAATAAACAATCATTGCAAGTCTTTTTGCAGGCAAGTTGTCTCATTTGTGATGTGTTTAGCAGCTCTGATTATGCTTTTGTGATTCCTAAAGAAAAGCTTCGACTACTAAAATGATTTGCTTGTCAACAAAATGATCTTCAAACTACAGCGGTTGTTTGTGTTTTCATAATGAACTGTTTTCAATACTGAATAGCATCACACACAAACATGTATTAAAAATTACAGCTGTGATGCAATGCTTTTCCTGTCAGGTATAAACACATTTGATGGAATACAGTGTAGAGTAACTCATTTTTAAGTACCACACTCTTTCATTCTTCCTTTTCCCTTCCCTTCTACTGCCAGTCTAGACCCTGCTCTCCTGCCTTGTGTAGCCACCCAATATACTTTTATTACATGACATTCTTAACTTTTTATCCATATTTTAAAATCAATGTATGTATTGTTTTGAGCAGAATTTAAAATCCTAAAGATTTTAGTTTTGTGCCAAGCTAAATGGAATTCAGTGCACCGACCTGAATACAAAATAATGTGCAGGTCTCATGTGTTGAAATATAAAGGTCTCTAATCTGATTGTTTATATTTGAGGTGGTTATCTAAACTGCTTCTGCACTCTGTAGCTAGAACAAAACACTTCTCTAAGAGTCATCGCACTTTAAAGGACACTTCTAGTCTAGGTCAAATAAATCACACGCTAGAAATGCCTAGCTTTCTCCATCCACTACAGAGAGGGCCTAGTGCAATTTACTTACAGTAGATCTCTGGATAACATATATGCACATTTGGTCAGATGAATCCTCTCCTGTGAATCTTATTTTACCATAGTTGACTCAGAGATATGTAGAATATATGCTTTGTAGGTTGAATGTGTTTTCTATAGTACTTCACTCTATTTATAATGTAAATAAACACTGTATTAAAAGTAGTCGGTGTACAATCCTGTAAACTGAAATATGCCTTCATGAAATTATAGTGCAATACAGAATGCAGCAGGAAAAATACGCCCCTCTAGGGGGGGATATTTTTTTAATGTGTCTGTTTGTGATAGGCCTATTGGACAGAAACAAGCAGTTGGTAAGTTGTCATCCTCTCCTTTACTGCACGTCAATATATTGTAAATAGGTGACAATGTGGCACATTAAATTATTAGGCATGTTATCAATGTGTGTGTGGCTAATCACACAAAACCACATGTGCACTGATTTGTCATTAAACACCCTGTTCTTGTAGCGCCAGATGGAAAAGGAAAAGAAAGGTTTGGTTTTTTTTTTTTCAAATATTAAAACCAGATATATTACTACAAAGTATAGTCAACTGTGGATTATCTTTGAATAAGTTAGCCAAGCCAGAGAGGACAGACAACCTGGGTCCAAGCTGAAGAATGACTCAACACAAAGCAGCTAGCAGAGCATGATTTTGAATGCTGCTTTAAGGTAGTACAGAGTCCCAGAAAAATAGTCTTTATCAGATCTTGCTTGTCTTCACACCAACTCATCTCTTCATCTGCATAACATGTTCCCAGAGCAGTTCTGCAGGTTCTCCAGTGATTCAGTTCACACCCAGCAGTCCCACAGCATTGTCATGTGGAAAGCACTGTCTCCATATCTGTACCAGAGTATCAGGTTAATTTATCAATGCCATGAAGACTTAAGCTCTTTGTCTAGCATGACTCCTTATCCATGCTAGTAAACACTTTCTTCCCAGAGATGAAGAATTTTGTCTATTTTGCTGGCTAGAAGAAGGCTGTGACCTGTATTATCCTCCTGAACTGCACCAGTCCCTGTCTGGAGAGAGCTTAGTGAAATAGACAATGCATATCTAAACACGTATATATTTACCTACTTATGTAGAAATAGCTTCACAGACAAGATTGACACATGTAGACTCTTGACTTAATAACCTCTTTCTAGTACAGCAACAGCCAAGTGCTTCTGGAGGGGCCTAACTGGCCAGTACTGAATCAATGCTAATAAGCAATATAAAAAAAACATGAAGTGACTATTGCAGGGAGTCCTAAAAAAGAATGCCAGAGCCGAAAGGTACGATTTACTGCTGAAGTCTTGTAATAAAAGTGAATTGCAACCAATATACAAGGGAAGAGAAAGATGAAAGACTTTCATAAAATAAGCTGCAAAACAGTTCAGAGAACATATTGAAAGTCTATACTTAAGCTGAGTAAGATGCATCCTTATAGGTCATGTCTGAAAATTTAAAAGATACTGAAAAACAGAAAAGATAGCCTTTACAAAACAAGAGACGGATAATTTGTACAATTCCAAGCAGCCCGATAAGACCATTGAAATTCTGACAATATTTCACTGGTTAGGGACTCAGCTCAATTTTGAATCAGATGTATTTAAAAATATTCCTTAACATAAAGAAAGTGCATAACACCATCCCGATTCATCACACGCATATATTTGTTTATCAGCCAGTGTAATTGCTTTAGTAAGTATCAATGAACCTGGCCTGCCCTTGCGGTGACAGCACATTTACCTTATCAGTGCAGTTCCATTGGTTTTAAACCTAAAGTACTCCAGACAGTAAAATATAATGCATCATTAAAATATTAATGTAAATGTTGGAAACATATCACTAAATTTCTCTTGGCTCTTATTTCTTCAGAAAATACTGAGGGAAAAATGTCACACATCACAGTAAAATAATACTGAACAGGAAGCAGAGAGGCCTGAGCTGCAGTACCATTATGTGCTTATTTATAAATATCTCCTTATAGTCTCTCAGTTTTAGAAATTTCAAATGTAATCTGGTATCAGTGGTAACAACAGTAAAATCTACCGGATCACACAGAGTATGCTGATTTCCAGTATTAAAATAAAGAAAGAAAACCTCTTAATTATTAATTGTCTAGCAGACACCTTATCCTTTATTTGCACAGTTGCAAGTCAAGGGGCTGGGGCGGTTTTGAACTGTGGAATTGGCAAAAGGGAAATTATTCCTGCACCACTGACAGAGTGGCTGGGGGGTGAGGAGCCATTCCCTTCTGCAGATGATTACTTCACAGAGGCAAAATCCTGAAACAGACAGGAGGGGCTACACTTTAGATTATCACAGCAAGATTAAGCACAACTGATGCACCAGAGACATCATCTGCCTAATTACCTTAAATCTGATTCAAGGTATGGGATCCATTTCACTTAACTGCCTAAAAGGTATGCATATGCTTTTGAATTACTCAGCCTGGGTTTATTTTATAGTTAATGAAGAGAAACAGGCATATTTAGGGCAGATTTGAACAGGCCTATTTTAAGTGTTAACTGTAGACTGAAATAAATCACAGTAGAAAACATCTTTTCTCTGTAGAGTGTAAAGGGGATCTATACAGATTGCTCAGATATAGATGTGTACCTTTAGTCAGATTATTACATTCCTTGGAGGACCCCATCTAAGTTTTTTAAACAAAACCACTGAAAGGATCTTATGCATACTACAAGAAGGAAAGAAACAAAATTTGGGGGTCATCTTCTACTATATGTCTATTGAGCACCTAGTGCAAAAACATTTTCACACTTAAGCTTCCTTGGAATGCTAGTCTAATACAAATAAAATATATCAGTAAAATCATATACATATGATACAGACATTTAAATTCCCTTTGAAAATGTATATTGTTTGCTTAATAGCTCTCTTGTGTTTATTTCGAAGTACATAATATACCAGTGTAAAATTTTCCATTTTGTCTGGGATAAAAATTGTTCAAACTTCACTACAAATTTGCTACTTTTTTTTTTTTCTCTATTTCTTTTAAAAGAGTTTATCTAAGAGACATAATCATCTGTCACTACTGGATGGAAGTGCTTGTACTGAAATATTGTTAAATCTAATTCCTGCTGCAGCACTTCACTGAAACTTATTGGTCTTAGATAGGCACTAGTTCGAATTCTGAAACTGAATTCTGGCATAAATAATCAAAATAAGGTTCTCTTATTATTGTCTGAGTAGTGCTCACAATCTAAGATAAAGATATCCTTATTATATTTGGAAGAATAAAGAGTCTTTTGATTAGTGCTCAGATGAAAAGAGCATTTGAAAATACGGGAGTGACAAGGTCACTTGGGCTATACTTACTGAATAACCCATCTGGGTAACGGGAGGAAATGTTGTTTCTGTGGGCTATCTACAAAGTACTCCCAGTGCCA
The DNA here is from genome assembly GCF_965231255.1 of Vanellus vanellus. Taxonomy (NCBI): domain Eukaryota; kingdom Metazoa; phylum Chordata; class Aves; order Charadriiformes; family Charadriidae; genus Vanellus; species Vanellus vanellus. Next base: position 105,493,605 of record NC_138907.1, read on the forward strand.
AACTACATTAGATGCAATAAGGCATAGGAAGGGAGGGTAAAACTTCTCAGGCGAATGAGGCAATCTGGACAGAAACCAGTAATTCAAGATACAAGTACTGTAATTAAATAACTGATTTCTTTCACAAATTCTATTTTTAAGAATCTATAACAAGGTTTTCAGCCAGAGATGAGACATGCTTGAATCAAGACATTTTCAAACAAGGACCTAACCCAACAGCTACAGGTTTTATACAGAGTGAGAAAGGTATAAGAAAGAATTACATGATTCTATTTCCGCCTTGCTGCTCTCTTCTCTGTCCTCAAGCGCTCCCCTCCCTCCAGTACCTGGTAAACATGGTTTTTGAGATTCCAAAAATGTATATTTTGGTTCCACCCTGTAGAACACTTACTTAGATAAGAATGACTTACTTTTAAAGGTTTGTGAGCTTTTCTTAATAAAATCAGAACCTATATAAGAATATAGCAGTTTTGTGTCTGAAAACAGCTGGGACTTTGGGCATTTAGTCAAACCTCAGAGGAAAAGTTTTGCTCTCTGTAGATGGTATGCTTAGAAATATTTTGTTCAGACATTAATTTGATGACTCAACTTGTGAAACCTTACTGTAGAATAAGTCCTTCTGGGGATATCAACTCTTACCATGTCTCAAGAACCCTTACACAACTGAGGGAGCTTTACATGGCACAGTTTGATTTTCAGGTCCTTTTTTTTATAGTGGGTCACATCCACAAATATTCAAGCAAAATGTAAATGAAAAAGGGTCTTCAGAAACCACTCGAAGTCTAATACAATTTCATCAAATTCCCCACAGCTGACTTCTGTAGCTTTTGTGGCATTTAGTTGGGAACTCCTTGAGATATAGTCAATTGAAACTTAATTGATTATATAACCCTTCTTCCAGTTTCCTAATACTCCAGCTGCTGCAGGCCACTCATTTGCAAAAACAGTGCTACCCATTCCAGCACACATGCCTTCAAATAATTTAAATAACTTCAAATCTACCTTTGTTTATTATTTACACTTTAGTTATGCTAACTTTTAGCGCTCATAAATAAGAGTTCCAAAAACTTGAGGAATAACTCCGGTTGCCATAATTAAGTACTAAAGAATATGAAAAAGAACATCTGCAGTGTTAATGGCATAAGAATATGAAACATTCATGTGTCACAATTCTGATGCTATAACATTATGAGCAAATGGTGATGTCAGTCATGAAAAAAGTCCTGAAAAAGTTGTCTCTGAAATAAGTAGAAAGGTTACTGCCAAGGTTTTTGATTTGAAAATGGCAGTAACTAAGAGGGAAGAAAAGATGTATGCATGAAAGGATTGTATATAAAAGACTGAAGAACAGTTTGGGGAAACATAGAATCATAGAACGGTTTAGGTTTAGGTTGGAAAGGACCTTAAAGGTGATCTAGTTCCAACCCCCCTGCCATGGGCAGGGACACCTTCCACTAGACCAGGTAGCTCAAAGCCTCATCCAGCCTGGCCTTAGACACTTCCAGGGATGGGGCCTCAACAACTTCTCGGGGCAACCTTTTCCAGTGCCTCACCACACTCTGATCTAAATCTCTTTCTGTTTAAACCCATTACCCCTCATCCTGTCACTACATGCCCTTCTAAAAAGCCTCTCTCCAGCCTTCCTGTTAGACCCCTTCAGATACTGGAAGGCGACTATAAGGTCTCCCTGGAACCTTCTTTTCTCCAGGCTGAACAGCCCCAACTCTCTCAGCCTGTCCTCATAGGAGAGGTGCTCCAGCCCTCTGATCATCTTCGTAGCCCTCCTTTGGACCTGCTCTAACAGGTCCGTGTACTTCTCATGTGGAGGGCTCCAGAGCTGGATGCAATATTGGAGGTGGGGTCTCAGGAGAGCAGAGTAGAGGGGCAGAATCACCTCCTTCGACCGGCTGGCCACACTTCTTTTGATGCAGTCCAGGATACGGTTGCCCTTCTGGACTGGAAGTGCACATTGCCAGCTCATGTTGAACTTCTCATCCATCAACACCCCAAAATTCTTCCCTTCCTGGCTGTTCTCAATCCATTCTCAGCCCAGCGTGTATTTGTGCTTAGGATTGCTGCGACCTTGCAGGTGCAGCTGCAAGGTGCAGGACCTTGCACTTGGCCTGGTTGAACTTCATCAGGTTGACATAGGTGAAGACAAGGATTCAATTATTATGAGCTGTATTGCACTGACCTCTCCATGGGTGATAGCTTTTAAAAAAAAAAAAAAAGAATTGTGTAATACAACAGTAGATCAAAGATGATTATTGACAGAGGATAGATATGTTAGCACTTAAAATTCACAGAATTTAAACACAGTGAGAATCTGAAAAGAGTGGCTAGTTTTTAGGGATTATAGTCACTAATAATAACCATCTAAAAGAGATATTAAACTTCATGATTTGTGACGTAAAATAAACATAGACACCTTTTACCAATGAGGGAAAGTGGGAGAAAAGTTAATGGGGAAGATGATGATGCCTCATGTGTGCCTCAATATTTCCTTCTCTCTTACTGTGGAGTCCCTGGGTTTCAGGAGCAGAAGCACATCTGTCTCCTCTTCCGTATGGCATATCTATATTTTGGGTGAATTTTTGCTTCAGTTGTTTTATCCAGTCAATCTGTTAATCCTAATTCATACCTGACATAAATCTTGAATTCAGTTGAGTTTCACCAGATTTATTTTTGTTTTACAAAATTCCTCTATCCTTTACTACATTCTGAATTGTCTTCAATTATGTTAGAAAATGAAATAGCCGATATTCAAAAGAAAAGAAAACACTTGGGTAATTAGGTAGTATTTAATTAAATACCCTAGCAAGACCACTTGAATTTTTTTTTTTTTTCTAAATGGGTTTTCAGCAAATTTACTGACCACTAGAGAGTTATATTCATTCCATTTCTCACCACAGAAAAGGAGTGTGAAATGTGTGTTATCATAAAACATAGATTTTACAATGATGCTAAACTGTTATTAGGTTAAAATATCTGTGTAATTCTGGCATGTTGGAAAAAATATGTTGAATGATACTTAAGCTTACCTTTGAACCTTCTTAGAAGGTTACTGTCAGTGTGCTGTTAGGTTATAAAATAAAATGTATGAGGCTACCAAGTGCAATAAGAGTCAGGAATGCTGACACTGTGGGTATGATTTTCCCAGAGTTATACGTAATCCATGAAAAATAGTTATTCTTTTTCTTTTAGTATTATCAATGATTTTCATAAGAAAAAAACAAACCCTTATGTTCAGTGATTTCAATGACAGCCTCAAGATATAATTTGTACAGCATTTTTTTTTTTGTTTTCTAGATGAGTAATTACATTTGAGTTCTCTCAAAAGGCAAATCCTACAGTTTGGCTGATGATTTTTTCCTCCATTATTTAAAGATACAAAAAAGGCAAAGTTTGTATTTGATATGCAGTTTCATTTACCTTTGTATGCATTTCAACAGCTCAATGAAGTTCTATGACATGCTGATGAACTATTACCATAGCCACCAGCTTTCTTCCTCTTCTGGTCATGGTTTTGGTGAATTTTACAATCCAATGAGGCTAGATGAAGAGCAAGACAGAGAAGTGGAGTAAAAGCCTACACATAAATTATGCCGGGGGGGGGAAAGGCACCTGTAGGGGTAATCAGAAATCAGAAGGCAATCAAAAGCATTTTACTTTTAACTTATGTACGCTATCGTGTCCCTGAGGGCAGTAATGGTCATGACTGTCCCCATCCAGGCCTCAACCAACCTATGCACAGCCCAGGACCCCATTTCAGCCTCCCAGGGCTGTAAGTATTGGAAGTATTGGGGTGCAAATAGTCTCTTTCCAGAGATGCCTCAACACTACCAGGGGGAAGATGCATAACTCCCCTGTAACCACACTTCACATGGGGTAACCCAGCCATAACTCCTCCCATCAATGGAACTTCCCTTCCTCTCCCAGTGGAAATTCTGACTTGCAGAAAGCTGGGGTTGTACGTCAGTGTCTGAAGAATCACATACCAGGTCTGTACATATATTTCCTGTTGGCCTCAGAAGTGATTTCCAAATAAGGGTCACTCAGCATGATTTCCTGTTTTGATCCTTTTTGAAAACAACTTTATGGCGTTCATTAAGGAAATTAACTAGCTTTGCAGCACCATATTATGCAATTAGCAGTTCCCTACATCTACTGAGCTTTCAACACTGACAGCCTTTTATAAAACCTTCTATCTTTCAATCTGCGAAGAGAAAATGCTTTTACAGGGAAATATAGTGTGTGTCAAATAGCTGGCTGAAATAACAAGTAGAGAATACAGTATGCAAAACACGGTCAACCATTTCTGCGAATTGCTGAATTTTAATTACTATAGCTAATTACAATACTGCTACATTGCTCTCACATCACAGATATATACTGGGTTAATGTGGATTAGGATAAAGTGCCATGAGGAAACAGCAGGAAAAATAGGACACCAACTCATGTTTATATAGAGGAATAGAGATCTTTTCCCTAAAGATCTGAGCCTAAGCTGCCGACATCTATTAAATGCTGTGGCTTTAGCCGAGTGAATAGTTCCATATGTAGTGACATACTAGCTCTTCAATATACGCAGTAGTCAGGTGGACTCTTGTTTTGCGATAAATAACCATTTACTTAATAATAATGTTGGAACTGCACTATGAAACATGGTTTATGGTACCATTACATTACTACCTCTTCCCTCCCCCCAACCAATAACTAAAAATTACTCTCATATTTTGTACATTATTTTCATCTTGTTAAGGGACATTCTTTGCTAAATAGTAGTAAGCTCTACTAAAACAAGTACCCTGTTGCTATAGATAATCTCTTCAGAAAGAGTAAGAAACCACTCATACAGAATGAGGTATTGTTTCCCCCTGATATTTAAAAGCATTTTCTTTGTTGCTTTTTCTCATTTCTTGCAGCCTTTCTCTACTTGGAAACAAACAAAAATTTTTATTTTAGACATTTGTTTGTTTACATTTTTAGAAATGCCACTCTTTAAGTTGTATTCCTTCAGCACTCTTTTAAAAGTTTTATACTCTGTGTTAGACCCATTCCAGTAGGATTAATATCAGTTTCTTCAATCCATTTTATTTCAGGTACACCAATTTCATTGAAGAATAATATAGATTATTATAGCTATGCAATACATAGTGGTAAAGTGTGGAAATAAGCCTTCAGGAGTTTGCTAATTCAGGCTATTACTGTATGCCTACCTTTTAGATGAGCATAACATTTAATGGAATAGAATAAGACAGATTGTCTAGATTCTGTATCAGTTTATATTTAGCTGGAAGGAAACATATTCTTGTTTAAGTAGTCAAGGAGATGTTCTACCTTTGAGACATCAAAACAACAAAACCAAAAATAATTTGCTACTTTTATTTTAGATCATAAATTCCCTGCATCGTAAATGAGGAACATTAAATGCAGGGTGGTCTGATCAGCTCCATGGCTAGGTTGAACCAGTGCTCTATAATGGTTCAAAATTGGAAGACAGTAACCCAGCTTCTGTCTAAGTTCTGTGGAGAAACTGGTCCATTAAATATGATCAGTCTCAAACAGAACATATTCAGTAAAAACATCATGACCATGTTTTCTTTCATTAATAATAATAATAAAAAAAAAATTAATGAAAATGCTACTGGGGAAATTTGAACCAAGCTTTAGAAAAGCAGACGGTTATTTGGTAAATGAACAGTGAATTGTGTGACCAGGCTAGTATAAGGTGCTATATACCTTCTGCTCCTAATTTACTCTTAATGCTAAAAAAAGTTTAAGGTGTATGGCTGCTTTACATTCCTTTGTTTTAGAGGGTCTGCAGTATAGACAGGAATGAAAACTTATGATACAACAAAAGAAGAAATGAAAGATATCTCATTTTGCTAGCCCGTGGTAAGAGAAGTCCTATATTCAAAGGACTGCCTATGTGTTGCTCACTTAACAAGTACTGGACAACACAGAGGGCAACATTAGGAGATGGGAAAACCTAGATCTCATCTCTGAATTGCTAGACAAGAACTCTCCAACAAACTGTTGTTTAACACCACCACATAGGGAACCAAATACAACCCAAGGTAAGAGATGAAGTCTGACCTTCACAAAAGTGGGAGCATGAGGCACACGGGATTTTTAAACTCAAGTTCTCAAGCCCTTGTAAGAAATAAACTAGGGTTTTTTTCCTACCTCAAAAGGTCTATTTCTATTGGAGGAAATTAAACTCTTTTCCAGCTCTTGTAAAGACTAGAAAGTTTATTTAAACAGATCAATGAAGTACTGCAGGAAATCAAATCACTTGGGAGGACAGAACGTTACCGACAAAAAATATTTCTGTGTAATTTCTTCCTCCATACTGATGGAGAATCATTTTCTGCAGCTCTCTGGATCATCAACTGGTAGGCGAAGCTGGATCATCTGCAAACTGTGACAGACTTCAGCATTCATCATTTTCCTCATTGTATATGGTCCTTTGATGAGAAAATTGATCAGATCAGACGAGGGCTGTCACCACTTTGTGGTCTCCACAGCACAAAAATTTTCATTTGATTGTGGAGCACAGAAAGAAAAAGTTACTGCCTTGTCATGCATTGATATCAGAGCTACCTACAGAACCTTTTCCTCCAAGCACTTGTGCAGTGCACGTAACATTAGAGCACACTAGTTTAGACATGTTTGACAGAGTTAACATAAGACCATTTTTGTGAGGATCTTCAATGCTATTGTTCAGTACTAAAAATTCCTCAGGGTGTGAACTGAATCAAACTTATGCGTTTAGAGCTCTCAGCAAAGTCTTCCTAACAAAGGAAATGGTACCATAAGGAAATGTTCACAATGTTGGATCTGCACAGTTCTGGAGGTTTTGCTTTCTCTACAAGTTTGCTTTAAACCAGGTCTAGGGGCTTTTTTGAGGACAGAAAATGCACCTGCATTGGGCTAGATTTGTGCCATTTAGAGCATGCCACCATGGTCCTTCAAAAACCCAGTTCTGCCAAGTACAAATTTCCTAGACTAATAATTTACCCATCTCATATCTCTTCTCCTTCTCCGCAGGACTTAGTGACTTTTTATGTTACGGATAGCTTCACCTGCAAGCAATCTGCCTGGAACAAGTCCACAATTCCACAATCTTGATTTCTCATCCTGTGCACCTCATTACCACAATCTGTCCCCCACTAATAGACATGGGAGAGTCTCTCCCTGAAGAACAAAAACTGTAACGTGGATGGCTGTGTTGCAGCCTGCAAGGTACAGGATGAGTGAAGGAAGGTCATTGCCTTAGCCTGAGGTGAGTGAAACAGACATTCCCTGAGTGTCACTTCAAAGGTTAATTGTTTTACTCAAAATGTGCTGGATGTCATTGGTTGGATTTACAATTTATTATGATTTTTCTTTTCTGCTATAAAAGTAGGCTTCTTTTTTTCCTAACTGTCATTTCAGCAAACATAGCCTGGGGTCAGGTTCTTTTCTTCTCATACCACCTGTCAGGCATATAAGACCAGAATCTCTGCTTACTGAAGTTTTCTAACAGTGCAATATTATTTGATGATTTCTGATTTATGCTATTGGAGTGTTACACTAGGGTTTGAGATCCTCCAGGCTAAATGGTGACCTCATGTGCATTTATGCAGCCTAGCTATTGATAGCAACCTCCAGTGAGCTTGCCCTACTGTCCACTGCTGTTGTTAATCTGTGACCAGGTTAAACCTTAAATTTTCTCTAGCAGAATAAGGGCAATTTAGTTCTTGAAACTGGCATTCACAAGGGACAAAAAAAAAAAAAAAAAAAAAGAAACCTGAGCAAATGTGATGCTGAAAGACTGAAGTCACTGACAGAGAACTCCAACATGTTGGGTTTACTGTCACATTCCAGACCAGAGCACTGCCTTAAGGGTAATGGTCAATAACCACACTGTTTTATGGGAATGAGGAAAAATATTTTCCTTTCTGCCTTTGATTTTCTGTGACTAGCCTAGTGTTTCTTTTCTACAGTTCTCTTCCTATTGTAAATTCCATTTCTTAATAAAACTATAAAAAAAAAATCTGTAGGAAAGGAATAAAGAAAAACACTAAATCAAGAAGGTTCCCATATAACTTAAAGGACATTTAATTGCTGATATTCTCTATATATTAAGGTGATTTCAAAGAACTAGCGTGTGTTGGCCTTAAGATTGGGAAGAATGCAACCTGTATTACTCGTGAAGATGGGAAGGAAGTAGTTTTGAGCCATCCTCTCTCCTGTGAGAGTGTTTGTGACTCAGAGATTTCCTGAGGTGTATCAGATGAAGTTATGTCTCTTCGGTCCTTTAATCAAGCTACAGGCAAATTACTGGGACTTGACCCCATCTCTTCCTCAACATATCAAAGCAACACAAGAATGCTTGAAACTGTGCTAACCAAGCAGCACTTGCATCCATTAAAAATCATCATAAGCAGCTGATAGTATCCATCAGCACTCAGATCAAAGGTGTATTATTGTGAAATTCCTGCATGTTCCCTCTACTGATCTGATCAGGGGGCCTCAACAGGAACAAGGCTGTAGAGTTTGTAAATGCCTGGTTGAAAATTCTAACACAATAACGCGAAAAAAGTCAGGATTTTATATAAAAAAAGAAGAAAACGAGATTTCATAAAAAAAAAAAAGAAGAAAACAGCAGGTGGAAAAAATTGGTGAGTCCTCTGATGGTAGATTTGGCTGTGTACAACGCTGTTCAGAAAATGCTGTGCCTGCTGTTTTTATAATAGGATGACCTTTTCCACCGCAAAGACACAGCCATCTCAACCATTAGTAAAGCACTAATGAATAGCCTCCTATTCAAACAACAGTAGCAAAGCAGGAAACTCATATCTCCTATGCTCCTACGTCCCTTTCACTTCACTGAAGTGTGAACTCTAAAAACCTCATTTCAATGAGAGAAATAGCAGGGATATCACACAGAATAATTCCTGCTACAAAATTTTCAATTTTATGGCTTTTAACGATGGGGTTTTGTTTGTTTGTTTGTTTGTTTTTTATTATGCATATGCTTAACACATCTGAGCACAAGCTATTTGTGCTACTATAGGGCTTAGGAGGGTAAAGGACTCGCTGAGTTAACTAATGTGCAGCTGTGAAGATATATCCTCCTGACTGATCTTGTGCTGCCATCTCTGACTAATGTCATGACTCTTTTTCTGTTAGACTTCGCCATTCTTGAGAGGTATGAACCCTCAATAGATGTGACTAAACATCTGCTCAAAAGCGGTAATCACTTGAGATGCCGTATTATTCAGACTCCTGCTTTTGTTTTCTGATAAAATCACAGGACAGAAGACTCTCTGTAGACCAGATTTCAGAGGTTGAGATCATATTCTACCTTCAGATTATAGAAGTAGGGTAACATATTTAGTTTGTGTAAAGTCCTGTCATCCAGAAATTGCTTTGGATTTAGCTGTGTATAGGAAAAGATTTTCCCTAATACCCAGATATTGTGTAAAACGGACTACAGAAGTCTTTCTCCCTTTTGAATTCCCACTGTCGGTAAAAAAGAGTCTGTAGTAAGAAATCTGTGTTATATGAGCTGACTGTTTGTAGACCCCAAGGTTTTCTTCAGATACACTTAATCTCTTAATGAGACCATTCTTAAATTGAAAAATTAACCACCAGAGTAAGTCTGGTTATGTAAGCATATCCTTTCACTTTACAAAGAGAATAAGAGTTGAGAATGAAAAGTATATTTTACATGGCTTAGAAGTGATTTAAAAACTTAAGGTATGTTCACAATGTATTCAGATAACTTTTACTACTTTAGGAAACCCACCACTTGTAGCAGCCTGTTGCTCCTCTCTGCCCAAAGGAGCACAGCTAATGATGCAGGAGCACCCATGCTTGTGCTTCAAATCTGGAAATGTCATGTTAGCTTTGGAAAGCTCACACAGCATGGTTTATCTAGCTTGATTTCCTGGATTTGAACAATTTATTCCTGCTAAAATCTTTCAGACATCAAATTGAGTACTCATGTTTGACCTGTTAGAATGAATTCAGAAAAGATCTGTACACTTAATGATGCAAATAGACTTCTGGTTAAAATTTCAGAAGCACCAATCCAGATGAGAACACACTTTGTCATAGGTGTCAGCGGAAATTCTGAACATTTGTGTGTATTGTTAAGACTTTATATGTATCTTCAGCCCAAGTCTTCATATCTACTTTAGCACTGACCCATTACTAATTTGAATGGGAATCAAGAACATGCTTACTTGTGAAAGAATTACGTCTGATTTGCTTTTGAAAAGAAATCTTAGACTCTTATAGCTTAATATAATATGTACTATATCTATTAGTATGTACTGTTGACATTGTTTCCCAAATAGGCAGGTGTGTTATAAGTACATGAAGATTTGAAAAGATTTGTGAGGCTCAGAGGAAGTTATTCAGTTTTCATCAGCTCAGTTCCATCAGTTCCTTCATTTTATTGATGCTGTGCTTGTTCACTCCATCAGCTTTTTATCTCATTCACACAGAGAAAAAAATGAAGTTATGAGCTAGCACAACTGATATCAGAAGTCACTACTCTAGTCTACTGTTTTTTTTTTAATTTGCCTATAAATTAAGCTGTGAAATGGATTTTAAAAATTTTGATTAAAACCACTAAAGAATGTTTCCAGAAGCAGACAACTGTGTTAAGCTTCCTTCCATAAAGAAGTTTTACAAGTAGGTCATAAACCCCTGAAATTAAGTCAGAAATGCTGACAGACCCCAAACTTTCAGCAGCTCTGTAAGCTCCAGTCTAATCATGTTCTCCCAGAGGGGGAAAATCTTTTTCTTGAGACTAAATTGTAGACTGTAAAATTGTTGTTTTGTCACGTAGAGCTCTGAGTATACGGTAAAGAAATGTGCAGCAAAGAAGAAATCTGTTGTTACTATAGCAACTAAAATTCAAAAATATATCTGAAAATGACTATTTTTTTCTAAATTTATCCTGTGAAACATTTTCCAGTCTTGCCTAATTGTGTTATACAAAATAGCTTTCATTTATTAACATGGGTCAGAAGAACTCTGAAACTACACAGAAATTACTGGAGGTAAACAAATATAAATTAATCAGCGATTTGTCCCCAATGGACTTTACATATACTAGGGCATGCAAAAAACTACATAGAATTAAACATCTAAAATTTTCATCATAGAAGCTGTATCTGTTTGTGTGTACATGTGAACAATTTTGCTTATTTTATACAATCCCCTTCTGAGAAAGGATCTGTTGTTTGTTGTTTTGTTGGTTTTTTTTTTATTTTTCCAAAATGATATCATGATCATTATGACCTTTATATAAAATTTTGTTTATGTTTAGCAGAAGGCTTTGACAGAAAACATTTGTGTTTTTTGCAAATTGTTTATATATCAGGTACGGAATTTCACTTTTAAGTGTTTGTATTTCATAAGGAAAAAAGGATATAAAATAGATTATTGTTAAACGTTATTTTTGCACATTGTATACTGTGGAGTATATATTGATAGGAAACCAAAGTCTTTAAACTTCTGCTTGTATTTGATTTATGTAAAATAAAGCCAGAGTAGATAATCCTGTTGCAGCAAAGAAGAGTAACTAGAAAGTAACAAGAAAGACCTACTAAAGGTCACTGAGGCTATTATTCTATTCCCATCTTCATAGCAGAAGTGACAATTTCTCTCTGATATACTGATTACTGCTATAGTACAGCTGTAATACCATGGAAGTTTATTTTATGCTACACTGGAAAAGAGCACATTTGAAAAAAAAAAAAACAAACACCTTCAGACCTACTGTTATCTTCTTGAAGGCACATTAACAAGCTATAATTTGGAGCTTTTTATTGTGAACCCTCTTTTATGTTCAGAAGTTATGAAATTTCAAATCTGTTTGCATGTGTGTATGTATATTGTTCTGTTTTCCTTGAACTTTACTATTTTTCAGTTCACTAACTTATTAATACTATAATAAATGTATTTTATACTATAATGAAAATTATTATTCTGTGTTTTCTCACTTATTGGTCACATAGATTAGATGTGTAAAATACCTCTTTAATGAGGTATTTATAAAAGAAAATGGAGACTCCATGGTCTCAGACTGTGTTAACAACAAAAGATGGGCGAGCAGATGCACCTTGTAGCGAAAGAGTGAGAATGCAATCAGTTTTGCAGTAACATAGTTAACAGCTTCAGATTACTTCAACCAAAGAATCAGCATAATGTGTTAAAATTCATCCCATATTTTCAATGCAAACAAGTGTCTGTCTTGGTTTTAAAGAACTTTCGTGAAACGGGTCTGTCGCTTGTAAATAAGCTTGTTAGTCAGAATGATTTGGTCTCCCCTTTATGCTCAGTTATCCCTAGGACCAAATCTACAAGAGGGACTTCCATTGGTTTGCAGGACCTAATAAGAAAAATGGCAGAAACCCCACTTTCCTTTCCATGGCCATTGAGACGTTTAGCCCTTGACTTCCATACTGTTTTCCATTGTCCACCCTTGTACATAATACATACCTGAAAGAAGTCTTTATGACTTAGATTCTACTATTATTACAAGAAAAGATTTTAATGTATTGTCTTGTCACCTGAAATCGTGTTTATTTTTTTAAATATTTACTGAAATTTTGCCTTTAAAAAAAAAACAAAAACAAAAAAACAAACCCAACCAAACACATACAGACACACAGACATATACACCAACCAACCAAAAAAAAACTCAAATAAAAAAAAATGCAGTTTAGTTTCCTCCTGCAGAGCTACATGAAGTCCCAAGGTCAGGCAGTAGCAGTGTGTGGCTCTGTTCCTAAAGCTGTGTAAATGAACTTCAGTGCCAATCTTGCAACAGCCCTCTGCTAATATTAGGAAACAATTTCCATCACTTACAGTCAACACAGATTCCTCACGCTCATTCTGGAATATTCCGGACAGCAAACAAGACTAACTACTGAAGAGTATGGGAAGAGCTAACTCAGTGTGCAATTTGGCCCCAGACAATTAAAAATTGTGATTTCTCAGTATGCATATCATCTCCCTTAATCCTGTTTATTCATTTCTTTAAGGATTTAATTCTCCTTGCACTCCCTTCTATTCATATTATCTACTCTAGTTACTTACTTTTCTCCCTTTAACCACATTGCATCTACCCAACAATTCCTGACTATAAAAATGTGATTAGTATGCTATTAGATAAGATAGATGCCCAGAACATCAAGGAATAATTGCAGATATATAGTAAACCAAACGTATTCCTATTGCTATTTTGTGGTTTACAGTCATAAGTATTAAAGATAATCCTGATTATTAACTGTACATTGCAGTCCCTATAAAGAGCTGTGGGAAAAGGTTCTGAAGAAAGACAAATGCTAAAATACAGAAACTATGCAAACAGTAAGGAATACCCCAGCATTAATAAAATAGGTATTTTTGCAAATAAAAAAAAATAATTAAAGATTTAAAGCATGTAGTAATTTAAGATAAATCTAGCTGAGAGAAGTAAGCATATATAATATTAATTATAATTTATGTACTTAGACTATTTTTAAAAGATATATCATCTATACAGAGCATCTTATACACAAATCATTCAACAAATTAAATATTATGAATTTATATATAGAAGAAATAATAATACAACATAACAGTTGTATTGTAAATGCCGGCAGAACACTTTCAAATGTTGGGTGTAGCAAGCTTGCCATCTACTGATCAACAGAAAAGATCTTTGTTTGCAAGGCATCTTTGTATACCATAATATTTAATTTGAAACCCTCTTTATATGATGAGTTATTACTTGTGGATTTAAATAAATCTGTTTCCAGTGTTCCTGCAGGTCAATATAAAACCTCAAAGGTATTGTGCTAGTAGATCAAAGGTGAGTTCCTGAAGTGCTTCTTATATCCAGTGAGGAATATTTCACTAAGAACGACATCATTCTATTCAGTATCTGCGGAACTCATTTGATGTCTCTTGTAACAGTATATTCCCAATTCACAGATGTTCTGATGAAGTTAAAACATTTTTTTATAAATAAGATGGAAAAAGCAAATAAATATCCCCACATTTTCCAATTCTTTCAATTTAACAAAGAGATCTTCACTTGTCCCCTGCCATCTGCCAGTTTTGCCCTTAGTCAAAACTTGTCAGTGCGTAGTGGGAAATCGCAGAAAATCCATATGTCTGGTATATTTGTTGCTGTACACCCTCATGTTCCATTCAGATGAGCTTAGACACAGAAGTTGAAATCCACGGTTACGTCCTATATGAAACAAAGAAAAGTCTTTACCCTCTTTTAGGTCCTTCTTATAGGTTAGGGTCCTATATTATCATTATTCTTACTATATAATTTTTCACTTTACTACCAGTAATTAATTTCATTCAATGTAAAATTATAACAATATGGATAACAAAAGTGGATGACCTTTGACTAAGAGCTAAACAGTGATGTGTAGTTCAGCCTGTCCTCATAGGAGGGGTGCTACAGCCCTCTGATCATTTTTGTGGTCCTCCTCTGGCCACACTCCAGCAGGTCCATGTCGTTCTTATGTTGGGGACTCCAGAGCTGGATGCAGTACTCCAGGTGGGGCCTCACCAGAGCAGAGCAGAGGGGCAGAATCAAATCCCTTGACCTGCTGGCCATGCTGCTTTTGATGCAGCCCAGGATACAGTTGGCTGCCTGGGCTATGAGCACTTATTGCTGTCTTGTGACCAGTTTTTCTTCTCCAATACCCCAAAATCCTTCTCGGCAGGGCTTCTCTTAATCCCTTCAGCTTGTAGTGATACCTAGGGTTGCCACAACCCAGGTGCAGGACCCTGCACCTGGCCTTGTTGATCCGCATGAAGTTCACATCGGCTCAATTCTTGATCTTGTTCAGGTCCCTCTGGGTGGCATCCTGTCCCTCAGGTGTGTCAACCTCGCCACCCAGCTTGGTGTATTCTGCAAACTTGCTGAGGGTGCACTTGATCCTGCTCTCTATGTAATTGATGAAGATATTGAACAGTACTGGTCCCAGTACAAACCCCTGAGAGGGATACCACTTGTCAGCGATCTCCACACAGTATATAATACCTTCTGAATGAGTGAGGACATAAAACTTCTGAAACTGAGAGCTCAGAGCAAGATTGAGAGGACAGAATATGTTTTTTCCGTTCACACACGAAAGTTTGTCTTTCCACCTATGCCATCTAGAATCAGTGGCAGGTTATTTTTCCACACAGTTGCCATGTAGTTCCCATGGCTGGACTTCTTTTCCTTTTAATATTTTCCTTATTTTTCTGCTGAATAATTATTAAATTATTTTATTATTTATCCTTTATTTAAAGTTTGATTCTTATTTCATTTGTACTGGTACAAATCAGAAACGGTTTCACTTCAGTTAAGGGATTTAAAATTACCTTTGTTAACTCCAAACTGAATGAATGTGTTTTGCTGCAGAACCTCCCCTAAATAGGACTGGCATTTTTAGATTACATGGGACTATAACTTAAAGCCAGAAATTCCCAGAGCCTGTATGATTTGTAGAGACTAAGATATTTCAAGAGATTTGTCTGCAGAAATCAATAAGCTTTGTGAAATAAATTTCTTAGCTGGCACTCAATATCTCTACCTCAACTACTACACATGGCTTTGTACATCAAGCAGGTTCAAAATCTGTCCTTGGGAAGGGGTAGGAGGAAATCTGCAAAATATATTTGGGATACTTGCTTGTTTGTTCTTTAAAGCTATATTTCTGTATCTTTCAGAAGGTAGCCTGAAAGTACTCTGCATGTCTGGGACCAGACAGGTCAGTCTCTATTCTGGGAAAGCTTTGAGTCTGTTGGGGCAAATGAGTCATATCCATCCTGCACATCAGCAGGAATGCATCACAGCATGAAAGCTATCCCAGAGCTATCCCTTTGCACCTTCAGCTCTTTATAAACACCCTGACTCATCTGCCTCATCCACACTTCAGCAAATGCCAGAAAAGAGCCACACATAGCATAACCCTTCAACCTCTGCTTTGCCCCTCCCCAGGATCCAGTTGGCCTCATGGTGCTGCCGCCACCCCTGGTAGAGCCTGGTGAAGAATCCGCAAAGGATCCACAAGATGGGTAGGCGAAGTTGATAGCGTGTGGTGGGACAGTAGCACTTTTATGAACACTATCTCTTATTCCATGCCTCACTTTCCTTTTTGAAGGAATTATTTAGTTTGTTACAAAAGAGAGCTTGGAATGAACTAAAGTATATTAAGTATGAATAATTGGAATTGATGACCTTCATGTAAAATGAGAATAAACTAGTACACAGTCCTTAAAAAAATCTAAGATTATAGCTACTTTTCTGTGCCATCAGATTTAAAAGAATAAAGGATCCTCAGACAAAGGAGCATGGTTTTATTGTTTTTTTTTTTTTCTACCTCTAAGCAAACTGAAGAGAAGGATTTACACATTAGATAGAACATATCTAAACTGAATGGCATGATCAGCCTGAAAATATTGTACTATCAAAATAATAAGGCTGTACATATTGGGAGAAACACAAATAAGCAAAGCTTTCTAAATGTTTTAAGGTGAAGAAAGGTGGGGCTCTTTCAGTGTCAAATTTAAAATTAACAGAATTTGATACTCATACATACTTAAGCACAAGTAGCAGAATCAGAGAAGTTGAGAAAATATCACAGATATATTTGATCCTTGAAAAGAAGCTTATTAAAAAGGGTCAACTTCATTTTTGTAAGAAAATATTAAAGCTTTAAAGTAGGACAGCTAAGATGGAGAATAGCACAATGATAATTAAGTAGTAGATTCTAGTTATTTCTGCAAAGTTTAAACAGAAGATCGGGTAAATACAGGATTTGGTACTTTCGCAAAATTGCTCTAAAGTAAACTTTTACAGTGGTTAGCATTATAATTCCGAAGATGCCATTTCAGAAATACTTATCAGAACATATTTAATTACACCACTTATGTAGATACAGTTTCTTTAAGCTTTCCTTGTGGCATAGCACTACCCACAGATCTGAAAAACACAAACAAACTGTTGCTTTTTCTCAAAGCTCAGGCCAGACTTCAAATATGAAAAAAACAGGCATGGCTTACTAAATTAGTCTTCTGTCTCAATTGAAATTGATGCAGCATCTCCTGAATGTTACAAAACTTATCCAAGATCAAGCTGCTTTGAACTGGGAGAAGTGGGCCTTAAGCAGCAACAATTCATGTTCCTGGATTTTTTTAAGTGACATTGCACTGTAAATCTTAATATAAGGTACATTAAAACATTGAAATGTGTCTTCAAATAGACTCATTTGATTATAACCTCGCTTTTTTTTTTTTTCTCTGTTACAAATTTGATTCCTAAAACTTTCACAACTGACCTATTAGCAACTGTAGCTCAGCTAGACTGGCTAGTTTGGAAAAGTTGATATTCTTACTGTTTTAAGCAAGGTTTTTAAGCAATTAACATTATGCATGTTTTTATTTTTCCACACATAATTTAAAAGTCTCAAGCAGCTGCTGGTATTATTCCTGTGGCATAGTTCTTTCCTGCTGCTCAGCGAGAAAGATGAATACGTGATTCTCTTCTTGCCTGTACAGTCTTATTCCCAGTGCCAAGTCTAGAAATTTACATCAGAACTACTCTGCTTTCTCAAACGTAACATGCGTCCATTTATTCAATATAGTGGACTAAATCCAGCACTGTTTTCCTGGTTTTACCTATCTGTAATTCATACAGGAATTACACTGAGGAAAGACACAGAGTAAACAAGCAGTAAGTCAAAATCATTTTATTCTTTAAAAGAATAGCAGAAAGCAAGCATTTCCTGAATCGCAGCAAGAGGTAGTTAAAACTGATGGGTCTTATGAAAGACATAAATTTTTAGGACTGGCTTAAGATCAGGCCTCTAAATAAAAGAGTGAGTGACAGATGTTAACCCATTTCCAAGTTGTTCTGCTGCTTACAGTTGATACAGTGATTGAAAACAACTCACACCATTCCTAGAGCATGAACTATAGAGCATGAGATTTTTACAGCTCCTGTAAGTTTTATCTGCTACATCTAATCCAAAATATATACTATATTAGTCTTCCCTGTCTCTTCTTTTTTTATCAAAGCCTTCCATCATAAAGGTACTTATAAATTAATTACTACAATCTTTGCAGCTGCAGGTCCCTAGTTTAATTAATTAATTAATTAATGCATTATGATACACAATTTACTGGGATATGCCTAAATAAACCTAGTCTAAAAAAAGGGTTTACTAGGAATCAGATACTCAATAAATGTGATGCCAAAAGCTGATCAAAGATGGACTCACATTGTTTAATTTTCTGCAATTATGTATTTTTTTTTTAAATCCTAGGAAAATTCAGCACAAAACTTTGTCTTACTGCAATATTGAGAGCAAATGGTTTTGTAATTATCAGCAGCTTTAAAATTCTAAGGTTTTCTTACCACTGAATTATTTATCATGAGAAAGAAATATGCTAAGGTAAACCTGTACACTACGCACCCAGTTCTTGGTGTGTTTAGTTCAAATGTGTTTTTCTGTCAAATCAGAAGTGCGTTACTTTATTAATATTGCAAAGCATGCGATCTGGTTTCAAAACTACATTTGATTTTATCCTTTAAGGTTGTAGTATAATACCAGAGCACAGCAATTCCTGACTTATGATGTCTGCATGAACCATTGGGTTTTGAAATTCATTACCCAGTCTTTAACTGGGGCCAGTGCAATCAGGCTGTGGCCCTTCACACATCACTTAGCAGGGTAGTTGATGCCCTGTTGCTTAACTGTGAGGAGCATCAGTAAAAACAAAGGTTATAACAGCAATTTGTCACTAAACACTGATCCACTTTCATCCTTACTGTGAAGTTTTTATGTAATAATAGCCAGGTTCTCTTTGTTATCCAATAGCATGTAAACTGCAATCTCATTATGTACTTCATGGAAATTGTTTAAAATTTAGAAAAAGTTGGTTTTTTGTGCATTTTGGATGTGATATAATAAATGTTTCACACTGTGCAATACAGTGTAAAATTCTGTTGACTGAAGCTGAGAAGCTTTCTGGCTTTCTGTCTTATGAGGAATGACTGAGGGAACTGGGGTTGTTCAGCCTGGAGAAGAGGAGGCTGAAGGGAGACCTTATCACTCTCTACAACTACTTGAAAGAAGGTTGTAGGGAGGTGGGGGGTGACCTCTTGTCCCTAGTGACAAGTGATAGGACGAGAGGAAATGGGTTCAAGTTATGCCAGGCAAGGTTTAGATTGGATATTAGGAAAAAATTTTTCACTGAAAGGGTTATCAAACATTGGAATAGGCTGCCCAGGGAGGTGGTGGATCCTCCATCCCTGGAGGTATTTGAAAAAAGGGTAGACGCGGTACTTCGGGACATGTTTTAGAAGTGGTTTTGTCAGGGTAGGTTAATGGTTGGACCTTAAAGGTCCCTTCTAACCTCAACAATTTTATGATTCTGTGATTCTATAACATTAGGTAACTGTGCTAACTGGTTTATTTTATGTATGTTTTCATCTCTCTCTTTGTGTGCCCAAGCAAATTTTTCTGATGTTTTTGCTGTAAGAGGCATTAGGTGAAAATTCACCTGAAGAGTGTCTCTGGAGAGACATTTTACTTTTTCTTTGTGAATGGAAGTGGAGGGTAAACAGGGTGAATGGCAGAGGGTAGACATACTCCTAAGAACTGAAATTTCTTGAGCCTTAATTTGTAGTAGATAGGGAAAGATCAAAGGACCAACATCACAGGAAATCATTTATACTGCAAATGAGTTCAGCAATTAATTCCTGAACGCATTAAATATTGCCCTTGTTCCATCTTCTACAATCTTGTAGAAGTCTATTTGTCCTCCAGCTGAACACCTGTTTCAGAGTATATGGTTCAAACAATATGTGTGCTCTTGTATAACAAACAGAGAAATGAGAGGTTAAGGTTTCAGGAGTTGCAGAATTTTGCCCTTCTTCCCTTACGCTCTGGAAAAATTTCCAGTTCTTCCCTCCTTGTGAAAATAATCCCCGTTGTTTTTCTTTCTACACTTTTGTAAGTGATACAAACCTCCCTTTCCCAGAAAATCTTCTCTACGTGGCTCTGTCTGTGTATGAATGCGCATGCACTTAGAAGGATATTTGCATGTATCATTTATTAAGCTGAAATTTTGGGGTTAGATATAACCCTCAACAACACCAGGTTAAGTTTCTGGTAGGTAGAGACAAGATTATGTTGCAGATATTTGGCATTTTCATGTTTCCCACAGCCGGGTTTTCAGCCCCTGCTTGAAGTAGTTTCTTCCCTCTTCTTTGCAAAACTTCCCCAAAACATTTCAGTTATATAACCAATATGTAGAAATCCAAGTGTGACCATATTTGCAGTCATCTCATTTCTGACCTAGATTTTCAGTGCAATCTTCTTGTCTCAGTAATTATTTCTAGTTAGACATGATGCAGCTGTAGCATCTCATGGAGAAAGACCCACTAGAGGGAAATGTTTCTATAGTCAGCAGAGAAAAAAAATGGGACTGCAGTCCAACTTTACTGAGATCCTTCATGACTTCTTGTATTAGCTTTGGCAGCACATTAGTTGAACTATTTTAGCTTGCTAAGGAAGACTATTTGTGAGAAGACGTTTTTTCAGTACTGCTTCTGGTACCTAGAATCATAGAATCATAGAATCATAGAATCATAGAATCATAGAACGGTTTAGGTTGGAAATGACCTTGAAGATCATTGAGTTCCAACCCCTCCTGCCATAGGCAGGGACGCCTCCCACTAGACCAGGTTGCCCAAGGCCACGTCCAGCCTGGCCTTGAACACCTCCAGGAATGGGGCCTCAACCACCTCTCTGGGCAACCTGTTCCAGTGCCTTACCACCCTTAAAGTTAAAAACTTCTTCCTAATGTTCAATCTGAACCTGCCCCCTTCTAATTTAAAGCCATTCTCCCTCGTCCTATCGGTACATGCCCGAGGAAAAAGTCCTTCCCCAGCTCTCCTGTAGGCCCCCTTTAGGGACTGGAAGGCTGCAATAAGATCTCCCTGGAGCCTTCTCTTCTCCAGGCTGAACAGCCCCAACTCTTTCAGCCTCTCCTCATAGGAGAGGTGCTCTAGCCCTCAGATCATCCTCCTCGCTCTCCTCTGGACATGCTCCAGCAGATCCATGTCCTTCTTATGTTGGGGACTCCAGAGCTGGATGCAGTACTCCAGGTGGGGTCTCACCAGAGTGGAGCAGAGGGGCAGAATCACCTCCTTTGACCTTCTGGCCACACTTCTTTTGATGCAGCCCAGGATACAGTTGGCCTTCTGGGCTGCAATCGCACACTGCTGGCTCATGTTGAGCTTCTCGTCAATCATCGCACCCAGGTCCTTCTTCTCAGGGCTGCTCTCCAGCCATTCCCTGCCGAGCCTGTATTTGTGCTTGGGATTGCCCCGCCCCAGATGTAAGACCTTGCACTTGGCCTTGTTGAACTGCATGAGGTTGGCTTGGGCCTACCTCTCCAGCCTGTCCAGGTCCCTCTGGATGGCATCTCTCCCCTCCAGCGTGTCTACCTCACCAAACAGCTTGGTATCATTGACAAACTTGCAGAGGGTGCACTCGACTCCACTGTCCATGTCACCGACAAAGACGTTGAACAGTACGGGCCCCAGTACCGACCCCTGAGGAACACCACTCGTCACTGCTCTCCACTTGGACATCGAGTCATTCACCGCAATTCTTTGAGCGCGATCGTCCAGCTGGTTCTTTATCCACCGAGTGGTCCATTTGTCAAATCCATGTCTCTTCAATTTAGAGACCAGGATATCATGTGGGACAGTGTCAAATGCTCTGCACAAATCCAAGTAGATGACATCAGTTGGTCTTCCCTTGTCCACTGCCACTGTAACCCCTTCATAGAAGGCCACCAAATTTGTCAGGCACGACTTGCCCTTGGTGAAGCCATGCTGGCTGTCACCCATGACCTCCTTGTTTTCTACGTGCCTCAGCAGAGTTTCCAGGAGGATCTGCTCCATGATCTTGCCAGGCACAGAGGTGAGACTGACTGGCCTGTAGTTCCCTGGGTCTTCCTTGTTTCCCTTTTTTGAAAATAGGCGTTATGTTTCCCCTTTTCCAGTCGGCAGGAACCTCGCCAGACTGCCATGACTTCTCAAATATGATGGTTAGTGGCTTAGCGACCTCATCTACTAACTCCCTCAGGACCCGCGGATGTATCTCATCAAGTCCCATGGACTTGTGCAGCTTCAGATTCCTCAAGTGGTCTTGTACTTGATCTTCATCTACAGTGGGCGGTTCTCCATTTTCCCAATCCTCGTCTTTGCATTCTGCTTCAAGCTCCTTGTTCATCCATGCAGGCCTCCTGGCTTTTCTGCCTGCCTTCCTCTTTGTAGGGATGCATCGCTCCTGAGCTTGGAGGAGGTGGTCCTTGAATATTAACCAACTTTCTTGGACCCCTCTTCCCTCCAGCGCTTCATCCCATGGCACCACATCAAGCAGATTCTTCAAGAGACCAAAGTCAGCTCTCCCAAAGTCAAGAGTGGTCAGCCTGCTGCGCACCTTCCTCGCTGCCTTTGAGGATCTCAAACTCAACTATTTCATGGTCCCTACAGCCCAGGCTACCCTTGGTTTGACACTGTCTACCAGCCCCTCCTTGTTGGTAAGAACAAGGTCCAGCATAGCTCCTCTCCTTGTTGGCTCCTCAACCACCTGGAGACAGAAGTTGTCCTCAATGCAATCCAAGAACCTCCTGGATTGCCTATGCCTGGCTGTGTTACCCTTCCAACAGATGTTGGGGTGGTTGAAGTCACCCATGAGGACCAGGGTCTGTGAGCATGATGCCGCCCCTATCTGTCTATAGAGGGCTTCATCCACTCAGTCTTCTTGGTCAGGTGGCCTGGAGCAGACCCCCACTGTAATGTCCCCTGCTCCCAATTTCCCTTTAATCCTGACCCATAGGCTCTCAGTTGGCTCTTTATCTGTCCCTAGGCTGAGCTCCATGCATTCCAGCTGCTCCTTAACATATAAGGCAACACCACCTCCTGGTTTCCCTTGCCTGTCTCTCCTGAAGAGCCTGTAGCCTTCCATGGCAACACTCCAGTCATAGGAGTCATCCTACCAAGTTTCTACAATGGCAATGAGATTGTAGCCTTGGAGGCGTGCACACATCTCTAGCTCCTCCTGTTTGTTCCCCTTGCTCCGTGTGTTTGCATAGAGGCATTTCAGCCATGTCTTCATTGAAGCTGTCTTGGCTGGAGCAGCTGCAATTACTTTGCGCTGCTCTCCAGGTGGCATTCCTATGGCTTGTATTAACTGTACCTCCCCATTGGCTCCTGTTGGTTCAGCAACTCCTGGCTTTTCTATGTAAGTCTTTGAGCCTGCTGCAGCGTAGCCAGCACATTTTGGAGCGAGTGGCTGCAGGCCCTCACCAGCACCCCATTCCTCTATCCTTGGTACAACATCCCTTGGTTGGTTACAGGCAAACCTGATAATACCCCCTTCCCCCATTGAATCTAGTTTAAAGCCTTGTTAATAAGCCCTGCTAATTTTGGGGTGAAAACCCTACTTCCCCCTTTGAGTGAGCCAACCCCCATGTGCTGCCAGCAGGCCTGGTGCTGCATAGGCCATTCCATTGTTGAAAAACCCAAAATTGTGGCGGTGACACCAGCTGTGGACCCACGTATTAACAGACTGAGCTTGTCTGTTCCTTTCAATGTCATTGCCCGCAGCAGGAAGTAGGGATGAAAAAATAACCTGTGCTCCGGATCCCCTTAGTGACTGTCCCAAGGCCCTGATGTCTCTTTTAATCATCCTTGCACTCTGATATGCACATTTGCCACTCCCCACATGGAACCTGTACCTGTACCTGTACCAAATGGTACCTGTTCCAATTTTGTTCAGAACCTAAAAGAGAATTAATATTTATAAATGTAGATATAGTCAATCGCTATGGAAAAATCTGAGTTGAAGTAATACAGTAAATTGACTTATTGAATTCTAAATCTAATTCCAATCGTTAAAACAAACAGTATGAAACATCAGAGAGGTGGTCATATAAATAAGTAAGGTTGGTCTGTTGACCTAATTTGGTAACAATGTTGAACATACTAATATACTTACACTGAAGGTAGCATTAGCAACACTAATGAGGGTAAAAGTTTAACTTCTTCCATATTAACAGAGGAAGGGCCTCTCATAAACATTGATTGACATAGATATTGTCTGGAAATGTAATTTGCTAAAGACAAACATTTCACTGAACGTCAGCCTTCAGAGGGCTTGTTAAAAGATCAATGGTGAGAAAGAATGAAATAAGAGTCCAGGTCCCCAGCCTTGGAGGAGCAAGGTCCTGCTACCTGGAGACAGGAGGCCCCAGTTCTTAGCAATAAGGTACATCAGAGTAGTATGAAGAGACACCTGAGTTAAAGTTGAATGAAATTAGCTTGGAAATAATTGTATGACCAAGATAATTTATATTAGTTCTATTTTCTATTACTTCACGTGGACATACTTTCAGAGTTCTACAGAAATTCAAATGAAAGAACAGACACAGGATATATCCTTGAGGATTCCTTGTGGTGCACCTCCATCCACTCTCCCCTTTGGGTGAACTTTTCATATGAAATTCATAGTGCATTATTACACAGGAACATATTTTTGGTATTGTTTCATCTTTCTTGCTCTCCTACTGGCCAGAAGATTCTTGTATCCATGTATACAAATTTAATAAAAGGAGTAGATACTATTCTTCTCCCCAGATAAATGGCAACCTTGTTGTTTGGAATCACAAAAAGTGGATCCAAATTTCTTCAGCCCATTTGAGGCCCTTCCTACATGAATGCTGTGTGCACTCAAAGTTCTGCATTCAGGCAACCCCAGTGTTATGCAATTAGCTTATGTTAAATTACAGTTTACTCTAATTTAGGTTTGGCTGTGTTCCATTTGGGTTGTCATTTGAATTTGAATCTTACCCACAGTGACATTTTTAAAGGCGATATCCCACGCTTCATGAAGTGCGGCTGCAGAGCCCTTACCCTTTCATCGGAGTTCCTATTGCCTCCTTCTCACTCCCTGTAAGCTCTGCTACAGGCACTGATACTGAACTAGCAAGTGAGGCTAGACTTGCCTGCCTCTGTCTCAGGATATTCAAGTATTTGCCTCTGATCTCCAACGCTGCTCATCCAGGAACACTGCACAGACATCTGAGTTAGCCATATGGAGAATTAACATGGGCCCGGCAGAACTAGTTTGTTGGAATCTTGTTTGCGCTTTTACCTCCCACGGTAGACGCTTTTCACTAATCAGAACCAATGTTTGTGAGCCTATGAAACATACATAGAAAGAAAACTGCAGCATCTCTTTTTTTTCTTTTTTTTTTTTCTGTCTTCTAAGCAAATTCAGATGTTAAGTAACCTTCATAATAACTTTTATTAGGTTGCAACTTTTAACACGATTCTTGGATTTTTACAGGGAAGCTCAAGTAATATATTAAAGTGATTTGCCCGAGATTAAAAAAACAAAGCAAAAAGAAATAATACAAAAGAAAAGTCTAGGAAAAATAAAGAAAAATTTTTAAGCTTTGCAATACTGAAATCACAGTAAAATATTAATTTTATTCATTTAGTTTTGATGTGTTTTCTTTTTTTTTTTTTTTTCCTAAAATAAGAGAAGCTAAAACATGCATAGTGTACAGAGAAGAATAAAGAGAGTTTTATCTAAGGGCAGTTCTGGAAAAAAAAATATTTTTTTTTTAATATATTGATTACGTGTCTACTCTTGGTTTCCTGATGCTTAGAATTCACTGTTTTACTGCTTTCTGCCTTTACACATAACATATTCAAGAAATTTGATTTTGTAGTTTCAGCTTCAAAACTTGTCCTGACTTTTATCTTGTTGTATTGTGTCTGACTGAGATGGAGTTAATTTTCCCCATAGCAGCCCTCACAGTGCTGTGCTTTGTGTTGGTAACTAGAAAGGTGTTGATACATCCCAGTGTTTTGGCTACTGCTGAGCAGCGCTGGCACAGAATCAAGGCTGTCTCTCCAACATTCCCCCCACACCAGTAGGCTGGGGGGGAGCAAGATCTTGAGAGGGGACATAGCCAGGACAGCTGACCCAAACTGACCAAAGGGGTATTCCGTACCATATAACATCTACTCAGCAATAAAAGCTAAGAGAAAGGGGGAGGGGGAAGTATTCGTTATCATGACATTTGTCTTCTGAAGCAACTGGTATGCATACTGAAGCTCTACTTCCCGGGAAGTGACTGGAAATCACATGCTGATGGGAAGTAGAGAATAAAACTTTTCTTTTCTTTTGCTTCTGTGTGCGACCTTTGTTTATGCTCTATTA
The DNA here is from genome assembly GCF_965231255.1 of Vanellus vanellus. Lineage (NCBI taxonomy): Eukaryota > Metazoa > Chordata > Aves > Charadriiformes > Charadriidae > Vanellus > Vanellus vanellus. Next base: position 105,519,920 of record NC_138907.1, read on the forward strand.
AACTGGCTTTATCTTGACCCACAAGGTTTTTTCGTCTTATTTTCTACTCTCCGTTGTCCTGCTGAGGAGGGGAGTGACAGAGCAGCTTGGTGGACACCTGACAACTAGCAAGGTCAGCCCACTTCAGTCCTTTTTGGCATTCAACGTGAGGCACAAGGAATTCAAGAGAAGGACAGTAATTGAGAGAGGTAATGGGTAAAACAATGTTAGAGACTAGAATAATCATGGGGAATTTCTGTTGTTGTAATTGTGGTGAAGGAACAAGGAGTGGATTGTGTGGCAATTGTCCACTTTCATTTGGTGTTGTGAGGATGTTATTTTGATTTTGGTGTGGGGAATTCTTTTTTGCTGATGTGAGTGAAGTTTGTGAAGATTATGTCATGAATGTGGATTTTAATGATAATTCTTAAATAGGTGATTCACAGAGGTAAGGGGTGGAATGTATCGGGTTTGCATGGCAAGGTTTTGGTAGCAGGGGGGCTACAGGGGTGGCTTCTGTGAGAAGCTGTTAGAAGCTTCCCTCATGTCTGATAAAGACAGCTAGCTCCAAGACAGGCCTGCAACTGGCCAAGGCCGATTCAATCACAGGTAGGGGTAGCACCTCTGTAACAACATATTTAAGAAGAGGGGAAAGTTGCAATTGCATCCAGAGAAAGGAGTGAGAATATGTGAGAAAAACAACTCTGCAGACACCAAGGTCAGTGAAGAAGGAGGGGGAGGAGGTGCTCCAGGTGCTGGAGCAGATATTCATTTCCCTGCAGCCCGTGGTGAAGACCATGGTGAGGGAGGCTGTACCCCTGCAGCTCATCAAGGCCAATGGTGGAGCAGATATCCACCTGCAGCCTGTGGACAACCGCATGCTGGAGCACAAGTGAAGTTGAGCCCTGGAAGAAGAGAGGGGAGGGGGAAAGATGTTTGGAGATTCAGTTTTATTTCTCATTATCCTACTCTGATTTGATTGTAAATAAATTAAACCGATTTCCCCAATTTGAGTCTCTTTTGTCCATGACAGTAATTGGTGAGTGATCTCTCCCTGTCCTTATCTTGACCCATGAGCCTTTCGTTATATTTTCACTCTGCTGCGGAATGATAGAGTGGCTTTGGTGAGTACCTGGTGTCCAGCCAGGGTCAACCCACTGAACTTGAACTAGTAAAAACCTGTTAAGGATAAGGATGATAGCTGAAACATAGTAGAGTTTGAGGTTTTCTTTAAAGTGAATGAAAAGTTTGGGGGTTTTGCTTTTTTTTTTTTCCTTTAAGTATAAACTGCTATGTGTATGTATGTATATGTTTACAATTAAACCATTAGCTGAAAATCTTTTTGCTGGTCTTGTTACTTGGAAATCAAAGTGAACTCTTGACTGATACAAAGCCACAATTTATATGGAAATTCTTAATTTTTTGAAAGCACTAAGTGGACTATAGATGTTTTCTCTCACTTAGCTTTGGCTATTAATATTTTATAAAATTTAATTATAATTTATTATGAAAGACATGTTGACCTCTTCTGGGTAACATTAGTTATTTTCAGTGCAAGCTGCTTTGAAATGTAATGAGAATAAGAATGTGGTGTTGAGCAATATGGTTACGAAGAGAAAGGATTTTGATTAGCCTGTGTTGTACTGAAATTTGCAGCACCTAAGATTTTGTTGAGAGCATTTTCCACCAGGTAATTTAATAAAATCAGTGAAAGTTTTAAAAATAGTTGCAGCTGCCTCACTGAAAAACTATATTGATACTTGCCAAAATAATTGTGATTTGGGATAATCTGAAATTCTAGTGATGTCTGGAGGGAATGACTTCATGAGCATTATTTAAAGTCTCTTGTCAATAATTTAAATGATACCTTATGCCATCACCATAGAAAACACGTGAGCCTTTAGCTAATATTTTCTAGAAAGTGATAGCTCATCACATTGTGAAGGCACATCCTTAGTCAGTTTGCAGTCAATATTGTCAAACTGGAGATTGATTATATATTATTGTGGGACTATATCTACACAGAGGTGGAAAAGAAACACAGTTTTTTCTCGAGATAACATACCATGATCATGAGACAAGACAGAGAAAACACAGAACTTTGTTCATTAAGCATTTAAGTTCAGTTTTTAAAAAAAAATTCTTAGGATTTTTTTTAAGTTCTTTTTACTCACCTTTTGTTTTGGGGCATCTGAAGTTCAGTCTTCTCAGCTTTCCTCTTTAATTATATACATGTATACCGAGCAGAAAGGCAGTCTGGACGAATATGTAGAGATATTTATTGTATGGATAAGGATCAAGTCGTTGTTGTGGAAATTGCTATGTGAATGAAATGTAAGGTCAATATATATGTGGGTGATGATAATGTGGATACAAACCTTTGAGCACAGTCAGAACTGGAACAGGTGGATAATAAAGGCTGAGGCAATTAATGGAGATCTGTATACCATATTGAGCATCTGTTTCGATTCCATCCTCTCCACCCAGTTTGTAACTCTGCTAAATTAGAGACCTTCTGCTAAATTTTGGACCTTCTGTAGTCAATACACATGGTGTAAGGTCTGGTTAAAAAGAGAAACTCTTGATCCTAAGCAAATAATCATGAAAAAATAATAAAATCCAATATTCTCAAGTTATGTTCCATGGCTCAGCAGCAGATTGGGGGCAAATATGTTAAGTAGAAGTGATTATTAGGCTATTCTACACTGGAGCAGAAGTTTTAATTCAGTAGAAGGAGCGTGGACAATGTGCTACTTAAAGAGCAGTGATTAGTTTTGTTTGATAATTTTTCTAATTATTTTATCTGCTGCATAAACCACTTTAACTCACTTTTTGAAATGTCACCTTTCCTTCAGCAAAAGAAAAGATAAGTTATTTCAAAGTTTTCTTTCTTATAGGTTTTATTTCTTCACTTTCCACTTTTTTAATATATTCTTTCCTGTGTATCTAGTTTTGTCATGACAGACAGTTCTAAAAACTGCTTACTACTATTTTCATTCTGAAGCTTTGAAGAAAATTGTTTCTTGGAAGTTCCACAGCTCAGCCATATGTTTAGATACTCAGAACATGACATATCTAGGTCACTAGAAGAATGATGACAACTAAAAAGATGAGACTCTAATCCTGACATTTTACATCCATTGCAAGGATTCCATGTTATTCATTATTTTTGTTCAAATAAAAGAAAATAAAAACGGTTTGCCCAAATTCCACAATGATGTATTTACAGTCTTGTTAGACTGGGTTACATTCTTGTAAATTATCTCACAATTTATTTTTTTTTATTTTTTAATTGTAATTCTCTTTATAGGATTCTCTAGCTAAATGTGAAGTTGATTCTCAATCCATTTTAACCAAATCATGCAGTAATGTGTTCGGTAATGCATATCAGAAAACATAATACTCTATTGCAGTACACAAACATCTTATGGAGCTCTGTGAAAATGGATGCTGGTTAGAATGATTGCTTACTTAAACACAGATGCTTCTTAGATTTTTTTAAAGGAGATGATACCATTTTGGGCTTTCTGAACTGACATACTATTGATATGTTGTTATTCAGGCAACTGAGGGAAGGTTGATATGTCACTTCGGAAATTAAAAACAGATTTCTGAGAGCTGCTGAAAAAAAAGGTTGTCTTATTTTAATGGTCCGGGTGGCTCTGAGTTTTACTGTAAGTATATATCGAGTATTTTTGTCAGTCTTTCAAATATGGGTTTGGGATGATAGAGATTGAATTGCAGGACAGTATCAATATAGAAAACAAATCAAGTTTTTGCCATTATTAAAGAAAATACTGATAAAAATAGGTCTATTGGCACACAAAGCTCATCAGTTTTCTTAAAATGATATCTTCAGTAATGAGGATTTTCATGACGTAGATGAATATTTCTGAGATTACACAAAAAGAACATGTCTCTTCCCAGAAATTTAAAAAGACCCTTCTCACTGGAAAGGACCTTGAGAAAATTCATGACAGGATTCATCCTTTTATCCAAGAAGAAAATTGCCCAGTGAGTTCCAAAGAACAGTCACCTAGCACCTCTCTCATCAAGAAACGGGGGGAACTGAGTGGGTACAACAGCTTGTTCACTTAGTCAATACCTTGAGATTACTAAACGCTGTCGTTTCAGAGGTTGATTAGGTTACATTAGCTTATGCACGAACAGACCACAAGGTCATCTGCTAGCCATTAGAGAAACACTGAGAGTTTGATGTTAAACTGGTCCAGTTCTGTGGTCTTATCCAATGATTAACATTACTGTATGACTTGTTTGAAATGTTGAAACTAAACATCAAAAAAGTAACAAAAGGGAAACATTTAACATAGAAGCAGTGAAGAACAGACAACACGAGTGGGAGACTCAACATCGCATTACAAGCTGAATCTTTCAGATGTGGCAGAACGTGAACATACTCCAAGTAGACCAATAGCTTCTGCAAATAACAAAAAGGATGTCATGAAGAATTTTGTAAGGTGATGCTTGAATTATAACCTTTGAAAAATTTGTAATCAAGAGTGATTTTTGTCTGAGGTTCTGACACAGGTACATAATTGAGATACTTCAGGGCATTTATTCTAGTGTAGACATGGACAACTAAAATTATCAGAACTGAGTAAAATCTCTCCTGTATAGTCTACAGGAAATGTCTTTACAACAGTTTATGTGGAAAAAAATAATTATTTTGAATTAGCCTTAATATGCATTAACCTGATAATGCAAAACTTTACGTTTATTCTTAACATATCTCTCTAGATACATATCTACACCTTTCAATCTTCTATGAATTTCCATCAAAGAATTTTAGTTCCCTTTACAAACATCAAGGTAGTTTTGTGAGGCACATATTATTCCAAGTTTTCCTGTGACTGAACTGAGATGCAGAGTACAAGGACCATATGTGAAATTACTGATTTATATATATGTGTCTATGTGTATGCAAGTTACATAAAGTCAGTAATGTATTATTTGAATTTTTGTTGTTCAGTCAACAGCTGGCTTGTAGAAACACTGAAAATACCAACCCTCAGTTGATGCTAATCAACACTGATGTACACTCCAAAAGTTAAGCCACTGATGCTCAAATAAAACTCAAACCATAGAAATTGCTATTGTTATTGCTATTGTTATTTTTATTTAGATCAAAAATGCAATTAGTCCATTAATATGTCTGACAATGACTAGTATCTTAGTAGTTGTAGTAAGAATCCTTCAACAGGCAGATGTGAGAAAGCTGTTTCTTCATTTTTTTTTCTAATTTACTGTGGTTTAAAAATACCATAAAGTAGGAGGTTTGGTCTTATTACAAAAATTTTAATTTTGTGAAAATTTTAATTTTCATTCAATATTTCAAAGTCTACTATTTTTTATCATTACGAATATCTGTCTGAATCTGACTACATCCTTAACCTTAATGATTTTGTGTGACATTGACTTGTAATATCAGTGTTTCACAATAGCTATATTTGTGTGAAAGAGAGGAAGGATAGTATTTTGATATCTAGCACTGGCTGGTAAATGCAAACTATCCATAAACTATCCATTCCTCATGTTCAGCTTGTTTTCTGTATTTTTTTTTCTTGTGAACATCTGCCTCTTTTTACTCTTCTCCCAAATACTAAGTAGATTCAAGATCTTTGACATTTATATATTGTTTAAGAATGAAGATTTTACAAGAATGCTGTCTTCACTGATTTGTTTCTTTTTCTTTCATCCTCTACATTAATGATGTTTTTATTCATGGTCCTGAAGTAAAAGAACTTTAATCAGAAGAATAAAGGTAAATTGGAAGAATCATACTGACAGCATCAGGATATGTCATTCTGTGAATCTTTTATCTTAATGAAGGGAGTAAGGCTGATAAACAGAACATATTAAATATTAATATTTGTCTTTCTGTACATGCTAGTGGAAGAAAATGAAAAATAAGCAGGCAAATAAAGCTGCACCTGAAACTGAAACAGCGCACCTATCAAACGAGAGCTTACAAGTATTGACTAGCCTGGCTCTAACCTGTTAGTATCTGGAAATATTGCAACCTGGTTGTGACTCTACTAGAAAATTGTATTCATTTGTCTTTGAAGAGAAAAAATATCAGTCATTTTCTTCGTGAAATCAAATACAGTTCAACAAAGTTTCTTACATGTCAACACACACAAGTAGTCTCAGGAGACCTTCGAGGTAAAATTATAGTCAGCTAAGGAATTAATTGCAAACACCACTCATAAAAACATTTTAAATTCATTGACTGTATTCATTTAATATATGTCCTGATGTCTTTGGTAACAGATTACCTTAAAATGAAAATTTAAAATAAACTGTAATTTGGGGGTTTGAGGTCAGATTGTAATAAAATGTTCAGCTGATAAATGTGATGATTCAAATGTATATGCCTTTTTAAATAACAGTGCACTATGTAAAATTTAGGTAACTTGCAGCACTGTATAATAAGCCCAAGGAGTTTTTCAGAGTGAAAACATGTATTCGCACTGAGGATGGTGCCCATTAAGGACATGTTAATGGTATTGCACAATATCAGTTAATCTCTTTTTTCTTTTAGTAAACATTTTTGGCAAAACTAATTCCTTTTAATCTCTCTAGCAAGTAAGAAAAACAATATTGAACTGTAGTGTATAGATCAGTTAAAGAACAGAGAAATACCAGGACGGTGACTACTTTCTCTGTCTCATAAAATGCAGAACGAGAATATGTACGGAATAATCTCAGAAAGCATTAACACACGCAACCACAATCCAAAACTCCACTCTCTGTTCCAGGATGAACTTGTTAGTGTGTAGGGAGAAAATGAGGACAAGAAGTAATGGAAATGAAACAAAGACAAATGTAAAGTAGGCAATACTAGGTCTGTGACTAGAATACACTTAGTCAGAGAAGTAGAGTCATAAAAAGCTTCCAAGTGATTACATGATAAGTAGAGATTCATATGGGGAAAGACAAAGACTAGCTGTGTGGTGAAATAAAGATGTATAAGGTAGACAGAACTGGAGAAGAAGGAGGAGCAAGGAAGCAATAAAGGACCTAAGCGGAAAACAACAACTGAAGGAGAAAGGTTGTCTGAATTTTAACATGGGATGGAAAGGGTCAACAGATCTAATCCTAAAATATTAGAGCCTACTGAAAGCATTAAGATTTCTCCTCCTACATACACAAAAAGCACTCCTATTGTTATGTTATTCTAGAATTTTTTATTTTTGAATTTAGAATTTATGAATTTATGAACTTCTAATTATCAGCCCACTTTTATTAATGGCTATAATTTCTTCTTATGACAATATTGTTCATTTTCTTATGTAGTTTTCCACTCTCTTCCACCAAGGTAATTACAGAAAGTAACCCTATCACTTCTTACCTTTCATTTTATTGAGGGAAATAAACTTTTCTTTAGATATCACTTTTAAGAAAAGCTCTCATTGCCCCGAGCAACTTCTTTTTAAATGTTACAGGTTAAACACAGCCTCTTGACAGAATGTGCCCAGATTGTGTGCAGGATTCTAGGTAAGACCTCATTACCACTGTGGACAGTGCTGCTGTACCTTCTTGATGGGAAAAGGAACATCAAAATATTTGGCTGTGTTATAATACAGAATATTTATGCATGTAAATAAAAAGTACTTTTAAAGCATGGCAGACATTTAATATCTGTTCCCAAATGTGTCATTTTATTTTAAGTAGTTGTCAGGCCACATGAAGTGCCTCATAGACATATTTCTCTACAGAAATCAATGGCAGTGCATTAAATTGAGAGGCATCAGAGCACCCATTTGCCATCCAGAAGACAATTTCTCTGTAGAAGTTTGCTGCCTACAAGGAGCTCGCATTTGTGACATCTCTGAGAAGCTTCCAAGCCTGGTAAACCCTACAGATTATCATCTACTCCTACTACTGCATGTAGGGTCTAACCATCAAAAGAGACTATATATCCCTCAGAGCAATGTTGAAAGGATCTGAAGTTCAGGTAGTATGTTCCTTTATCCTCCCAGTCAGAGGAAGGGGTTCAGGAAGAAGGAGATAAAATGAACAAGTGAATGCATGGCTGCTGCCATACTTAAGGTTTTGGCTTCTATGATCATGAATCTACCTTTGAGAAGCTGTGTCTCTGGGGGCCTGATACGATTCATCTGATCAAGTGGGGCAAGAGGGTTTTCACCAACAAGCTGGACAGACTTATAAGACTTATAACTAGACTTAACAGGGAAAGGGGATAGATTTTTGAGTAACAGAGAAGAGCCAGGGGCTGCTGATGCATTAGGAACCAACAGGGAAACACCTCTGTAATGCCTCAAAGAAATTAGGGCATGTTCCTCTAAATATGTGACACGGTCAATGGCCTAATAGAAGTGAGTTTATACCAATGCACACAGAATGGGTAACAAACACAAGCTATGATCTAATCACTATCATTGAATCCTGGAGCGCTGCAATCAATGATTATAAACTGTTAAGAAGGGACAGGCAAGGAAAAAGATGTGGAGGTGTTGCCTTCTATGTGGAAAAATGGATGGATTGATTGCACTGAGCTATCTTTGAAAACCAGCGGTCCTACTGGCCACACTATTTCTGATACAAGCCAGGATGCTCTTGGCCTTCTCAGCTACCTGGAACATCCTGGACTGCTTCTTCTCTGCTGCATTGTACTTCCAGCAGGTATCTGGTAAGTTGAAGTCCCCCACAAGAACAAGGACTAGCAATTGTGAAACTTATCCCAGCTGCTTATAGAATATTTCATCTGGCTCTTCATCCTGGTTGGATGGTCTATAACAGACTCCCACCACGATATCTGCTTTGTTGGCCTTCCTCCTGATTCTTACCCGTAAATTCTCGACCCTATCGTCACCATCAGTAAGCTCTAGAAAATCAAAACACTGCCTAAAGTCAAGGGCTACCCCACCACCTCTCTTTCGATGCCTATGCCATCTATTGCAGTTGTGTGAGTCATCCCACCATGTTTCTATGATGGCAACTATATAATAGGTTTCCTGCTGCATAAAGGCTTCCAGCTTCTCCTGTTTGTTGCCCGTTCTGTGTGCACTGGTGTAAAGGGACTTCAGTTGGGCTATTGGTCCCACCACTGTTTTTGGGGAACGAGCCCTAATTCCTGCATGACAATTCTCAGGTGCTTCCATGGTTTCCAACACATCAATAGCCCTTGCATTTTTGCTGTTGCATGGCTCTCCATCCCCTACCTCGACTGAGATGGCAGACCAAAGGACCTCGCTGGCACACAGTCCCTCAAACTTTGGCATGCCACCCCCAGGCTTATCTCCAGTGAGCCTGGTTTTAGCCCCTTCCCCCTTCAAATTTAATTTAAAGCTCTTTCAGTAAGCTTTGAGACAGGTGTACCCTGTTGTGTTGCCAGCATGACTAGCGTCATGAAAATCAACCCGTGATCAAAACCTCCAAAACTCTGCTGGTAACACCGGGCTTGCAGACAGATATTGATCTATTGGCTCTTCCTATTTCTTCCCTCATCATTCCCTGCAACTGGAAGGATAGAGGAGACACTACTTGTGCTCTTGATCTCTTAACCAGTCAACCCAAGGCCCTGAACTGTCTTTATTCAGTTCCACTTGCAGAGCCTCATACCTATTATGCAAGGGCACCTGGGAAGGTGGGATAGTCACGGATGAGACACACCTGCTGCACCGGGAAGGAACTTGTTGCCATTGCCCCCTATCCCTCAAACCACTGTGTTCAGCCAGGTGGAGAGAGGATAGGGAATCCTCCATACCATGCATCCTGTCCACCTGTTGGGTCTGTCTCAGGGGAGGTAGGGTACGATCCCAGTAGTCTCTCTCTCTCTCGTACTTCCCAATATTGCTCAACCTGGTCATCTCCTCCTAGAGCTGTGCCACTAAGCGGAGGAGTTCCTCTACCTGGGCACACCTCCTGCAGGTGTTCTCACTGCTGCCTTCCAATACCGGTGTAAGAGCGGGGCACAGCCTGCAGACTGACACCAGGGTGGCTGCATGTTCCCATTGGAGCTCTGCTTGGGAAGCTGCGTCGGTCACGGTGGGATGCAGAGCTTAGAGAGGCCATGGCTTTCTGCCGGTCGGATACAGTTGCTCCATGGTCGAGCTGGCAGAGCTTCAGCACCCTTCCTGCCTGCCCTTCCACATACATACAGTACAGTTCCAAATAAAGTTTGTGACAGTGATTAGGGCCAAATATAACTAGACCATTTTCCAGAACGGAATTTTGATGCAAAAGAAAATATATTCAAGCTTTACTGAGTGAAGGTCAAAGGGCATATAAAGGTAAGCATGATTTGTTTCTTAATTTATTATTCTACACATTTTGCTGGTTTTAAAAAGTGATGCTTTTATCTACGGTTTGGTATCACCAATTAAGTGAAGTCATTATTTTGTTATTCACAAAGCACTGTGATAATCAAAGGCTAATCATAGTGGAATTATGAACTATAATTGTAATTAGTGAGGAATAAAAAAGTATGGTTCATTATGGTGCACCTTTAAAGAAACAACTGATCACTGTGTAGAATATCTAGTTTAGTTTGAGATTTAATTACATTCAAAACTAAACTAAGAGATTTTCACATTCACGTAACTACAAATGATAAATAAAAATTAAAATCTTGTGAAAATATGGTTTATTCATAAGCTTACATTCTCAATAATGGTATTTTTCTGAGTACAAAGGAATTTATTCCACAGAATGGAATTTATGTTTGTTATTTATATGTAATAAATAAGTAAATATGTGTAAATATAAAAGGCATGTATATTTTAAGAAATCTAGAAATAATTTTTAAAATACAAAACACTGTAATCGTTACTTGTTTAGAGAAGTCAAAGTCAGAATATGTGTTAATTTCCTAGAGCATCCAACCTTTTCAGTAACAAAATACTATCTTCTCTGAATCTCTCTCTGTCTTGTTACTCCTATTAAAGTCTTTATCTTGCCAGGACAAGTCTAGTAAATTTATTTCCACATTTCAGCAAGGCTGTGAATGAATGTGCTTCATTGTTAAGTATAAATACATTCATTTTTTAAGTAGGAGTTTGTATGTGTGGATCAGGGCTAAGGAATGGTAACATTTGAACCTTAGATTGCTGGATAATAATCTTTTTAACACTAATGTTCCATGACTGAAAGCATTCTTACTCCTCACATCTCAAAATACTAATTTGCCAGGAATTTAGACACTTTCAATGCTAATAATATAGCTGTATTTTATTGACTGATTTTGTTGACTTCTTGCATATTGTCTATTTTGGTGCTTTAGAATGTTTTGTCTCCACATGTCGAACTGAAAATACAGGATCATAAGTGATAGCATTGTGTAATACTGTAATCAAATTAACATTTTTTCTATGCCTATTTCCTGTTTTAATTGATTTCTAATTAGTAAATAAAAATTCTTCCATTTATATGTCTTTTATACTCTTAACTTTGTGCAACAGCAACAACAATAAAGAAAAACCTGCTCAGTTCCTTCAGAACAATTCTCTTACATGGAAACAATTACTGGTGAGATGAGGATGCGTCAGTTAAAATGTTAAGTAAAAATATGTTAGTACTTCAAGTGACTACTCTCATATTCACTGTAAATAATACACGTGGTATTCATTCTTTTGTTCAGCTTAGCTTTTTCCTTTATTTTAGGAGGTCACCATGCAAGCTTTAAGAATGTCCTGTTTTTCATGCATAACATTAGTTGTTTTCATTTCTGATAACCTTGAAAATCTTAAATTATTTTTTGTTTAAATTCCATTTCTTTAACAGGTATATGTCAAATACTTAAGAATCCTCTCAATATATCTTGCTTTTGATTTACACATCTTTTTGGTTTTATGTAGAAATCTTCTTCCTTATACTGGGTACATATAAGAAAAAAAAAACAACCAAGCAGTTTACTAATTAGGTTACTTGAAAAAGAGGCAATTATATCATTGTTTTGTTTTTTTTTTTTTTTATGATGTGTTAACAAACAACCCAGAAACATTTTAATATTACCTGTAAGGTAAAATTGACCTTTTCTTTTTCACTTATTCTCACACTCTTCAGTTACTATTTTTAAAAGGCTCACAGTAAAACGAATAACAGACATTGCATGTTCTGTGCTATGAGGGAAGGCTAATTTGCTATTGATAATGACGGTTTGGTCTCCTCATAGAAAACGTCATATTTTTAGAGAAATCTCCCATAATGAAGATCTATTCTTTCTGAAATATTTCTATTTATTTATTTATTCATTGTTTATAGGTTGACTGCCTGTAGGAGTTGAATTCAGAAGAAGAAGATATCATCTGGTGAGTACCCACTGTGGGGAGTAGAGATTTGGACACATACTACTGAATCTGTAACAGTGAACTGGTGTTCTGCACAAGTAGTGGAACTCAGAATACAGGCTGAGTGACTTAGATTTGTAGTATGTGATACTTTTCTCCCTCTTAACATTTAATTAATCTGCATTATTACAATAGAAACACTGATGTATCTTGGCCCATTCCTAAATATTACCAAAACTGGATTCAATGTAAACCTGTGGTTTCAATCCTTAGGTGAACCTGAACAGCAGAAAGTTCAAGAATGAGAGAATATTCCTGGGGAGTATCATCATGTAGTTGTCTACTTTTGATATTTCTTAAACATCTGTCTTTACCAGCACTGTTGGGTCCCAGGCCTCGGGAACAACAATCCAGGTTGATACAAACACAGGTCCACCACCAGTGAAGGAAGAGGTGGTGAGTGAACTATTACAGGAGCTTGACCCATACAAATCAATGGGCCCTGACAATATCCACCTGAGGGTGTTAAGAGAGCTGGCAGGCTGGCAGCATTGCAAGGCTGCTCTTTGTAATCTTTGAGAAGTTGTGGAGATCAGGGGACATCCCAGAAGACTGGAAGAAGGCTAATGTCACCCCCATCTACAAGAAAGGCTTAAAGGAGGATCCAGGAAATTATAGGCCCATCAGTCTTACTTCAGTCCCTGGGAAAGTTATGGAACAAATCTTCTTGGGGGCTATCACTAGTCAAATGAAGCACGTAATTGGGAAAAGCCAGCATGGATTCACCAAGGGCAAATTGATCTTGACAAACCTTATTGCCTTTACAGCAAAGTAACTTGCTTGGTTTGATGTGTGGCAAGAGGTGGATATGGTCTACCTGGATTTCTCCAAGCCTTTCAACACAGTTCACCACAGCCTCCTTGAGTTTCCCTAAAACTGATGAGTTACAGTCTAGACAAGTGGCCTGTGAGGTGGGTGGAGAACTGGCTGATGCACCCAGCACCCAGAGGATGGTGGTAAATACCTCCCTTTCAAACTAACATCCTGTCACAAGTGGGGTCACCCAGGGATTGATACAGGGCCCAATGCTGTTTAGTATCTTCATAAGCCATCTGGGTGATGGGATCAAGTGTACCCTGATGAAGTTTGCTGATGACACCAAACTGAGTGGGGAAGTGGACACTTCAGAAGGGAGAGCCACTGTGCAAGGAAGACCTGATTGAGCTGGAAGAGTGGGCTAACAAGAACCTTATGAAATTCAACAGGCAAGTGTAAGGTCTTGCACCTGGGAAAACATAATCCAGGAGTGCAGCACAGGCTGGGATCTACCCGGCTGGGGAGCAGCTCTGTGGAATGGGACCTGGGGGTCCTGGTGAACAAGCAGCTCATTATGAGTGAACAGCATGCTGCTGCAGCAAAGAAAGCCAACAGGATGCTGCGTTGGATTTGCAAGGACATCACCAGCAGAGACAAAGAAGTCATTCTACCACTCAGAGTTTGTCAGGCCACACCTGGAATACAGCATTCAGTTTTGATCCCTGCTATACAAAAAAGATGTGGACAGGCTGGGGAGAGTCCAGAGAAGGGCCACCAAGATCATCAAAGGACTGGGAAGCCTGCCATATGAGGAAAGTCTGAGACAACTGGGTTTGTTCATCCTTGAGAAAAGAAGGCTTAGGGGAGACCTTATCACCACATTCCAGTATTTAATCTGTGGCTACAAAGACGATGAAGACTCGCTTTCTACAAGGAGTCACATGGAAAAGACGAGGGCTAATGGGTACAAGTTGCTCCTGGGCAGATTCCGACTGGGCACAAGAAGAAAATTTTTCACAATCAGAACAATCAGCCATTGGAATAATCTCCCCAGGAAAGTAGTGGATTCCGCAACATTGCACGCCTTTAAGATTCAGCTGGACAAGGTGCTGGGCCATCTTGTCTAGATCGTGCTTCTGCCAAGAAAGGTTGGACCAGATGATCCCTGAAGTCCCTTCCAACCTAGTGTTCCATGATTCTATGATTCTATGATCTGATGCTGACTGCATCAGTGAAAGGACAGTGGTTTAAATGAAGCTCTTGACTCACCCATGCTGAGTTAAAAACGTTTGGGGAAGGAAAAAGGAAAAAAAAAAAAAAAAAAGACTAGACTCCTAAAATTATCTAGGGGACTACAGCTCAAGTAGAAGAACCTTCTTGCAGCTCCACATGAAGCACTTTCTATTCCCAAGAAAGAGGTGATTTGAGAAACAAGCTTTTACCTTAACATTTCTGTTAGTTAAAAATCAGTACCTCTCTTCTTAATTCTGTAACTACAAAAGACTTTGAGATGTTGCCTGTGTCACTCCATACATATAACACAAAGATGCAGAATAGTTTGAATTGGAGTCTGTAGTAGGGCTTAGCTGAACCCAGTTCTCTGGCATCTATTTCCTGATTGGCCAAATGACCATCTCCCTCCTCTTTGAAATGTTTTTGCTTTCACACTGTCTGGCCAGTCTCTAGACCATGCATTTGATCAAAAAGTGATTAAACCCACAAATAGATTACTAGTAATTATGCAGAACCCCGTCAAGATGCCAGACAGTTTTACTTACCTTTAAATAGTCTAATAGTATAAGAAAAAAATGAAAAATTTAGCCAGGTGGTTCAATGAACCTAAGGGTATTTTGTGGTTTGTTTTTTTTTTTTTTTTTTTTTCCTGTGATTAAACCATCTGGCTGAATTTTTTTATGAGTTAATTTAATATATCTGCGTGAGTTTTCATCACTTCATAATTTAAAAATAGAAATAGTTGAAACTTAGGAGGGAGTTGTCCTTGTCTGATCAAAAGAAACATGCTATTTCTCAGTTTCACAGGCTCTATGATTGAGGTAATGTTTACACTACCTCTGTTTTCTAAGCAGGCATGAACCTAAAATCTACCAAACATTCTGAAGTTTCTCTTTTTGTCCTTAGTATTACTCCTTCTTATCATAGAATCATAGAATTGTCTAGGTTAGAAGGGAGCTTGAAGATCATTAAGTCCAGTCATCAACCTAACACTGCCAAAACCACCACTAAACCACGTCCCTCAGCACGTCTACCTGTCTTTTATATAACTCCAGGGATGGCGACTCCACCACTTCCTTGGACAGCCTTCTATTGTTTCAAACACCAGCTCCTAAGTTAGTGTTCTGGATTTGGCTGGGACAGAGTTAATTTTCTTCATAGTAGCTAGTATGGGGTTATGTTTTGGATTTGTGATAAAAATGGTGTTAATAACACAGGGAGGTTTTCGATATTGCTGAGCAGCGCCTGCACAGCACCAAGGCCCTTTCTGCTTCTTACCCCACCCCACCAGAGTGTAGGGGTGAACAAAAAGTTGGGAGGTGACACAGCCGGGACAGCTGAGCCCAAATGACCAAAGGGGTATCCCGTACCATATGATGTCATGCTCGGCAATAAAACTAAAGGGGAGGGTAGCAGGGGGGGAGCTGCCTGGGGACTGGTTGAGCATAGATCAGTTGGTGGTGAGCAATCGTTTTCATTGGCATCACTTGTCTTTATTGGGTTTTATTTCTCTGTCTTTGTTATTTTACTTTTCATTACAAATTATTGTTGTTGCTGCTATTAATGGTTTTGTTGTTTTGTTTTGATTATTGAATTGTTTTTATCTCAACCCATGAGTTTTCTCACTTTTACCCTTCTGATTCTCTCCCCCATCCCGCTTGGGGAGAGTGAGAAAGCGGCTGTGTGGCACTTAGTTGCCAGCTGGAATTAAACCACAACAGTAAGCAGAAAACTGAATAATGTAGAACAGGCAACGATAAAGGCATGGCTCATCTCTGCCTTTTCCTGAATTAAACCTTGTTTTCAGAAGAAATTACTGGAATTGGAAAAAAATATGAAATTAAAGAATAATAGATAAATTAAGTAAAATTACTAAGTTGTATGAAACCTCATTTTTCATTTCCTTATAGTTAAATATTGAATTTGATATCATTCCAATAATTTCTCTTTCCCTTTAAAAATATTTTTATTAAGAAAAAAATGATTAAGTGAGCTCATCTTTAAATTGCTTGCAGATTGATCTGGACCTTAGTGAGACTATTTTCTTCTTCTAACATTTTAGAAGACTTTCAACCCAGAAGTAGCTCTACAGATTTTAATTAAACCATTCAACAATTTATTTCTATCTACCAATGCTTCAGTTTTATATTTTTTTCCCATTGTTGTGGCATTTTCCTGGGCTGAAGGTTGCACCAGGACTACTACATTAAAGTCTGTCTGTCTGCAGCCCTGACTGTTTCAGTAGCCAGCAACCTTGGGGTGAATCGGGAACAAGGCTGTATTCTTTTTTCCTAGATGAAAGATTAAGTATATTTGTAGAAATTCAGTGCCGGCATTGATGAACCTCCTACTGTAATCTCTGTCTTTTGTCTAGATTAAGCTTTTCAGTCTTGCACCTGTGGCAAACTTTGGGACAGATGTCTTCTCTGTGAAGTCCTACAGTCCTGTATGTTGAGCGTGTGCCATCCCTTAACATACCTTGACATCCTACGAATGCAAGGCAGGAGTTTAGGGAAGAATGGGGCCAGGATGAGTATTAGTAAGTGCCTTGGTCTGGATGGGACCTTGATGTAAATATTGCCTCTAGGCATGACAGGGGAGATCATTCATGATGAGACTAATACCTTCTTTTGGATGTTTATTATAGCACTAAGTGTCTTTCCACCATTGTAGTTAATGAAAAACTGATCAATAAATAGAAGGATGCCTGCAGCACGATTCAGTTCACCAGGTATAAGAGCATCTACTTTAAGGTAAGCTGAATCTCTCCCTGGGTTCCTTTGACTGTAATGACTGAACTGGCATAAAACAGAATGAGACTTCAGCCTTTTAGCCTGTGTATTTGTAGACTGAATCCCAGCCTACTGTAATTCAAGCAATGGTTGTTGTATTATCTTTGTAAAATGTACCAGATCTGAAGGTGTGTCCTCCTTCCTATCTATTAGTGCTTCTTCACTTAGCACTTCTTCAGTCATTTCTGCTTTGTCTCCTTGAATTTAACTTCATAATACTAGCTTCTTCTCTGAAATACTCTGTATGTTGATTTCCTTCTTAATATTTATCATCATGGTTTAGTCAGGAAGTACCAAAAATGATTTGTGTATGGAGTACAACATGTATGATATATGTTTCCTAAAGTGGTAACTGATGTCTGCTATAAGCTAGACTGATGGAACTTAGAGTCACTATGGCTACGTTCACATGTGGTAATGCCTCAAGTGTTAGTAACTTAATTATGTGTCTGAGCTGTAAGAAATATTCAATCCCCAGTAGGCAGTTACCATAAAACTGTACTAGAAAATGGACTAGAGACATAATCTTCTGGCTGGTCATAATCTACTCTGCAGTCCTTGCTCCTTATCCCAATCTCATAGCAGACCAACTGGTATGATTTTTGGGTTTTTTCCAGAGCTGATCAGATCGCATGGCAGAGAAGGATATGGGTTGTGCTCCAGTAAATTCTCTGTTTTGTAAGTTTTTAGATGCACTGCAGAATGCCATAACTGATGATGTGTACTCAACCTATCATAGAACAGTTTCAGTTGGAAGGAACCTTTAAAGGTCATCTAGTCCAACCTCCACAATGCGTATCTAGGTAAAAAAGATTATTTGGAAAATGGCTTTTCAAGTCATAATCATGAATGCACTTTTAAGATTTTTATCCGGAGTACCTCAAAGTACTGAATTTATTCCACCACCACCACCCCCCCCCCCATCTTCTCCTACAGGGTAGATCATCTGACTTGCCTAAAGTCAGAAACTAAATTTATTGTTTGTGTATCTCAGCATGGTGCACCCTTATTATCTATAGAATATACACATCTGTGTTGATAATAAATCAAAATCTCAAAGTTACAAAATTCTCAGAAATAATTCTGAAGACATATAAAATCTGGTTATGGGAAAATATTCAGGCAAAACAGATTCCACAGTACAAGTGTTTATGTAAATGAGAAAAAATGAGGAGAGGTAATATTTGTTAGATCAACTGTTATAACTGGGTAAAGCAGAAAAGCTTGATGGGAGTAGTCTGCTGAAAGGCATGTCTACTTTTAGTAGCTTTATAAACTGGACAGATAAATTGTCTTAACTCTGCAAATATCTTGCTACAATGTTTTCTTTAAAATGGGTCCAGTTACAAGTCTTGAAAGCATGAGCCAAATACCTTTTCCAAAAAACAAATGACCTGGGGGGATGAGGGGGGTGGTGAGGGGTGGGCAGGCAGATGGATGGACAGTGGGACACCCTTAGTGCTGTCAGGGCAATGCCGTCTACTGTCCAAAGTACTCTGCTAATCACACCTAGCAGCCTAGACTCCTTGAGTGAAATTAGTTTCACTTATCTTTAGATATCTACAACCATCCAATTATCCTGTATAAAGACCTTCTCCATAGTCACTGGGGTCAAATAGACAGTTCCAGGCATAGCTGATTTTGCTTGATTTTAGCAGTCCCTTGGGGACAAAATGACTTACAGTCTAGAAAATCCTTTTTTTTTCATTTCCCCTTCCCCTTTTCCCTTGTTACAGGGAGTATAGATGACCAGTATGAATATTTAGGCTCTAGACATCTGGAGTGAGGTGGGATGAAACACACACCCTTATGCTAAAAACGTAAGGTATCAGCAATAATGGTCAATAATTATAAGAAAACGGTACCCAAATCCTGAGTAATCACCTGAGTAATTATCAGTGTTCGCATTTATGCTAATAAGACATTGTGGTTAACTTGATGCACAACACACATCCAGAGATGCAAATCCAACCACCAACTGCTGTAACATCTTTTAACCAGAGATCTCCCTATCTGATCTTGCGTTTACTCATGTGGTTAAGGTTAGGTAGGCAGACTAAATGAATACAGAATCTTATCTGACAGTGTGGTGACATCTATCACTGGTTTCTTTAGCTATGTTTATGCTGGTAGGTTACAGTTGTTGGGAATGTTGCTGGGTGCTGGACTTCAATTGATTACTCTAAAAGTCTTCAGTATTGATTTTGGTATTCTTTTGATCTCTGCCAATTAGAAATCTCTCAAACAATTCTAGGCCAGGGACAATTACCAGTAAGCAGTTTCTCCTTTATTTAGGAGGCTGAGAATTTACATGAAAGCCTTCTGTGTCAGCTGGCCTTGGTACTCTGCTTTGTTTAATTTGCTAGTAAAGCAGAAATTGCTAGCAAGAAGCATTTGCTAGAAGTAACAAGTGAAATAGAAATATTCTGGAAGTGCATGTAAAGAAGAGGATAGTTCACCTTCTTTTTGATCAGCGTTCCATTAGAATGATGACCTATTAAAATTGCTACATTTTGATTCAGATTTCTACAGATTGACATCACCCTGTTCCTACATATCATTGTCTTGTCAGCTTTTATGGTGTGTTTAGCAGCTTGCATTCATCTTGCAGTGCCAATTATTGAATAACATGCTAAAATACTAAGAATTCTATTGTCTTCCTGCATTTACTCTGTGCCAAACTGCATGTATTACATCTTACTGTAGGCAAATTCTGTATAGCACAAAAGTACTTGAATGATAAATCCTAAAAAGGATTAATCAGAAGGAGATTCTTAATTTTCCTAAATAATAAATGGACTTCAGGTTGTGTTGCTTTTTCTCTCAATGGCAAAGAGAAGGAACTGGAAAATATAACTGTAAGAGAGAAAACTATTCTGCAGTTCATGTCTTTAAAGCCTCCTGGAGAACTTCAGATGCAGTGGAAAAATGATACCCTTTTGTAAGCAGTATATTCGGGGATGGTATGTGGTTCTGTAAGAAAAGCACTAAAATGTGTTTATTATTAGATAGTTTAGACCATTGGACCAGCCACAGAATTAGGAGCTAGAGACTCTTTAACTTTGTGATCTTCTACAAAATCCTTAATAACCCTCTGCTGACGTCAATAGAATTTAGTCTTCAGTGTTTACTGCCTCATCTATAAGAGAAGGATAATACTTATCAACCTCACAGGGATGGTATAGGATTAATTATTTAATAGTTAAATAGTGATGTAAAAGCCAAAGCAATCTATTGCCTTCACAAATACTGAAATATGACACTGTCAGTTTGCTGTATCTGTTGAAGGTGGAAGGAGACAGTGTCTATTGTGTCAGCAGTAACGCGCGTGAAAAACTGTAGGATATTGTGTTTGCAGAAGAAAAAAAAAATGTTTCCACAGCAGTAGCTTAGCTTCACTTCTGAGCAAATTTTATACCCTCTGTGCAGTTTGAGTAATGGAAAAAAGACTGAAGAATGTTAAATAGTAGCTAGGGAGGCCAGTGCAGGTCACACACAAGAAAAATAAATTAATAAATTGGGGAGACTCATGGATTTGTTCTTGTTCTCAGGGAGACATGTCTGTGGCAGACATAAAACAAGGATACATTAGTTCTGAATATTGAAAACAGCCATAAAATGCAGCTTGTCCTTCAATAATTTTTATACCGAAATCTTTTTGTAGCAAAACCTTTCTAGAACTGGACAGTTGCCACAATGCACAAAATACATATTTAGGTCCAGAAGCTTACTGTGTTTTTCTTCTATTAAATGAGAAACTGACAGTTAATATCGATGCTCACAGTAATGAAAGAATTTCTCAAGCCCTAACCTGTAAAAGACTATGATTTTTTGACTCTACTTCATTTGAACACCAGAACTACTGAAGAAAATGATACATTCTTCAAAGCAAATTGTTCTAAGTAACTGTTTTTTGCCAAAGTCGAAATGTCACTACCTCAGATGATGCAATGTATATTAGCATGTACTGATTTTGAACATCAACAAGCATCAAATTTTCAAATTCTAAATCAATTGGTGTATTAAATCATAATAATTCATTTTGTACTAAAGAAATCTGTGGAGCAGAAAAAGGAAGTAATGAAGTAAACTCTGCAAAAAGGAGACACATTCACTGCTGATATCATTTTGCGTATACTCTGATAATTGAATAATATATAGCTAAGCACATCCATCAGAAAATGGGATGTCGACCAAGGTGCTTTTACCAGCAGATGAGCACAGTAGCCAAGCTTCCACTCCACTTTTCTAGGTGGCAGTGGGAAAAAGGTCCTGTTCTGCATTTCACGTGATTATTATAAAGGTGCTTTGTGTCCTCATCTTTCAAGAATATTTTTTATTTTAAATTTTAAATTGTACAATATAATCTCGATAAATTAAATAGGTAGAGATTAATTTACAGATATTCTAGCCATTTTGAAATATATATATATATTTTTTTTTTCCTCTTTCTCTTTTTTCTTTTTAGTGATATTTGGATTTTCCTGTGTTTTGGAAGAGAAAATTTGGAATTTGAAATAAAAACAAATAAATTGTTTTAGCATTAAGATTGGTGTTGGAAATTTGGTTAAAAAGAGAAATGTAACACTGTAATAGGCAGCTAATGTGCTCTTGAGTTAAACTGTAGGAAGATTATTACTAGTACGTCTAACATTTAAAATAGCAAGCAAAACTGATTAAAGTTATTAATTTTTTAATAGTGTCTCTACTTTGTGTGCAAACATTTAAATCAGTTTTCAAAATCCACCAAATTTATTTAATTCATCATCATGTACAGTCTTCTGAAAGGATGAGAGTCATACTTCACTGCTAGTTGGGATCCCAGGAATGAGAAATTTAAAAATGTAATGTGATTTGGTTGGTTGATTGATTAGTTGAACCGGGTCATAACTGGACAAAGCCACAACCAAAGGGAAAAGAGAACA
Source organism: Vanellus vanellus (assembly GCF_965231255.1). Classification (NCBI taxonomy): domain Eukaryota; kingdom Metazoa; phylum Chordata; class Aves; order Charadriiformes; family Charadriidae; genus Vanellus; species Vanellus vanellus. Next base: position 105,541,937 of record NC_138907.1, read on the forward strand.
TGTGTGTCCCTAGTTTCATTTCCACCTTCCTTTACTGGATTGTGCTCCACTGAGTTATTTACATATCACTGTAGCTGGGAAGAGATTTTTACTGTTCCTCTTCAACCAGTTAGGTATTTGCCACTTTTTGAAAAGTAGCTAGAGAAGAAACTGAAAATTTCTGGGATGTTTAATTGCCAACAACATTCCACTGGACAACTGAAGAAGTCTGATCAGAAGAGTAGCAATGAAGGTGCTAGCACACATGGGATAAAACAAAGCAGCACATATGACACAGTTTTGTCTAAATAAGGAAATAAAAAAAGCTTGGACTAAGAATGAAATGTAGCCTGCCTACAGCGGACAAGCAATGTGAATCGCATCATTCTACATATGTGACGTGTTTTGTCCATTGACCTTTAGCTAGGTAACTCGCCCCCACTTCAGTGGATAATCTGCAGCCAGCGACTGCCTTCCGCATGGATTCTTTTTGCTTTACATTGGTAATGAGAAGGTTTGTTCTTATTTTCTAATATCAAACTGCTGAAAGTAACATCAGCAAGGAATTATGATTCTGACCCTGAATCTTCAAATATATGTTGGTAAATTTGCATATCTGAGTAGCCGCACTGACTTCATTATGGCTATTCACATGAGTAATGCAAAATATAGATGCTTGCAGATCAGCCCTAAGGCAGCGTTTTCTGCATTATGCATTTTACTTCACTGAGTGACTAAAGGCACAGTGTAAGTCAATAGTCCCACAGTTGTCTGCAAACAGAAAAACAGCCTTATTACTTACATGTTTTTTACTTTCCTTTCAAAGTGATGTGAATACATTTGCAAAGTACTAATTGGCAGAACTCAGTTTCATGCGGTCTTTTGTGGTTTTACGTAGTTCTCCAGTTCCAAACTCATTGTCTCACCCTCTGTATTCCTAAATGACATATAACCCTAATCAGTTTTTAACTAGACTGTCTAAACAGTTAAAAAGTGCAAAAAGATACAGTAGCACTATTCCTAGTTACATCATACCTGTGATGTGCTGCTGCACTGTTTTATGAGGCCATAATGTAGTTCCAGTCTTGGAATAAAGTGTTCATCCTTCAACCTTGTAGTTTGGGAACAGGATTATAACCTCATAAAAGAGCACAATAGTGTACTATTATCACTTAATTACAAAACCAGACATTCTAGTATACCTGTTTATTGTAGCTTTATTAGACTTCTTCTGTAACTTCTAACCTTCCAGCTTTAAAAAAAGTGTCCGCACTTGCTATAAAAGTGTTTCCAAAACTTGCTATTTTTAATTTGTTACATACCAGGGAGAAATCAGATTTTAAATACACAGAAATCTACACAGATAACACAGCTGGGACATCTACTGGAAGCAATATGAGTTTAGTCTTATGCAATTATACTGTCCATAATCATTTCCCCTGCATTGCATGGTGCCATGTGGTGTTTAAGCCACATGACTCCAACTGACTTTAATGGAAATCAGATGGCTAAAACAATTTGAATTCGAGACTTTGAGAAAAATATATAAAATGCAGGACATGATGATAATCCCATTACAAACTCATTCACCTTTTCTACCCTTCTCATAAAGATGATTGTCATGATAATTCACAGTCATGCCCCTTCTCTAGGGATTTCCTCCTGAGCAAAACAATGCTTTAATCAGAACCTAATAAAATTACATTCAGTTTGCAGTCATATTGCACAGGTGTACGTGGCTACTCAAAGTGCCACGCAATACAGAACCAGGGTAATAACTTTTAAAAGACATATAAAGACAGCAAAAGACACCAACAATGTGAACAATATTATGGAGAAAAAATGTTAATATGATAGGGATTAATTTTTTATCCTGACTTTCATTCATACACCTGTACTGTAAAATTAAAAAAAAATAATTTAAAAAAGTGTAAGAGGTGCAAGCAAAAGGACGTTAAAAAGACATCTGACAGCATAAACTTTGAGAAGGGCCTTTTATAAGCTCGACGTACAGATTTGAAAACCCATTTACAGTCAAACTGCTCCCTTTTTTGGTAGTTCTAGACATGCCAGTGCTACCCAAGATGAAAACACAGCTATGCATAGACTGACCACAGGTGTTTAAAGGCATGCACAAATTTGCTAAATGTTCTACTGACAATTTTCTCTGCCAGATTTTCTTTGTTTCCAGATATTTTCTTAAGCATTGTTGTTTCTGACACCATTAGTTTCACCATTAACCTGAATCTAACTGATTATTATAATGGTTCTTCCCAAAGAAAGAGCTCTTTAAGAGAATCAGAATGGTTCCAAATATTTGACTTAGACTGAAATAAAGGAACAGTCATTAATTTTTTCATTAATTTGGTCGTATGATACTGCTTATAGATGAAATCACGACTGTTCAGAGAATCTGGAGAAAAACCTCATAGACCCAGTCTTAAGTAAGATTTGAAGACGTGGTTAAGCAATGTCCACCATTTTGCATATTCTTTATGCAACGTTGAATTTCAAAGTCATCTTCTGTTGTATTTGCTTATGTTAATGAAAAAAGGAAGCTGTTTATTTTGTTTTATGTCTTTGTATTTTCAACTATGAGATCAATACTTTGGATTTTTGTCAAGGGCCCATATTCTCATAAGATTATTAAACAAATTCTAGTTATTGAGTAATTTGACAAATTTATTGCACTCCAATGCAAGCCAGTCAGTCCATCTTAAGGTTTTATGTGCACAAACATGAGAATCTCAAACCAGCTGAGCTTCAGATAACTGTGTGAATTATGGGTAATATTGATTTGTAAACTATTTGTACCATATATTACATATAGCAGTTTTCAATATGATTCAAGTATTTTCTTGTTACCGCAGTGTGGATAGTATGAAGCTTTTTTCTTTTTTAAGGGTTAACTTCAAGAGTCCTTGTGGACAATTCAGAATAGTTGGATATGGCTATCAAGAACTTAAATATTTTAACTTTTAAACTAATTGCTTTTGATATGGAAGTTATGGAAAATATATAAAAGCCCATTGTACACTTTTTAAGAAGCAAACACTAGTGATTTCTTACGAACTGGTAAATTGGTTTGTAATGTTGTTGCATACTTTAAGATTTCTGGATAGAAGGTTATGTAACTCTGACCATTCTTCATACAAATCCAGGTCAGAAAAGTTTAAGTTATTTTAAGAGATAAGTTCTAAAGCAGTGGAATGCTTTAGGGAAAATAAAAGTTGTGATGTTTTTTGTTAGGAAGTTCATATTTTAACAGCCATATTTATGCATTTTAAAACAAGTTATTTCTTGTTCAATGTTACTCTGCTGATGAAAATATATTTATTACCATAATATAACTGCAACTAGCACATGAAACTACTCTGACTTCCTATAAGATATAGATCTATTATAGATAATACAGTAGAGAAACACCACATTTTTATTCTTTCACTAACCATCAGGGAGTTAGAGTGTAACATTTAGTACACATCTCCAAATTTATCAGCAAGTTTATTTTTTAGGGAGAAAAAAGAATTAGAATTCTGCCTAAAGGGAATAATGGTAAACTAGCTGATTGAAATAAAAAGGACAAATATTGATTAAAAATACACTAATTGCATAATACTAAGAATGTTATTTGTGTCGGCTGAGAAATAGCTCATATAATTGAATATGATGCATAAATTCCTTTAGGTAACTGAAGTCCTTGCATAAACCTACAGACAATTGAGTAGTTTTAAGTGTCTACTTATATGCTCAGTAGAACGTGCACACTGCATGGTTGTGTAGGTCTGTGTGGGTAGTCACTGCAAGCAAGTCAACCTCACCAGTGAGTAGAGTAAGGGCTTTGGGAGACAAGTACTGGGGAGGCCATAAGCCTGGCCTTGGTACCAGAGAGGCCAGCAGGTCTGAGAGTTGGTTTCTGGAGAGACCAAAGGGAGGTGTGGTGAGTTAACTTTGGCTGGCTGACAGACCCCCACCCAGGGGGGTCTCTCACTCGCCATCCTCAACAAGATGGAGGGGGAAAATAAGGTGGAAAATCTCTTGCGTTTAGACAAAGACAGGGAGATCACTCATCAGTTACTGTCATGAGCGAAACAGACTAAATTTGGGGAAGATTAATTTCATTTATTTCCAGTTAATAACAGAGTAGGATGGCAAGAAACAAAGACAAAACTAAAAGTATCTTCCCCCTACTCCCCGCTTTTCCCCAAACTGTACTTCACTCCTCCATTCTTGATTGTTCTACCTCCTCCCCCCTGCTGAATGGCTCAGGGGGGTGGGGAATGGGGATTGCAGTCAGTTCACAACACTTCTTCCTCATGCTGTTCCACTGCTCCAGTGTGGGGTCCCTCCCATAGGATACGTCCTTCATGACCTTTTTCCTGTGCTACTTTTAATTGGTTTTTCCCTTCTTTTGTTTGTTGAAGAAAAAATAAGATTAAAAGAAAAGGAAAACTATTAGGAACTTTCCTCCTTGGACAAATTTATCAATTTGTCTTTTTAAAGCAATCTTTTGGTTTGCCAATATGTGACTGGTTTGCTTGATGCTTTATCTAATACTGAATACATTGTCTCGCATAAAATATATGTAAAGTTATGAATTTTGTCCTCAATAACAGCATCATTGTAATAAATATTTAAGGATGAAAGCTCTGCACACACACGTCCCAAAGCAACAACAAAAACCAAAACCAAACCCCCTATTTATGGCCCCCTAAAGAAACCAGAAATTTAAACAAGGACAAGTTTATAGCAGAACTTTTAGTAAGGACCCTGAAGTACACAATCTGCGATTGTTAGAACATTAAGTGAATTCCAATTATACTTATATATGCTTGCAGAGGAAATGACCATATAGTGAGATTTACTATTTTAGATATGATGTAACTTTCATTTTTACTATATATCATTTTATAAGAGCTCACAAAATTAGGGAAGTAGTAGACTAAGAACATAGAGAACTCTCCCCTCAATAAAAAAATAAGACTCCCATTACTGTAGTGCTGGTACTTGCATTTTTTACATTATCAGAATGTCCTTTTATGTTATACAGAGTATTGCATATAGTCTCTAGTTAATTTTATATCCTTTTGGGAGACCATGTGGTAATATTGACAGAGTTTGTTGGATTTTTTTAATACACTCTTTCACACAGAGAGTTATTTTAGGCTATTTTGTCATTAATAGATTTTACATTGTTAATTTTTAAATGAAATAAAACTCACACAAAGATTCTAAATAACATGATGTTGAAAATAAATAGATGTACCCTATGCTGTGAGTCAAAAGATAGGATGTCAATACCATGCATGATAAGTAGATCAAATATCCTCAAAGGATAATGGAAACTTTTTGATCTTGGAAACTTTTCTTTCAACCTATGTCTAAATGTCACTTCATCACTTTTCTATCATCTACTGCAATTTTCTTGGATAAGCTCACATAGATTTTCTTTTACTTTGGATGCCATTTGACATTGATTTTTTTTTTTTTTACCAAGTCATAAATCTGTATGAAAACTATACTTAAATGCAAGATTGTTAACATTTATTTTGCTAAGACTTTTATTTGTATCAAATATACTTTTTCCCTTCTCTTACCATTTTAGCTACATTTTGTATTTCCAGTCCCAGTGTGAGCTCTGCACAGCTGTGACATAAAGGGTACAGGACTCTACAACTGATGAGTTGTTCAGTGTCACCTGAGATTTTCAAACATCCTTGGCACATGTTCCCCCATATATCTACTCTTAGGGTCTTACTGTTGGGTAGTAAACTTGCTGTTGTAACATTAAATAGCATTCGGTGACCCAGGAGATGAGATCACTCTCTACTTTCCCGCTCATCCATTTTGATCAGAACAGATAGGCAGAGCTGTGGTGGAAACACTGGTTTATTCTTAATTTCTAGCAATTTTGATCCACAAGTCTTAATTTCTTCTATTTTTTATTCTTTCTCTGTAGCAACTACATGAACATGAGTTCATGATTCATATTCCCTAACTGTAGTATGAAATGGAAGAGATCTTTAAGTCCCATGGAAATAATACTCTCCAGAGTGAGAGTACTGACAGCTACAGAGAGACGAGGAAAGAAACAGTGAGAACAAAGTGATATTTTTGTGCATGAAATATAGTTCTCTTCTCTGGTAGAATGTTGTTAGGCAAAAACAAACAATAAAAATTATATTGACTGCACTGCAATAATCTTTTTCTTAATTATAATTACTTTCTTATTAAAAAATGTTGAATAAAAAATAGCATGTTCACTATCATGAAAGGAAAACAATACACCTTCCCCCCAAATCTCTGAAAATAGGAAAATCAGTACTGTGAGGTTCAGACATGCAGGCAATTAACTCTACTAAGAGAACCAGTGTGTTTTACAGGAAAGGGAACATTTTAAAAGGAATAAATATTAATGCGCTTTTTTTTTTGCCTTAATGATCACAGATATTAAACAGGGAAAAGCTCATCAGTAATTATGTTATCAAGTTCAGACAATGAAATATAAACAGGAATGAAGTGTTCTTATTAAGAAAAGAATTAAAGTAAGACTGGTGAATGTACAGCAGAGGTTTGAGAAAAATTAGTAATAACACAGGAACATAAATATCCCAGAAACAGATAAATGCAACTAACCTGAAAGTACGGCTAAAAGAAATTAAATGCAGTCTTATCAGCATTATACTATTGGAAGATCTTTAAAGAGTTAATGGACGCATTCCTGAAAACAGTATCTACATGTTACATATGTTAGTAAAAAATCCAAGAACCACCAGTAAGAAGGCAAATCTAGTGATCTGATCATGAAAAAAATCATTTATTGAGCAAATATTTAAAGCTATCTAACTTAAGTAGCTGATGAATTAAGTATCTAAGATTGGAGAAAGGCAGACATAATATCTATCTCTAGAAAAATAGGGGGAAAAGGCTGCAGGCGGTTATAAACCAGCCCGCTTTTGCTATTAGAAGATATGTGACAAGCAGAATAAGAGGAATTATTAATAAACATTCGAACAATAATGATGAGATGAGCATGAGACAACACAGAATTCTCAGAAATGGATTGCATTAAGCCATTGCGTTGTACAAAAGAGTCACAGACCTTAAGGTTTTGGAAGAAGTACTCCACAGAGACGCTTTTCATATGCCATGCCTATTACATCTTAACATTGGTAATGTTTTAACACTGTTCTACATAGCAGGCTTAAAAGCAAAGTAGGTTCTTTAAATGACATAATTATACATTGAATATGAAACTGAATGTTTATTAAAGAAGAAAAACAAATTGGTTAGAAACGTTAATAATTTTATCTGCAACAAACACATAAGAAGTCGTCTTACTAGAACTATTGGATTTTGACCTAGCCTGTTGGAGAAGTCATTGATTTGATGTGTATCCCATTTCACTAGGGTTCATCTCATAATCATGCAACTGCTTCAGAAGCTGTAAGAGGAGAACTGAAGATGAAACCAGACTGTAAAGTGTTAAAGCAAAACAGAAATTTACCATATTATGCAAGGATGTAGTAAAATAAACATGTAGCACTAGAACATCATTTTTACAACCTACCATTTCAGAGTCGGAATTTTAATGAGTTTAGTAAATTAAGCAATCTAAAAATTCTGGGTTTAATTTGTTGAAATAAATATAATTCATAAATCAGTTACAGAAACCCCCTCCCTCCCCGTTATCTATTACCTATAAAAAATGTGCACAACTCAGTATCAGAATTACTGGTATTTTTAATTTTATTTCTACTGCACTCTCACAACTCTGTCCTCCAAAACCTGTCAGAGAACAAACTAGTGTTCATGGTCTCGTATTTGGTCTACCAAAGTGTCTATTAATTGTCTTATACTAGGTCTATAAATCTTTTTCAAGAGGAAAAGAATAAGATAGTGAGGCTTGTTTGCTTATAAAGGATCTTCTTGTCGTTGTGTTTCTTAATATACCTGTTCCTGTACGTTTACATTTGAGTCAAGAAAAACTATGTTAGGAGGATTTCGGAGCTCTTTGTTTCTACAGGCATTTTTTTTCCCCCTGAGATATGATCCAAATCCAAAGAAGGGGTTGCACAGACCTTTTTAATTTATTTTTTTTAATAAAGAAACACATGTAAATACTCTTTTCATTTCAGAAATATAGATATTCTAAGGTCTGACCACCAAGGTCCCTGAAGTTAATATTGAAACACTGAACGTCACAATTAATCAAATACCTTCAGGGGTTTTATAAATATATTTACTTTGTTCATAGATATATTTACTTTGTTCATAGATTTTCACTGGACAGAAAATGTAAACTCTTCAGCCAACGCCTTAAGTTTATCATTGACTAATAATCGTCATGACCCAAGATATAATGTACCTAGTCATGTAGGGAAAATTCATCTTAGGTTGGGTAAGCATGACTGCTTTCATTGCTTCTCTTTCAGATGTTTCAGGCATGTGCCGTCTAATTACTATGAAAAGTACAATTGCCATGTTATACCATTTTTAACCCTTTTTGGGCCAAAAAGAATGAAACTTACCTCAGGCAGCTTCCAACAAAATGATGTGTGTAACTATCTGACAGATAACTGGAAATAACATGAAATTTCTTTTAGTGATTATTATACTACCTTTAAAAAAATGAATACATTTTGAGTTCATTGCTTACATTAAGAATTTCTTTTCTACTAATCTGAAAATTTATTTAGATTAATTTAGTAAATATTCATTTAATAAATACGTATAGTTTGAATGTTAAAATAGATATGCATTGCCTTCCTACCTAATACTAAACATTATTAAGAGTTGAAAACACCAATGTTAAATTACAGCTCCTATCCAATTTTTATTGTGAGAAGTTATTTAAAATTCACTGTATTTTTTTTTTTTACATAAGGTGGCTATATCTATAGCTTTTCACATTGATAAGTGTCTCTTGGGAGAATTTATGTTCAAGTAGATACTATTCTTCTTTACCAATAGCCATTCATGACCTAGTGCAAAACATACAGGCATTTCAAGGAGCAGAGTGGGATTGTGGTTTTGTCATTCACAGATAGGCCAGACTAAAGAACTTTCTGGTCCCATGTCCCATGCATTTCTATTTTGTGGTTCTTTAAATTCCATCAGGCTGTGGCAAAACTTGGGTGAATGCTCAAAATATTAGATATTTAAGAAAAAAAAAAAAAAAGGCGGGCGAAGCCTCTGGCTGTAATTCATTAGCTCTCTACCTTCACAAGAAGGCTAGGTATAATAGACCATGAGTCCCAGTGGATGCCTAAAATCTCCTGAACACATGCTGTACTATTCATAGATAGAAAAAAGCAGCTCAGTTAACCAGACTGGCTTCTTGCCTGAAGATTTTCTGTTGATTTTAGTGAAACTTAGGTATTTACCGTGGGAGAAATTAGTTTATTCCCAGTGTTGAAAACATAAAATTCAAGCCAAGCACTGTCTAAAATATGTGGAGTGGATCTCACTTTGTAGATTTTTAATTTGTATGTCTCTTTTGCCTATTACTATCATGGAGAAGGGGATGTTGCCTTTAAAACTGTCTTCCTGTTCTAGAATGAAAGTAGAAAGTACTTATAAATTTAATCTGGAGCCCAGGAAGAAATTTTTATTTTCCAGGAAAAGAAATTCCAGTTTTATCATCCCAGGGTTTTAAACCATTGATCCTTACTGATAGTCTAGATAACCCATGCATTCCTCTCTCAGTAATAAGATGTCCCTTCATTCTCCATAGTAGAGGAACTAATGAGGCAGACTTCTTTTATCTTAATATGGGCTAATAAAAGGCATATACTAATTAGAAATTACAGCTAAACCATCTTAATTATATTACAGTGAAGTATTAGTTAAGGAAAATAAAATCCATGTTCCTCCATCTGGAGTGTTGGATCCAGTTCTGGGCTCCTTACAAGAGAGACATGGACTTACTGGAGGGAGTCCAGCAAAGGGCCAGAAATGTGATGAAGGCACTGGAGCATCTCTCCTATGAGGAAGCCTGAGAGAGCTGGGACTGCTCAGAGCGGACAAGAGAAGGTTTGGGGATCTCATCAATCACTTCAAATATATGAAGGGAGGGGCTGTAGAAGTATGGAGACAGGTTCTTTTCAGTGGTGCCTGGTGACAGGACCAAAGGCAAACTGAAATACTGGTGGTTGTGTCCAAACACCAGGAAGCACTTTTTTCCTTTGAGGGTGACCAAGCACTGGCATAGCTTGCCCATCTGGCCATTCTGAATATCTCATTTCTTGGAGATATTGAAAAGATATCTGAACACTGCGCTGGGCAAATGGCTTTAGGTGGCCCTAGATGAGCAGGGGTACTGGACCGCATGACCATCAGAAGCCCTTTCCAACCTTAACCATTCTGTGATATCTATTTTTAATTAAAAGCCTAAATTACTTTCCAAAAGTTTCATATCTTCTGAAGTACACAATAATTGTTAGGTATTTTAGCTGGCCTCTGGCTCTGATGGTCAACGCCATGTAGCTGGTGTAAAGCAAACGAAAAATCTCCAGTTTCACTAAATTGATATAGATATTTTAATTCCACCAAATAAGCTTGTTGAGATGGTTGTCTAGAGGCAACTAAGATGATTTTTGAGAGAAGGCAGAAAGAGCTTTTTTAAAAATATTTTTTATTTTGATTTGATCATATTATGATTCCTTATCAGGCAAGACTGGCATGTCTTTTTCATACTGTATCTGAGCAAACTGAATGCATTAGACATTTAATTCCATGTAAGGGAGAATCCTGGTGTACAGACCTGTCTCACAGTGCTCATAGTTTTCTTGTGAGTACCACAAGATTAACAGTGTACCTTCATTCAGCCACATGAGCTGTGTTAAGGTGTACAGCATGGCTTTATTGGAGAAGTGTCTTCCAAATTCTCCTACAGCGAGATACCATGTACAGTGACTGAACCACAATTTTCCTAAAATACCAAGTGTCCTCAGTTTAATTTTGGGTTGAGGCCACTGAAAACATGGCAAATTACAATTGGTGTAAGACCAGAAAAGAATTTGTGGTGTTTTTAATTAACCTTGTGCTTCACAGGGACCATGAGGTCTGTATACACTATCAAATCCAAATACGGGGCAAAACAAAGCTTTTCATTTACTGGCATACATAAATGAAGTCAGAAGCAAGGAAAGATAGATAACAAAACATACTGGAGGAGAAAATCTCTTCAATCACAAAAGCAGATTAGGCGATGTCAGATGATCCCAGGCAGTGCAGACAAATCCTTTCACTTGCTGCAGAACAGGGTAGAAATCCACAAAAGCTCTAAATATCCCAGCCGGATCTCCTCGCAGACTTGTCATTTATGAGTAAACAGAGCTCCCAGGTCCAATATGGGACCAATTCAGATTACAGAGTAAAATACAAATATAGATGTCTACATATTTGCTGTGTTTAAATTCCAATTATAGTCAAGAAAGATCAAGGTGCTGGATCTTCTTGCCTATGCATAGACTCTTCATCCCACTTGTAATGCTCTCAGGTAACTCAGCCAGCCTGTGCACAGCTGCAGGTCTTCTGTAGATCTAGTGCTATAGCTGCCAGCCACAAGTGCTATCTTAGCTACTTTGGAGCATCACAGACATGCCTGTGTCTAGACAGTTGTATTAAGTCTTTTGCTCTTATACCAAGTCTTGTTTTGTATATCTCAGATTTCTTCACATCTGGAATCATTTTTTGTCCTTCTCTGAAATGTAGTAGTTGTAGCAATTCCACCTCTTGTATGTATTGAATTCCAAAATTTGAGAAGACCTTAAAGTAGTCTTATCAATATTGTGCCCAGAGCCTCAAATTATCTCATATCACTAGCAGGAGTAGAGGATGAAATAATAAGATTCACTTCAAACAGCTGACTCAAGGAAACAGTTAAAGATTTTGTTTTGTTGGTCGATACAGATGTTGATATAAGAAAACACCCCTAGCATTATGTTTTGAATACGCTTTACCAAATTGCAGTATTAGATTTAAGCAGCTGGTGCAAGAAAATATTTGCTATCTTTCTATATGCAGAGATTTATACTTATGCATTCCTTCAGTGCAGTGTGGGTGTAGATGCCAACTAAGATATGAATTATAGATCACTGATTAATGATTTTAAAAGACTTCTTACTAAGTCAGTGCATACTGATGACTTGATTAGATTTGCTAATGTACCTCTTCATGTTCTCTCTGGAAAGCTCATGGATTTTGTCAGATTGTGAACTTTGAGTTTATTCTAAACCTTAGATATTACGACCTACAGTAATGTTGCTATTGCAGCTGAGATAAAATCATCATTTGCCTTTGTGTCAGTTTAGAACTAAGATACATTTTTTGTTTCTTTACAGGTCTCATAGTGCAGTTACAGGTCTCATAATGCAGTTCTATAGGAAAGGTGATTTGTTAAACTATCTGCACATTTTTTTTATACAAAAATGCTGTAAAATTGGTAGAAAACTAGTTTGGAGGTCATATTCACTGTTAATGGAAAGACGTAAGAATATAACACAGGAATGACTTTTGGATTCATTACTACTCATTAAATACTTCATGTTATAAGGAGCTTCAAAGAATTCCCAGCCAGAAAGGACAACAAATAAGTTAAAGATTGAGTTATAATTCTAACTACAAATTACAAGAATAATCATCTATAACAATGCAGGAATAAGAACAAGATAGACTGAAGAAAATCCTTGTCGTGGGTACTATGTATCAGAAGAGGCTTGAATCAGCAATGTTATGCTGCTGCAGAGAATGCAAATGCCATTGTGTGATGTGTAAGAGTGCAACCTAAAGATAATCTTCAGCAGTGACAAAACTTCCACTGAGATACTGTGTCGTGTTTTGGGAAATCTGTTACAGTTTGTGCATTTCTACTATATAAACCAATTTTTAAAAGTCCAGAGGAGAGCAATGCATATGATCACAGTTCTATAAATTTTGATTTTTCAGGAAAGACTGACCAGAGTCACTTTAAATATGCTAGCAAACTAGAAACTAATGCTAGTTTTGAAACTTTGCTAGTTTTGAAATACATGAAACATGATTTCAAGAAAGAATAGAATGAACTGTTTTCCTGGGCTTGAGAAGAAACATTGGGTTTCAACTGAAGCAAAACAGATTAAGTTCTTTGTTAGGACATACCACAATAGTCATCAAGATTAAGAGGAAAAGAGTATTTTGCTGCTTCAGAGGGGAAAGGTGTAACCTTTTCTGTGTCAAAACACTGAAAGGACAATAGGTTGTGGAGGGGAGGAACAAACAAGTAGAAAACAAAACAAGTGGAAACTATGCTAAGGCACATGAAAAATAGAATCATAAAATCGTCTGGGTTGGAAGGGACCTTTAAGATCATCAAGTCCAATCATCAACCTAACACTGCCAAAACCACCACAAAACCATGTCCCTAAGCACTATGTCTTTTAAATATCTCCAAGGATGGCGGTTCCACCATTTCCCTGAGCAGCCTGTTCCAATGTTTGATAACCCACTCAGTGAAGAAATTTTTCCTAATATCCAATCTAAACCTCCCCTGGCGTAACTCGAGGCCATTTCCTCTTGTCCTATTGCTTGTTATATCAAAGAAGAGACTGATGGTCACCTCCCTACAACCTCCCTTTGTGTAGTTGTAGAGAGCCATAAGGTCTCCCCTGAGCCTCCTTTTCTCCAGGCTAAACAACCCCTGTTCCCTCAGCTGTTCCTAATAAGACTTGTGCTCTAGGCCCCTCACCAACTTCATTGCCTTTTTCTGGACACTCTCCAGAATCTCAATGTCTGTCTTGTAGTGAGCGGCCCAAAACTGAACACAGTATTCAAGGTCCGGCCTCACCAGAGCCGACCACAGAGGGATGATCTCTTAAGCCAACATGGCTTCACTAAAGGAACAATTTTCTCACAAATTCAGTGGCCTCCTATGGCCACCAACACATTACAGTGTTGGTGGATAAGGGAACAGCAACTGTCATCATCTTGTGCAAAGCATTTGATACTGTCCCACATGACATCTTTCTCCTAAAATGGAAAGACATGGATTTGATGGATGGAACACTCTAGATAAGAAGTTGGCTTGATGGTCACACTCAAAGAGTTGCAGTCAGTGGCTCAATGTTCCGGTGGAGACCAGTGATGCGTTGTGTTCCTCAGGGGTGGGTATTGGGACCGGTGCTATTTAACATCTTTGTCGGCAACATGGACAGTGAGTCTGAGTGGACCCTCAGCAAGCCTGCTGACACCACCAAGCTGTGTGGTGCGGTCAACATGCTGGAGGGAAAGTATGCCATTCAGAGGTATCTCGACAGGCTTGAGAGGTGGGTCTGTGTGAACCTCATGAAGTTCAACAAGGCCAAGCACAGGGCCATTCTCATGGGTCGGGGCAACTCCCGATATCTATATAGGCTGGGGGATGAAGGGACAAAAAGCAGCCCAGAGGAGAAGGACTCGGATGTGTTGGTTGATGAGAAGCTCAGCATGACCAACAATAGGTGCTCACAGCTCAGGCAGCCAACCATATCCTGGGCTGCATCAAAAGAAGCGTGGCCAGCAGGTCAAGGGAGGTGATTCTGCCCCTCTACTCCTCTCTGGTGAGACCCCACCTGAAGTACTGTGTCCAGCTCTGGGGCCCTCAACATAAGAAGGACATGGTGGAGCGAGTCTAGAGTAGGGCCATGAAGATGATCAGAGGGCTGGAGCACCTCTCCTATGAAGACAGGCTGAGAGAGATGGGGTTCTTCAGCCTAGGGAAGAGAAGACTCCAGGGAGACCTTACAGCAGCCTTCCATTACCTAATGGGGGCTTACAGGAAAGATGGGGAGGGACTCTTTATCAGGGTGTGTAATGATAGGATGAGGGGTAACAGTCTTAAACTGAAAGAGGGTAGGTTTAGATTAGCTATCAGGGAGAAATTCTTTACTGTGTGGGTGGTGAGACACTGGAACAGGTTGCACAGAGAAGTTATGGATGCCCCATCCCCGGAGTTGTTCAAGGCCAGGTTGGATGGGTCTTTGAGTAACCTGGTGTAGTGGAAGATGTCCCTGGCCATGGCAGGTGGAGTTTGGAACTAGATGATCTTTCAGGTCCCTCGCAACCCAAACCTTTCTATGATTCTATGATTCTATGAAAATGTTAGGGAAATGAAACGGTGGATAATTTAGAGACTTGTGGCTTCTTGTGCCTCATATGTCTTCAAGAACAGAATGATAGAAATACTAGGAAAGACATAGCACCAAATGCAGTTTTAACAGCCAGTTGTCCAGGGTAAGTTATCAGAAAAAAAAGACACCCTGTGCACTTTATGTAGGCTGAAAAACACACCTTATATGCAAAGCCAAGGATTTATGGCTAGTGTAGTTAAAGTCTTAAAATCCAATCAAAGAATTATTATTAGTCCTGTTAAAATGTTATAGTCCAAATTATCCAATTATTACAAATCATTCCCAATAACGATACAGTTAAAATTAATATGGTTTTCTCTTTTCTCTGATGTTAAGCTTTCCTTTAGTATATTTTTCCAATTTCAAATAATGGTGAATAAAAATAGGGTATTAGAGCAAGTCATTGGCATCCCAAGTTATTTGCCAAAGGAGTTTAATGTTGGTGTTGATGGTTTCTTACTCCTCACTCTGGAGTCTGCTCAGGGTCGTTTTTTGATGTTTTGCCATGTGCATTACACCTTAACCTCTTTCTTCAGAGGTTCACCACTCCATTTTAAATCCAAATAGACTATGTTGGGAGTGGTTTACTCATTTTGGATATGTTTTCCTTGTTATATTTGTTATGCTTAAAGCAAATTATACCCAACTCCTAAGGTTGCTTTTCTTTAATGACCAGTAACTGACTATTCAGGGTCTGGAACCTCCAGCTGCAGTACAAGTATTTTCAAGGCCATTGCCACCATTTTGTACTTGTACTTTTTGGGAACCTTGATAAATTCCTTTTTTTCCTTTACAGGTCTCAGCTGTTGCTTCCCGATAATACAGCTAACATTTATTAGAACAGCATTGTCAGAAACAAATATTTCATTAATAGTTAGTTCTATGAAAACAATGGTGTACTGGAAGGCACACATGCATGCAGACACCTATATGGCCAGATGCAAAGCTCTGGTAACTGCTTGCCACCAGTATCTGCTAGTTATAGGAATTATCACTGGCGCATTATCAGAATTTTTCTACAACGCTAATTATAGCTAATTGTAGTAGGAAAAGCATTAAACACAGTCTGAAGGTGCCTTGTATCACTATAATTCTGTTGTATACTCTGTACCACAGTGGTGGACTTCTGACTTAAATGTAGTATTTTAAGGGAAAAAAAGAAATTATTCTTCTTATGCAGTAATAGGTTAACAATAAAGTAGTTTCCACTCCTATTCCAACGGTGATACTATCTAAAATGGAATTTAGTATCTGTTGAAACAGCTATGATAACAGGAAAAAAGCTGTACGAGCACATGTGTTATGCCATAACAGGAAGCCAATACTGTCAAAAATGGATTATGGTCTTATTGTACGTTCTTCAGATGTGATGAAAAACTTATAAAAATCAGTTTTGTTTCCAGCAAAGTGTTCTAAAATTGTATAGAACTTAACTATAGGACTTTGGAAAAGTTTAAATATTAACACATTGAATTAGCACACTTTGCCTAACATATTGAAGAGAATTTCTGTCTATTCTCATTAGAATGGTCCCTATATTATGACAAATCAACGTCTCCATAATTTTCTGTGAACGGTGGGCATATACAACAAACACTGAAGCAGCTTTGCGAAATGACTTAGTGCTATTACAGTTAAAAACGGCAGCATTTTTGTGTCGATGTTCATGGGATCTCACATCAAGACTTTAATGAGTGTGAAGCCGACATTGACATGCACTGCTCTGAGTGACAACAAACATTATGTCACTTCACAGGAAAATACAACTTGTGACAGAGACAAAATTCAAAGCTGTACCAATGTAACCTGATGTGAAATTTTCTGGAAACACTGCGTTATGGTAGGAAGCAACAGTTAGATCAACCATCTGAAAGGACCACAAACACAACTCAGACACTCTAGAGTGCCTGAATTCTTGTCTGTGTGACAGCACTTCTCATCACATACTGTCATACCAGCTGTAAAGAACAACTTACCAAAAATATGTGTGTACATATATATTTCATTATATTATAGTTAATTGTGTATATTTTAAAGCATTGTTGAGTATGATTCTTGTCATATTTATGCAACATAAAAGATGTTAATGCCATGAAAAATAATCTTATGATGAAAGTTCAACACCAATAAGAAATCAAAATCAGTATTTCTATTTATGGACCTTTGTTTATCTTTAATGGGTAATTTGGAAGCTAACAGTGGATCTAAATTGGAATTTTACAACCACTTATTTCGTTTAATGTGCTAATATTAAAATAGATGGACAGAATTTTTAAAGCTTCGAGGTGTCAACAATTAGTTGTCCTAGATATGATTTACCAGTCACAAGCAAATATAAATCAATAATGATACTCATGGCAAAAGAACAGTGATGAACTGTGTATAATTCAGCTTCTCTTTCACCCTGTCACTATGATAAGTCCCATCTTTGTAAAACTGATTATCTAGGAGATGCCTGTTAAGACCCTATCTATGAGATCCCTATTGTACAAGTGGATTTGATTCACATTGTTCAACTGTTAAGAGGTTCTTTGAAGACACAGGGAAATCAGTTATCACAAATGAGAAAAAAGGCAAGGAATTCCCAAAAAAGCACAGTCATAGAAAGGTTTAGTGATTCTAAAAGGTAAGTGGATTATTCTGATCAATGAGTCCATGAAAGTAAAAAAAAAAGGGAGGGGGGGGACAGGACTTCTTTATTTAAAATAAATTCCAAAAACTTTATAATCTTTTTTAAGAAATCTTGGTATTGTTGTTATTGTATAGGGTCAGCTGCCTGAAAATGTGGGAAAGGTTGTGTGAAAAATGCGGACAATCGCAACTTTTAGAGTGCGCACTGTTCTCAGATTCATAGAATAAATATGAATGAATGAATTCTATATGGTAATGCTTCAAATTGAAACATAGTTTATATGGATTAGAGGAGGCAGATAGTTGAAAAATATTGTTTGCTTTGTTTGTTGTAGGAAAGCAAGTACTAGCAATACAACTCATATAGTTGCAGAGTGAGGGATTATTTGCCAGGTATCAAAATACAGCATTCAGTGAAAAAAAGGTGATGAAAACGATCAGCGGGGAATCAGCAGAAAAGGTTTTTATTAGTTGAAGATTTTAATTTCTTGAGCATGTGAAAAAAATGAATCACTTTTTAAAGCACTCAACAGTTACAAAGAAAATTTTGAAAACTGGAAACTTCTGTAACGTATAGGGAAATTTCTAATGGAATTCATAGGAAACAGAAATTCATCCAGAATTTCTTAACACTTTCTCGAATTCATTGCAAAAACTTCAAATGCTTAATTGTGTTCCAAAAATTGTAAAAATATTGAACAATCAGATAGCAATAGATTATAAGGAAACAAAAAAAATGAGGAAAGAAATCATAGTGTCAAATAGGCAAACACCTTTGGTACCTTATGAATTTATGAGGCATTTTTAATTCCTCCTCCGAATCCTTTCAGAGAAGAAAGAGGATTATCTGAGGTCAGAGAATGGGGAGAATGTTAATAATTATGATCTCACATATTGTGAGTGCAAATGTTCCCAATGTTAACACTGAAATCATTAATATGAACATTCATTTTGTAGCAGCAGCTCATTTACTGCAGCTAGAATTGTCCCTGGTATATATTTAAGGATAAAGTGATGTGAAATGTTTCTTTGCAGAAAGCATTGTCTACAAAATGTGTGAAACTAGAAAAAGATATTATTATGAGTGTCTGATGTATACAAAACTGAGGACAGGTTTTCAGGTTAAAAAGTCAAAAGCAAATCTGTTTATGGTCAGTGTTTTTAGTCTAAATTGAAAAATAAAAAAGTAGGTAAACCATACAAACATTGAAAAAAAAAATAGTGCTCTTTCATCATATGTTAATCAGATTTGTCTTTTCTACACAGATCCGATTCTTTAGGTATAATCCACAGAGCTGAAATTACTAAGTATGAGTCTGACAATGTTTTCAAAAATACTTTTTCAACCTTCTGAATACTGATCCACAGAAGAAACATACTTGGCCTTTTTCCTTTGATTCCTGGAGTTTTCTTTTGAAAGAGGATTGCTAGAAGGTGTTATCAATCATTTATAGTCCTTGATAATGTTTATATACATGAAATACAGTTTTCAGTCAGTTAGACTGAAATTCTCCATAATGACTTAAGAGATGGAACAATTATATCCCTTTTAGTTATTTCTAAAAGAGAAAGTCTTTAATAGTTCTACAGGATTTTATTTTCTCTCATACCAATTTTTAAAGTTCCCTCTGCAAATAAAATCTGAACTAGGCCTAATGTATTTTACCACATATAGGTGAACTAGGCCTAATGTATTTTACCAGGTGCAGAGCCTGCACCTGGTTTTGTTGTACATTCGTACAGGGGTGGCACTTGCCATGGAGGCAATGGGGTCCATTCCCACCAGTCATCTCACGCACTGGGGTGCCATGACATACCAGGATGCGAAGCACGCTATGGCTGCACAGCAACCATCTCCATCACTTTTAGAGCCACCACTGCATTGAATGAATTAGGGACCGGCTAGAGTAACCTACATGTTCCACCCATTGGCAGAATAGAATATAGATAATGCAGAAGCACAGAGTGATAATATCTTCTTCATAGGCTTAAATCTTGTAGGATTTATTAAGGTATTTTATTACAAAGCCTACATCACAATAGCCTCTTTTCCTTGTTTAGTTTCCTGCTACTTAATACCACATAGGAGAGAATATTTTAAAACTTCAGTTATACCACTAAGATTTCATGGTAGGTATGCTTGAGAGCAAGGTGATCTTATAAACACATACCAAGAGTTATCAAGCGTATCATTGGCAAGATAAATGCCTGTTTATTTGTGGTAAAACAGAACAGAGGTGAGACTATAACTTACTCATAATGCAATCATGTTGTTGCTCAGAGGAAATCTTAATTGTTCTCTCTGCAATTACTCCTTCTGAAGAAATGCTAATATAAAATATAAAAATAGGGGTTTGAACATTTAAGATAACTAAATGAAAGAAGGTATTAGTATATTTTCAGTGCTAAGCCAAACTGAAAGAATAGGCATTTCTGATCCTTTAGCCATATTTCTTCAAAAATGAACATTTCTATCTAACATAGTTTTCTATTCCATTCTCCTCCTCCATATTTTTATCTTTATCCTTCTCCATTTCTTCATGTCTCCATTTTGTCTCCCAACATATCCTGTTTCTTCCTCATTGCCTCCCCCCACCTTTTTTATTATTATTATTTTTATTTCTCACACATAGCAATGATATATCTGAGTTCTGGATTTTTAAGTAATGCTGACTTACTTTCAAATATAAAATAATTATAAAATTAAACTGAAAACCAAGAAAGTCTACTTTTTTTACAGAATTAGGACTAGGGCCATTTGTCAAATTACTTCTGGAGAATACAAAAAAAAAAAAAAAACAAACACAAACACACACACACAAAAAAATGAAACCAAACCCCCCAGGTTTATATGAGGGAATGCAACACTGAAATCAATGCATATGGCACTAAAATTTGGAGTCTGGGAAAGGGATGAAGGGACTTGAGTTCCTTTTCTAACTACCACCTCTTTTCCCATCTTAATGTAAAAAAGAACAAGACAATTGCTCACACTGTCCAGAAGATTTATGAACACATGTGCTGGGGGGAGTTTCAGATGTGTTTCCCACTGTCATAGAAATTTTTTTTTCTGTGATTCTTTCCTTGGTCGTTCCTGTTGCCTGTGTGTGCTGTTGGCTACCCTGCTGGCCTCTGTGCTCTCCATATGGGACAGCAAAGTTAGGTGTTCAGCCTCAGTTTAGGAATTCTGGGAATTGGGCACCAAAATGTTAGACAGAGAATTAATGAGTCTACAGACCCTTTTGTGGGCACAGACTTTGGTGAAATATGACGGCTTTTGAACATAAGGTTTCAAAATGCTTCAGGTACAAGCTGAGGGTCTTACCCTTATCATATGTAAGATAGAAGAGATTCTGAGATTCAGGCTGCTGCTTCTGTTACCCAGGTGAAACCAAGTTGTTTGTGAATGTTAAAGCAGCAAGTGATAGAAAAGCCGGGTAAGCCAGAATTCAGACAGCTTTTAATGGACGTTTGCTGGTGTATTTAATTCTGAAAATCTACCACTGCTATTTTAACTCCATTTTTACTATAGGCAGTAGTATAAAAGAAAATACCTGTTTTTCAGAACTCAGCCTTGTTGAATCATTGCCTAAACTATATACAATGAAGTTCAGCCTTATTTAAATTTTTCATATGTACTTTACTGTGAAAGGATTAATTTCTAACAGCAACTCCACAGCCTATCTTGTGTAAATTATAAGTTAAAAAAAAGGCTGATTAAAAATAAGTTCCCTGTATACAAATGTAATACTCTGCAGTAGATCTTAAAAATACAGATTTTCCATAATATAAGTTACTGAGTCTAACTTAGTAAGCATTGAATTTGATTTCTAAGAACCTCTATCAAAGGTGGGAACATTAACTAAGTTAATATACCCTTTGACAATTGATGGATAATGTCCTTGTCTCATTAAGAACTTCAGATTTAGTGCATACATGTCACAAATGCCAGAATATGTACTTATCTTAGCATTCCCAAAGTTTGAGTGAAGGGAAAAAGAATTAGTTATTATTTTTAAATACTTCTAAAACTAATACTCTACTCATTTTTTCAAGTTAATTATTGATTTTGTTTAAATTTGCACGATAAAATCATAATCAAATCCCAGCTAATACTGTCTCAAGTGCAAAAAGTTTTTCTTTTTTAACACAGCTGTGTTTAAAAAATACTTTTGTCCTGTAGAATAATTTGAAAAAAATTTTGAGCTTATTCTAGTAGTTGTACCAGTTGAGTCTACAGAAACAGAATGTTTATAAATAGTGTATTTAAGAAAAAATGTGCCTAGGATTTTGTGGCATTTTATTGGTTTTTTCTGTCTTAGCCTTTTAATTTGAACATTTCTTAATCTTTTGTTAAGTTCATTACTTGTCCACTTAATGAAATATATTTAGAGGATTCTCAATATTTTTCTACTGTGTCCTGTTTGTCTAAGCCATCTTGCCTTCCAAAGTACCTCTATGCACAGTAAGAGCTAGTGGTTTTTTGAAAAAGTATTGCAGAAACACAAAAGTTCTCAAAGCCCAGTTAGATGGAAGGGTCAATCTAATAGGTTCTTAGAAAGAAAGGCAAAGTGTCTTATAAGTGCTGCAGGTGCTTCAGTTCAGCAGTTTCTTAGAGGATGTTCAGCAGCCTTTTAGAAAATGTTCTGTCTTGGGTTTCGACAAGGTTAACATTTGTTCTTCTTTTTATCCACCTTTTCCCCTCTTTGTATATGTGCTTCTTCCTTGTATGCTTTGTTTTGGTTTTTTTTTTTATTTCCTTTTGAGAAAACTTAACAAATGTTCTCTATTATGTCCTTAAAAGTAATGAGTTTCTTTCCTTTTTGGAGGGAAGTTTAAAAATATAACCTTTTCTTGAGAAAAAAGATTATTTTTGTCTTTTTTTCAGAATCACAATATGCTCTATGGAATGTGCACTTTGTAAAATGGTTCTAAAAATATATGAAAGGACATAATATTATTATTCTTGGCCTGTCTTATCCACTGCAAAGAACAGAAGAGGACAGTACAGGGAAACACAGGAGAGATCTATAATCAAATTACTCTCACTGAACACAAATCAAGGTATTTCAAGAAGAAAGCTTCTGCAGAAGCAACTTTCATGTGGGTGTTGGAGTGTGAAGAGAGTCATTGAGGGAACCAGACTTCTAACAGAGCGCTAAGGAGTTCAGATCTCAAGGTGATACTGTAATGTGCTGAAAATCATACCTGCAGGATTCTGGTAAATTGCGAAGTATTACTGACTACAAGATGGAGTTGAGTATGCGGGTATGGGATTTAGAATGCAGCGTATGTGTTTTATAGATTTTTTTTTTCATCTCTTATCTACTGTGCTTGAGGGATGGTTGAAAGAGCTAGGGCTCTGGTAGCCCTCAAGTCCCTCCCTTCCTGGCATAATGAAGTTTAATCAGCCAGTTCCCGTCAACACAGGACTACTGAGGTAAGGACTATGCCACCTGTCCTTATTTGGTGGGAGTACAAATTTTTCAATCTTACTAGGTTTGTGGAATTGTAGAAAGCTGACCTATAGGATCTATAAGCTATGCCAGTACCAAAAAAACTCTGGTGGGAAAATAACAGATGATATGGAATTCCCTGCTTTTTCCTTCTCTTCAGGTGGCTATAAAATAGGCATATCAAAAATATTTGGGGCAGGGTCAGAGTTATTTTGCCCTTTTAGCATGCAAGGGAGATTAAAATGGTGGGGTTTTTTTTCCCTCTTTCAGTAACAACAGAATGTGGGATTGCTTTTTTTTAAAGGAAGAGGTCCTCAACACTGTATACAATCAGAAGTATTCAGTATATTAGATCTTTTTTCTTTCAAAGACTGCTACTTGAAAGAATAAACACGAACAAACTCTAAAACATTAAAAAATTAAGCATTAAAAAACTTCAAAAAACTTATAATTTATCCTTTTGGATGTATTCATGTAATTACTTGAAGAGAAAAAACAGTACTGCTCTATTTCCCGGTCACCTGTGACTTAGCTATATGTAGCATTAAGTCATTTTTTCTGGTGCCTAAGAAAAGAGGTACAAGCAGGGGTATGCTATACTTGTTTTAACCAAACCTTTCACATTTACTTTGCACATCAGTTTTCAATTTTATAAGTAAAATAAAAGTTATCAAAGTGTCATGGGATGTAATTCAGTTGGAGTGTCCAACTATATTTGAATTTTTGACTTGATGGATTTCTAGAACATGTTGGGTTCTATCACATCATAGCACATTACAATTTCTGCTTAACTGGTAGGACAACAAGCAAATTTATGTTTTACTCTGTGGTGTTGTATAGTATTACTTGATGAGATCTCAGAAAACTTAAAATAACACATACTCAGATTTATAACCTCTCTTACTGAGAAAGATTTCATTTCAGCAGGTGATTTCACTTAATATATCTTCTTGAAACACGTTTGTGAAATTAGAATGTTGATGGTTTGTTAATGGTATTTGTAGGGCAAACAAATAATGTTAAGCTTAACTACAAGTATGGTAAATAACTTTTCTCTTACAAATGTATCTGTGTCAAATGCTTTACCTGCAAATTTCTATCATCCTAAAACTTCCCTTTCGCTAATCTTAATGATTTTTCTGCCACCTATATCTCTACCAGTGCAGCCTAGGATCGTAGGATCTCTGTGAAAGTCATAGTGCGAGTCCCCCTAGAACACATTCCTCGGCACATGAGGGAGAGAAAATTGATCAGGAATAGTCACCACTTACTTACTAAGGGTAAATCATACCTGGTAAACTTGATTGCCTTCTGTGATAATGTAGTGGATTTGACTTTGGCTGGCTGCCAGACCCACATGTTGCTTTCTCACTCCCCTTCCTCAATATGATGGAGGGGGGAAAATAAGGTGGAAAAGCTCATGGGCGGAGATAAAGACAAGATCACTTACCAATTGCTGTCACGAGCAGAACTGACTCAACTTGGGGAAGATTAATTTAACTTACTGCCAATTAATAAGAAAGTAGGATAGCAAGAAAAAAAGAATAAACCTGAAAATACCTTCTCCATATCCCAACTTCTCCCCAAGCTCAACTTCATTCCTTCACTCTTCTACCTTCTCCTGCTTTGATCAATGCAAAGGGATGGGGAACAGGGGTTGCAGTCAGTTCATAACACTTCATCACTGTTCCAGTGTCTCACCACCCATTTCTCCCTAATAGCTAATCTAAACCTACCCTCTTTCAGTTTAAGACAGTTACCCCTCGTCCTATCACTACACTCCCTGATACCCTCCCCATCTTTCCTGTAGACCTCCATTAGGTAATGGAAGGCTGCTGTAAGGTCTCCCTAGAGCCTTCTCTTCTCCAGGCTGAAGAACCCCATCTCTCTCAACCTGTCTTCATAGGAGAGGTGCTACAGCTCTCTGATCACCTTTGTGGCCCTCCTCTGGTCTCATTCCAACAGGTCCATGTCTTTTGTATGCTGGACACAGTACTGCAGGTGGGGTCCCACCAGAGAGGAGTAGAGGGGCAGAATCACCTCCCTCACCCACTGGTCATGCTTCTTTTGATGCAGCCTAGGATACGCTTGACCTTCTGTGTTGCAAGCATACGTTGATGGCTCATGTTGAGCTTGTCATCAACCGATACACCCAAGTCCTTCCCTGCAGGGCTGCTCTCAATCCATTCTCTGTTGAGCCTGTATTTTTGCTTGGGATTGTCCCGACCCATGTGCATGGCCTTATGCTTGGCCTTGTTGAACTTCATGAGGTTCACACAGACCCACCCCTCAAGCCTATTCAGATCCCTCTGGATGGTGTCATTTCCCTCCAGCATGTTGACCACTAAACACAGCCTAGTGTCGTCAGCAAACTTGCTGAGGGTACACTCAGTCTCACTGTCCATGTTGCCGACAACGATGTTAAACAGCATGGGTCCCAATACTGACCTCTGAGGAATGCCACTCATCACTGGTCTCCACTGGAACATTGAGCCGTTGACCGCAACTCTTTGAGTACGACCACCAAGCCAACTCCTTATCTTCCAAGCTGTCCATCCGTCAAATCCATGTCTTTCCATTTTAGAGACAAGGATGTCATATGGGACAGTATCAAATGCTTTGCAGAAGTCTAGGTAGATGATGTCAGTTGCTCTTCCGTTATCCGCCAATGCTGTAATGCCGTCATAGAAGGCCATAAAATTTATCAGGCATGATTTGCCCCTAGTGAAGCCATGTTGGCTGTCACTGATCACCTCCTTATTTTCCATGTGGCTTAGCAGAGTTTCCAGGAGGATCTGCTCCATGATCTTTCCAGGCACAGAGGTGAGTCTGACTGGCCTGTAGTTCCCAGGTCGTCTTTTTTTTTCCTTTTTTAAAATTGGGAGTTATGTTTCCCGTTTTCCAGGGGATGTTTTCCCCTTTTCTTGACAGGGTTATGTTTTCCCATTTCATGATACTCTCATCATAGAGGAATTGGAGCGTGGAGAGGAGTTGTTGGTTGTTTTTTTTTCCTCCTGTTTTCTTATCTAGACATTTCTTGAAAGACAGTGGGAGTTGTTGTTTTTTTTCCTGGTAGCCCAGAGAAACAACCATAATTGACTTTGGGTTAGGTATCAGTGTAGTTCAGATTAAGACTTTGATGTATGATGGTCTTTCAATATATAAAGGGGAGTTATAAGAAAGTCAGAAAAATACTTTTTAGCAAGGCCTGCAGTGACAGGACAAGGGGCAACAATTTAAAACTGAAAGAAGGTAGATTTAGATTGAACATAAGGAACGTCCAATGATGAGGGTGGTGAGACATTGGAATGCCCAGAGAAACTGTGGATACCCCATCGTTGGCAGTGTTCAAGGTCAGGCTGAATGGGCCAGCCTGATCTGATGAAAGATGTCCCTCCCCTTGGCAGAGGGGTTGGACTAGGTGATCCATCTTCAAAGATCCTTTCCAGCCCAAACTATTCTATGATTCTATGAATGTTGCACCATCAGAACCCTCTAGAAAATAGGTTTATAAACTTCAATGTTTTATTATGCAGGTTCAATGAATATACAGAAAATTTGAATTTTTTCTTGACCAGAGTTCTCGGATACTGCACTGTTCATTTTCTGTGCAACTTTTAAAAATGTATCTGTCATGCAAGCAGGTTCTTTACCTAGTAGATGCATATTTCTAAGGGCGGGGAAGGGCTTGCCGCATTTCCATCTCAGTTTTATTATGTTTGCAGTTTATTATTTCTTCACAAACCATTTACCCTCTTTCTCTGTCCTCCTTAGTTTTAGTACCCCGTGCAAATTTAGTTCATGTTCGTTGTCATTCCACTAATGTGCTTATCCTGCTTTCCAGAAAATTAAGACAGCAAATAAAGTCAGAGCAAAGAATGGCCTAGATAGTTATGGACATTCAACAGTTCTAATGCAGACTCAGCAGTCTTAAATACATCTGGTTGCTTCAGATGTGTCTTCAAACACAAAGGAGCGAAGAATGCTGTACAATGGAAGAGATGTTTGAACATTCTCTGCATTCCCTGCTTGCTATTAGTTAGAAGTTTTAAAGGAAACATCTCTGAGAACGATTTAATAGTAGTATTTGAAATTCTGGTGCCACTGAAGTCACTGCTAAGTCTGTCCCACGTACAGCTAAAAGATCAATAGAAGGACACTTTCACAAAACCGCCTCTCTGATATTTGGGAGATGTAACTTCTATGTTTTTATCTCACAAGCCAACGTCTTAGTGGAAAAGAGGATAATGGAACTTATTTGTCTGTGTAAAGCTTTGAGAAATGCCACACTACTATCTGTATGAAATTTTAGAGTTATAACACACCTTAACAATCCAGCAGATAGTTTTCTTCTCTGAAGCTTATTTCCAGTTTAATTTAAGCTGACAGGGTTATTAAAATTCAAGTTGCTAGATATACTTTTCTCATTGAAAACCTAAACATCATGTCATTAAGTTGTCTCTTATGCCTTGCAACTGAAGGTAAAGCATAAATATCTTAATTGTCTGATTAAAATTTGCATCGAAAATGAAACATTAGAAGGCTTTCATGAGCTACGGCTTGATCCTAAGACCTCTGAAGTCAGTTGGTTCCTTTCTGTTGACTTCATTGACATTGGACTAGATCTTTTGTGTACTTATAGTGTTCTCTTAAAATAGAGATGTAGTATGTAAATGCCCTGACAGACAGACAGATGTATTTGAATAAATCAATATGTGAGAACATAAGTCATTATGTTTCAAGATAATTTGGTAAGACTGCATCATTTCATAGAACACAACTAATGTTTCAGAGGATGAAGAATGAAATTATGCACTAAAAGAGAAAAAGTAATTTGTGAGAAGTATTAAATATTCCTGCTATGTACTTCATGCTGTTTTCTTTCTAAAAACTAATAGCTAATTAAAAAATGAATGCTATATTAATACCAAGGAGGGAAAAATTTCATTGTTCAAAAATCCATATCAAATTCAAAGACAAATGTAGTTGCTAATGACAACATTGTCCAGGACCACCTGAAGTGGTATCTAGAAATAAGCGTGTCCCAGGTTTCAGATTACTTATTTCTCACCATTAAGTGAGATCTATCAGAAATCAGAAGCTTTGAAAATTACACCAAACTTTAGGGAAGAAACTTTAAACTTAATTTAAAACACTTTTCTCCTTTTCCAAGGTATATAAACCAGTAATTTAAGTTCTCATGTCATTGCACTGGTTGAAAAAAAAAAAATCAAAAATTCTTTTTCTTGTTTGTAAATTAATCTTAATGAAATAAGAAGAAAACTTTCTAGCAAAATACAACAAAATTATCTAATAGTAGATTGTATATTTCAGAAAGGATGATGCCTATGTAAACTGTCAGAGATAGGAATGACAGCAAAACTAAGAAAGAAGTTTGGATTAGGGACAAAAGAAAGAAAATGGAAGGAGGAGGGAAGTGACCTGAGATAGTTCTTGGCTACAAGACAGACACTGGATTACAGGAAGAACACACACATATTCAGTCAGACTCTGTGTAAAGAAAATATTAATATTTTAGGCAGAGTCTCCTATTGTCTACTTAGACCAAAAACAGAAACGTGCAGCATTATTACCTGGTAATTAATTAAGTTTACTTATTATGTGAAAGGATTTGGGATTTTGATTTTCTATGCTTCTGTTCCTTTTACCATTTGCTTTTTGCCCACATGTGTGTGACTAAGATATGGTTATACATGGCTTTGTGAAACACATTTCATGTCTTTACCAAAATTTCCTTTACTAAGTAAAAAATTAACTATTTTTTAAGTGGAAGCAATGTTTTCAGCCCATTGAAGAAGAAATGGTTGAGGTTAAGTTGTTAACTTTGGAATCTGTGTTCAATTTTCTGTTAAAAACCAAGATTTTAGATGACTTTATTTTAGTCAATGACAAGATTTTAGAACACTTAATTTTTTTGTGTTTCATCTCCATCTGCAATTGAAGGATAATAGTATTTCATATTGCTTATAATTTTCTGAGAATTTTGACCACACTATCTCTCTTTATTGGACAGGCTTAATACTCTTCAGCATTGATCTAATTGTTGTGGCCTTCCTCTGGACTTGCTCCAACAGGTCCATGTCGTTCCTGTGCTCCAGAGAGCTCCAGAGCTGGACGCAGTACTCCAGGTGGACCCTGCACTTGCCCTTGTTCAACCTCATGAGCTTCACACAGACCCAGTTATCGAGCCTGTAGAGGTCCCTCTGGATGGCATCCCATCCCTCAGGCATTTCAATCACATCACCCAGTTTGGTGTCATCCGCAAACTTGTTGAGGGTATACTCGATCCTACTGTCTATGCCATTGATGAAGATATTGAACGGTACTGGTCCCAATCCAGACCCCTGAGGGATGTCACTTGCCACCGATCTCCATCTGGACATTGAGCCTTTGACCGACTCTGGATATGACCACCCAACCAATTCCTCATCCACCGAACAGTCCACCCCTCAAATCCATACCTTCTCAATTTAGAGACAAGGATGTTGTGGGGCACTCTGTCAAAGGCCTTACTGAAGTCCAGATAGATGACATCTGCAGCTCTTCCCTTGTCCACTGATGTAGTCACTCCATCATAGAAGGCCTCTATGTTGGTCAGGCAGGACTTACCTTTGGTGAAGCCATGCTGGCTGTCTCAAATCACCTCCGTGTGCCTTAGATAGCTTCCTGGAGGATCTGTTCCATTATCTTCCCCGGTGCAGAGGTGAAGTTGACAAGTTGGTAGTTCTCGGGGTCCTCCTTTCTACCTGTTTTAAAAATGGATGCAATGTTTCCCCTTTTCCAGTCACTGGGGGCTTCACCTGACTTCCATGATTTTTCAAATCTCATGGAGAGTGTCTTGGCAACTACATCAGCCAATTCCCTCAGGACTCTGGGATGCATCTCATCAGATCCCATAGAATTCTGTATGTTCAGGTTCCTCGGGTCACAAACCTGAGTGGGAGGGACTTTGCTCCCTCAGTCCCCATCTTGCGGTCCATGCAGTCCAGAGGTGGAGGAAGAGAGGTTGCCAGTGAAGACTGAGGCAAAAATGTTGTTGAGCACCTCAGCCTTTTCCTCGGCCATTGTTACCAGTTTGCTAGTCTTGCTCATCAGGGCGGTACACTTTCTTTGACCTTCCTTTTCTGGTTGACATACTGTAGAAGCCCTTATTATTATTCTTTGTGTCCCTTGCCAACTTCAGCTCCAGCTGTATCTTGGTCTTTCTGACCCCATCCGTACACAACTGGGTAGCATCCCTATAGTCTTCCCAGGTTACCTGTCCCTGCTTCCACTGCCTGTGCATCTTTTTCTTGCCCTTTAGTTTGACCAGCAGTCTCAACTCAGCCATGATGGTCTCTTGCCCTCCTTTCCTGATTTCTTACACTTGGGGATCAAATTTCTTACACCTGAGATCTTACACCTGGAACAGCTCTCCCATGAAGAAAGGCTAAAGGAGTTGGGGTTGTTCAGCCTGGAGATGAGAAGGCTCCGGGGACACCTTAATGCAGTATTTCAATATATAAAGGAAGCTTATAAGAAAGACGGAAAAAGACTTTTTACCAAGGCCTGTAGTGACAGGACAAGGGACAAGGGACAAGGGACAAGGGACAATGGCTTTAAACTGAAAGAGGGTAGATTTAGATTGGCCATAAGGAAGACATCTTTTTTGATGAAGGTTGTAAGACATTACGACGGGTTGTCCAGAGAAATTGTGGATGCCCCATCATTGGCAGTGCTCAAGGTCAGGTTGAATGGGTCTCTGAGCAACCTTATGTACTTGAAGATGTCCCTGCCCATGGCAGGTGGGGGGAACTAGATGATCTTCAAATGTCCCTTCCAGCCCAAACCATTCTACAGTTCTGTGATTCTATGATTCAAGTCTATTTATTCATTTTGCTACTAGCCTTTACAGTGATTACTATATAAATGCTCTTTTTTTATACATAACATTTTTGCACAAGTGTAATATTTGAAGAATTGAACCCTACACAAACCTGAATATTTGCAAGATAAAACAACAATGGTATGTCAGTCAACAAGATAAAAGTGTTTACTGTGAAACATAGACATTTCACTGTTATTTCATACCTATTTTATATCTATTCATAGTTTCAACTACAAGTTGTTTAGGCCATTTGATTTCTGTATCAGGAGTTAGTGGTAAAGTAGATTCATAGATTTGTTAGATATGATCAAGCTGCAAATGATTATGTATTTGTCACATCTTGCACATCCTGCATGTACTACAGAACAGATGTGGGTAGCTTAAAATTCTAACAAAGGGATAGCATTTTTTCCCTCTTTTTCCCCTTTTCAGACTTTATGAAAAATTAGAATTTCATATGATAAGATCTCAGTTATTTGAGTGAAGTCCTAGCTTAGCAGATTTCACTGTTTTATATTTAAGTACTGATTATTTAGTATTTCAAAGCACAGAATGTCAACTACTTTTTTAATAACCTACAGTTTTGGTTTTACTTGTGTTTAAAATTTGTGTCCTGATTCTGACAAAAGACGTAATTTATTCCAAACTTTTAACAATATAGTGTCCTAGCAGGAAAATTGTTTTCTATTTTATTCTTTTCACATCTGCTTGTAATTCTAAACACTATTGGTTTTGTCAGTTTATGGTTTGTACTTAAACCTCATTGATATTCTAACAATAAATTTTCATATATTTGCATATCTTAAATGGCTTTTAAAAATATGGTCATTAAATTAAAGTGGATGACAGATAAGAATGGGTAAGAATTAAGCATTTTAAGTTGCTCTTTTTATACTGTGACATCAGGTATCTGAAGCATATTAGTAATTTCAGGAATTATTGTTGTGTCAATTACTTTCTCTGTAATTCAAATTGGGGAAGAATACCAAGAACAGTGATATTGCTAAGAACAGAGAGAAGAGGGGATTTGGCAATCTTTTCATCCTCACTTGTCCTGTGTACCAGACCCTGTCTCTCTCATCAGCAGGCCATTCATTTACCGAGTTTTACTTTCAGTAAAAGTATTTTTAGTGACTAAACTGCAAGTTCCTGGGTAAAGAAACACGTATAGCAAAGTTATGAAATGAGAGTTTCTGAATGTAAGATAAGTAATATCTCCTAGAGCATTATCTAAGTGAGCACTAGATAGTGCACACTGGAAGATCTAACACAATCCTTATTACTTGAACATTAGAGAGAGTTTTTAAATTACTTGTTCATCTGGTAGCCTTTTCCTAAAAGAAACCACCTAACTGTATTACAGAAATACATTATTGGTAATCAAAAGTTTAATTATATGTGGTATTCAGAACCAACAGAAATGCTAGACTAAGTGGGTAGGGTTTAAAAGCAATTTAGACTAAAATAGGAAAAATGTGATTTGACTGTGGTAAGGATTAGTTTGGGAACTGGAACTAGAATGCAGGCCTGTTCTATAACTGTCTCATGATTCTTAGCATGAACTAGGTCTAGCATTAAAGTTGTAATTTTTTAAACTTCTCCAGGATAGTCACAAAACAAGATACTTCATTTTCTTGAGTCTTGAAGTGATAGCCTTTTGGCTTCTTACCTACAAGATGTTTGAAAGCATGCATAGTGAACATTATGATTAAATATATCAATTAAAGACTTTGAAAAATTGGTCTTAGATACTTAATGTCATCTACCCAAAGTTAGAGTTCACTTTGCATTTTATCCTTTTGTATCTAAATTACAGAACCACAGAATCACAGAATAGCCAGGGTTGGAAGGGACCTCTGGAGATCATCTATCCAACCCCCTCACCAGGTCAGGGTCACCTACAACAGGTTGCACAGGACGGCGTCCAGGCGGGTTTTGAATGTCTCCAGAGTGGGAGACTCCACAACCTCTCTGGGCAGCCTGTTCCAGTGCTCCACTACCCTCAAAGTGAAGAAGTTCCTCCTCATGTTAAGATGGAACTTCCTATGTTCAAGCTTGTGCCCATTACCCCTCGTCCTATCAATGGGCACCACTGAAAAAAGACCCCTCCCATCCCTCTGGCATCTTCCCTTTAAGTATTTGAAAGCATTAATAAGATCCCCCCTCATTCTTCTTTTCTCTAGACTAAAGAGACCCAAGTTCCTCAGCCTATCCTCATATGAAAGATGTTCTAATCCCCTAATCATCTTCGTATTCCCCATGTCCAAACACTCACATATCATATTATTTCAGCAGGATTTGTGTGAACATATCTGCAGTAATCACCAAGAGCCAAAGGCTTACAAGAAAATAAAATATCTAATTTCATAGAATGGTTTGAATACCAGTACATTAAATTGGGCTCGGACTGTGTTGAACAGTGATGGTAAAACAAATTATTTGAATAACCTCTTATGAATTAGGTGCTCTAAATTCTGTGCAATAAGTTCAAAATGAAACACTGTGTCTAGAAATATTTCATAGCTCAATTGCTCAAGTTTATTCCAACAATGGGTGTAACAGTCCGGGTCACTAAGGGAAAGAAATGTTGGGAGCTGTGTAGCACCAGTTTTAGGTAAGCAGAGAACATTCCATACTTGATGAGAATACAGATATCTAAATGGCAGACCCTGCCCCTGTAGGAAGAGAAACCAAGGGAAAGCAGCTGCTACAGCACTGTCTCCTTTGGTTAAGGATGTTGTGCCTGATCAATGTTGCTGGTTTTCCTCAACAAACCCTCCTTTAATTTTTGGTAGAGAAGCGAGTACTGCTTTTTGATTTGCCTTTCACTATGTTTTGCTATTGCAACCCATCAATCATGGTAAAGAATTTCTCTTTACTACATCTTAGTTTTAAGCAAATTTAAATTTTAGGCGATGCTGTGTGTGTATGTGTGCTGCTTCTGTTCCACTCTTCCCACACAACAGGTTAAAGGATAGGATGGCACAGAGAGAGAATAAACCCACACACCACAGAAACACCTGCTTATGGGTAAAGAGGAATAGCAACGTGATCCCAGTCTGGTTTCAGCAACAGATGATGTGAAGAAATTTTGGATTTCCTCATGAAATTGAACAGAGAGGTGAGAAGTAGATAGCCTACTGAAACATCCAAGAACCCCCACTGTCTTAGAAATTGAGTGCCCATAAACTAAATGGATGTATTTCCCAGTAGAGTCCTCAAATATAAAATTAGTAAGCGTAAGGAGAAATTTAAGAAGTTCCTGATGTCATCACTTCTGCGTGGATCCTGCCTAACACCCAAAAGTGCCAACTCAGCGATTTGGTTATTTCCATTATTACCTAAACTTTCCAAGAAAGCTCTTGTATTGAAGGCATTATGTCAGTGTCTTGCCCTCAGAGCGTCTGGCTGATGCTGACTCGAGGTGAGTTCACAGAGATATCAATGGGGTGCAAAGAGGTCATAACACCAAATTATTATTATCAGTTCCTATTTAGCAGTCACATAACTCAGAAAGTGGGAGGAGAAAATAAGATCAATTCATAAATCTCTTGAGTTTTATAAGACAAATCATATGTTCTTAATTCTGAACTAAAATATCTTTAAAACCATTGTAAAATATTTACTTTTTGATACTTTTATATTAAGGTTGGGCAAAAATGGAATGTGAAATGAGAGGATTTTTATTCTTTGTCATTCTGTAAACCAAAGCAGCTACATGATAGTCATTGCAGAGTTTACATAATAGTAATTATTAAAGATATTCGGTAATTCAACAGCTCTTTAAACAATTGAGATGGAATTCTGCTAGGCAAGGTTTTAATATGTAAAAGTTTATCTTCTGCAAGAATTTGCAAAGGAAGCTGTCTGAGTAAAAGGATGTTAGTGACACAGGCTTGGATTCTGGATTTAAGTATTTCTGCAGTATTTAGCATTTCTGGTGCAGTTTTAAGATGCTTTATAAATATTGAAGAGAGTTCTTTCTAGACAAGTTTTAAATATTAACCACTTTATTAATATTTTTCCCAGCTTCAGAGCACTTCATCTTTCTATGTTCTGAAAAAAGGACTATATACAAGGTGTATCTGTTGCCCTATTTTTTCTTAAGAATTGCAGATAAATTGATATTGGGTAATGGTGCCTCTGATATGAAGACAAGAAGGTATGTTTTTCTTCCTCTTGGCTGTGCTGGATGTTAGGTTACGGAGTAGAGTGTGTGCATGCAGACTTTCACAGTCCCTTGAAATGGAAAGTGCTGTGCCAGTATAAAGTATGTAGCATTAAATATTACTTTCATGATAAAACTATGGTTTTCTTGTCCTGCAGCAATTTTAAGATACAAAGCACAATTCTTTCTGCCCCCAGGCACTCCATAGTCAACAAAGTTTTAGTAAAAATCTAGGTTTTGTGTACTTCAGCGGCCCAAAACATCAAAAACCATTTATTTCCCTCCCAGGAACAGAATTAATAACCAAAGGTTAAATAAAAATGTTATTCTCCTGCCCTCAAGCTAGTTTGGATCTCGTTTTGGATATTTATTCCATTGATATGTGAACATTTTCACATATATGACAGTGTGTGACAATCCCCTGGATGTGTATAGCTCTAAAGAAAGACTCTGTGCTATCACCTCCCTGCAGAAACACATATCTGGGAAATATTACTCAAGCTAATGGTACAGAGTTTGATCCAAGGAATAACATTTTATCAGGTTTTATGAAATGCCTAATGTACCAGAATTCTTCTGACCATTGGGATTTCAGAGCATCTGGGAACCATCATAAAAAAAAGGGAAATTTTGAGTCTGAAGAAAGAATAGCTTGAAAGTCATCTATCAGAGTGCAGTATGGTTAACCACCCCTGTACACCCTTCACAAACTCTGCACCTATAGATATCTAACAGGCCAAACAATTTAGTCAGTCATTCATTTGAAATCCTTTTATAATCTACTATGCATTGTTGTAAATCTCTGATTCTGCAGAGGTCTTCTACAGCAATCAGTAGTTATTTCCACAAGGCTATAAACTTGGACTAGTAGAATTTATTTCAAATCTGGGATCAGTGCAAACCTCTAAATATAATATTCAGCTTGTCACAGTTTTCAGTATTTCCGCTAGGTGCTGACTGGCTATATTTCAGTGTTCATGTGGAATTTTTACAGGTCCAAAGGTCTTCAACAATTACTAATCTCTTCCTTAGTCTTTCATGTGTGTTCTGTTCAAGTGAGGTGATAGAAAAATCAAAAAACTGGAAATAAGTTAAACTTTTTATTTTGTTTTCAGAGTTATTCAGGACACAGTATTCATGCCTATGAGTACAGGACATAGATCTTCTCTGGAGATAATTACAATCTGAGATAAAGCAGTATTTTCAGTCCAGAATTCTTTATACTAGTCCAGCTAGATTCAATGTCTACTTCTATGTGCTAAATTAATATTCAGACTATTCCTAAGTCTATGCAGGACTGGAGACTAATATCTTAAGGAATATCAATCTATAAATAGCAAAAACTTTTGTAGGATTTTGTGTCTAATACTTCATGTTTACTGATGTCCAGGGTGTACTTGACCAATCCCTTAGACCTAAAGTCTATCTGATAAGAAAAAAGAAGTCATTCACAGAGCAAGGAAGTTAGGAATCCCAACAGTGACATTTTTAACGTGCCACTAAGTATTTATCTCTTCTTGAGTCGCCACACTTTATAAAAGTATGGCACTTCATTTTCTCCTTAACATTTTTTCCTGCACTCCTAAAATCCCTTTTCCAAAGAAGACTTAATTCTAGCACAAGTTGGAAGTTCACCTTTAGGTTGTTATTCTGAAGTCTGTTCTGCAAACTTTCTTAAAAAAATGCTTAGAATGAGGGCATATTAAGTGTCAATCCTTTTGAAGGCATAATCCAATTAATTAACTAGAGCATGAGAACTCTCCTTTTTTATAAACTGTATACGAGTCAAGTTACAACATCTAAAAAAGTTGTTCATCTGTGATACTTCAGGAAGTCTTATGAATAAGATTATCTTAAGCTGCATAGCTGGGACAGCAATTACAGTAGTACATTTACTTTCTTTCCTTTAGTCATCTGAAAATTAAATCTGGACTAAGTTATGTTTACTTTAATTGATAGCAATGGATATTTCATAGTCACCTATAATAGTGAGCTGACTAGCAATTAGCCAATAGAAAAAAAAAGTATTAAAACACAGCTTTTTTTTTTTTTTCTGGTTTGTGTGTTCCATTTCAGAGTGTAACTTGCTTTGGAAAACTGCCAACAGTGCAAACTTGACAGGAGGGGGTTTATTTTACTTTTTTTTCCTAAAAAAAAAAAAAAAAAGAAACTGGAGATCCCTCACTGCATCCTCTCAACATATGTTTTTTTTTGGAAAAAAACCCTTTTCTTCTCCAGAAAAGCAAACTCCTGTTGCAACACTGATGTCACAGGGGAAGAGAAAGATTTCTTTAGAAGCTATGATGTCTGAAATATTAAAGCAATGTAGAATAGGACCAACAGCATTTAGGACCTTTAAGGAAGAAATTGAAAAAAGTTTGTTTTGATTGAGCCAAAAATATATCTTTTAACCCAAGGCCGAAAAAAAGTTCTTGTTTTTCTTCATAAGTATATATTTTTTTCACTTAAAAATAACATAGTTTAAACATGGAAAATAGCATATCAAAAGCAATAGAAAATTTTCATTAGAAACTTAATCAAAAGTTTCAAAGTTTTGTCAAAGTAAACATTCTATAATTAACAACTGTAGTTTATTTTAACTACATAGTATTTTCAGTTGCACTGTAAAATATCGTTTCTCTCTCTGACAGGTCATTTTATTTTCTTATTGTTAATATTAACACATTAGAATGTAACTTCATCCATAAATAGAAGCATCTCTGATTAAAAACCATCTCAAGAACTAAATCCAAAGCTGAGAGACCCCAGAGAAAATATTTTGTGCTATTTTGCTGTATGATTTTGAGGTATGCGTGTGTAGATGGGCCCAGGAGAGTCAGAATTTGCCATCAATTAGGCAGACATTTTGTTGAACCCTCCCTTTATTTTTTTGGTCAAGGACAGAGCTATTGCTGATACCTGTTCTTTAAACTCACCTTTTGCTAAAACTAGTGTCCTCTCATAGTGAAGAAACCAGTTTAAATACAAGGAGTATGACTGTCCTCTTTAGTGATTTTTTCCTCCATAAGCTGTAGTGGTGATATGATTAAAGCTTTTCACGTATTTATACCAAAGACAAAGTAATTACTTGACATCAACAACAAAATATGAAAACACATTCCTTTAATGTGATATCTTT
This sequence comes from Vanellus vanellus, assembly GCF_965231255.1. Taxonomy (NCBI): domain Eukaryota; kingdom Metazoa; phylum Chordata; class Aves; order Charadriiformes; family Charadriidae; genus Vanellus; species Vanellus vanellus. The sequence goes on from NC_138907.1 coordinate 105,580,347, forward strand.
GCTTTGCATCTGAGAGATTGTCCATAGGATCCTTTGAAGAAAGATCCTTTTAGACATGTTGGAGTGAGTCCAACATGAATATGAATAACAGGCTGAGAGAGTTGGGGTTGTTTAGAAGAGAAGGCTCTGGGGAGGCCTTATAACGGCCTTTCGGTACCTAAAGGGCGCCTACAGGAAAGATGGGGACCAACTTTTTAGCAGGGCCTGTTGTGATAGGACAAGGGGTAATGCCTTTAAAATAAAAGAGGGAAGATTGAGACTACATATGAGGAAGAAATTTTTTTACAATGAGAGTGGTGAAACACTGGCACAGTTTGCCCAGAGAAGCTGTGGATGCCCCATCCCTGGAAACATTGAAGGTCAGGTTGGACAGGGCTCTGAGCAACCTGATCTAGTTGAAGATGTCCCTGCTCATTGCAGGGGAGGTTGCACTAGGTGACTTTTAAAGGTCCCTTCCAACCCAAACTCTTTTATGATTCTGCTATCCTATGATTTAAGAGACTCTTTAATTTCACATTTCAATTAACTTATTTTTGAAACTGTCCTAACATTTTTTTTTTTTGATAGCTCTGCATATTTTTCTTTCTCAGGTGCATAGTACAGACAGAGGAAGAAAGATGAGTGATGCTATGTAACATCAGCTATTTTACCTTTGATCTTGGTTCACTTTGTAGACCTACAGGCAACATTTACCTTCTATAAGCCACAAGTAAAAGTAACATTACACAAACATATGAATACCTTAGTTTGATATTGGTACTGTTAAAATTATTGGGGATGCTTTGTTTTGGGTATCTGTGGGACTCTGGCAAAGGTTCATCCATGCTCTAATTAGTAGAGAAGCATAAGATCTCTGCCCAGAAATGCATGAATTGAAGAATAAGCTTCTAAAACTAAATCTTGTCCATTACAATTTTGACCTTGATCAAAGAAATTACAAGTAAGAAAGCAAATTCTTCTCCTGTTACTATACTGACTTCTCTATATCTTTATATTATACAGCTTTAGAACATTTCAGTATCGGTAGCCTCCCTTCTTTGGAAAAATAATGGAGTCATAAATGAGTCATAGAAATAACACAAGGCTCCTCTCTAAAAAGTCAGGATATGTTTTCCTCTGGTAATGATTATTGTATGCTTTTGATCCAGTGGAAAAGAAACATTGTCCTGGTCTGAGATTGATTCAATTACAGCCTGTTGATAGGGTTTTGCCCCCATACAGAGTGACTGTGTGCCACGCAGTTCACTGTGCTTCGTGTTTTATTTTTACTTTTGCTATTTACTGCACTCTGACAGCTAGACCACTTTTGTATGAATATGTTAGCATTTTTAATATTGTATATTTATATTGCAATAATGTGCAGAGATACAAGTGGAGTTTGGGACTCCACTTCAGTAATTTTCTTACAAATATAGTCAAAGACATAGCTCCCAAAATGAAGATCTAGCAGAAGTTCACAAATTACTGGGCCAACACAGGAATATGTGAATGAAATTTAACGAACTGTGCTAGATATATGAGGACAGATTAGATGATTAAATAGTCCTTCTGGCTTTAAACTTTCTGAATCTCTGAAGTTACATAGTGAGAAGGATTTCCACTACTGTTTCTGTATTGCAAATACTTCTGGTAACTTTGTTATCCATGACCTAACCTTCATTTTTAGGTGGCTGATGTCTTATAATCTTCTTACACTCACCATGTAAGCTTTGTTATAAGTGATAAAGCACTTCTATCAAAGTAATCCATATCTGAATATTAATTAGAATGTCTACTGAGGTTTTGTTTCTTATCTCAGAATTAATTAATGATTTTTATGAGCATTTTCTTTCAAGAAACAGGTGTGAATTAACATATTAATGCCATCTACCAACAGACATTTGGAAGCACTCAGCTAGAAATGTGGACAACAATTAGGGAGTAAAATGTATATTTATTATAGCATGGCATTTTTGCTCATAAAGATCCAGTGTCATTTCAAAGTGAAAGAAAAGGCAAGTCTTGTTTTCTAAAGCAATGATATAAATAGTACGTAATACAGTCGAAATGGAAATCTAGAACATATCCCAAAATCTAAGTTTAAGTCCGCTATTTTCTTTAGTTCAAGTCATGGTTTCCTGTGCCCCATGATGTTGCCCTGTCCCTAACTGCCCTCTGTACAAATGCAAGAAGAAAACTGTTTAGTGTCATTTTCTACCATTTTGTACAGAGGTGACCTATTTTCTACGTGAGAGTGAAAAAATGTTAGTTTCTGTTTTGAACAGGAATGCATGTGACATGGCTGTGGGAAAACTTCTAGGCCTTGATGAAAAAGGAGTTATTAGAATAACAAGGTATTACATTTGTGCAACCTACAATGCGAAAATATTTTCCATATACCTTCATGTTCTCAAATGTTAAAAATGCAAATCAATGTATGCGGGCAACTTCTGAGAAAAGAAGTAAAAACCAGGATAAAACCAGGCACCAAATTTTTTTTTAAACTTCAGTTAAGGAGAAGATGCGTAATCAGTAAAAAAAATTGTAGTATGAATACTAGAATTACACACTGTTGGTATTTTGCCAGGTAAAAGGAATAAGCAATACAAAATTACTATCCCTGGAAGTCCTAAAAGTTAGATTAAAAGAAAAAGGACGATTTAGTTCAAGTTTTCTGCACCAGATTAAGCTGAATGGATTTTGGGTTTGGAAGAGCAAATACATGCAAAAGAAGAATTCCTGGGATATTATTTGTCACTAAATGACACTGTAATTTCTCTGTGTGTGTGTGTATATATATATGAAGAAGATTTCTATTACAGTTTAAATCAAATCACAATTAAACCAAATGAATTACACTTACTGATTTAGGCATAATCCAAACAGAATCTGGACTGTGGCTTGTAATTAAAAAAACAGCTGAAGATCCTTTTGGGACTTTGGGGCAGTCAATAACTTGATATTTACTATTTTAAAGTGGAATGTCAATACATCTATCATTTCTTCTTTCAGAAGAAAAATATTTTGGACAAAAAGAGGATACAAAAAAGTCAAATTGTTTATTCCATGGTGTCAATTTTGCATTTTGTTTTTGTACATCTCCTTCGATAGACTTTGCTTTCTTTATCTGTCATCTCACACAGGAAATATCAACAAACTCACTGTATATGTAAAATCTTTCTCATTGGGTGTATTTGATAGCAAACAAAATGGTTTTCTGTCAGGATACAATAAATCTATCAATGTCACAGAGATTACAAGGAACTCTATAAACTATCTGATCTAATATTTATCCAAATATCCTAAACCAAACTCAGAATGCAAATTAATTTCAGTTGATCAGTGTATCGAACTTGAAAACCTGTGTTGTATGTAACAGATAATTCTGAGTGACTGAACAGAAGGAACAAGATCTGAAAACTGCAAGTTCAATACCAGCTTCCACTAAGACACAATCCACTGACCTACTCATATGGTGACAAAAAAAAAATATAGCAGTTTTTACTGGTTGATTTCTTCTTGGCCAGTATTTGTCTGTCAGTAAGTCTTACTCAAATTTTGTCCAAACATAATCCAGAGAACACATATTTATATTTAAATAAATTTTGGATTGGGCTCCAAAGTACATAAATTCTCTCTCTCAGATACACTGCTCAATAACCACTGCTTCTCATTCCCTCTTTCATTAAAATAATATTCTTCAGAGTTGGCAATTACAACAGCTAGTACAACAAAACATCCCTAAGATCTAACAGCAGTTTTCTGTAGTAATTTGTTACACCCTTTCTGTCATTTGTTATGACTAATTATGAGGGTGATAGGGGAAGAAGGGTAAAGGTTGGTGTGTCTTAGATCCTGTATTTGTTGCTACTGAGGAGAACGTAGCTTCTAAAAAAAAACATTCTCTTTAAATGACTACTGGATAATTACTGAGCTAATTAATTTTGGAGGAAAAGAAAAAAGTCTGTGAACAAGTATCAGAAAGAGGAAAAGATACAACTTCTCACAATAGATCTTTCAGGTCTGTATTTTGCAACCAGAAGATTTTTGTAACAAACATTATTTTCTAGTAAAGTAATGTAAACTGGAACATACTTTACAATTTTCATGTCTTATCATTAAAACCATAGCAGCCATCATTTTGGCACGCGATCCATAGAGAAGTAATTAGGGCATTCTGGGAGCATCAAGGCAGTTCTGTCCTCTCTTAGGCTCATATTTAACCATTTACCAATGACTCTAACAAGCAAAGAAAAAGGAAAAACACCAGAACAGTGTTACTGAACACGGTTTCTTCTTCCACTCATGCAAGCTCCTGAAAGAGGTAACTTCTCCTGCCTTTAATCTTTCTGTGCTGTACTGGAGACCCATCAGAATTAGGCAAATGGGTAAAATAAGGCACATTTAAAGTCTAACCAGTAAAGAAAGTTTTCAAGTATGTGTGTTTTGCTATAAAATGATGCAGTAAGTGATTATAGAAACAAAGTTGTCTGCTCTGCTCTCCAGAGGTCCCTTCCAACCCTGACCATTCTGTGATTCTGTGATTTCAAAGCATACTGCAGTCCCATATATCCCCTTAGTGTACTTTGGAGGGTCAGATTCACAGAGTAGTTGTGGAGTAAAGCACTTAAAATCAGTAAATAAGTCCCAAACCGGTTATTTATGATTGCAATTTAATAGACTGTAACATTTTGACAATGACTGACAACCTCACTATTTATGTGACACATGTTGCAGAGAAAAACACCACAGAATTCCATATCAGAAATGTATTCATTCCTCAGCTTTGAGTTATTTCCTTTTTCTCATTCATGTGCACAGATACTTAAACAGGTGGATTACTTTTCAAATATACAGCTAAGATCGCCAAGAAGAAAAGAAACCCCACCACCTCAGTTGGTTTGTCATGCCAAAACAGAAAATGTCATTCAGAACTACTATCACCATCAAATAATACCTTATCTTAATATGACCAGAACAACGTGAATGTATAGGCTTCCAATTTTTAATACGAAATAGGCCTATTTTTAGCACAAAATCACAAATCCAGTCTTAGACTCCACATGCTTAAAAATGCTGTATTTTTCAGTGTACGATATATTAATATTTTGGAATAGATTAGGGGCACTGCTGAGGGAAGGATGTGAACAGCAGCATATTAGCAAAGTATCTACAAAATAATTCGTTTCAGTTTTGAGAACTGACATTATTACAATTTCTTGTTAGCTCATTAGGAATTTATAAAGGTTCAATTGGTCCACATTACTACCAAAATACTGCTTAGCTGGTTTGTTTATTCCTGCAGTAATTCCATGGAGTACAGTTAAAAGTGATGAATTTGTTTTACAGTACCAGAGATAGGTGGCTGTATATTTATAAGGTGCTGGCCTACATCTCCGTTATGTCCCCAGGGTTTATTTTGAATCATAAAATAGTTTGGACTGGAGGGGACATTTAAAGAACCTCTAGTGCAACCTCCACTGCCATGAGCAGGGACATCTTCAACTAGATCAGGTTGCTCAGAGCCCTGTCCAACCTGACCTTCAATGTTTCCAGGGATGGGGCATCCACAGCTTCTCTGGGCAAACTGTGCCAGTGTTTCACCACTCTCATTGTAAAAAAATTTCTTCCTCATATCTAGTCTCAATCTTCCCTCTTTTATTTTAAAGGCATTACCCCTTGTCCTATCACAACAGGACCTGTCCAACCTGACAGAATCACAGAATTTTCAGAGTTGGAAGAGACCTCTAGAGATCATCTAGTCCAACTCCCCTGCCAAAGCAGGATTGCCAGAGCACATTACTCAGGACTGCATCCAGGCGGGTCTTGAAAATCTCCAGAGAAGGGGACTCCAGCCTGTTCCAGTGCTCTGTCACCCTCACCGTAAAGAAGTGTTTCCGTGTATTTGAACGGAACTTCCTGTGTTCTAACTTGTGCCCATTGCCCCTCGTCCTGGTACTTGGAACCATTGAAAAGAGCCTGGCTCCATCCTCCTTCAACCCACCCTTGAGATACTTGTACGCCATAATAAGGTCTCCCCTCAGCCTTCTCTTCTCCAGGCTAAAGAGTCCCAGCTCTCTCAGCCTTTCCTCATAAGGCAGATGCTCCAAGCCCTTAATCATCTTAGTTGCCCTTCGCTGGACTCGCTCCAGCAGTTCCCTGTCCCTCTTGAACTGGGGAGCCCAGAACTGGACACAGTAGTCCAGTTGTGGCCTCACCAGTGCAGAGTAGAGGGGGAGAATGACCTCCCTCGACCTACTGGTCACACTCTTCCCTATGCAGCCCAGGATTCCATTGGCCTTTTTGGCAACAAGGGCACATTGCTGGGCCATGGATAATTTACTGTCTACCACAACCCCCAGATCCTTCTCCTCCAAGCTATTTCCCAGCAGGTCCGCCCCTAACCTGTACTGGTGCCTAGCATTCTTCCTCCCCAGGTGCAGGACCCTGCACTTGCTTTTGTTGAACCTCATTAGGTTCTTCTCTGCCCAGCTCTCCAGCCTGTCCAGGTCATGCTGGATGGCAGCACAGCCCTCTGGGGTGTCAGCCACCCCACCCAGTTTGGTATCATCAGCAAACTTGCTGAGGATACACTCCGTCCCCTCATCCAGGTCATTAATGAATATATTAAACAAAATAGGACCAAGTATTGACCCCTGGGGGACACCACTGGTTACAGGCCTCCAACTAGACTCTGTGCCGCTGATCACAACCCTCTGAGTCCTGTCCCACAGCCAACTCTCAGTCCACCTCACTGTCACCTCATCTAGCCCATACTTCCTCAGCTTCCTAATGAGGATGTCATGGGAGACAGTGTCAAAAGCCTTGCTAAAGTCAAGGTAGATGACATCCATGACTTTCCCCTAATCCAGCCAACCAGTTATAACATCATAGAAAGCTATCAGATTGGTCAAGCATGATTTACCCTTGGTAAATCCATGTCGACCACTTCCAATAACTTCCTGTTCCTCAACGTGTTTGGAGATGACATCCAGAATGAGTCGCTCCATTACCTTCCCAGGGACAGAGGTGAAACTAACTGGTCTGTAGTTCCCTGGGTCCTCCTTCTTGCCTTTTTCGAAGATCGGAGTGATGTCAGCCTTCCTCCAGTCCTCAGGCACCTCTCCTGTTCTCCATGACCGTTCAAAGACGATGGAGAGTGGTCTAGCAATAACATCCGCCAGCTCTCTCAGCACTCGCGGATGCATGCCATCAGGGCCCATGGACTTGTGAATATCCAGCTTGGCCAAGTGGTCTCTGACACGGTCCTCCTCAACTGAGGGAAAACCTTCCTCTCTCCAGACCTTCCCCTTTGCCTCCAGAGTATGGGATTCATGAAGGACAGCTTTAGCAGTGAAGACCAAAGAAAAGAAGGCATTCAGTAACTCTGCCTTCTCTGTGTCTTCCACCACTAGGGCACCTGTCTCATTCACCAGTGGGCCTACATTTTCCCTAGTCTTCCTTTTTCTATTGATATACTGAAAGAATCTCTTCTTATTGTCTTTAACTGCAGTGGCCAAGCTGAGTTCTGATTGAGCTTTGGCCCTTCTCATTTTCCCCCTACATAGCTTTGTTATATCTTGATAGTCCTCATAAGTTGCCAACCCCCTTTTCCAGAGAATGTAAACTTTTCTTTTTTTCCTGAGGTCCAGCCAAAGTTCTCTATTTAGCCAGGCTGGTCGTCTTCCCCGTCTGCTTGTTTTTCGAGACAAGGGGATAGCCTTCTCCTGCGCTTTTAAGAGCACCTGCTTGAAGTATGCCCAGCCTTCCTGGGCACCTTTGCTCTTCAAAACTGCCTCCCAAGGGACACTCTCGACCATGCTCCTAAACAGGCTAAAGTCTGCCCTTCGGAAATCCAAGGTGGCAGTTCTGCTGGCTCCCCACCTTACTTGATCAAGAATTGAAAATTCTATCATTTCGTGATCACTCTGCCCAAGGCGACCTCCAACGTTTACATCCTCCACAAGACCTTCTCTGTTAACAAACAGTAGGTCCAGTAGGGCACTTCCCCTAGTTGGTTCCTTCACCAGCTGTGTTAGGAAGTTGTCTTCCACACACTCCAGGAACCTCCATGACTGTTCCCTCTCTGCTGCGTAGTATTTCCAGCAGACGTCTGGGAAGTTGAGGTCCCCCACAAGAATAAGGGCAGATGATCGTGTGACCTCTGCCAGATGCTTATAGAATACTTCATCGGCTTCTACATCCTGATTGGGAGGTCTATAACAAACTCCCATCACGATGTCTGCCTTATTGGCCTTCCCCTTAATTCTTATCCATACACACTCAACACTGTCATCCACACTGTTAAGTTCCAGACATTCAAAACTGCCCCTAACATAGAGGGCCACCCCACCACCTCTCCTTCCTTGCCTATACTTTTTGAAGAGTTGGTAGCCATCAATTACAGCACTCCACTTGTGTATGTCCTCCCACCACGTTTCTGTGATGGCAACTATATCATAGTTTCCTTGCTGTACAATGGCCTCCAGCTCCTCCTGTTTATTTCCCATGCTGCGTGCATTAGTATAGATGCACTTCAGCTGGGCTAATTGTCCTGCCACTTTCTTGGGTGGACAAGCCCTAATTTGCACCTGATCATACTCAGACACTACTGTAGCTACCAAATTATCACTACCCCTCATGTCTTTGCTGTCACACAATACACCATCCCCCACCATCACTGGGACAGGATGCAAGACCTTGCTAACACTTTTACCCAGAAGCACTGGTACGCTTCTCCCAGGCACCACTTTTGTAATCCTGGTCTCATCCCCATCCCCCTTCAAACCTAGTTTAAAGCCCTATAGATGAGCCCTGCTAGCTCTTGTCCCAGGATCTTTCTTCCCCTTCGGGTTAGGCTTCCCCCACCTGTTGCCAGCATGCCTAGTTTTCTGTAGATGAGCCCATGATCAAAAAAGCCAAAATTCTGCCGGATATACCAGTCTCGGAGCCAGGAGTTAATTTCCTGACTCCTCCTATTTATCCCCTCATCAACCCCTGCAAATGGTGGGATAGAGGAGAACACTATTTGTGCTCCCGATCCCTTAACCAGCTGGCCCAGGGCCCTAAAGTCATTCTTCATTGCCCTTAGACTTCTGGTACCTACCTCATCACCACCTACCTAAAATATCAGTAGTGTGTAGTAATCTGATGTCTTAACCAGGGAAGGGAGTTTTCTCCTTATGTCCTTAATTCTGGCCCCAGGGAGGCAGCTGACTTCCCTGTGGGATGGGTCCGGTCTACAGATAGGGCCCTCTGTTCCCCTCAGAAGGGAGTCACCTACCACAGTTACCTTCCTTTCTTTCTTGGTTGAGGAAGTCCTGAGGCGGCGGGGTGAGTGCCCAGTACTGGGCGCCACACCAGATGGATCATCCTTTCCATCCTCAATCGCCTGGTCTTCGATTTCCAAAGCCCCATACCTATTCTGCAAGGGCAATTGGGATGGTGAGGGGGGCTGTGAGGGGTTCCGCTTGCCTCTCCGGGGAGGGATCTGACTCCACTCCTCCTTATCCCTTAAGTTCTCTCCTTCCGCCTGGTGACAGGAGGGAAGGGGATCATCCACTTCCAATGGGGCCTCTTCCTGCTGCCTTTGCCTCAGGGTATGGCTCCACCAGTCTATTTCGTTTTCACAGTCTCTGATAGTTCTTAACCTTTCTACCTCTTCCTTCAGTTTGACCACCTGCCTGAGCAGATCATTTACTTGATCACACCGTATGCAGGCGGTGTCACTGGCTCCCTGTGAGAGCAGTGCCAGGCTCAGGCATTCGTTGCAGCCCGAAACCTGCACAGCCACATGCTTTCGTGGGAGCTCGGTCTGAGTTCCCACATTCTTTCTCGCAGCAGTTCTGACCTGGACTGTTTCCAGGGATGGGGCATCTGCCACCTCTCTGGGCAACATGTTCCAGTATTTCACCACTCTCATTTTAAAAACTTTCTTCCTCGTGTCTAGTCTCAGTCTTCCCTATTCTGTCATAACAGGCCTTGATAAAAAATTTGTCCCCATCTTTCCCGTAGGCCCCCTACGGGAATAAAGCCTCCCCAGAGCCTTTTCTTCTCCAAGCTGAACAACCTCAACTCTCTCAGCCTTTCCTCACAGGAGAGGTGCTCCAGTCCTCAGATCATTCTCATGGCCCTCCTCTGGACTCGGTCCAACAGGTCCATGTCCTTCTTATGTTGGGGACGCCAGAGATGGATGCAGTACTCCAGTCAGGTCTCACCAGAGCAGAGTAGAGGGGCAGAATCACCACCCTAAACCTGCTGGCCATGCTTCTTTTGGTGCAGCCTGGGATACAGTTGGCTTTCTGTGCTGCAAGCACACACTGTCAGCTCATGTCCAGCTTCTCATCCACCAGTACCCCAAAATCTTTCTTGGCAGGGATACTCTTAATCCCTTCATCCCCCAGCATGTACTGGTACTGGGGCTTGCCCTGACCCAAGTCCAGGACCTTGCACTTGGCCTTGTTGAACCTCATGATGTTCCCACAGGCTCACTTCTCAAGCCTGTCCAGGTCCCTCTGTATGGCAACTCATCCCTCACACATGTCAACTGCACCACTCAGGATTTAGTACTGAACACAGCAGGAATGAAACAAGTAGTCAGAAAATATGCTGAAGGATATTTCTCAAATATCAAAAGTCTGTAGGCCATCCCTGTGTTAGTTATGTTTATTGTATTCAGATAGAGCTGTAACCTCGGATACTGTCGATTTGTCTGTCAAATATCTGAAATGACTAAGCTGATGTTTTCTACCTGTAGGTAAAGAAGATGTTGCAGCATTTATCCTGGATTTGGTCAATATTTCTGCAGTCCTTAATTGGACTTAATGTACTCAGCCTGAGACTACAGCTACAAGGAAACTGCAGAAAAATGCCATTAATTCCTGGTGAGTCAAATTAATCTTTCAGTGTCAAAGTCAGTGACTAAGATGCACGGAGGCTTTACTTCCTCCTTGCCTAACAGGGGTGTATTTTGCAGTTACTTGAAATGCTAACCCAGATTTCTGGATAGCAGATTCGTGTTTATTAAACACGTATGGGCAACCTGCATAATAACATAAAAGACTGGCAAGATGTTTCCCTCAGGGACCTTAAAAACACTGTGTACTTAAGGGGACTTTGAACAGCTCCTTTAAAAATTAGTAATGATTTATCATAATATAGCCAGCAAACAGCAAATCATCAAAACATCAGGGTCTGAGCTTAACCTCCTTTTTGTCTGGCTGTTGGGACAGATCCACCCAGCCCAGTATTTCCTACTTGGATCTGTAGGGCAAAGAGGTCTCCTCCACTTTCTCTGCACACTGGGGTCCTTTTGTGATCACATTTCTTAATCACAGCTGACAATTAATACATTATTTTGTAAGAGTAGGACTGTTAACCAGGTTACTAGATGTTAAGACCTACATGTGGAAAAAGATTTCCTAGTCTGGCTAACAAAATAACATACAGATTTTTTTATATCTTTGAATTTTGTTGATTCCAAAGTATCTTGTCTTTTGTTCTTCTTACCTTATCAATAGGTTTTTTCTACATAGTTTCATGTAGTTAAGCACACAGCTATGCTCATGAGACAGAGGAAAATTTAACTTTAATGCCAGTCTCACAAAACCATTCACATGGCTTGTGCACAACTTTTGCTTTCTTTATTAAACTATCATTATCTCAACCCAAGAGTCTTTTCACCTCCCTTCTATTTTATCCTTGTCTCACAGAAGAGGGAAGTTGGTGAGAGGCTGGGTGGGTGTTGTCTGGGGTCAACTCACTGCACCTACAAAACCTAAAACTTGAGAAAGAAGTTAAGCACAGAAGTGGACATTGTTGTGCATGACATGACATGATTATGACATGTTTCTTTGTTAAAGCAATTTTGCAATTGTTGGATACAATGAGATGCTAAACTGATAGTGTTAAATTGTTGATGGATCAGAAAACATTGGTTCTCTTTCTAAATCTGTATCTTAGTACACAACTTTAAAATAGACCTAGATTTTCCTATGAAAAAATTCTAGTCCCATTCAGACAGTAAGAACATATCCATTTCACCAAAAATCATCCTCAGGAAACAAGTGAAAACAGTTGAAGCTTTTTTAAAAAATCAGCTGCCCATATCCTACCTGAGATGAAGGTTTAACTTTATACATCAAAGTATTCCTTTTGAAGCCAATGTTCACTAGGTCTCTGCATATATCATGTTATTCATGACAGGCATAATAACTCTTAACCTCACTTGCTACTCACTCCGTTCCTAGTTTTCCTAAAAGATCGCAAGTGCTCTTTCAAATGGCATAGCTATTTCTGAAAATACAGAGTATTTTAAAGGGCAGGATTCAGTTAATGGTCAGCAAAATTAGTAGACTATGAGAATCAAGTTATTTTTAACTACAGCTATTGCAACACGGAGTTGCTTGGTTTGCTAAATTCCTAGGAAAAAAAAAAAAAAAAAGTTTTCCCTGTTCATTCCAGAAAAAGGAATGAACTTATACTGTATAATGACATATTTTCACAATTCTGGGAATCTCAGTGGTATCCCAAAGTGATTATTTTCTTTGACAGAGAAAATACCTTGCAGGCATACATCATACTATAAACAGAGTATGTCACTAAGAAAGAATACTAATGCATGTTTAAAAGGAGTAAGTCCTTCAGGCACGGCTATTCTGTTCATAAGGAATAATACACATTTTCTCATGTGAGGGTCACATGAGGCAGGCTGAAAGTCTCCACGATGTTCTTCATCACAAGCCAGTGCACGAGCCAATAACCTGTTACTGAAAGGTACAGTGTTGTTGCAATCAATTCCAACTTGTATTTTACACCATTTTCTTGACAACCTAAGGCTCTTGACATTGTCACAGTAATTATAGTTTTATTTTTAAAATATCACCAAATGAAATTTTTCAAGTTCATATACACCATATAGACCCTTTATCATTTATTATTTGACAGTATAATCAATTTATTTGTCTCATTCGTTATTACAAACAAGTAATACATTTATATTTTGGATACTTCAAGAAGCTGGGAAAAGTATAGATGGATTAGCTTGCCTGTAAATACTGAATCAAGAGGTGCAAAGATGGATTGAAATATTAGGTTTTGGTTCCATCAATGCTCATAGAGAGAATCTTTCAGAAAATCAATCAAACAGAATGACACTTCTTTTAGAATTATTCAGTGAATTTGTCAGGGCAGGAAATTTTTAAAAGATTCAAAGGAAATTAAAAAAAAAAATCTTCTGTGTGTTCCACAGTTGCTTTTAAACATGAAGTACAATGACATGGTGCTTCCGTCCCCAGAATCCGATCAAATTTTTCAATAATTAGTCAATAGCCAATAACCAAATTGAGTGCAACTGGCTTTTCTTCTTCCCTGCCCCTGAAATTTCAGTTTCAGACTTCAGTGTAGTTAAACAGAGAATTAGATTTTTTTGACAATGTTCTAGTCTTCTATAAACAAGTGTGAATTTCCTCTTGAGAACAAGGAAGTGATGGGTTTATTGGTATAAAATGTTCTCTCACTTCAAGGAAATTGCTACACTGGAAAGAGTTCCTCTTAAATATTTCCTGTCTATATATTCTGTACAAGCAGTTAAGATGTCATGGAAGTTATCATGGTAACTAAGCTGAATGTGGGCTAGCTTAGGGGACTGTAATGGCTTTTGACATGCAGAAGGTCAGAGTAGATGATCCTTCATCATTTCCTATGGTCTTGAACCCTATAATGAATAACATTGCACAAAGGTCTGATATTGTCAGACTAATGGGGAGTCAGTTTAGGCAGGTGTAATGAGCTGAGTGTCTTTTTACAATCTGTGCATACCCTAGTTCTTCTCCCAGCAGTAGCAAACCCTTACTATTTATTACAGACATATCAAACCTAATGAGAAACAATAAGTGCATAAATGAAAGTTGCACATGGGTTACTTTTCTATCGGGTTGTGCTGAAATTTTTCCACTGCCATTTCTGTGTTTCATATTCCTTGTTTAGTTCTGACTATCCTTTCACAAAAAAACATTGTTTCCTGCTATTTCCTGGCTTTCTTGTGAGGACTTATATGTGATAATTAAAGGAGCTAGGAGGAGTATGAAGAAAATGAGACAAAACAACAAAAAGATTTTTTTTTATGTTTGTTCTACAACATGTTGCTTATTCCATAGAACGGGAGGCTTATTGTAACATTTGAATAAAAGATCTAAGTCTCAAATCCACCTAAATCCTATTGTCAGACATGACCGAGATTAGATATCCAGATATGACTGGATTACTAACAGTGCGCAGCAGAAGTTACAAAAAGATAACAGCTGAGAACCAAGAAGTCACAAGTGGAATAGGTGTGATAGAAAGATGAGAAAAGAATTATAACATAAAAAGAATAGTGAAGAGACATCTATTTTAGAGATATGATTGGATACAGTAGCTCTAATAACTCTGAGAATAAAGGTCACATAGCACATCAGAAGCCTTAAATTGCTAAAAACAAACAAAGCATAATAGAAGAAAATAAAAGCAAAACGAGCATATTCAATGAAAAAAAAAAAAAATGAAACTCAACCAAACTAACTATAACAAAATAGAAAGTCCTTCTTGATAAAATTGTAATGCTGAGTAAGTTTTACATCATGAAAATGCCCAGAAAGCATAAGTCTATGATACTGTTAGAAGAAGTAAATTCTTTCTGTCTGCTTACAGAGAATTCTCTCCAGAGAGTTATAAAGTTTTGACAGCAACTGTCTGAGTAATGGAATGACAAAAAAGAAATACAGTTGTCATTTCGGACACCAACAGTAGGAAACTAAACTTATTTTTCATGAACTACTGCTCTTGCAGTCAAATTCTGCTGTCAGATACAAACACGACCTTTCATGTGATGGCAGCATTCAGCCCAAAAAGAAAGTGAAAGGAAAGTTTACCATAAAATAAAATAAAATATATGAAGCCTCAGCACAATAAATATCATAAAAGGATGCAACAGAAGAATTGTGATCTTCCTGCTACTCTTGGAAGCACACTTCCAGCAGGAGTACATCATATTTTGGCACAAGAGAGAAATGAATATACTTGAACCTGTGTACTTTAAGTATTATGTTAGAAGAAATGTCAGTAATAAAATTTGGTGAGCATACTGCATATACTCTTAGATGAGCTAGTATCTCCACTCACAAAGTCTGTGTGTTTTTTTAATATATTTTTTAATATCTTGTACTAGATCATTATCTGAACAAAACTGCCCTTTTTATGGATGTGATGAGAATTTCTTTTAGTCAGAAAAAGGAAATTGGTAAAAATACACTGAGATTATTTTACTAATGATTTTCCATTACTTGGAATGGTATATTCAGTTCTTGTCATTCTCCTTAACTATATAGTAGGAAAGAACAGATTTCAAGGCTGATGATAAGAAAGATTAAATGTGTGGTAATATTTTGCAATAAAAAAATCTGAAAAAAAGGTTAATTTAAAAATGATAAAGAGAAACACTATAACAAATGTGTTGAAAAAATGTTGAACAGTGCAATTTAAAGGACCAAACATTCTGTTTATACCTTTTAATGACACAACCCAGAAGGTATTTAATGAACCTAAGAGCTAAACTTTAGAAGTACTTGTTTCAAGATGTATCTGAGACCAGGAACTTAAGGTTAATTTAACTTAATTTAAATATATATAAATATTTTTTGTAATAGTGGTACAGATAGAAGTGACTAAATATAATGTTGGTCATATATGCTATAATGGTTATATATTACAGAGTGCATAATGTTATGGAATACTTCAGACCAAAAGTAGAATGGAGGGGAAATTGTATACCTTGTGTGATGATACAGTTCTTGCTTTTTAAATATTGCTGCACTCTAACCAGGCAAAAGTTGAAAATACTTTCTTTTAAAGGCTGGTTGAAGTCTTTCTTTTGTTTTGTTTTGCTTGAGAGGGAGATGACAGATGAATCAGAGACAATCATCAGTACCCTCAGTAGCTGAGGTACTCTGTTAATGTGGGAGATGAATCCAGATTGTATTTCCCTGAAAAAAGTGGAACAGATTAGGGCAGAGGGGCAGGGAAAGGCAGACGCCAGCAGCTTTCAGCATGGTGGTGGAGGTAAATGGCATTAAGACAAGTTCTAGTCACTCAACCCCTCTTTTATTTTGGCTTTGCCATAAATGCCAGTCTAAGGAACATTTCAGAAACATTTCACTAGGCTTATGTAATTTTGCAATAGTTCAATTTTTCCCATAAAAACCAACTTCATAGAAATAATTACGAAATAGTTCCAACTGCATCCAGAGAAGCCTTTCGTGTTTTGACAGTCTGTTCAGGCATAAGACATCCAGCTCAGATAACCAGATTATTTATTTATATCTTGAAACAAAGAAGTTGTTGTTGTCGTAGAGAAGCTGAGAAAATACTTGTTTCAGTAGAAAATTATTGGACTTGTTGTCTGTGGTTGTGTAACTTCTTTCTTCCAAGTAAATCTTGTTCATGATCAGAGTCAAGATACTGGGATACAGGTAGCAGGTTGTGATGTTACATTCTAAGTTAGACACTACTGGCAGTCGTACAAGATACAAAAGTTGGGGTTTTTTTGCATTTAGAAATACCATCGGCAGAAAAAAAATGGACAGTGCTGTTGTGCACAAATATAAATTATATTGAGTTCAACTCCAACAAGAGAACCAAAACATCGCAACTCAATACCGTGCTTCTGAGTTTTTCCTTTTAAATACCTGTCTTGTGGGAGCAAGCGACTATCGTTTCTGAGTTAATCCTCTTCAAGAAACAAAGAAGGGTAAGCTTTATCCATTTATTATTTAGCTACAAGAGAATTCATTTTGTTTCAAAACTTTTGACGTGCGTCCAAAAATCAATCTCAATAAGTGTCAAGGAACATGGAGATAGAGGTTATTTGTCTGTGATCAATTTTTATGTGACAAAATAGTGAAATGGTGAGAAATGAATTTCTTTAGTAACACAAGTCATTCTGAGAGAGAGATAGATGTTCTAGATATTCGGGGTTTGTATGAGATTCCATTATTTGTTCAGTGAAAAACAGATAGTAGTGGCAAGTTTTACTTTTCTATGGTAGTCTTAGAATATATATGCTAGGTTTTTCATTGTCCTCTTTTGCACAGTCCTCTCCCAAAAGTTTGTCCAATTTTGAAGCTGATTTGCATTATTCAAACCATCACAGTATGCGGCTGAATTACTTTAATAGGTAAAATGGAAAGGTTGAAGCGCTAGTATTATTTTCCCTTGGTGTTGTTTTTCTTTCTGTGTACTTCTCCATGTTTGACACTTTTCCAGTTTTGGATGATAAACGATATAAACCTATAAACCATGGAGCAAGAAGTATATTCACAATGTAATCTATTGATATGCAGTAAGTATTATGAGAAAGAAGAAAAGTAAATAAAATGAGTTGATAAATTTAATTGATAAATTTTGTGATCTTACTTTCGTTCTTGGTATCACGGAGTTTTTAATATGAAATACTTGTTAGATATCCCTTTTCATCTGAAATTTCCCTGAAATGGAAGCTTTAATATTTTTTCTCCTTAAATTGAATCTTTTTTAATTATCATTAATGCATTTTACGTTATTGCCATTATTTCTTATTTCTGTAATGAATTTGCCAGGAGTTTGGTATCAGAAAAGGTTTCCCATTTTTTTCATACATGATGTTTTGCAATGAGGAAAATTTTGGAGTGTCTGGTATTCTTCATCTTGTTGCAACTATATAGTCTAATGAATAAGAAATGGTAGGCCTCATCCTAACAAGATGTCTGATATAGGCCAAATTAATTGTGTCCTGGAATGCAATCTGTTTTTCTTGATTAAGTAACCCAGATTTAGCTAGTTCAGTCAGGCTAGCTGAATCCCACCATTCTGAAGTGGGTAGATGTTAACATTTTTAGCCAAGTTCTGTGGAAAAAAAAAAAAAAAAATCAGCTACTAGAAACAGTTTTTAAGGATTACTTATTTCAAATAACTTTTTTTTTTGCTTTATGAATCCACTGGTTCTCCCTCCTTAAAGAGAAGTCTTGAGAAAAATTAATACCAATTGTGGACCGTAATTTCAGATTAAATTCTGGGATGTTTTCATTTAGAAAAGTTAACAAAAGCATTTACTCTAGAAAAACACTAAGACTGAAAGGAAAAACAACTAGCAGTTTCCAACAACACATCTCTAACACCTTTAAATCATTTCAAGAAAATATTAAATGTAATCCCTTAGCAGTTGTCCATTCCATGCTGCATGTGGAAATTTCAATTATATCATCATGTAACAGACTCAATACCAGACTGTGAATTGCTGTTTTTTTCAGGCTATTGTACACTCGTCTTGTCTTATGATATAACTGGTTGTTCTGGGAGCAGCATCTTACTTCAGAATGATTTATACTTTGCGATTTGTCTCACAGGGAGTGGAATATGTGCATCTTTCCAGATGTACCCTGGATCCAAATATTACTTCTGATGTATTTTCTTTGGCTCCATAGGTACATGAAATGGTTTTGGAGGACCTTTTTTCATGAATGTGCCGTCCCTTAATGCTTAAGTAGGAGACCGTGTTAATTCTTTTCCAGATTTGTGGCTGCACTGATTTTTTAGCGTGAACTGATTTTCCAAATATCTTTAAAGGGAATGTTTTTCTCTCATTCTTGTACCATGTTGTGATTTGGTTTAGCTTCAGGGATTAGTGGAAATTCTGCTTCCTTTTACTATGTAAAAATCTAGCTTTGAAAGAATTATCTTTGAAAGGATGTGTTTAAGATGCTTTGATCAATGTTTCTTATTTTTTCTAAGTTTATTAAAGTTGCTTAAACAATGCCAGAAAACTATATTTCTCAGGGAATATAAATAATTGAATATTCAAATGATTTTTTAGGTTAGTAGAAAGTTATAGCATGGCCCTTTAGTTCATCTAACAGTAACTTTAAGTAAAGTTATCACAATTTTGGATTAGAAACAAGAAATAAGGGCATGGCCTGGTCTTCAAGAAGCTGCTCAGATTGGCTGTTTGGCATTAACTGAAAAGTTTCTATTATTACAATGCTATTAAAAATGTTCCTTAGTGAAGTCTTGAAGGAGCACAGAAATAACGTCTAAAGCCTCTGCGAAAGGAAATCTTCATGGAGGAATACACCACCTCCTTTCTCCCAGTCATCTTCAAACCTCTAGAAGGCTGTGTTAAATGATTAAAGCTAAAATTTACAGACTCCCAGAGTCATGGAACAGTTGAGGTTGGAAATGACCTTCAGAGATCGTCAAAATAGAGAAGGGGACCTTGTGAGAAAGTAGGTGGAGAATGACAACGTACTCAATGCCTTCTTCACATCGGTCTTTTCTGGTAAGATTTGCCTTGATGAATCCCAGGCCCCTGATAACAGGGGAAAAGTCTGGAGAAAGAGACACCCTCTGTGGAGGAGGATCTGGTTTGGGAATGTTTAAACAAACTGAACGTGCACAGGTCCGTGAGGCCCAATGGGATGCACCCACAAGTGCTCAAGGAGCTGCCTGATGTCATTGTGGGGCCACTCTCAATTATCTTCAAAATACTATGGTGACTGGGGAAAACTCCTGAAAACTGGAAGAAAGCCCTGCCTTAAAGAAGGTTAAGAAAGAGGATCTGCGGAACTACAGGCCTCACCTCAATCCTTGGGAAGGTGATGCAGCAGCTAATCCTGGAAACTATTTCCAGACACATCAAGGACAAGATGATTGGGACTAGTCAACCTGGATTTATTAAGGGGAAATAACGTTTGGCCAACCTGATAGCCTTCTGCAATGAGATGACTGGCTTTGTGCATGAGGGTGAATGAAAGCAGTGGCTATCTTGCTCTAATACAGCTTTCAACACTGTCTCCCGTAATATCTTCATAGACAAGCTAATAAAATACGGGCTAGATTAAGTGGACAAGGAGGCAGATTAAAAACTAGCTGAACAACCAGACTGAGAGGATTGTAATCAGTGATGCAAAGTCCAGCTGGAGGCCAGTCACTAGTGGAATAGTACCACAGGGGTCAATATTGCGGTCAATGTTGTTTAACATCTTCATTAATGAGCTTGGACTCTGGCACAGGATTCAACAAGTTTTCAGGCAATACAAAACTGGGAAAAGTGACTGATACAGTAAAAGGTTGTTCTGCCATTCAGAGCAACCTTGACAGGCAGAAGAAATGGTCAATGGGAACCTCTCAAATTTCAACAGAGGGAAGTGCAAACTCCTGCACCTGGGGGGAAATAACCTTAAGCACAAGCATGCACTGGGTGGTGACTGGCTGGAAAGCAGCTGTACTGAAAAGGCCCTAAGAGTCCTGATGAACACCAAGTTGAACACGAACGAGCAGTGTGCCTTTGAAGAAAAGGCCAAGAGCCTCCTGAGCTGCATTAAGGAAAGAAGAAAAGGTTCAGTGAGGATCTTCTCGTGGTGTATCTAGTAAAGTGAAGAAGTGAAGAGGATGCAGCCAGAATCATCGTGGTGGTATTCGGTGAAAATATAGGAAGCAATGAGTGCAAACCAATATACATGAATTTCTGTTTAACCTTTCTACTGTGGGTGTAGTCAGACACTGGAACAGGTTGCCCTCTGGTCCAGGTTATCCACCCTTAAACAGATTCAAGACCTGACAGGACACAGTCCTGAGCAGGTGACTGTTCTGCGCCACTTTTCTCTTACCTTCTTCATTCTATTGCAATACCTCCATTTTTCCTTCTCTTCCCTTTTGTTCCTTCACACTCTTTTAAAACCCTTTCTGATTTCTCAGGGTTTGTCTCCCACATTGTGTACATCTTTTACAAGGCTCAGATTTGCTCACTATTTGCATGTGAGGTCTTACTGTTGTATATGCCTTGCAACGAAGCATGAGGTAAGCTTTCTGGCAGAACACAGCTCCATAATGTGCTGCCTGTGCCCAATGGTGTAGTGCACCATCAAGCTGTGAATAGCCAATGAAGCCTACAGCAGCCACAGTGCCCCAGTCAATTGTTTGTTCAACTTCCAAAACAGAGCTGACACCTGTGAAAACTTGGCTTGTGTTTCTTTGTCAACACATATGCATCATCCATAAATGCCTTGTTGATGCTTAATAGAAGAGATTCATCCATGGAATATCTGTTACACAC
The DNA here is from genome assembly GCF_965231255.1 of Vanellus vanellus. Taxonomy (NCBI): domain Eukaryota; kingdom Metazoa; phylum Chordata; class Aves; order Charadriiformes; family Charadriidae; genus Vanellus; species Vanellus vanellus. The sequence goes on from NC_138907.1 coordinate 105,601,447, forward strand.
TTGCCTCTATTAGATGTTTTAAAAATAAAGAGAGATTGCAGCACAAGAAGGTATCATTCCTTATGAATTACAGTATGTCTGCTTTGTGACAAAAAGCCATAAAATTGGTATTGGTGATTGATCAGTGTTATTTTAGCTGCCTAAGACTTAAACTACATGGCTTGAACAGCAAGAAAGAGAATTATCTGACTGGTCTAGGCTCTAAAATCATCTTCCATAGTGTTAGCTCCCAGTACATTCTAATAGTTTAATAAACTTGTTTACCTAGGAACTTTTCATTACTTACCTCATTTATTACTGTGTCAATAATTAATTCATTATTCTGAACTCCATAAATTTTTGTTTATTTTAGATACATTAAGGTTAAGGAAAACAATTTAAAACTGAAAATTTTGAGATTCAGAAAAGATAAGAGAATAAATATTTTTCTCAGAAAACCCAATGACAACTCAAACCCCCTTTTTTCTGCAACTGTCTATCAAAAGAAATAGAGTGAGCCTGTGATTACTTACTGAATAAAGAGGAGGAGGAGATCCTGAATAGGGTTGGAAGCAAAGAATTGTTGGGTTATTGTTATGCCACTAATGAGACTTATTCATGTTCTTCTATTGACATGCACAGTGCCTAAAAATGTTGGATGAAACCCATGAGATCTTACAGGTTGTCTGCTAGGTATGTAACCCAGCAGTGAAAATTTTCAAAAATAAGCTGCCAGGTAGGCCTAGGATAAGTTTCAGCCAAAGCAAATGTGAAGAGGATTTGGGAGAAGAGAAGGCAAAGCTTGAAAGTCCCAATCCATTGCCTTTGCCCAAAAAGTACAAATGGAAATTTTGTTTCAGCTGAGAGAACCTGCAGCTCTCTGAAACACCTCCGTGCTATGGTTGCACTATTATGCAGGTTCTTGAAGACAACCCTCTTTTATTTTCAGCATGGTTCTTACAGTGAATTAAACTACATTAGTTAGTCCCTGCACTTCTGAACAGCTAACAGTAGTTGCCTTTCTGAATATGCGTATATGTGTTTTATGAATTCTGCATTTCTAAATTTTTTTTTTTTTTTCACATTTTACTCATTTTAAATATGGTAAAAATTAGGATCTGATAGAAAGAATAATTTATCGGAGATCACAGGATGGATTAATTTCAAAGCCAGGATTTGATGTGAACTCTAGGTCGACGTTTAATTCATATATAACGATATTATTTAGACCCATCATTTTTCCTCTTTATTTTTTTAACTTATAACTTTTATATTATGTGCATTAAAGTGAAACGAGTGGATCAGTTGCTCTTGTCTTTAGCCATTTTATATTTCCACTGAAATAAAAGTACTGCTCTCAACATTCCCTAACAATCTCTCAAGACCAGGCTGTTGTATGTTTTAAGGGTTATAACACATTTTTTTTTTCCTTTTATTACTTTATTTTTTTCTTCTTTTTGGTGTTTTAAACTCTTCTACTTCTAGGAAAACTTAGAATTGTGAAGTAGACCAATGCAATGATGCAGTCTGAGACCAAAACTAACCTGAAACAAAATTCTATAAGCTGTTAACCATTCTATTCATCCCAGTCAGGGATGTAGAATGAGGTATTTTTCCATGATGGAATATCATGGAATTTTCTACTATGACAGTCATGATTTTCTTTAGCCCAATGCTCAACACAAATTAGTTACAGTAGTTGTACAGGGAAGGTTATGAACCTGTTCTCCGGTTTTGTCTTTCCTTTTCTGTGTAGCTGCAACAAGCAACCCGGATTTCCTGTTTAGCAGGTAACAAAAATGTGGTTTTGAAATTCAAAATTCAGGTAATGGAAGTGACTGTACATTCTCATATGCAACTTTTAATAACTAGTAATAACTGTAGGCTTTTCAGTCATCCAAGGAAAGAAGGAAGTGTTGAATCATGTGGAGTGTAAGAATCCACGTTTCACACAGTTTCACATAGGAAAAGTTGAAAGTCACTGTATTAATTGTAGTCTTTCTTTATGTAATATGTAGAACTGAATTATTTGGTTTTTTTTTCCTCTAGTCTAATTGATGGAGAAGCAGTTGAAAGTGGAGTGCTTTGCTAAGTGAATGAATAGTGCAGTGTCTATAGAAAATGTGATGCTGCTTAAGTGGCTGTTGACAACAATAAGAACATCTATAGCTACTAATCCCTAGGGAACGTATAAAATGGCAAAGTGCCAAAAAGTTGCAATATGAATAGACTGACAGGCAAATATGAAAAGATTCTGCAGAGCTGTAATGTGAACTAGAATGCATTTGCTGTTTGAATAGGGCAATTATTTGGCAAATTAAACATAAAATCATTCAGTTTCTGCAGTTTGGCATGATTCTCAAGTATGGATGACAGGAACGTATTTTACCTCATGGTGATGTTTTCTCCATGTATTATTTAGCACTTAATTTAACTTACTATTGATCTCCTGCTTTTCTTTCTAGTAGCTTCCAGTCATTTCTTGTCACCTCACATTTTGTCTAATGGTTATGCCATAGTAGTACTGTGTCAGCATGGTGCATGCAATGTCACACCAACAGCAATTTGAATGTAGAGTGGCAGTGTCCAATCAGATGTAAAAACCAAAAGAATAGCAAGCAGTAGTAAATAACCTAGAACTATCCTTTCTCTTTAAAAACAACAACAGAAAAAACTCCAAATAATAGTTTAGAAAAGATAAAAAGCAAGGGTGGAAGAAAGTAATTGTATTTAAAACAGTGCAATTAGCTCATCCCGGTGATGCTTGTAGGCAAAAGGAATCTTACACTATGTCATTTTAGATAGCTCTTCTGAGCATGTTGCAGTTTTAGTATAACTTCAGATATTGTGTCCTTTACTCTCTTTCTACCCCATTTTGTTCCATTGCTTTTCAGGTTGATCTAACACTGCCTCCTCTGTTCTTTTCTCTCTTAGTTTGCAGCCTTGTCAATTTGCCTCACATAGAACGGGCTTCCTTTGTCACTGTTTCTACAGTTTTTTTCTTTAGTTCGATCTAAGAGAAAAACTTCTTCCTGGTTGTTTTTTTCTTCCTGTGATTGCAGTCATGTGTGTTTGTAAGTTAACTTCAAAGAGTTTTGATACGCAACGTTGCATTCCCAGCTTATGTTTGCTGATAATTAAGTGAAGCCACACAGATTCATACTAACTCAGGTTCTCTTGGTCTGTGGTTTTTACAAAAGGCACGTTATCTATTTTTGGTTTCTCAGTCAGGCTAACTTTACCTTATATTGACTTGGTCAACAGTGACTCACTGTCTACTCCCCTCAGGAGGTGACTTATTCAATGTAAAATGTTCAATGTAAAATAAATACAATGTAAAATTCATATATAATTCAATGTAAAATAAATACAGGTAAGATATTTTGTGATAGATTATCATATAATACAAATTTAGACCTGCTCATTTTGTACTGATGATTTTACTTTTATTTTTATTTTTAAGATACTCTTATTAACAATAGTAAAGCTTGTTATAAGACGGGTTTTTTTATTACCACACGTAACAAAGCAGTACTATATGGACAATCTCTAGAAAAAAAAATATCCAAATATTGACCATAAAATTTTGTTTTGAAGGTCTGGCACCAAAATTTGGGATGAGAGAGAGAAAGTTTAGGATCTGGTCTGTATTTAGTAAGAGCAGAACCTAAAAAAAGTACCAGTTGTCTGATTACAAGATCTCCTACTGTGGATAGTATGACTGTCTTCCAAGGAATGGAAAATAAGTGAATTTCTTAGATGAATCTCATCTAAGATTTCATGCTGTTTCCATGGAATAGGAAAAAATGTGTTTTTCTTGGAAACTTCTTTTCCCATGCCTTCCTCTTGGAATAGTGAAATCTATAAAAGAATTATCTTGAGAGCACTTGAGAGCAGACAATGGTGAGAGGGACCATTTAATCAGGAAACTCAATATGAAGAAAAAGGCTGAAGATGTTCTTTGAAGTCCTGTAGGGAGATGCTCCTCAGAGTGTGGGAGATGAAGAGGAAGGGATTTTTATAGTTTCTTGGACAGTTTGGAAAGAATGCTTTTAGTGAGAAGGTTACTATGAATTTTTACAAAGATTCAATTAAATCTGTCAGATTAAATCAGAACTGGCTTATGAATTTCTATAAAACTCAGGCTATACTGTTTAACATATACATGTATCAATGTTTGATTTTAGCACATTTAGATTTCATTTAAGTATGAAATTATCCTATTTGCAGAAAACATACAACCAGTACACACATGCTAGAAAAAAAAATACTGTGAACCTTACAAATGTAGAACATCTAACTATACACTACAGAAAACTTGATATTTGTATGTTATACACATTTTACTCTTCAAAACAAGTAAAAGTAAATTTTTCTTCAGCTGATGAAGTGCATATCCTTGGGTTATTCACTGTTTTTCTTAAATTATTTGAAGGTCAGAAATTACATGAACATGTACCTTCGCTTAAATTTAACTAATAGTCAAGCACTTGCTGTGAAGATGAGCCAGTTTAACTATAACTGGGTGAATTCAAACACTGAAATGTTTGCTGAACCATGCACTGAATAGGTTACCGTTTACGAAGCGTACTGATTATGAACATTTTGGTAGAAAACTGTAATCTAAAATAATGACCCGTTATTTAAAGAATTCAATCCAGTAATGGGCAATTCCAAGTCTTTCAGAATATTACAACCTTGAGATAATTGCACATGAAACAAGGCAGTATGTTCTACAAAATATAAGGAAAAAAAGTCCTTAAAAATTAACTGAGTTTTCTCTGATTCCCTCCCCTGCCTCAGATATATATATAAGGTCCACCCTACGTATATGAAGGCAGAGCCATACACATGAACCTCCTGAAGTCATCTCGCATACAATATTCTGAGATGTTACTTGTGGCAAATTCTGATTCACAATATACAGGTAGAAAAGCAGGCTAACTAGCAGAAAAAAGAAAAATTTTATGAGGAAAAAAGAGATATTCTTGTCTGGAAGTTCTTGGAACATCTTGCCTGTTTCTGCCAGGTTATTAGCATAAACTGATGGCAATGACAGGTCAAAAAAGAAAGTCCCAGTCTCTTAATGAACCACTCTTCCATCCTCTATTGACCAGGAAGAATATGTAAGATACATATAGCACAACACATGTATTAACAGTTGATTTCCTTCACCTCTCAGATTTCATAGAATCATAGAATGGTTTACATTGGAAGGGACCTTGAAGATCATTGAGTTCCAACCCCCCCTGCTATCGGCAGGGACACCTCCCACTAGTCCAGGTTGCTCAAAGCCCCATCCAGCCTGACCTTGAACACTTCCAGGGATGGACCTTCCACAACTTCTCTCTTTCCAAAGTATCTTACAGATTTTCAGAATCTTATTGATTCTGTTCAGTCTTTCCTGTTACACTACCTTCTCTCTCAGTACTTTAGTTTTTTCTGTTTCATAATTTAAAAATTCTCAAGTAGTTTCTTTTTTTGTTCATGCTGGGAAGCCTTGAAGAGCAGACCTATCTCTAGCTTCTTGTTCCTCCTTGCATCATATGGCCTGAGGAACTTCCTTATGCATCTTTTGTAACCACACATTGCCACTATACATGGATACACAGCCTGATGACTGCAAATACTTCAGCTCATCTAACCTTTCATCAAAATTTGGTTTCTGTTTGATTTGAAACTGCTACCTGTGATGTATTGGTCAATGGTAAACTTAGGCCAAAATTATCAGATTTTACAACCAATTATACTCAAAATAGAGGTATTAAGACTTTGTACAAATGTAATAGAAAGCATATGATAGCATAAGTTAATTAAACACATGACTTAAGTTATTATATTTAAGCATATTTATCCATAATTGAAGCAATTTTAATTCTGAATCCTAGCAAGAGTTCATAATTTAAGTAGGCTTTTCAAAATTTCTGACACCACTTATTTGTCCTTTCCACAAAATTGCAGAATGGTTGGGAAAGACTTCTGGGGGTCATAGAATCATAGGGTTTGAAGGGACCTCTTGAGATCATCTAGTCCAACCCCCCTGCCAGAGCAGGGCCACCCTAGAGCAGGTTGCACAGGAACACGTCCAGGTGGGTTTTGAATGTCTCCAGAGATGTAGATTCCACCACCTCCCTGGGCAGCCTGTTCCAGTGCTCTACCACTCTCAAGGTAAAGAAGTTCCTCCTCATGTTTAGGTGGAACTTCCTATACTCAAGTTTGTGCCCGTTACCTCTTGTCCTGTCACTGGGCACCACCGAAAAGAGCCTGGCCCCATCCTCTTGGCACCTACCCTTTAAGTATTTATAAGCATTGATCAGGTCTCCCCTGGGTCATCTGGTCCAACCTCCCTGCTCAAGCAGGGCCACCTAGAACCAGTTGCCCAGGAAGGTTTCCGGATGGCTTTTGAATATCTCCAAGGTTGGAGACTCCACAACCTCCCTGGGCAACCTGGTGCCAGTACTTGGTCACCCTTACGGTGGAAGACTGCACTTGTGCTTCAGTTTGTGACCATGGCCTTTGATCCTGTCACTGAGCACCATTGAAAAGAGTCTGGCTTCATCTTTACATGCTTCCTTCAGATATTTGAATGCATTGATGAGATCCCACTGAGCCTTCTCTGGAGTTCTCTCTGTGTATGAAATTATATACACAGCTGGTCCAACAGATGAAGACAGACATAAAACCACCTCACTCACATAAAAACAAGGTGCACAAACAGCATCATTCTGTTTCCCTTTGGGGCTAATAGGGGTGAAAACCTGTTAGTGGAAAATATATATATATATGTGTAGGTACAGTGTGGATTGCCCAAGCAGCTGTGCTCAGTGGCTGCCCCTCGATTCCAGTCTGCCCACCTGCTGGCACTTGGGCATACAAGCTCCTGAGGCTGCAGCCCCACTCCAGTTGCTGATACGCAGACCTACACCCACACATACACAGAGGGATACAGACACATGAATGATGCTCACTGTAACTGGCCTTAGACAACCAGACTATCCAGTTGCTGGCCCCTGGATCCCCAGGTCTCCCAGTTGTTTCACACAGACACACGCATGCAGACAGGTCTCCCCAGGTTGCTGGTCCAGACCTATGACTTTACCAGTGGGGCTAAGGTCCCCCTGGGACAGGCTTTAATCATGACTTAACACTGATTACTGTCTTTTGGAGAAAATATTACGATGATGATATAAGGTGGGAAGAATTTTTCATGAAAAAAATTAAGTGTATTACTTAGTAAAGCAATATAATACACATTTTCATTTTAAGATAAGAAGAACTCACTGTACCAAATATGAAGTGAGATGTTGTAAATGAACTTATTCAAATGATCTTACTTCTTTGTTCAAAACAAATCAGTTGGGGGCAAATGCAAAGGGGGCAAATATATCAAAATATTATTATATAAGATATCAAAATCAACTCTATTCTGCATGCACCAAAATTTTTGCTATTTAAAAACCCTTGAAAATAAAAGATCTGAAAATATTAGTTTTCTATATCTTATGTTTTTCTTCTTTCGTGCAAGAATTAGTCAACTGAATCAGAAGCTCTTTCTTTCCGAAAAATGATGATCAGTTTACCTTGATAAAGGATTGATGAGATACATCAAAGTATCTATACAATAATCAATTTTTTAATAACTTCTGAACTTTCCCAAAACATGGTAGAGAAGAATCCTTATTTCAAATTTAAGGATTGTATACTTTGCTTCTCTTGATCTTATGCCAATTTAAAGTCACAGTGACTTTTTAAAGTATCAAGGAGAAAGTATATATATTTAAGTCCATTTCAGGAAAATCCACATATCTTGTGTGAGATAATTTGATGATTTGAAGAGTTCAAGATACAAGGATTTAATGAGAAAGTTCAGCAATATTGCTGAAACTGACAGGGCACTGTATTCGATTTTTAATGTGCTCTTGCTATGCCAGTAGTTTTATCTTATAACACAATAGGTTTGGTTTCATTGTGTAAGACACTGTAACTCTGATAAGTTTACTGAGTAGCCAAATAATGCAGTTTATCAGAATCTGCCTGTTTTTCTTAAATGAGCATAAAATGACTTAACTCCTGTCAAGAATATGTGTCTAGCGTAGCATCAGTTTATGTCAGTCAACTCTGTCTATATCTCATTTCTTGGAATACCTCTTAAGTGTGGAGTTTAGCTACAATAAATTAACGCTTTTTCTGTATTCCATAAAGCACTGTTTGATCACCTCAATGAACCAGCTTAGCTATCTAAAAGGCTTAGATGTCTAAGTCAAAGCCAGTAAGTCTTTGCTGGCTGCGCAAACAATGGATAGTCACATCATTCTGAGGTATGTGGCTAAGACAGGTAAGAAGAATTGCCGTCTTGAGGTGTTTGCGTGTTTCTGGAGGTGTTTATGTTTTTCTCTAGTTCTGTTGACAATGGAAAGAGTCCATAGGGATTAGCTTATTCTCAGTTTTTAGATAGCCTGGCTATTTAAATTGGTATAATTAATACCATATATTAAATGGTAACATCACTCATTCTAAGTTTTGGAAGCCGTAAAGTGTTTAAAATGCATTTTTATACTGTTTTATTTTATGAAACACATTTTTTTTCTAAGTAACAATGTCTTTTCCGAACTGAAGCACTTTTAAAAATAAATATATGTAGAAATATTATCTTGATATGAAGTCATTTTGTACAGTATACACAGCACTATTTCTCTACATTAATGTTGTATTAATAAATCTTCTTACTCTAGTACCCACAGAAATGCATTCTCAGCTCCCTTTTTTCCAACCAATGGAGGTGATGATGTAAAGCTTCTTATGTTCAGTAGCTAAATACTCTGGCATTTAATACCCTCTTGGAACTCCTTGGTGGGAATAATTTTCCTGATGCAGATGCTGCAGAATGGCTGTGCTTTTACAGCAAAGTCAATCTACAATATCATTGTGAAGTATTTTTATAGTTTGTGCCTGTTTTCTTTAAGGATAATGTGGCCAATGCAGCAGCATCTGAAAAAAAAGGTCAGTCTCAAAGGTCAGCTGTTGCACACCTTGTTCTTAGCATTTGGGGATAAAGGCAGCCAAATATCCAGACTACGTTCATCTGCCTTCACTGGAAGTTTCTAAACTAGCGGAACATTTATTCAGCTTTTTCTATTGTGTTTCTGGCTGCTAATTGTCTTGATGTCCTTTGTGACATTAAGCAACTATCTTAAGATGATCTTCTCCTGTTTTTGCTATATAAAGGTATCCAGTTTATAAGAACGTGAATAAATTTATTTAATTGGCCACCTATGTGACTCCAAGCTGTGTTAATGGAATAGTTCCAGAACAATGACAAGAAGATACCATCTAAATCTAAGATTATCCAAATTTGGATAGGTGTTCACACTTTTGATAGTAAGATGCTATGAAATGAAAATCAAAGATATTTGTAAATAGGATTATTTTGACTAACACAGATTTTATGTATGTTTGTTTTCCCACTTAATCATTGTGACTTCTCCAAGGAGGAATTAAATAGTTGTTTTCTAATAAGTAAAATAAAAATGATAGTATTACAAAAATATGACATTTATACTTACCTCAGTGAGAATTCTTGAAAAACAAACAGGTAAAAATCTGTAATAAACTAGATCTAAAATTCAGAAAAAAAGGGAAACTCATAATGGAAAAAAAAAGTCATCATGAAGATGTCTGTTTATGGTTGGAATTTGATCTTTGATATCCATATGTCAACCTGGAAAATATGGAAATACTCTAACTTCCCTCAAAATCACCTTTCTGGTCAGATTCTGAATTATAATTTTATTTGCAGTGGGAAATCGCCATTTGTTATACATTTATAAGACGACTATCATTAATAAAAAAGGGATGCTGTCGGCTTAGATGATGCTTACTGATTTACCATCTTCATTATTGCTTTGATATCTACAGAAATTGGACATCTTTTCCAGCAAAATGAAGTTATTATGAGATGATAGCATGAGGGGTAATGGCTTCAAACTGGAAGAGGGCAGGTTCAGATTGAACATTAGGAAGAAGTTTTTCACTGTGAGGGTGGTAAGGCACTGGAACAGGTTGTCCAGAGAGGTTGTTGAGGCCCCATCCCTGGAGGTGTTCACGGCCAGGCTGGACGTGGCCTCGGGCAACCTGCTCTGGTGGGAGGTGTCCCTGCCTATGGCAGGAGGGGTTGGAACTCAATGATTTTCAAGGTCCCTTCCAACCTAAACCATTCTGTGATTCTATGATTCTGTGATACAAATTATGAAAGTCTGTACTTTATCCTGTACCACAATCCAGAAACACAATGAAGTGTGTTCTTTTCAACTCCCATTTCTGCTTATTACTATAGTGATAAATTAGGATATCAGAAGCAATTTTCATTTTTCTATTTAATTGAAGACTGACAGGAATAAAATACTTCAATAGTTACAATATTAAAAATAGTGTTTTAAATTTAATTCTGAAGATCAGAACTTCAATGGTCCCAAACCCACCAGTTCCTGTGTAAGCACTGATCTAATTAACTGTATTTCTGCTTCATTTTCTTTTATTCCATTTGCTTTATATTTCTGTAATAAATTTCACCTATTTGCTACCATTCCTTTACCATTTCTGAGAGTCATACAATGCAAGCATATATTAAGAAGATCTGATAAATTTGTATGTCAGTGTAGATGGATGCTTATATTGAAGTATTTACTTAGCATAGGAGAGTGTCTGCTACGCTGAATACCAAGAGTTATATTATAGATGTCACTATACTTTTGTTATTGTAACTACTTTATCAAACTTTACAAGGAGTATGTTTCATCTTACATCGTCAAACCAATGTGAAAATGTTTGAAAAAAAGACATCTACAGCCTGCAGGTAAATAAGTGCACGATGAAGACAATTAAAAAAAACCCAAACATCCCTTTTCAGGGATCCCAGCAACTGAAATCAAATCATCACTTCTATTACATTAACCTAAGGTTGACATTAACTTTGTCTTCTGAATGCACAGCATACAAAAAAAAAAAAACTCATTATGCAGAGAAAGGAGCTCTTACAGTTTTGTTTGTTTTGCAGCACTGTGGGACAAACGTGTCAGACAGGAGAGAAATGCTGCTCCATCTGGGTAGACTGTTACACCCACAAAGAGAAATTCAGAAACCATTACATGTCCCTAGGTTGAGCCTAAATTAATAAAAAGGATTGGTACACAAATGAAGCCAATGTTGGAGTGACAGGAGATCAGGTAATGTTAATATTGAGAGGACGGTGATATGCATACATTTCTGCAGGCTGAGCCTGCAGGTTACAGACATATTTGCTTATGCACTCCTTAAAAGATTGAACAAACAAGACATTTTACTGCTGGGAACTCTGGCTGATATCGGCTCGTTCGTCTCTGCTGCAAAAAAAATATATATGATCAGAAGTATCAAACTTATTTTCCTTAACATAGTTTAGGATAAGGTAATTCAGGTACTAAAAGGTAATTTACATACTAAAAGAAAAACTGAGATTTCTGAGATTCCTTCTGACTTTTGTGGTGGTAGTGGACTACTTTTTAGACTCACAAACACTATTTACACAAAACCCACTTAATCCTGTGTACGTTGATGGACCATCAAGATCTCACTCGTTTTCCTAAGTGTTGCGGGGTGGGGTGGGTGGGTGCAAGAATTGAATGACATTCATAGGAGCTTAGTTTGCAGGAAAGGTAACATTATGTAGCAACCAGATTTGTTATGAGCATTTCCAAATGTGCAACATCACCACTGTGCATAGTCTATGGACTCCAGAGAAATTTCAGAGTACCTACCTGTCTTGCTTCTGCATTTATAGTACTTCATCTGAGTCCAGACTGCTTTCACATAGACAGCTCTACAAGACGTCATGAAACACAGCAGAGTTTTTGCAACAAAATCATTAATTGTCTTGATGAACACTTAGAAAATCATACAAAGTGTCCCTTATGGAAAGCATGATTAAAAAAAATAATCATCCAGTCCACTAGAAATATAGCAATCTATTTAAGGAACTAATACTTTTATTTGTCTGGTTTTGAAATGGTTTTAAAAAGTATGTTTGCAAATATGCGGACTGGAACATTCCTTTTTTGCAGAACTGTAATAATAAAATATAGCTTGACATAGATATCTATTGTTATGTCTAACAATTCACCTTGACCAAATCACCTTAAATATTAATAGCATAGGAATAGCATGGACTGTATGGTAATGATAAGAAAAACAGGATATTAAGGACTTTTACTTATAGGCCTATATCTTTCCCAGGGAGTAAACACTGAAGGTAGATCTTACAGCTCACTACTAGCTTCAGTCCACAGTCAGCTACAGGAAAGTAAATGCTGTACTTTAACAGCTTTATATCAGCAGAATTTTTTTACAATTTGAATATGCCTTGCCTTTTCTACTGTTAAGGGTTTTCCCTATCACTACGCCTACACCAGGAAATTTAAAAAAAAAATCATGGTCTCTTTCCTGGTCCCAGGAGCAAGCAGAACAAATATGTATAACTTATAACCATATAAATAAACTCTCTGCCTTCATTTTTCTATCCAAAAAAAGGGAAAGCTCCATCCATTACAGCATGCTGGGAGCAGTGTCTGGCTCATGCCCAGCCATTGCCTATGACAGGCACGGGCTCACAAAATTGTAGAATCACTTTCTTTGGAGAGGACCCCTGAGCTTGCCTCGCTCACCCTGCTGCTCGGAGCAGGGCCAATTTAGTTGATGAGGTCTAAGAACATGTGAGTGAGCACGTAAACAACTTAGCAGTTCAACTTACAGCACAGCATTTGTGCCCATCCCCTCACCCTTTTTATTGGATTTATAGTTCATATTCCCGTGGGAAATGTCCTGGTAGGACTTGACACGTACCTGTAAAACTTCAGATGGACCAGTGTCATCCATATCATAGAGTAGAAGATCTCCGTTTCCAGAGAAACCAGCCAGCAGTTTTCAAGAGCACTAATTTCACAAGCACTATATATCCACTCTATCTCTTTGTTCACTCATTCTAATAGGCACTCTGTCTTCTGATAGAAAAACTGTAGAGCTGGGCTCTTATCCCTTAGCTGGGGTAGTCAGAACTTAGAGCAGCAGGGGCAGATATGATCTCCAGAACTTTTAACAATTATTTCTGGTCTGGAATAATTATTTGATAATGGTTTCAATTAAAACTTGTAAAATGAGAACTGACTAATACTATCAAGATGTTTTGTAGACTCTAAGGCACTCCTCTTATTTTGTAGCCAGCACAGAGCTTAAAATTGCTATCCTCTGATTTATTGCAGGATGACATATAGATCTGAAATAGCTTAATAATATGTCAGTACCATCAACTCTCCCAATTACATCTCAGATGTGCATGAAGGATAAATAAACCAGCAATCTCACTCCATTTTGCAAAGATTAATAAAATGCCTGCTTTATTAAAGGTATGTCAAAATAGAGGTATTGTTCTGTGCCCTTAACATAGGCAACAGGCTTTTATTCAAGGACAGATAATGGATCTGTGAAAATGCCACAATAATCTGTGCAGAAGATAACAGACAGAACACCTAATGGTTACTTGGGGTCCCTTTGAGAATCACTTGGTATATGTCAAAGACCAAATCCTAGTTTAAGTAGCATGATAACTGCATGGTACTTGGAGGCTAAGGTGCTTAGGAGCTTTAAAGATGGAAAAGAAGTCATTTTACTTGTAGCTAAACTGTGGAATTGCAAAAGGGCTGTTCTGTCCTCACTTTCTCCTGCCATGGGAGGGTTTGCTTGGAACATTTGTGTGCTTCCGTGTAATGTGCTCAACGCTAGCCCCTGAAAATATACTGCTCTGACAAGGACTTTTTCTTTGCTCTTCACACTCTTCCTTCTACAGAGGACAGGTCTTTACCAGTTCAACTCTGATTAATCTGTAATTTTGTTGGTGATAACATGCACAAAAGTGAACAGAAACTGTATCTACACCACACATTAATAAGAACGTCCTTCATTTTCATACTTGGAACCAAATCAAATAATATGTGGGTTCATCACATTCTTCCTATAACTTCAGAACAATTATTCACTCCTTAGTAAAATTCAGACTTTATTATTAGAGTACATATCTTTTGGTGATTAAATATGATGCTTCTTTACATCAATGTTTAGTTAGACACCTTTGACCTTATGAACATATTGTATTTTTTCCACAAAGGATTCATGTAGCAAAGCAAAAAAGAAAAAAGCCCATCCATTCTGACCTTTACGCCTTAGCTGACAGCACTAAGCTCAGCCTCCTTCAGCCGCATAGCCCAATATGAGATATGAAGAAGATAAATGACAGATAAAGTTATTGTATCAAATGAATCAATAGGGCATTAATATTTGACTTCATTTCAGCTTGTTTCTTAGCTGCAAAATAAAGTCTAGGTAATATTTAAAGACTTCAACGAATATTTACCACTTACTATTTATTGTCAAGTTTGAGAATATTCAGTTTCAAAATCATTTATTGTAAAGTAAAATTAATTATTCTTTGGAGAGTTATAATTTATGTACCAAGTTTATCCTTCTCAAACATTTTCACCAACAAAGCATAAATATGTGAAATTCACAAACATTGATAAATGTTAGCTTTCTTCTATTATTCATAAAGTCAAAGATTTATTACAAAAGAATGTGTTTACTTCAAGTTAGCATATTCAGCATATTTTTACTATGCTTGCAATTATTCTTATGTAGTAGATGCTATCAGTGGATCTAAAGTATAGTTATACAAGAAAATTAAAGTCCATCATGAAATAGCAGATAGCTAATAGTATTAGAACTTTTAGAAGCAATGTTAGCGTGTAAATGTATTTACATACCTAAATAACCTGACTGCATTACCAAATTTTATTCGTTTAACCAATAAATTTGATTTAAAACTGCAAAAACAGTCCCAGGAATCTAGAGTCCACTGGTTTCCTAATCATCTTCTCTTTCTACTGATCTACAAAATCATGCTCCCTGATATTGAATTTTATTTAGCTTCATGACTATATTATTCACTGTCCTTGTCTACTGTATAGCTTTATGTTTTGGGTCTTTGCCTGATATGAGCTAACTATGGCAAAATTATGTTTTCTGAAGCTGAGCTGAGCTTAGAACCCTTGTTCTAATTTCTCAGCAAATGCTTAAAAGTGAAAACGGAAAGATATTAACATTGTAATGGATAGGAAACCCATAATGGATTTAAATGGGATTTAAATGTCTTCTTGGCTACTTCTGAACTGCTCAAACTTCTAAGCTCCAGCTTAAACAGAAGCACAAACTTCTAAGTTCAAATGCCACTTTCCGTGGATGTGCACAAGCCTGTCCGTAGGTACAGTGGTGACTTTGCTGTCCAAAATGAAGCTCAGCATCTCAAGACTTGGCATCTCTGGGCAACACATAGTCTGAATGGCTGTCTTCAGCTCAATCATTTGCTTTCCAACTGATGCCACCTTATAAGCTACAGCCAGAGGCCTAAATAAGTCCCTGAGGATTATTTTTTTTTTTACTCAATGAATATACTGGATAGTCATAGAAGTTAAAAAGTCTTCAACATTAAACACTTGCTTTCAAAATAGCAAAAGGTAATGGATGGGAACTTCAAGAGTAAAGAATCTGCATAAAAATTTCTGCTATGGTTCGCATAAAAGGGAGATTTAAAAACAGGTCTGTGCAGTCTCAGATGCCAACCATAATCCTGAGTTAATGCCATAGGGACAGCAACTGAAAACAATGCATTTGGACAATATCTAATCTTCTTTGTCCCTGAATTCCCATCCCTCTCCTCAGCGTTTCTTATTGATTTAGTGTTTGCATATTTATTTCTGTAGCTCCTATATTTGTCTAATTTCCCAATATGTTGTACTGTTCCATCTAACTACAACCTAGTGCTGTGTATTCTGCTATCAGAAAGGCACCTGAAAGTGAAAGTTTGCACCATTCAAATCATAACTCTTAAGTCATTTTATGACCTAGCTCTTAATCTCTCTATGCTTAAGTTCCCCATCTGTAAAACAAATAACTGTATTTCCCTACTTCGTAAGGGGGGGGTGTAACAATAAGTACGTAAAAGGTGCAAAGGTACTGTGGTTAAGTACCAGAGACAGACAGCTATGGAAGATGAAGGCATTCCAAAGGCAAAGGTCGTACACTGGTAAGGAAAACAGATCATGGATAGTCAGATTTAAGAAACAATGCAGAGTTAGGAAACTGCACTGAAGTGTATTTCAAGGCTGGAAGTTAAGAGACTAATGCTAATGTTTCCTTGTGAGATCTTATCTATAAAATAGTCTCGGTGCTCACTTACATTTTTTATAATACTGTAACACCTGCTTAAATTAATATAGTAAGAAAATATTAAACATCTTTTGAAAAATAGTGCAGGACCAGAAAGAAGTAAAAGAGAAGAAAAAGCACCTATCCCTTTCATCTGTACACAACACTTCTTTTTTTTATAATAACAGGTCAAATAATAGCAGAAGAAAATGCCATTTTTAGGACAAGGTAGGAAGTTGTGGATATAAAGCTTTTAGTACAATTACCAATTCAAATTGTTTGAAAAACAAATCTTTGGAATCTTTTGAAATTAATACTTTCTAGATTTCTTCTCCATGTAGAGTAAACTCCTAGAAAAAATCTAAGTCACATTCAAATGGAAACACATGTCTTTCCTGAATCCCGACTGTCAGTATGTCCCATCTTTTAGCACTCTACTGTCAGAAAATTTGCTATCCGGTTTCCCATTACTCTGGATCATGTTACAGGAGGACTCTATTGCAGTCAGGGTGGGAGGAAAAATATGCTTTTCAGTCTCCCCTGCTGATATCTTTCTCTGTTATATAAAAGATTTCAATATTAATTGAAAGAAATTACGTATCACAAAACAGCTGTCCCTAGTCTTAAGAATTTATTTCATAAAGGCAGGACAAGAAAAGACATTAGGTTCTCCACTGTTTTGCTTAATAATAACTCCAGGAGAGCTCTGTTCCAAACGAAGTGACAATGCTGCTTATTAGAGATAGCTTTTTTATTGCCATATTTTGAAATATCCCATGTCACATCTGAGACATCTCAAAAAAAAATGATCAGCAGCTATTGCCTTATGACCAAACTGTTATATCTGTCACTAAGCAAGACAGCCAGCTTTAAATTCCCTTTTCTTATTAAATTGAGCTATTATGTATATGGACCATAAAAATCTCAATTTTTGTGTGAAAATGAATTAATAAGAATTTTGGAAATCACTGTTACTAATAGCACTTCCAGATAATAACCAAAATGGATTAACCAATGAAGTGGAAAAACATCATGTAGATAAAGTAACACCATACACAGGAGAGCTGACATTGTACTTAGATCTATGAGCCTTAAACAAGGCAATTAAGCAAAAAATTTAACAGATGCCTAAATTTGTGATGTAACAAATGGATTAACTGATGTCAGCATTTTAAGCACTCTGAATCACTCTTAAGGGTACTGCCTGGAGAAATGTCAGTGTTAAAGTACATTTATTACCTCACTGGGGAGATATAGATTCACTCAGTTACCCTTTGATTTTTGTGCTCAATAGCTTTTACAGTAGCACAGACATTATATAAATTATATATTTTAAATGGTTTCACCTTGATGGGATTAAATAACTCTTGTCAAGATGTGCATTTTAGCTATTTGAGCTACCAGTGAGTTTCAAAACAGGAAATTACTTTAATACTCAAGAAGAATAAGAAATTGATTACAAGAAAAAACATCAGAAGCTTAAATTTAGTTTTAATTTTTCTGGTGTTTATATTTGTCTGACTATTATATTTATATTGACTGGAAGGAAACCTGGTAATCTGTTATTTTAACATGATTTTTTTTTGTGCCATGCCAAAATTTGACAATTACAGATAATAAATGGTAAAGTATTAAGGCAAGACATCTTGCTTTTCAGGCCAGAAAATCACTTGAGTAAAGACTGCTATTAGTAAAGGTGTAAGCCCGATTACTTTGAAATGAATGAGTAAAACTGAAGGAAATTACTTGATTAAACTCTTAATTGGAAGAACTTTAATATTTTAAAAATACAATTTTATCACAGAGCAAGACAGAATAGTCAGTAGACAAGTAACTGGAATACTTGCTATTCAAAAGATGCAAGTTCCAGATGACATAAGTCATGGATCAAGGTAAATACATAGAGATCACTTAACAATTACCGTCATTGGCAACATTAATTTAATTTATTGCCAATTAAAATAAATTTGAATAATGAAAAACAAAGATCAAAATTAAAACAGCATCTTACTCCCACCCTCACCCCTTTCCCCAGCTGAAATTCACCCCCATGTTCCTAACTCCTCTACCCCCTTACCCCAAGCAATGCAGCGGGAGTGGGGAATGGGGAATGGGGTCCATAACAGTTCCTTCCTTTTCACACTTTTCACCTGCTCCAACATGGGTCCTTCCCTTGGACTGCAGTCGTTCAGGATAAACTTCCTCCAGCTCGAGTTCACCCTTGAGCTGAAGAACAGATATCTGCTCCACCATGGTCTTCATCACAGGCTGTAGGGAAATCTCTGGTCTGGCACCTGAAGCACCTCCTACCCCTCTTTCTTCTCTCACCTTGGTGTTTGCACTGTTGATTCTCATGTTTGATGGGGTTTTCTTCCTCACTCCTCTCTGCTCATTGGGCATTTTTTCCCTTTCCTAAATATGTTCTCACAGAGGTGCCACAAGCTTGGCTGCTGGGCTCAGCTGTGCACTGTGTTGGATCTGCTAGAGCCAGCTGGAACCAGTTGTGTCCAACATGGGGGCAGCCCCTGGTCTATTCCCACAGAGGCCACCCCCACAGCCCATCTTGCCACCTACACCAAATACAACAACTGGTTTCAATAATAACACATTTAATCAACTTCAGAATTAAAGATTATAGATTACTGGCATCCATAATCAAATGTTCATCTGCTTCCTGTGGACGAGCATTGTTAAGTGTTCTTAGTACTGATTATTTTTATGTTTATTTGATGACTTAGCTAACATAATATTGAGATTAATTTATTGGTTCCAAGATTTAATCTTGATCTGTTGTTGTTTCATGCATGTAGGAATATTAACCAGAAGTAAGGATACTATATTGTCTGTATTTTGGCATTGTTGTAGATCTACTGAAATACACTGTTCAAACTCAAGAATAAATAGATTACAGTTCCCAAGAAGATCCATGAAAATGTACAGCAAATAAAGATATAAAACCTATGAATAGAGTGTAATTATTTAACTCTTTAGTTAGGTAGCCATTGGAACAACTTATCCAGGAAAATATCTCCCTTCTTGTAAATCTGTAAATTGAAATTCATATATGTGTCACAGTAAGTGATAGCAGGGTTACTTAATCATTATTTTGCTGCAAATCTGTACATTAAGTAGATGTCTCTTCTTCTTCCACTTTGAAATGAATGAACTAATTTTTAGTTCAGGTGTTGTGAAACACAGTAGGCTAAATAAAGACATAACAATTCAAGTGGATGAACTTCACTTTGAGAAAGGAAACCTGGGCTTCCTGCTTTCAGGCCTTTTACATGCATGGAAATAAACTAACCCTTGCTCAAAAGGTGTATGCTTCACTGCCAGAGCACCACTGGTGCCACAAACAGTTGTAATCCCTGAAGAAATATGAATTATGTTCAAAAGTATAGACCAAGAGAACATACAGCAGATGTGGTAGCATAAACTCTTAGCAGTGCAAGCCAATGGAGAAACCGTTTCAAGTGCAAGCTAATTTAGTCATGTCCAAATTCTTTTTTCTTTTTTTTTTTTAATCAAGAAATTGGAATAAAAAAGTGTTTACACCACTTATGGATTTACCCACAGTGATGAAGATCGCTAAAGCAAAACAATACTGTTTACTATACATGATACAAACTGAAAGAGTTTAAGATGTATTTAGGGTTCACAGACATGAGTCACAGCTCTTTTAGCAGGCATATCTGGAAAATCAGAACTTCAAATTATTATACTTAAAGGATAGGGCCAAAAAAATGAAATTATATCAGTTAGCATGGTCAGATAGAAGGAAATGTAAGACAAAACAGAACATAGGTAGCCAAGAAAGTGGCTGAAAAGACTATGCCTAAAGTGTATAGGGAAGTGGCTATAGCTAGCAGGAAAAAATTAAATTATTGTCTACTAATAAAATAAATTACTACTTAACATAAGAATTACTACTTAACAAACTGAGTACCATAAGTGAGACAAAGGTATTCAGGTATTCGCAAAAGATTCTCAAAAATATTCACAAGGGAAAAGAGGATGGATAACAAAATGAACTTAATAATGGGAAAAACTGTAATGAAAGAATAAGGAATAAGAACATATTTGCATTGAATACTGTTGCAGAACACAGCAAAAGAGTTAGCGTTGATTTTAGTGCTGAGTTTATGCTGAAGACATGGGATTAGATTGAAATGGTCACAGACACCTCTACAGAACTTTTATAAAAATATTTCCTTGTGCCAAAATATAATAAACTGTACTTTTTAACTAACAACACAGCATACATTCTTGGTACAGTGATAGATGTATCAATTTTCATATGTATCAGACATATTGCCAAAGAATCACCTGACATACAAGAGATTATACCTAATGATGGTTTTGGTGATAAGGTGACAGGAATTTACATTAGATCAACTGAGAACAACCTTATTCATCTTAAGTTATATTACATACAAGTTTATAGTTCTCTAACACAAATTACTGATTTCCCAGGTCTGCCTTTAAAAATATTTGGTAATATTTAATAGACGTAGTTAATGAAATGAAATTATATGGGTTGAATTTTTGATTATGTAAGACAATTAAGAATTGTTTAGATCAAAGATGCAAGGCCTACTTTCAGAGTATTTATTTCTGCATGAATAATAATCCAAAAACATAGTGAAACATAGTGAAAATATAATGACAGGTTAGAAAAATGGCAAAAGATCAACAAAGATATTAAAATGAATATGGAAAAGGTTCTTCATTTACACAGGTAAAAAGCACAGCATAGATGGGATAAATTTAAAGTAATTTAAATTACTTTAAAAGCTCCCCAAGATTTAGATGAAAATTTAGCCTTATTACATTTTACATCTATATAAAGAGTCAGGACAAGGTGTTTTCTTCCTTACTGTATTTTGCCAATAATAATAATATTGTTAGTGTTACGTCCTTATAATGTGTGGGTAAAGTTGGTGTATAGCGCTTTTTTTTCTTCTAATCTCAAATCTGGAGGCAAGCACAATAACATACTGGATCTATTAAGGTGCTGTAGTATGAAATCAGGAAACGAAACAGCATTGGCAAAAGATGAAGCAGTGAAAGTTTTAACAAAGAAGCAGAAGTCAGTGACAACACTTTTTTGAGGGATCAAAGGTTAACAAATACCTTGATATTATAAGATTTGTGTTTCATTTCTTATCAGGGAAAGTGGAACGTATAAAAATTATGTTTTCTGGGAGAATTCCAGAGTCATAAAATTAAGGGTGATAGCAGAATTGGCTAAAAATAAATTAAGGCAAATGAAAGAAAAGAAGATTTGATCATGGCTCCTAAACTATGGAACAGATGGAAACGAAATAATAAGATTTAGACTGTTTGCTAATATTTATTTTAACTCTTCGCTGGTCTTAAAGCACTTGGAAAAATCCCATAGGAACATTACATCGGAAAATATCCAGAGGAAAACAAAAACCAACAGATCTTTAAGCTCAACCTCAATTAAAGAGTATGATTCCTGAATAAATATGAAGGACTTAGATAAGAGCAGCTGGAGACTAGTAAAAATTTATGAAAGAGGACATGAATAATAAATGAGTGATTAACGTAAGGAAATAAGAATGAGATATTCAAGTTTATATCAGTACATAGCATAAGTATTCGATAAAAGGTTTTAATAGAGTCTGTGCCAATAAATAAGGAGAGAAGAAAGTCTTTGTTTCTGTCCTGATCCAGTGTTGGGAAGGTTTCGTTATAATCCCAAGGACGAGATTACGACACTGAAGTTGGTCAAATGTTGTACAACCTTGTACTTAATTCTCTTAACAAAAACGAGAAAGAATGGTAGAAAGAGAGGAGAAGGGAAGGCAAAGGGGAAAGGAAAGGGGGTAAGGAAGGAAACAAAGAAAGAGGGAGCAAGTTTGCTACTGCCGCCCTGAGTCCAACGGTTTTCTGCTGAGTCTGGGGTCCAGGGAGGTGCGCAGCAGGGAGGCGAGGAGAATAAAGAGAGCAAAGAAGCCCACCAAAAACCTTAGATAGGGATCTTGCTCATGCACAGATAGACTGGAAGCGCTGTTCCTTTACAAACCTCTTCCTGCTCTTTTCACGCCTTTAGTCCCTGCACAGGCACACGGAGTCATCTTTCCGGAAGATGACGGCATGGCGGCATGTCGAGACAAAATTGCATCTGGTATTGGTTCTCTATAGTTTCTCTCTCATGTCCTCTTTCCAGCAGTGGCTGTAAATGAGTACTTAGACAAGAGTAAAAAAAATGCAAACGTACTTCAGTTTAATGTCCTATTTTTAGCTCAGTGGCTTGCTGTTTAGAATCATAGAATTGTCTGGGTTGGAAGGGACCTTGAAGATCATCAAGTCCAATCATCAACCTAACACTGCCAAGACCACCACTAAAGCATGTCACTAAGTGCCACATCTACCGGTCTTTTAAATAGCTCCAGGGATAGCAACCCCAGCACTGCCCTGGGCAGCCTGTTCCAATGCTTAACAACCCTTTCGGTGAAGAAATTCTTTTTCTTCATTTTTCTCCTGGCATAACTTGAAGCCATTTCCTCTTGCCCTATCGCTTGTTACTAGAGAGAAGAGGTCAACCCCCACCTCTCTACAACCTCCTTTCAGGTAGTTGTAGAGAGTGATAAGGTCTCCCCTCAGCCTCCTTTTCTCCAGACTAAACAACCCCGGTTTCCTCAGCCACTCCTCATAAGACTTATGCTCTAGACCCCCTCACCAGCTTTATTGACCTTCTCTGGACATGTTCTATAATCTCAATGTCCTTCTTGTAGTGAAGGGCCCAAAACTGAACACAGTACTTGAGGTGGGGCCTCACTAGTGCCAAGTACAAGCGGACAATCACTTCCCTAGTCCTGCTGGCCCCACTATTCCTGATACAGGCCAGGATGCCATTGATCCTCTTGGCCACCTGGGCACACAGCTGTCAACCAATACCCTTAGGTCCTTCTCCACCGGGCAGCTTTCCAGCCACTCTTCTCAAGCCTGTAATGCTGAATAGGGTTGTTATGACCCAAGTGCAGGACCCGGCACTTGTCCTTGTTGAACTTCATACCATTGGCCTCAGCCTACTGATCCAACCTGCCCAGATTACTCTGTAGAGCCTTCCTACCCTCAAGCAGATCAACACTCCCGTCTAATTTGATGTCATCTGCAAACTTACTGAGGGTGCACTCGATCCCTGCATCCAGGTCATTGGTAAAGATATTAAAGAGAACTGACCCCAATACCGAGCCCCGGGGAACACCACTTGTGAGCAGCTGCCAACTGGATTTAGCTCCATTCACCACCACTCTTTGGGCCCGGCCTTCCAGCCAGTTTTTTACTCAGCAAAGAGTACGCCCATCCAAGCCATGAGCAGCCAGTTGCTCCAGGAGAATGCTGAGGGAGGTGCTGTCAAAAACTTTACTGAAGTCCAAGTAAACATCATGCAGTTTTTCCCTCATCTTCTTGTTTAGTGGATGTTAGTTAGTTTAGTTAGTTTCCCTCATCCACTTGTTTAGACAAGGTTTCTATATATTTAGTAACCTAAATTCATTTCTTTTCTACAGATATGACTCATTTCCTTCTGTAGGCATGCAACTTTTTATTTCCACTATGCCCTTTGACGAAGCATTACATCCTTTGGAAGAACAATCTTATTTCATTTGTTTTGGTCTGGCTTCATTTATTAGTGTCTAGTCTCTGACCTGCAAGAAACGCTGAATCCTCAAGCACTAACCACACATGTCCATGTTACTCATATCACTCTGTCATATCCTTCCTCTCTTTTCCAGACTTACAAATTTAGTTCTTCTTTGCACTGGAACTGGTCCATATTTTTGGTCATCCTTGTCTTCCTACATTTTTCAGTTCTACACTATCCTTTTTAAATATTGAGGAGACAGTAACTGCAGACAGTATTCAAGGTGTAGATGAATAGTCTTATAATAAAGTTTTTTCATTCTCTCTTCTTTTCTAATAATTGTGAACATTTATTTTTCACTGCTACTGAGCACTGAGTTGACATTTTATGGAGCAATCTGCAGTGAAACAAGATCTGGTCCTAAATGTTACTGGTGAGTTCAGAGTCTATCATTTTATATGTCACTTTTCCAGCTGCATTTTTTCATATTTATCTAAACAGAATTTTATCTGTCATTTAACTTCCCGGTTACCAGGTCTCATAACTCTTCATATCTTCAACTGACCCTTCTCCTTATTACTCTAAATAATCTAGTATCTTCAGCAAACTTTAGTGCGCCTCTACTCTTTCTGCTTTACATCATTTATGAATATTTGAGCAACACAGATTGCAGCACATATCCCTGATGAGTTCCACTGCTGACATAACTCTGCTCCCCTGAAATAATTTACTCCTGTTCTGTTTCTTATTATAACCAGTTACTTATCCATATAAGGACCTTCCTCTTGTGTCCTGCCAGGTTAAATTCTTTTGCTGACAGTATTTGCCAACAGCCTTTTGGAAACGCAAATAGACTCACTACGCCCATGTTTACACCAGCCCAGTGTTGCAGAGTCAGTCACTTCTGCTGTTTGGGAAGGTTTGAGCAGAAACATACACATTGCTCCTTAAAATGTTAGCCTACTTATCACATGTAATATAGCATAACACTTTATATGTGATTGCTAAGTTGCAGAAGCAAAATGTGGTGAATTGCATTACTCCTTTTTTTTTCACTGAGTGTGTGGGGACCTACTGTAGGTTACTGGCAACGTGCACGCAGCGCACTTAACCAGGAGAAGCACTGCCAGAGCAAGCCCCCTCTCTGCTCTTCCTTCCTTCCTCTTCTCATAGGAGCTCTGATACCACCTATGCTTGTACTGTCTGCTACAGACTGTATCAAAGTTTCACTTATCAACATGATTATGGTTATGGTCCATCTTGGAACATTTGCGAGGTCGTGTTGACTCTGCCCAAGTATAATATATTCATGCATGTGTCCACTAATTCCAGCACTTGCAGGATTCTTATGCCACAAAGGATTAGCAAGGACAATCTAGGATTCAGTCTTGAGAAGTGAAACCCAATACAATGTTCAGCACTTTTGTCCCAAAACTAAACCAATAATGGTAGAACAGTTTTGTGGTTAAAACCACGCAAATTGGTGTTCTATTTATCTTTGATAATCAGCCAGAAGGGATTTCTAAGCAAAGAATATAAATAACATGAAAAGAATTTGTAGTTTGCATCTATTAAAAGCTAGTGATTATAGAATCATAGAATCATGGAATCATAGAATGGTTTGGATTGGAAGGGACCTTAAAGATCATCTAGTTCCAACTAGTGGGGCCTCCCACTAGGCCAGGTTGCTCAAAGCCCCAGCCAACCTGGCCTTGAACACCTCCAGGGATGGGGCTTCCACGTCTTCCCTGGGCAGCCTGTTCCAGCATCTCACCACCCTCACAGTAAAGAATTTCTCCATAATATCTAATCTAAATCTACCCTTTTGCAGTTTAAAACCATCACCCCTCATCCTATCACTACACTCCCTGATACAAAGCCCGTCTCCACCTTTCCTGTAGCCCCCCTTTAGGTACGGGAAAGCTGCTATAAGGTCTCCCTGGAACCTTCTCTTCTCTAGGCTGAACAACCCCAACTCTCTCAGCCTGTCTTCATCGGAGAGGTGCTCCAGCCCTCGGATCATCCTCGTGGCCCTCCTCTGGACCTGCTCCAACTGGTTCTTATGTTGGGGTCTCCAGAGCTGCATGCAGTACTCCAGGTGAGGTCTCATGAGAGCAGAGTAGAGGGGTAGAATCACCTCCCTCCACCTGCTGGCCATGTTTCTTTGGATGCAGCCCAGGATACGGTTGGCTGCCTGAGCTGTGAGCGCTTATTGTCGAGTCATGTTGAGCTTCTCCTCAACCAACACCCCCAAGCCCTTCTCCTCAGGGCTGCTCTCAATCTGTTCTCTGCCCAGCCTGTATTTGTGCTTGGGATTGCCCCAACCCAGGTGCAGGACCCTGCACTTGGCCTTGTTAAACTTCATGATGGTCGTGCTCCTGTTCATTTATCCAGTTCTAAAGAACTCATTTATTTATAATTTCAGGCTTCTACTTAACTTCTTAAAAAATATTTCCTTTTGCTCATTTTAACCTACTACCTTATGATTTTGTTTCCACCATGTCTTGTGTCCATTCTTCCCCATTCATTGCCCTTTGTCATTTAGGTTTTTATAGATCTCTATAGTATTTTAGTCAAAGGAGAACTAGCAGAAAACTTACTTGAACTTTTTGATCATCTTTGAGCTTGTTTTTCTGTTGGATTTTTTTAAAATTTAATTACATGTGTGTGACAAGAATCCTGACTGCAATTCTGAAAATATATGATACACATCCTGTATTTGTGAGAACTGCTTTCTCACTGAGCCTTTGGCTAAATATATCTAAATGTTGATATTGGTTCATTGGCTTTAATAAACCTGCTGCTGATATACATCTCTCCCATCAGAAACTGCAGACTCAACATAACAAATCCATGTCTCTCATTGTATTTAAAAGTTCCCCATGCTTGTTTGTATTTCATATGCATTGCTTGAATAAGGGTTTGGGATTTTTTCTGAAAAAAAAATAAAAAATGGATCAGTGATAAATAGCTGTCATTCAGCAGACTGCAAGGTAAAAATTAATATGAATTTATGAGCAGCCTATATATTTCAGCACAGCTGTTATTCTACAGAGAAAAGGGCTTTTGAAATCTTTAAAAGCATGATTCTCCCTTGCTTGGGAAACTTTTGCTCTTTGCAGACTTGACATGGATATGAGTAACATATTAGCAGGATAGCCTGAGTGGTTTTGGCTAAAAACAGTTGGTTCCTGTTAACTTAGGACTTAGTTCTGGCACTGAGATTAAGCCCTGGCACATTAAGCATTTACACTCTGACACAACATCCTTTTAAACTCTGAAAAAACTATACAGGTTGCTGTGCTGCACAATGATCTTCATAGCCACCATAATCATTTTTGCTGTGTATATTCATTTTATGAATATCACACCCTGAGTTAGGGATGCATTTTTTGGAGAGAACATGTGAGAGACCTCTAGAAATTCCCACATGCACCAACACGCTCCGCGACAGCTTTGTGAGTCCCATCTCTCAATCCTGTCACAAGACTGAGTGTATTCTGCACATACTACATCATTCTCCTTTCTCAGCAACCTGACAGAGCTTTTCTGACCAACTAAAATGTTTGTGCAAAGGCTGTTCTCAGTATATTGCATATCTCTACAAAAAATTGTGGGAATTGCACTCTATATTAAATGTCCTCTTTCTCAAAGACAGCCTAACTAAAGACTGTATCCAGTCCCATAACTCCCAGAGACAAAGACAGAGTTGGAATAAATTCCTAGACTTCAATACAAAAGACCTTTTTCATGTCTGAGAATTTGACAAATATGCAGATCACCAAAGTGAAGAAAGAGGAAAAACACATAGGTAACAACCGGTAACATGGGGGTCAACTTGATTGGGTTTTGCTTGCTTTTGATTCAGTACTACTGCAAGTAGTAGTAAAATAAGATGAAAGATAGAAAGGGTAATTTATCATGCTTTTGTTCTGGGAAAAACATTATGGCAATAATTATCTGTGAGTATGGATTGTAATGTTAGCAAAAGCATGCAAACTTCAGCCAATGAAACAGTTGTAATAAAGCCTTTTCCCTAGCTGAGCTGTCCCCTGGGGGTTTATGAAGACCGAGCCAATGAGAAAACATTACAATCTCTTCTGAGTCAAATTGCATATACTCACAGAGATTCGTGGTATAGCTGACCATTCACCAGTCTAGTAAACCTTTAGATATGCTCATGTATTGACACTCCGTGTGTGTGAGAGAAATTAAAACTTTCAGTCTGGACATATCCATTAAATCTGTCATAAGTTGAAATTTTAAAGAAATTAAATTGAACTTCGGGATGAGCTTTGTGAATAAGGCTATTTTTATAATCTAGATCTTAAATAATTTACAGAATAGTGTCTCTGGGAAAGCTGTTGAAATTTACAATGTACATTTTTTGGTGAATTATTTAAGTTCATTGGAAGGACTTCTAAGGGACCCAGGGCTTTTTCAAGGTAAGGGGATATTTTGCATATTGGCATTTCAAATGTTTTGAGAATAGCACTCTAAAGGATTAATTGTATACTGTGCACTAACCAAAACACTGAGCAAGACATAAACAGGAAAGAGGAAGACAAGAATGTATTTGAAGAGTTTTCACAAAAAGTTTCTGTTACTAGGGAAACCACTTCCTTCATCCATATTTCTTCAAAAGACATTTATCTCAAGGTCCCTCAGACAGTGCAGATCACAACCTGGTATCTGTGAAATGGAAAAAAAATCACATATGTATATGTACGTATATATGTTAGAGAGTAATCAGTGTTTTTTTTTTAATAATCCACAGAAACTGTAGAAGATTCTTATCTGTAACATCATTTTGAAGTTCGAAAAGAAACCTATACACAGCAGCCATTGTATTTTCATTTTGTTTGCAAGTATTTTTACCTTAGTCAAATATTTTTCTTTGTTGTGTGCCTAACTTCTATTGTCACTGTTACACCTAAACAACATTTAAAAATAATAAATGCATAAGACATCCTACCTTTATTAATTACTTACTGCAGCCTTCAGCTTGCTACATATTATTTTCCCATGAAGAAGGAATAAATCTGGCTATGCATATAGCTGCCTGGGTTTGACCTCAAGGTTTGACCCCAGGGTTTGACCCAGAGACCAAAAAGATCTACCGCAGTTTTGCCTACTAGCACACTGACAGCACTAAGCTTGAGCAAGCACTGCCTGGTGTCACTTTGCCTCATTTAATCTCCTGGTTCAGCAGAGTAGAGAAGTTCACAGAATCAGGCACCATTTCTGACTGAGAAATGGTAGTTTTTCAGTATCTAACACCTTTTACGTAAGGTTGAAGTCTGTCCATGTGAGTTTTTCTTCCACTCCATTCTGACCCACCTTTGGTCTAAGAAAAAACAGTTTATGCCAGCACTGGAAGGGCAGATCAAAGAAACACCAACAGAATGGTATAAGAGAGAGGGCAGAAACTAACGGCATCATTCTCCCTGTCAGACTGGAACTCACCACCTCCACAAAGCAAGTGTAGCTCTGTCTTTCATATGAAAGGAGAACTGCAAGCATAAGTGTGCCAAGAAAGAGACAATTAGGCTTGTTCCACGCTTAAAATATTGTCTTTTGTCTCCTAAGAAGAGAGAGGAAGGACAGCTTTCAGAGTTGAACTCTGGTTTCAGCTTGAAAATGAAGGTTGGAATTTGAGAAGCATTTACTTTAAGGATTTATCGCTATGGCAGGGTATGATGTAGGACATAAACTCAGGTTCTAATCTGGGTTTAATGTATAATATGTGTGATCGCTATAATTTGTGACTTTGGGACACGTCAAAATTGAGTTTGCTGTTGTTCCACTTCTGTAGCATATCTGATAGAGAAATAGCATACATTGTCTTTTTTAGCATTATATTTATGCATATTTTTCAAACAAAACCTTAATAATCTACTCCTGTCCTTATATTCAAGCATGAAGTGCTTTGGCAAACTAGAGTCAGAAAGAAACCTGATTTTTTGAAATGTTTTCTCAAAGGTGAAAACCTGAAGGAAACAGGAATATGTCCTGAATCAAAACTCATGTCCTGGTTTGAGCGACACAGGACTAATTTCTCTTCTAATACTTGGGAAAACTGCACTTTTAGAAGACTCCAGTGTCTGAATTTGTGAAAATATTTACTTTACAGCCAGCTATGGTGTGTG
This sequence comes from Vanellus vanellus, assembly GCF_965231255.1. NCBI lineage: Eukaryota > Metazoa > Chordata > Aves > Charadriiformes > Charadriidae > Vanellus > Vanellus vanellus. Next base: position 105,631,474 of record NC_138907.1, read on the forward strand.
GGTTTCAAGGTCTTTGTGTTTTCGAGCTTGCTGGGTGCAGGGATGAGGAAGAGCGAGACCCGGGCACTTGACCCAAGCTGCCCAACAAGATTATTTCATACCATCAACATCACATTCAATATAAATTAAAGAGTTTGCTGCGAAGTTCTCTCTCTCCCTTGATGGCTGCCATCCTGAGAACTTCGTGCCCTGGTGCAGGACTCCTGAGGCCTTCCCTTCCTCCCGAAGCCATAGCTCTCGCAGTGTCCCACATTTGCTGTCCACTGCTGGGAGTGCACAGCTTCCTACTGGTATAATTGGCTGAGTATAATCTTTGCATATTCTGTATTGGTGTCAGGATCAATATTGGTTCTTTAGTGCTGATAATGTTAATTATCTAATCTTCTTCTATTAAATCTGTTTATACTTCAGCTCCCGGGATTCCTTGTTTTTCCCAATTTCCCTTTCCCAGGTGGGGAGGGGTCATCGAGTGATAGAATGATTGTCTAAATGACAACAAATTATTATGGGTCTCTCAAACCATAATAATTAAGTAAAAGAAACTTAAAATTTCTACTTTCTCTCTATTTCTACTTTTTTGTTTTGATTGCCATTAATGACATGTTGATTGCACAGGAATAAAGGACGACATAGCCAAAGTTGAAGGACATCACAGTTTGTATCAGAAAAAAACATTGTTGTTTAGGCCAAATGTTCCACTTAGCAAAAAAATTTGATTGAAATCTGAAGTTTTGGATAAGAAAACTGAATTGTTTCTTGGTGGAGAGTTGGTACACAAATGATAAGTGTTTGGATAGTGACAGGTATTAAGGTGCTTGTAATGAAAAAGAGTTGTAAGAAAAGGAAATTTTTTCCAACATCTATATACCTTCATAGTTGGTAGCCCTTGATCAGGCTTATTCCCCATTACTCACTCCACAATGTCTATTTCCAGTTTTTAAAGTAAAGACATACAAGACATTTAGGCATACCCCGTTCTCTATCCAGCCCTAACTACCACAGTAACTAAGTTGTTGGTATGTAATTTTAAACCTGCCTGTGCTGGCCACAGACTGGAATGCAGACAGCCAGGGGGTGCGTGGCAGGGACAAACCTGTCTCTCTGCTTGGAGCAGCCCTCCTCCTCCTCCAAACTCTTTTCCAATTTCACCTTACAGAAATTACTCCCTGCAGTTGGAGCTGGCATGCTGGATGCAGGCCAAGCAAGGGATCTCATTTTTAATCAAGCTCACTGTGCAACCATCCCTGAATTTGAAATCCGTGTCGTATGTTGTTTCAGCAAACCGATAGATGCTGAGATGATAAACTAGCTATTCTTTGTCACTAGTAACTGAGCAATCAACAACAAAGTAACCACAGTTTCTAAACAATGCAAAACATTAGCTCAAGAAGCGGCAAAGGTACCTCCTAGAAATGGTGACCAATGACTGTTTTAAGGTGGGATGTGACCAAGTATATATCAACAGTGTATCACATTAAATGTTTTAAACATCAGCATTGGTAAAACATAGCTGTGTGTTTTCACCCATCTGAAATAGAGTTTTGATGCCACACCATTTAGTAGTTACATTTTGGTAGCAGGTAGGATTTGCTGCTGCTTCATCTTTTTTTTTTTAATATTAATTTCACGTGTCTCCTCTAAATTAATAACTTGATCTCTGAGTAGTAGAAAAGCCTTTCTCCAGAAGCTGGCCAAAGAAAGTCTTCCAGGTAATGCATGGAAAGAAAAAGATGACTCTGGTCTACAACTCTATGATACATATCTATAAAACTTAAGTAATGGAAGAAATTAATTTGCAGGTTGGAAATTCCCAGTCATGTCCTTGGATGGAAGAGAGAACCTTCACAATGTTTAAAGGAAAAAGTAGGAGACAGTCCTCCCATCCAGAAAGGGTGGTGATGCAATACCCAACATGTCCACATAGCTCTGTGCTTCCCCTTTTAGGGGACCAAAAGGAGGTTCAGAACCAAATGCAGTGACATGACATGGATTATTCCTGAAAGAGGACAACACAGGATCATCACCAGCATGGCAGCAGCAGGTCTGCACAATGCCTAACTGCTGTGCTGCAGCTGCGTATATCTGACACAGGGGAGGAAAGTCAAACAAAACCAAGATCAGGCTGGGTCCCCAAAACTGTTCTGCTGCACTACACTGTACTGCTGAACCAGTACCAATTCCCATGCAGTCTATGAATCCTTGCATCTATAAATCAGTGGTATCATTCCCCATTTGGAGAACAATGTGATCTCAAAATTCAGAGGAGCTGATTTTAGCAGCCTCCAAAAACCTGTTAGAGATAAGTCAATGTGGCATTTGTTACTGGGACAGCTGGCTTCATGGAGACTTGTGACACTGCTCATGGCAGCAGGTTACTGTCTCTTCCTGGACTGTAAAATCATTTGGGTTTTACTGAAAACACTTTAAGGGTATGAGGCAGCCTTTTGCATCATACTCTCCATATTACCAACCCTAAGCTTTGAATGAATCTGTCTTTCCAAACTATGGGATTGGCTTAAAGTTTATGAAATTTGTAAAAAATAATGAGGTTTGGATTTCCATTGTTCAATACATATTCTGAACCTTAAAATGTCAGCAAACATAATGTCTAAAAAGACACTAACTTAAAAAGAAACTACAGAATGACACTATGTCTTAGGAAAAAGTATTTCTGATATTGCTTCCCTGTAGGCTTTAATAAAAACACTATGTGTAATACGGAGTATAGGAAACTTGACATGCATATCCTTATAAAACCAGCTTTATTTAATTACATACAAAAACTATCTGCATTTTAAAAGCTGTACTTCTTTTACCTTGTGTATTGATGTAGCAACATTTCATTTTGATTGCCACAGATTGTCTCTGAGTTCAGGGTAAGCTTTTTTTTTTTAATTATTAATATCTTTCTGTCTACTTTTGGTGGACTGACAATCTTTGTAATGATCTTTTGTGATGACTGAAAAGGATGATTGATGGCGTTTTTTCCCAAGATACTTTTAATTGAATGTTTGACAGTTTTCTATTACTCTAAACACTTCACATCTCCTATTTCTGTGCTTAGTCTCTGTCTTCATTTCATCTGTCTTGTCAGTCAGGGTTGGGGGGAAGAAATAAGTATTTTATCATTTACTTTTTTAAAAGAGGGAGGGTATAAAGAGTGCTTTTCTGTTTCTTTCTACATAGATTCCATTGGGTAAAAAACACAACAAAAATATTCATATATTAAATATTAGCTTTAGGTATGAACCTGATTTTTATTCATATAAATAATAAATTTTAAAGTTATAATTCATCAGACTTGCTCCTCACACATAATCCTTATGAACAAGTCTCTACAGTGTTAAGCAAAGTTAAGACAAGCATGCCTTGGCATTTTAATTCTACTAAAATTCTATTGCACTAAGGTGTTGGTTTGCCTTTTTCTCCCCCAGCAAACGCATATGTATATTCATAGTATTACAAATTAACTACTGTGAGCAGCCAAACTGCAAGTACTACTTCAGTACAAAACCACGGATAATTTACAACTCAACTTCTGAATGAGAAATATCTTAAAATATTCTTTCAGAAGTTTTAAAAGTAACAAAAGCGTTTCTTATTGATGAACAGAAATTTATATTGGTTCTACTTTTCCTTGAGTTCTAAAGCTAAAGTGGAAGATGAAAAGCCCTAGACTTTTCTTTTGAAAATATGTTTGAAATGTTATTCACAGAGCCTGAAATTTTGCAAGGAAGATCCGTTTCCACCATCCGTTGAATTTAAAATAAATGCAGTAAAATTGTCAAAATAATTCCCACATTTGAAAATGCTTTGTTTGCTTTCAATAAAATGCGTAAATTTTCCTTGTTGAGTTTGAATTTTTATATTCCTGTTTGTTACTGCAAATAAAAATGGAAGATAAAAAAAAATTTTCAAGAATTATCAAGGCAAAACATATCCAGTCAAAGATATTAATGGATTAAAGAGTTCACAGGTTCATCAAGCAGAAGAAAAAATCACTTCACATCTAGCTGAAGGAATGGAGGTTACTTTTTTTACAAACAATCGGCTGCAGGGTTCTTTCTATTTCTTTGGTTTGTGGTCCGGAAGAACAGTGGTGTGCCCTCAATGTTTATACAACTCTTTGTCTGCTTACAATGACCCCATTCCAAAGGGGAAATGTAAAAACCTGCTCCCTGTATCTCAGTGAGGGTGAAAGCTTTTTTCAGATGCTGCACAAATCTCCCCCGCTCCTTTCAAAATAGTTTCCAAGACCTCTGAAAAATTTCGCCCTTAAAGTAGTAAGAAAGCTTTGTCTTCCCACTGTGTTTGAAGTCTATCAGAAAACAGGCCTCTGTTTTAGGGGAATATTTACAGTGCGTTTTGCAGCACAGACTTTCCTTAAGCCAGCTCTAAGTATCTCACCTTGAAACTGGAAGTAGAAGTGGCACATGAAGAGGACCTCAAAGAGCACTCCCAGCTAATCAGCCCAGCACAGCATCCTCCTGGCACCCCACTCCGGAACTTCTCTCGCTGCCTTGTGGATAATTCTCACTTGCGTCTGGATTGAAGAGCTCTGCCCCATGTTGTGTTGCACCCCATAAACACCCCTCAAGTCTTGAGTTAGGGTCTGCCAAGTGGCTTCTGTTGCACACCTCCTTAGCATTTAGCAAGTGTTCTCTGTTCTTACTGATTGGAGGCAAATTACTGTGAAGATTCTGGTTGGAAAATTGAATACTAACAAACTTCAGTAGTGAATTCCTATTAGCTTTGAAGTTATAAAATTATGGCCTATTTCTCCCTTTTATATCACACTATGAGCTATTAACATCCAAAGAGGGCTAGCATTCCTGCTTAAGAAAAAAATACTGTGGTTTTATTGTAGGTTTTCAACTCAAGGCAGGCGTTGTCTCATGTGGTGGACATGAAGGGAAGGGAAGGGAAGGGAAGGGAAGGGAAGGGAAGGGAAGGGAAGGGAAGGGAAGGGAAGGGAAGGGAAGGGAAGGGAAGGGAAGGGAAGGGAAGGGAAGGGAAGGGAAGGGAAGGGAAGGGAAGGGAAGGGAAGGGAAGGGAAGGGAAGGGAAGGGAAGGGAAGGGAAGGGAAGGGAAGGGAAGGGAAGGGAAGGGAAGGGAAGGGGAAGAAGATGACAGTCTTCTGTTATTATTGTTATTCTCTTTTTACTATAACAGTGAGCCAAACTGTAAAAAATGGAATTCACTAATATAAGGACCACAGGGAAAATTCTTCCCTCAGTTAACTGATGCAAGTCCCATTGATTTCAAAGGGAGCTTCAGACATGTAACTGAGGACAAAATTGACCTCAGGACTTTAAGTCAGGGTCTCATTTCACACAGGCATCTAAATCAGGTCATGAAATTTCTGAGCTTCTGCTGTGTTGTCAGTCAGGTATTTTTGAACAAAGAAGCTATTTTTTTTTCTGGGAAACACAGTGTATTGCAGAAAAAAAACAACTAAATCTTTAATCTCCAGGCAATTTCTGATGATGATGCGTGAACTATAAGAAGGCTCCTTTCACCAGTATTTCATTTTTGTTGTTCTTTGCCTGTTTTAAAAAATCATTTGCCTTTCTCAAATATCTTATTTGTTTCTGAGCTATTTATTTAGAAATTATTGTCCAGGATTTACTCTTCCATCCATGCACCTGCATTCTGCTTAGCCACAATGGGATTTAGTGTAGGCAGTCTCCAAAATACTGGTGTTTATTATTCCATGCAGACAAACACTTCTTTGAGTAGCATTTGCCCTGCTCAAAACAAACAAAAAAAAAATCCATATTTTGCTACTGTAGCTGGTTTCATAATTATTCCTCCTCAATATAGAATCGCAGTAGCATTGTACAGCAAACCAGTTCTAAGCTAGGACCAGCGCCCTGCATTTTATCTTCCCCAGCTGTCTTTCCACAATACCACGATCCCACAGATTAATGCTTGAAGATATATAGATACCTAATTTGATCAAGTATTCTGCAATGGAACAATCACAACTATGCTACATGATATGGGAACACCTGCTGAATTGGGTGATGCTAACTGGAGAGAGCAGGAGGTAGTAAAGCTCGACCTCTAAGTCTTCCTTTTATTATTGTCTTTGGAGAACTCTGCAGATGGTCTGCGGAGTAAGCAGCAAAAGTTACAAATCTGTCAACTGACTGTCATCAGAGAGGAAGTTTAAAAGTGGAAGTGGTCCTTTGTTCAAAACAACTGGGAAATGTAACAAAGTCTCAACTCAAGGATAGATTTGATAAACTATGCAAAATCTATGTGTTAAAAAATGCAAAGTATTTTGGAGTAGGAAGGTAGAAGAATTATGATTAGATATTTATAAATTCTTTTCTGTCTGATTCATGATTTGCAGGACTTAATGCGTAAAGGAGGACAAAGTCGTCGTCTTCTTGAAATAAAATCAATCAGATTCCTAAGTTTTAAATCCAAAAAATGCATTATGATCATCTATCCCGACTTTCTGAAAAATTATAGGCCACGCAGCTTCTGTCAGAAATGCTTGCACTACAATTTTGTTTGACCTGCTTTATGTAGCTGGATTTTTCTTGTATACCAGCAGATGTCTGCATTATAGGCACCTACATCTGATCTAAACATTTCATCTACCTTTACTGTCAGTGGAGAGGCATAGGTACTTTTTAGGGTGTGGCTGACCTGACCTATTTTGAGTGTCAACATTAGGATAGAATGAATTGCATCTTTAAAATGCCAGATGTAGGCATGTGCAATGTAGGCATGTATCTTTCCTCGGAACTATGCTATCAAAAATCAATAGGTAAATTGTTCAAAAAGTAATCATCCATATTAAAATTGGGTACTTGAATCGTTCAGCGTAGACTTCACATCACTGAGAATTGTTATACTTCCTTCTCCTAGTTTAGAGAGATGTCAGCTACCTGCTGTTTCTGCTAGTTCAGAAGCTTTTCTCCACGCTGCCCATTTTCAGAAGGGTTCAAGGGTTTGGGGGAGTTCTTGTTTATTTGTTTTTATGGCTTTTTTTTTTTTTTCTCTACATAATCCTTTTTAAATCTACTCTTGTGTTTCATTTCAGAAAACGACTAGAAATTGAAATATATAAACGCAGGACAGTTTGTCTTCTTGTTCTCACTATTGTAAATAGACCAACTGTAGTAAAATAATGGAATTATATTAGGTTTAAAATGAAGTCAGAGATCTGACACTGGTAAGTAAACAGATTTAAAGTTTGCGCTTATTACTCTACCTTGAACATTTGCTTTGGAGGAAATGCTCCATCTCACACACTTTACACATTGCTCTTAAAAGCCAAACCTGAGCATGAACACAAAATTTCTTCTTATTATTCCTCTTAACACATTGTGAGTGATTAGTCACAGAAATCTCCAGTAGCCAAAGTTCTGCCAGAACTTCCATCCACAGGGATTTATATTGCTGTTAAAAATTAGTGGTAACTCTTTCAGTTACCGCTGGTATCATATCTCTATTAATTCATACATGTCAATTTACATCTAAGCCAGAAGAGAGGTACTTTAATTTCATTTCCTTTCATGTAAATAGGTTTGGATACTTTTGATTTAAAGATATTTAAAGTCATACTACCAGACATGTCAACCACTTTGACGAAAGTAGGCAGCTTTAATCTCTACCTCACTGGGGCTCACAGATAATTTCCCATAGGAGAATACAATGAATCACTTGATCTCAGGTAGCTTAGATGAAATTCTGAGGTGGAGAATACTGTATCTCACATCACTGAAATCACTCCAGGTAGATTTACTAGGCACCCCTAGCATTTTCCTGATGTTTTTTTACTAGTATAAAAATAATCTTGCCAGAAAGTAACCTACTGTTTCAAAAAGCAGCAATATGTTAATTTCTAATCATATCTTTATTCCTTGCTTTTCATAAATATGTGCAGCAGAGGTATGAAGGAATGTAAACAAAGAATCCAGGGCCACAAATTATAGAAACACATAAGCACATAAAAGCTGTCAAAGACAGGAAAAGCAGTGCAAGGATTTAAAGACACATCCCAGGATGGTAATTGATTTTAAGGAAAAAAAGAAATTGTAATAAAAGGTGCATTTATGGTATGTAGCATATTTTTAACTGATTTTCTCAGGGATTCCTTTCTAGCCCCTCTTAACACTTTGTTTAACCTCTGTTATAATTGGTAGTAATACACATGAATTTCTCCCGATGAACTTAGGGGGTTGAGTTTTAATTTGTGTCAGATTTTTTTTTTAACTTATACATCACCTTTGGTACCTTTATTTTATCATTACAATTCACAAAATAGCTCCACTTATTTGTTCTGTTACTGAGAATCTTCAAAAAAAAGTGCAAATACTGTGTTATAAAAAGCCTTTTTTTAATTTTGTTATTATTATTATTATTTTCATAGGCCACACTGTAGGGAAAAATGCAGCCTGAAACAAAAGTATATGTATGATTAATCTTAAAGGTCTGACACAGTACAATCAGGGAAGGAAATTTGTAATCTAGTATTAAGGTACTTAAGCCTGCTGGTCAACAAATTCTGTGGAAGAGACGTAGAAAAGCATGAGCTACAGGAGAATGGTTTGTTCTCTGCACCTGTGTAGGGAGATCTTTTACTTGCCAAGGATGTTGCCATTGTCTTTATCAGTAGAAGTAATGCAAGTAACTGGTCAGGAGGAATAGAGTCTTCTGAGGAAGACAACAAAAAAGAAGACAATGCTACCTTAGCCCTTATTTTAGTCCTTGGTTAAAGAGAAAGAAACAATTAGGAATAAGAACAATCTATACTGAATGGGAAAAATTATGTGGGAAGACATCAGTATAAGTCAGATCCTACTAAGTGCAGAAAGCTAGCAAGAACAATGAAGTAATCAAGGGGAAAACACCGGGTGGCAGAAAAGAAGCAATATGAAAGAAAACTGCAACTATTTAGTTAAATAAGTTAAGGACTGAACAAACCTTGGGAATAGCATAGGCCCATTATTCAATTAAGACAAGGATACTATTAACAATACATAGAAAAGGCAACCTTATTCAAATATACAACTACTTTTCCTTTCTTCTTTGGTGGAAGATAATTTATATAGACACACACACATATATATCACAGGAGGAATATGAGGCTCTTTTCTGTTCATTAACAAGCAACGATTGTCTCCTACAGGTAAATATTTAAAAACCAGCAGACCCGCTCGATCTGATTTAAATAGTCTGTATTCCAAAGTGTTAGTGGAAATCTCTGGCTTGAGCTAGCAGTGCGTTCTTGCAGCAAAGAAGGCTAATGGTATCCTGGGCTCCATTTGGCAAAGCATTGCCAGCAGGTTGAGGAAGGTGAAGCTTCTGAGCACTGGTGAGCACACACCTGGAGTGCTGTGTCCAGTTCTGGGACGCCAGTATGAGAGAGACATGGACATGCTGGAGAGAGTCCAGCAAAGGGCCACGAAGATGATGAAGGAACTAGACAGGACCATCTCTCCTATGAGGAAAGCCTGAGAGAGCCGGGACTGTTTAGCCTAGGGAAGACAAGGCTCAGGGGGGATCTTGTCAGTGTATGTAAATACGTGAAGGGAGAAAATGGAGCCAGGCTCTTTTTAGTGGTGCCCAGTGAAAGGTCCAGAGGCAATGGGCACAAACTGAAACACAGCAGGTGCTATCTGAACATCAGGAAACACTTTTTTACTGTGACTGAGCACTGGCACAGGTTGTCCAGGGAGGTTGTGGAGTATCCATCCTTGGACATATCGAAATGCTGTCTGGACATGGTCCTGGGCAAGCGGCTCTAGATGGCCCTGCTTGAGCAAGGGGTATGGACCAGATGACCTCTAGAGGTTCCTTCCAACTACAGCTTTTCTGTAATTCTGTGATTGCTGATACAGACAGAGATATAAGCAAAGACTGCAAAAGTGCTGATATTGTGCTAGTAAGACAAGGGGAATGAACAGTAATTACAGATAACTTAGTCTAGCATCAATCCCTAGCAAAATCAGACAAATGATGACATAGAATTCAGCTGATAAAAAAGTGAAGTACTAGAATGTAATTAATTACAGACCAGTACAGCTTTATAGAAACTTGATTTTGTGAAATGAACCCAATTTCATTATTTTATTCAGTCACAGGTTTGGCTGATGCAGACTACTGTTTTATTATATAGTGTATATAGCATTTTATGCAATTTGGTACAACATTCTGGGGGAAAAAGAACAGTGTATATTAAATCCCTGTGGTTTGTATTAAATAGATTAAAAAGAGGTTAGATTGTAATGTCAAAATAATGTGACATTACAGAAAAATCAGTTCTGCTGTCCACAATGACAGGTTAAAACATCATGGCAAGATGCTTATAAGTGAGGACAGACACTCTAGATTGCTTTTTAACATAGAGGTTAATAATAGAGGGTTTAAGACAAAATATAGTCTAAACACATAGGAAGAAAGAACAGACATTATACATACATGATGTGTTCATCCCCTGAAGATAAGAAAGTTTGTTTGATAAAATTACAACATAGCGTACTACTTACCACCTTACTACATTTTCATGAAGAATAATTGCTGCTACACATTACAGTAAGCAGCATTTTAAATGGACCTGACTACCTGGCAAATACCCGATAGTAGTTGACAAATGGAAATACCATGAATGGAGTTATTTCTATGAAGTTCCAGAGGGACCAGAAATAAGCCTTAGGCTATTCATTATTTTAGCCAATTATCTGGAAGTAAATACAAAATCACTACTGACAAAATTCTCTAGATACCACATGTAGATTTTCTGTAGAATTAAACATAGTGAGGATAAGATAGAGGCGCACCTTTAAGAAAGGAAAATGCATGGGCATTTAGAAAGAAATAAAGACAGAAAAGATCACTGAATTTTTGAAAAAGTAGCTCTGGAGAGAATCTGTATTTGTACAATCATAGAATCATAGAATGGTTTAGGTTGGAAAGGACCTTGAAGATCACCGAGTTCCAACCCCCCTGTCATAGACAGGGACACCTCCCACTACACCAGGTTGCCCAAGGCCATGTCCAGCCTGGCCTTGAACACCTCCAGGGATGGGGCCTCAACAACCTCTCTGGGCAACCTGTTCCGGTGCCTTACCACACTCAAAGTGAAAAACTTCCTAATGTTTAATCTGAACCTGCCCTCTTCCAGTTTAAAGCCATTCCCCCTCGTCCTATCGGTACATGCCCTTGTAAAAAGTTCTTCCCCAGCTCTCCTGTAGGCCCCCTGTAGGTACTGGAAGGCCACTATAAGATCTCAAATGGACCTACAATGTTTGTAGGTATAACCTGTCATCTAATTCTTAAATACGCATCTACTTGTTTCATGAAAAGAAGGCTGAGAATTGTCTCAATGTATAACATCTTCCTGGAGAAAACAAACTGAGTCCTGCTACACTCAGATCTAGTGGAGGAAGTTCTAGCTGGACGTAGTGACTGCAATGGGAAGGTGCACAAATTGAAATAAATAGGACACTTTTTTAAGAAAGAAATGGTCAGCGGTTGTAACAGAGTACTAATGAAAACAGAGACTCTATTAATAAAGACCCTTATCTGAAAACAGATATTTTCCAATTGAAATATACTTCAGTGAAATCAGATGATGTTACTGGGTGCAACACTGAATTAAGTGGATGCAATCTAGCAGACTATGTAGGCGATGAGGTAAGATGTTCTATTGAGTTCTTCTGGCCTTAACTGACATATGTACAAATAAACTCAGGAAATCCGGTTTGTCTTTTTTTTTTTTCTTTATGATAGCTCTTTCTGATTTTCTTATGTTCTACTTGCTGCAGAACAAGTGAAAGCTGAAGCCCAGGGGAGTGAGCCAGAAGGACTTCCAACAAATTTTGGGAAGTTCTCTTGCAGCCAATTTGGAAATGCCATTCCCAGTGGCCCACAAATAAAAAGCACCTGTTCTCCATAGCGCATTGCCAATGATGAAAGTACTCAAAAGTTCTGGTTCCAAGACTTATAAGATTACACAGATACCCTACTAGTAGTCCTTATTTGGAAGATTATACAACACTATTGGGGAAGGTTGGCAAACTATGGGTAATGGCATCTTGATGCTTGAGTAGTAGAAACAGTCTTCTAAGGGTTCATTAAGCAATTAAGTGGTGATGCTAGAAAAGTCTAGCTTACTCAGACAAATTTTGAAAGAGGAAAGTTTTTCCTACAGCACATAGTACATGACTAGCATTCATTCGTCTTTGTTATCTTGTTAAATAATGTGAAATTAAGGTCCTTGGGGCCCTTTTTTTTCCTGTTTAAGTTTTCTTCAGTAATTGATTAGTTAAGCTTTTTAACTGATTTCATCTAATTGAAGAAAATAATTATGTATTAGCTTATGAAAAAAGCAGAACCACATGCATTAACCTCCCAAGTGCCCACATAATCTTTTTGTCCTTGTCTTCATTCTGTTCTTTTACTGTTCTTATGTTATTAAGTTCAGTGAGTATAACAAAAGTGTGGAAACGAGATTATGTGGTCACTTAGGACCCTGCTGTCTTCAATGGTTTTTGCATCAGGTTCATATTTTTTGCTAAGGACTAGCCCTTCAAAATTTATGTGATACCTAAGAAAATGATCTAATAAATGCAAGAAAGATAGCTGAATGTGTAATATAAGGACAGTGATGTTGGAATATGCTTCATATTTTAGAAAATAAAGGAAAAAGAATAATTCCTATGTCAATCACAGAATCAAAGACTGAGGTTGGAAGGGACCTCTGGAGGTCATCTAGTCCAACCCCCAGCTTTTCAATATTTTGAAGGATGGAGACTCGACAACCTCCCTGGACAACCTGTGCCAGTGCTCAGTCACAGTAAAAAAGTGTTTCCTGATGTTCAGATGGCACCTGCTGTGTTTCAGTTTGTGCCCATTGCCTCTGGACCTTTCACTGGGCACCACTAAAAAGAGCCTGGCTCCATTTTCTCCCTTCACGTATTTACATACACTGACAAGATCCCCCCTGAGCCTTGTCTTCCCTAGGCTAAACAGTCCCGGCTCTCTCAGGCTTTCCTCATAGGAGAGATGGTCCTGTCTAGTTCCTTCATCATCTTCGTGGCCCTTTGCTGGACTCTCTCCAGCATGTCCATGTCTCTCTCATACTGGCGTCCCAGAACTGGACACAGCACTCCAGGTGTGTGCTCACCAGTGCTCAGAAGCTTCACCTTCCTCAACCTGCTGGCAATGCTTTGCCAAATGGAGCCCAGGATACCATTAGCCTTCTTTGCTGCAAGAACACACTGCTAGCTCATGTTAAACTTGGTGTCCAACAGGACATCTTAGTCCTTTTCTGCAAAGCTGCTTTCCAGCCAGGTGACCCTCAGGTTATATTGGGTGCATGGGGTTGTTCCTCCCCAGGTGCGGGAGTTAGCATTTCCCTTTGTTGAACTACATGAGGTTCCTGTCAATTTATTTCTCAAGCCTGACAAGGTCACTCTGGATGGTAGCACAACACTCTGACATATCAGCCATGACTCCCAGTTTTGTATCATGAGCAAACTTACTGAGCATACACTTTATCTCATCATCTGGATCATTAACGTTCAATAGGATAAGACTCAGCATTAACTCTTGAGATACACTTTTGGCCTCAAACTAGACTTCATTCCACTCATCTCTGCCTTCTGGGCACAGCTTCACTGTCTGCTCATCTAGCCCGCACAGACACAGCACCCCTATGAGAATCTCATGGAAGACAGTGTCAAAAGCCTTAATCTCTAAAAATAACTATAGGACCTCCTTTATTGATTGTATTTAAGTAACCACCTAATCCTAGATGAAACAATTATCTATTGCAGTTTGGAACACTTATGTACAATAACTTTAATTTACAAAGTGCCACCTTCCCCCTCCTTCCATAGAGGGATTCCCGGAAAAGGTAATTAATTTTGTGTTTACTACATGCATGGTTAATCTCATGGTTTGTGATGATTTCATTGTTCTTCTCTCCTGCCTCATTCATATCAACACACTACAGCTCAGGATGCTGAAAACACACGTCTGTTCCCACTAAACCTAGGTATTCAAAAATGATGTGTTGGACTTCACAAAATCTAAAGATTACTTAAAAAATATATTCCGAGTCCTGTTCTACAACTGGGCTCTCAGGATGTTTTTCCTTTCTATTTTGTTAGGTATTATTTACAGCTATCTACACAGAATAGCCTGGAGAAAAGAAGACTGAGAACAGACCTCATCAATGCTTATAAATATCTAAAGGGTGAGTGTCAAGAGAATGGAGCCAGACTCTTTTCAGTGGTGCCCAGTGACAGGGTAAGGTGCAATGGGCACAAACTGGAACACAGGAAATTCCATCTGAGCATGAGGAAGAAGTCTCCTTTGAGGATGCCAGACACACACTGGGACAGGCTGTCCAGAGAGGTTGTGGAGTCTCCTTCTCTGGAGATATTCAAAACCTGCCTGGATGCAATCCTGTGCAACCTGCTCCAGGTGAACCTGCTTTGTCAGGGTGGTTGGACTAGATGATCTCCGAAGGTCCCTTCCAACCCCTACCATTCTGTGATTCTGTAATACATACAATATTAATTACATGGTTTGGAAAAGTTTACGGCTTGGATGAAGACCAGCAAATCGAGTCCCTGCCTTCCCTCATGTACTACCAGCTGGCTGGGAAAAGCACTTCAAAAGGGAGGGGTTTTGCAGAAATAGATGCATTTGCCCATAGTTTATTTTAAGGAGTTTGAAATCTATAGGTCTTCCAAATTACTTCAGCTGTTTCTAGATGAACATTTAAGTGTTATAGACAGAGGACTGTTTGTATTTATAGACTGCTTGAAGCCTAGGCTTATTTCTTTCAGATGGCAGCCCTGCAGGTTCGTCCATGCTTTAGTCATTTCAAGACTAAAGTTCTATTGGTACAGTTAAAAAGTGCTACGTCTTTTTGGTGCTAGATATAGTACATCATTTGCTAAGCACTGTTCTTTCTTTATGAAAGCATATTATGTGTGTGCACTATGATCTGTATTAGCTGTTGTTTGAATTGTCAGATCAATATTATGATTCGAGTTTAGATCTATAACAGCTGGACACCCCCACATATAGGAGACTTACCTGTCTTTTACCCTCTGCTGCATCTCTATAATTCTGAGACAAAGCTGACCTGAACTTCAGTATAAATAAGAAAAAGCAGCTGGCATGCTTTTATTACCGTTTCACTATGTCTGGTACTGTTTCTTGTCTTGGTTTATAACATCTGGAATCTGGTATTTTTTTTCAGGGCAGACCATAAAATCAATCCTATTTTTCTACGCTCACAAAAACAGAGCA
Organism: Vanellus vanellus; assembly: GCF_965231255.1. Lineage (NCBI taxonomy): Eukaryota > Metazoa > Chordata > Aves > Charadriiformes > Charadriidae > Vanellus > Vanellus vanellus. The sequence continues at coordinate 105,646,762 of NC_138907.1, forward strand.
GTTAGTTAAGGCTTGACAGCAATATTCTATAGACATTGAGGGAAGAATAATTATTTTTGCTACATTTCTTTGTTGTTAGGATCCTTGATGTGACTGAGGCTAGCTGAAATGTATTAATTTGCTTTTAATATGATTGTACCGAGAATGCTAGATGCATGTTTTTCATTGTTGGGCTGAAAAATTCAGATAAACAAATAAATGGATAAAGAAATCAGCATGGAGACATTTTCCATGGACTGTGAAAAATAGTAAACTAGCAATTTAACGTTTACGGAACAATCTGATCTTTTATTTCTGGCTTCATAATGACTAATTGCTTAATTCAATACTTTTTGCTGCTCCAATAATTTCTCTGATTTTATTGTAAATTTCACATTAACATAGCATATCTATAATAACTTTACAGTTGTGTTTAAGGTCTTTTCTTCTAAATTTACCATATCTGATATATTGGTTAGAATGAGTAGAAATGGATTGCCATTTGCATTCCTTTTTCGGTACAGCATTTTGCAGAAACAAAATATGCATTTTATTACTACAGAGCTTAGTTTGACTATTTAAATCATCATCTGTAAAATTAGTGCTTTTTATTAATCTACTATCTTGATTAACTTTTCTTTCAAGAGCAAATAAAACCCCACTTAAAGCAACTCATTTAAACTATCTATCAAAATATGTTTCTGTAATTAAAGTGAAGGCAAAAACATGTCCTCATGGGTACCTTCAGTTCACTTTAACTTGGATCAAATGAACACTGTTTGGGGGAATAAGCTGCAGCTGAAGTACAGAATAGATATGTTCTCAGTATTATTAAATATTTCCATTATTGAGGTATCTTGAATTTTTAGGCAGAATCACAGTGCAGTTGACTTAAATATTGTAAAAGTTCTTAATAAAAAAAGGGCTTAGAAAGCTTTCACATTTCAGAAAAGAAACAAATGTATGACACTGACAATCTCATAATGCAGCACTTTTTATTTTTTGGCTTAGATGTTGCAGTCTGTAATCGTATAAAACTCTGCCATTCCTTTCAAGTAGCAACTTTGCTGAGTTAAAACCATCATCATTTTGATCCTTCAGGCTGAATCAACTTGTTGCTATTCACTTCTAGAGAGTACTCAGTCTCAAAGAGAATTTTCTTGTAGAAATTCATTAAAACTCTAAAGTATGTTATGATTTTACAGTATTAGAAGAATACCAAAAGTGTGAGAACCTTGAATGCTTTGTCTGCAGGTCATGAGAGGTCCACTAAGTAAGGGAAGTTTCATTCTTTTGCTATGTCTCACATCACACAGACGCACCTCACAATTACGTTAGGAGACTGTCCCCTTTCAGAATATTTGCAACAGGAAGAGATGCTAAAGGAACCGCAAACTTTAATGAATACTAGTCAAGAAGCATTGACATTTTTCAAATAATGACTTGGGCAGAAATATTTTTCTCCAGGGTTCAGGTCACAGCAAAACATCACCATTATGTGTCACCAAACAATTGCTAGGAGAGGCTATAATTGTTGAAGGTAGGAGGTAAAGTATGGCTAAGAGTTTATTTGAAATGCCTCAAGGCAATTGCTGGTATTTTTCAGAAAGCAGTGCAAGGTAAAGATGGACCATAAATTATAAATTAAAGAGATATTTTTAAGAAGTCCCTAGTGACATTCCAGCCCTAATGGAGTCAATGGGATTTGATTTTATATTTTTTCTTTTTTTTTTTTTTTTGCTCAGGGTTTCCCACTACAGACAAAAAAATATCTGAAAATGGCATCTTCAGGTAATTTCAGCCAACCCCATGTTGGTCTCTTTTAGAGGATTTTAGGAAAAGATTCAACAATCAAGCCCATAATGAGAAGCTAAATTTTATCCATACCAGTGCAGGTACACCTTTCATAATGCGTATCACCCAATAATCTTGATGATGAAGCATTAGATTTGTTTGCCTGCTGCTTGAGGGCTGACTACATAAATTCAGTGATGCCAGAAGAGAAAGACACACACATGCACCCCTCCCTCCATTGTTTGTGCACTCTGCATTCTTCAATCATAACAAAAGGATCAATATGTATTTCACATTTTAGTTTCTGCCTGCTATTCACATTTTCTCCAAGGCCCTGTATTGTATATTCCTCCATTGTTTTATTGGATTTATAACATTGGTTTTATTTGTTTTCTGTTACAGTACAGGTAGTAAAAATGCAGAGCACGATACTGGGCATATATAAAGAGCACAAACACCAAGTGGGAATAAAAAGTGTTGCTTTTTTTGCCTCACAAAAGGAAATGTATGATGGAAAATATGACCTATAAACACTTATGAGACAGTGAATAAACAGGAATTGCCATTTAGGGTTCAATGCTAGATATTGGTACTTGTCTTAGGCTCCGCTTCTTCATTAAATCAATAAATGAAATTCATTAGGTACTTTCAGTTTCTGGTACTTGCTTCTGTTACCAAACAGAAACCCAGTCCCCAATAGGTCTCCTATCGTGTCTGGGGACAGAGAATGGTCTCCACTAAAGTTATAAAAATCCTGTGTGCAAACTAAGAATTGCCTTTGTCTTAATATATACTAAACACAGGGAGATGTCTGGAATCACATCCATCTCTGGAGTTTAGGCACCTAACTGATCTCTTGGGATCCAGAAGCTGGGTACATCAACCTTGAAGAACTGAAGCAAAGCTGACTCTTAAGGAAAAAAAAGAGTCTGCTGTACCATTCCTTCTATAAGTGCCTTGCAGCTATATCATTCAAATAGAAGGCAGGAAACTTGGCGCTAATTTTGTGGTCCTCAAAGTAAAGAATCTCAACAAGATAACACAAGATAACACAGGAATGAGCTAATGCCAACAAGGATGAATCACCTTATGACTAGGGCGATGGGAGGGGCGGAAATGGGGTTGCCCAAAGGTAACCTAAGGTAACCTAAAAGTGATTAGCATGGTAAAAATCATACCCCTGGGAGGAGATCTTATATGCTAAGGTCAGACCACCTTTGTATAATGGACTAGACAGTAATGGGAGCCTGCGCAAAAGGGCATTAGTTATATAATAGAAAGATGACCAACGAACAAGTTTTGTGTAACTTTTTCCTTTTTGTAAACTGTATAAAAACCTACAACCCCTCTGAAGAGGTGTGCTACCTCTGCGAACTATTGCCTGGCACCGCTTTCTGTACAGAACTGCATTAAAGGTCAGAAGGTGGATCTCGACTCCATGTGCTCATTAGCTCCTATGCAGCAGGCACCAACCTAAACCCCGATTAAGGGACAGCAATTTCATTTGCACGCTGTGCAGTTTCAAACTCCATGCCTTCCTGGTTCAAACCCTTGTAAGAAGCTCAGAGGTGAAAAACTTGGCCTTTTTCATGGAAATGCTTTTTGGATGTGAATGCTGTAATGAGTAGGCTAATCTGTAAGAGATAAACAGCACCTATGGTGATCATTTTTCTTTAAAAAGTGAGCACGTTGCATTTCATGAAGGATGTAGAGACATCATTGTGCTACATAAGATCTGAAAATGGCTGTCACAATGAGTTTCTTAGGTCTTTGAGAAACATCGTGTCTTCTAATTCCCAGACTCACTGTGTATTTAATACTACATTTGACTTTTGTAAAACTCATGAACAGTCCCTGAAGCAGAAAACAGGTCTCATTCGTTCTGGCATGTCTACACAGCCCATTTCTTCTCGTTGCAATTTTATACCTTGACACGTAAGAAGGAGAAAATAGATTTAAATCCTGTCAACTGTAAGAGGAAATCAAACATGGATCATTCACTTCTTGGCCAAATGCCCCAAATATGAGGCTATTACTGAAAATGGCGGGTGAAACAGACATCACTGTTTCCCTTCTGACAGAACAAACTTCTTTTCCGTAGTATCCCATGTTTTTTAGCTGCTATGGCTAAAGAACATGCTGTTAAACTCAAATTGCTGTGTTTGGAAACAGGAGACACAGAATTGCTAGGAATGTAACAGTTTGGGCCTCTCTCTTCTAGATAGCAGCTAATTTCTTTTTCAGGCTGCAGATGTTTAAATCCACATATCTACTAGCATATATAACATATACTAGCACATATTCAGAAGCTCAGGAGAGCTTAGGCAGGGTGCACCTGAGTGTTTAAATTAATTATGGAGGTTTCTGTTATTTAGTAGTCCAAAATCTAAGTAATGATTGCATTTGCGTACCACTAAAACTTGCTGGCACATTTTCTTAAATTTGCACTCAAAACTTCGACCTAAATCCTGTTTCAGGTCCTTGCTTTAATGTAGTGTATCAGGGTCTGATCCCACCATCACTGGTATCCATTTAATTACTCCTCCTGATGTCAATAAGCCATGAATTAGACCCTTAATATTGTTTGTAAATCATTATCCAGTATTTTGGTAAAATCATGAGAATTATTATTTCAGTTATGGTGATTTGCCAAAAAGTGGTAAAAATTGATAAAAAGTCATTACATTTTTATTTTCATCACAAGTATGTATCTTGAGCTATTGGTCTCAGTGTCCTAAAGATCACTAACACCTACTGCATGCAATTTCTTGGGACAGACAGGAGCAAACTGCAAATATCTCATATGAATGCTCTCTACAGTGCTTTCTACCAAGAAAGATGTTAGAAGTTTTTACTTGTTTGTTTGAAAATTCTGCCATACAAGCCCACTGTACTCAAGATTTACTCTATGTTATTTTGAGACATGAAGGAAAGCAATACAAATTTTAGGTCATTGTCTTGCAAAACACTCTTGAGGCCACTTTGAGGCCACTTAAGCTGATGATTTGCAAGCGGCAGGAACTCAGTGCCTCTCTAGAATTAGCTGTGCATTGCCCAAAAGAGGTCCCTAGAAAATAACTTCATAGGTTTGCCTCCTGGTTTAGAAAACATTGCAGACTTTGGTCCTTCTTGCTGGAATGCTCAGATATTTGATTGATGTTCATTATGTTTGTTATTTTTATGACAGTTCTTGATAAAATTCAAATCATCCGTGCAGAAACCTTGCTTTGAGAAGAGGGATGCTGAATTGTCCCCTCTAGATAACAATCTTCCAGATGTGGCATCAGAATGAGTTTGTATTCATATGGAAAGCTGCAGAGGCAAAGCTGAATGCACTATCAAGCAAAAAAAAAAAAAAAAAAGTATAGAAAATATAGAAAATCTTTAGGAGATGGAAACAAACTTGCACTGGAGAGTCCTGAAATATAAATAATCCTTCATGGCTGCCAGGTCTGTATCTGACACTGAGATGCTTTGCTGAAGATCCTAGCTCATGAACGGTTTAAAATAACCATATTTGCCTGTTACTGCTTAAAATACAGGATGAGGAAGAAGGTAGTGAGGGAAATGCAGACTAAATCTATACCTCAGGATAACTGAGAAATGGACTAGTTTATTTTATTATCCTGCTTCTGCTCTACTTCTTTCAGTTTTTATTCTCTTGTCTTTGTCATTTAAAAAAAAAAGTATATATAGTACCCTTTCTCACGGTACTTTATTTTACAAGTCCCACCATCTTCAGCACACCTTCCCACCAAACTAAAACTGTCTGACATATCACTTGGCATAGCTTTGCCAGTCAGAACTAGCTAAAAATTATCTGTGGGCCCCTTAGTATTTATCCTGCATCTGTATGAAATTTTTATTCTCTAGCAATAATGGGGAATTAGTCTTGTGTTATTAAGCAAATACAAGGTTTTAGATCATTGTGAATGGAAGATCAATATTTCTGTGACAGCATTCTAGTATTAGGCCTTTCTAAAACACCAATCAGTTGTATATACTGTTATGGAATAAACAGTGTTTCCTACAGATACGAGCTATTCAAGGCATTTCTAAACTCATAGGACCACAGAACCTCAGGAGACCTCTAGCGCAACCTCCTGCTTAAATCAGGGTCAGTTATGGCATCAGACCAAGCTGCTCAGCTCTTGAAACTCTCTAGCTATGGAGACTGTACAATCTCTCTCTGGACTGTCTCTGTATGCTCCACTATTTGGTGGTCCTTACGATGAAAAAGGCTTATATCAAGCACTGTTAACTGATTTGAGTTTGTTGTCCATCACAACCTTGAGGCCTTGTTCAGCATTCAGCCAGTCATGCCCCAGCTGGTAGCAATTCAAGGGCCTCTTCCTTCCCAGGCAAAGGACTTTGCACTTGTTATTATTGACCTTCGAGAGGTTCCTGCTCGTCCATTCCTCCAACCTGGATAGGTCCCTTTGGATGGTAGCCTTGCCATTGAGCAGACCCTGTTCCCCTCAATTTGTCATCATCAGCATACTTGGCAAGAGAGAACTCTGTTGCTTCTTTGAAGCTATTGAGGAAGGTATTAAACAGGACAGGTACCGGGATAAACCCCTCTAGTAATTCACTTGTTATTAGTTTCCAAACAGAGTACGACTGATTAATCATGACCCTCTGAAGGTCATTCTGATAATTCATTTAGTAGTCCACCCTTCCAGACTATAGCATACTAACACGGGTACAAGAACAACTTTGATAATGGTGGAAGCCTTTCGTGGATTGAAGTAAATGATATCCACTGCTTTCCCCAAGCCAGTCTCTCTGGTCTCTCCCGCAAAGCCAGTCATATAACAGAAGGCAATCTGGTTTGTCACTCATGATTTCCCCTTGGTAAATCCATTTTGGCTCTTCCCAATCACCTCCTTTATTTGCCCAGAACTGTGTGCCAAGAGGCCTTGCACCACAATTTGCCCAGGACCTGAAGTGAGACTGACTTCCACACCTTTTTGCATAAGCTTTTTCAAAGGATTTTGCAAAATTTGCTTTTTTTCAGTCGTCAGGAGCCTCTCCTGATCTCCATGAACTTTTTAAAGGAAGTGAAATGGTGGATATAAGAAGGATGTAGAAAATCTACAGGTACTTAAACACAAACTTTTCTTGCAAAAATATTTTTATCAGATTTCCATCTGATCCAGGTTGGAATAACTGATGATGAGTAGACTGTGGCTCTATACATCAACTTGAAACTCTACTTAAAATCCTTGTGGTATCTGATATGGACTTACAGCTGCATTTTTGCCATTAGAAGATATTGTGGAAAGGATAGGATCTTCCTCTTTCTCCTTACAGTATGTGAGGATCTAGTCTGTTTATTCTGACTATATGCTGCATTCATGTGAGTGGGTCAAATGTTCCTCTTCGGAAGAAGGAGGAGGTTATTCCTGCCTTGGAGAGTTTACTCAGAGAGAGCGGCTTTCAGAGACATGAGGGCAGAGCAAGAAAGAGAGAGCCACAGCAGAGAACTGGTCAGGCTGAGGGATGGCTGACAGCAACGGGCACCAGTTATACTAGCCAGGAGCAAAATGGGTCAGAAAGGAAACTTTCTGGGCACAAGAGAAGATTGTGAGTGAACTGAAGGATATCTGATTGTATGGTCAATTTAAAGTAGTGATCTAGGCCCTGTCTAGAGCCAACAGAAAAAGAAACATCTCTGGAGGACAATTTGTCTTATTTATTTTAAGCACCTATTGGGGGATGTGCTGAATTACCTACTAGATGCCCTTGTCCACCACCTTTCCATGGAAATGGCCTAGCCACTGGCCAAGACCATGTGCCTCACATTCAGACAGTACAGGCAGATGAAATACGTCTTAGAGAATTTGCTCATTTTTCACCAGTGTGTAGCTGTAAAACTTTCACTGTTGCTATGAAAGAACAAGAATGTGTGAAAGTCACCAACATAGTTTTTAATTTTCAGATCAATAAGAACTTAGCTCCAAAGCAGTGGCATATAAACAATTAGATTAGAATGGTTTGCTGTGATTTATATGTTTAATGAGAGGCTTATAAGTATTCATTAATAAGTGATTGGCTATTTTTTCCCAGAAAGTCAGTCACATTTACTCAATTCAAAAGATAAACCCAAAGTTGTATTCTGTATGCCAACCCACTTTTTCTTGCAGCTTTTCAAAGCATGAAGAAAGTAGCTACCATTCTTTGGAAATAAAAGACTATTTTTGTTCTTTTCATTAAACAAATCACGAAATGTAGTGCATGAGCCTTTTATTTCCAACCAAAGTAAAGCACAAAATTAGTCATGAAATATTCTTGACCTCTATGGCTTTGTTAAATAAATTATTTGAATTGTCAAGAGACTTTATATTACATTTTTTATTTAGACAACATGTCATATGAAGGGTTTATTATCAAAGTCAGTGAGTTCCCTTAGCATATTTACCAGTAAATCCCTATCCTTACAGAGCTTCTTCACTAGCTGCTTAACAGAAGTCACAAAGATATGTGTACCTTTTTTTTTTTTTGATATCTTTACTAAGAAGGACCAGAGAAACAGAAGCTTTCCACTTCTGTTGGAAGTAAAGGATAATTCTCCTTTCATCTGAATAGCAATTTGTTGGTGGTTTTAAATGTTTTCTTTTATTACTGTTGTCAGAAAACAACTTAGTGGCATCAATATTATCCCATGAGGGAATACACAGTGTGAAGAAAGTATGTGGTTTCTTGCCAAATTAGAGGGTTTGCCACTTAATGCCACGTAGGGACAATGTTTGTCCCCCTCTAGCCATCACCTCTTTCTTCCACTACTGCCACCTCCATGAACTTTGAATTATTCCCTGGGCTGTTACAACTGCTGATAGGAACACAGGGATAAAGGTCATAAACCTGAAAAAGTTTCAGAAATTTTGGTAATATCTCATATTTGGACCGTTAGAAATAGAATAAAGCCTTGGATTTATTGCTGTCAACAACATAAAAAACATGACAATAAAATATATATCTGCAAATGGTCCTAAATATTCAGCTCTACAAAAATGGTAACCTAAATCTACCAAGAGGCATTATGGATATGCACAACAGAACCAAAGAAGGGCCAAAAAAGAACATGCAGTCTTGGCTTGCCAAGCATCTTAAATGACTGCATATTAAGACAAGATTTTTAAAAGAAGTAAAGAGAGGAGCCTGACATCTTTCTCTGTAATCAGAGCAAGATTCTTAACTTTTAGAAGTTTGGTTATGGCAAGTGCCAAGATTATTTACATAAATAAGTTTTTACTGAAAAACCGTGCAACACAATAAACAAAGATAAACAAACGGATCAGGAAAAGCAACATTTCCTTGCATATTATAGACTACTCTGGGGACCAGAATACAGAAATAGGTAAAACACTGAAATGTTCTTCAGTGGTGCTTAAAAATAGGATAGTGTAGTTTCCATCTAGCAAGGGAGTCTGCTATAGATTTGTGTTAAACCCAGAAAACCAGAGTGAGGCTTTTTTTAAGGAACTGGCAGAGTTGTCCTAGTATCCCTGCTAACCTGACACCCAGCTGGAAAAAGAAAAGATATGCCCAACAAGTTGTGGAATGTACTTGTGGCCACTGTTGGTGGAGATAGCCATCAGAGAGGAAGACCTTCCAGGCTTCCTTTCCCTTTTAAACTGAAGAATGTGGAGATGGAAGGAATTATAAGTCAGTGAGATTTTTTAGGACAGAATGGCAAAGGAAAAACAATGGATTTCAGGAAGGAAGACTTCAATAAACTCAGAGAATTGGTGGACTGCATATCCTGAGAGGTTAGTCTGAACAGAAAAGATATTTAAAAAATCTGGCAGTTCTTTAAAGAGAGACTTAAAAGGCTCAAGCACAAACTATCCCCCTGCAGAGGAAAGGCAGAAAATATCGTAAGGGACATACTTGTCTAAATGAAGAAAATGTCATGGATTTAAAAAAGAAATGAGCAAAAGGGAAGTGGAAACTAGGCCAGGCTAATAAGGATGAACATAAAAGTATAGCATGAGCATGTAGGGACAAAATGAGAACCACAGAGGAAAAAAAAAAAAAGAGCTGCAATTAGCAAAGGAGAAGGAGAATTTCAAGTACTTTGGTGACAAGAGAAAAACCAAAGGGAAGGGTCAGTTTGCTGTTCGGCAGAGTGGTACAGCTAATCACAAGTAATGACAAGAAGGCTAATACCTTTGCGGCTTTTATGCACCAATTTTCAAAACATAGCTCTACTGCAGTTGGGAGCTATAACAACCACTAGTGGCAGATATAAGAAAATAAGGAGGTAAGTGACAGGTTGTATGGATTTGTCATTAATAGATTGTGTCAACCAAAACATAATTTCTCTCTAGTAGAAGTTAGCAGGCCTTGTGAATAGAGAAGAAAAAGTAGGTTACATATATCCTGACCTGAGTAAGGCTTTGACAGACATTCTCATAAGCAGCCTTGGGAGACATAATCTAGATGAAAGTAATGTGGACGAGAGACATTATTAATGTTTCTCTGTCAGAATGGAGGCTGCACCAAGCAGGGATTTCCAGGGTTCTGTCCTAGGTCTAGTATTATTCAATATTTTCATATCCTTCTTAAATTTGCTGTTCGGGGGGGACAAATAAAAGATACACTGCTACAAAAATACAAATCACGGTGCTGGTGCAAAATGAAGAAATATTATTCTATACTACAAGTTGAACACTGAATTACAAAGTCATGCTGTTTTGAACAGAAAAAAAAATGTCGTACTTACATGAACAAGGAGTATAATAGCACACACCAAGCTGAGTGGTACAGTTAACTCACCTGAAGAACAGGATGCCACCCAGAGGGACCTGGACAAGCTCGATAATTAGACATCTGTGAACTTCATGAGGTTCAACAAGGCTAAGCGCAAGGTCCTGCACCTTGGTCAGGGCAACCCCCAGCATCAATAGAAGCTGGGGGATTAAGGGATTGAGAATATCCCTGCCAAGAGGGACTTGGGAATACTCATGGATGAAAAGCTGGACATGAGCTGGCAATGTGTGCTCGCTGCCCAGAAGGCCAACTGTATCCTGGGCTGTATCAAAAGAAGCATGGCAAGCAGGTCAAGGGATGGTGATTCTGCGCCTCTACTCCACTCTTGTGAGACTCCACCTGGAGCACTGTGTACAGCTCTGGAGCCCTCAGCACACCTGTTGAAGCAGGTCCAGAGGAGAGCCAGAGGATGATCAGAGGGCTGGATCATCTCTCCTATGAGGACAGACTGAGAGAGTTGGGGTTTTTCAGCCTGGAGAAGAGAAGGCTTTGAGAAGACCTTATTACGGCCTTCCAGTACTTAAAGGGGGCCTACAGGAGAGCTGGAGAGGGACTTTTTACACGGGCATGTAGTGATCGGATGAGGGGGAATGGCTTCAAACTGGAAGAAGGTAAATTTGAACAGATATTAGGAAGAAATTTTCTACAATGAGGGTGGTGAAACACTGGATCAGGTTGCCCAGAGAGGTGGTAGATGCCTCATCCATGAAACATTCCCGATCAGGTTAGATGGGGCTCTGAGAAACCTGGTCTAGTTGAAGATGTCCCTACTTATTGCAGAGGGGATTGGTCTACATGATCTTTAAAGGTCCCTTCCAACCCAAACTATCCTATAATTCTATGAAACACATGAAGCAGCCTGATCCTCTGCTATGTACTGGCAACACCTCAGCTGAAGTGGTGTACAGTTTGGGGCACTATATTTCTAGAAAGATGGGACATAGCACAATAGTTTTCAGACACAAAACAGGATTCAGTAAATGAGGGATCTGCCCTTTCTCTGTGTCAATATCAAACAGCAGGAAAAATAAAGCAGCATGGAAAGACTTTCTAATGACAAAAATTGAAGCTGAAATCGACTGAAGTTGGCTAAAGCTGGCAGCACAGACTGAGTTACCTTCATCACTAGAACGTAAGTCACCACGTGTGCCTATATATGTGTGTGTATATGCACATACACACACATACACATACATATATTCCTGCCTAGAAGCAAGGATAAGGACCTCTGACAACATCTTTCAGACATGATTCTGTAGCTATGTTGGTGGAAGTTTTCCTTTAAGATCAAAATAAAAAATCCTAAGGATAATTCATTCCTGGTTAGAAACTGAACAAAAACATACTAACTAGCCTGAAGTCATTAAAAAATAAATCAATATTTAGTTGTTTCTTGCCAAGAATCTTATAAGACTTTTTTTTTTTTTTTCTCTTGCTTGGGTAGCTACCACACGCATTTAGAAATAAGAAGTTTGGCATAAACCTTAATACTTGGATTTTATAGTACTGGAAATTTATAAATACATTTTCAACAAAACTGGTAACTAAGTATGTATAGCTACATTTCTGTTTTTTCATAAAAGACATCCTCCTTTCTTGACCTCTTCATGCATATATGTGATTGTTCAAATTATAAATTAAAGTATTGAGTTTATTTAAAAAAATCTAGTGAACTATATGCATAGATGACATGTATTAAAAGAACATTGCTTGATAAACAGAAATAGAAAGTTAAGTGGGTAAAAAGGGTGAAGTAATCAACACAGTTTAAACCGGTCCAAACTAATTTGTAAAAAAATAGCTAGTATCTTTTCTGCCATGCAGAAGATGTACAAATATGCAAAAAGACAGATAGAAATATGGATACATAAACAGAAGCTAAAACACAAATGAAACAGCCATTGAGGAAAAATTCAGACAACTAACATCAAATACTTCAGTCAGAACCCTGTAATCCTATAATCATAGTCAAATATTGCAGAAATGTATTGGTAACATAAAAAGACAGGAAATTCTGCAAATTTTGTTTGATGGCATTTCAACCTCTTTGATTCTCTTTACAAAACATTTTTATCAGGCAATATTTGTTCTAAAACTATTGTAGAAAAAGAAGATATTTTGAATATTCATGGAGTGCAGTTTGTATCAGTGCAAATGTTCAAAACAGAATTGTTCTTTTCTTGCCATTTTAAATGTCCTATAAGCTTGAAAAACATCCAGCTATAGAATAAAAAGTCTTGCGTCTCAGCATTAGTAACGAATTTGGAATGCAGAATATGCAAAATGGTTATTGAAAGTTGTTCCCAAGTACTCTATATGCTGAAAGACATTCGTATTTCAGCAATTATTCAAGTTGTCACTGAGTAATTTAGAGTGCTGAAATTGTTCATGAAAACAACTGGACTTGAACACACAGCCATTTTGCAAATATGGTGGTCTAAGGATTTAGCATTACTCTTTTGCTTGTTGTTATCCTTTGGAGGTTACTGCCCACCGCAGCTGAAAGCAGTGAATAAGAACATGAGAGCGTGTCCTGGCATCAATCACAGATGAAGATAATTTGAATTAATATGGTTGATCTAAATTCTGTCAAAGTCTGACTCTGCCAAAGTAAATAAAGAGAAAAGAAAGGCACAATAAATGTGAAAGCAATTAGTAGACATGTGGTTGATTTTTTGGAGATCCTTCATAATGCATAAATTGCTTTTGATTAAGAGCAATTAACAAGTACTTTTGAAAATGTTATTTGAAAGAAAGAGCTTAAGTCTAGCTCAAGTGTGACTGTTTCTGTAAGGAGAGAGACAAAACAAGTATACAACCCAGAAGGAAGGATTTTGAGTGAAGAACGTTTACATACCTACAGTTATGCTGCATGCTGGAATAACAAAAGTCTATCTTCTGTCACTGATGTGCCTTTAAGAGCAATATATCTTTCCTGAAGCACTCAGTACTGACACAGCGTAAGCTCATAAGCTAAATCATTATTACTGGGGACAGTGACTTCAAAAAACTACTAATGAATGATGCAGGAACCAAATGACAGAATAAAAAGTATCAAACACCAACATGTCAACTTTATCAAGTCAATAATAGACACCCCTCTACTAAAAGATAAACAAATATTGCTTCAAAATCAACAAGCAATATAAAAATTATTACCATAATTACAAGTCAGAAAATGACAACTTAATTAGCCATATTCAATTGATAAATCAAATGAGATTTTTTTCTTTTAATCTGATTTACTTCAGAAACATTTCAGAGCTTAAATACTCTCTATTACTTCAGTGGGCCAAAATGAAAATACGTTTCACTTCTTGTTTGACATACAAATTGCCCCTGAAACAAGTATTCATCTTACATAATTTCAGCTGTATAAAAAATGAGTCATCCACATTTAAGTTAAACTCTTTACTCTGTCGGTGGTAGAAAGGAGGATCATCCAGAAAGATATTGAATATGCCTTTCTTAGTCACCTGTTTCCATATGGCATGAGTATGTAATATCACATAAAACTTTCTACACTCTTCACTATGACTTTAGGAGTGTCTATGTATACACTCAGGATTCTGTGCTTGGGACAATGTACTACTGGATGTACATACGTACTGGGGGATGAGAGGCTGGAGTGCAGTCCTGGAGAAAGGCATCTGGGGGTTTTGGTTGACGGTAAGCTCAGTATGAGTAAACAGTGTGCCCCGGCAGTCAAAAGGGCCCACCATATTCTGGGGTGCATTGAGCATAGTATAGCTAACCAGTCAAAAGAAGTGATTGCCCCACTATACTTAGCATTGGTGCAGCCTCACCTCCAGCACTGTGTCCAGTTTTGGGCTCCACAATATAAGAAGGATATAAAAAACATTGGAATATGTCCAAAGGAGGGCAACAACAATGGTGAAAGGACTTATGAGGAGCAGCTGAGGATACTAGGTTTCTTCAGCTTAGAGGAGACTGAAGGGCAACCACATCGCTGTCTACAATTTTCTTATGAGACAGAGTGGAGAGGGAGGTGCTGATCTCTTCTCTCTGGTGTCTAGAGACAGGACACAAGGTAATGACAGTGAAAGCTTCTTCAGGGGCAGTTCAGATTGGATATTAGGAAGAAGTTCTTCACCAAGAGTATGTTCAAGCACTGTAACAAGCTCCTCAGGGAAGTGGTCATGGCCCCAAACCTGCTGGTGTTCAAGAAGCATTTGGACAATGTCCTTAGATATATGGTTTAACTTTCAGGTTGCCCTGTGTGGAATCAGGAGTTTGACTTGATGAGCCTCATGGGTCCTTTCCAACTCAGGATATTCTGTGAGTCTATGTGTATTTCAGATATATTTTAAAGAAGAGCAGAGACAGAAGTCACATTTGATACCCTTTTCTTAAGTCCAATACAGAATAAAACTATGGAATTACCACCACAGAACTGTAGAATTCAGTGTTAAAAGTATAATAACTGTCCCCATATATATGTATATAGAACAGTGCATAAATATTGTTAGTATCCAACACAACACAGACCTGTGAACCACAGATGATGGCAATGGGATTCCTGAGACTCTAATCACTTAGAATTGAGAAGGAGTGTTTCTACATCTCTTATTTTACCAATAGATATGAACAGGACAACATTTCCTGTTGATGTAAGTGGACACGAAAAAAAGAAAGGTGAGATTGTATTAGGAGTGAATGTGGGTGGCCACGCGTTCTCTGTACACTGGCATTTAACCTGTATTGCCTGGTCCAGGTATGCAAAAACTATTATTAGGTAAGAGAATATTTCATAATTAATTTCATGTAAAATACACCTTTGTTTTCTAAGCCGGTAAAACATTTCTAAGCTTCTCTTTACAGCAAGACTACTGGTTTTTTTGTTGTTTTTTTTTTTGTTTTTCATGAAGGATGACATTGTAAGAGAATGCAGAATTTCTTGATCTCAAACACTACATTAGAAAAATACATCTATGTCCATTTTTTTTTTGAGTAGTAATAACACTGCAACATGAACACAAGACATGACATAATAAAAACTCAATCGGCAAGTGACTTAACAGGAAAAAGGTAGTTTGCTGAAAGATTTTGTTAGTTTGTAAGAACTTCAAATTCTTCTTTCCTTTCTTGGTCAATATACAGAAGAAAGGTTCACTTTAGGAATGTTAAATGAATCATAGAATCATAGAATCATAGAATTGTAGAATCATAGAATGGTTTAGGTTGGAAAAGACACGCTCCACCAGGTCCATGTCCTTCTTATGTTGGGGACTCCAGAGCTGGATGCAGTACTCCGGGTGGGGTCTCACAAGAGTGGAGTAGAGGGGCAGAATCACCTCCTTTGACCTGCTGGCCACACTTCTTCTGATGCAGCCCAGGATACGGTTGGCCTTCTGGGCTGCCATCGCACACTGCTGGCTCATGTTGAGTTTCTCGTAAATCAGCACACCCAGGTCCTTCTCCTCAGGGCTGCTCTCCAGCCATTCCCCACCGAGCCTGTATTTGTGCTTGGGATTGCCTCGACCCAGATGTAAGACCTTGCACTTGGCCTTGTTGAACTGCATGAGGTTGGCTTGGGCCCACCTCTCCAGCCCATCCTGGTCCCTCTGGGTGGCATTACTCCCCTCCAGTGTGTCAATCTTGCCAAAGAGCTTGGTATCATCGGCAAACTTGCTGAGGGTGCACTTGACCCCACTATCCATGTCACCAACGAAGATGTTGAACGGCACAGGCCCCAGTACCAACCCCTGAGGAATGCCACTCGTCACTGCTCTCCACTTGGACATCGAGCCATTGATCACAACTCTTTGAGTGCGACCGTCCAGCCAGTTCTTTATCCACCAAGTAGTCCATTTGTCGAATCCATGTCTCTTCAATTTAGAGACCAGGATATTGTGTGGGACAGTGTCAAACGCTTTGCACAAGTCCAGGTAGATGACATCAGTTGATCTTCCCTTTTCCACCACTGCTGTAACTCCTTCGTAGAAGGCCACCAAATTTTTAATTACTACTGTATTTTAATTACTTTAATGAATCTTTAATTACTACTACTAGACTATGCATGCTTGAAAATATGGATTAAGTAAATGTAGAAAATAGTGTAAATAGATAGGATTTTTCTTATTTAAAATGAAGTTTAATTCTCAGCAGATTTATATTATTCACATTATATTAGAAATGGTTATTATTCACAAATCCCTTTATATATTAATTAAACTTATGGCTACCATAAAGCATTTCTACAAAATGGGTGGCACACTCAGCCACCCAACTAATGCTAGTATTATGTTTTGCATATGAGACATATATAGTGAGAGAGAGGATGTGTTTGTGTGTCTATGTACGTGTGGATGTGCCAATATTTATCCACACAAACATATACCTTGATTTTTACTGATCTAAGTATAGCAGCCAGGACTAAAGAGAACATCCAAAAGCAAAGACCTCAGGCTAGAAACTGCAAGTAAATGAAGCAATAAAATCAAGGTGTGTGCTGTTACTTTATGGTTAAACTTTAAAGTCCAGACACAAAATACTATTTTTACTTTTTTGCAAATCAGAAAGCTAACTGTTAGGTCTTTCAAAAGATACATGACTTTTGCAATAGGTTTCTTAAGTAATTATTTCAAATAAAAGGCTTTTAACTGCCTGGCACTTGAAGATGAGAAATTGATTTATAAATACAGTCTTCACTAAGTGTCTTTATGCTATCCTGTAAAGTCTACTCTCTCTGAAAAGGTATTAAGTTTCAATTTCATCAATCTGAAATACTTTGAGAGGGATATTTTAAAATAGAATCCTAATTCCACTTTAGGTGTCCAGGTGCCAGCAGAGACAGAATGCCTTTCAGGTTTCTGGAAATTCTCTAACTGCAGCAGCTGAAGTCCAGATGGGATAACAAATAATTTAACTAAAACCATCCAATTTCTTACTGCATTTTGCCTTTGGGCTTCTTTTTAACACCGTATATTTTAACAGGGGGGCACTGATCCACTGTTGTGACAGATGTAAACTTTCGACCAGCCAGATTTTCATTGCAGGTGTTATAATCTTGCTCAATTCAGGCAAGCACACAGAGAGATAACCACTAACTTGAGACTTCATTTGAATGTATATTTCACTGCAGCTTTCAGCAGACCTGGTATAATGCTACTGCCGATCAGACACACTGCTTCTAAACTGATGGTTGCACAAACTTTCCATAGCATATTTACAGATGCAGTGAGACAATTCAAATTAAATTTCTTTCATTTGAATAACATGGACGGAGAGAAATAATAAAATACTACATTTGTTACTCCATGTTATTTAGGTTAGCTAGAGCAGCAGTATTCCCTCCACATCAGTGTATATAATTCTTATACTCCATAACCTGCAAAAATCTCATCTTGGCTATTATCATTGCTGCTAAAGTACACAGACAAAAGAACAATATACTAGCTGTATAAAATTCAAACAAATGCAAGAACGTTAATGCCTCATTAACATCTCCCATCACAAATATTAGGCATTAATAAGCAATAACTGTAACAGACTGCAAAAGCTTACTGTGTTGTGATTTCTTGTATCAGACTATTATGCGACATGTATCGAGCAATGCAATATGACATGACAGCTAGAATATGAAGCATTGATTTTGTGTTTCAGGCTGTTTCAGACATCAGCCAAAATCTACATAATCAAGTAGAGATAGTATTTAGATGGCTAACCTGTACATTATGGAAGTCCTCTCAGATCAGTGACTTTCTGCATTGCATTTTAATATCCAGATACTTCAATGTGAATAAAAAAACAGTTTGAGATTAAGCAATGGAAACACTGTAGAGTTCTAATGCCCTTGAGATCTCTACAATCCATGGCAAAACTAAAAATTGTAAAGAAATCAGATACAGATTTAAAACAAATTAAAGAAAAAAGAATAAAGTAAATGCAATTGCATACTGTGGGGTGGAGACGAAGGTCCAAGTCTTGGCCCTTATTGAATCTCACCCATATTGCTTCAGTGATGGCAAGGGGCAACACCTGTCCTGAATCCACATCAGTGGGTACTGAGCTGGCTGTGCACCAATGCAAACTGTTTAATAATCCCCTGCTTGACACCCCTACCTGTTATTCACCTATGTAAACGTGTTCTTTTTGAGTCAGTTCTTGGCAACAGCATGAGAATATGCACTTCACGGTAAAACAATTCAGAGCCACAGCAAAGGTGTGGGAGGGAGCACTGTGCACAGGCTCCAGCTTGTCGGGAGAGCTCACTCAAACTAGGAAAGCACTGGAGGGAAGCACCACTGTAAACAAAAGCAGCACTCCCCTCAATATTCCTTGTGACATCCCAATACAGCTGTTAAGCAGTCATAATAAAGGCTTTTCCATGGCATCGAAAGGAAAGCAGCAAGATTAGCTCTTTTCTACCAGAACGGAAAGAATTTGCTCTCCTGGAAAGACTGGTAATCCAATAAGAAAGATTGTACATACAGGAGTATCATGGAAAAAAAAAAGGAATTTGCAATTAAAATGACACCATGAGAAAAATAAATGGAGAATTCCCACTTCAAAATCTTCCTCACTGATTTTTCTCATCTCCATGAATGACTTAAAACCTCCTCACAATAGCCTCCTGCCATCTTCCCCCATGCCACTTATGCCCTTCATACCTTTCCACCTCACGTAGGACAGTAGAATTCTTTAGCAACTTTTGACCATCCTCCAGCAATAGCTTTGGACTCTGTACTTTTTCTTCATACCTTAGGAGCGGACTGGATCCAATTTCCTTGTTGAGATTGAGGCATCTTCTTATGAATAATCCTGCTGTGTAGAGTATGGTCACATATTTGAAAAGCAACAACTGTAGTTGCTGCGTGGAAAGTGAATCTGTGAATTTGCAGGATGTTAGATACTCTGTAGTAGTTGCCCACATGTAGATTTTCACCCAGTTTCATGTTACCTGCAAAGAAGCTTTTTTTTTTTTTTTTTTCCACCCTGAGAGGCAAACTTTTTAGGGCATGACTCAGCCTATTTTAGGCATGCACTTTAGCATGAGATAAACTGCCTTCTCAAGGTGTCTATTTTTCTTTATTGACAGTAATGGGAGCCTTGGGGGTAATTACTGTAGATGAGTTGTAGTCACTGTAGTTTAGTTAAATGAATCCTACCTGAAATGAACCCACACCTTTTTCATCCTGAAGATAACTCAGTTTCATGCCCATACCCAAGGACAATAATAGCCAATGTTAATTGGATTCCCATACTGTGTTTAGTATGTCACTCATTCAATAGGGTTTGGGGTTTTTTTGCTACAGGTAAACAAATGAAACTACATATTCTTAATTAAATTATGACATATCCAAGGACACTTTGTCCTTTGATTCAAGGCAGTTCAAAACACTTCATGCTCAGTTTTCAGGAAGGAAAGCCCAAGCATACAGCAACTCTTGTCTGTGGCAGGAAGGTTAAACGCCTATCTGTTTATTCTAGGTAAAAGCTGACCTGGGAAAGATCTCTCAAAGCCCAATTTCATTGAACAGTAGCACAGAATTTCATCACTGCCACGATCTGACCCTTTTCCGCCTACCTGCTACTCACTGTAGCTCCTCCTGCAGCTGGCAAGACATGCAGAGGGTGAGATATTGCTGTTCAGCTCAGCAGAATTTACAATGCACATTGGATCATCTATTTTGCTGCTCCTTGACAGGTGACAGAGACGTGCAACCTAGCAAAGGGAATTTAAACTATATTTTCCATATGTTTCTCATTTGCACTCCACTGGTGGAATTCCAAATCAACTTGATAGCTGTTGTTATAGTTTGTTCTAGTCTTAATTAAAAGGATAAATCAGAATTTACGTTTAATTCCTACTATATTTGCATTGTTGAAGTTAATGTTCTTTTCAGATGATTACTACATTGAAAAACAAACATTTGTGCATAAAATTTAAGAATTAAGCATATCAAAATACAGCAGAATGGGGGCATTTAATTCTTAAAATGTGGAAGTGCTTAGGTGCAAGCCAGGCATGTTGTTTAAGGTATCTGACTGTCAATTGGGACATTTGGTTTACTGTGCCCTGTGAACTCCAGCAGGTCCTGCAGATGAAAGTCTGTGAAGGGCATCTTCGTTTGCCTCTGACATGGCCAGATGAAAGCTTAAGTCATTCTGAAACCATGTCTGTAGTCCTGTAAATAGGAAATTTTCTCATTGCTAGTTAAAGGACACAGTCTTTGTATTGACCTGACAGGGCATGGTAACAGGACTTGTTTGGGTTTGTCCTGGTATATGTTAATTTTACCTTGTTTTAGCTGTGATAACAATTATCTAAGCAGTTAACTTTGGTCTAGGATATATGTAGCTTATAGTATAGCTAGTTGTTATTCTGTGTAGAATGATTTATCTGTGTGGTTTGCAAGAATATAAACACAGAACTGTACAAGAGATCCCAGACTGTAAACACAAATCTCAGTGGCCCATCAGTGGTCGCTGTAGGAGTAACATCTTGTTAAAACAGTTTAGAAAGAACAGAGGACAGAAACCTGAATAATTGAGGACCAGGGAGAGAAAGCTCACATATACTGACTGTGTTAAAGTATAAAAATAAGTACAAGCAGTTATCAAAAATCAAAGAGGAAGGGACCAACAACATCAAACTTCCTGGTGAGGAACTGAGGGCACTGATGACTCACGGACACCCACACTGCTTCCAATTAAACAGTGGGAATAAATTTGAGGCCATGTTGGGCACATAACCTCATTCTATTTAAGTGTGCTAATATAGATACATCCATACATATCTGAAAATAAGTTGAAATACACCTGATTTAAAGCTTTTTGCCCTATAAGTCATTTCTACAAGTTCAACCCAGATGGCTGGTGATCGAAAACTGTGGACATCTGAGAGCAGTTTTGCACCTCAGATGTAGTAAGCTGGCAGTTTGTTGAGTTCCTAGCAGACAGATGCCCACATTGCAAAAAACCACCATCCTAATTAAGACTAATTGCCACCCTTGTGTAAGACCAAGCAGTGAGGCCAAGGATGAAATAGGCATAGAGACCAAACTTCCCAAAGGTGGTTCTTCCTGGTCACAGCTGAAGGATATTGTCTAGGCAATTTCAGAAAATGTGCATTACTTCTGCTTGAGATGCATCTTTTCTGCAACTGAATGAAGCAGTCATATGAGCCCTGAATTCACTTGCAGAAATTAATTACAACAAAAATGTTTCCAAAATATTATGGTCCCTCATCCTGCTCTATTGGGCAGATCGCTTTCTATTAGAGCCATGCAGCTGACAATAAAATAAGCTAATATTCATTTTTCATAAATTATTTCTTAACTCATGTCCAGAAAAGACCGTTTCAGCAAGGAGGTTAATCTGTAATTAATATGCACATTTATTTGTTGGTCAGCAAAATAGCACAGGCATAGCTGAGAATTTAGGTTTGCTAGGTGCTGCTACATTCATTGTTATAATTTTTTTGTTCATTTAGAAAGAAAAGGTCTCATTTTCAAAGGTGATGTTCTCTTACATGCATCTCAAAGACTCTTTAAGTGCCCAAATACAATGGATAAACAAAATTAATCCCTCAGAACTGCTGCTAAACTCCTTCCTAAGTCTATACACACTTGTGTCCCTGGCCCTAGCTTTCTACTAGTTGACATTTGCATGGTCATCTTATCTTGAAGCTATTTTCACATTAAATTTTATAGTAACTCTCTTGGCTTCCACAGAGACAGTGTTTACTTTCTCCCAGTCCTCTGTGCTGAACTTCACGGTTCGAATCATTATACTAGTGTAAATAAGATGAGATCCTTTCTGTTTCAATAAATGCTCTCTATTCATCCAAAGATTCAAATAGCCACCTATTGAGGTTTTCAAAGGACACACACCCCCACACCCAAATTGTATTTCAGTTTGAGTTCAAATTAGGCAACTAGGAACCTTTGAGAACCCTTCTAGGTATCAGGCTACATATTCAGAATATAAACACCATAGAAAACTTGTCCATTTGCCTTTGGTTCCATCTCCCCACCCCCCTCCCCCCCAAAAAAAAGAGCTTGTGTAAAAGTAACTACATCAATTGCTCCAAACAAAACTTTAACAGTATACTATACACCTTCCTGTTATTCATAAATTCACAGATGCCTATGAATAGTGTGGGAGGCGTATTTAAAAACTGGCCTATGTCCAAGTTATGATGTTATGGTCTGGACGGGTAGACAATTAGGTTGGTAAAAGACTGGTTGGATTACCAGATTACAGGTTCAGGTCATGGTTAATAGGTCATTCTCTACTTTATGACTGGTAACCAATAGAGTGCTGCAGGGGTGTCCCCTGGGACCTGTCATGTTTAACATCATCAGTGATTTGAAGGAAGTGACAGAGAGAACTGTCCTCAGGTTTGCAGGTTATGCCAAGTTTTAGGAGGACCACTTGACTTGAGAGCAAAGGTACATGAAAGACCTAGGCAGACTGGAGGAACAAGCCAACAGGTACCTTATGATACTCCAAAGTCCTGCACTTGGGAAGGAAAAGCCCTTGACAGTGGCACAGACTGATGCCTGACCAGCTGGGGAACAATTCTGGGGGTCTTGATGGAAAGTAAGCTCAACATGAACCAGCAGTGCTTGAAATAAGGAAAGCCCTTTTCAACATGAGGACAGCCAGGCAGTGGAGCAGGGTGACCAGAGAGGTTGTGCAGTCTCCATAGTTAGAGATTTCGAGATCTGTCTGAACAAAGCCTTGAGCAGCCTGGTCTGACCCCATCATTGGCCCTGTTTTGAGCATAAGGTTGAACTAGAAACATCCTGAGGTCTCTTCTGAACTGTATTATCCTACTGACAGTGTGTCTCACCAGCCAAAATATTCATGTGAAATTTGATAGCTCCACCATAGCTTGTGGTGACAGAGATTTTTTTTTCATGTTGTTCTGTTGTTTGGGTTTTTTTTCAATAAAAAGACTAATGATGGCTAGAAAATACAGGAGTAAAATGAAGGACATGCTTTAATCTCCTCTCTGTCTGACACTGTTTCAATCTATGTTGGCCATTATCTACTGTGTTTCTACTGCTGTCAATTCCGACAAAAGCTAAAGGAGAAGGATGAGGAGAATGTAGCAAAGAATGTAAGATAAAATATGGAAACTATTCTGAGCTGAGTTACTTTTCAGGTACCTAGTTTTAAGGTTCACGCTACACATTTTACCTCTGACCTTTTTATAGAATGAGGTTTTGCAGTCTAATAATTCCCAGCTTGAAAAACAAACAGAAAAATGACTTGTCACAGTCCAATATTCTGACCATCTTTTAGAAATTCCATGCATGAAGGGTATAATATTTAATATCAAATTTGCTTATTTGAAGATAGTTGATGTTACATGGGGTTTCTGATTTAGTGGAATAACACAAAATATGCTGTATAACACAATGCAAATGTATGTTACACTTTGCAAAATATAGCAATTGCAGTACGCAGTTCAGTCACAATACCAATGTGATTGCCATTACCAGTCTCTATACTACGCTCACCATCACGATGCTGGGCGTCACCAGTCACCAGGAAGGAATACATGGGCTGATGCCAGCTCAAGCCCATTGCTCTCTTCGAAATACTTTTGCTAGTGATCTAGTTTTTATACTCTATGTTGGGCTGAGCCACACATTCATTCCCCTCCCATGCTGGTCTGGCTAACTCAGGGAGACTCCCCCTTTTTTAATTAATGCAGGGAGAAACATTTACACCACCAGTTGATCCACTCAGCTGTTGACAGCCGTTTATCTAAAACAAAGAGCAGCCTCCTTTGGAAAGGAGTCCTGTTGCAAAGAAGCTGGCTTCTTTGCAAGGGCTGTGGTCATTCATGCTCTGCTTTATTCCCTGAGCTTCACAGGCACACCGCCCTTGCCCATCTCCTCTGAACCTTCTTCCATTTTAGGGCTTTATTGGTCAGGCACATGACTTCAGACAGCACTCTGCACTAGATACTATGAATATTTTCATTGTTGGAAATCCTACAATTGATCATAGATAGCTGGGTCTGCTAGGAGACACAATTTTATTCCTCTTTTTTTAGTATTTGTTAAAATTTCCCAGAATTGATGTATCTACCATTTCTCAGCAGTATTCCCCAGTCTTCTACTTCTATATGATACATTTTTCCTCAGTGATAGATTACCAAAAGTATATGTGGTAATCTAAATGTGTCATTGGAAAACCATTTTTTTCCTGTTAGAAAATTCACCAGTTGGTCCTTCTTCATTCACCTTCCAATATCCTTTAGAATATTACATGCAAAGGGAAGTTTAGACAAAATCATAAGTACCTTAGGTAATCATAAGGTTTTCGTCTTAATTTGGAAAGTCTAATAAAGAGAATATTTTTCCATGCCATGAATAACATCACACTTCATTATGTTGATTGCACTGTTGCTGTATCAGCGCTATTGCTCTGACAGAGAACACTGGAAGTTTGTAATATGAAATGAACTTTTCAGTTGTGTAAACAAAAAATATTATATAATGATTGAAGAGTGTAGAGACCACACCGAAATTGGAAAATCCCACTTTTTGAACCTAAGAGTTAATGAGATGAGAGCGTTGATGTTATTATACCACACACTAGTACTGTTGAGGACAGAAACTGTGGTTTAGCTCTCTCACTATGACTTATGGATTGCGAGTAGATCTTATGCATTTGCAATCACAGTGGGATAAAAAGTGGATATTCCTCATATATTCTGAAATGACTTAAGCTTGTTCGTTCGTAATGTCAGTTACTTCCTTCTTCATGGGTTTTCTTCTGACAGAATCCACAGAACAGTATGAAATCAGAGGACAGAGCCATCCATGAGCTTACAGTCTGACCATCAGAAAAAACAGATGAAGACATGCAGTAAGGAAAAGGTTACAACATATATGAAGAGATATTATATGGTAAGAAATCAAGGGATGAAAATACAATATATTACCAATATATAATGTATCTTATATGTCACAGGCATTATCCACTTAAACTGTTCACTAATTCCTGGAAACCCAAGAAGGTGATTCATCTCAGCTGTTTTAAATACCTGTTAAAGGATGACATAAATGATGTTCTCCTAGTTCCTTTCTCTTATGTTTGTAGAGGAAGCTTAGGAAAGACCAATTAGACATGTAATATCAGAGCAATTCCATCTTCAGTATCACAGGAAATGTCAGCTGTCTGGTCAACAGACATGTCCAAACTTCCTAATATAACTTGATACAAACATTTGGGTTATCTTACATAGACACAATATTTAAATACATTTGTAAGACACTAGTCTAGGACCAACAGGAAATGTCAGGATCTGATTTGTAGATGAAGAAATGATTCATACCTTTGTTATATGCAAAAGAAAATAATGTGTCCCTATTAAAACAGCACCTGGACTTTCATGTAGTTCATGAAAAATTATTTTTTTCAACTGTTCCACTTAAAATTAATTAGAAACTTTGGGAGGGCCAAATATTTCCATGTAAATAGTATAGTTCTTACAGTATGTTCTTTCTCATTAATTATTTCAATAACAATGTACATTCCATTCACTTTGCCTACATAATTAACTTATTCACAGATCTCTGTGAGAAAAAAAAGTAAGTAAACTCAGTAGTTATTAGTAAGCAAATTTAATGCTTAGATACAGTAAAGAAAAGCTCATCTCAACACTTCAGTAACTCTTATGTGAGTAGTTAAACAGCACAGCTAATTAAACCAATCACAACCATTTTTCTATATTTGAAAACAACAGTTTTATTCTGAACATTTCATGATGCCGTGGTGTTTGAGGATGGATATAATTTAAATTAATACAATGCAATTCAAAGGTATGGTTATTATATGAGGTATTACAATGTAGAGTTTATATTGTTTGGTTGTCTTAACTCTGCATTACCACATCTTATTATATTTTGATGTCTTTGTGCAACAGTAAAATTACTTTTCTTGACTTTGTGTCTCATTATGATGTTGCCATGCTCAAATGGTGATGTGTTTATTCAATTCTGTTCTTACAGAGCTTTCTAAGTTTGTTTTGTCTTGAGGTACACACACTGTATTTGTATTCTTCTCAGCAGCTGTGGAGAGAGAATGTAATGGGGACATATACAGAGTCAAAGCAAATCATTTTATGAAAAAAATCTGACTTAATATTTTCAGTGTTACTCCAGTTCCACTTTTCAGTTTGATTAGCAGTGATGACAATAGCTTTATTCTGAGCTGACCCTTTACTAATATAAGATGACATTTCTAATATCATGCTTTGTGTGGCCACACTGTTATTAGAGAAAAGCCTGTCCGAACCGAGTCCTCAGACGTAAAACATTCCCAGGGATCATTTTCTAAATTACGGTATGAGAGATGCATTCAGCAAGGTAGAGAGGCGTCAGTGTCTGCATTGAAGGGCATGTCTAGCAGCAGAGCTTGCTGGCTGATTGATTTAATTTGATGTGATACAAAAGTTTGTGGTAGCAAGCTGGTACTGTTTTAAATGAATCTCTTTGTAATTCTCATTAAGTAGGTAGCACATGTTCTTCCCCACATCCTGCCATTACTCAGGGATAGAAGCAGGATGCATGACTCATTGTGTAGTGTAAATTATTTTTGGCTATAGCTTTGATACTGAGGGACATCTTAATAGACTCAACAGCTTCAGTCACATTTTGTTTCCCCTCCCCTTCTGTGTTACACATCATACATATATGCATATATCTATTGATTGGGAGGAAGAAAATTTAATATCTGTGTACTCATGTAATGGAAAGTTCTGATGATGCATTAACAGTTCATCTCCAACAAAGCACCAGTCCCAAGACTGTGAAGGTGGTACAGCTCCATCTGACCATACCCTGAGTTAATTGGCCCTACTCAAAAACAAGGCGAGCTAGCCAGGGCAACCAAACATGCTGATGCAGCTCTCTTGTTTTTCATCTATGGCACTGGCCTGAGCACCAGAGCTATCTCAGAAGTCTGCTCCATCGATTTGCCCAGGTGTCACAAATTAGGAGTTTCCACACTAAGTATTGCGAAGAGCAGTAGCATTGTAGCAGCTGAGGTTGTAGTTACAGGCCAGGGAAAGTGGTCCTTACAGCAAAACAGGGAGCTATAGCTGCTGAGAATTTACAATCTCTAAATCTTTCTGTGGATCTTTACTCAGGCAATAAGGTTAAGATCATAAAATTAAGTGCAGTTGTTTTTATTTCATGACTAGCACTCAAATTATGATAGCTTTTTTTTTCTTTTTTTCAGATAAGCCAAAAGACAGATAGATAGGCACATGAAAATTATGGGTTGTATTTGATTGCACCAGTTAAATTGGCCTAATAGCAGAAAAATTGTCACACAAATTCAAATTAAAAAAAAAATATCCTTAAAACCAAGGGAATGTTCTTTTTTTTTTTTTTTTTATACCAAGCTAATCTATTTTCCTATGAATATTCTCCTTCGTGGTATCAATACAGGTTTTGAAATTACCTGGGGGGAATGGACAGAAGGCTAATGTCAGTCCCATCTACAAGTAGGGCTGAAAGGAGGATCCAGGAAATTATAGATCACACTTCAGTCCCTGGGAAAGTTATGGAACAAATCCTTCTGGGGGCTATTACAAGTCAAGTGAAGCACGTGATTGGGAAAAGCCAGCATGGATTCACCACGGGCAAATCACGCTTGACAAACTTGATCACCTTCTACAACAAAGTAACCTGCTTGGTTCATGTGGGGTGAGTGGTGGACATTATCTACCTGGATTTCTCCAAGGCTTTTGATGTGGTTCCCCACAGCCTCCTGCTAGAGGAACTGATGTGTTACAGTCTAGGAAAGTGGTCTGTGTGGTGGGTGGAGAACTGGTTGACAGGCTGCACCTAGAGGGTGGTGGTAAAAAGTTTCTTTTCAAATCATAGAATCATAGAATGGTTTGGGTTGGAAAAGACCTTAAGGATCATTGAGTTCCAACACCCCTGCCATGGGCAGGGACACGTCCCACTAGACCAGGTTGCTCAAAGCCCCATCCAGCCTGGCCTTGAATACCTCCAGGGATGGGGCATCCACAACTTCTCTGGGCAATTATTTCCAGTGCCTCAACGTCCTCACAGTAATTAATTTCTCCATAATATCTAATCAAAATCTATTCTCTTTCAGTTTAAAACTGCTACCCCTCATCCTATCGCTACCCTGATAAAGAGTCCCTCTCCACCTTTCTTGTAGACCCTCATTAGGTACTGGAAGTATGCTATAAGGTCTCACAGGAGCCTTCTCTTCTTCAGATTGAATAACCCCAATTTTCTCAGCGTGTCTTCATAGAAGCAGTGTTCCAGTCTTCTGATCATCTTCCTGGCCCTCCTCTGGACTCGTTCCAACAGGGCCATGCCTTTCTTATGTTGGGGGCCAGAGCTGGATGCAGTCCTCCAAGTGGAGTCTCATGAGAGCAGAGTAGCGGGGGAGAATCACTTCCCTTGACCTGCTGGTCACGCTTCTTTTGATGCAGCCCAGGATACAGTAGGCTTTCTGGGCTGCGAGCACACATTGCCAGCTCATCAACCAACACCCCCAGGTTCTTCTCCTCAGGGCTGCTCTCAATCCATTCTCTAGCCAGCCTGTATTTGTGCTTGGGATTGCCCCAACCCATGTGCAGGACCTTGTACTTGGCTTGTTGAACTTCATGAGGTTCACACAGACCCACCTCTCAAGCCTGTCAAGGTCCCTCTGGATGGCATCCCTTCCCTCCCGCGTGTACCACATAGCTTGGTGTCATTGGCAAAGTTGCTGAGTGTTCATTCAGTCCCACAGGGCTGCCTAACTCAGCTCCAGCATCTCTCCTGATGTGACGAGTCTTTCCTCCTCAGCCTGCAGAGCAGTGAAACAGTTCTACAAGGGCATCTCAGTCTTCAGGGGAAGTCTTGGTCCTGCTGGTCCTTGCAGTTGCAAGCTTCCATTCTTCTGCATTATTGCCCCCCCTTCCTTCTGTGTGTACCAGTGGGGAAGTTTTTGGCTGTTTGGCTGTGGGTCCACTGCAGACTGCATTTGGAGCCAGCCATCTAACTCCTTCTCAGCCTCCCTGATGCTATGCAGCCTGCTCAATGCCTCCTGCAGGTCAGCCACCTGCTGCAGGTCCTCCACCTGGGCATATATTTTGCAGGCAGATGTGCTGCCTATCCCTGCCCCAAGAGAAAGGTCGAGGCACATCCTGCAGCCTAACGTCTGCACTGCAGCCTCTCCCTTCAGCAGCTCCATCTGGGTGGAGACATTGGCAAACACTGGGGTAGATGGTGAAGACCTCGCAGCTGGAGCTGCAGACTTTGGTTTCAGAGGAGTGCCCACCGTTCTGCCTTAAGGGTCAGGTAGGATGAGCACCCTTGACCTGTGCAGATGGTCACAGAACAGTGCCTGGTAGCTGGGTTGTGTGTATTTCAGGTCTCCTGCTCAGCCAGTGGAATGCCCCTGCTTCAAAGAAGTGCCTTTCTGCGTGAACTGATGCGCAAACTAACACGGCATGCTCTGTTTCCCCATCCTGGTCACCACGCTCCTGGTCATTCATGATTTCCAGGCTGCTTTTTATAGGCTTGGAGGGGGTCATGGTTGCTCTGGCAACATCCAGGACTCATTAGCGCCTACCGCCAGAGCTGCCGGCTCCTGACAGGTCTCTCCACTCCTTACCTAAGGAAAACCCCATGTGCACCAAGATCTGCCACTCTGCTGCAGGTCGGTCTGGCTCTGGAGCAGCTGCCCTCGACAACTGATAAAAGGGCATCCTGTCACAAGTAGGGTCCCCTACAGATTGATACTGGGCCCAACACTGTTTAGTATCTTCATAAGCCATCTGGATGATGGGATCAAGTGTACCCTGATAAAGTTTGTTGATGACACCAAACTGAGTGGAGAAGTGGACACTTCAGAAGGGAGAGCCACCCTGCTGGCTGAACTCTAAGAGGCTAACAAGAACCTTATGAAGTTCAACAAGGACAAGTGTAAGGTCTTGCACCTGGGAAAACATAATCCAGGAGTGCAGCACAGGATGGGATCTACCCAGCTGGGGAGCAGCTCTGTGGAAAAGGACCTGGGGATCCTGGTGGACAACAAGTTCAATATGAGTGAATAGTGTGCTGCTTCGGCAAAAAAAGCCAACAGAATGCTGGGTTGGATTTGCAAGGACATCACCAGCAGAGATAAAGAAGCCATTATCCCACTCTACTCAGCGCTTGTCAAGCCACATCTGGAATCCTGTGTTCAGTTTTGGTCCCCAATATACAAAAACAGATGTGGACAGGTTGGGGAGAGTCCAAAGAAGGGCCACCAAGATGGTCAAAGGACTGGGAAGCCTGCCATATGAGGAAAGGTTGAAAGAAGTGAGTTTGTTCATCCTTGAGAAAAGAAAGCTTAGGGGAGACCTTATCACCACATTCCAGTATTTAAAGTGTGGCTACAAAGATGGAGAGTCCCTTTTTACAAGGAGTCACATGGAAAAGACAAGGGGTAATGGGTAAAAGTTACTCCCAGGCAGATTCCGACTGGACACAAGAGGAATATTTTTCAGAATGAGAACAATCAGCCATTATGATTCCGCAGGAATAATCTCTCCAGGGAAGTGGTGGATTCCCCATCATTGTACATTATTACAGTTCAGCTGGGTCTTATTTTCTAGACCATGTTTTTGCCAAGAAAGGTTGGTCCAGATGATCCCTGAGTTCCATTCCAACCTGTTATTCTATGATTATGATTCATTTCTGTTTCAGTAGAAATTATCTTGCATCGCTTAGGAGTTCACATTATACATTTATTTTCTGTTCTACTCTGCATGTCCAAAGACCTGTACTATAACAGCAAATGCCCTCACAACATCAGAAACTGTAGGTATCGGACTCATCAACAAAAGGATTTAATCCTTCCTACTTGTAGTGATCAGCCTAGAGGACTATTGTACAAGGAACTGGTGATCCACATAATGGCCAACGGGGTGTATACCTCTATATCAGGATTACTGTGTGACCACAAGGTGTATCTAATCAATAATATAATTAAGCAATGTACACATAATCAGTATAGAGTTAATCAATGTACATCTAACCAATGTTTTTGGTTTATCCATATTCCAGGATTGATTGCTGTCAACGCCTGATGAACCGGTACTGTGAGCAAGCCCCTGTAAGAATATTCATGGCCTTAGAGATGCCAGAGCTTGCCACGGTCAGGATCTGTGCAGCACACTGTGCCCTGACCAGAGGTCCATCTCAGATTTCCCTGCATCAGAAGGGATGTAAGATTTTATAACCTACTATCACCTTTTCCATCACTGTATCAATAAATAGTTATCTGTCTTGAAAGTGTTTGTGCCTTTCTTGTTGGGATCTGAAAAGAGCTAACACCTCCTGGTTCCACCATGAAATGAGATCGATTCCTTTTACTTACTTTCCCCTTTTACCTATTATCTGCCTCTTTTTCAGAAATGTGATTAAAAGATGGGGTATACAAGCAAAGCCATTTGCCTTACCAGACTAATACATTTGTAGTTAATGATGAGAAAAATATAAGCATAATACTTGGTATATATCTCTAGAATCAGATTTCAAATCTAAACGATTAACAAAATATTTCTGAAATTGTATGGCTATTAAAATTTGCTGTCAATGGCACTGTATATGTTAATTTAATAAATTATTGATATTGACATAAAAAAATTTATATGATATTGCTTTTTTATTATATTAATTTTGATAAAAATGTTTGGGTTTTGTTTTTAATTGCTGCTTTTATTTCAGAATAATTGGATTCAAATTTGAAGATATATTTTAGATTGAATCAAGTCTTTCTTTTTGTGGTTGCGATAGTCTCACATTAAGAGGTGATTTCTGAGCAAAGTGGTGACATTTAAAACATCTGCAATATTATTCTGTCAAATAGTCAAGAAGGACTTGCTGGCCACCAAGTGAGAATGGAAACTGTGGTTAGATATGTGTATCATAACAACTCTTCTTGCAAAACATCCTTTCTTAAATGTGATCAGAAACAATGACAAAATAATTTCTTCAAGGATGTACTATCACAGTATGTTTTACAGAGTTTCTTATAAAGAATATTATTTGTGCAATACATTAAACATACTTTTGAGTAAGAAACATTGCTAACAAAGATGATGAACTCTAAAGGAAAACATTGATTACATGAAGGGTCTCCTGGCTCCAGGCTGCCTCAGTTCAATAACACTTCAGAAGGACCAGAGTCTCTTTTTAATGTAAATATTGCTTTAAAGTGAGGAACAAAGCTAACCCGAAAAGCGCTAAAGTTACCTTTATACACTGAAGGGCCTGAGGAGGCTGTTTGTTTATCTTATCTGGCCTTGCTGCACCCATCACTGTGTCATCAGAATTCCTGTCTGTTGACGAGAGAATACTTAGTTGATAAGTCATGTTTAAACTTTATTTTTGAAGGACATTTTCCTCCTCTCTGAAGTTCTTTCCACCTTCCTGCCTCAGTGGAGATATCAAGAATATAGTCACACTTTCAAATGGAAGATAGTAAGATAGCAGTTAACACCAAAAAAGTTTCTCAAACAGGCTTTCCTTTTCCGCATAAACTATTTGGCCCCACTGTACATCTTCTGTGTGTAACCATATGTCAAGTTTCCTTGTCTCACACTCAGAAGTAATCCCCAACAGCTGCCACCCAAGAAAGGCATGTGCACAAACAGAGCAATAAAACTACTGCAGAACAGTTTATATGCCCTAAACTTTTCTAATGAGGTTTTCTCCACAGTTGATGTCTGACAAATGAGCCTCTGTCCTATAAAACATGCTAGCTGGGGAGTTGAGAGCTGGCAATTATCAAGTATGTCATGCCAGGAAGCAGATGTGTGAGCTGTGGTCTGACTCTGACATGTGTCACGTCAGACTACCCTGAGCATCTCCATGAGCCTCTGAGGTCCTGATCTTGCTTCCTCTATTTAGTAAAAATCCCACTGAAACCAAGGCAGGATTTGCTTCATTAGGTATGCAATAATCAACAGCCCACAGATTCAATCATCTCAAGTGCTTTTAGATGATTCAAAACTCAATACCTGTTTTAAAGGCAAAGAAAAAAAGGATTATTCTCTATGAAAGCAATTTATAAGGTCCCTAAATACACTTATAGCTTAGACACCTGACCATCATTTCAGGTGATGAAGAGAAATGAGAATGACAATGAGAAAAATTTGCTTTCTTTTAATGTTCTGCAGTGTTGCTGCCTAACCCTGAAGACAAAAATTAGAAACTTAAATTTTCATCAGTAAAGTGCCCTAAACCACACTGGGAATATGGTCAAACACCTCAGACCTAACAACTCGCAGAAGTCCGGAGCCTGAGTCTTAAATGGTGTTTTTAATGTTGTCATGTGTACATAAACCACAAGGATGGAAAGGTAATGCTGTGGCAGACCATTCTTCCACTTCCATTTGAAGTTAGAAAACCCTTCTGCAGTCCTTCATTTGTTTTGAAGCAGGTGCTTTTGAAAATAATTACTTATAATAAAATAAATAAAATAAAGCTTAAAAAGGGTTCACAAGATAATCTGAATTTATGCTCCAGCCTGAAAAGAAGTTGCCATAGTTACCCTCATTCTTCAGGGGTGTTTGTCTAATCTGTTGTTGAAGTTCTGTACTTACAGACTCCATAACTTCTGGGCGGCCTGTTTCAGCACTTCACTATTGCTCTTATTTGTATGTTGTTGTTCTTTTTTTCTAAAATATAACATAAATTTTCATGATTAGAATAAATCCTTTCACTTCTTTTTCAACTGGATAATAGATTGTTTTCTTCTTGTCTGCAGCAACCTTTTACATACCTAAAGGTTGTTATCACATCCCCATCAATCACCATTCCCTTCCCTCAACTAATAAACCCTAGATATTTTAGACTCTGCTTACGTGCCAGATTTTGTAGTGTTCCAGTTCTTCTCATTGCTCTTCTGTGGATACTTTTGCAGTAGCTCAAATTGGTCACAGCATTCCAGCTGATGTTTTGCCCACGCAGTTTTAAGTGGAGATTAATAGCAACTGGCAGCAAAGGCAGTGGGGAAGAATCCTATTCCACAGCATCCAAGCTTTTTTGCTGTTTGTCAGGATGTCTAACTAAGCTGTGTAGCCTGCTGTGACATAATAGTATGAATTTCATTGCATCTGAAAGTGTTAATTTCACATCTAGATTTGAAAGTCTCATAAGGCATTTGGAAACACTAAACTAACAGCCCGCTGGATAATGTCATGTTCTATATTTAACAAGATAAGCCACCTTTTATTTCCCCAACCAGAGCAGAACTTCACACCAATGTGAGGATAATGCATTCATTTAAGTGTGATGGTCTCAGCAGTTTTCTAAGTTAGGGTCTTTTTTAGAAAATAAATTTCCAAAAGAAAACAAAGACAGAATTTTGGACAAAGGATTTGTCTCTTAGGATATAGCAGTACTTAATTCAGCTCTATCAGAAGTACTATAACAGAGAAAATCAATAAAGCCCCTCTATAAATACAGACTGTGAGCTTGAGGTTTGTCTGGTTTCGCTTTGTTATGCCTTATAGTCCCTCTATTCCTATGATCTATAATCAATATTAAATTAAAATAACTGCTCTATAAATCCACAATCGTGAGAATTCTGGCTTTCATAATATATCATAAAAGCATTTTTAAGTGTACCATTTTTTATTCTAATCCTTCATATGCTGTGTGCAGTTATTCTGTGCAACAGACGCTCAGACAACTATTTCTGACTTAGAGATGTCATTGTTTGCTTTAGATACACTGAGACTGCTCATCGTTGCTTTACATATTGCAGGAGGGAAACCAGAAATACCTATTTATTACCTATCAAGGCAATGTGAAATGACTCTTGACGTTCTAGTGGGGGAGAATAGGGAATCTTCACCAAGTTTTCACTTCAGGAAGCCCATTTTGCCTAACCAAATAAGACTTTGGGGCAGACTGCAACAGAGTAAGAAAGAAGGTAAGAAAGTTGGTTGTAAGGAGAATATAGAAGTTTACCTAAACCAAGCAAAACGCTCTTCTGTCTGCAGCAGAGGAGGTGACAGGAAAACAAAACAGAATGTGTACTGTGATACCCTCTTGTGACTTCAACCTCAGTTGACCCATCTCTGGTGAAAACTACTCTCTGTGTGTGTGAGACAGAATGGTTGGGTCTGCAGTTGCCGAGGAAGTTGAACATAAATTGCCCAGTCTGTAGTAGTTGTTAGCTGATATCCATACAAACGTGTTCATTTCAGTACTGATTTAGTAGTAAGAATTAAGGATTTGAACTGAATTCTGATCTTGTTGGGATCACCCTATCTTTCCCAGTAATTGCAATCTCAGCATTCAGGCTTCAATCAGCTATCACTAAAGTTTTTCTAGATCCATGATTTTCATGTCTGATTAGTCAATATTAGATTCTCTTCACACTCTGGAGTAGAAGAGAGCAGTTGGGTAAAAGAACAGGACTTCATTCCCAACCAGGCAAGTGGCAGATGTCACAGGAACATCCAACCTTGCCTTGACCAAGAGCTGAGGACTGAGCATTATCGGTCATGACAGACAGGGTAACGCAGACAAGAACTGAGTGAGATGAGCCTTGGTGGGGGCCCTGGTCCAACATGTGCCAGGAAAATGACACTTGAAACTGCTGGAAAGGTGCAGTGCAATATCACCATGGACTGACTTGACTGATGACCACAAACCCCTCTCCAGGAATAGAAGCTGGAGGAAACACTGCTACATGGATGTCTGGCACTGTGTATGAGCAAAGAGCCCATGT
This sequence comes from Vanellus vanellus, assembly GCF_965231255.1. NCBI lineage: Eukaryota > Metazoa > Chordata > Aves > Charadriiformes > Charadriidae > Vanellus > Vanellus vanellus. The sequence goes on from NC_138907.1 coordinate 105,683,062, forward strand.
CAGGGCCAAAGCACTGACCAGAGCCTGACACTGACCCTGACTGGGGTGAGCACTGTGTTTCCCCAGGCTGGGCTGTGCCAACCCACCAGAGTGGTGTTGGGCAGTGGGGTCCTGCCAAACTCCCACTCTGCACACATGTATGTGTGTGTGCATGTATGCACACAAAGCTTTTGCTGACACAGTCTGTCTCTTGCTTGGTCCACTTAAATAAATTGAACTTAGCAGTGTCCACACACAGATGTTCCTTTTTGCTTCCTTGCAATAGAAAATTGTGTCTTGGGACTGTGACATATATAGCTGGATCAAGCACTTAAGCCTAAGTATGCCCCTTTGATGGAGAAGCCTCATGTCGCAGTTCCCTCACTTATTAAGAAAGCATCTGCCTCCATCTACTGAGAGATCTTACAAGTTCTTAGAGGTTTCATGGACTGAACATATACTGTAGCAATGCCCAATTTTGCTGCAAGTACTCATTTTCCTTTACCTCCTTCAGTGTTCTAAGTGGTTTTTATTATGTTATATAATTATAATTTCCTATCCAACATTTTTGAACAGCTTCCAGTAATGCATTAAGCAACGTTACTAAAAGCTGTCATACATTTCATCACTCCTGTTCTGTTTATTCTAACAAGGTCTTGTCCTTTCACCTGTTTTATAACAGTATCTTGAGAGGTAGGGAGCTGGGATTACATGTTTGTTGAAAAAAAGAGGAGCAGAAATGAGGAATGGTTTGAAGAAAATGTATTTTTTTTCACATTTATGCTTAAACTGACAGTTCTTAAGTATAGTATTTACTGAAGTTACTGAAGTTAAAAGAAATTATTATTATAACACTAGAGAACACTGTTTTATGGGAAAGGAGTTCTTTTACGTTTCAGAATTTAGCATATTTGGTTAAGACCAGTAAAGACCATTATGTAATTTAAGATATTATCAAAACAACAAAATAAATAATATTGTTTTCTTCTTAATGGCATTTTTTAAACAGTATGAGCCAAGAATTATACATAGAATTCTACATATTAAATACTGCTTTTCATATTAGCATACTGGTTTTATCAGCAAACTAATTTTCCATAACAGGAATGCATATTCATTTTATGTATATATAAAGTCTTTATATATAGATAGCTTGATCAAAAAATTTTGGCATTTAACTCCAGTTTTTTATGTCGATGGAAGGCAGCAGAGATGCAAGGAGAAAGGATGACTAGTTGCTGTTTTTCTATTTTTCTATTACATTGAAATCATATAACCTAGCTTAACTACCTTTGACTGTGCAGCTATAGACTATATATGCCTACTCCTAATAATGTTAATTGTATTTTCTAATTATTATTTATATTCTTTGAGGATGGTTTTATAACCATTTTCTTGATGCATTTAAACATCTGTTTTTGCTTTAAGAAAGTTTGCCACACAATCAAGTCTCGTAAGTGAGGGCAAGAAGTTGTCATTTTCCCCACCGTCTAAGTCAGTTGGATTAATGTGGTTGTTTTTTTTTTTTCTGAAGGATGTCTGCTCTTGTAATGGTATTTATATTCTGATTCTTATTTTGCTGTTGTCCTGCCTCCAGAACGAGATCTATAGTACCACAAACAGTTGATAACCCACTTGTGGTTTTCATGACCCATATTTTCTCCACGTTATATTGTAGCTCTCCCTGCCTGTAAAAGCTTCTTTTCTTACCTGCCTCCCATTACTATCAATTCTGTTAAAAACTGTCATTGTTCCACATCTCTCCTTTCCTCTCTGTGGTATACAACTCCTCCAAACACCACATAGGGTTAACATTTTGATAGAGACATAGAATATTTTGACAAACTGAATTCTTGTAATTTACAGTACAGAACAAGATGATAATGAACACTGCTCTGAACTAGACCTTTGGGTTGTTGTTTGTCTCGCTGTTTGAATAAGAATGTGCTTGAAGTTATGATCTAAGAGGACAATTCTGTCACCTTCAAAATGAAAAATAATGGTAGGAGAGAAAAAAAAAACCAACCTGTAATGATTTTATACCGGTCAAAATCTCCCAGATATTACAAAGCCCTTTATCTGTGTGACAGACAATATTAAAAAAAAGAAAAAAACAAAACCAAAAAAACCCAACCACACTAAACAAAATACAACAACACAAACCTTTAATAAAATATAAGAAAGAAATGGGTCACCAAACAGATGACATATATTTGCTAACCCGAGGAAATATTTCCTAGTGTATACAATTACTTTTTCTGTTGAGTGCCATGACACCTATTATGAGATATAATATTACTTGGAGAAGACGTGTGTTGTCCACTTGAAGAATAATTAAGTTTTCCACTGCTCAGTAGATTACATCTGAAAGCAAAACTACAGATGGAAATAACAAGGCAGAAAGGCAAGCTTATATCAAATTGAAATTATCAAAGAGAGAATAAAAAGGAAGAACAGCACAATATTTTTTACTTTTAAAATATGAAGGTTTTTTTACCTGCTCAAATGTCTTCGTATTATTTTTTAAATTTGGTTTTGGGCAGCAATAATGAATTACAAATGATGTATTTGTAGAAAAACAGTTTCTATTTGAGTATATAAACTTTATCTTTAATGGCAAAGTATGTTATTCTGTACAAAGGAATATTCTAGTTTAGAGAAAAGTGGCCATAGACTGTTGAAAAAAGATTGCATCCAGCATCAGTTTTCCATCATGTTTACAATAAATCCCTGTATAGAATTTTCCCAAGGCCTGAATCTACAAAAGTTAGGGATTTGTTCAATCTTTTCTTAATACACTTATAACTACTATTAGTGTGAATTCCCATAACTGTCCACTATATAAAACAAAGTAACTGAACCATATCCTGAGAGCTAAATGCCAACATTATTCAATATTTAAGTAGTTAAATCCAAGAAAATGATCCGTGAAATCCTTGCCTCACCTGAAAACTTGTGTTAAATTTTTCTCCGGCAATATCCCAAATTCTGCTTCTGTACAAACTCAAAACCTGACAGGTCTGATCAACTTACACTGGTATTGAATCACAGAGGATAGGAGCAGAGAGAATTTGCAGAGGTTACCTACCGCATTCCCTGACTCAAGGTCAGATCAGCTATACTTGTATTATTTGTAATAGATTATTACAGTTTGGTTTTAAAGAGCTTTTCATTAACTAGGAGAGTCTAGCTTGGCTGCTCTGGGTATAGACATCTAAAATGAGGTGAGATGAATCTCAGCTTTTGTGTGAGGGACAGAAATATATAAATATAATGGGAGGAAGGGGTGGTAAGAAAAATGGGTTAAAAATACAAGAACTGTAGTATGGGACAATTGTGGGCCTGTAAAGACAGTGAGGACAGTTTTGGGGCATTACCCTAGCAAGTTGCAGGTAGATGCTCATAATCATGTATTGTTTAGTGACTATCAAAAGATTTCTACCCCAGCAACTGGAAAAGCCTAACCGACAATAGCAGGATATAACCATTTGTGATTTTAAAGGTCACACCTGGACAAAAGAAAAAAAGATTGCAATAGAAACTTGAACATTAAAAAATAAAATATGGAGTACTATTCTGTAACAAAGTGGTTGGGATTGGGTCCCATAAATCTACTCCCATGTATTGCAGATAGGAGTTGGATGACTGAATTATTCTTTTTGTTTCGGTATAAGTTACGAATACACATGTAATAGGACTTACAATACTTTTCTAAAGGGCAGTACTCTTAGTTCAGCTATGGAAAATACTTAGACTGCTGAGGAATGAATTTTCACAGTTTGATATTGACATGAAGCTTATGAATTCTACTGGAAACAAAAAGCCTTTTAAACTCCAAGTGAAATTTTCTGTTGAAGCAAATGAGGCAGAACCATAAAAAATATTGAGAATTTTGAGTTAACAAGACCTTATATGACATGCAGAATGAAATGTGATACTTCTGCATTGTAACCCAACTCTAATCAAACACTAAACTGAAGAGATATTTCATGAACATGTGAAAAATGTCAGAGATTGAGAATTTCAGTGCTTTTGTCTTCCTGCAATCTTATTTTCAAAGAGTAAAGGTTAAAAAAAAAATAAACACAACAAAAAAGAAACTAAGAAAATGACAGAGTATTTGAAAGTCTAAAGTTTTAGCAAGTGGGGTGGGCATCGGACTATGCACCACAAACTTCTCTGTCACTTTATCTGACATGTCATTCTGCCTGCCTAGAAAAGGCTGCCTAACTTCCAAGCAGAAATCCAGTCTGTTTGTTTTGTAGCATTGTCTAGCATTGTAAGTCCCTAAAATCACCTATGTGCTTATTGCACGGACACCTATTGCTATGAAAAAATATTCTAAACTTTCTGCTGTAAGAAGGAGAGGTGCCATTCTTTATCTTGAGATAGTTATGCTCTAAGGACACATCAAAAAAGTACAGGAGTGGTGACCCTCCAAGCATACTTATCCCATCCCTCCCACGTCCTATGAGTCTGAACTACCGTACTTGGAGGCATTCTGAATGAAAGCATGTTCCCTGCTGTAAAGGAACAGGAGAATGCAGAACAGAAGAAAGCAGGCAGGAGTAAGTTTTATCCTGTTGGAGCAGGTCCAGAGGAGGGTCACAATGATGATCAGTGGGCTGGAGCACCTCTCCAATGAGGACAGGCTGAGACAGTTGGGGTTGTTCAGCCTGAAGAAGAGAAGGCTCTGGGGACACCTTATTGCGGCCTTTCAGTATTTAAAGGCAGCCTGCAAGAAGGCTGGAGAGGGACTTTTTACAAGGGCATGTAGAGATAGGATGAGGGGGAATGGCTTCAAACTGGGAGAAAGCAGATTTAGAATAGATATTAGGAAGATTTTTTTCACTATGAGGGTGTTGAGGCACTGGAACAGGTTGCCCAGAGAAGTTGTGGTTGCCCTATCCCTGGAAGTGTTCAAGGCCAGGCTGGAGGGGGCTTTGAGCAACCTGGTCTAGTGGGAATTGTCCCTGCCCATGGCAGAGGGGTTGGAACTAGATGATCTTCAAGGTCCCTTCCAACCTAAACCATTCTACGACTCTATGATTCTATGATAATCAGGGCACCTGATGAAAGAAAAAGGCTCAGGATCAACATCCTTCATTCAAGAAGGAAGTCTTAAAGGCACAGGAGCAGGCAGTCCCCATGTGCCAAAAGACAAACCGTCGGGGAAAAAGATGGGCCTGGCTGAACAGGGAGCTAGGGTTGCAACTTAGAGAAAAAAAGAGGATTTATGGCCTTTGGAAGGAAGGGCAGGCCACTCAAGAGGACTACAAAGAGGTAGTGAGGCTATGCGGGGAAAAAATCAGGAGGGCCAAAGCCCAGCTAGAATTAAACCTGGCTTCTGTTGTCAAGGACAACAAAAATGTTTCTATAAATATATTAGCAATAAAAAGAGGACTAAGGAGAATCTCTGTCCTCTAGTAGATGGGGCCGGTAACATAGTGACCAAGGATGAGGAAAAGGCTGAGGTACTTAATGCCGTCTTTGCCTCAGTCTTCAGCAGTAAGACCAGTTGCTCCCTGAGTACCCAGACCCCTGAGCTAGAATACAGGGATGGGGAGCAGAATGAAGCACCTGTAATCCAAAGGGAAATGGTGAAGGGCTTGTTTCAGCACCTGGAGGTGCACAAATCTATGGGGCCGATGGGATCCACCCAAGCGTCCTGAAGGAGCTAGCAGAAGTGCTCACCAGGCCACTTTGCATCATTTATGAGCAGTCCTGGATAACCGGGGAGGTCCCAGCTGACTGGAGGTTGGCAAATGTGACACCCATCCACAAGAAGGGCCAGAAGGAGGATCCAGGGAACTACAGGCCGGTCAGTCTGACCTCAGTGCCTGGGAAGGTCATGGAACAGATCATCCTCAGTGCCATTACTCAGCACATGCAGGAGAACAGAGTGATCAGGCCCAGTCAGCATGGGTTTGTGAAAGGTAGGTCATGCCTGACAAACCTGATCTCCTTCTATGATAAGGTGACCCACTTAGTGGATGAGGGAAAAGCTGTGGATGTTATCTACCTGGATTTTTGCAAAGCTTTTGACACTGTTTCCCACAGCATTCTCCTGGAGAAACTGGCTGCTCATGGCCTGGACAGGTGTACTCTTCGCTGGGTAAAAAACTGGTTGAATGGCCGTGCTCAGAGAGTGGTGGTGAATGGAGTTAAATCCAGTTGGTGTCCAGTCACAAGTGGTGTCCCCCAGGGATCGGTGCTGGGGCCTGTTCTCTTTAATATCTTTATCAATGATCTGGATGAGGCAATTGAATGCACCCTCAGTAAGTTCGCAGATGACACTAAGCTAGGTGTGCATGTTGATCTGCTTGAGCGTAGGTTTGCTCTGCAGAGGGATCTGGACAGGCTGGACTGATGGGCTGAGGCCAATGGTATGAGGTTCAACAAGGCCAAGTGCCGGGTCCTGCACTTGGGTCACAACAACCCCATGCAGGATCACAACAATACCATACAGGATTGGGGCGGAATGTCTCAAAAGCTGCCTGGCAGAAAAGGACCTGGGGGTGCTGGTGGACAGCCAGCTGAATATGAGCCAGCAGTGTGCTCAGGTGGCCAAGAAGGCCAACAGCATCCTGGCCTGTATCGGGAATAGTGCGGTGAACAGGACTAGGGAAGTGATCGTCCCCTTGTACTCAGCACTGGTGAAGCCCCACCTCGAGTACTGCGTTCAGTTTTGGGCCCCTCACTACAAGAAGGTTATTGAGATGTTGGAGTGTGTCCAGAGAAGGGCTAAAAAGCTGGTGACAGATTTGGAGGACAAATCTTATGAGGAACGACTGAGGGAACAAGGGTTGTTTAGCCTGGAGAAGAGGAGGCTGAGGGGAGATCTTATCACCCTCTACAAGTACCTGAAAGGAGGTTGTAGAGAGGTGGGGGCTGACCTCTTCTCCCTGGTGACAAGAGACAGGACGAGAGGAAATGGGTTTAAGTTATGTCAGGGGAGGTTTAGATTGGATATTAGGAAGCATTTTTTCACTGAAAGGGTTATTAAACATTGGAATAGACTGCTCAGGGAGGTGGTGGATTCGCCATCCCTGGAGGTGTTTGCAAAAATGGTAGATGTGGTACTTGGGGACATGGTTTAGAAGTGGTTTTGTCAGGGTAGGTTAATGGTTGGACTTGATGATTTCAAAGGTCCCTTCCAACCTCAGCAATTCTATGATTCTATGATTCCCCTTCAGTAATGACTGCTGGTCATTGACCAGTGATAGCTCCTGCAAAATTCAACATCACATTGTTCCATCCTTAGTAAGAGCTGCGCGTCTTGTTGCCTCCTCTCTGGCCATGCAACCTTAGCATTGCTAACTGCAGAAGACATCTGCTTCAAACAGAAGAGTGAAAGGTACATGTTGCCGGTGTGTTATGGTTTCAACCTGCTAAGACTGAGAAGGACCTGATGCCCCAGGCTTTTGCTCTCACTGGTGGGGAATTATTTAAAACAATAGGCAATTTAAAAAAAAAAAAAAAAGAAAAACAAAAAATTGAATCTTTCTTGCTTCATGTCTTCTTTTTTAACACAACAGTGTTGTAAGACTATCTTCAAAAGAGGGAGGAGGGTGAACCCTTGGTGGATGGAGTTTCCTGATAATTAATTCCTACTGTTTTCTTACATAACCAGTGGCAAATATTAGAGCCTGACCCTCAAGAGGCATATGTCCTGTTCTATTAGACATCGCTCTATATGCCTTCCTCAGTTGTCAGCTGTTAGCACAACTACCCAGTTCTTGCCAGGTCAAGGGCAACATACACTCTGCTTCTCACTTTAGCATTATGCTTACGTTCGAAACGCTCTCCAGCTCTAGTGAACAGAATGAAGTCCTAGTGAGGCCAGAATAACCTAACAGCAACAACAACAAAACCTTTCCAAATTATTCAATATTCATTACAGATTTTAGTTACATTTGCCTTAAGATCAGAAAATTCCATATCACAGCTGGACAAAATCGCTGGACTATTGTTCCCTGGGTTAACACAATATACAGTAGGTATCCAGTCTTCTAATAAAACTGTTCTTTGATGGTTTTTATCACAAGATTTTTATGATTGTTTATTTTATATTGTGAGGCTCATAATAAAAGCATACCCTTTTGATCATTAGATTTTTGTGCTATACTTTTCAAGCTAATAATAAGGGCTAAACTTGAAACTGTATCCTGTTTGTTCAACTTAATAATATGAGGCATAGGGACACTTGTTTAAGGACTAAGACTTGTTTGTGCTGATTCAGTGAAAATCACCCAGCATAAATAACTTGCAGAAAGTTTATAGCGTACTTAAATGTCAGGAAAGCTTTATTTTAATGACTTAGCTGCTAACACACCAAAGGGTTTATGAATACTCTGAACTTAAAACACATAAATGAATAAAACTACCTGTGTACTTGGTTAGATTTTATGTGAAATTTCAGTATAGTTACTTTATTCAGAGGTCTATATTTATAATGATCAAATAACTCCCTCTTTTTGGTGTTCATTTATTAACCCAATGAATTCTTCAACATGATTCAGCAAAGACTTTTAATGTATCCAAAAAAACCAGCTTTGTTCTAATACTAGTCACTTGGTAAAGAATATGGCTTGGAAATAATTCAAATGAAACCAGCTATCATCAGGAAGAAAACATCACTCATCAATAGAAACAGTGTTTCTGAAGATTACATTGATTACTTTTTGAATAATATAGAACAATTTAGCAGATCCTGACATGCATACCACTGTACAGTGTCAGTATAACATCTAAGAACATACAGTGGCTGTATAAACTTCCAATGAAACTGAAAGACAGGACTCAGTTAAAAAAACATTTCATGGTCAATACACAGAAGAAAGACTGTAATGGGGAGTAATTAAATGAGTTTAACAAAAACTCATGGCCAACTTGTCCACCAGGACTCCCAGGTCCCTCTCTGCAGAGCTGCTTTCCAGCCAGTCAGCCTCTAACCGGTGCCGGTTGGCCATGAGTCAGCAATGTGCCTTTGTGGCCAAGATAGGCCAACGCTATCCTGAGGTGCATTAAAAAGAGAGTGGCCAGCAGGTTGAGGGAGGTCATTCTCCCCCTCTACTCTGCCCTTGTGAGGCCATGTCTTGAGTACTGTGTCCAGTTCTGGGCTCCCCGGCTCAAGAAAGACAAGCAACTACTGGAGAGAGTCCAGCGGAGGTCTACAAAGATGATCGAGGGAACGGAGCACCTCTCTTATGAGGAAAGGCTGAGTGACCTGGGTCTGTTTAGCCTGGAGAAGAGAAGACTGCAAGGGGATCACTCAATGCTTAGAAATATCTGAAGAATGGGTGTCAAGAGGATGGGGCCAGACTTTTTTCAGTGGTGCCCAGTGACATGACAAGGGGCAATGGGCACAAACTGTAACACAGGAAATTCCATCTCAACAGGAGGAAAAACTTCTTTGAGGGTGGCAGAGCACTGGAACAGTCTGCCCAGAGAGGTTGTGGTCTCCTTCTCTGGAGATATTCAAAACCCACCTGGATGCAGTCCTGCGCAGCCTGCTCTAGGTGAACCTGCTTTGGCAGAGGGGGTGGACTAGATTATCTCCAAAGGTCCCTTCCAACTCCTGCCATTCTGTGATTCTGCGTTCTCTGATTCTGTTATAGGAACATGGATAAGGGCATAGGCAAGGATACACAAGTGAAAATAAAATTGACCGTATAACTCTCAGTTGTCCAGATCTAATACATAGTCAAAAGCATTTGTAAATAATGGTATTTTAAGGCATGGGTAGTTACAAAGGAAATGCAGTCGAGAAGCTCATGGTAAATAAAGTTCAAAATCCATCTACCCTTGGAGTTTAAATAAACTGTTCCGAATTTGTCTAATAAATTCTGTCAAATGGTAGCACTTTATAGTAGTCCTTATGAATCATATGCAATATTGTAGTACCGGGTCTGCAAAGTTAATAAATCTACGCTAAGGTAAAATTAATGCTCATGTATAGAAGCAAAATCCATGCAACAGAAATCACCTTCATCAAACCCTTTAAAAATTTTTTCTCAACGTAATTGTGTATTTTTTGCATAAAGATATTTCCTGTATGTCAACGCATTCCTCAGATGCACGTTTGGGATATACATCTATGAAATTATGTTACACGATTCAAAATGTGTATCAAAGCTTAGGATTTTCTGATAATATCTACAGAGAGAGTTCTCTTTCATATGGGGAGTTTAAACTAAATGGAAATTGATTCTTTCCTGAATTCTGATTACCATATGTATTTTATGTGCTATTAATGTAGTTGTATTAAACAGACTAAACTGACCAGAAAAAAGCTTCATTTAGCACAACAGTTACAAATAGAGTTACATAAAGTTAAGCAAAGATTTTAATACTTGCATGTAGAAATGGCTAACACTGATGCCTATTGGTGCAGGATGTCATAAAAGCATATTTCATTTTGTATTGTTCATACACAACACCCAGAAGTGTGCCGGGTCATTTGCAGGCACGAAAGAATCCTCGCTCCAGGAGATGGCTCTTTTATTCTTCCTTCTTTGGCTGTTACCTTTAATCTAAAATTAAAGCCATTTACACTGATAATATATGCTTGTTTCTTGTATATGGAAAGCAAAACATAGACTCCGGTACTCAAGCAGGCTGCAGGATCAAAAGCCTCATCACTGCCTGACAGGCTATGAAGTAGCTGCCCCTGGAGAAAGGCTGAACTTCTGCTCCTACCACACAATTCCTGGCCGCAGAGCCTGGCAGACCTCCTCCCTGGCGCAGCGGGGTGCATCACTGGCAGCTCCCACTGCTAAAGAAAACAGAAACAGCAGCAGCTATTTGCCTCCAGGCTGTGAGATGCATCATTTCAGGCAACTAATCCCCATTAAGAGGGCTGTAGTAAAAGACCTACTCTTGCAGGGATAGAAAAATGTGAATACGCTTTTAATTAAGGACTGGTATAAAGTGACAGCAGAATTGGGACTGTGTGATAATACTAATGGCATTTTGAACTGTTGCAGTTAGAGCTTACTCGTACCACTTGTGCTTCCAGCTGAAGCTTGCTTCACAAAAATGAGGCCCCAAGGGCTTGATCTGCCAAGGTGCAGAGCTCTCTCAGAGCTCTCTCACGCAGTACTGAGTGTTCTTCACTGACACAGAAAGCAGAGAGACTTGGTCGCACTCAACCCTCCCCCCAGAAATGCCCGGAATCGGCAAGATCAAGTGTATCTTGAACTGTGAACAAAAGGCAGGCAGAAAACAATCTTCGGATAATGTCCAGCTTCTTTGTCTCCTCCAAAGCCCCTGCATGGCTGATTAAAAATGCACCAAAAACTGCGCAATGTCAACCATTCCTGTTAGTGACACTGATTTTTCTTTTTGAACGTTTTGTCCTGTACCCAGCAGCACCTCAGTCTGAATTCAGCCTCCAGCTATATTGTTATTCCTGTGATTTATAGCAGGAGATCTGACACACATTTCTACAGCAGTATATTCCTCTGCCCACTTCCTTCCAGACTGGGATTTCAGTCTCTTTCTTACATTTAGGTGTATCTGTCACTTTTCATTTCATTCCGTTAGATGATAGACATACTTTACCACGATTGGTGATACTCTGCTATGGATTGGCAGTGACTCTGGCTTGTCCTTTAAACAGCCATCTGGCTTTGCCTTCCCCACGTCCTGCTTACACCAGCTGTGCTGGTAACTGGACACCATTTCTGGAAGATTCTCCCTCACCAGTTCACACTATTTGCAGAGGAACCCAACAATCGGGGGGGGGGAACAAAGAAAGTGCTCATTATACCAAATGTTGCTCAGTGGTTCCAGCACTGATGGCAGCCAGACACTGGCACCTAAAGAGAGTCTAGTAGTGATGCTGGGATATAGAAATCCTACATATGAACTCAATAACTCTGGGTTACATACATCATAATGACCAGCTTGCCTGATGCTCACGGAACCAGTATCAGTTACACTAGGTCCGTGTCAAGGAATTATTGTATGTCAACCTCTGCAATTTTTAAATAATTATTATGCTGTTTACCTGCATTTTTTTGCATGCATAGCCAGAGGTGAAAAGGACATGCAAAAATCCTGTTTGGACATTCAAAGATCACTATATGAAACCTCTGAGAATCTGAAAAAAGTCAAAATGCGTATCTGAAGTGCTCATGTTGCCCACTGCCTTGTGCTGCCTGTTGTACATATATACATATATATATATGTATATATCATCTAACAAACAAACTTGTAAATGATGACATGCACAAATAGCTCCTGGATTTTTAAAGATGAATAAACTCCCGTTTTTCTTGTTCTGTATTGCAGATTGTTTCCATATGTGCTGCTATTTATGTACACTCTTAATGCTAATACGATGTTGATCCAAGCCTGCAGCAGGCTTGCTTTTTCAGGTGTGAATCCTGAATGCATCCATTTATCCACATTACTGAATTTGTTTCTGATTTAAGAAGTGAAGAGAGAGCAAATCCAGGTGATGGTTTTGTGCTGAATGCTACACAAATTTGAGTTTATCATTACACATATTAATGGCTGATCTCTCCTGGCTATCCCAAATGACAGTCAGTATAAACTTGCGGGGAAACATAATATTTGTGTGCTTATTCATTCTGTAGTGTTAAAGAAATATGAGTTAGGGATCTATTTATTTGTTTCTTTTTATTGATGGTGGTGTCCTTAATAACTGTTTGCAAAACCAGGTGCAATGTTTACCAGGAATTCAACTAGCTAAGACACAGACAGTTTCATAAAAGCCCTTAAAACAGCCTCTATTAAAATGTCTCCACTGTGAGACAAGATAGAAGTACTCTTTTCTGAGACTAAAAGTGGAAATGTCATTTGTCATTCAGAAACTAGAAATCTCTCCCATCCCTGTTTTTAGATTATGGTTTTAAAGCTCTGACATTTTTCACTACAGCTTAAACTACCATGTGCATAAATACATACACAGTTCTGCAGATAAGCCATTTTCCCAAATCAAAGCAAATCAACAGCTGCTTAAAACATAATGCTGCAGATACTCGTGGGCAGGAACAGTCTGATTTGCCCATTGCATGAGTATTGATTTTTGATTGCAGAGGTTATTCTGTAGATGAAAAGATCATAATCATACTAAGAGATGCTTCACTGAAAACTTGCACTCTACAAAACAAAGTGGAAAAAAACATTTCAGCTAACAATAAAAAAGCAGTGATTACTGCTATCTTTGTCCCTGTTTGTAGGACCCTGCTGTAAATGACCTTAAATGTCTGCTCATCTCAGTACTACCTAAATAGACAAAAGTGGGAAGATGGGCAAAAGAGAAGGAGAAAAAAAGAGAAATAATAAAAAAAGAAAAATAAAGTTTCTTTATGCATCATCAGGACTTGGCCCCAGTTCCTCTCCATCCTCCGTTTTAGAAGCTTGGAGAAGAGATCCGTAAACAGTGAGGAACTTAACTGGTCAGAAAAAAAAATGGATTTGTGGATTGTTGAGAAAAAAGAAAAGTTAAAAATTCAAGATAAGAAAGTGCTCAGCTGCTGAGTTGTGTCCTGGAAGAACTTCAGGGCCACAGGCATGTCCCTGTTGGACTTGAAGGTTCCTGGAAGCACCCCAAATTCTGCATCAGTTCATGTGTACAAAACGCTGGGCTGTGGGACTCAGTTAATCGTGTCAGGATATGGGGGGTAGACTGATTCCATGCCGATATCCCACGAAGCCCCTAATCTTGCTATACATACGCAGGGCTTGTGTAGCACACACAGGCTCTTCAAAAAATGCAGGTGCAGCTTCCACCTTCTTCAAAATGAGGAAACTGTGGTTCTCCTGCTGACCTTTGGTATGATAGTTCCCTGATCAGAGCACTCGCTCTGCAAACAAAAGACCCAAGGTCATTTTTCTGCTCAGCATGAGTGGATTTAACCTCACATCTTCTACCTCCTATGTGAGTGTCCTAAATATTAGACTGCAGACACTTCTCTGCATGTGACAAGGAAAGTATCATCCCCTCCTACTGAAACTGTAGCTTTGCAGCAAAACCTAAAAATCACTGGAGTAATAGTGGAATATAGAAACACGAAGAAATTATCAGCTATTTTTGTACCTAAAACCACCAGCTTTGTGGAAAAGAAAATGAAGAGTTGGCGTTAATCGGGGTAAAGCTGAAATACCAAAGCAGGAATATCAGAGCACTGCTACCTCCATTCAGAGAGCATTAGTTGTCCTTTGGATCTTTTGGGAAGAGGCTGATTCTGCAGATGCCACAGGTGCCTTTAGAGCATATACCTCAGATCAGTCCTCCCCAGGGACTTACGGAGAGGAAGGTGAGGCCCAAGGAAGAAACTTGATCTGCACACCTCTGGAGAGTAGAGTAAGTACTAAACTAATATATATAAGGGGACTGAAGACTATTGTGGATCTAGTTCAAGGAAGAGCCACTAGAAATTCTGCAGATGCTCATGTTTTGGTTGTGACATCGAAGTACTTAAGACGATAATTCTGTGCTAAGAATTCTGGGGGAACTGGTAAGCAGGTGGCATATGGTCTCAGTTCTAGGAATTGCATACATACTTTGTATTACAGCATTACTATTTAAAATGGATAAAAATCCTTGGACTACAAAAACATATTCATCTCATTTTCTCCCTTTTTTATCAGCTCCATGAGTCCCTCATTGCACAGATGAGATGTTGTGAAAAGATACCTGGAGGTGGCTCAGTCACTTTCACTGTAGCTTGCTGCCTGAGACAAGGGCACCTTCAACTGCAATCCAGGACTATGATGTCTGGTTAAATATTTTGGTCCCCAGGTTATCATGGGGATGCAGATTATCCCAGATGGCCACCAGAGCCACTGTCACCATTGAAGGAGTAAGAATCCGATTGCTGCACTGTGTGCTAAATACAAGATTGTTAGTTTATCTCAGACTTCATCTGAGCATGGCTTCCCAATTGTTCCCTTACGAGATTTGGGTACCCAAATAGTTGATGACTCCCAAGAGGCTAAAGGGAGAATGGTGGAGGCTGAGCTACCCCACTGAACTAAGTTGGTGACCACTATGGCTGAACTTTAACCTCTGAAATTTTTATTGAGTGGACATTCAAAATTAAGTGTTTAGAAGAAATTCCTTTTGGTTTTTTGCTTTCTTGGATTTAAACATATGAACATGTGGTGGGTTGACCTTGGCTGGCTGGCTGCCAGGTGCCCACCAAGCCGCTCTATCACTCCCCCTCCTCAGCTGGACAGTGGTAGAAAAATATGAAAGCCTTGTGAGTCAACAAAACGACAGAGAGATCACTCAGCAATTACCATCATGGGCAAAGCAGGCTCGACTCAGGGAAATTAAATTAATTTATTGCCAATTAAATCAAAGTAGGGTAATGAGAAATAAAACCAAATCTTAAAACACCTTCCCTCCACTCCTCCCTTCTTCCCGGGCTCAACTTCACTCCCGATTTTCTCTCCCTCCTCCTCCCGAGCAGCATGGGCAGATGGGGAATGGGGGTTGCTGGCAGCTCATCACACGTTGTCTCTGCTGCTCCTTCCTCCTCACACTCTCCCCCTGTTCCAGTGTATGGTCCCATCCATGAGAGCTGGTCCTCCATGAACTTCTCCAATGTGTGTCCTTCTCCTTCCCATGGGCTACAGTTCTTCACAAACTGCTCCAGGATGGGTACTTCAATGGGGTGCAGTCCTTCAGGAACAGACTGCTCCAGTGTGGTTCTCCCACGGGGTCACAAGTCCTGCTGGCAAACCTGCTCCAGCATGGGCTTCTCTTCACGGGGTCACAGGTCCTGCCAGGAGCTTCCTCCAGCGTGGGCTTCCCATTGGGTCTCCTTTGGGTGCATCCACCTGCTCTGGCATGGGGTCCTCCACGGGCAGCAGGTGGTGTCTGCTCCACCATTAACCTGCATGGGCTGCAGGGGAACAGACTGGTCACCATGGTCTTCACCAGGGGCTGCAGGGGACTCTCTGCTCTAGCGCCTGGACCACCTCCTCCCCCTCCTTCTTCACTAACCTTGGTGTCTGCAGAGTTGTTTTTCTCACATGTTCTCAATCCACTCTCCAGCTGCAATTGCAGAGGGCTTTTTTTCCCCTTCTGAAATATGTTATCATGGATGTGCTACCACTGTCACTGATGGGCTCAGCTTCAGCCAGGGGTGGGTTCGTCTTGGAGCCGGTTGGCATTGGCTCTATCAGACATGGGGGCAGCTTCTGGCATCTTCTCACAGAAGACACCCCTGTAGCCCCCCACTACCAAAATCTTGCTATGCAAACACAGTACAAGTTATCTTTTGGATCTCATCTTTAATTTGCACATATAAAGGTGTTTGGTTTTTTTTTTTTTTCATTTAGCACAGTTTGTTTATTTGTTAGTGGAGTTTGTGCAATAGAATTCATTACGGCGAGAGAGTGGTTAAGCAATACTACTGACTACTGCAGTGTGATGTGAATTATGCAGAATAGTATCAAAATTGCAATTTTTTCAGATTCAAACTTCCCAAAATGTTTTTATTCCAGTGAACTGACCATGTTGGGGAGTTGGACTAGAAGATCTCTAGAGGTCCCTTCCGACTCTGAAACTCCGTGATTCCGTGATTCCGTAATATGTTCAAATTTGGAAAAATAGTTCCTTGCCTTAGAAATTCTGCCTTTTTTTTTTTTTTTTTTTAGCTATGCTACAGTTCTTTCTCCTGTCCTAGGAAGTTGATTTGTCTTTCCTTGTTCTTTATTCATCATTTTGGTCATCTCTGCTCCTTCTGAAGTAGCACATACCACCGTCTTCTAAATTGCTACAGATTTTCTGTGAATAGAATGCTTTGAACATAGAGGAAGTGATTTTTATATTATAGCTGAGTCCAGCTAAGTTAAAATGGATTCCTCACTCCTGTACTGTGAACATAGAAAGCAGCTTTCTTCGCATTTATTTGAGAAATCTAAAAGGAGGTACTGACTTTGAGAAAAACTCCTGTTGAATCCATATTTACTTATGTTTCCATTTTTAGGAACTTCAGTAATACGTTTTTTCTCCACCATTAGCTTTAAAGTACACCAGCTCTAGATGAAAAGGATAAAAGTCAAAAATAGTTTATGAATTATGAGTAGGACGCAGGTTCTCAGTGCACATGGCTGGAGATGTGATACATTTTTTAATCTCCCCATGGTTAGCTCCATGATACTGTTAAATATTCTGCTCTAGATTCCTGCTTGAAGAACTGGCTCACTAGTGGGGAAGAAAATGCGTACTTTTTCATTTCCACTCTCCAATAGTATGACTTTTTCTTGAACTGGCATTAATACTAGATTACACTATACTTCTTCCACTTCTATTTTGAGGAACAATGCACCAAAGAGATGAGTTTTTACTAAAATATAATGCAGAGCAAACAGAAAAAATATGTGTGAAATGTGGAATTACAAGGTTATTAAGGGAACGGCTATGGTTGATGAGGCTTTGTAACTCAAACAACAGAGGCAGCGTGTTGAGGAGCAGAAAATTATGTACCATCATGCCCCAACAGAAAATTTCAAAACGGTATTTTGCCTTTTTACCACTGTCACAGAGTTAGCTGCACCTTTGTCTTTCCAGTATCTCTCACTGCATTCCTGAAACTTTAGGTGTCTTTAATTGTCTTTAGATATACCTCAAATGTTCTTCACGCAGACTGAGCATAAAGCACTGCCACATCCAGTCATACCAAGGTGTTTCACCCAGTATCCTGTGCCTAACAGTGGTCAAGAGAGGGAATGATAACAAGAAATTGGGCGTGCAGTGAGTGACACAGTCCCTCTCTGGCTTTAGCAGTCTCCCAGCTTTAATAGTCCCAGCTTTAACAGCCTCTCTGAATGACAGGCTCCATCTCGAACACTGAGTGCATGTCTCAGAACAGATACAGGGCTTTTCTTCTTTTTTTTTTTTCCCCGTCCATGTAAATCCTTACCCCTGTGACCGCCTCTGATACTCACATCCTCAAATCCCAGTGCCGCAATGCTGATGAGCAGCTATGAAAACAAAGTTGTTTGAGGGTTTGTTTGCTTGTTTGTTCAGTAATTGGAACACAACAGCAGGCAAAGGGCTTTTAAAACAGTCAGCCCACGGACATATCCACTCTCACCTTATGCTTTCCTTCAAGCACAGTTAGATAAGCATTCATTCCTCTTGAGTTATGGAAATGCAACTGAGTCAAATCACACCCATGACCGTTTGTCTTAGTGGCCTCTGCCTTCCTTAAGTTGCATACATCTGCTTCTAGGAACCCCTCTGGATTTGCTGAGAGTTTCTGGGTATAGTTATCATAAAGATCAACAGTTTCTTTGCTTCAGCCCCCAAGTGTGAAGTCTCTGGGCCTTGAAATTGTTTTGGTTTTTTTTCTTGGACTGATGAAAAATCCATACAGCAGAAGTTTATCCAGGAGAACATTGCACAATACTTGATCGGTGGCTTGGAAAGCTACACCTATAAGATCTTTCTCATGAGCTGTCCTAGCATTTCTGAGAGTTTGGTGTCTGCTGTGTATAAGGTTAAAATCATTGTCACTTATTGGTCCTATGCAAAGTCCTTTACTGGTACCTCCTCTCTAGGCAAAACCACACAATCTTAAATACGGTCTCAAAATATATGATCTTATTAATAAGTATAGTGAAAATATAAGACATAAGAGAAGGGACTTTTCTGGTTTACCAAATGCCAAACTAATGGAGCTGACAATTATAGGAGAGCTGAGGTTATCCTTCAAGCTACCAGATTTTTAAAATTTACTGAGGCTGTTACGCATTGCTAGTTTCCAAGGGATAAGTGGCATGACTGAAGAACTCCTGTTCTTCTGAGTTCTCAGAACATACAATTCAGTCGAAAGACACATATGAAATATAGCAACTTGGCTATAATAAGGTCTTATTTAACTTTTTTTCCACAGAAAGATGTTATTGTACAGAGTCGTACAAGTTGTCCTACTGCAGGAAATTGAATTGTTTAGATATGGGGAAGTAAAGGGAAAACAGAAAGGAAATAGAAAGCAAATGCACTTCTCCAGAAAACAGTGAAAACAATATTAGAAAAGGAAACAAAACAAATTTTCCATAGAGAGATTGAACAGGAGACAGAGAGAATGCATCTGTTTGTGTACTGGTACCAAAAATTCAGGCACAGAAGAGGATCTTGTATCCACTGATTAACTGTAATTGGACTCTAACAGAGAAGTTCCGAGCCAGCATGGTAAGGCTATTCTACTTAACAGTCCTGTTAATGGACTGGAATGAAGAGCCTTCCTTGGTACAAGACTGACTTTACAGTTCAGAAGTGTTAGGCCATCACAGATGTATTTGCTTTTCCAGAATGAAAACGTTCTCTAATAAAAAAATCCCAACAAAGCTTGTTTCCAAGAAACGAATTGCACAAAGGAAAAATACTACTTTCTGCAGGAATGTGGAAGATGTCTTTGGAGTTATTATGGGAAAGATGAGAGGCAATGGTGGAGACAGGGTAGTTTATGAGAAGAATGGTGCAGTAGGGCAGATGTTGAGTTTGAAGTTATCCGCAAGCCATTTGCTGTTGAAATACTGGAATTGCCATATGAACTATCAAAAACTGAGCACATTTTCTTCTTCTTTTTCTTTCCTCAAGTAATAAAAACAGTGATCCACAGTTTTATATGAGCGAATCTTTAGGAAAATTCTATTTATTAGGAAAGCGATGATTTTCTCACTATCAGAATATTAGCATGTAGAAGCAGTAGACAGTTTACTGCCACACATACGTGCAGGCAGTTGTATCATGCAAAACTGAAGATACTCCAAAAAGTTTTTCTGACTGCTTTGGAACCACTACTTCAGAAATATTCCTTCCCATAACCTGAGACCATTTTTATTGTTTGGAAGTTAGGACTTTTTCTGTCTGCTGGAGTTCAACAGGAAGCTTGAGCACGTACCTAGCTTTAAGCTTTATAGTACCTCCATTGACTTCACCAGGATGTGTCATAGCCCAGATTTGTAACATGGATCAAAACCTAGCTTGGAGACAGAAAGTAGAGAGTGGGATTAAATGGCCAATTTTCAATCCTAGCAAAAGGTTAATAGTGGGGGCCTCAAGGCGAAAGAGTATGTGTCATGATGCTTAATGATCTGGAAAGGGGATGAGTAGTGAGAAGCAACTTTTGCAGATGACACAAAGACGCTCAGGATGGTCAAGCCCATGCTGTACTGTTAGCTTCTTTGCAGGGACCTAGAGAAGCCAAGAAAATAGACAATATGATGATAGTAAAAGAACTAGCGATTTTTTATTGAATGTTGATAAATGGAAACTACCCTTGAAGAAAGGGGGAAAAAAACCCCGCACAAAGGTGCATCAAGATTCAAAAATAATTGTCAGATCAACAAGACAACTTAGAAAAATGTCTAACCACTAGTGTAAAAATTCAAATGTTAGGAGATGCTTAATGTATAGCTTCAGTTAGAAAAACAAAAATGTTAGGAATGCATGAGGACCTGGTGATCGCTGTGGATACTGAGCTAGATAAACATTGGATCTGAATCAATACTGTGAAGTCATATTTCAAGTAGACAACAATCCTCAATGAGTGAGTCCAAAAATTATCTAGTAAGGAAATTCAGAATGCTGTGGGTTTCTTTCCTTTACTACGAATAAGGTTTGCTTTAACTTTAGCTTGATGATTCTTTAGTTCAGTTGTGAATACCTTTTCAAAAAGAAAGGTAAGGCAAGTTAAATTAATGCAAGATGTAGAAATACCTTTTCTAAAGCTGTTGATAACCTTTGAAATAAGGTACATCTGACTGTTTTGGGGGTTGGGTCCTTAAGCTGGAGGAGTGAAAGGGGACATTTTGCAGCATTAACTAAGTCAAAATAATAGCTTGAAAGCACAATGAGAAAAGCATTACTATTATACCAGTAATTTGATACAAAACACTGCACATATTAAGGATTCAAAACAGAAGGGGCAAATTCTAGCTCAAAAGAAGCAACATCCTTAAAAAAGAAGTCATCAAAGCAGAGAGAAGTGAATGGTCTCTCCAGGTTGTGCTGATGTCCACCAGTACATCACTGCTCAGTGATCACCAGGAGCATGTCTGCATTCTTAACATACAGCTTGTACCAGGCGATGGAACTGCATTCCATCTGGTTGTAAATACTATGTATAGTAAAGAAATTATACCTGAGGAAATTGTATATCTAATTGCAAAGGAAAAAAAAAGAACTTGCCTTTAATGATCAGAGAAAAATCACAAATAAAAAAACATTTTTTAAGGATATTGTACGTAGATATACAGAGTAAAAAGTGAGAGTTATAGTTGTTGGTTTTGAAATATTGCATGTCCCATTTTGTAATTTTTCTATGTATGTTTTATGCAGAAATTTCAATGTTCTGATTACATTCAATAAACAATAGGAAAACTCTCCTAATTAATTCTTGAGTAGTTAATAAAACACCGTGTAGTGCAATAGATAAAGAGTTTCTCAAACAGCTAAGGAGACACAAGCATTCAAATGTTTATGTAATTCACATTCTGTCAATGAGAGATTAATTTCTGGGGTTTTATCAAGCAAAATAAAATTACACTTATAAAATAACATTTAATCAAAAATATATTATGCATATTTAGACCAAAAAAAGTAAATTCCTTTTTATGCCGCAGTCCACAGTCCATCTTTCAGATGGGAAGGGTCTTTAGTGGCAGAACAGGACAAAATCCACCATCTCTGTTGCGAATGAGACATGCCACAGCACCGAGACGGTGGCTGGCACTGGCTACTTTCTAATCTTCCTCAGTGTTAATGCTTTTCTGGGATCTATTATCAGATGGAGCCGGGTATAAATCAGGTCCCAAAATCAGCGATCAACAAATGATACTGTGACTTGGCCACAGCAGGTGGGAAAAAGCTGCGACTGCAGGACTGCAGCTATGACTGCGATACCACAAGGGATACAGCAGCTGCGTGACGGTCGTTACAGCAGCCTTCTGCGGATACAGTCTTGTCAACTGAAAATCCCTCTGAATTCTTCCTGAAATCTGTCATCATTTGACCCAGCCATAAATGGGTGCCTTATTGCTTATTCTCTGGAGCCAAAGGCAGTCAATTATGCTGCTGTCCTTATTGCACGCTTGTGTTTTGCTGGCTAGAAAAACTGGTATGCCTGAACCAATTAAACCGGTGAACCATTTGGGCTTAGACGGATCTTTGACCTCCACCTATGAAGGCACGTTAGTCCTGCCATCCGTCAGTAGAAGTGCTGTAGGGCCCAATTAGGCTTCATTCTGCCATTTAGACTGCTAATCCACTACACATACCGTGGCTAGTTTACTTTTCAAACTGACAGATTTCAGCCCACAAACCCCCTTCTTTCGGTACAGCCTTGGACACAGTACTTCACAGCCTATGTTTGTTCTGTGGTAAAGGAAAATATTTATTTCCCGGTATATGTACTTACTGCAGAAAACTTCTGATCCTCAACTTCTCATTCCTCTGACCTGTTATTGCTTGTAATTAATTCCCCATCAGGCGTCCCAGCTTTCTGTGCTACTCTTCAAGTGGGTAGTAGTTGTAATATATTTTCAATCTTTGAATTTGAAAACCTTCTGTAAGGAGAGATGTGATGGTCAAAGTGTGTCAAAGGCCATCAGAGGATGCATATAGTATATTGTAAAGTCCAGCTATCAGGAAAAAAAAAAAAAAAAAAGAACAATTTTCTGCAGAAAAGGATTACGGTATCATTGGCACCATTTTCCTGAATAGGTCAAATCTCATGTGTTTTTAGACTCATATCTGCTTACTCTAGTGACAAAAATAAACACTTACTGTTTTTTTTTATTTCTCTTAGCCCTGCAGAAGTAACATAACTATTTGAGACAGCTGGATACTATTCCATCTTCAGCATCATCGGCAAAATTGCTTGCTAAATCCCAGTAGCTACACCTGTTCAAAAGCCTCGCAGGCAAAACAATCACACAGGTACCACTAAGGGCATAATTTAGCCCTCAGAACTTTGTTACTGGTGATGATATGTGATGTGGAAAGAAGCCTGCCTGCCTCTTGGAGCACAGAATGAGTTTCAAATACTGGTGTTCAGGAAAAACTCATTTCCCTCTTTAGGCGAGCTCCTGGGCTGTGGAAATGAGTGTGATACCTGGACAGAAGGAGAAGACACTCATTTCAGAAAATGGGCCAGTTTCCCTGGTACTCTGGCAGATGAAGGGCTGACTTGAATTTCTCCGTGAATACGGTGACAGTTAGACAGCTCATCCAAGTAGCAAACATGTGAGCTGATGATATGTAGGTAAATATTATGACAGAAAACTTGCTAGGAAAAGGTATCTTCTGCGAGCAAGTAATTTAATATAGGAGATTACTATTTCTATAACATAAACTACATTAAGTACTTGGTGTCAGCAGTTTCAGTATATCCTTCACTGGCAGTAGTAAGTAGGCCTGGAAAATCTGACTCATAGCATGACAGGATTAAACTGGTGAAACCAGTGGGAGACAAAAATTGTTTTGTAGTCAGTGTGGTGGAATATGAGGTACTTAACACCCGTCGTCCTCCTAACAGCCATCATTATTCCCGCAGTGCCATCTACTGGTACAAACTCGAGATGT
This sequence comes from Vanellus vanellus, assembly GCF_965231255.1. NCBI lineage: Eukaryota > Metazoa > Chordata > Aves > Charadriiformes > Charadriidae > Vanellus > Vanellus vanellus. The sequence goes on from NC_138907.1 coordinate 105,706,619, forward strand.
AATGAAAATAGCTAATTCACATGTGTCTCTGTAGAGGATTAATTATCTGATTCTGTATTAAGATACAAAGAAAACAAATAATCATTATTATTCTAATAGCTTTTCTCACTTTCCATAATTTTAATTTAATATTCAGGATTTCTTTCACAGAGGAATGTTTAGTATAAAGGGTGCCATATGGTACAAAACGCTTTCAAAAACGAATGCATGTACTATGCCTGAGCAAGAAATAACCCTATTTAGCTTATATAAATGCAGAGGTAAACATTTCACACTTCATTCAAATGCAGATATGTATCTTATTTTCACAAAAAACAAATAGGCATGCACGTTCTTCCTCACTTGTACTTTCCAAATCCGTGGACTAAATAATTAAATATTTTAAAAGTTCCATAGCTCTGTTAATGTCTAGTGATCCTCCTAGATTTCATACAAGAATTTAAGAACTTTACCTGGAATTTCATACAGTATGAAATCTGTACAGGGAGGGTAACTGTATCAATTATAAATCCCTAAAATTTTATGAGGAGGTAGGTCAGATCGGTCCTTCCATTGCTGGAATCGGTGGCAAAACGCTGTCATTCTCATTCTGTTGGACCTTCCCTTGTGCTCGGTAATACTGATTGACAGATATTTTGGCACCACTCCTGCAGGAATGCAAGGAAATTATAATATGCAAGGAAAGGATAATATCACAGATTTTTCTTTAACTTAACTCAAAGTATGATTACAGCAACAGTTCCTCCATCCACCTCCTCAACTATGGAGCCCTGCAAGATTTATTCTTATCCTATTTAAAATCAGTCTATTAAGGCTTAAATGTATTTTGAGGCAGCACAAGTTTAAGTGCTAGAAAGACACTGTTAACTCAATATTTATTTTATAAGAAACACAAATCAACAGATCCTTATCTCAACGACGAGCTAAAAGTAACATCTGGATGAAAAACAATGACTGAAGCACAAACTTGTTGTAAGTAAGCTTATTTTGACAATACGAAGACAGAACCTGTCATTTTTACAATACCTATTTCTGAAATGATCAGATACCCTCAGAGATAAATTGGCTTTGTAGCACGAGTTGCCCAAATAACCAGCAGAGCAGAAAATACACATGGACTTCTGTGCCTGGTCCCAAGATAGCACTTTCTCATTTTAGACAAAGGTTCATGATCTTCTTTTTGAACGTGGGTATTTATCCCCGGTAGGAATGAAGCCTGTGCTCTACATTAAGTCCTCAAAGGAAGCTTCACAGTACTCTTTAGCAGACTACATAGAGGAAGTCAAGATCATCTAATTCTGTATTCTTCAAATGTGTGAGTTTCTGCTTTTTACTTTTACTAGACATGGGAGTCAGTGGTCATATATTCTAGCATCAGTCAGTTTCAACACAGTATATCTTCTAAAACAGGGTATTTGAATGCATACACAGTAGAGATTGTTGAAAAATGTTCTTGTACTTCCCAGTCATCTTCAGAATGACTTTAGTGATTAACCAACAATGTGTCTGAGCTGAACTATCACTTTTTCTTTTTTATTGTTAATACTTAGAAAGAGGCTTTCTATCAGACTGCCTCCCCTCTGAATGTCTGTAACTGACCTCTACTTGTCCTCATACCAGGAGGTTTCATTATTTATTTTGACAGTAACTGTCTTTCCTTCTTCTTGACCACACAACTTCATATTCTTTCTTAAGTCATCTATTCAACAAAGATGAATTCATTGCTCTACAAACATTACCTATTTCTTTTTTCCTTCTTCCTGGCTAGATACACATGCCTTTAGAAATTTATAAGGTTCATCAACTTGGGTGACTATATATTCCTCAGTCAGTATTACTGACTTTTCATATTGACACATTGACTTATAGTTTCAGTGAGTTTTATACTAGCTGAATAAAGCAAGTCCCATTGTTCATACTCTTCTGTCAGCCATTCCACCTCCATGATTTTAGTTGTTCTTTTTTGGAAACTCTATTTTGCATTTGTATTTTTATATTGTCATTCCTAAAATTTTCAGAGGTCTAGAGGAGCAGCCTGAAGACTGTCATACAAGGAGTTAGTGATCCACATCCTTGCTTCCTTCTAATGTATACAGGTGTACTTTAATTAGCCTGTGACCACTTACCAGCCATCTATGGCAGAGTATCCATGACTTCTCAAGTGTATGCCTCCGTATCATGGATACCATGTGAATGCTCTATAAAATAGTAAATTACTCAATGTATGCATAACAAATGTATAGCTAATCAATGTACATGTATTCAATGTGTATTCAAACATAAGTATAGCACATTCTCTCATTGACCTGAACTATTATTTGTACCTGTTTGGTAATTATAATTTCATCGAGGCAAGGGTGTTGGAGCATACTGTCCAGAGGACTCTTCATGGCTAGGTCGACACTCCAAACTTGACTGCTATCAGTGATTGATGAATCTGTATTGTGAGCAAGACCTTATAAAACTAATGAACGTAGAGTTGGTGAACCTCACCACAGATGGGAACTCTGTGCAGGGTGCCATGATGCACGAGAAAGTGCTCGCTCAGAGCTGCAAAAGCTGGGATTCCCAGCATCAGGAAGGATATAAGACAGCTATCACCTTTTCTATATTTTCCATCTTTTACTCAATACGTTAATTACCAAGCTTTGAGTGTTGTTGTCTTTCTTACTGAGTGCCCAAAAGAACTGACACCTCCTCGGTACGAAAGAGTAGGAAATTACTATGCCTTCATCCATAACACAAGGAATGAGGAGAAAGCTTTCTTCCTATATATGAAAAAGCTTCTTAACAACCCATAAAGATGGTAAGAATAGTGTGGAGAGAGGTCTTTTCCAAAGGACTTTTAAAACAACCAAAGGAAGAACCACACTGAAGAACAGTCACTAAAGAACAGTTCTGGGCTTTAGGAGAGTGCTAGTCCTTCCCTTTACATCATAAAGGAATTCCTAACTCAAACAAAATCTCTGACAAGTCATGTTGGTATCTTTGAATATGCCTTGTCATAGCAGTTCCACGAATTTGTTATGAACTTAAGTGCTCTTAGCAGTCCACTGGTGACCCCAATTTATACTACTACAGTTTTTAACACATTCATCCAGATTGTCTTCCCAATTTACACCAACATAAAAGAGAGAAACCCTACTCATTCAAGGTACATCAACACAAAAATGGAAGTTACGCAGAAGACTGAGCCCCGTTGTTGCAGATACTCTATTCACTGTGGGAAATGGCTTGATGAAATATAAAAGGCAAAAAGGCTTTTGTGCAAGCCCCTGCATCGAGCAGGGCAGGTAGAGCTACAAAAGGAGGAGAAAGTTCTGTCTGAAAAGCACAGAGCTTGCTAGGCAGACAGGGTTTTCCGTTTCGCCAACTTGACTAAGATTTCTACTTTATCTATACACTGTGCTCTGAGGCATAGACCCTCTCGTGCCCTCTTGTGCTTAGGATTAGGCCTTCTGTATAATCAGCAAGAAACTAGGATTGAATCCGTCTTTCTTTACAATATTAGGGATTTCCGAAAGGGTGCATCTCAGCCTAGATAAAATTCCGATACCCAGGGAGAAGGTGCACATAGCTTGGACTCGGGAGAGAAAACAAAGTTAAGTGCAAGTTGAAAACTCCTGTGTGCACATGATCCTGTAAAACCTCCTAGTTTGTTTTGATTCAAAGCCAAGCAGGTGAGCTTAGACCACTTTCAGCAGCTGTTTAATCTGTTTGATTTTGCAGTTGGAGTCACCCAGTCAATATAGATGTGAGACAGTTTAAGGACCTACTATTTACTGGCTGTACTTCTCAGCCATTCACTTCTGTGAATGCTTCTAGCCAAGAGTGGTACAGTCAGACTGGTCAGATAAACCCACAAGCAAGCCTGTTTGATTTTGTATATTAGCAGAGGAGATGAGCACTCAGGAAATCTCATCAGTGACAAAGTGATAAATAGCAGCTTATGGTGGTAATGGCTATACCTGACTCAGAGGGTTCTTCCCAGCCAGGGTGGAGCTCAACAGATTAATCTATCTGCTGTCAGTGTCAGTTGCATCCTCATTCTCTGTCCTTCTAGTGTAAAGAGAGAAACTCATGGTTTAAACCTACTCAACGTCATAACTAAGTAACTGGCTGTCAAGGAACAGAAATTGTTGTTCAATTATTTATTCCTCAGCTTTTTCCGACATCTGATTTGTTACTGAGTGAAATTTAGACTGAAAAGCTAGAGACCAGAAGTTTAACTGGCCCAAGGTCCTGACCCCATATCTGGGCTAAACACACACCAAAATGAATCTCCACTATGTCCAAGTTCTTCCCCCAGTGATATCTGAGCAATATCACTCAGGACAACAAATTGGTGTGAAGGAACGCAACATTCGTCACCCATAATTTGCTCTATTATAAATTCTTGGCAATAGCCGAAAAAGAAACAGCAGGTTGAATTCCACATCCTTGACTAACTGCAAGACCTGCTGTTGAGGTCACTCAGCTTCTATGTGCAAACTCTAAATTTGATATGGAAGTTGTTGTGACACAATGAATATGGAACAGTGTCATTGTTCAAATTAGGAATGCCTTAAGCTTTGACTCACAACAGCCTTTTTAATCCCTTCTCTAATTACAGATTCTGCCAGATGAAAGGTCATGAAACTGTGATGTAGGACAGCATGTGAGACAGAGGGATAGAGCTCCTTTGGTTTGGCTTTGACCTAAATCAAGCTGACAAGTCAACCAGCTTTTTTAACTCTGTGATGATTCTGAGCAAAGGCTTACAAACTTGGAAGCAATTTTCTGAAATCAGTACACATTGACTAGCTACCAGGATATAAGGCTTAGACCCATGAATGCATCATCATTTATAAATATATCATATAAATATATCATTCATAAATCAGATATGCATTCATTTAGTGGGCTAGTATTATTAAATTTCTGGATTTAGATGCTAATCTATTTTAAAATCAACTACAAGCCTCCCATTCATTGTAATGAAAAAAGAAAAAACAGGTTCCATTTTAAGAATTTGATTGTTATTGCTATCAAAATTTTAATTCATTAATTCTCTAACACTTTTTGAGGAAGATAAATGCAGTAATTCCCAGTTACTGATTATCTATTGATGCAGAGATACTTAAGACCTCATGTCAGTGGAACTTAGACGCCTAAATCCCCGTAAGGATAGGTGTATATTTATTGAAGTGACTTGTCCATGTTCAGTTGGAAGATTGGGACCAGGACCAAATTCAGGTTTTCTGAACCCAAGGTCAGCACCCCAACATTAGAGCTTCTACCATTAAAAATTATCAATATTCACCCTCATTGTGAGATTACGGGGTTGCTGAATTCATTAGACTGACCCCAGATGACACTTTAGGAATAGAAGTAACCTTGTCAAGAAACTATGAAAGTTCTAAATTTCTCCAATTGTAATTATCATAAGATCATAGTTTGGAACTTTCTGAGAATTACTGCCTTAGTACTTACTCTTTTTTGTCTAGAAAATTGTTTAAAATTTTCTTTTTGCTTACCAGATCATTCATTAAAAACATGGGCAGTTCTTTTGGAAAGTCACTATCTTACATTTGATAGGTGTACCACAGGTGTTTGTAGGTTGTGCTCAGGACTTTGTGTGAAGAAGGCTTGGGGTTTTGAGAATAAGAAAATCATGAAATATGCATCCGAGAAAAGAAGGCTTTAAAGCAGTGCAAAATCTATATGCGAAATCCCCTGCTGAAAAAGAGTCTAAACTGGATACAAAATTGTTCAGAGGAAATGGGGGGTAGGGGGGGGAAGAAGAGGAGGGGGAAAAATATCTTAGACCACGAAGTCCTTTTACAGGTGAAATTCAGAGGTTTATAAATCAATTATAAAAATGTGCCACAGGCTGCAACTTGGAATTCCAGTTCCTAGATTTGGATCAGGGTTTGTTTGTTTGATTGTTTTAAACACAAACATGAGAAAATGTTTCTTGTCTTTGAATCAGATGAGTAATGGTGAACATATTCACTTAAGATGTTTTCTTCTTTTTTTTTTTTTTTTCCATATCTATAGTATCTCTTAGAATGAAACTTTAAGTCAATAATTTAGGAATAAAAAGATGTACATCTTTGTAAGAATTTTTGTTGTTGGGTCAACATCCACTTTTTAAAAAATACTAAAATATTTATATTTGCATGATGAGACGTAATATTTTATTCATGGACTGAAAACACCATTTAAATAATATTAAGGATTATTTTTGCAGACTCATTGAATGTACACTTTATACCTTCGATAGACAGGCCCAGTACCAACAATACCCATTCCACTGCTGCTGCATGGCCATCATCTAAAATGCTGCCTACTGACAGCTTTGAAGACTAGCAAATCTCTGACAAAATTCAGTAATAGATGGAAAAATGCTCTTCACACAGAGAAAATAAGATTATCAACAGCACTCATTATGTCTGGTTGCCTGCTAGAACCTTTTGAATATTATAAAAACAATCCTTGAAAATTACATGGGACTTCTCCAAAACTAAAAAGGAAGGGAAGCTGAAGATGGTATGGTAGGGACAAAAAATAGACATATGCAAGGCAGTCGTTCCCAAGTACTAGATAGGAGCCACTGCATCCTCACATGGATGCTGCTTCCCGTTCCAGTACAGCACAGATGCTCTCACATTGCCCCAAAACAGTTACTTCCATGGGGCAGTAGCTAAATGCTGCTATAACAGCAACCAACCAAAAAAAGTAGGAAGATGACATACCTCCCAACACTGCTTTGAGTGTAGGAATGCTTCCCACAATTCAAATAATGTATTTGTGGAGGAAAACAGACAACATGGAATTTCTGCTGCTACTTCTAAAAATCAGGGACTTCATTGGCCACCAGAAGCCCAGCAAAGCACACACACTAAGCGCAGTTCTCACGTCAGACTTCAGGCTGGCGCTCTCTTATCAGAGTATCCAGCTCTTCCACGGTGCCCGAATCTCGCAGCAGTGCCGTGGCAGGCTCACACGTGCACAAGCTGTCTGAGCAGAAGAGAGGAGTTGGCAGGACACAGAAGGATGTTGTATCACTGATGTTGTCCACAGTAGCAGCTTAGCCCTGGCACGTGACCTGTCACATAATGCGCTCCCCCTCATGTACGTGCAGCACGTGTTTTGTGAGGAGGCGTAAGATTTCAGGCACACATTTTATATGCCAAGACAGTAGGAGGTTTCTGGCCGGTCTATCTTATTTGTCTGTTCCCCTCGTGACAAGTAACACATCTTTAGCACCCTCAGAGGACACTTCGGAAATCAGACGTTAATGGCAAGACAGAAATTCTCCTGCCTACGTTACAAATCTTGTTCCCATGGCCCCCAGGGTTCCCACTTGTGCTAAGGCTCTCATCAGCTCATTTGTTGGCAGCAACAGTTAGGCTTCTTTGAAAATGCCAGCTGTAGAAACATCGACGCCTTAGGGAGTTTAGGCATACAGGGAGGTTAGCGCCAGCTCTGAATATGTTACTGTTGCCTACCTGGTGCACTTTGGTAGCTATTTGCTTGTTCTAGTGTCAAAATCACTTTTAAAAGCCTGGCCAGAGGCTCTTAGTGCTCAATACACAAACAAGCAGATTAAAAGACTGTCACTACCAGACTGATATTCGCAGCAGGGTTTCCATGTATGCAGCTAATAAATAAGTAATGAAAATAGAATAATTTCTGTTCTGCATTTGATTCTCTAATATTGTTCTGCAGTACTACTTCCAGAAAGACAAAAGAGACGGAGATTAGTTGAGGTTTTTCCTAGTCCTACAGAAAAATTTTGGCAGGAGCAAAAATAAAATATTCATTGCGGTCCTTGCTTATTTGGGCAAGCATGTTATCTGAACAGAATTACATATCTGAAATGGATTATTTGTGCATTTATTCTATGTCTGTGAAAGCAGCAACTTAGAGAAAGAATATGGAAGCATCTCAAAATGTATTACAAACCAACCCATTTTTTTCCCTTATCATCTGCACCTGTGCCAAATGCTGTCCTTTGGAACAGTTAGTAGTGCAAAGCGAACAGGGACTGTCAATACTATGCTTAAACCTTCTTCTATTCTGCCTCCATACCCCGAAAGAAGGCAGTCCTGATGTAGCTGTAATACTGACACAGCCAGTTTCCAGTGTGCCCTCTGCTACTTAGCAGAAGTAGCTATCGACATAGAGAGGGGTACATGAGAGAATGAATGGTCTTAAGTGGATTCAGATATGTTATCTCAGAAAGTTTTTACCAGCTAGTACAAATTGGGGCAGCCTTTAAGATGCTTTCACCTGCCTTTGAGTCATTGGGACAGAGCAGGTACCTTAATCACCATCACAAAATTTGTCTCTTGGCTGTATCCAGAACAAAGTGCCCAGCACCAACAACTCTAAATTATTAAATTAGACTATTAACATGCAGCAACAGCACCACCCGATTCAATGGACATGGAGCAGCAGAACACCTAGATGTCATAAGTATGGATGGGATACCACTTCTGCATCCCAGAACAGGAGATGACTGATAATCTTACTCTGAACTGCAGCTTCAAAGGTCAAAAAACTCTTTGGGGAAATGCAGCAGGGAATATGGCTTATATCCCGTAACAAAGAAAATCTGAAACGTATTGAAAAACTTTGAATTAAATAGCCTTAATAAGGGGTTGAATGAAAAACAAAAGAATGTGAAAATAAACTTCAAAACATATATGTAAAGAAGGGACAAAAGCCCAAGGTTAGATGATAGTGTCTCCTAGAGGATGCCAAGCATTTAAGGAAGTCATTAAAGATGATCCAAACGAGGGAGACATGAGCAAACTGGGGGAAAAACACCAACTTGAACAGTGCTGAGGCAATCAAAGAACAAAGTAACAGAATTCTAAGAGTACTTAGTTCAAAACAAACTGGTACACTGCTGAAGGGAATGCAAGCAGGGCACAGCCTCTCAACCTGCAAAGCAGAAGAAAGCACATGGCAAAGAAGCAAAAGGACAGGGCAAAGCAGAGAAAGAACACGGCAAAGAAGTGAAAAGACAACCACTCACCTGTTAATGAATATCGCTTTCTGTTCCAAACAGGTCTTTGCTACTTTTCCAAAACCAAGAGATCCTCTTTATTTTTTCTCCCCTCACAACCTTCTCTATACGTTATTGAAAAAGGTCAAAGAGTAAAGACAAAAGAAAAACAAACAAAAAAAAATCCCACCCCCCAAAAAAAAATCAAGTAGACACAGCATTGTAGAAAAAGAAAAGCGCTTTAAATAAAACTATATATTAAAAGGACTTCCTACTGTACAGATGCCACTTTTTTTTTAAGGAAACCCCAAGGACAAAGAAGGATAACACTTTGAATACCTGTGCCCATATTTTCCACTTTTGCTGTATCTGCTTGTTCTCTCTCTTTTTTTTTTTTTTTTGTCCATTCTCCACCACTTTCTCAAATGTGCTTTCTCTCTCTCTGGATCCCAGCATATTATTCAGTCGCAGATTGCTGGACTGCATCATAGTTTAGCACAATCACCTCAGCTAAATCTGTTTGCCTGTAGTTCCTACACACTCGCAGAAATCTTCAAACTTCCTCACCGCTCTCCAGCCTTTTCTACGCGTTCATCCCCACAATTCACAGCATTTCTTTTTGTTGCCCTACTGAAGTAGCGATTACATGGAGCTGCTCTATGGAAGTCTGAACCCTGACTTGTGCCAGGTGTCAAAAAGCTCATGCAGAACACCTTAGAAGTCAACAAACACCACAGACTGAAAAATGACATTGATCAAAAGGAAACAATCTGTTCATACCACCGAAGACGCATGTCAAAATCAAGCCTGTTATCTGTGATACAGGACAGAAATGATGTTAGCATCTGAAATTAGGTTTAACTGATTAACAAAATAGTAGGACAATGAGCCACTACAACCATATTGGGAGGGTGGGGAAGAATTTTTTTCTCTGGCAATAACTCCAGGAGAACAGATGGGTGCAACAGAGAAAATATTTCCTGGAATTTTCTGAGACACTGTAACACAATTAACACTTCATGGTTGTATACCAAGAGATGTCCTTGAGAAAAAAAAAAAAAAGAATGAGGAGAAAGAGGATATCTAAGTGTCCTAGAGAGATTTGTAACCTGTTTTCAGGCTACAAGAATTAGGGAGTTTCTGATGAAATGTGCAGACAGTACTGCCTGGTGCCTGATAATGTGAGATTTAGTATTCTTTTTCTGTCCTTTGTCCAGTGTCTGTTTCTCTGGTCAAATGATTTTTTCTTTAGCTCACTCTCCTGCCTTCTGTTTAAAAAGTCTACTTTAACCAGGCAAAAGTGCCTCTTACACAATGGAATGTGAATCTGTGACTAAAAATCAGCGATTAGAAACAATCTAATATTGGAACAACTTTTCTAGATCTTTGATTGGCCAGGAATACTATGTGGTTTGCCTGGTTGTCCTCAGCAGTGAGATTAAAAAATGTACTTTCTGTTTACTATCTGGTCTTTTGTCTTCCCGTTGCATATTCTTTTTGCTTGGTCTTTCAGGAAGCACAGTAGTATTCCCGTGACAAATTAAATTTTATGGAATAATGCTCCAGTTCAACTAGGTTTTCTTCGTTTTCCTAAGGTAAAGGAAATCTTTGACTGTCTTTACTATGACACAAAAAGTTTGTGAAACACTGGGATTTACTTTATTATCTTCTAAAGCAAAAGCAAAAAAGGAATTTCAAATGTTAGAATGAATACCTTACTTTGTAGTTCACGTTTCCAAATTTGTACTGCCCTCCCTAAAAATTTTCAAGACTTTCAGCAGTGACTATTTGCCATGAACTAACTGAGTTTCATTCACCACAACCTCACTCAAGTAAACGTGACTTTACATCTCATTGGAGTCCCAGTGACATTCAGGATAACATTAGGATAAATTCCAGTTACAGACAGTCAAATATCACCACCTAGGCTTCCACAGATTTTCACTGATATTCAGTCATTCAAGTTAACATACTTTGCTTATGTTTATGCTCCTTTTGTGTGTGTATCCTCTTTTAACAGTCTGCTATCTGGATAAAAACAATAGAAATATGCTAAGCAGCAGGACCTGTATTTTTACCTCCCTTGTTGAACACCTGCTCACTACATGTTTCTTGCTTGGTTTCTCTCTCTTTCATCAATTAACTCTTTTCTCTTGATTTCAAAACCTAAATAATGTAGGCAACATGCAAGCCCCTCTGTGTAATAGCATGTTGACTAAGGACAACAGCAGGGAATGTGAAATATTAATTTAGAACTGCTATACAGGAGATATTAATTTAAAAATGTTATACAGGAGATATTCACCACTAGCCTTGTTTTCAAATGAAACAAGTACTCCTGCCAGATTTTGCGCTGTCCATGGAATTTGGGAGTGCCTACTAAACTGGGGTACCTCAAGGACTTAAATGCAGCCAAGGTCTTTTTCTGCCTTATTTCTGAAAAAATAATTTTGTATCTTTTGCCCTAGATACAAGTACCTAAATTTAGAGTCATACTTCCAAAAGTTAGGCAATGTATTTTGCAACTAATCAAACACAGTTTCTGGTTTGCTCATCTGGCTTTAAGCATCTATATTCTAAATTTTCCCATTGGGTACTAAAGTAGTATTTAAGCTCCATATTTCTAAGGGGCATGTAAGAAAGCAGAAAAAAAGGAACATGCATGTTATACCCAGAGCAAGAGCACTAAGGCTCAGATGAGCCTTAGCAACCAATGATAGGACAAGGGGTAATGGATTCAAGCTGAACACAAGAGGTTCCACTTAAATTTGAGAAGAAACTTTTTCTCAGTGAGGGTGACAGAGCACTGGAACAGGCTGCCCAGGGAGGTGGTGGAGTCTCCTTCTCTGGAGACATTCAAAACTCGCCTGGACGCCTTCCTGTGCAACCTCATCTAGGTGTTCCTGCTCCGACAGGGGGATTGGACTAGATGATCTTTTGAGGTCCCTTCCAATCCCTAGCATACTGTGATACTGTGATACTGTGATCTTTCTTTTCACGAGCTCTCTTACATATATTATTGAAATTATGTAATCCATTTCAATGAAATAAAAATAGTATGGACATGCTGAAAACAGTCACTTTACCTGTCTTAAGAGTGGAATGAACAGAACGTTTTTTTATTTCACAAGTTTTACACAGGCGGCAGCGCCAGTTCAAAGTAACTCTTTTCTGTATTTGACAGAGAGATCGCCTTTTATTCTGTGTTCACACAGCATCACACTGTCGGATGCTGCTCCATCACTCAGGCTCATAAATGCCATGATTATATAAATAAAAATTAGTAACAGGATTATCTGCCAAATATGAAACTAATTTCTTGAAAGAACTTGGGAACTTGTATAAAGCACTCTTAAAGCACTGATGTCCTGCGTCAGCCTCATTTTGGGTAACAGTGGTCTATAAAAAACAGCGAGTGCAGTTTCCAGTACCCTTCAGTGGTTGCTGGATGGCAGAGGGACTGAAAACAATAAAGATTTCCATTTGCAATACTAGTGAATGGGAACAGAGACAATCAAGGAACTCAGAGTCTTGAAGGAACTTTCTCACCTGTGAGAATTAAGCTGTCAGTTACAGGCATGACTCATGATCCAAGAGGGTTATAAGTACCAAAAGTCCACTCCTGCAAAAGATGACTCAGATGAATTGAATTTCTCAAGGAGAAAGTAATCTTTTCTTAAACTGGTTTTGTTTTTTTTAGGGTTTTGGTGCATCATTGATATTCCTGCTACAGCTAACAAGTGGTTTCCAGCTTATAAAAATTCAACTCAGTCTGGAAAGATATTGTGAGTACTGTGTCTCTAGGGAGAGTATGCTTATAGTTCTAATAAACAGTACACTGCACTCATATTTAACAACTTACTTTGAAGATAGTTACTTTGGTTGTAATGAGTTTCATGTGGATAAATCTGCATGGTGCTCCGTTGGATCCAGACTTCTGCAGTAGACAGTGATCCCTACAGTAGAAGATGTGTGATTCACAGTTCTCCTTGCTAATTGTTATGATAGCTCAAAAATTAATTTATCAATAATCACACAGCAGTTGTATATTATTCTGTTTTGAGATATATGAGTATTATTACTGTTCATTAGTTCAAATGGAGAACATCCTTCACCATGATAAAGCAGGGGGCACACTTCAGAAATTGCTCTTTTTTTGCATGATTCTGTCTTCTAACTAGTCTTTTAAGAGAATAAGGAATAGAAATCAAAAGATGAATGGTCGCTAGATTCCTTGTCATGTGCAAACACCCTTAACAGAATCATTTTGGAAAAAGAAGTACTATAATTCAATGGAACTCAAACTTTAAAAGTGCAAGTACAGCATAAAATGAGCTTCACTTTGAAAAAGTAAAAATGAATACCATGAAATGCATAGCTACAAAGTGATTAAGCTATAATTTTGATCCTGCACTCCTTTGGATGTATAAGACTTTACAACCAGGAAGACACTCAGTATAAAGTCCATAAGAGTCTGAATATTCTGTGACATAGTCACTAGGGGCAAATTATTTGTTTGTGTGAAGTGAGTGAAGCTCTGCAACTGTCTAGCAAGCCTCGACACCAGTTTTTGCTGTGTTCAGAGTACAACTCAAGCACATGTGCCTCACTTAGACAAAAGTAATCATGATCTTGGCAGCCAGGTGGTAGACACAACCAGATAATGTCATTGCTTACCATGCAAACGTTCACCATTCTGTTTTGCAAACCAGAGTTAAACTGGGACAGAGCAACAGAATTACTGGGAGTATAAAAGGAGTGAACATAAGGAAAAGTGGAAATGTTGTGGTTTTGGTTTTTTTTTTAATATGGTTACCTGACAACAAAGTTGGAGATGATAAACATAAATCTAAAAATATTTGATGTCTCAAGATCAAGGCTGAAGTGTGCTGGTGTACTGTCCTGGAATGAGAGAAAGTCAATCAAAAAAAATGTAGGTTGTCCAGCAAAGAAACCTAATATCTTCAATAGAAATTGTCCATGCTACAGAGCTTCTGTTTCATAACTGCATTAGTATGGCTTGCACACTAGTGTGGGGTTTTCTGACAGTATTGCCAAAGAACAAGGATAGCAAAAGCTAAATTCACAAAAGGTCTCCACACTAGGGTAGCAATGTCAACCAGGAAGTGGCTTACTGTTGACTCAAGGAAAAAAAGGAACAAAATATTGCAGCGACTTCTTGACCTTTTGAATTTGTGGATTTTTTCTGAAGTGAATTAATGAAAGAAAGAAAATGTACAACAAAAATTAAAAGGAATTACTTCTGTATACTTTTGACAGAATGAATGGGCGGATGTCATCTCAATTCTAAAAATGCCTGATTCCACAAACCATAGAAAAATACAACTACGTAACAGGTACCCAGAGTTCAAAATAAAAGAATTAATCTCTATATAATGTTTTTAATATCTGTGCTTTTGTTGTGCATTTCTAAATGTAGCAAACAACTTTTATTACATTTCACTTTATTATCCTTAGTAAATCTAAGGGTCTTCTATTTTTGAAGCTCATCATTACTAGAACAGGAATAAAGAAATAAAGGAAGAATAGATAAAAGAAAAAATACACAGAAGTTGAAGCTAATGAACCTGGGGTTTTGTAGCCTTGAGAAGAGAAGGAAAGGGGAGGGGGTAAATCTAGCAGCACTTAAACAGGAGCTACAGAGAAGATGAGACAGATTCTTCTCAGAGCTGCACAGCAAAAGGACAATGATAAAAAAAAAGATGAAATGGTCACTGTTTGGAAAAAGGGAAACTCTAATTGGTCATAAGGAAGAAATTTGTCAAAGTGAGAGCTGTTCAACACACTTTCACAGGAACAGTTTACCCACAGAATTTATGGAATCGCCATTTTTTTAAATTTCTGAAGTGGGCTAGAGAAGGCTCTGAACAACTTGATACAGCTTTGAAATTAGCCCTGCTTTGCCCACAAGGGTGGCCTATATCACTTACAGATGTGTCTTCCTTTTCTTCCCACTTAAATCTTTCTATCAGTCTGTGAATATCCCCAAATGACACTGTTGTTTTTCAGTCTTTCCTGGGTTTGCTCAATTACAAATAAGATTTTAAAGTCAGTAAAAATGTTAACATCTGGTTGCTTAACCCCACACATGCTAATCGCTACGCTTTGCCACCACAGAATCCAGGTAACTCCTTCAATCCTACTATAGTATAATAATACGGAAGACTATTTTTTCTGGAAACTGGTGTTTGACTCCCAAAAGTAATGCCTTCTTCAAGCAGTACTCTTTCGCTACAAACCCGGTTTCTCTACAAGTCACCACGTGATATGTTCAATACAGTTCTCAGAAGCAGAGAAACACAGTGAGACAGACTGCATAGTAGAAATATTTCAATCATGAGACTTAGAAATTCCATGGGAATGAATTTATACTAATGGGGTATTCATCTCTGTATGGCCCTGCAGCATAGGTAACAAAAGAAAAAACATTATCACTGCCAACCTCAAGTGATTTAGTTTAATATGTTCTTTTAGAAATAAATAGATTTGTTTATAAATGTTAGTTGCATCCCCCTGAATAGGGATGCAACTATGATCCTTTGAATAGCCTTCTAGAGGCTTAGATATAGAGTATTAGAGAGTCAAAACTTGCCTGATTTATATGAATTGACATTTTTTTTAAGGCACTGGAATACATCCATAATGTTATTGCTTTAGCTAATGTAAATCAATACTGTGGCACAGACGTGGACTGCTGGTTTTCATCAGGATAAAACTCAGAGTATTCAATGGTGAATTTTATCCTGCTGTAGGATTCTCACCAAATTTTAAAGAAAGGATATAACTTAAAACATTAATTCTATTCAATCTTTCTAAAAACATGGACATATTCAAAATGTCCCCAGGTTTCATAAGTAGATGCTGATGACAGAGTACCTGTATTTAAATATTCATGTTCAGTTTCTGTCTGAAGTGCACAATCAACCTTTTCCCTACTTATGAAAGCCTTTTTGCTTTTCTTTTATTTTTTTTTAAAGTTATTCTATCATGATCTGAAACAAGATTCAACTTTGTGATAGACTACCAGTGGAGAGAACAGCAGTAACAGAGCTACAACATTCACTGTTCTTGAATAGCTCTAAAGTTGCTGTTTGTGTGCACATAATATTCCTTAATGCATTTTCAAACATTGTGACTTCTATGTTTCTTCTCAAGCATCACTCCAGCACAACTTAAAAGCATACAATGAGGCGTTGATAATCATCTTACTGCAAATAAAACACATTCTCCTCATATTACAGTAGCCTATGGCATGTTTTCTTAGACAGACTGTTGTAGGTACCTCATTTTAGTCACTTTTTGTAATAGTTCCTGTGGTAGTGCCGTGTTTGGGAGAATTAAAGAACATATCTCCGGCAAAACCTTTGAGAAGTATCACTGTGGCATTTCAACACCAAGTTTTGGATCTTTCTGACTGTCATCCCTGTAATTACTGGTTGTGTGGATACCACTGTCACCATTGCTTGTGTAACGGCACTGCTGTGAAAGCTGGTGCAATCTCCAGACTGAGTAAAGCTTTGCAAAGAGGAGACAGCTAAACTCTGAATTCTTTTCCCCTTCTGAAGTCTTGGCTAGCTATAACACATGTAGAAAAATAAAATAAAATCAGGAAGCACATAGAAAAACCTGTCATTAGTTTTATTTGTGCGGCATCTTTCTCCTGCTTGATTTCTCCTCTTTCAGAAAAATGCCCAGAGGAAAGGTAGCATGAACTACAGAACATGGTAGAAATAATTAGTTTTGATACTGAATTCCAGGCCTGGAGACAGACACGGGGAGCGCATTAGAAGGAGCAGGAGTTTTTCTAATCTAAACTGGAGGAAGCAGGGCAGGTGGGGCAGTCTGGATGATTAAGTTAATTTACTCAGTTGTTCCCTTTCCATGATACTATTTCTATACATGAGGACATAAATGGATGGATAGAACTCTGTTCATAGGTATTTCTGGTACTATCTTCTCCTCCTCACAGGTTATAGGAGACATTCTCCAGCTCATCATACTTAAAATAACTCTTCAAACTAAAATGCATAGAAATTATGAGCCAAGATTTTGAACTCTTAAACTCCTAGTAAAAAACATGTATATGCATATACATATTTCTAAAAAGCAACAAAAAAAATCCTCCCAGTTTTAAAGTGTTTATATCAATGATGTCCCAAAGCAATTAATTTATTTTTAAATTCTTAGCATTAGAGAAGACATTACTAAATTGGAAATAACTACCACTGGGTGGAGAGGAGTTGTTTGATAAACTTAACCCTCAGGGCACATAATTAATTAGAACCAAGCATCATTCTCAGAAGTCAATGACTCAAAGAATTTTGTAAGCAATTGTTCTGGCAAAAAAACCACTGCCTATCCAGACCCTAAATAAATTACTTTACATCAGTGCCAATGTGTAACCCTAGGTATTATCAGTTAACATTAAGATATTTTCAGGTTTTGTTAAGCGTATTAGGAATTTCTGATTATTTAGATGGTTGAAAATTAATTTGTTTATATCAAAGCCACTCTGTTTTATACATATCATACTGAAAGCACCAGTATAGGTTAGGGGCGGACCTGCTGGGAAATAACTCGGAGGAGAAGGATCTGGGGGTCCTAGTAGATAGTAAATTATCCATGAGCCAGCAATGTGCCCTTGTTGCCAAAAAGGCCAATGGAATCCTGGGCTGCATAGGGAAGAGTGTGGCCAGTAGGTCGAGGGAGGTCATTCTCCCCCTCTACTCTGCACTGGTGAGGCCACAACTGGAATACTGTGTCCAGTTCTGGGCTCCCCAGTTCAAGAGGGACAGGGAACTGCTGGATTGAGTCCAGCGAAGGGCAACTAAGATGATTAAGGGCTTGGAGCATCTGCCTTATGAGGAAAGGCTGAGAGAGCTGGGACTCTTTAGCCTGGAGAAGACCTTATTATGGTGTACAAGTATCTCAAGGGTGGGTTGAAGGAGGATGGAGCCAGGCTCTTTGCAATGGTTCCCAGTGACAGGACGAGGGGTAATGGGCACAAGTTAGAACACAGGAAGTTCCGTTCAAATACACGTAAAAACTTCGTTACAGTGAGGGTGACAGAGCACTGGCACAGGCTGCCCAGGGAGGTTGTGGAGTCCCCTTCTCTGGAGATTTTCAAGACCCGCCTGGATGCAGTCCTGAGTGGCAATCCTGCTTTGGCAGGGGAGTTGGACTAGATGATCTCTAGAGGTCCCTTCCAACTCTGAAACTCCGTGATTGTGTGATTCTGTGGAAGAATAAAGTCCTGCAGAGCACTTAATATATCCCACTGCCATTAAAACAAATCAAAATTGAGACGCCTCAGCCCTCTGAGGACTGGGCACAAACACTTGTAAGGTAATTTTTTTCTCCACTTACCATCTAAATCCATTGCAAACAAGATTCTCCTCTCCTATTGAGAGGACAGTTTCTAATTTAAAATCTGATTATCATCTCATTAATGTTAGCCAGTTACTTAGCCTTACAAAAATTCTTACATAGTTGTTTATTTTTTTTGTAGAAGGAAAAGGATGAAGGAAACTATATTAAGTTGGGAATTAGGGTTTGTCATTGTTGTTTGTGGCAGTCTTTTTAGTTTTCACATTTTCCCTCTTTGCCCACTCTGCTTTGTCTCTCATCATTATGCACCTACATTTTCTTCTATTCCTACCTTTTCAGAGAGCAGCTTCTAGAGGGGAAATATTTTTATCATCTCTGTAAATAATATATACACATACATACACATAAATATACACACTTTCATACAAATAAACAACGTCAGTATATGAATTTCTACAATTTCAGTCCTCTCTTCCTGACTTCACACTTCAAATTTACACTTCTTATCAGACTATATCTTAGGCAACAAATTAATTTCTTCCTTATTGTAGAATCTTATTTTCTACTACCACTACTAGAAAAAGAAACTGAATTCAGTTGTATGTATGTATTTTCTTGCCCAATACCAGTCATAGTTCATTGTCTGTCAAGGCTTTAAAAAAAATATCCACAAGTGTGGCATTATTTAAGGTCCTAAATTAGAAGGGAAAAGAGAGCAGGATAAACAGCATATTTGCCTGGGGTGAGAGATACTGCTATAGATTAAAGGAATTAGAAAACCCATCTTCTCTCTGCAAGATTAATTGAGCAGGTGTCTCTGCAGTACAGCGTTCAAAGAAAAGCATCAGCTTAGTAGAAGTGCAGAAACGCTGTTCTAGGGCAACTCAATAGCTGCTAAAGGTCATGCTTTGCTGCCGGACTCCTGAACTTTCCCATAGGCTGCTGGTACCCGTTCCCTTTCCTGCAGCACCCAGCAAGAGCTTAAGCCTGAGCATTACCTTACCTTTTGCTTGTACAGAGACAGGCGCAATGAGAATTCAACTGTCACAAAGAGTAAAGTCACGCTACCTTCAGCTTTGCACTCAGGGTCATCTTTTCCTTGAATGGAAGGAACAGGCATGTTAGAAGGGACCTCTGGAGGTCTGCAGTGCAACCACCTGCTCAAAGCACAGCCAAGTGAGATCAGAGTGCTCAGCTCAGGGCCACATCGAGCCCCGTTTTGAATATCTGCAAGGATGGAGAATCCACAGCCTCTCTGGGAAACCTGGGACAGGGTTGGGCCAACGTCACGATGAAAAAGCCTTTCCTGGTCTCTAATTGTCTAAGCTTTCTTTGCTGCCTCTCACCCTGTCACTACGCAACACTGAGAAGAGCCTGTCTCTGTGTCCACCATATTCTTCCCCCCTTTAGGTACCTCCAGGCAATAGCAAGATCTTTTTTTCTTAAGACTGAGCAAACCCAGATGTCTCAACGTTTCCTATGTGCCCCAGACTGATTGCTATCGGGTGCCTCGTAACAGGTCAAAATGATAGAGGTGTCTTTGCCCCTGCCATTTGTATGGCTCACGTACTCTGGCACAACTGCAGACTCTGAAGTTATAAACCTCTCATTAACGACTTACCTCAGGGGGAGAGGACAAAAGAAAGAGACACTGAGCGAAACTTAAATTCTTTTTTACAGTTTTCACACCATCGTTGTGTATGTATATTCTTTGCCATAAACTATGTTACCTTTGCTGCAAAATATTTCTTCATCATGCATGTCATACTAAGTATTTTAATGTTATTACCCTTAACAAAAATTTATTTTCACATGTATTATCTAATTAACTGTAAAGAAAGTGAAGAGCATCAATTAAAAGCAAAGGAGAAAGGTTATTTAGCTTGTAATGCCTGATTAGCGAAGCTTCAGGCTCTAGTGATCAGTTACAAATTTGTGACTGATTCTGATTAGTGTCTTCTTGAATGCTATCGAGTATCATGCTTTTCGCAGCTATATTAAAATAGATTTTTTTACTCGCTTCTTTATATAATGAGATAAAGTTACTCTGTATAATAGAAAAGGTTGTATTTTACCATTTTAATAATTAGAGTATTACAGTTATAGCCGGTCTCGAACATGAATCATAATTTAACAAATTGTGAATGGCGTGATGGTGGCTTGAACAGTTAATGGAGCAATTTGTATGTGAGACGGAGCTCATGAAAATGTCAGTGAAACAGAGGATACCTTGGCATGGTACAGTGCATTTGATCATTTCCTCTAGCATACTCTGTTTCCAACTTTCAGTATGAAACAGCAGCTTTTTTTTCTTTGGAATGCTCCTGAAGCAAAGCTCTTCCCTAACCCAGACTAGGCCACGATCCCTCCTTCCTTTGGAAAACCCCAAATTATTACTATTGAGTCCATCTGCTGTCTTTTTTAATAGCTCTTTGTTGCAGAGGGAACCCAGCTGGAATGGAAGAGTTAATGGGGAAATGATTTGGAGTTTATCTGAGGCTGAAGTCCCATACAGCCGACCTAATGGCTATTTACTACACTGTCATCTGTGCCTGCTGAATCCTGCTATTTCACTTCACTGACCTAGTAAAAAAGCGTCCGTGTTGGGGTGGCCGCTACAGCTGCTGCAGGGAAAAGGGTGGGAACATATAGAAGAAGCTGTGTGAGGGCAAGGGGGGAAAGGATCACTGCATCCAACAGTTACCTACCACACAATAGCAACTGGCTTCCCTCGTTAAAAAGAATGATACGTGGAAAGAGGTGTGGATTGAATGTATGGATCCGGGTTGTTTTGGGGGGGCTTTGCCCTTACAATCTTAACTCCTTCCTTTAAGCTAAGAATAAGTTCTCCTTCTGTAGGTTGATGGAACTTGCAAAGCACTTTGGAATTTTTTGCAATTGTTTACGTTATTACATTACATGGGAAGAAAAACAATCATGACAGGGCTCTGAAGTGGCTCCAGTTATTTCCAGTTTACATTACAGAGGGGACTATCGGTAATCTCTTCTAATTTGTTCTGTATATTTTAAAAATATGGGCCTGCCCTGCATTAAATGCATGACCTTAAAATAACATTACAAAGCTATATACCCTGTGTATTTATATACGTTTGCACAGTAATTTGGAAGAATTATCCTGATGTGGTTTTTGCTGGCCTGGACGGGAAGTGTTAGAACTGACCCTGATGATGCAGAGAGGCCAAGTGCTGATTAACCTACCCAGAAACAACGGAATGGCTTGAGGGACAGTAGTTTCAACCTTAAAGGAAGAAGGGCTCCAGCAGCCAATACCTGGGGACAGATTTGAGGTGGCTCTTCTTTTATTGTGCATTTCCATCTGGATTAAACTAGGCCCATGAAAATGCCAGTTTAAATCGTAGGTGACATGTTGCTGCACTGAGGAGCCGCTAGAGCAGAGTGGACACAAATGACTTCAACTGCACAAGTCATCTGGATAGATGTTGACCATCTACTTGATTTTTTCTCTCAAAATGGGTAGGCAATGGATAGGAAAAAAAAAAAAAAAGAGGAAAATCAAGAAAATCACAATGAGGCGGTGGTGACAGGTTTAACAGATATTAGTATTTTCTTCTGTTGATGGCTTATGGAACTATGTACACTGCGAATCACAGGGAAAGAATTTAGAAGTGAATGTTAATAAATCCCTCAATATAAGAGGGACTTCAGTGACATTAGCATCTTGTAGTTTGTTGCACAATTCATATTCTGGGTCATGTTAATCTTGGGATTGCTAACTAAAGGCTTACAATTGGAAAATACATTTTTATTGGAGACAACCTGGCAACCTCCCATTTAACTATGTGTTACAACTGACCTCTTACTTGGAGCAACTTTCATCATATACTGTTGCTTTTTTTAAACATCAGCTTTCTAGCTGCACTGAAAATTTTTGGGTGTATATTCTGTCTGGCCTGTGACTGATGGATTTGTGAAGGTGTATTACTGAAATAAACACATGCAAATACTGACTTCTTAGAGGGATGATGACCTTTTACACAGGATTTCAGTAAATTAAAATTAAAAAAAAATCCTTGCCGCTATCTCTTCAGTATTTTATGTACTTATAAATATTTCAAAACTAATATCAGAACAAAATCACGTGGAGTTGGAAATGTGTGATCCATAAATTAATGGGTTTATAAATGTTATACAGAAAGGATGAACTTCTATGGGTAAGCATGAGGCAAATTATCCTAATTTCAGTTATTTCAAGGCAATAGTTATACAGATCTAGTGCTGGAGAACTTGCTTGGACACAGAGTTATGACAAGCTCTTGCACCACAAGAGCACAGCCATTAAGGTCACAGCTCTGAGATCTATGAGAAAGACTCCACCAGGCTCTGAAGCAGATAGTAAACTTTCTTTTTCTGTATCACGTTGAGGCGCTACATGTTTTCATTTTTCCTGAGCCCTTTTGAGAGTGAATGTCAGGACTGAATGCAAGCATCTGTTGTTGGAATTAAGTAACCTTGAAATCTAACACAGCTCTTGTACAATTCTAAGCATTTTCTTAATTCAGAAGAAGAATAAAATAGTATTGTTACCATATAATATGTAACTATGATGTAACTGTTTTCTTATGAAATAATTTTGCATGCTTTTGCCTTATGCATAAGGGAAATTAAAGGAAGTAAAAAAAAAAATCAATAGAAGTGAGATTTAATGGTGCTCAGTTTTAACAATGAGAGACAACAAATAATTTCCTTAAAGCTGAGTAATACAAAACAAGCCAAATGTTTTCGTTAAGATCTAAAACCAAAATGCTACACAGATGAGGTTGTCTGTCTTGACTGAGACATTTTTAGGTAACAGTAGTGTTAAAGTAAACCAGATGCATCTCTCAGTTTCCTGGTACACTAAAATAAACTGATTCAAAGCAATCAAACTGTTTGGAAGTACGTAGGACAGAGTAAGGAGGTGCGTAATGGCCAATTGGGATTTGTTATGTACCAAATATGTCAACCCAGTCAGATGTCCTCCCGTGACAGTCTTGCAGGCCTTATGGATAAAAGCAAAAGTAGACAAGCTATGTCTTGAGTACAATAAAACTTTTTGGCACTCTTGCAGATTGCAATTTTATGGATAACAAAATGAAAGCATTAGAAGGTGAATGAAAACTGTTTGGAGAACTGTACCATGTAAGATCTACTGTATGAGATCCTAAAGACATCTGCTCTGGTTTTGGGGTTAGTCATATATTCAAGTGTAATAGAGTCACACCTTATTTAATTTATTGATGATGCCAGTAATGGTGGACTACACATGATTTAGAAAACATGCACTGAATTCAATGTTTTTCTAACAAATTAGAAGGATGGTCTATGTAAAACCATCATGCTGTTCAGTAGCGCTCCGTGCAATGATCCTAGTCAGAAATAGTCAGTTAAAAACATACACAGAGAGGAACAATTGGCCAGGACTTCTATAGAAACTTATTTCTAGCTCTAGCGGATGACAAGCCAGGTGTGAACTAGACACATTATGCAAAAAAGCACAAAAAGTGGACAGTTTCCTCAATACCATTCTCAGCTGTATGGCCTAGAAGTTTGGCCTACAAAGCACATGATGCAAGGCAATACTATTACTGGTAAGGCAAAGGGAAAACCGCATTCCAGGAAAGATATAGATTTCTTGCATTGGTGAGCAATGTCAATAATCAAGAGGTCTTGAAAATGTGATCTATGAGACAAAATGGAATGAATTTCTGTTGTTTAGCATCAAGAAGGGAAGAGGATGGGAAATAAGGCAATAGATTTCAAGCATGTAAAAACAAACAAAAAAGATTACTGCAGAGAGGAAAGAATAATCTCTTCTTCATGACCATGATGAATAGGACAAAAACTAATGGGTGCATATTGCAGCAAGAAAGATTTAGGTTAGATATGAAGGAAAATATTATAGTAAGAAGTATAGTGAAGCACTGGGATGGATTGCCTGGCATTTCCTGTACTGGATGTCTTTACGAACAGGTTAGCAAAGCATCTATCACGAGTGACACAAGGTATAGCTAATCTGGCCTTGAACAGAGGGGTGGACTGGATGAAATATTGAAATTTTCAAACTTCTGATTCTGTGCTCTGATTACTTGCTTGTAGTTTATTATCTGACCTACTACTTATTTAAAGTAATATTGCCTTTAACTCAGCCATACAGTTTAATCGTGACTTTGATTTGACTACAAAACTATTTGGTTGCTTATATATATATATTTTTTTTTTGTAATGCTAGCCTTGACACTGTGTATGGTTAATGTCTGCTTGCTATATTTCTCTCCATTGTCCATAAAAATTCACTCCGCTTTTGATATTTTAGAAACAACTGGAATTCAAACTGTTAAGGACAGAAAAATTCTTTTAATTAGCTCAGAACCATTTGTCCCTCTCTTTATTTTAAAACTGTTCTTACATAATTTGTGTGAGTAGTTCAGATTTTTCATATGATTGTCTATCCTACATATCTTGACATCGTGATTATATCTTTTTTCTTTCTTTTTTTTTTTACGATTAAAATTCCTCACGCTCCTTTTGGCTCTTGATTTTCTTAAAAAGTTTGACATTTGCAAACTTTTCTTCTTTGCTCCAGATTTTATATAACTCCTTATTGATTAAATTCATAAACATGTTTTTATGCTGCTAACCTAGAGAAATCAATTACTAGCTTTTTTCTCAGTGACTTTACAACTCCTTCCCACGCCTCCTTAGTTTCTTTAATAGCCTTTCCATTTTTTATCAAATTATTTCCTTTTAAAGAGCAAACTCAGTATTTCCACTGTTTTCTCTATTGTCCATAATTTCATAGGCAACTTGAAACAGCCATTCTATGAATTCCTGATTCCTATTGGCGATCAAGTCAATGAGAATAACTCAGCTTTACCAGGAGTAAATCAGTGTCAATTAACCTTCCTCCTAAACTTACATACATTCTGCTACTTACAGATACTTTATTGTGTGTATATTCTTGTACTTTTCATAACATTTTTTCACCAGAGAAGTACCAATTGATTTTTATTTATTTTTATTTTTATTTTTATTTTTATTTTTATTTTTATTTTTATTTTTATTTTTATTTTTATTTTTATTTTTATTTTTATTTTTATTTTTATTTTTATTTTTATTTTTTCCTTTTCTTTTGCTTTTCCTTTTTTTTTTTTTTTTCTTTTCTCTTTCTTTTCCTCTTTCTTTTCCTTTTTTAGATAGGGAGCACTGAACAGAAAATAATTTGGACCAATTTTTAAGTGGATAATAACAGAACTAGTAGGATTGGACCCCACTCCATTGTATGTCAAGACAGTTAGCTACATACTGCATAATATATAATGTAATAGTCACGATAATAGAAAAATGATAGGATTTTGATCCCTTTCACTTTAACATAACAACATCTACATAAGATTGTGTAAAAAAGTGCATGTTTTCCTTCTTCATATGTTTTTCAAATTAGTTCCTCTGTAAAGAATAATAATTGTCTCACATAATAGTTTATAATATATATGGGTGGCATGAAAACGTTCAATTTCCCTAGATGCTAACAGAGCTCTCCTTTTGGGGTGCTGGCACTATTGTTGTCTTCATATTTGCAATTGACGGATTTAGAGTAGCAGTTAAGAACAGCAGGAGATCTTAGGTTCTCTGATATCCTTGATAAGTTTTGATAGGACTATGGCATGCTGTATGAAATATAAAAGATTCAATGCAGAGAAGGTAGTCTATAATAGTGCATAAGAATGCTTTTTCAAACTGAAATATGAAAAAATCTTCCCATGGGGAAATCAAAGAGAACATCTTAGCATTGTTCAGGCAGAAAAAGAAAAAAATAGTGGCTTACTTTCTTTTATTTTATCTCTTCCTCCAGAGTGTAGTCCCATTCCTGCAACAATGAAATCAAAACTTAACTACATGATTAAATGGAGTTAGGTGTTGTGCTCAGAAAACATCTAAAATCTGTGAATAAAAAATGTTCTCTCTTTTTTAGGGACCAGAACCATGTATGGTTGTTTAATGGTTTCTCCATGTAAAAAAATCATGATGAATGAATGCTTATCTCATCAAATGTGTTTCTTGTTTCATCTGATCTCATTTTAGTGAGCTGTGGTCTCTGTTTTACATTTCATCTCAAGTTCTGTCTTAGCCTGTCAGTGCTCAAAGAAAGTTTGTAAGGAAACTTGCCACTTTTTCTGGGATTTGCTTAAATTGTGAAAAATTTAAATTGGTTTTATCAATTAGATGTACATCTTATTACCATAATTTTATTTCGTTGCTTCTGATAAGACCAAGTCTATGACATGGTGTTACTTCACTGTTGTAAACTGTAAAGACCAAATGACATTCTATATGATGTTTATCTGCTGTATCACTCCAGTGCAAAATTATTGCAAGTGGAAACAAAACCAGCTCTAATATGTATTCTTTTTTTTAAAATAATCAGACAACTCAATTGTTATGGATTGTCAAATATAAAATCAAATTACCGCACAGTCCTTCAAATTAAGGGTGAAAAGTTATAATGAGTAACATTCAGACTCAACTTTGTGCTCATATATTTAGTTCTAATGTTAATGCCACCTCAGATAAATACTACTGACAAACAGGAAGCTATTAAAAGAAATCTGAAATATGTCTGAGCCTAGGACCAATCAGTCTATTTTCATACAAAATACCGTACATCTTTAATGTTATCTTCCTCCACCAGTCTTGTTAATTAGGCAATTATCACTGTCCATGTACTCTGCTCCTGAGTGAGTTATGGTCAATTTTTTATTAAATTTGCATACAAATGTCACATTGTATGGTTCTTTTGTTCAACTTGGTGACAAAATTCATTCCCAGATAAGTAACTAAGTTGCTGTTCAATGGCGTATTTCATCTGCTAGGTGTTCAGGTGGGAAAAGGTTGCAAGTTCAATTGAGATTAAAAGAGAATGGTAATTATCAAAATTAAATTAGAAAAACAGGATATAAGGGTGGAGGAAGAGAAGTAAGTTTGAATTAAGCTAGAAAATGTAATTATTGGACTATAGTTTTCTTTGACCAGTATTTCAGAATCTCCCTATACAGCGTCTGCATTAACACAATCTGGCTGTAGCCTGTTATCTCTTGGTGGGAATAGGTTTGATGGAAACAGGGATTTTCCATCAGGCGGATGTGGCAGTAGACAAGGAAGGATACACTGGAACTGGAAGGCACTGGACCTTTCAGGTCTTGGAGATAGGCACGTTTCTTTAAATGAAGATTGTTTCATTCTGCTTCTGAAAGAAATATTCTCTCCCCCATCCCCCTGCTTTCCTCCCCAGTTAAATCACTGGGGCCAGAGAATAGTGATCTGTGATTTATCTTTGGGCAAAAGATTTTTACACCCTCAGCGGGTAATGGGAATGGAACCAGGAAGCCTAGTAAGGAACTTTTAAGAGATGTGGACACAAAAATAATAATTTCAAGCACATTCTGCTTTAATAGTGTTCAAATGTGTTAAGGACTGTATTAACTTGAGTGAAATCCCTCTGCCTCTCACAAAGAAACCTGAATATTTGTTAAGCTACCTATTCTTATGGTGAACGTTTCTAATAGTGATAAATTCTATTTCCTATTAATCATAATCCTACAAAAATATGCAACTTAATTCACTAGCCTTTGTTTGTACCATAATCACTATAACACACTCCTTCACATAAGACCAGGACATATTTCAACCCTTTCAGTGCCCTCTGCTGATACAATCAGTTGCTTTCACACTATCTGTGACAAAAGTCATAAGTGACAAGTCCTCCTAGTGGTCAACCCTTTCTCACGTTGCCAGTGACAGAGAACTTTTGGTTTACATGCCCAAATCTTTCCTGCAAAGACATCACACACAATGCCAGCACAATTACACCAATTGCAGCTGTTATTGTTTTGACTGTTGGTTTTTGTTTGGTTTTTTTTTTTTCAGTATTGCTACATGTTTTGTCATAACCGTTCTTTATTTAGCTGTAAGAGAAAGAGATTTCTGAACTATTTTTCTTCTCACTTTAGTAAACTCTGACTTAATCAGATTTGTGGTAAATACAATGCCTTTGGGTCAGAAAACACAGATCAAGAAATTAGCAGAGTAGAAGTGTTTTCACAGGTAACGTTTCTTGAGATTTTTTTCCCACCATGTAATTTACCTGTTTAAAATTTATTAGCTAATTATGTGTGTGTGATGGTATTTGAGATGTAAGGATCTCTTTATTTTGTTGATAGCAATTAATTAGTTTTCACTTGAGTGTTTTTCTAGCTGTGATATTATGAGATGTTCAAAATAATTATTGATAGATTTCGTTAAGTATATTTCACTAATTAGGGCGCTGAGGGGATTTATAATTGATTTAATTGAAGTTGAATGAGTTAGTAGATATATGGGTAGCATGTAAAAAGGAATACATGAGACTCTGGGAGGCTGGGAGATATTTGGAAACAGAATAACTGGTTGAGAGTTTATATTTTAAATGTTGGCTGTTCATAAGGACATGTCACAAACATAACATGTTTTCCGAACTTTTGCATTACATGTTAAATTAAGAAATGCTGTTCTGTAGGATTGGATTTTAATATATGAGCATTTGTTTCTTTATGTATACTTGCATATATTTTTATATATATGAATACACACATGTGCATTCTACATACTTATATATTTATACATATTTAACTTTTGAATATCTGTTCTCTTCCCTGTTTTTACTACATGTAAGTATATATTTTATGTACAAACACACATCGAAACACACTTATGCCATGTTTGTACTTTATACATAACCAAAAGTGTGATAAAGACAAGGGAGATGATAACTTGCTTTCAGAGAATGAGTAAGAAATTAAGTGATAACCCAAATTTGACACAGAGGACCAAACCTTTGAGTATATAATAAAAATCGAAAAGGTTTATGAGAAGAACAAATAGGACTGGAGCCAAAGCTGTATGTGAAGTATTGCTCAGCCACAGGGGCCAGGGAAAAAAAAATGAACTCAAACCCATCAACCATATATCAGTCTGTGTTGCTATGTCTCCTCTCATCAGTCAGAGTATCTATGGATTTCTTTGTGTCCTGGTGGCTAAGGACTGCAAGTAGAGTCACTGAGTCACATTCTCAAAATACTTTATTTGTTGACCATAGAGAGGGGAGCAGGAAAGGAACACTGTCTGTTGGGCTATGAGCCTTTCTTTATATCCAGTGGCCGGTTGTGCTGACAGGCAGTTTTGCACCATTAGAAATATATGTAACATCTTGCTACGCCAGTCCAGGATGTTACCTGAAGCATTAGAGGAATTTTTTCATAATGTTTTTAGTACATCTGAAGTATAAATACATTTGAGTAGATTTTTCTTAGTCATAGAATCATAGAATGGTTTAGGTTGGAAGGGACCTTGAAGATCATCCAGTTCCAATGCCCCTGCCATGGGCAGGGACACCTCCCACTAGACCAGGTTGCCCAAGGCCACGTCCAGCCTGGCCTTGAACACCTCCAGGGATGGGGCATCCACAATTTCTCTGGGCAACTTGTTCCAGTGCCTCGCCATCCTCAAATTGAAAAGTTTCTTCCTAATAACTAATCTAAATCTACCTTCTTCCAGTTTGAAGCCATTCCCCCTCATCCTATCACTACATGCCCTTGTAAAAAATCCTTCCCCAGCTCTGCTGTAGGCCCCTTTGGTACTGGAAGGCCACAATAAGGTCTCCCTGGATCCTTCTGTTTTCCAGGCTGAACAGCCCCAACTCTCAGCCTGTCATTCATATTCATATTCATATTCATATTCATATTCATATTCATATTCATATTCATATTCATATTCATATTCTCCACTCCCTTTTTACAACTCTAACCAAACACTGGTGCTGTGTAACAGCACTCTCTGTACTAGACTGCTGCCGTTTTGTACTAGACTCTTCAGGTTTTTGTAATAGACAGTTGCAGGTTTTTTGTATTAGATGGTTGCAGTTTTTTTGTCACAGAATGTTGTAGGTTTGGAAGTAGGTTTTGATACTGTCTGCATCCCTAGAGAGAGGAGAGGTGATACAGCTTAGTGGCAGCAGAAGCACTTAAGTACATACTTTACATAAAGAACAACAACAACAACAACAACAAAAAAGCCCGTAATGTTGCCTGTTAACTTATATTGCACACAGCTTAAACATGGGGGGCGCTGACTAAAACATGCAGCCACAATGAAAAGGTGTGCCCATTTACTGGCACATAGCCAGTTTTGGAAAAGAAGCTGTACTGAAAATCGAGACTGGTAAAATGCATACATCTGTTACACTCAAAACCTTGTTTATAGACAAAGATGAAGCACACCTCATGTATAAGTAAAGTCAAGAATTAATTGTTAGTATAATTGAAATCTTATGAGTCTAATCATTATTAGCCCAGATCTAATTGTTACAGAAAAAGAAGGAATAACAATTCGGTTACAATTGTTCCACACACACTTCTCAGTTGCTCCCCCTTCCCCTGCTCTTCGGGGTCCTAAGATTGGTGGTTTCATCTCAGGTGGAGTTTTATGGGATTAGTCCACTGTGTGGAGTACTTCACCAGGAGGAGCATGATGTCGATGGCTTCTTCTTCCTAAGTTTAGGATCCACTTGGGCACAGTTTCGTATGTTTGGTAAAGCACTTTTACACCCTTTTCTTTCTTCGTTGGTTTGCAGCTCCATGCTATATCCAAGCTCACTGTACATGGTGTCTTTTATGTATATTAGATACTACTTCTTTGTTCTC
This sequence comes from Vanellus vanellus, assembly GCF_965231255.1. NCBI lineage: Eukaryota > Metazoa > Chordata > Aves > Charadriiformes > Charadriidae > Vanellus > Vanellus vanellus. Next base: position 105,737,720 of record NC_138907.1, read on the forward strand.
TCAGTTACTCCTAAAAACATTTTTTTACCAGCTCCAAAACTCCATTTCTTTTACTGAACATTAGTAAGTTGTTTATACCCACACAGCTTCCAGTGCAAGCTTGTTCCTCATCTCTTATCGCCCCAGGCCTCTACTTCCCTATTCTGCATCCTGTGTCTCCACTTCTAAAGGTTTTCGCAGTTATACCAGGCCTGCATTTCTCTGCTTTATGTCATTATGTTAAAGTCATAAACACCTCATTCTACATTGAGTAACCATTTGTTACAGCTATCTGTATAGAACTGTGGTCGTAGTACCCAAAGATAAACAAAAGCAAAATTAATTAGCCAAAGGCTTCTGGTGTGCTGGTTCATTCCGATCTGAGCAAGAAAGACACTCAAATTTCACAAAGTGTCTCTTAAAACACTCCTTACTGAAGCTAACACTATAAAGGAAAAGAGGATAGTATAGATAATTTAACATCCCTTCGGATGCCGGGAACTCCAAGTTGTGTGGTATCAAATGGGCCCCAAAGAGGGCAGTGCACGCCATTGAAATCCTGTCCGTGGAAATGTTACCTCGTTTTGGTCATTTGAACTCATATAGGACTTTCTTAAAGGAAAGCAATTCTATTAGTTGTTTTTACCATCAGATAAAAAGGATGCTCACATGAGAACTTCTAGCTGCACGTCTAGATAAAGGCAAGGACACGCAGGTGGTGTTTTAGCCAAGCGGGAGCTGCCCGCACGCTCCTCTGTTACAAGTAGCTGGGTAGGTTCATCCTGCAGCCAGGGGAGACGTGCAGCACAGCACACACCTGCACCCACGCAGGTTAACTGTTATGTGGATCACTAACTCCTCAATGCACGATGGTCTTCCCGTCAGGATCACTACACCCGGTCTTTTAGAGAAATTGCTGTCACTGCTAAACCAAGCAAAACAAAGCTGCAGGCGAGTCAGGAAAAGTTAAGACAGATCGGTTGTCTCAGTCCTAAAACCCTGCAAACTCAGTACAAAGATTATGGCCTGTTACTAACAACGGCAATACTGCATTTCAGGGCTACATGATTACAAATCAAACAGTATAACAAGTATTAATGATATAATTAATTGTCTTATGATAGAACTTGGGCTTGCAGCTGAGATAGGGGCACCATCATTTGTACCTTGTAGAGTAAAAGCCAGTTTCAATGTTCAAGTGGATTAACATCTACAAAAATTAAAGGAGCAACACTTGCCTACAGTTTGAAAAATGTTCGCTTTTTAAAAAAAAAAAATATACTATTTGAATATATGTGTTTCTAAGCATTAGTGAAATGAGCAGAATTAGGTTAAGTATAGCACACTGAATCTGAATAATTTGCATGAAGTATATAACTGAATTCCCACCTCAAAAAAGCTGAGATTCTCAGGGTAAGTTGGGAGGAATAATAACACAATGAAAAGTCAGGGAAGGGAACAGAAAGCGTTTAAAGCTAAATTAATGTATATCCAAAGGTTATGCACGTCATGTAGCAATAAATACTGAAAGAATAAAAAAGGTCAGTAGGGATGTGCAAGAAAGTCTAAAAATAATTGAAGCAGGAAAATAGCCTATCAAAGATATAAAATATCCAGCAAGAACTTAGAAGAACTTAGAATGAACCCTGGATTAGAAAAGTAATATAGAAAATAATAAAAGGAAGAATCAAAGTGATGTGACGTTAGGAGCACATTTAAAAAAATAACATGACCATCTCTACTTAATATGAGGTGTGGTCATGGCAAATAGGAAATCTGCTCCTTCATTGCTGCAGCTCAGAAGGAAATAGATGTAGATTATTTCAAGTCTTCCATGAAATTAATGATGAATTAAAGCTACTTTGAGGACAGTTTTATCTGTATCCAATTATGAAAGCATAAAAGCATCAGGATACTACTTCAACTGTTACCTTTTTCCTGTTCCCTGCTCTTCTCTACAGTATTTTTAATTAGGATTGAATGAAATTGTTCTTTTTTCAAAATATTTTATTTCAAGTTTGAGCATCGGGCAACAGAATATTGCAAACAGGTACTATGAATATAAGTAGAAAGAAGGAAAATGTTTTATTTCACACAGCAGCCTAAGCCTTTCTGATTTTAATTCAGTGATGGTTTAATGCAAAATAAAATGTTGGAATGGACGCTGGGGGTCAAATCTGCACTCAGAAGAGGACTGACTTTGAATTCGGAGGAGGTTGTTCAGAACCTTCTCAAATTCCAGATATCACCAAGGGTAGCTTGGCAACTTTCCCAGGCAACCTTTTTCAGTGTTTGATCATCCGTGTGGTGAAAAAGTTTTCCTTACAACTACCTGGAATTTACCTTGCTGCAATGCCCATGACCTTCTGTTCATTCACAATGTTCAAGAAGAATCTGGCTCTGTCTTTTCCTTAACCACCTGTTAGGTAGTTGAAGATAGTATAAGCTCATCCCTTGGCCTTCTCTTCTTCTAGTTGGACAAAGTCAACTTCCTTGGCGGCCTCTTCTCATCCATGCTCTTTAATCAGCTTGGCATTCCTCTGCTGGACGACTTTCTTGTACAAGGAAATGCAAAACTGGGCACAGTTCTCCACATGCAGTCTCAGAAGAGTGAAGTAGAGAGGGATAATAATTTCCTTTGACCATCTGGCTGCACCTTGCTAATATGGCCCAGCATGCAGTTAGCTTTCATTGCTGCAAGGGTACATTGCTGACTCCTGTTCAAGCTGCAGCCCCCTGTTCCTCCCTTTCTCTTTTTGCTTTGATCCCCAATCCCCCCCCAAAAAACTAGTTTAAGGTCCTACTTGCTAGATTAGCAAGGCTTTTGGCAGATACACTCTTGCTTTGCTTCATTATCTGACTCCTGGCCCTTCCCAGGACTCCTTGTTCCTCAAGGAGATAACCAGGGGGATAAAAGCATGTCCGTAAGAGCTTCTCCATCACTCAGTTAACATCCCTGATTTCGTGTGACTTGCTTACATTCTCCTCCAATTTCTTCACCTGGTGGTTCAGCAAATCAGCTAGAGCATACCTTCCCAAGGTAGCACCCCCAAGCATTAGGGAGGAACACTCGGCACTTCCTAAAGCCTAAAATAGCTTTGTCCTCCCTCCTTTTTGGGTTAAGGCTTCTGACATGACAGACAGATGTTTCAGCCAGTGCTGAGGACGAGGTGCTGTATTGCATCACCATGTTCATTGCACTGAAAGCCTTGCATGCCAACTGCCATGTTAAATGCTAAGGTCCTGCCTGCATACTCTGCTTGCTAGCGCTTCTGGCCACTGAGCCTCTCTGGGTGGAATCAGATCGCAGTTGCCTTATGGGCAATTACTTCTGCTTTGTTTTTTTGTTTCCTGACTGCAGCACGCTGACTGCGTGAATCCTGAATGTCCTGCACATTCCTTCTCCTCACCCTGTGCCCCCAACAACAAATCCATAAGCAGAGATGAAAGCAGAAACAGTTATCACGACTTAAAAGGTGCCCTCTCTTGCTTTCTTTTTCTAGCTTTGGAAACTTCGGTTCCCCTTTGCTGATCAGCTGGGGTTTTGTGCATATAAATGCATTTTTATACTACATACATGATGACTTTAAAAAAGGCAATTATGTAAGTATTTTTGCAACTGTTTAATAGCATTATATACAGCTTTTTCAGCTTTGTAAGAACTACATTACCTCAAATTTATTTGACTAATCCAGATTGCAGGACTGTATAATAAATCTCTTCATTGGAAGTGTGAAAAATAAAAGAATAAGAAAGACAACATCTTTCATGAGAAGAGACTTTTCCACACTTGGCGATATTTCATATGCTGAAATAACTACCTAATCTACTGTTCGGTCTTGTTACTTTGTTGGGTTTTATTCACCTGTCCATCTGTCTTCCCTGATATCACTTCTGATAAGAATAGATTTTAAATTCTTTGAGACAGGGACCAGCTCTGAGCTCATTCTTTGCACAACAGAGGGCAATGGGTCCTGATGGATGACTGACACTCTTACGAAACACTACAGCAAAACTGTTGGCAGTAATTTACAGTTCTGATAAACTACCAAGTCAGTGGCTACTCTGCATTTCGCATCCAGAGGAAAGAATCTAGAATATCACTATGCCAGACTGATTTTTTTATTAGTTTGTTGTCAGTTTTTGGTATGTTCCTTTTAAAATTAAAGTCACTGGGAAGAGATAAGGAGTTGCTCACCAATACCCATGCAGAGAACAGAAGCCTTTTCTTTCCCAGTCACATTGCTGCTGTAGTGTAATTGCTCTACCCGAGGGCAGAGACGTTTTGAGACTGCAAGGTGCAACACAGAAGAGTGGAACAAGAAAGAGGTCAGCAAAGCCGAGAGCTTGGGAAACTCCAGTGAGAGGAGCAGGGGGCAGACAGACAGGGCCAGTCCTTCATAGCGACAGAAAGAAATATTTCCTAGGGATGAGACCAGAAATTGCTGAAAGTCACTGAAAGTACTCAAACAAGGACCTTCCTTGCAGAGACACAGTGGTCAAAAACACATTTTCATGTAAATCTCTCATTTCTATTCTGTCTTACCTGCTCTTTCCTTTTTCATGTGAAAAGTGAATTATTCTAAATTATATTTTAATAAAAAATGACTTTTTCAGTGTAAAAGCTCTGGTGGTCTATTATGGAGAGTGCACCAGGAGGAAAATGTTTAGGGAGATTCACTTCAAGGTTCAGATCCTGTTGTGGCACTATGATACCATCATGAGAAAGCTACTTTAAATTTTTTTGAGTGCCACTGAAAAAAAAATGTTTCTCTCAGAACCTTAACACAGGAGTGAATTTATCTCTTCCCTAAACCCAAAGCAGGACTAACGTGAGCATTTCTCTGCTTAGACACTGTAGGAAAGCCTGTAACTTCTTCATGTTTCGTGCCCCTACTGAAAAAACAGAGATGTTTGCAGTCCAAAGTCATTTTTCTCTTATACATGTGTTTCTTAGCTATTCTGAATGATCAAATCATGGAAGTTCAAGAAACACTGAGGTAACAAAGAGCTTTTAAAATTTATCTTATTTTTTCTTGGAACAAAGGATTGCTGATTTGAGAAGCTGCATTTCCATTTCTTCTTGATCTTGAATTCTCTGGGAAGACAGACTGAAAATAAGTGAAGTAAATTCCTTTCAAGCTTTTTTTTGCCTTTTTGGCAAACATATGGTCTCCAGTCCCCAGTGTGGCACAGACATCTGCAGTACCTTTTTGTAAGCAGAGCAAAGTGTGCTTCCAGAGCAAGCACCCTTGGCCTCCCAGTTCCTCTCTCAGACATTCCCATGACTTCTCCAGGGACCTTTTCCTTTTTTGCCCTCTTTTTCCAGTTCCAAAGCTAAAGGATACTCAAATACAGTTCTGTGCTAAAGTGAACATAAAAATCTTATTTTCTTTTTTAAACATTCATTGTTTTCCTCCCTCGTGATTCTTACTAGAAGGTTATTGCAAATTCTGGCACCTTTTTAGTTTGTCATTTTTTTCCTACACAGCTTCTCACACTTTGGCAGTCTTTGCTACATCTCATACTGGATGTGACAGCAGCATTTTCGTGCTTTCTGCTTTTATAAAAAATTACCTTTTTGAAAATGTTAGATAAGAGATATATATTTTTGAAAAAGATGACTGACAGTTCTCTTATTACATCATCATAAAAATCAATTTTTTTCACTGAAATCAATTTACAGCAGTACGAATAAAGTAAAATTTCACCTCTAGAGTCTCTACTGTTCACTGTATTTTCTAGTGCTTCATCATAGTTGAATGTTAAGAGAATGAATGCCGAAATTAATGTAAATATACTGTTTTCTAGACCATCAGCTCCTTGGTTTTTTGTTCTCTGCTGGTGGATCCCTGTGTTCTGAAGCCATCTCTATTCCAGCTTGCCTTTTTTTTTTTCCTTTTGATTTCTGCACTTCTCAGGAGGATTTAGTCTTAACCTTCTAGACAGCCAGGCTTAAAGAATCAGTGTGACGTAGTTATTTGTTGTTTTTATCTATCCCACGGTGCGTGCCATTCTCCCTGCAGCTCAGGCTTTTAAATTAATCCCTAACTTCTCTCCAGGTTTTTACATGCTGCTGCAAGGCAAGGGGAGGAGGGAGCATACAGTCTGCAGGCTGTAGCTGTCTGAGCATTATCTGTAGTCTGCTAACAGAAAATTTAGGATAGTGTCCTCTTTTTTTTTGTAAATGATGACTCAAGTTCTATTCTTATGACAGTGTAAATCCAACTCTATTACTGGACTAAACTGAGATCAGAATCTTTTCCAGTACTTCTTAGTATGAATATTCTACAGCTACTTTTTTTTTTTTTTAGGCTAGATTTAAGTATGCAACAGACAAAGAAAAATTTCTGCATTCCAGAAAAGCTATAGGATAAATCCTGTCCTTGGAAAAGAAGTACTCCATTCTATCCACAGATTGAAAAGACTCTTTATATGCCTAACCCTGGTCCAAACGTTTTTGTAAAGATGTCTGTGGACGCCACAGAAGTGGTAAAGTGCACCCCAAGTTAAAAGACAGAGGAAGTGTGTGGTTGAGCTGTTCTTACAATTGATGGAAGAGCACTGGCACAGCAATTTTATTAACACTAGAAAAGGTTAAACAGTTCTCTCAGCATGGTGACTACGCAAAATTTCAGCATTCAAGCCCTGCATGTACCCTCTCTGAGTGGAAGATTAACTCATTGAGTGGAGAAATACTCATCAAAAGGAGAGGGCATACAAATGGCAGAGTGCCACCAGATAAGTGCCTATGTCTTGCACCATTGGTTTATTTCTTTCATTTCCAGATTGCATTTATAAGAGAGCATTCTAGTTAGTAAGTGTAACATCATCTTAGAATGTCTCTTCTCATCTCTTCTCCTTTAAAAGGTAGGCATATTCCCCTGTCTTGGTGTCAATGCACAAGCATATTCCTGTTAATTTTGGTAAAGGAGATACAAAGGCTGCGGTAAACAAGCAGTCCCCCTCCCCAGTCACAAAATAACAGAAGCAAATAAATGATATCTGACATCACTCCGATCTTCAAAAAAGGCAAGAAGGAGGACCCAGGGAACTACAGACCAGTTAGTCTCACCTCTGTCCCTGGGAAGGTAATGGAGCGACTCATTCTGGATGTCATCTCCAAACACATTGAGGAACAGGAAGTTATTGGAAGTGGTCAACATGGATTTACCAAGGGTAAATCATGCTTGACCAATCTGATAGCTTTCTATGATGTTATAACTGGTTGGCTGGAGGAGGGGAGAGTCGTGGATGTCATCTACCTTGACTTCAGCAAGGCTTTTGACACTGTCTCCCATGACATCCTCATTAGGAAGCTGAGGAAGTCTGGGCTAGATGAGGTGACAGTGAGGTGGATTGAGAGTTAGCTGCGGGACAGAACTCAGAGGGTTGTGATCAGCGGCACAGAGTCTAGTTGGAGGCCTGTAAGCAGTGGTGTCCCCCAGGGGTCAATACTTGGTCCAATTTTGTTTAATATATTCATTAATGACCTGGGTGAGGGGACAGAGTGTATCCTCAGCAAGTTTGCTGATGATACCAGACTGGGTGGGGTGGCTGACACCCCAGAGGACCGTGCTGCCATCCAGCGTGACCTGGACAGGCTGGAGAGCTGGGCAGAGAAGAACCTAATGAGGTTCAACAAAAGCAAGTGCAGGGTCCTGCACCTGGGGAGGAAGAATGCTAGGCACCAGTATAGGTTAGGGGAGGACCTGCTGGGAAGTAGCTCTGAGGAGAAGGATCTAGGGGTCCTAGTAGACAGTAAATTATCCATGGCCCAGAAATGTGCCCTTGTCGCCAAAAAGGCCAATGGAATCCTGGGCTGCATAGGGAAGAGTGTGGCCAGTAGGTCGAGGGAGGTCATTCTCCCCCTCTACTCTGCACTGGTGAGGCCACAACTGGAATACTGTGTCCAGTTTTGGGCTCCCCAGTTCAAGAGGGACAGGGAACTGCTGGAGCGAGTCCAGCGAAGGGCAACTAAGATGATTAAGGGCTTGGAGCATCTGCCTTATGAGGAAAGGCTGAGAGAGCTGGGACTCTTTAGCCTGGAGAAGAGAAGGCTGAGGGGAGACCTTATTATGGTGTACAAGAATCTCAAGGGTGGGTTGAAGGAGGATGGAGCCAGGCTCTTTGCAATGGTTCCCAGTGACAGGACGAGGGGTAATGGGCACAAGTTAGAACACAGGAAGTTCCGTTCAAATACACGTAAAAACTTCGTTACGGTGAGGGTGACAGAGCACTGGCACAGACTGCCCAGGGAGGTTGTGGAGTCCCCTTCTCTGGAGATTTTCAAGACCTGCCTGGATGCAGTCCTGAGTAATGTGCTCTGGCAATCCTGCTTTAGCAGGGGAGTTGGACTAGATGATCTCTAGAGGTCCCTTCCAACTCTGAAAATTCTGTGATTCTGTGATAGTTTTGTGTGCCTGAGATATGAACTCCAATGAAAAAAGCTTTTCCAGGCTCTCTTGGAGATGCTAAAAAACTCACGCCAGGCTGAGAATACAAAATAAGCCTGAAAGCTGCCAATATTTAAATTAGCAGAATCCAGAGGTGGGTTTTTATTGTTTTGTTTATTAATATGAGATAGCACAATCAGGGAGAAAAATGTCACTGTAAAATCAGAACAAAAATAGCACATTTAAGAGCTTGCTTTTTTTTCTCTCAGTGTTTTCTTCATTGAGTTTAATTAAACTCTCCATAGCCTGATGAGCAAACTTCCAATTAAGCTTTTGTAATAAAAAAGTAAACATATAAAATAACTGCCTTCATGGGTAAGCACATTTGAAATCTAGGTATTCTAGTGAATGTTAGGGCTGTGAAAGAACAGGCGTATGTTTTTTAAAGCTGTGGGTTTAAAACTAGTATACTCAGAAATAAACTGCTGTTCTAGTGGATAGGAAAATAGAAAGTAATAAAATTGCATTTTTCATTTTCATAGTATTTTAATTCTCAGAGTATCATTATGCAACAGGTTGGTGATATTAGCAACGTTTTCCAGATGTAGTAATTGAGATGAGTTGAAGGGTCAGTTAACCCACTCTTACAGAAGATCCTATACAAGAAGCATCAGAGGGGTGGGATAGGAAGTAAAAGGCTTGAAGGAATGCAGAAGAAAAAAGTAATTTACTGTTTCCAACAAAGTCGGGGAGCTACAGATTCAACAGCCCCCACCCAGGTACTTGAAACAATGAGGCACTCTGTAGGGGTGCCATTTAGCCTCAGAATGCTGTGGCAGTTCCTTGATGTTCTTAGATGGCGATGTCCATGGTATTCAGCTTCTGGGAATCATAGAACCATAGAATAGTTCAGGTTGGAAAAGATCTTTAAGACCTTTAAAACATGTCCCTAGGTGCCACATTTATGCGTCCTTTAAATATTTCCAAGGATAGTGACTCAACCACTGCCCTGGGCAGCCTGTTCCAACACTTGACAACACTTCCTGTGAAGAAATTCTTCCTAATATCCAGTCTAAACCTCCCCTGGAAGAACCTAATGCAGTTTCCTCTTGTCATATTGCTTGTTACTTGGGAAAAAAGAGACCAACCCCCACCTGGCTACCCCCTCCTTTCACGTAGTTGTAGAGAGTGATAAGGTCTCCCCTCAGCCTCGTTTACTCCAGACTAAACAACACCAGTTCCCTCAGCCACTCCTCATAAGACTTGTGCTCTAGACCCCTCACTAGCTTCGTTGTCCTTCTCTGGACATATCCCAGAATCTCAATGTCCTTCTTGTAGTGAGGGGCCCAAAAATGAACGCAGTACTTCAGGTGGGGCCTCACCAGTGCTGAGTACAAGCGGACAATCACTTCCCTAGTCCTGCTGGCCATACTATTCCTGATACAGGCCAGGATGCTATTGATCTTCTTGGCCACCTGGGCATACTGCTGGCTCATATTCAGCCAGCAGTCAACCAACACCCCCAAGTCCTTTTCCGCTAGGCAGCTTTCCAGCCACTTTTCCCCAAGCCTACAGCATTGCATGGGATTGTTGTGACCCAAATGCAAAATCTGCCACTTAGCCTTGTTGAACCTCATACCATTGGCCTCAGCCCATAGATCCAGCCTGTCCAGATCCCTCTGTAGAGCCTTCCTATCCTCAAGCAGATCAACACTCCCGTCTAATTTGATGTCATCTGCAAACTTACTGAGGGTGCACTTGATCCCTGCATCCAGGTCATCGATAAAGAGATTAAGCAGAACTGGCTCCAATACTGAGATCTGGAGAACATTACTTGTTACCAGCCACCAACTGGATTTAAGTCCATTCTCCACAAGTCTTTGGGCCTGGACATCCAGCTATTTTTTGACCCAGTGAAGAGTACATCCGGCCAAGCCATGAGCAACCAGTTTCTCCAGAACGCAGTGGGAAATAGTGTCAAAGGGTTTACAAAGTCTGTGTAGACAATGTCCACAGCCTTTCCCTTTACACTGGAGAAGCAATAAGAACTGATTCAAAAGAAAGAAAAGAAGAAAACATTCTGTGATAAAGTCAAAATTAGTATCTGATATTGATCCCAGGAGACATGACACTTTGGAGAAGAAGAAATTTTAAGAAATCTCTTTCAGATGGTAGATAAACATAAGAACTCAGTTAGATTCATGAAGTGATAAGAAAAAGAATTTCAGACTTTGGGGTCTGTAGTGCATGTGTTGATATTTTAATAAAATGCAACATTACTCCAGATAGTAGGTTTGCTAATGCACATACATCTATAAAATCATCCTTCTGAAGAAACTTAATTTCCTTGGAAGATGGGAACTATTTCAGCAGTTTCTATAGGTAGAGGAGATTTGATCTGCAGTATTGTTTACATTCACAGTTGTCCTATTCTGGTCATGCCCTAAGAATACTGTGGGAAGGACAGGTGACCTTCCAAACCTCACATTCTCATAGAGGTTGGGCTGGCTGATCACCAGCGTGGTCTTTGTTACCTTTCTGCTTTTCTCTCAATTGTGTTCTTTGTGTTGTATATTTTTATGAGATATTGAAATACTATATAATTATATGACTTTAAGTAATACCATCACAAGCTGAACAATGACCTGTCTTTCCCATCTCCATTCACTTTCACCTCTAACAGGGAGCTCATCCTTTCCAAATTGTGCTCTGTGAGGAAATTGCTGAATATAATGCTAAATATAGATACTATAAAATAACTACTGAAGTATTGAAGGTTATCAAAATTCAAATAATATTCAATGACAGAATCTGACTAAGAATTTATGTTAGGCTTAAAATACCAAATACCTGAATATTTGTATTTTTAAAAATATTTGTATCCTGACTCATCTCATAATCCACAGAGTTCCCTGATTAAACGGGAATATAAATGGCAGATTTATATGGCACTTTATTATTGACAAATACCAGTTCTTTTATTATATGTTGCTGCACATTGACTATAGAACCACAGCTTACTGAAAATCCTGTAACCAAAATGCTAACTAATAAAGCTAATGCCTCTTTTTTAGAAATGAGTCTCATGGTATCAAGATCAAGGTGGTAAATAAATACCAGTTCTGCTATGTACAGTCCTGGTTTTATTACTGCTCTCAGTATGCATCTGTGTGTCCTAGCACACAAAAATATTCATAAATTTAAAAACAAACAAAATGCCTACTTTATTGTGCTGATTTGTATGGAGTTCTGCAACCCCCTTTACTCCTTTCATCTATAAATTCTTGTTGATATTTGCTATACTTCTGCTTCTGTATAATGCATCTGCAGAACAAGTATGGAAACTTAGGTTTGACGCAAACTGTACTGAAGTTAGTAGAGAGTCACCCATCACTTGAGTGGCTTTTCAATAAGGACACAGATTTTTAAAAAATACCTAGAGAATAGAAGTTACATTACTGGCTTGGAAAAGTCACTGAATATGCACTTCCTTTATGTGAATTCCTAGTCAGTTAACTGCTAATGGCAGTTGATGTGGTTGTTCATTCATTTCAAATAAACTTTCTCTCTGAAACACCAATAATTCAACACTATGCCAGAAAGAATGAATACCGTCAAATTAGAAGTTCTGCATTTCCCACGAAGATAGAAGATTTCCCATTATTGTCGGTCCCAACAAACAGTGGATGATGCATCAGAAATTAATTTCCTCTCAGACTGTTTTGCAAGCTAAATTTCAATGAGAAAATGTCATTAAGTGACCTATACTTCTTTTCCCTAGGCCTTTAAAATTGAATTAAGTCTGGGCCTTGGAGTGTGTTCATATTAAGTGTTTTAGATTGGATCAGAGTACAACTTCGAAGTGAATATCCCAGTCATTTCCCTTTACTTTGCTTTGGTTCATATCGCAAACTGTCTCAGGACACATGAAATGGATTCTTTTAGGATGAAACTAAATTTGAAATGCGCTTCAGTAACAAACTTAATGCTCTCCTGAAGCAAATCATCATTCAGTTAATGAGGGCCAGTCTAGAACTAGTTCAAAATTTTAAAACCCTGAAAATACAGTGCCAAGCCCTTTAATTAGTTTGGTCTGCACATTCATACTTATTCATTGGCCCGGTTGGTAATGTAGCCTCAGTGTTTCATGGAGGATGATAAGTTGTTCCTAGCTCACACTTTCCTAAGAAATTGGTTGCCAGTAAGAGTGTCCTTGCTTTATTTTTATGCCATGTATCATAGAATCATAGAATGGTTTAGGTTGGAAGGTACCTTGTAGATCATCCAGTTCCAACACCCCTGCCATGGCCAGGAACACCTCCCACTACACCAGGTTGCTCAAAGCCCCATCCAACCTGGACTTCAACACCTCCAGGGATGGGGCATCCACAATTTCTCTGGGCAACCTGTTCCAGTGCCTCACCACTCTCAAAGTGAAAAATTTCTTCCTAATATCTAATCTAAATCTACCCTCTTCCATTTTGAAGCCATTCCCCCTTGTCCTATCACTATGTGCCCTTGTAAAAAGTCCCTTTCCAGCTCTCCTGCAGGCTCCCTTTAGGTACTGGAAGGCTTCGATAAAGTCTCCCTGGGACTTTCTCATCTCCAGGTTGAACAACCCCAACTCTCTCAGCCTGTCCTCATAGGAGAGATGCTCCAGCCCTCTGATCGTCTTTGTGGCCCTCCTCTGAACCCATTCCAACAGGTCTATGTCTTTCCTATGTTGAAGGCTCCAGAGCTGAACACAATACTCCAGGTGTGGTCTCACCAGAGTAGAGTAGAGGGGCAGAATCACCTCCCTAGACCTGCTGGCCACACTTCTTTTGATGCAACCCAGGATATAGTTGGCCTTCTGGGCTGCGAACGTGTATTGCTCATTGCCGGCTCATGTTGAGCTTCTCATCAATCAACACCCACAGGTCCTCCTCCTCAGGGCTGCTCTTGATCCATTCTCTGCCGAGCCTGTATTTGTGCTTGGGGTTGTCCCGACCCAGATGTAGGACCTTGCACATGTGACTCATGATGTGCTGGGAAATCCCATGCTAAACATTTTCTATTGGGTCATTCATTTGTTTCCTCTCAAATTTGAAAACAAAACAAAACAAAACACCCCACAGGATACTTTGCATCAAGAGCTCAGCAGTTCTTTGGCACTCCATTTCCTAGGTTCTTTCCAAACAGCAACAAAAGTTAATTTATAGGAAAGTTGATGAAAAAGGACTTGTGCGCTTACAATGTAGCAGTACATAAATTACATGACTTGTACTTTACATCCTGGAGTGCTGTGCCTATGTCTGGGTTCCCCAGTGTAAAAGGAACATGGGCATACTGGAGCAAGTCCAGCAAGGGACCACTAGGATAATAAAGGTTTTGGAGCATCTGAAATACAAGGAGAGGCTGAAAGAGCTGGGACTGTTCAGCCTAGAGAAGAGAAGGATCAGAAGGATCTTGTCAATATAAATATCCGATGATGGGAGTGGGGGAGGCGGGCAGTGAGCATAAATGGAAACACAGGAGATGTCATCTGAACATAAGAAACCACTTTTTTAATGTGAGAGTGGTTGAAAAAAGGAACAGGTAGCCAAGAGAGGTTCTGGAATCTCCATTTTTAGAGATATTAAAAATCTGATGGGACACGACCCTGAGCAACCTGCTCTGGTTGACCCTGTTTTGTGCAGGGGCATTACACTAGGTGATCTCTAGATGTCCCCTCCAACCTCAAAAATTTCTGTGATTCTGTAGTTTGAGAGAATTAAGCAACCTGTAACTTAGTAATGTTAAATGCTGAAGCTATTCAGTGACTACAGTTGCATGCTTTCAGGGTCTGTGTAATTGCACTTGTTTAGCATCTGTATGGAGTAGTCAGTCAAAATGACAAGGTCACTGTGTTTCCCATTTTACCAGGAAGTGTTTTGGTATTTAAAATACATTGTTATTCTTTCCTTTCTTGCCAGGTTTTCATGCCTGCTAAATATGGCCTAGAGATATGCTGTACAAGAGACTATGTTAATAAAAAATCACACCTGAGTAGCTTTTACTTTTCAGGTTTCTCAAAATATGACTGAAATTTTGTAAAAGAAAAGATTAATTTTGTCCCATCTGACAAGAAAAGTGAGCCGCAAGTATGTTATAAAGCCTGTAAAAATCCATCTCATTAATATTTTTGTTTGTTAGAAGTTTTGCTAATATATTACTGCCGAATATACATAACAAAGATGCTCAAAATAATGTACCATCTTTGTACCAGTGTTTCTTTAAAGAGGGAAAGAAAAAGATTAAATTGTAAATTTTTCATGAGCATTCATCTAAATACAGTAGCTATTAGATTAAGTATACTGAATTGTGTAGAGCTGTTGATTGGCTAAGATCCCATAATATCTTTTACTGATCTAAAATGAGCAATGGAGAGATACTCCCATCATAGCGTACAGTGACCCAGAATTTTCTACAGCAGTGACTTGCTGGCAAAACTCTAAATTTTTCATTATTAGCCTTCAGTTCTAATACAGTAGAAAATAATGTTTCCAAAGAATTGAAAAAAACTGTATAAAATGTAAAATATAAATATATAGGAAGAACCTAGTTTTTCTTCTAATTTTGCCCGAATCAAACAAATATGATTAATTTATGTGGTTAAAACAGGCAGTAAACACAAGGTCCAGTGCATGGAGCTGCCACAGAAAAAACTTGTCAGTTGTGCTGGAGGATCTCTCTTCCTAATGGGTTTTGATCTTTCTTAGAATTGTTAACTACTGCACATCCACTGCTGTGAGTTATGTTACAATTCATCTTAAGTAACTTATGTTTCTAGGAATGAGCCAGTCCAGTAGTTTCCATCAGTAGGGTGAAAGAAAGGAGTATTTCTCTCTCACTTCATCTCCATTCATTAATTATAAACATAATGGACCACAAACTTAGCATGTCTTCTAAATTTCAGGCAGCTATACTTTCTGGATGTACATTTTCTTTAACTTGACAGGTAGGACATAAGATGTCTGGTAGTTCTTGATTAACAAGTACTGGCCGTGCCTCGACCTTATGCCTGCCCCAAAGATAAAACCAACTATTTATAAAGGAAATAAAGTTGTTTCCATGACCACATCACTTCTAGCGCATTTGCTGACCCTGACAGAAATATTTTCACTATCCACAGAGACTGTGTTTTTCAGAAATCATAGGAGCAGATTAGAGACAGGACAGGGCTGATCACTTTGTAGCTAGCCCACACTTATATTTTGCATAAAGCAAGACAGAGCTCTCAAATAAGAAGTTGTCCACTTAGCCAGACTGGTCACTCATCAAAACTCAAACAAGAATTGATAACTCTTGCATGTCAATTGAATATCCCTAAAACTGTGTCATAATTAGTGAGATGGGGTTTTTAAGCTTTCATCTTAAACTGTCCTTTGTTTCTGTTCCACTACTAAGAGAAATTATTGATGAGATATAATTTGATAGTCAAACTACAGAATCACAGAATGGTTGAGGTTGGAAGAGACCTCTGGAGGTCTTTTGGTCCAACCCCACTGCTCAAACAGGGCCACCTAGAGCCAGCTGCCCAAGACCACGTCCAGACAGCTTCTGAATATCTCCAAGGAGGGAGAGTCCACAATGTCTCTGGGCAATCCGTGCCACTGCTTAGTTACCCTCACAGTGAAAAAATGTTTCCTGATGTTCAGATGAACCCTCCTGTGTTTCATTTATGCCCATGGCCTTTGATCCTGTCACTGAAAATTGCCTGGCTTCGTTTTCTTAGCATCCTCACTTCAACTCTTTACATACGTTGATAATATCCCACTGAGCCTTCTCTAGGCTGAACAGTCCCAGGTCTCTCAGCTTGTCTTTGTAGGAGACATATGTCAGACCCAAGACTGGACTAAAGCTGCCCCTGTACTAAAGACCTAGTTGTTCAAGATCAGTTGTGATTATGGAAGGTGTTGTATAAGTCTATTACATCAATGACCACACTACTAGTCTTGACAGGGATTAGCAGCAGTCAGCTCAGTTAATTTAGGCTTTATTGCCTTACTTAATATGTGGTTCAGTACACCACAGTTTGTCACTCTAATTTCAACAGAGATCAAATATAAGGACTTCTTCTGAGACTGTGTTATATATAGTTCCTGCTAGCAGTTGGAAATTCACTGCAAGTAGCTCAACAGCTTAATGTTTTTAACTGATTATTTCATGTGTCAGTACAGTGTTTGCTAATTAAAGACTATAGGACTAATGTAGGTCTCTTCAGTATTAATAGACATTGTGTACTCTGTATATGTTTTACCTTTCTTTTGCATTACATTTCCTCATAAAACCCCAATGAGCTTTTTTACATTCAAAGCAAAGTTTTCACCTCTGGTTTCATGCAAGTATATAATAACAACATATATAATGTATTTTCATTTAGGCAGACATCATATAAACAGTCTTTTTTTCTTCCCACAGCTCTTTCTACTTTGCTGCAGATCCAGGGAACTGAACATGATTGCACTGATATGACAGTTGCTGAACCACCATCCACAGCCTAATGCAAAGCCTTATAGCAAGAGCAACTGGAGGCAGAGGCAGAAAAACTCTGGCAGGGATTGCCAGTAGTTGGCCTTCCTCAACTGCCGTCTCACTCCGAGTGAGAAATGGAGACCAGACCACAGCAGTTAAATTCTAGACACAGCAAAGGCAGGGAGTCAACAGGAATTTGAAGAGCTGGAGCTTGAAGTCAAACAAAAGTTGCAAGAGGGAGGTTAAAAAAAGAGAAAATTTAGGATAACATACATTTATGTTATGTCTCTAGACGTCAGAAACAGAGCATTCCTATTTTTGCATCTTCAAATATGAATGCCTATTTTCCAGAGATATTAATAAATGCTATTAAACTATTACTTTATGTTACGAAAAGGACACAAACATCTGAAATTTATCAGGCAGCTCCTTTCTTTTGCTCCTAAGTTTATAAATTGCCCTACAGATGACAGCATGTAGCATTTATAGTACACAAAGTTTGGAGTATATAAAGTATTACTTCATTATCTAAAATGAAATGGAGTCAATATAAGGATATAAGGTTTCCAGCAATATTTCAACTTTCAGGAGTGCTGTAAAGACATAATTAGACAAGCTTGAGTCTCTTCCTGACAGACAATTGCCTTCTATCTCCACCCATGGCACATCATCAACACTTCTGCAACCTTCTGTTGCCTTTTCTATACTTGCCCCCAAGAACTTCTTCTAAAATACTCATAACATTCTGTTTCACCAAAAAAGGTTCACAAGAAGGGCTAATAATTAATTTTTGCTAATGTGACACAGCTTATACATGCAGGTTTACGCTCAAGTCTGTCCAACATATTTAACACAGACAGTAGGTCCGTATCTTACTAAAATTTAATTTTAACTTAATTCCTTGTGAAGTCAAAATTAAATGTATTAGAGCATACAGAAGGTTCATAACCTTCCACTTGTTTGCAAGTTATAGGTAACTGTCTTGGACAGTATGAAAGAAAACATTTCAGCCAAACAGCTGCCCACAGTACGCTCTGCTTGGCCAGACTAAATGTGGCACAAAACTTTCTTTAATTATTTAATGCCAAGAAAATTTCAAGTATCACAGGGATGAATGTGGTTCATACAGATAAGTTCCCACGGGAAAAGGCTTCTGAATATATGTGTCTTTAAAAGAGCAAATGTGAGCTGACAACATACCTTTAAACATACCATCCCAAACCAACAAGCTCACTGTGGCCATTACATAAAAACCCCCGAATGATTCAGACAGTTCAGTAGTTGAGGTAACTTCCTCCGCCAGCTCAGACATGCGGTGATATCTGGATCCCTGCTTCCTTTGACTAATTCTGTATGAAATGATCTTATGGTAATCCAGTTTTATAAATTAATGAGCATATAATGCTTGGGCTTGCACAGGTTATAGCACTTATTTAGAGGTCTGCATTGCAGGTTCCTCACCCACATTAGAGAATGTGGAGGTATACACCTTCAGGACACCCCATAGGCACAAAAAGTAAGCTGATTGTTTCATGGGGCACTTCACATTCCAACTGGAAATATTACAGACAAATGGCAAGAGAAACAGACAAAAACGCGGCACTCCCTTGGTCATGCATTGTTTTCTTGGAAGCACATTGCATCACCATGAGTGAATAAAATCCGCTCTAAACTTACTGAGGTGAATAGGAAGGTTGGTGTATCTTGGGTTGGAACGTGAGAGGCATGGAATTGCAACTATAGAAACATTTGCATCAAGCTGAAACCCATCCATAGGTATGAATTATATCCCTCATACAAAAAGCCTTTCCTTGGTATGGGTGTCCTGAAGGCAAACGACAATGTAACATTATCCAAGTAAGAAGAGGTACAAATAAGATACCATCATAGATGTACGATCTGTGTCAAGTTTGCATACATGTATGGCACAATTAAATAGGGGCTGTGTTTCAGTTTGGGGTTGTTTGTTTTGAAATGGTGCCTCTGTCATTAAGAAAGGATAGCAAATTATGAAAATTATATCTTTTATGTGTGAAGTACACCATTAAAAGTATACTCACCAAATGTGACCCCGTGAATGGTTCTCTAAAGGCAGCTGTTTTGTTCATGAAGAAATCTCATGACCAGACAGCTGTTCATAAGGATGGACCAAAGGTCTGTTCTGGACCCCTTCTTGTAATGCACTCAAAAACACTGATTTAAAATGCATGTCAAATTTCACTTAGTATATCAATGGTTTTGTTTTCTCGTGGACCTGTGTAGATTGCAATAAAATTAAACTAATAATAACATAAACATAACAGAGAATGGACAAAATTAAGTGACCACAGTTTGGATTTCTTTTCACCATCCTAATGAAGTGCTTTAACCCTGATAACAAAGTTCACTGTTAGCGTAGAACTCATTCTTTCCTTGCTTACTCTAATGATATTGTTAATTTTTCTAATAATCATAGAATCATAGAACGGTTTAGGTTGGTAGCGACCTTAAAGATCATCTAGTTCCAACCCCCCTGCCATGGGCAGGGACACCTCCCACTAGACCAGGTTGCTCAAAGCCCCATCCAACCTGGCCTAAACACCAAAACTTTATTTCTATCTCTGTGGAAATTATTTCCCATAAACCAATAGAATTGCAATCCAGGCTGCCCAATACCTTCACTTTCTGGTATTATACAATGTTATGTTTTCCAACTAACTTTATATCACTACAGTTTTGAAAAACAGTCAGTAGTTCTAAATGACAGTAATAACTTTGAAGAAGCAAGTTTTGAGCTTTGTTTACTCTCTTATTTTTTCTCTGCTCCCTGCTAAAGCTACTCCTTGATATTCCAGGGCTAATAGCTATCATTCTCCGGAGCCGTGAAGAGCACAGAGTATATACAAAAACATACTGCAGTGTGAATACTTGCAGTAACTTACCATTCACACATCCAAAACTACAAAAATGATCAGGGAACTATTGAGCTAAACTGTATGTTCTTCAGTTTGCTGGATGTTATCAAATGTGTGTTTATGCTCTTATTTAAGAATGTCAAGTAGAAAATGTAAACCTCAAAGGTTGTCATGACAGTCTGTAAATAGAACATATGTAAGTGGATTGTTTCACCCAGGTTAAATACTGGTGAGATTTTGTTAAGGAAAAAGTCACTAATGTGTCAGAAATACATTTAAAAAAACCCAAACAAACAAACAAACAGAAACTTCTGAAGGCCTAAAATGCATCTCAAGTCTTTTTGTCAGCTGTGGTTGGATATACAGGGAGAGAAGCCACCCTAAACAGTATGCAGCTTTTATCAATACAATCCAGGATATGTTTGGTATACTTGCAATGCCATTTAAGTGCCTCATCATATTTGTCTAATTCCACTGCAGCCATTTGTAATCCAGTTTGTTATTCTGTCCTGACGTAAACAGTGGATGTCACTGAACCTTAGATGTAAAGCAGGCAAAGGCAATGGAAATTGAAGCAGTGGCGAAACCTTCAAATACCTAGGCACTGGTTTAAAACAGACTGAATGAAAGAGCAACAAATCCTAAAATTAAAGAAGATGAAGGGGCAAAACCTTGTTTTTAAAATACCTTGATAAAGGCTTAAAAGTTATGGTGTAACATGTTAAAATCTCTAAAAAATCTGTAATTATTTACTTAGCAAGTAACATGTAGAAGTTCTGATTAAGCATCTTGAAATACCGATTAATTCTTTTATCAAATTACCCAAACACTATTTTGAAGTAAATCACGTTAACTGTTATTTTTTTAAAAATAAAGTGTTAAACCCACAGGGACTTAACATTTCGTGCACAAATCATAGCACTTATGCCTGAGGCAAGGCATGACTACTGTTTATTATGACATTTTTTGTTTTAAGGAACTCATGAAAGCAGCAGTGCCAAGTAAGGTGGTGACTTTTGACCGCAGAACTCAGAACAACAATAACCTGTGGGCTTGAAAGAAAATATGTATTGCAGTATGATCCCTAGTGGACAGTAGTGCACATAATAAAACTACCAGACATAAAATGTTAGGGGTATAAAAACTTAAATTTTGCAGAGACTCCCTACTGACTAGCTGTTTGAAATACGGCCAACGGGAAACGTGGAACAAGAATGACACCTAGTGGTCTCATAGTCTTTCCATCAGGGAGGCATCTTTTTTCTCTTCTTCATTTGCAAATGTAGTCATATATGTACACACCCACGTATGTGTTTTCTCAGTCTTATCATTGATACTACTTTTCACACTGCTAAAATCGGTGTTCTTCATCCCCACGTAGACCTCGACTCACCTTATAATCTAAGGAGACAATCTATAAATGCAAGGTAAAGGAGAGATGTTCTTAACTTTGTTCGATTTATATTCCTCGAGTCTGACACTCAGCTGCAGAATGCTGATGTGCAACACCGTGTGTATATACTTCTTGGGCGTCTTTTTGATTCAGTAAACAGCCATATTTATAATCCACTGTGCCCCCCAATTTGCTTTGATTAGCTGCCCCGTTTCTTCACGGCATTCTTAAAGGAAGACATATTAAAAAGAAGAGAAAATGTTTTTGGAATTTGGCTGAAGAGGGGTATTCCATTATTAACAGAGAGCTTTGAAAAAGCTCCGTTTCTCTGAGGAGAAACAGCAAATGGAACTAGCACCTGTGCGTAGATGAATGCACTGAAAGAAAATTCCCTAGCATAATTAAAATAAATTAGCATCTGTTCTATTTTAAAGCTGTTCCTGACATAAATGTTTTCTAATGCTCAGTTTCATTTAAAAATTAATAGCACTGTCATGTTCCCTTTCTTAATATTTGCCTCAAACTAACAAATGCAAAATATTATAAAAAGGGTTATCCATAAATAAGCAGAGAGGAAAAGATAGCTTTTCAGAAACCACCCTCCTTAAATAGGCAGTAATGCTTTCATTGCTCCCTGAAATATTCTGCCCTGTGCTCTCCTCACAAATACATGAATATTGTTGATTGACAAAAGCCTGGATAGATATGAATCAAAACCTTTTTTATGTTAATTTATATGAAGATGTAATGATATTCTACTGCATATTTCTCTGCTTCTGAATCTATTTCTGTACCACTAGTAATAAAAAGGCATTGCTTCTTTCAAAGGTCTAATTACAAACCTCAAGAGAAAACAGTGCAGTGGAATTTAAACATTGTCACGGTCACTGACCTCGAGCTGAACAGAGAAAGCAAATCTGTTCTTCACTTTACTTCTAAGTGGTGTTGAAAATCCAAATCTAATATTGGTTACATTTATTTACACGCCATGCTACATTATAGTAGCAACACCTAAGAAAATACCTGGATTAAATCAAGACAGATAAAATATATCCCGCCCTTCCTGAGCTTATTCTTGGGAGCCAGGCCTGAGAAGCGCTATGAGCTTTCCTTTAATACGAATAACAAAGAATTTGCTTTACGTGGAAAACGTGATGGGCTGCTAGCTAGGTGTGTTAATATGCTGGTCGTTTCACTGAGGATGCGTTCAGGTTCCTGAGAAATACTGTTTTTCATATTACCAAAATGGCAGCCTAATCAGAACCATACTTGTGAAATGCTCTTGAATGCTCTTGGTAGACTGGACCAGTAAGACAGCTTTCAATAAATTCTCACATAATGGGCAACATGTCAGGGTTTCTATGATTTTCATCAGAAGGAGGGGGCTTGTACATGTCCTGTTAAAAGATTTGTGGCTTTATTACTGTATTATAGCTGTAATTCATTTCATAGCAAAGACTTTATTCGATGAATGTAGAAAAATGGGATTGTCTGATTAAGTTCCTGGAGTAGAATGTAGGATTTCCTGGTTAGGTTTCTGATTTCTTTGTAGACCAAGTCTAAATGTGAACTTTGTGATTGAAGTTCTCCAGCTGTAAAATGGAGACATTTCTTTCTACTCGCTTTTATTCAGCTCTGTATTTTTAGGTTATAAACTCTTCCAGGTAAAGCATGTATTGATTTCTTTGAATGTATGGAGTTTAGCAGCAACAGAGCATTGTTTCTGCTCAGATCACCACAAGGATCTCAGGCTGATTAGGATTAAAAACCCATGGCTGTTGCATAACATCTCAGGTCACAGGAGCCTGACTTGTCTGTTGTCCCATCCTTCGCATTCTTCACTCGTTGATGTATATTTGAGTCCATCACACCTCTGTTCTTTTGCATACCTGAAATTATTGGGGGGGATTTTACAGATCATAAGGATGGCAGAAGAAGTTACAGCCTTTTCTACAGGCTCCCTTAGTTGCATCTTTGCTAGCAGATTAGAGAGTGCTAGGGAACATTCCCAGACAAGTGACTCTATTACGTATTGGGTTAGACATTGTTGGTGACATGGATGTTGGGATAGAGTGCACCCTTAGCAAGTTTGCTGACAACACTGAGCTGTATGGAGCAGTCAACACGCTGGAGGGGAGGGATGCCATCCAGAGGGACCAGGACGGGCTGGAGAGGTGGGCCCAAGCCAACCTCATGCAGTTCAACAAGGCCAAGTGCAAGGTCTTACATCTGGGTCAGGGCAATCCCAAGCACAAATACAGGCTCAGCGGGGAATGGCTGGAGAGCAGCCCTGAGGAGAAGGACCTGGGGGTGATGATTGACGAGAAGCTCAACACGAGCCAGCAATGTGTGCTTACAGCCCAGCAGGCCAATCATATCCTGGGCTTCATCAAAAGAAGTATGGCCAGCAGGTCTAGGGAGGTTATTCTGACCCTCTACTCTGCTCTCATGAGGCCACACCTGGAATATCGTGTCCAGCTCTGGAGCCTCCAACATAGGAAGGATATTGACCAGTTGGAGTGGGTTCAGAGGAGGGCCACAAAGACGATCAGAGGGCTGGAGCACCTCTCCTATGAAGACAGGCTGAGAGAGTTGGGGTTGTTCAGCCTAGAGAAGAGAAGGCTCCAGGGAGACCTTATAGCAGCCTTCCAGTATCTGAAGGGGGCCTACAAGAAGGCTCGAGAGGTACTTTTTACAAGGGCACGTAGTGATAGGATGAGGGGGAATGGCTTTAAACTGGAAAAGGGTAGATCTAGAATAGATATTAGGAAAAACAAATTCACTCTGAGGGCAGTGAGCCACTAGATTAAATTGCCCAGGGAAGCTGTGGAGGCCCCATCCCTGGAGGTGTTGAAGCCCAGGTTGGATGGGGCTTTGAGTAACCTGGTCTAGTAGGAGGTGTTCCTGGCCATGGCCGGGGGGTTGGAACTAGATGATCTTTAAGGTCCATTCTAATCTAAACCATTCTATGATTCTATGACTGCCAGAAGAGTTCCTCGCACAGCTCTGGGCCAGGCAAGTGTCAGTTTTCCAAGCAATCCGTGGGTATGGTTCCAGTTTCACAGTTTTCCATTGTAAAGTCTTCAGTGGCAATGGTGTGGTGTATGGAATGGTCAATGTTTAAGAGATATGTGACCACAGTGAATGGTCACTAACAACAGAAATTAATATCTTCTTTTCTCATCAGCACTGTAACATCGGGATACCTATTTGAAGCACATATTTATGAAGCTACTTGGCCTACAAACTCAACAAGACATTTCATAAGTTTGTCTCTGAAACTTTCCTTAAACTTCTGGTTTATGGCTACTCCTTTTAGGTTGGTTTTACAAATACTTCCTGCATCCTTCTGAGGCAATAGAGATATTCTGAAATGAAAAGAAAAAAAGAAAGCAAAGAAAGACTGTCTAATTTTTCTCACCTTTAAAATCTTAATTTAAATGGTGTCTAAATTAATAATTAATAACAAATACATTATGTGATTAATGAAGTCTCCTTTTGTATTATGCACTTATGTATTATGGTGTTGTTTGCCTTACAAATATGCATTGTTTATTTTCTCAGTGTAACTGTTCTTAAAAGGATAGTTAGCGAAAGGAGCTGGAGTTTTACTATCTCTAGGAGAGTTAGCAGCAAGGCAGTATTTTAAATATGTTTAAAATATTGGGTTTGGGTCCTGTAAATACTGTTTAAGTTATCATCCCTAAAATAAATTTGCTAGCACAGTATTTAACAGCCAGCTGCAGAGTAGAAATGGAAGACCTCGGTGTATGCCCATGAAAATTACTTCAGTGGAACTGCATCAGTTTACTTGCAGATCATATACACACTCAAGAGGTCCTAGCATGCATGTTAGATCTTTGGCTGACTTAATATCCTCTGTACCAAGTGTATTACAAGGGGAAACTGGACCTTGCCCTTTGCTGTTGCAAACAACCTCCCATGTTTCCTACTTTCTGCTCATTGATGTAAATGTGAGATTATTGTCCCTCTGTTCTTTGTGAATGTCTCAGATAGCCTCTCTGTGGATTCATGCTAGAAAATCATCCTGCCCTGAATGTTCAATTGGAAGATATCATTAAAAAGAGGCACACACAGCAAAACAAATTCATTTGAATGTATAGTCATGATAATCCCTTTGCAATGTTCACCCTATACCATCTTCCAGTCTTTAGTGAAGGTTCAGGTCAGTTCTTGTTCTGTTCCCACACAGACAAATGAAAAATTCCAATTTCATGTTACTGTGTACGTGTAGAAAATCCACTTTAACAGCTGAAATAGCTAGAATTTGAAATATATGTCCCTAACCTACCCAGGTGAGTCTTCATATGACTTGCTTGCTCAGGAAAGTGAAGATAGTATTTCACCACACTCAGAGCCTGTTGAAAGAATTAAATAGTAAAAGCAAAAGAAGACTGTCAGACAGTTTTATCCGCTCCAAGGCTTTCTCGCTCTCCATGCAATGAGTCTTGCTTGGAAAAGCATGGCCCCAGGACCTGTGATTAGGGACTGTTAAATACTCAGCAAATGGTCACAGCATCAAATAGAAGGAAGAGGTGAGATGAGAGGAGAGAAGGAAACCTTGCATATCAGACCAGTGTAAGGACAAAATGTAAACTCTTACTTTATCACCTTCACTCTATGCAGATTACTGCTGAAAAAAATCCCTTCTGAAAAGTGACTTTTCCAGAAAGATAATAAATGACAGTTTAGAAGAGGAAACAATTTACTGATATTTTGAACCTGAAGTTAGTTGCCTGGGTAAGGCTTGTTTTCTTTCTCTCTTCTTTCATTTGTTCTCACTTTTATTACAACCCCTCAAGCTCTGGAAATGGGTGTCTTCAAGTACAAGTTATTTAAATCAGCTGTTCCAGTAACATATTTGCTATTTTGATCAACTTTTGAATGCTAATTAGAACATTCTTCCTACTGCTTTTCTCCTTAGGAGCTAGAAACTCAGCTGTGTAAATCAGCTTTTGATGATGTACACAGTGGTACGTTTGACTCTGAACATTTAAAGAGAACGGAGATGTTGCAACAGCGCATTTACCATAACGATATTCGACTTCTCTTTCTCAACAGTAACAAAGAATGGCAGAAGGAAAACAGATAGCTTTGTATACCTAAGAGGCTAGACTGCATTTCAGGAGATCCGTTCTTTTGAATCAGTTTTTCTGAATGAGTTTCTTAAAAGACTAGGTCAGTTCTTTCTCCACAACATATTTCCTACCTGACAATTAAATCCCAGTCCCTTATCCGAAAAATACGAAACAAATTTTCCTACCACACCAAAATGATTTAAGGCTGTTTTTCAAGCTTTCATCACCCTCCTCATAAACGATGAGCACTACATGTGACCTGGGGAGTACCTTTATTTTTTTATTTTTAAACAGTGGAATATCTACAGGAGAATGAGTGACATTTTCATTGACACTTTCCATGCTACCTCTTTCTGAACTGCATTTTCTTCATAATTAGATTGTGTAGGATGTTAAACAGGAACCAAACCTAGTGCACCAATGGGATTCACCTAGTGAGACCAACAAGATTTGTCCTCTCAGTCCACTGAAACAAATTTACCAGACCTCAAGATACAGAGCTTTTCCTTTTTCCTGGTCTGCTAGGTGTGAAGCTGCTGCAGTTCCCAATGTCCAGGTCCAGCCTGCAGTGAGACTGAGCACACACACTCTCTGCACTCAGTATACACACTCTGTACAGAAACAGCCAACCACCAACATGATCAACCCCGACATGAAAATAGTGTCTTTAGAGCTGACACCACAAACAGCACGCTCATAAATTTCAACTAGCCTGCTCAGGATCAGAGCTAAATTGAAGAGGATCAAATGGCCCGATCTTGTTCTTACTTGCCAACTAACCAGGCTCAAAGACTGCTAGCAGATCTCACACCCTCCACACACATACACTTATACAGCTGACCTGAACTTCCCAGTGGCGAGCCCCAGATCTCATGTCATACTTACTGGCTAGTCTAGCTTGGCGTTTGCTACTGTCTCACAGACACACAGATCTCTCCAGTAGCTGGCCCATTGACCTGTGGTCTCCCCAGTATCTCCCAGACTGCTTGAACTACTTGTCAGTTAGTCTGCTTTGAAGTTTGCAAGCTTTTTTTACACAAACAGACACGAAGCAGAAGACATTCACACAGAAAAATGTCTAGTGAACTTAACAGCTACCTGCTTTGATACAACTGGCTCTTTTTATTCCCCTTTCTCTCTGTTTTCCCATGCTTGTTCTCCCCAGATCCACTATTTGTCTGCCCATGCCTCTTCCCAAATAAAGAACCTGCCTCAAATTACTTTTTCTGCATTCATCCCAGTCTTGCTACATCCACACCCAAATCTACTGTTTCTGAAGGACTGGAGGCATGACTACAGATTTGTTTATGTGAGTGTTTTGTGATGGTAAAAACTCCTTAGAGGAAGACTGACAAGTCTTATTTTGTCCGTGGAGTTAATATCTGTACGTGGATGCTTGTCAGTATCTGTATTCTACTCTGTAGGAACTTATCTGAGCAAAGAACTGTGAGGATTATCTCACTTCTGTGCATAATCCTAAACTAACTAGATGTTAGATGTCAAGAACTTAGTCAAAACTTAGGATGATAAGACTAAATACGCAAGAGAAGTCAGTATCAGACTGAAAGCAATGTCAAGATTTTAGGGTTTATTTCATTAGTTAAACCTCTTTTCTGTCAAATATCACCAGCTTTTGAAGCCTGGCTCTTCTCTTTGTATACCTGAATATCTTTCAAAGCTAGCATTAACCACAAGCTGATTCTGCACTAGAATCAGAATTCTTACTTCACATGGACAGCCAAGACTTGGCTGGATACCGCTACAGGGATCCAAATGGATATCTACAGTTTGTTCTGTGGGAACATAAAATCAGTTTGTTACAGTGGTATAATTACCGTCTTCATAATCATTTTCTCCTTGCATTTCAGATTTGAGCACTCCTGAAGAGATCTCAGATGAGTTACATTTCAGAGCATTCTGTGATGCTCATTGTTTCCTCTCAGGACTTGGAAAAGAATGGATTCATAAGTATGAAATAGAGAATAGCAGGTCAAAGGTTTTCTATTCATAACATAATTGTAGGGGTCCTTTTCTATGAGTAGTTCAGCAGGCATCCATATTTGGTGATTCTAATTTGGTAGTTGTGTATTTTACTGTCTGCAGAGGTATGCAGCACTAGGGACAGGTGTTCCGGATTCAGTGGGAATAAACAAAGAGCAAAGATTTTTTTTGCCATTGTGTATTTATGTGACTATTGACATCGGCTTAGAGGAAGCAGCATACTGGTACAATGATTTCCACTTGATGTGATCACTAGCTAATTTGATCCTCCCTGTTATTTGATTTGATCTCCAAGAAATAAATCATTTCAATTGATTCTTATTGTGGATTCTTATTGTTTATTTTATTCACGTCCAATTCAGCTAATACTAGATAATTCAATCAACATTTATTGAATCTGCCATGGAAAAGGGAAGAGTAATCATGTTGTTTACAACATAAAAATAGACTTGTGTCATGCGCCTTTTCTACTCTCCTTTTCAGTTTTCCTGCACCAGTAGATAATGACTTGAAATTAGTAGTTACCTTTGAGAGAAGCTGGAAATTAACATTTCACAGCACCTGCAACATGGCCAAGCACAAGTTAAAAATAAAAATGTAAAAAGCTATTAACGTGTTTCTGCTGTCATTTGTACAGGTGTATAAAAGAGTCCACAGTGCTGAAGTCAGGCAAGCTACACTGGCATGAAAGCAATCAAGCCAACAGATTACATTCCTGGTCTGTCTTGACATTAGGTAATGAGCATGTACAGTGTGTTGTTTTTAAATGGAAATCTCAATAGTTTTGTTTTCTCAGATCATTTTATAAACATGCACTTTAGGTGCTCTCCTAAGCCCCCTGTGGATAAATCATCCACTTACTTAACACAATCCCAGTAAGGTGAAAACAAATAGCCAGGCTGTGCTTGGAGTTCAGTTGAGTCAGTGGCTATGAAAAGTGCAGGTGGTAAAAATTAAGTTAATGATGATGGGAGCATTAATAAGTCTTTTGAGCCACTAATGCAAAGGGATTTTACACTAGATACTACTATTAACATGAAGGGGAGCCATGGAGGTGATTCTCCTGCTCATTGACCAGTGACCACATTCCTTAGGCATGAAGTGTGAAAAACATGACCTTCTGAAACACAAATACTTTCTACATTTTTACCTCAAAATGTGGAGTCCCAAACAAGTTCCCCTACTGAGCAATGGATAAATAGGGCTGGGTGTTGTTTTGATTTTCAGTGCTGTGACAGCCCTTTTAATAAAGATACCAGTATAAAACCAAACAGCAACTTAATGGAGCTGAAAATGTTTCATATGCAAGCAACTGCTTCTAATTGAATCTCTGCTCTAATTTTATCATGCTTCATTTTTATGGTCAACCATTCAAAGACAGTAGATATTTTTGTGGCATAACTGAGATGGTTTTGTTACATTTATCAGCAAGTAAGTACCACTTTATTATAAGGAGTTGCTGTATACTTTATTTTAAATAGTTCAGGTGTGTTGCAGATAATTTCACTGTAAAATATGAGACTGTGGAAAAAAACCTAAAACTTGATGTATTTACATTTTATAACATGATTTTAGTAAAGGACTAAGTATAAAGAAATGCCTGAGAATGATCATTGTTTTCAGTTCTGTTCTAATGACCTGTTGTATGTTTTACTCTAGAATGTTCCCTGCTCCAAGGAAAATGGGAAACCTCATCATATAAGTCTTCCTTTTATAAACTGTTTTTGGAGAGAGATCATCATCTTAGTGAAATGAAAATGATTGTACTGAATAGTGAGATGGAGAGGAAAGTTGTCATGTGTCTAAATCATGTCTCGTATTTTGTAACTGGAATGACAGTATGCATACATCAATGCAAATTAAATTCCAGTTGTTTTCCCATATCTCTTTACAAGTTTCTAAAATATTTATAATTTTCACTTGTAAGAGCTCTTTAAGAATTGTTTTTCATCAATCTGTCAAAATAGAGGTTCATATACTGTTATATCACAGGAGATCTTATACTGAGATGGTTATTTTACAACCAAATATCTTAATTACTTAGATGTTTAAATCAGCATAAAAGCCAATTTGTGTATCATATGTAGAGACTGGAAATGATCAATATCGCACTCCAGAAGAGATCAATGTGGCAATCTCTGGTTCCAAGGCCCATAAACTCACTCCTCTGCAAGATGCATCAGATAATACTTACAGACTAGATTTTCTCCATGCTGCGTAAGAAGAAAACTTGTGACATGCAAGCCATTCTGACCTGATGAGAACTGTTTTCCATCTCTAAATCTGGCCAAATCCATGATTCTGAATAAGTAAGCAAATATGCTTTTTTTTAGACTGAGAACTCTTCCAACAGCTCAGGGCAATAGTCCATTTTTACTAGTGTCAGATCTCCAACTGTGGCTAGTCACTGCTGATTCAGAAGAAACTGTCAAAAATAAAATAAATAGCATCAATCTAGCTAATTATGCACCAAGAAAAACCCATCTTCATGAGATGTCACATTCTGAAATTTACGATTTCTCCCCATTAATTACAAAGGGACCCTAAAGTGACAGGCTTAGATGCAGATAAGTATATTTTGTAGGTGGATGAAGTCTATCCACCATGCCTATAGAAGTTCAGGAAAATAATGTGCCAAAATCCTTGACTAGTGCAGTTTACTTCATACTTCAAGAATGTCTGTCTTCACTGTAACACTTTGATATTTTTGTGTAAAATATCCTGTAGTGAAATCCATCCCACAATCTCAGTGCAGTGCCTGTTCATTTTCTTGCATAGAAGAGAAAAACACAGGCAAGATAACTCCAGTCCAGATTCCTCCATGTCAGCTCTAGAACCAAATGCAGGTCTTAGAAGGGCTAGTACATCTTCTGGACAGAAGAGAGACTTACCACTTTCTACTGTCTATTGGAATCTAGGGTAACTAAGTCCTTAAATGTATGTATTTCAGTTAAATGCCTTAAGTTAGGAGGGAAGAATCTGGGCTTCCGTGTCTTTGTACAAATCAGTGAACTGGTTTCAGAGAAGCTAGAATAAGAAAAAATAAGTCTTTCAAATTCAGTAAGATGTTAACCATATACTGGGAAAATGTAATAGCAATGCTGTTTTCCTTGCAGCCATATTGCACTAACCCTGTCAGAGTAAACTCTAGAAATTCAAAGAAAAGAGAGCAATAAAGGCACATTTGAATGAACCAGCACTGATCAAACAACATGTAAAGGAATAAAATAAACCAATGAAAAATAGACACAACCAGTTTAAATTACTAATGACTGAAAACTGTGTATTAGACTGAGAGATAAACATAGAATCACAGAATCATAGAATGGTTTAGGTTGGAAAGGACCTTGAAGATCATCGAGTTCCAACCCCCCTGCCATAGACAGGGACACCTCCCACTAGACCAGGTTGCCCGAGGCCATGAATAAATTTCCTTCTGAAATTAATTGAAAACTCAGTTCAGTGTTACTGCCGAAAAACCATAAAGCTCAATTATCCTTGCCATGAATTTGTTGATAGGCAGAACAGAGAGGCTGTGTATCTTGTTACTGGAATCAGTGGTGCTGAATCAGGCCCTCTTGCAAAGACAGCAAAATAGTTTATTTGGTTATGTAGTACAAATCATTAGGTCCCCTTCTTATTCAGCATCATCTTTTTTTCAGATTTGGAAATAGTAGAGCTGTTCCTTGTATCTATATTCTACCACCTTTATTTAGCTTAGTACTATCCTCGCTGCAACTACCAGCAGATTAAGGTACAACATAACAACCATGAGTCAAG
Source organism: Vanellus vanellus (assembly GCF_965231255.1). Lineage (NCBI taxonomy): Eukaryota > Metazoa > Chordata > Aves > Charadriiformes > Charadriidae > Vanellus > Vanellus vanellus. Next base: position 105,769,758 of record NC_138907.1, read on the forward strand.
AGAGGGTGATGAAGAGCTGTCCCAAAGCTCAGTATTTTTCACACTTTGGCATTGAAGCGTGATAAAGAAGAGAGCTGGACTTTGATTCCAAGATGAATGTAAAAGGGAGCCAATACTAAGTTGCAACGCAGTCCTGTTACTATTCTTAAGAATCCAGCAAAGAACTACAAACAAAAGTATTTTTGGTCTAAGACATGTACTATGGCTTATACAGCACCATCTGTCAGTACCATCACAAAGCTATTTACATGGAGACACAGACATCTGATAACTGTATTAGGATGAGCATTATTTACAGTATCGTGACTACACTGAGGCTTCAAGTCTAAAAAAGAAAAGATGAATACAAGTCCATACAATCACAAGTGGCATGGAAAGAGTGGATACTGTTTGATTGTTTCCTCTCCCTTTCAGAGTAAGCACACAGGAAACCAAATGAATCCATTAGGAAAGTTAAAAAATAGCCAAAGGGGTGATTATTCAAGCAAGTGGAACTCCTTGGCAAAACTCTTTGTGGATGCTGAAGGTTTACATAGATTTAAAAGGAAACTGCACAAATTCAGTAGTGAAATTCACTGTGGCTCCACATGGAAACTACATCCAATTCAGGAAGTCATGGAATCATTGAACAATTTAGGTTGGAAATGATCACTGGATGTCACCTAGTCCAACCTTCTGCTAAAAGTATAGCTAACTTCAAAATTAGTACAAGTCACTCAGCTCCAAGCATGAAGATTCCACAAACACTCTGAGAAAACTGTTCCAGTGCTTAACAACTCTTATAGTAAAAATATTTTCCATCTGTAGACTGGAAATTTCTCTCACTGCAAGTTGTGACTGTTGCCTATTGCTTGTTGGCTATGCATCTATGAGAAAATTCTGGTGCCTTCTTCTAACTCCCCGTCAGGTACAACAATTAGATCATTCTTTAGTGCCCTCTTTTGACCACAGAACAAATCCAACCTCCAACGAATCCAACATCTCCTTTCATGTTGTGTGCTCCATCTTTCTACCCATTTTAGTGACACTCAGCTGGACACTACTTTGTGAGTTTCTTTCTTGGACAACAGAAAACTCAAAACAAGCCCTATGCTGAAAATTATTACATGTTGAAAATTAGAGATTAGAGTGAATAGTGGAGCAGTACCCTTCTGCTGTCCTTATATCCTTTTCTGGGTACCTATTTTTGGCTACTATGGGAGAATGAATACTCGGCTAGATGCACTTTGGATTAACCCAGTATGTCTGTCTTTATGTTCATTATTATAAACTTATTAGTTTTTGTGACATATTGCCCTTAGTTATTATTTGTATTACCACACTGCTTTTGATCAGAGTAATCCTGTTCTAACCAAAGAGGATCAGGGCCAAGTATGACTGTTCTGAAGGAATTTGTCCTCTCTTCAACCAATATCAGGTCTCTCTTTTATCTGTTTTCATGTTTTGTGTTTTAATTCACTTTATTCAAATGAAACCTAGCCCGGCAGTGGTTTAATAATCAGACACTGCTGTTTTTACTGTATTTATCAAAGGTCAAATGCCAAAAATACTCCACCCCAATCTTCTTCTTGAAATATGGCTCCAGAGAAATAAAATGTGTAAATGGGCATGTTCTGTTAGAATAAAAGTGAAAGTATAAACTCCTTAATTATCTTTTAATATTTTAAATGGATAAAGGCATTTTAAAATTTTACTAAATTAATCTATTGTATTTAAACTCCACATTAAAATATTCCTTCTGTAATGCTAATCAGAATGGTAAGTGATTATCAAGTAGTACAATGTTTGCCTGGGGTAAAATTTATTTTCATAAGAAATGTAATATTTTCCATTCAAATACACCAGCTGTTCAGATTTTCTTCAAGAAAATGAAATCTAAAGGATGATACCTTTTTTTTTAATCTCTGCTTTTCATACTCTTTTTCACCCCACCATAAACAGAAAGAAAATCTTCCACCTCTTGAAGTCAAAAGTCTAGCAAACCAGGATTTCTTAGTGAAGATATTCCAAGCTTAATGAAAGCAAATACAGTATGAAAAAGAAAAAAGAAGAAATAAACAGGGAACGGCCTCATTCCCCTTCTTAATCAGAAGAGTATAGATATTTGATGTTTATGATGATATCTAGTGACTTGCTGCACTTTCTTGCACACTGCATGGCTTTCAATGTCCACAAGTCTACCACAACAGGCAATATTTGGGAGCAAGCTTATTTGTGCCTTTTTGAAAGAGGAACAGAAGATGAATGTGATTTGTTTGCCTGAAGTCGAAATAAAGAATTAACAATCTTTTTTGTGTGTGTTTCTTAAGTCATCAAGCATGATTTCTCAGTGCTTCCCACACCATAAGACTTGAGGTCTTCTGTTCACTCTCAAGCAATTGCCATAATCACTTTTCTTGCTGTTTATCCGCCTTCCCTAGGATTTTCAGCCTCCGATATACAGAAACTTGCAAGCAAACTCATAGACTCCAAACTGCAGTTGCTGCTGAATATATTCATTCTCTAATCAGGTCCTGCCAAATTATTTTCTGTCAGAGAAGGGAGTTCTTTCTTCAACAGAACTCACAGAAAAAATGCATCCAATGTGCCAAAATGTGTCAAAAAATTGGTGTTCCCATCATACCTATTCCCAGACAACTGCCCCACTCCTCTTCTGCATGTTACCAGTTTTCTCAGTTCTGACATATAACTCTCTTGCACAATCAATCCCTACTGTATTCCAGCCAAAATAAAATGTATTATCAAAGGCTGTTTAAAAACCTCAAAGACCATTTATTCATACTTGCTGAAATTTATAACTTGGAATGTGTCATGGTCCACCAGTACAAGAAGATAATGTACAGTCCAGCCTAGAGTCCCCCTCCTATATGGCATAGGTCTGCCTCTATTAGCAAAACCTTAAGTATTGGCCTTTGGACTGAGCTGAGTGAAAATACCCATCAGTATCTTTCCGCTGAAATTAGAGTTCCTGATTTATCTGGTACATAGAGAGTTTCTTTGAATATGGTGAATCAACAGATCTGTTTTGAAATAATTAAGTTTTCTAATACATCAAATGCTTAGATGAGTTTTGGAAACTATATTGTTCAGGGCCTCTCCCAACTACTTCCACCTACAGCAGATAACTATCTTTCTTCTTTCAGCCACATAGAAAGAATAACACAATCCTAAACCATATCTTAAAGCCAAATTGCAGATTGTCCAGGGATTGCAGATGTAATTCTCCATGATACCTCTCTTCCTCAGCTCAAGATGTTCATCTCTGCCTGAGAAATTTTTATTGTTAGGATTTCTCTCCACTCTTTATAATCTCTCATTCCATTTGCTATAGGAATCTCATTCTAGTCAATACTTCATTCACCCCCTTGTTTTACACTTTCACTTCTTGTCATTCAAGTTTCCTTCCCTGTATACTGCATTTCTTCTCTGTTTTGAATAATGGTTATCTAATCTTCCTGATTATCCAATGGGCATTTCATTTTTTTATCCCATTCAGCTGTGGCACGCTGTGTATCCACACTTGCTAATGAGGAAGCTACTTTGGGTCATCCTGACTAAAAATCTTTGAACATGTTAAGAGTTTCTTTTCTTCTGATCACAATTCTGAAAAATAAAGGCCAGCAGTGGTTGGAATAAAACTACTATCTTACATGAAGTCTGCTATTATGTGGAAGGATTTCTGAAGTCAGCTGTAGACACCAAGTAGTCAGATGCCATTTAAGAGGTATAACCAGTTAGAATGAGATTAAAAACACATGGCAACACCTACATGACTAGATTTAGAAGTGTTTCTGATTTCTCAGACTCAAGAGCTCATTACGGCTATGTCTTTACTCCATTATAGGATAAAATTCAGTCAAGATTCATATCTTCACCTTTTATCCCATGGTCTGGATTAAATTGAGAGGAAAGCTGAGCATGTATTTGGTATATACAGCACACTATATGGATGCCTTTTCTCAGTGGATTATCAGGGTGCCAGGTTTGCAAGGGTAAAACGTAATACTTTCCAACCAGTGAGTGGCAAGGCATCATACAAAACCTACATGTCTTTGGAGAGCAGATGAAATTATGTTGTCCTCTCAGAAAATATATGTTCAGAAAAGTGTAGAGTTCAGAGATGAGAATGCCCTTCCTAGACTGTGTAACCAGCTGACGTATAAATGCATTCAAAACCTCTTAACTTTGCCATCTTTTTTGCCAAAAAAAATCGTTGTCTGCTCAGTGAAACTAAATTCAAACGTTCAGACCAAAATTTCAAACTATTCTTCATATCTGAGGATTTGTATACTGTTGCTACCTGCCAATAATGAAAAAGTATATGTATTCTCTCTAAGTGTTAATGTTCGTGTTGCAGTTCCAATTTTTCCTCTTCATTTTTGCAAGAACAATATATTTTACTGGTGCTATATTATTCCTTCCGCACACACCTCCAAGAAAAAAGAAAAAAAAATCACTACCACTGCCTGTCTAGAGGGGTGACATTTACTGGAGTTAAAGGATTCTTAAAGGATAACCGTAGTGTGGCAGTAGGGCCTATTACTTCTAAGGAGAAAAGGTTAAAAAGTAGACTTCCATCAAATAAAAGACTTATACGATAGGAAACAGAAAAAGAACAGGTTAAAATAGTAATAGGTTCTGGCAATGTTTACACTAGGAGACCTGAGAATTTACCTCAGTCCAGTATCTGGATGTACGCGCAGCTATATTTTGACTCTACACAGAACCTAGTTCGGGATACGCACTGTTGCTTTTGCACGCTGGAGGCAGATGTTCAGATATCAAAGGAGGAGTAATAATCTTTGTTCCTCTACCCCCTTCCTAGTGAAGCAGGCAGGTTTTGGCAATAGCCCTTGCTTACCTTGAGGGAAAGGTAGGTATGCTGAAACACACTGCAGCAGTCTTCATGCTGGTCAGTTAAAAGACGAGAAGTACTATGTACAGCAAACTCCCTTATTTCTCTTGGTCACAGTGCAGCTGCTATTACTGGGAAAACACTGGGCTGACAACATCCTTCTGAAAAAAATGAAAGGTGGTGCCTCCACCATGGTGTGGTACAGCAATGAAACTTCTGCATAACATGCAGAAACAAAAATGTATGGGTGGAGCTTTTCTTGACCAAAAATGAGCTAGCTCACACCATTCCTATTTCCGGAGTAGACGCTTTCCTAATAGTAAGATTTCCTGATAGTCTCAAGAAGTGATTGTAGAAGATGTCAGACCAAGACTGGGCCTAATGTGTGTTGAATGACACTTGGTGATGAGCCTTAAATGCACCCAAAACAAGTACTGTCATGGCCTTCACCTCCACAGTGTGCTGTTCTTTTTCTCCCTGTTCTTACTGCTGTGGTTAATCTGGGGAGCAGCTCAATTGTTGGAGGCTCATGATCAGGGGTTGTGACTAAAGTACCACACGGGGAATTCTGGTTTCTTGCTCACGTAGAGACAAGTGGAGTCTGACTGAAAAAATAAGTTTTTGTCTATCCTCTGGTCAAAACTCACAGCAAGGGCTAAATTGGTTACCAATTTCGTTGGGATTTAACTTCTTTCTTTAAAATTTCCTGGGGTTGCTTAGAAATATGTTCTCAGTAACCTTTTCTTTGATAGAAATGTCTTTATTGCTCTAACTCTTTCATGGAAAATCTCTTTCCACTTCAATCCTTACCGTGCTGTTAAAAAAAGAAATCACTTTTATAACAATGTTCAAAATATTTTTTTGCCTTCTCCTACATTAATGTCGGAGGCTAAGATATCTTTCAGTCTGTTTCCCTTTCAAAGATTTTGCCTTCACAAACGCACACAGACCTAATTAGAGCCTTTGGCCGCAATATTTCTGATGGAAGAAAGTTCACATTTAAAGGGTACAGTATTGCAGTGCATATTATAAAGGAATCTGGAGGTAAGCAGTAATATCGCAACAGTGAATATTGTTGTTCTTGAAGAGTAAGACCACTGGAAGATTTCCCCTGTATTGGGGGTAAAATTTTTGGAGGACTGTAGTCATGCCTAAGTTAACCTAAATTTGAGCTGAAAAGGAACAGCTTCTTCTGTCACAGGAGGATCCTTCACAGTCATTCACTTTATCTCACTATTTCCTCCCTCAGGGAAGGACACAACATTATCCCATAATGCAGTGTAATACTTTGTGTGTAACTGCCTATATCCTATGGTGACATAACTGAGATCCTGCTGTTCAGCAAACAGACCCCTTGTAGCACCTGTGTTCCTCTGTGACATGCCACAGTGATTGATGATGCTTTGCTGCACTAGGCTCTATTTGTTCTGCAGTTAAAGGCATTACTATACTGTACCTGAACAGCCTCTGTCCTCCATAGCTCTGTCTTAGCAATTCCAGTCCATTAAAGGATTAGTGTCTCCCTAAATATGTGGATCATTAACTCTGACGAGGTAGTAATTGAACTTCACCAGCTTCCCCCAGAAATATTGGTTCATTTATTTATAAATCTAGATGAGAAATGCCTGCTTAGTAATCTGTGTGGTCACATCTATTATGCAGCTAAGATCTCTGGCACAGATGGATTTAAAAGTAAAACAAAAAATCAGTGATGTCTCTAACAAAAAATCAGTGATGTCTTTGCACAAAGTATGTCGTTAGAGGACTATGCAAGTTCCAGTGTCAACGGGTACTTTGTACCTCCTCCTTATGGATACAGACTGAGATGATACCTCTCCCGAGTGCTCCAGGGATCTTGTTCCATAATTTACTTTACATGACACTGCAATTTCTCCACTTGCACATATTATTTAGCTTGACAATACTCACAGCCTATTTTTTTTCCTCATTTTAGCCATATTCTGGCTTTGCTTGATTTATGCCACACCTTTGTTTCAGTTTTTGTATAACTTATTATCTACCAATCACTGTCAGGATGACCTAGGGCTTTTACACACTGCCTGCCTTTCACTCTGATTTTGCAAGTGTCTTTCCTAATGCTCACCTTCTTCATTTGTATTAACAAATACCAGGGGTGATTGTAATACTATGTGTGCTGGTTACTCAGACTCCAATATTGTTCTGATCTCTTATTAGCGGATATTCTTTACCATGTGCCTGTTCACTACCTCCCTCCCTCTTATCCCCTCTTTTTGATTATTTCATTATCCTTAAGGATGCTCAGCATCACTACCCTTTGCCTTTCCAACCCAGAGGTCCAATGCAATTTTTTTCAGTTCTGACCAACAGACTACCACATACCAGCTTCTCTACCTGAGTTGTATTCACCATAAATGCTTTCGGATAACCAGGGTTTACCAATCCCCTGAGTAAAGATTTTGGCAGCTATTTTTGTGACACTGAACAGTCAAAGTTTTCCAGAGCATGCTGGCATCTCTGACTATGTATTTTCAGATGATTTTCACCTTTTTTCCTCAATCTTATATTTAGCTTTAGTTAAATATGTTAGCACTGTGTAACATATGCTGTCAGATTCATAAAGAAGAGCAAAACTTAAAAGAAGAACTGAATTTATCTGTTTGAAGCAAATGTATTCTTTTCAAGTCATAGCTGGTCACTGTTACTGGGGTTTAGATGTCTGGGAAACATCTGTTTAACTTCTAATCTTCACTAGACACTCTGACTCCATTTTGATGGTTTTACAAATGAGTTTTATTCTTATCAGATAATTCTGGATATACAGGATAAATCTGCCAGAATCCCCCTCACAAAACTTCTTGGCATGCTTTTTATATCTTCTGACCATAAAGTCTCCAGCAAAACCCTATTTTTGCCTTAATTTCTAACTCACATTAATTTTTGAGAAAGGTGTCCTCTGGGAATAAAGTGGAAACTCAAACCCTCAAGACACTGAACTATTTAATCAGCAACAATTAGTATAAGCTTCTGTGTCCCTACCCACCAGGAATGGGAATTAGACCATGAGTTTAATTTACATAACTGAATAATGATGACTTATGGACCTTAGTGACCTGACAAACTTCAATAAACTAGATAGAAAAGGTGCAGCATAGAACAATTTCCCTAAGTCATACTTACTCTGCTTCTGCTCTGTTGAAAAGGTTTTAATTAATTCACCAGCTTGCTCAGAAGTTCAACAGACTAAAGTCAAAATGCTGTGCATTTTCAATGATTTACCATGTGTGTGTTCCCCATGTCACTGCAAACTTCCTCTGTTCAGACCACAGGCAGTTTTGGAGTGTTGCTGTGTATCTGGACACACATGAGAGAATTCGCACACTCAAATCATCTAGACTAAAAGACCTTCTACAGGTGGCACCACTCTAAGGACACTGTGACTAAAAATGACCAAAGGGCTGTGACAGCAACCAAACCAGCTAAACGACCATGTCAATGTGTAATAAATTCATTCCAGTGCTCAATATAAAGGGAGTCTGGGCTAGTAGTTTATACTTCAGACCTCATTTATTTGGGTGTACTATTGTTGCTTGTTAGAGTTTAAATAAATGACCCATAGGTTGCAGTAGTTTAGAATATCCCCTAGGGACTTTATCAGGCAACCATGTGTCCTCTTTCTGGGCTTCTTGCTTCCTACTCAGATTTACTATGCGCACATATGCATGCTGCCTACACAACTACATGCCCAGTCCCCCACAGGACAAGGGCACGTGGTAAAAGATGTCAATGTTAAACCAGAAACACGTTTGATCATTGCAGCTCCAACAGCACCAGATTCACAGGGTTAACGGTTTAATGGATGATCCCATTCTCTGACATCCTTCATGTAGATATGTGGCTCCAACTAAGTCTGATAAACTTATTTCTTCAAAATTAATAAATGCTTTTTTTAACATAAAAGACTCACAGATGTCCTCCATGTCCTCCAGAACATTTGAACATTTGAAAAAGAGTATTGATATGACTGTGCAAGTCCTAGTGAGTGATCTATTGCTTGAAAAAATATCCTCAAATAGCTTCTCCTGCCGTTGATGTTAAATACAATCTTTTCAAAGCAGCTAATTTGCCAGTGATTCACTGAGGAAAATTCTCATTATTGGTTAGCTGCACAATTTTTCCCTTGAGACTTCTTCCCCAAGGATTTCTGCATCCTGAAGCTAGTGTCACTTTCCAATAGCATACGAAGGTCAATCCCATTAGAAAGATTTTCTTTCATTTCGCTAGTTAGGGTGGTACTTTTATAGACTAACAATCAACTGACAATCAGTCTATGAGATGCTTTTTTGAGTAATGAAGAATTTCTTAGATACCTGGCTTACCAATTTTAATAAGGCAAGCAGATACTTTGGTGTTTATTCCAGTCAAAGACCAACCAAACCTGTTATGTTAATTAACCTGCTTTGAAGCTATCTGATTTGTCTACTTGGCTTATACAAGGTTTTAAGTTTTCAGAACTATGTTTTGAAGAAAGTAAATGGAAGAATGGCCAGCATCCATTTACTGGATGATTATCCTGTATGGAAACCTACTCTGTGCCCATAGAAAGGGATCTTTTGCATTGTTGCCTGAATCAAAACTTAGACCCAGCAATTAATTCAAAGTGCATTAGAATCTCACCTAAAAACTCATCAGACTGATTAAATGATAAAGGTTGTAGGATGCAAGTGCTCTTTTTGATAAAATAATTTCTGTTTATTGCAGTTCAGATTGAGTCTAAAAGTAGTTTATGAGTAGCAAAGAACCAGTGATAACTGTCAGGGATTCTGGACAGATGGATGAAACTTTTGTATATCCGCGTCTGACACTGAGCAGCTTCGCTGAGAGACCACAGTGTTTCCTCTGGCAGAAGCAAAGAAAGGACTATTACGTCCTCCCTTCTTGCTGTCTTTCCAGGCAGAGGTTCCAACTCAGTATTTCCCAAATTCTGCAGAACTTAACTAATTCAGAGACTAATATAAGTTTACAAACACTATTATCAGAGGAACGATTATCACTGTATAAGCTTGGGAACAAAATTACAGTTACCATCTATTCTGTGAAATTGTCCACGGATATGTTCTGCTCCTACGGTGAACATGCAGCAGCCTACTTCCATCCCCCACGAGCAGAGATAAGTTGGGACACCAGATGTCACACCCTGTCAGAAGTGCAAGTCAAAACTATGGAACTACTCAGCAGAATAAAATGATCAGCAGGAAGTCAAAACTTCAGCGACCCAAGCTGAGGTAGGAAAGACGTTCAGCCTTGCTTACTGAGACTTCAGATAAATCAGACAAGGATCTTTTCCAGACAATTGTCTGTGATGGCTTATTTTTTAGGGTTGAATTTGTGTTGGTCTTTGGGCTGTATGATGCACAAGCCTCCAACCCTCTCAGACTGTTGACCAGTAACATGTGCCAGCTGTGCAAATAGATGATGGTATCTTCATCAGGAGCAAGTAATTCCGTAATAACTCCAAATAAATGAACTGAAAATAACACTATATTTTACAAAGACATCCAATGTCCATGTCCTCATTCAGAACAGCTACAGAAAAGGGTTTTTTTTTAATTGTTACTGAAGTACAACTATAACTGAGTGAAACATAATCATTGCTTTAAAGCACCACAGCAGCATTACACAACGGTCAATGAAAGGAAGAAAAAGAGATCTTTTATAGTTGATACTACTGGTAAATTTGCAGGTAATTCCCTTTTGACTGAGTTAAGGATACACATATTTGGCACTCTTATTTTGAAAAAAAAAAAAAAAAAATATCTTGGAACCTTATTGTTCATGAGCACTCAAAAATGCAGTACTGGACTTCCAGATAATGCATTCAGCAGTTTGCCTCTAGTGTTTACTGGTGTATGCATGTGGCAAGTAGCCAGTTGGAGGCTGATTTCTTGCACAGAATTTAAGGCCACAGAATCATCTAGCCAGGAATACCAAGGCGGATTAATAGTTAATTCATGAGTTCAATAAGCTCAGTGCCCAAGCACTTTGGTTAGTCTAGGGACTGGATTTATAAAAAAGTAGGCAGATATTGGAATGAAACATGGTATTCTGTGTTAGAAGCTGTATTGATCTCGACCAGGAGACCATTGCATGTTTAGGAATTAAGAGATCCACACAGCGGTTAACCTGAGTACGCCTGGACCTGTGCTGTGCTGTGCTATGCTGTGTACCGTGTGACTGTCAGGCACGTGCTGTGGTGGCCACAGAATAACTTCAGCCAGTTTATTGTAGCAAAGGAGCCTGTGGGCAGCTCCCACTTGGCACCAGCACTTACACTGCATGCATGGCCTTGGCTTTATCTAAAACGCAGCAAGAAATTCTCACATGAACATCCTTTAGGAACAGATCTATTTTATTGTCAGAAGGTGTTGTATCAGTTTTAATGACCAAAAGGAAAGGTTCCCTCTGCAGACAGGATCTGCTCTGTGCAGCATGCCATGGGAAAATCTATCTGGGCTCCATCTGAGGCTTCATTAACGTGGGGAGCCCAGCATCTGAAGGGATTTAAGACTTGCTTGCTATCCATATTCCTCTTCTTATCCTGTCTTATTAAAGCAGTTCTTTCATTAAGCCATTGGCTGCTGGTCTTATTGAGATCCAGAAAGAACCCTGCACCACCTCTCTTATCTCACCTCACCCCACCACCTCTGACCATGCAGAACAGAATCATCCTGTATAGTTCAAGGGAAGAAATAGACAATTACAATGATAAAGCTGGGATATTTCTTTTGCATTTTTTACTGTTTCTTACTGGCCAGGTCTCGTTGCTGGGTGTGCTTTTCTCTCAAAGGATTTCAAGGTAAGAACCAAGCAACCAACAGGTGCTCAAATCCCAGATGTGCTCAAAACACCGAGCTGGTTACGATAGATGCTTCCAGATGACCCCAGCTTTTGAGTTGTGCCTCCTCTTGTCAAAGAGAAAAGCTCCAAGAACCAATAAATTTTTGCAACCAGGTGTCTGGGACACGACTTCATTGCAGAGTTTCTGCCAACAGCCATTGTTGTCCTCTCTGCAGTCACTAGCTGTCACCAGAGATGGCTGTCTCAAGGGACTGCAGTAGAGGTGAACAAAAAAGAACTGAACTCCAACCAAAATAAAAATACCACATTGTGTATGTTCACCTATTTATGACACGAAAGGATATATCACTGGGCTCTGCACATACGTAATGTGTGAGAAAGAGTCAGAGACAGTATTTTAGGAGAGAACAACAGTCATGGTGATCCTAATAAATGGGATGTGAACAATCCCATACTGGCCTGGAAGGAAGTCAAGAAGGACTTAATAGTGCCACAGCTTCCAGAGCTGAAGGAAATAAATCACTAGTGACTACACCAGGGCCCTACCTTGTCTCACCTTAGACAGTCCTCATTGTGACGAGTCCAATATACGTCACCCAGGTTGAAACGCCACACAATAGCAGCTTATGCTCCCACACAATAGCAGCTTATGCTCCTTTACTCTGTGCGTACATTCTTTAGACACACATATCTGCTGACACACCTGTAATATTTGTTACAGAATTCAACTAGTCTTTCTAGTTAGATTTCACAGAATCACAGAATCACAGAATTATCAGAGTTGGAAGGGACCTCTAGAGATCATCTAGTCCAACTCCCCTGCTAAAGCAGGACTGCCAGAGCACATTACTCAGGACTGCATCCAGGCGGGTCTTGAAAATCTCCAGGGAAGGGGACTCCACAACCTCCCTGGGCAGCCTGTGCCAGTGCTCTGTCACCCTCACCGTAAAGAACTGTTTCCGTGTATTTGAACGGAACTTCCTGTGTTCTAACTTGTGCCCATTGCCCCTCGTCCTGTCACTTGGAACCAATGAAAAGAGCCTGGCTCCATCCTTCTTCAACCCACCCTTTATTTTTAAGGCATAAACATTCAAAAGTCCATGAAGTACCTCTGATTGCATGACAGTTAGGAAAGTCCAGAAAGAAGTTTGTTTCACAGGTTTGATCCAGTGTTGTATCAGGCTTTTGCCCAGGAGCCGGTAGCGGGGGCTGCATGGCAGCCGCTGTGAGGAGAGGCCGGGGCTGCCCCGGGCCAGACACAGCCAGTTTCAGCTGGTTTCAGCCAGTTCCAGCCAGCTCTGACTGACCCCCTGAAGGGCAGCGCTGAGCCCTACAGCCACCTTAGGGGCACCTCGGGGAAAGTGTATTTAAGAAAGAAGTGAGGAAAAAAAGTATGAGAAACAGCCCTGCAAACACCAAGGTCAGAGGAGGAGGAGGAGTGGGTGCTCCATTGCCCAGCAGATATTCACACTGGAGCAGGAGGAAAGTGTGAAGACCACTTGAGAGCGGGTAGAGGAGTATGGAGTGAAGTTGAACCTGGGAAAGGGGGAAGGAAAGATGTTGCTTTAATGTTTGTATTTTTGTTTCCCCCTAACCAAATCATTGAATCATAGAATAGTTTGGGTTGGAAGGGACCTTTAAAAGTCATCTAATCCAACCCCCCTGCAATAAGCAGGGACATCTTCAACTAGGTCAGGTTGCTCAGAGCCCTGTCCAACCTGACCTTGAATGTTTCCAGGGATGGGACATCTACTACCTCTATGGGCGACCTGTTCTAGTGTTTGTAAAAAATTTCTCCCTAATATCTAGCCTCAATGTACCCTCTTTTAGTTTTTGTCCTATCACAACAGGCTCTACTAAAAGGTTTTTCCCTATCTTTCTTCTAAGCCCCCTTTAAATACTGAAAGGCTACAATGAGGTGTCCCTGGAGCCTTCTCTTCTCCAGGCTGGACAACCCCAACTCTCTCAGCCTGTCTTCGTAGGAGAGGTGCTCCAGCCTTCTGATCATTTTTGTCGCCCCCTCTGGACCCGCTCCAATAGATCCATGTCTTTCCTGTGCTGAGGAGTCCAGAGCTGGACACAGTACTCCAGGTGGGGTCTCACAAGAGTGGAGTAGAGGGGCAGAATCACCTCCCTTAACCTGCTGGCCACACTTCTTTTGATGCAGCCCCAAGATACGGCTGGCTTTCTGGGGGATGTGGTTGCACATTGTAGGCTCATGTCTGGCTTTTCATCCACCAGTACCCCCAAGTCCTTCTTAGCAGGGATACTCTCAATCCCTTCACCCCCCAGCCTGTATTGATAACAGGGCTTGCCCTGACCCAGGTGCAGGACCCTGCACTTAGCCTTGTTGAACCTCATGAAGTTCACATGGGCCCACTTCTCAAGCTTGCCCAGGTCCCTCTGGATGGCATCCCATCCCTCAGGCATGTCAACTGCACCACTCAGCTCAATGTCATATGCAAACTTGCTGAGGGCACGCTCAATCCCACTGTGTATGTCATTGATGAAGATGAACAGTACTGGTTCCAATACAGACCCCTGAGGGACACGTCTTGTCACTGATTTCCATCTGGACATTAAGCTGTTGACCACTACCTTTTGGATGCGACCATCCAACCCATTCCTCATCTCCTGAACAGTCCACCCATCAAATCTATGTCTCTTCATTTTAGAGAGAAGGATGTCATGGAGGATCATGTGAAAGGCCTTACAGAAGTCCAGATTGATGATCCCTGTAGCTCCTCCCTTGTCCACTGATGGGTCAGGCAGGACTTGCCCTTCGTGAAGCCATTCTGGCTGTCTTGGATCACCTCCCTGTCCTCCATGTGCCTTAGCATAGCTTCAAGGAGGATCTGTTCCATGATCTTGCCAGGCACAGAGGTAAGGCGGACAGGTCAGTAGTTCCCAGGGCCCTTTTTAAAAACGTGTACAATGTTTCCCTTTTTCCAGTCACCAGGTACTTCATCTGACTGCTGTGAATTTTCAAATCTCATGAAGAGTGTCTTGGCAACTACATCAGCCAATTCCCTCAGGACTCTGGGATATATCTCATCAGGTCCCACAGATTTCTGTATGTTCAGGTTTCTTAGGTGGTCACGAACCTGATCTTCTTTTACAGTGGGAGGGACTTTTCTCCCCCAGTCCCTGCCTTGGGGTCCATCCTCTCAAGAGATGTGGGGAGAGAAGTTGCCAGTGAAGACTGAGGTGAAAATGTTGTTGAGTACCTCAGCCTTTTCCTCATCTATTATTACAAATTTGCCAGTCTTTCTCATCAGGGGAGGTACGCTTTCTTTAACCTTCCTTTACTGGCTGACGGAATCAGTAATTAAATATTTATTTTTATTGGTAATAAAGTTCTTTTTCCCCAAGTAGAATCTGTTTTACCAGTGGTGCCAAGATGGCAAGATGGTAAGAGATCTCCTTGTCTTTCTCTTGACCCGGGAACTTTCTCATTTTTGTATCACTGCTTTCTCCCCCTCATCCCACTGAGGGGGTGCAAGTGAGCGCACAGGTGGAAGTTCGGCTGCTAACCAAGGCTAGCCAACCACAAATGGCAAAAGACTCAATCAGGTTATTTTTCAATGCGTAGGCCTGACACACTTTGTCTGAAAAGACGTTATCATGCACGTGCCCACAACAGGGCATTGGCACAGAACAATATCCTGTAGGTCAATAGAAATCTTATTTGGTTCTGATTCCCTTTTTTGTAAAGAGGTGGAAACAAGCCACACTAATTAAAACACGTGCTGAAGAGATTTTTCCTGTTTCTCAAACCATTCTGAACCTTTGGTACATTCTGACATGGATGTCTTTGTCCTGTATCTATCACATGGACACAGGGTGCTCCATGCTTACCAACTTTCTCTCCATTATTCCTCTCTGTCAGAACTGCACACCTTGTACCAACCTTCTGCCCCGCTTAGCCCGTTCTCTTGTGATCAGCTGTTGGTCACAAGATCTGTGAGGTATACTTTGAATATTGCTTTAGCAAAACCCTTAAATAAGCACAAATGCTAAACAATGCTTCAGCAAGATGTTCTTTATGTATGCCACATTTTTTTTCCCCTTCCACATTCTATCCTAATAGAAATAACCGTTGTACATTTTATCTTAATGAACAAATCAAAAAATCACCCCAGCAGGTTTTATCCAAGTTAGAGTGCTGCCTCCCAAGTTAGCAGGATCACTTCCAAACGCACAGGGTGTTCCATACTTGGATACTTAACTCCATAAATAGGAGGATTCTGTTCTTACAGATTCAGTTTTGTCATTCCTGACTCATGCATACGCTTACCTATAATCGAGATCTCTTGCTTTATGCCTCCTTGCTAAGAAATTAGGTCTGTGAATATCCAAGAGAAAGGACGAGAGAGTTTTAAAGTACTTGATACTTGCCAAGTTCTAGGCATAAATTAAACTCTGTAATTTCAAAAAGAACTTAAATCCTATTGGAAGAAAAAATATTAGCACAATCTGACTTATGCTGATATGCAGCCATGTACATTCAAATAAAGGAATGAATAACAGTTTAAGCTATCATCTGAGGTATTCTTGTTGATTTCCTAGTCTCTTTAGAGACTATATTCACAACATGTAATGGGAGAAGATTTCAGTAAATAATATCATTTATAGGTGATAATAACTTTAAAATCTGGTTTCTTGGAAGGTGTGCAATGTTTCTGCTTTTTGTTTGATAAATGTAACTGCAGCTAAATTATTCCACAAATTTGTATGCAGGAACTGCAGTCACTAATTGGAAGTTGAAAGCATCAGGCACTCCACTAGCCCTAGCCTATTTCTGTACCAAGTAATAGGATTATTGAAAACTCTGTCCTTATGTATTGTGTTCAAGGAGAAATGCACTGAAAAATTCAAAGGCTTAATTTAGGCACTGTTAGAAATATATTGCAATTCTTGGACTATTCTATGCAGATCAGCAAAATGAGCTACTGAGTAGGGACTAACAAACAGAATATATAAAAAGAAAAGAAATTATAATAGCCTTCACATTCATCTATCTATGTGGCACATACTTTTCATTACTGCTTATATACATTTTTGTTCATAAAATTCAACATTAAAAGGTGCACATAAAACATATATAGCATTTTCAATTCAGGGTACTAGAATAGACTTCTTAATGGAGAGGTACTAATATGAGCTATTTCCTTCATGGATGTCCCTGAAATAAAATACTTCATCAATCACTTCCAGCTACATTTGCAAGTTGAGCAAAAATAATAGACTCTTAAAAGTCATTATATTGGTTGGTATAAACAAGCCTGGTTCACTTGCTAACAAGACACTTTAAGTTACACCAAACTAGAGAGTTACTTTTTTTAAATAAGAGGTTTTGGGCACTCACCTATCCCACTATTTTCATGAATAGACATTTACAAAGTAGGTTGCTTGGACTATAGCTTTTGTATTATTCACTCCTAGCAAAAAGTAGGAAGGCTTCCTCAATTCTCATATGCAAGAAAAAGCATACTTTTGTATATATGCAAAACTTCGTTCTGCTTACTCTAAAGGATTTGAAGACTCAGAAAAAATCTATTTAACATGATCTGTGAAATAAGTCCATTTGAATGCTGAGGTCAAAGTCAAGTGACTTTAATAAATATTTAATCTTCAGCCTTTTTTTCTGAGTAGCAATCAACTATTCAGCTCAATTGCAGATAGTTAGTCTCACTTATCTAAAGGTTGCCTAATTTGGTTTTTCTTCTTGCATTTCACACCTATATCATGAAGGATAATTGTTCCTATGAACGGTTAAATAGCTACTGAAATTGATCTAATTTGCTCTCAAAAGGAAACAATTTTTCATTTTACGTCATCCTGTTTTCAGAATTTCTCTAAATCAAGATGAATACTTAAATATTTTTATTCCTTTGAAAAGCACACTGAGATATGAATGCTATAGAAATGCAAAACAACCTTAGCTCTCTGTTCATTTTCCTGGGGACAGACTTTCTGTTTCAGCAGTTGTAAATCATGGCCCAAAGTTAAGGGAGTTTTAATATTTTTTTATACATAGACATAGATTATTTGGTATGTATCTACATTTGCAATATTCATGTTTATTCCATCTGTTTTCAGATTGCCTTTCAATAATAAGAGTATATATGAGCAAATATTCTATATATGATTCATGTAAGGTCACGTAATTTTTACACTTGCATTTTGCATGTGTAAAATATTTCATAAAACATACATCTTTCGTTTGGTCATTTGTCTGTGACGCAAAGAATGTAACTTTTTTTTTTTAAAAAGAATGGAGTAGGTTTATTGAAGCAAGGTAACAGTTTTGTCTTGCGATTGTGATGGTTCGTGTTGTTTCTCACTGTCCTTTGTTCCAGTGTGTTTTACTTTCTGAGACTCATTTTTTTCACTAGTGGTTTTCTACTATCCTTACCTGTCATAAATTTGCAGTTTGGTTTAGTGAAATGCCAAGTCTTGTAAAGAAATTATTGTCACATTATGAAACTTTCAGAGCTAACATCAGCTGACCTCAACTTACAATATGCTTATTTACTTGGTTTGCATGTACTCTGGCTAGTCACTGTTTATGCAATCTTTTTTATTAAAATGTTAATAAATTCCATCTGTTGATATAAAAGAAGCAGTTTTTTCTTCTCAGTACACATCATGGCAAGAAGGCTGCCTAGTGAGGGGAAAAGCAGTTATAACCAGCCATCTACCCTGGCTCTCCCTGGCTGGTTGGGGGCAGGTGAGGACCCGTTCCCAGCAGAGGACTCACACGAATGGCCCATTCAGTATGTTTGGGTGCTGCCTGAGTTCACAGCAGTTCTCGGTCTGGCTTGGGGAGAAGAATTGAGCTCAGAGCTATCCCGCGTGTGCCCATGTGGCCAGGCTGCACTAGATCCAGGTGTGTCAAACCGGGAGGGAGGGTGGCATGCTTTGTGGCAAGAGTGCTGCTTACATGCACTGGCTTTAGGGGTAGGGATCTGAGGAAGAAAAAAAAAATGGGCCCAGATAATTTATGAGCTTCAATATCTGTTGTTGGTAACCTTGATCCTCTTGCTGTGCGCCAGTAATGCACACGCACTTTCCCATGGCTTTATCCTTGAAGTGTGGGGATGCTGAGAAATACTTCCCTGCGCCTTCATTCCAAGATAAGATTTCCACTGGCATAAGTGCTGGATTCAATAGAGGAGGGCAAGTGTGCAGACCCATGGTTATCCTCCACCAAGGTGTACAAGCTATTAATGATATTTTTAGGGATGTAAATGCAGAAGACATCTGCCAGCATTTCTGTCCAGTTTTTTGCAATGCAGAGTTGAGAGAGGATGCCCAGGGAGGTTGTGGAGTCTCCTTCTCTGGAGATTTTCAAGACCCACCTGGATGCAGTCCTGAGTAATGTGCTCTGGCAATCCTGCTTTAGCAGGGGAGTTGGACTAGATGATCTCTAGAGGTCCCCTCCAACTCTGAAAATTCAGTGATTCCGTGATGAAAGGGGTTTGGGGTGTGAGCATGTTAATGGTACCAAATGCCCAGGATGTTTTTCAGTCCTAGAAGTATTTTCCTTCTCTGCCTGCTGTCCTCCCATCCTGGTTGTCTTTCAGGGCTGGAGTGTGCCATGCTGTGTGCACAAGATACCTCCACAGAAGCGGTGCTGGATGCCTTTTCAAGGACAGTGTGTGAGCAAACATCTCATAATGCAGAAATCATGCATCACTGCCTGCACATGTGAGTTTGTGCAGTGTTGGTCAACTTGCTGGTCCAGTGCCCTTTGTGGAGAGGCTAGGTTTGCTAGGAGAGGATGTTGAGAGGCTCATGATGGCCTTGAGGATTTCCTTAAGAGACAGAATGAGCAGTGGTTGATAAAGTTAGAGTAGCCCTGTTGTTCTGCATGCCTGGCTTCCACAGGGATCTTCCTAACAAGAAAAAACCCGTGCAATTTTTTCAAGGTCTTTCTAAAAGTGACAGAAGTGATGAAGGCATGCAATGTCCAGGGCAATGCTTATGGCTTGTCTTTGCTGTGAGTGCTTTGGTGGCTGAATCATCCATGGAGAAGTATTTTTGAGCTGAACTGTAGCGTGCACCTGTACCTTCAGTATCTGTTATAGACTGACTGCTTCTACACCTGTTGTTGGGGTACAGCATTTGTGACTTTGTTTTCACTGTGATACCCATATCACGTTTCACCAACATAGCCAGCAGGTTGGTACAGGACCACCACATCAGAGCACATCATAACTTTGGTCTTAACGCTTTTCAGAAACATAGATCCAATTTTCAAAAATAGCACACCCAGCAACCCAAACCTATCCCCACCCTTCCTCATACCAGATATCTGTTCCAAAGAGATTTGTATACCAGGAGCCGTATCTCATAAAGGAGTAACAAATAAGACCTGTGCCCAGGAAATATCCCAGAGAAGCCTGGAGAAGCCAAAGATGAAGTAGGATTCTTCTCCTAAGGCTTAAAGTACAAGCTGTGGGACTTAAGGTAAGACCACTAAGCATACGAACAGCTGATCTTCAATTGACTTGTAGCAACAAACCTTCTAACCAAACTTCGGGATGAGGCAAACTCACCCTAGTATGACTGCTGCTGCACTGCTGCTGTGTTGTGTGATGTTGTCAGTAAGGTTGTTGCTACTTTTTGTGTCTTTCTTTTCATTGTATTTCATGTGCATATAATATCAAAAGTTTTCAGGAATTTTAATTATAGATACCCCACACCATATCATCACAATGTGGCAACATAAGGTTATTTTCTTTCCCTGACAAAATAATTTTTCTTTTTCTTTTTTTCTTTTTTTTTTTCTTTTTGTCTTTTTTTTTTCTTCTAGTTTTATTGCTTGAATATAAAATTACGTTGGTGTCATCCTTTGGAAAACATGAGGATTCAAACAAGGTGGCATTATAATTCTAATTTTGCTCATTTTCTTTCCAGCAAAGTAGTTCTGCAGACTTTATTGTCTTTGCAACATCAAATCACAATATTATAGACTCCTTGATATACAGATAAATTCTTCAAGGAGTATGCAAACTTTATTCTTGAAAATTCATAATAAAAATAACTCATTCATGGTATAAAGCATAATTTTTCTTTCTGCTTGATTTATAGAATGTAGTCACTACCATTCAGCTTATACCTTAGGCTTTAGCCAACTTTTCTATCTGAGGATGATTTTAAAATGAATATTTTAATTAAGAAAGAACATTAACAACATTTAACATTAAACAAGTTTCAAATGTATTAATTTTTTAGACAGAAGAGAAGATTAATAAAATAAAATGCAAAAAAAAAGTATTGGTGGTAATTTGTAGGATCTGATATCTGATATATTAATGACAAAGCAGATATTCTGGGTTTTGTTTCAACCCAACAAGGTATTAAAATAAGCTGGTTTTTGGAAATTACTTTAAGTAGGATTCTGCCTGAGTGAAATGACAGTACCTCAAAAAATCTCGTATTCACTACTCATAAATGTAAAGGTTACAGGATTCATCCTGATCAAAACGTAAGTCTGTTGTATTTTAGAGATAAAGAGTTTCTGATATAAGCAAGTCACTGAGATTCATTCCAATTTTTATAATTATGAAAGTTTGCCCCACTATAGTTGTTTAGTCATCACCCAGAGAAATTTCATCTGGACAGGCTCTGGGGCAGCCTTCTTTTCTGAGATAAAATTAAACAGAGTTTCTTCTTTCACCATCCACCTTCCTAAAGGAAGACATTTACTTACTTGTAATACCACGATGAAACATGGGTCAAAGATTTCAAACATGTTCTGGAACCTTGGACTCTTCTGAGGGGACAGATGACCTCAACCTTTAGAAAAAGAGGCAGAGAAAAAGCTTGACCATGTGCTGTCTTCTCTTTGCTTCCCTGGTGTTCATAGGCAGGCTACCTCCCCTTTGCAGGTGACCCAGCATGTATATTCTTCTGAATAAGAACTCAAGAAGCCATAGTACGTGGTCAGATCTCAATGAAACAGCTTGAGCCTGTACATTACCCACAAGGAAGATAGTACTGAGGCAACATAGGCAAAGTTCAGCTTTGCTTGCTCAGCTTCTGGCATTATCCCTGGCCATTGTGTGTATCTTGCCTCACCAATGCATTTATTTCATAGTGTAGTTATGTTATAGAGTGGTCTGTGCGATCCTCCAGAACGTTCACTAGCTGTATATTCATCAAGAAGCCAAATTTTTATGTGAAGTGTTGCAATCGGTTCCTCTCATGTGGTTTCTTTTATGATAAATGCTAAGGTTAAATCTTGATTTAGCACCTTCTAGATGTAAATAAGTGCTTCTATTGGCTTTTTGGACCTTTAAATCATGTGGATAACTGCGGAGATTATTAGCACTATTATTTGGTGGATGGGATACAATTTACTCCCCCTTTCTAGCAACATTTATCATCCTCTCCCAGTTGGAAATGTTTATTCAAATAACACAAATAAAGAAAAACTGGAAAGATGACTTATTAAAATAAGAAAGATTACTTCTATTTTTAGGAGATACAAAATGAACATACTTCTTGAAATGGAACAAAAGAGCAAGATAACCCAGGTGGAGGAGGATTTAATTAAAACTAAAAAGTTGAATGGAAAATTGAATGATTTTTTATTAACATGCAGTGAAGCTGATAGGTCAAATGCAGGATTCACTCTGGGTAAAAAAAAAAAAAAAGATACTAATATCTCAATTCGGTCAGGAATGGAAACTATCTTGATGGTACAGCAAGATGAAGGTGGCCTTCCTAATACAGCTGCCAATAATGCAGTTCACAACAAGGGAGATGAATCAGCATGTCTCTTTTGCTGCATCATGCACTTCAAACTGAATACATTTTTCACTTTGGCTTGTCAAACATTATTGTCAAAGTTCTTGTGGCTTTGGGGAAATCTTTGTGCAGTAAAAGATATTGGACAGGTGCGAAAAACCCTGAAATGAGTTTTACTAGGACAAGGGATTTACCATTGAGGAAACATTGCAAGTAAAGTACTCCTTTGTTTTGGTTTTCCTTAGATAATTTTACAGAGGCCTGAGTAAGCGGTAATAAATGAAGTAAACATATTTCAAAGAAATTAAAGCCAAATCCATCAACATTTAGTGATAGAAGTGGTCCCACTGATATCTGACACCAGTTGTGTGAGTAAGCTCTTCGAGTATATTAGTGCACAGAGTGCTGATGCACTGGGCCCCATAGAGTATAAAATAAGTGTACTTCATTTATACTTTGCTGTTGAACATTTTTTTCCCATTAAAGCTAAATACAATAGATTAGCATAAATGAAAAAAATATTTTGGAAGAGAAAATGCTAGGATACTAACTGAGAAATGTTTAGGATATATATTTATTTAAAGACCTACTTTCTAAACACAAGCAATCTATTACTTCTACTTTTTCCACATTTAGTGTCAAATCCTACTGTGTTTCTTTCTAGGTAATGCACATCGAGTCATGCCTCTCATTCTCTTATTCATACCATTTTTCAAGGGTGATTCATTCCATAGATTAATTAACTATCTTAAAATGGGATGAACTTCTTTTTGGAAGTGCCTATCCCTCCTACACACACCAACACTCATGTTTAAGTAGCTATTGGCTGCTGGGATGAACTTCAGTGATAGAGTCTGGAATGTTTTCTGATTATTTCTGTCAAATTAATATGTCAGTAATGGCCCCACACTACAGAAACCAGTCTAATTTGGGGGAATTTATAGAACTGTTAATAGCATTGCCTTTCCCTAGCATGTAAAGACCTTGAAAGTCCACGTTGTCATGGTTCCAGAGGCAGTGTTAGAATCCTGGGTGGATGCGTGCAATTAACTTTTATTAATGTTTATTAATGTGCATAATTAAGTTTTATGAAGGCATGCTATGTGTGTGAGGATATATGACAATAAGTTTGGAAAATCTAAAATAACTCCACTGCCTTCTTACTGACTATCTGATTGACTATCTGCTACAAAATGCTTATTGTTGTGGCTTATGCTGTAAGAGTGTAATATATTCTCATCACCTTCAATCGGCCCTTCTGTTAGAGTCCAGAATTATAAAGGAAGCAGTTTAGTGCCTGCTCCTTTCAAAGTGGTCCTTTGGGGCCAAAACACAAGAAAAGGAGAAAACAATTTAGTTAGAAAAGTCAAGATGATAATGTATACAGTCGAAGTCTTGGATTGAAGGCATTCTTACCTAAGTTGTGCGTGTACACGGTTAGATGACAGAAACATATCTTGACACTATTTGTCCTGCTTTTCCTCCAGGCATTAATTCCTCTTTGGTTTAGAATACTGTTGAACGTGTTTCTAGCTGTTACCCCATGCTTCCTGCACTGTTTCTTTCACTGATTTAATCTCAAATTATGAATTCTTGAGAGTAGGAATTATCTTTCTGTTATGTGTACTCCCTATGCTCTGGTACAATGGGTCCTTGAACTTTGCGTTAAATTCCCAGTCCATACTTGAAAGCAGAATGCTCATAATGAATCTCTAAACTCCATTAAAAATGGAATTGTGTATAATGTCAAATCATTTAGCAATTTCTCTATGGATGAATTAAGCTAAATTCATGTACTTCTCAAAATATGCTAATGATAACAAAACATGCTGATAACTCGGAAATGAGTAAAGGGGTACAAATGCTGAAATGATACACTCTTTACTCATCAGCACAAGAAATTTTAGAAACTATGTCGCTTCTGGGCTGACTGCTCTACCATTACCTGAGCTGTGCTCCAGCCTACTCCAACTGTGAGCCCTACCATGCCGTCACCCTGGGAGCACTGCAGCACACCATTGGGCAGCTGGAAAGAGTTAAGAGTCTGGGGAGTGTCTTCACAGTGAAGCAATAATAGGTGAAAAGGCTGAGATTAAAATGTAGCTAAGAGCTAGAAACAGACATTTAAACAGATATTTAAACCCTATGCCCCCTTCAAATTCTAAACTTTGAGAAAAATGAAGCAACTGTGAATTGCTAAGAACAAAGATGCTTCTATATAATTCAGTTTGTTTCCATTTTGAGGAAGTAAACACATCAGAAGTCTTTTATTAAGAAATATTATCCCAAATTTACTTTTTAGTTATGCACTGCAAAAGTTAAATAGGAGCACAGGACGCAAATAATACAATAACACAATACTGATAATCAAGGTGCAAAGCAGAAGGCAAAAGTCCTATTTTACTGCATAGAAGCAGGGCACTGAAGATCTGTAAAACCTGAATATGTGTGTTAGAGACAAATTGTGAGATTAAAAATTTATCATTTTTAATAGAAACTAAGTTCTAACCGTCTATTGGAATGCCAGGCAGCATATGCAGGAGACGCTTTTGTCACTGCTGCAAGAAAAAAATATGTATTTACTGACTGTTAAATTTCAATGCAAATAGCTATGCTAAAACTAAGCAAAACTTATTCTAAAATCACTTTCTTAAACCAAGTCACAAATATGTATCCACATCAATTCAAATATTCATTTTCTGCCTCAGCTGATGAAGATGAGATTGCAAGAACAATCACTGAGGCAAATAACCTGATATATTATTGAGCCAGTGCATTGAAAATCTGTACATAGTTAAACAGATTTTTCACACGCTTCATTCAAAGTGGCATGCTTCATTTTCGTTTAAGGTATGTGCTACTACAATTCACTGCAAAGATGTGTATTATGGGGAAGTGATCACTTATTCCATCACACATTGACTACATCAGAAATTCCAAAATACAAAATTTTCTTTGATTATTTGAGGGGGGAGTGTAAAGACAAATTTTTGGTGTAGTTGCTCAGGAAATACTTGAAAGAAAAGTTCCTGTACTAATTACATGGTTCCTTAAGGGTAACATCCAGTGTATACTCATTTCTGACAATTTGATTGTTAATTATCCTTGCAATTTTCCACATGATATTGTACATAAAATGTTTCTTGTGTTTACTAAAATACAAATTACTTTTCCCTTTATCATAGCTGCACTTGTGTAAATTTGAATAGGCTCCTTCTCTACAGAATTGTAGTGATGGATTTGCTTTTATTATATTTTCATGCACCCACTGTTCTCAATTCTATTTCCACCATATTTAATTTGTTTTTCAGTTGAGAGAAGGAGAAGATACTAAAAAGTGCATTTCTGGGAGTACAGAGAAATATTCTTTCTATTGCTGAAGATCAGGAATTCTGGAAAAGTATTTCATTTCTGAAGACAAAGCATGAGATCCAAAGATTGTCATCTTTCTCCTTTTCTAATCCCCATCTTTTCTTTTGCTCTGCTTCTCTAAATACCTTCCTTCCTTGTGCTTCACAGCATCTATGTTCTTTCTATGACTTGTCCACTCCACAGCTGCCACCAAGGGGTGAGGGGGTTTATTTTACTCCAGTAGTAAGGAAGCATGTGAGAGTACTGTGCCTTGGAGAGGTGGCTGCCATGGTCATCTTCTTTCAGCATCACTATTTTTACCTTCTTACTTTTAAAAAAGTTCTCAAGAGTTGCAGGGATGAACACAGCTGAATGTTAGTTTGAGGGTCTTTAGGAAATGTCTCAATTTTCAAACCGGGTAATAACTTCTCTTGCAATTCACATACAGACCCGGACATGGAGGGCTGGTTGCCCCAGTGCCTCACAGAGCTGAAAACATTCTTATGGAGACAGACTAGGATGACAGTTTCGGCTGTGATTTTATCAGTGCCTGAATTTCAAGGAAATAGCTCCTCATATATCTTGAGGTTAAGGGTCCATTAGGGTCTCTTATGCCAGACAAGATCTACGAGGCCGCAATCTGAAAAGCAATGTTTGCTTGTATTAATGAGGTTTAAATGACGTTGGGGCTTTTCCTTATAGCTTAGTGATTATAGTGTGTTTCATTATCTGAGTCCTCGTCAAAGACAAGATGCAGTGAGGTGGGAGTTCATCTAAGCCACAGATTATACAATAAAAAAAATCTTTCCAGGCAAAACAAAGTCAGCCTGTCTTCTCCTCAGCTGTACGTGTTACTTCTTCAGCACAAAACACTTTCTGTATCTACATGACAGATATATGCACAGCCCAATACTTCAAAGGTACCTTCATACCTATAGAAAACTAGGAATTGGGGCAAAAGTCATATGATGGTAAGCTTCTGATAGTACACAGTTTTTTTTTCTCATCTGGCTCTTAATTTTTACAAATATCCATTCTTTTTCTCTGTTTTTTAATTAATTTCTTAAATATTGAGAGAACCCGAAGGGTTGCCATTATTCTTTAAACATTTTCTAACACACACCTGAATGTTTGAAGTACATACCCCTATGTATAATTTATATTTTAGCTTTATCTATCATTTATATTATAGGAATACTTGTCATTTGTATTTATGTCATTCCTACAGTATCTATGCCCCTCATAATCTATAGTATTATCTATAGTATTTAGGCTCCAAAAATTTCTGGTGGCAGGGAAGTGGTATTAGTATTACTTTATGCATAGAAGTAGTAGTAGGAGTAGTAGCAGCAGCAGCAGTGATAGTAGTAGTAACAGTACTGTATTAGTAGTATTGTATAGTACAGTAGGAGTATTGTATAGTACATTTACAGTATAGTAGTACTGGTATTTTATATGTTGCTGGGCAGACATATATCAAAGACCAGAATTCTGTAAATATTGAAGTATATACGGAGGTACCTAGGTGTCTAGGGGGCTTTTCAGACTGGAAATTATTTGAGCTTTTGACTATTTTCCTATTCATATCTTTAATCATCTATATAGTTTTACTGTTCCCAAAACAAATGTTCCAAAGGCTTTCTTTGCATTGCATTCAAAGCTGCTCTAGCAGCTGTATAATTCTTGCTCCAAATTCCAGATGAAAAAGGAAAACCCGTGGTCAAACTCAGCAGAAAATATTACATGTTGTGCAACTCTTCAAATTATTCAAACTTCTTAACTTAAGCCCATAATGTTGATTGGATGCTGACTGTATGCAGCCATGACCCTCAAATGCAGCACAGAATTTTCTTTACCTAAAGTCAAACCTTGAGCTGGTGAGGTCTACAGGGTCTCTAACCATACCCTTGTCCATGTTAAAGATGTAATATAAATCCTATTGAGCAGGCAATGCCCACTCTATTTGTTGCTAGTTTTATGGCCTCTATATTAAAATAATCTTTGCCCTACTGTTAGGGAACAAGAGGGATAAAGACCTATAGACTGTGATGAAGATGCTTTGAAGACGTTATGTCAAGCCTTCCTTCCCCAATATTTTATGAGCATATAGGAGTGTCTAATGGGGAAAATATTTGGTGAAAGTCAAAACAAGAACGCAGGGCTAGACTTTGGCACTGAAAGCAAAATTGGCACTGCCTGGAAAGAAAGGCCTCTCTTCTTCTCTATGGAAGCAGTCCTGGATTGAATGGAGGCAGAATGTTTCCCAAAACGCTGTGCAGCAGTCAGACACTACCCCTGCCTCCTGCCGAAGGTTGACATGATCCTGGGGGAAGCAATGAAATGGAGCTCCTGTTCAGCCAGCCACCAGCATGAACCAGTTTGTTGGTCTTCAGTAACATGGGCTAGCAGTCTGCCTGGTCTACATCTACCAGCAGAGTTGTGCCGCCTATACAGTCAGGCGCTGCACACTTGCTAAGGGGCTTTTTAAAAGCTCAGTTCAGCTCACAATGGATATTGATAAATTAGTGCAGGAAATGGTGGTCTGCCAAAATTAAGCATCTACCTGTATCTATTCCAGATGGCTGTGATGTGTAACAGTGTAGCCTTTTTCTTTAAATATTAGGCCACTGAGTAGGCAGAAATTATTTTTCCTATTGAAGTGATTTTTGAAGTGAGTTCCCCTATAAGTAGCTTTTCTACTAACAGCGTTGCTCAGTGCAGTGGAATGAAAATGGTAGCGAAGGGGACATTTTTCACAGCATACTCCAAGTCAACCTATTCTGACATGACAGCGAGAGCAGGTAGTGATTTGAGAGTAAAGCTGTCTCAGACTTCAGGCTTTGAAGTGTATGAGAGAATACCTTCTTTGAGTCTTATCACTGTCTATTCATCTCTCTGAGCTATTTTTTTTTTTTTTTTTTTGAGATACGGTGAATTCAGTTTGTTCTTTTCCTGTGAGCTGTGTTAAAGAAATTCTGCAGGTTTACCGTGATTACATATTTATAGATATGCTATAGGTTCCATTTTAACCTTAATCTACTAACATATTTGTTTTACATATTTCTTTGAAAAACACCAGGGAACCATGATCATGAAACAAGGCGCTAACAAAACTTAAATCTTTTAACTAGGTCTTCTTTCTCCTCGAAGAAGGTACTGAACTGAATGCTTCTTGTCTTTGACCATACAAATTCCATATTCATAATTCACTGAGTTTCACTCAGTATCCCTGTGACTATTGCTCAAATGTGAAAAGAAAAAATAGAGCAAGATTACTTTTGTATTCACACTTAGGGTCTGGTAGTTGTTCCATAAGGTTGATTTGCATAATTTAACACTACTAATGAAATTTTATTTTAACTGTGCTTTTTAAGTTCTGATAAATGTAATGCAAAGTTTCTCTTTCATGCATATAATATGATCAATGAAAATGATGATGACTTTTTCATCCAAGGAAGAAAAATATTTTCAGGTCACTCGAAGTCTCCATGATTAGTAAGTAGTTTTACCGATTTAAAAAGATTTAAAATTTCCAATCACATGAGTAAAAAACACCAAACTGTTAATACAAATAAGATTCTTTAAAAGATTATACTATAATAGTCATGTATCAGTAGTATTTGAACTTTCTGTGCTAATCTGCAAGGTGTGTGACAATGACTCACATTCACACATATTCTGAAAGGTAAATTTTGGCCCTCATCATCCTTCCCACCAAACTCCCCCATTGCCTGCCACCCCTCCTACGCTGCTCAGCAACAAAAGCTCCCTTCCCCCATTTCCAAAACATGCCCATTTCCATACCTCTTGCATCACTCGGATTACAAATTCTGAATGGTCAACAACATTTATCATTTCAACAGTTTAAGTCCTCCCTCTCCTCTCCCAGCTTTCCCACCTTTCCTGGCTCTGCACCACTTTCATCCTATTCTCCCAAGCCCAGACGATACAGCTTGAGCAGCAACCTGTTCTCCCTAGATCTAGTCTGCCAGAGAGGCAAACAACAAAAAGAAAGTCCGGACGGCAGCCTTTGTTTCTTCCAATACAAAAGGAAAATGTAAAGCTACCTTGAACTCATAGACGTCTTGTTCACCCCTCCCCAGTATGCTACCAAAAAGCTATATTTGCTTTCAGCCCTGCTCTTTTTGACAGCTTTTACCCACAGAGGTAGGCAAGTAGGGAAGGGAGCCAGCTAGATGGCATAAGACCTCTTGAGCTGGCAGGGACCTGTGCCTGCCGTGCCAGACAGGACACCTATTTAGGCAGAAGGGATTATGTCCAGCGATTCTGAGTTCTGACTTCTTTTTTCCCTGCTCAGGTCTTTCTAGAATCCCAGAGCATTTTACATTATGAAAAGTTAGTCAGCTAACTAGAATAAGCATTAAAGCATAGATCAAATTTGTCGAGTTCAGTTCCATTTAGATGAGTAAGTAAGCATCAAATGTGGATCGCAATATATAATAAATGATAAAAGCAAAGTAAACACTTTAAGTCTCCACAATTCATTCAGCAGAAGAATTACGGATTCATTAGTGGCAGCGAGTCACTTTTTAATAAAATCTATCAACAGAACATGAAAAAAGCCCCTGTGGTTGTCATGGTATTTAATATAAAATACATGGGAAGATAAATGCCTGATTTTTAATGACTAGATCCCACTCTGTAAAGGCAGATATTTAGGTTCTAAAGCCATGTAGCACACACAGCAAATTGTCTGAATCCAGGGCTTTGCTACTGGAATTATAATTAGCCTGTCTGCAGCTCCATCTGTAGAATGATTCCTTGTCAGAGCATGAAGAGATTCTCTTGTGACAGCAAAGAAATTTCATAAAAAACAGTAAGAATGATGGCCACAATATGGAAATTTCTTTTTACAAAAAACATCAACAAAAATCAAACAAAACCAGATGCTAATCGTTAAGAAAAGTCTTAAAAAATAAAATGCATAACACCTAAAAAAGTCAAAAACATAACTATGAGACAGACATTTGCTTGGGCAGGAAAAAGTATCAGGAACTTCCTAGAAGTCCAGTGGGAATTTATTCCTGACTCACCTGGAATACACCAAGCTGTGTATTCCTGCCTCTGCCAGGCAGCAAAGCAGCCCATCAGTAACTGTGAATCTATCCCTATTTATTGCTTTTCCATTCTTTCAGTTGGTACTCCTAAGAATCTTGCTCAGGACTCGTGCTTTAAGGGGTGGGAAAGTTTATCTGTCCACTAAATCCTGCTGCCTATTTTATTTGCCTCTTCGTTGCAATTATAAATATCCCTTGCCATTACCTTAATTACATATGACTAACAAAGGAAACTGTTATAGCCACACAATGCTTTGCAGGGCGAATGACTGCATCCCGGAACAAAGTAGGTATTCCTGAGTCTTGTTAAATGTGAGCAGACATGAAGATTTTACAGGAATGGAGAGGATCCCAGATTGCCGGTACTGTGGAGCGCTCTCTTCTTTGTCTGCCAAAGGCTTCAGGCATGATTAAGAATAAACGTGTATCTGAACAGATTTGGTTAGAAGTGATGTAACAGGACTAAAATTTGGCCAAAGCCAACTTCCTCATATAATTTTGGGGTGAGTAAACAATGAAAAGTTAAATATTTCCACCTATAAGAGCAACGTTTCATTAGAACGCTAACAAATACTAAAAAAAAACAGTTTGTTAAGCAGGAAAAGATCAGAATCAGTAGGTAATTAGATCAAAAATAGAAACCTTGGAATCTATTACTTGTTCTTTGTTTCATTGAAGTGTGCATTGTTTTCTGTGTCAGGACTTTATTTTAAACTTAACCTGGGTATCCCAGTTTAGAAGTATTCCTGGCGAATTCAACGGGGATTCCTCCAGAAAGTTTGCCCAGGACCCAGACCGCAGCCCTAGGACCAGGCAGATGCAAAGCCTTGCTCTTTGCTCTGTTTCCCTGATCTATGATTTCTTCTCTCTGTGCACTGGGATGGGGCACCAAGCTCAACAGACTACAAGTAATAGGAATAAAAACAGGAACTGGAACCCTAACTGGTTTGGGGATCATTACTTATAAAGTGCCTGTGTAGAAGTACTAGAATACAAAAGAGACAGAATGAAGAGGATCCTGCTATCTCTTTATTGTATTGCAATACAAGAAAAACTGTGTGGCAGTTAATATCGTGGTTATTTTAAGGTTTTGTAAAACTAGAAATACATGCTTCGATTAATTATAATGAACTGAATGTTCATTGAGGTTACACGAAATACAAAGAAAAAAAGACAGTACTCATATTGATTTTCAAGATCTGTGCTCAAAAAAAAATTCTTGAATGCACAGGGAAAGCTGAAACAGCTAACAGCTTCCCTCTCACTCTTTGGTCTTTTCTCAACAGAAATTTGATCATTCACTTGAACAACTTCAAGCAGCTTCCCCAGGTAGCTCTCAGAGATGAGTGACAAAAAAAAAAAAAATATGTAAGGGAAGGAACAATACACCATCTGGCATCTGGTTTCAGTATTTGTGTGTTTGAGACGTACCTAAATGTTCAGAAATACCTTCATATGCACAGATTGTGTTCACACTAACGGTTAAACAAGTAACAAATCTGTTTTGTTGCAGTTACCCTTTATCAGCTTCCGCTACAGACAAGAAAGTGTCACTCCATTACATGTTTGTCACATGTGTCCTAATATTGTCACAAGGGGACAATTCTCAAAAGCAGAGTTTCAGTAAAAATATAAATTGGGTCACATTAAGACATATCTAGATTTTAGGCATGGGTTTCCACTAAAGTTGATCATAAATATTTAAATGCTGCTTATAGGCAGAATTTAACAGTACTATTTGTTGACCACCTTTACTTACAGTGTATTCTTTCAGAAGGCAGCCTAAAACTTGTGGTCTAATAAAGTTTTGGGGCCACAACATAAACATCTGGTGCAAATAAAAATGTTGCCATGATAATACTACAGTAGAATTTAAATACATAAATGAACAGATTGTGGTTAACAGTTTACATCAATGCTATTTCTTTTGTTTGACAAAAAGTATTAAGAAGGAAATGTTTCTGTATTATACCTTATTTTGGAGAGTCCTCAGTTTTCTGTGATTTGAGTACAAGCTGAGGACATCATTAGCGAGGACCTGATGTTAAAGTAGCTAAACTAATATTAGCATTTTATTCTGAACAGCTGGTGTTTGCTGAGCCAAATCATTTTATGGAACCTCTATTAAGTGCTATGTTTGCTATTCTGAAATTCTCTATGTTTTAGACCGTATTCTAGGCTGTATTTGACCCTTCCAATTTTTTTCCTCTGACCTTACTAGTAGCATTACTGAAACTACCACTATTAAGTGCAGGCCATGGTCACACGTTTTAAAAAATTGGCAGGCCCATAATTGTTTTAATTCTTCAGCTAGGAATTACTGAGTGTCTTTGTCTGCATTCTGATTAAACTTTGTAGGGTTTGATTTAAGCATTTTAGTCACAACCTTACAACTGTTAAAAGAACATGCACAATACTGTGCCTACTAAAATCTTGATAATCTCTCTCAACAGTCCTGACCTTGTCTCACCAAAAGTGCTGTTAGTGACTTGTGATTTAAGGAGAAAGAGACTGGACAATAAATGATTTATTTAGTCTGTCATTTTCTGAAAATAAATGTTGTTTCAAAACCTTCAAAGAATATTTAATACTTCTTTAAGTTGTGTGTGGCAAGGATTGCTATGAAAACAACTATGTTCTTCGATTACTATCTCATATTTTAATCTTTTTTATTTTTATGTGAAGCAAAAAAAGAGAAAGAAAACTCATGAATCAGCAAATATATTTACATGCCTAAGCTAAGTTGCCATGCCGCTCTGTTGCTGTATATATTTGCCTCCCATCTGCTCTCTGGTCTCTGTTGATTTTTTGTAGAGGAGCCATATGTTTCAGGGCCTTCTTTGAAGCATCCAGCTTATTTTTGGATGCTGAGATATCAGTTATCACACTTAACATAAGCAAAAGAGACCTGAGCTCGGATGATCAGAGTGGCTGTGAATACAAGAAATTAACAGTTATGACCTATGAAAAGAGACTAATAAAACTTTTCCATCTCTGATAGCAATTCCTAATGTGTAACTTAAAAATGACATAGTAATCTCCTTCCATCACTATGTAAAGTTTATGACCAAAATTGTGATGTTTATGACCAAAATTGTGATGTTTGCATTTCCTGGCTTGTGAGTTCCTGACTGTGATTCCATGGTTAATGTTTCTCAACTCAATAGACCACGGGGACATGCATTACTACTCTGATTTCAGCAGAAGCTTTGGGAGAGAGAGGTGGGTCCATGTTTATTTAGTCTTCTAACTTTGGAGCAAAATTTCACTCCATCCATGTGCTGTAACAATTTTCTCTTCTAGGGTTTTCGTTTTTCAGATTCTTTTCATTAAACATTTTTCTGAGTACCTTTTACTTCTTTTTAGGGGATTCTATTCCTTTCTACCATTAAAGGGTTTATTTGAAGTTTTTTTCTTTGTTGCCTTTATTATCCTTCTCCTTCCTCTTGCCTTCCTAGCTCTCTCTAGTGCTCTTGATATTGACCCCTGTCCACTGTTCTAAATAAAAATAGAAAGTTATATTCAGACTGTAAAACTGGTTATCAGTCAAGTGCCCTGCTTATTGTGTATAATTACACACTTGAGGAAGCTATGAGAATATCTGTGAAGTCTGAACAGCCACCTGAATGCAGTAACACAACTATGGCACATGACTGACTGTAGCCCTACTCACTCAAAGCTGTGAATACCTCTGAAGGATAGCCCAGAAGAACTCACCTCCCCACATTTTTATATCATGATTTAAATGATTTTTTTAAAATCATCCATCAAGAGTATTATATCAACTGGCAACTACTATGGTAAACTTTGTCCTAGTTTCTTTTGCTAATTTACAGTGTGCTGCTGTGGGTAAATCAAGCTCCTTACGAGAATATCATTCTTTGAAGATCTAAGCCAAACATGAAACTAACATAATAAAAGCACTATTTGCTACTGGTTTTACTCAAGTGATTATGTATTTCATTTACTCTGCAGAAAGTTCATTGTGTGTTGCTGGATTTTTTTTGCCAGAATCAGTGCATCTATAAACAAGAAACACCTTAAAATACTCCCAGCCTTTTGACTGAGGCTATAGTTTTATTTAGCTTTAGTTTGCACAGAAGGAAAGATCTGCTGGTGTAGAAACTTAAATCTAAAGGCTAGCAGAACGATGATAGATGAGCAAAGATGGCAGATACATAAATAAGGTTATTTAGAGAAAAAGTTTAAATAAAGGAAGAGAATGGAGGACATGACCTGTGGGGCACCCACAGGAAGCAGAGACATGGAAGGGCTTCTAAAGGGTATGTCAAAGGAATGATTAGACAGGCAGAAAGAGAGACACAGGTGAGATCAGTCACAGAAGCAAAGACAGAAAAAGATTTCAAACAAAATAAAAGGCAGTGTAGAGGTCAAAGATGATGAAGATATATTGGAGAATTCTGAGATTTTGCTAAAATGTCACTAAAGATTTTGGCAAAAGTAGCACCCTCGGAATGCAAGGGAGAAAGTGAGTATGAATAGATGGGGAAATCCAGGCTGCAGCAGTAAATGCTGTGTTTAATGAGCTTGAAGTAAAAGGGAGGAACAAGATAGGGCAGTAAATGAGGAGAAAATTTAAGATAAAGGTGGGATATTTTTCAAAGAGTAAAGACTGCCCTTTATGTACTGTGAAGTAAAAAATCCAGAAAGTACTGAGAAGTTATGTGGAAAATACAGGCAAGGGTAAGAGTGGTGTAGAAGAGTTTCAGAGATGAAAAGATGTCACAAGAACAAGAGCAAATTGGGGCAGAACTGGTAGAAAATATGCAGATCAGCATCAAGAAAGAAGGACAACTGAATTTCAGAAAGAAAACAAGGAAGGAAAGGAAGGTGAGAAGAAAGCCATGCTGCATTTCAACAATGTCATCTTGCAAGAAACTGGCAGCGTCCCATATGGGAGAGAGGGAGAGAGGGAGGAAAAGAGAAAGGGAGGGAGGGAGAAGGTAGACGACAGTTTGAAGTCTGAGCCAACGGTGGGAAAAAGCAGATGGGACTACGGAGATGTAAAGTAGCTGGGAAATAGTTATTTAGCTAGACAGATGGTAGAACTGAACAGAAAAAGCAGATTTGTAGTGAAGAGAGACTGACTTCATAAGTACTGCAGAAAATATTCCACTGTGTGTGGGAACATGTGAAATACACAGATTCAAAGACATGAGAAAATGGTCGAGGTTGAATGAAGTGGTGGAGAGCATGATCAGGAACCAGCGTGAGGGCAGAAGAGAAAATAAAGGAGAAGAAAAAGATGCTAAACTCAAGTGTAAGCTCAAAGCTCATCAGAGACTGTGAGAGAAAGGTATTCCATGACGAAAAACAACAAAGACATTTTTTGAATGGAAAAAAACAGTTCTCACTGACAGCCACAAGCCAGTGGGAAGGCAGTGTAATGAGACGGTGGGCATTTTTCAAATTTTAGAACAGGACTGTTGGATTACATCTGGAAATTTTGTCCCTCTGGTACAATCATCCTCCTGCAGAAATTTATTCATCTTCTACACGAAGTACAAATTTTATTTTTATTATTTTTTTATCTTTTCAAAATTTCCAGAGAACGTGCATGGTTCCCTAAAAAAAAGAAAAAAAAAAAAATGTGAAAACCTCTATGACATTCTTCAAAATGTTGGAGTTTTTTTCCAGTTAATGCTTGTGAGAAACCTCAACATATGAGGAAGTTGACTGCCTACATACTTTCTCTCAGCTTCTCGTTGCTGTAAGCTTTTCTATGTCATTGTTCTTTCCGTGCAGATATGTATAACTGAATCCCCACAAATTATTCTGCCATGTTTAGCTTTCCTCGGTCAATTTATTAGCTCTTCCCAAGAGGGGTCATGCCATGGCACTCAAATTTGCTTTATTCAATCCACCTCTGAAAAGCACAGATAATTTTCTCCTACTCTCTTTTTAAAATAGCAAGTGACAAGTCTCCCATTATTCTTTGACTTCAAGACAGATATTTAGAATGTCCACTGGCAGAAATTATCACCAGCTCTGCAGCCATTTCCCCCCTTAGGAAATACAAAGCTGTTACACCAATAAATAGTGACTTTTTACCTTATGTTTCACCTTGACCTCATATTGACTTAATAGAGTCTTTACCTCTGAAGGGAAGAAGAGTCCATCAGTGCCGTAGGGGCCCCATATGTTTTCAAAATGGTAGAGAATAGAGAAATTTCCATTGCTCTGCTGGAATTCATTTTCAAAAAGCTTTGTGGCTTCTAATGACAGATTCCATATGCTGTAAAACCGAGCACTAAAAAATCATTATACATACAAGATTTGAACATTTGAAAAAGATCAAAATTAGGGGAAATCTGAATATTTAAACCAGAATAACTATACTATAAATTACTCACACATAACCTTGCATTTCAACAGTGACCTTGGTCCTAATCAAGAATTTAGGGGAAAAAAAACAACTCTGGAGAGGTTTTTAAATGCAGGCCTCATCAAGTTATCATAATTAAATCATCATTTTCATCAAGCAGTAAAATGTGACCAAATTACCATGCAAAACTATTAATCACAGCACATATACATTTCAATTGCAAACAGTTTAGGATGCATTTGTAAGTCTCCTTAAGACAATCATGAGCTAAAATTATGTTAATGTTTAGCCATTGGAGAAGGACCTAAAGGTATTGTAGAAAGTTTATTATTAATAATATTGACTCTCCAATCCTGAAAATTATTGATATGGCTAAGGGATTCATTTCTGTATATGTTTACAGGATTGTTGAGGCAGCATTTAATAGACTGAAAAAGTTAAGCGTGTTCTTTATATGCCCAATTTTAGGTAGACTATACTTAAATTTAGCTTCGAAGGCATCCAGAAATCATTACCCACAAGTGTAAGCCCTCTCTACTTAAAATTTACACATCTTTAAAAAGGTTTGGTTACTTTATCATAGAAATCAGAGGTGTATTAATGCACAGCATCTGAATGTGTATGCGTAGCATACATCATGTTAAGTCATTTTATTTAATTGCATGAACATTTTGTTATAGAAAATGAAACCATGTAATGTAGAGAATATAACTGAGATAACATTAAGATTCACATATTCTGCAACAAGGATACAGCGTGCTAAGCAAAATTAATCTCTGATGAAAAATATTTTGACAAGAAAAGAAACAGAAATTATTAAATTATTGGTTTCAGATTCATCACACTAATCTTTTGATCCTCTTGGAAGAAAACATCCCATATGTTTTGCCAGAACTCTGTACTGTTTGGATATTATCCACTATTCCTCATATCAGGTTCCATGTTTTTTATGCTGATTTTGTCATGTGTGGTGAGCAACCTCCTTTTGTAAACATTATGCCTTGCTGATTCAGCAATCAAAACATAAGTTACATCTGCCTTTCTAAGGAAAATCAGCGGTGTTCCAAGCTCATCTTTCCATATTAATTTCGTGTTTCAGGGTAAACAAATTATTTCTATCTTAACTCCACATGATCCTTTTTTTGGCATCCTCTGCTGTCCTTTCTTCCTACTGTTTTCTGTTGGTTTTAGTTGCCAT
Organism: Vanellus vanellus; assembly: GCF_965231255.1. Lineage (NCBI taxonomy): Eukaryota > Metazoa > Chordata > Aves > Charadriiformes > Charadriidae > Vanellus > Vanellus vanellus. Next base: position 105,808,184 of record NC_138907.1, read on the forward strand.
CATTCTGGCAAATACAGAAGGGATAGGATCTCCCCCATTCTTTCTCCTGCCATCCTATCCATTTCCTTAGAGAGAGAAGGTCTGGAGACTTCAAGCTACAGGACCCCACTTGAGCTAGTCAGGGACAGATATACTCCTTGATCTATCTGCCTACTTGGCCTTCTATCTGTCTTTGCCTTCTTTACAGAGGAAAGTTTTTCCTGCATATGACATGTCCTGAACCACTTCTGTATTTCCTGAATGGAGTTACAGCACTGACTCGATGAGCCAAACGGATGAGGAATCTCCTTGCTGCCTACCTGTCCATTGAGTAGATTTATTCCTAACAAAGATACGGTGGTCAGAAATGTTTCTGAATTTTGCGAGAGTGTTTCTCCTGGCTTGCTTGGTCACATCTGGGATTTTGCTGTTCTGATTCATGCTCAGTTCTCTGAACTCAGTTTTCAGTGGTGCAAAGGTGATATCATGTCCAGCTGAGAGAAATATATGGGACAAAACTTCCCACTCTCCAGATGCTATAGCTACATCTAAACTATAATTTTGTTGGGAGGTCACAGGTGCTGCCTGAAGGTTAGCAGAGCCCAGCTCCACGTATCTTCACTGTATTTGTGAGCAGTCCAGGTTCCAGCTGATTCTGCAGCAGACTGTGCCAAGGCCATCTTGCCCTGTTCAAAATCATCAACCCAACGTCACCTCAGAGAGATGGGCTGCAAAAGCAAGACAGCAGGCCCAATGTGCTTTGCTCTTTCAACACTAAAACATTAACTAATGCAATAATAAAGTATCAAAATAGGTCTGCTTTACAGCTGAAAGTATACCTGAAGCTCTGTTCCCTAAGAAAGAATACAAACAGGTTTACCTCAATATCAGATACAAGTGGACTTCTAAAAGTTAGTAGATTTGGCTTTGAAACTGGTTCTGGGATTATTCTGCAGAAAAAAATAAAAAGGACGATGACAACAACAGAAAAAAAAAACAAACACAACAATGTAAACTCTAGCTCAGAACCGAAGGAATAAATTTAACAACCTCTTCTACATCAGTAAAAGACCAGGTAAATTCTTATTTGATCTATGTTGCTTGCTGGAGAGATAAAGGTGTAGATTGCATCCTTGCTGATGCAACTGTCCCGGAGGACAGGCCAGAGCCCAGTCTAGTGTTTGTATGCAGTCCTTGAGTGGAGGTGATATTCTTGTAACACAGGGGCCTCTTTTTAACTTTCCTGCCATTTGGAAGAGAGACTACTAACATGATTTTATGATTTTTGCAAACCTTGGGAGAATTGAGAATCAAGCCTATTTTGACAATGACAGAAATTGCTTGTAACTCAGTATTTCAGACTGTTTTAGTAATTTGCAATTATTAAGACACAATTTATCTTTCTAGCAATGGAGCTTAGTACAGAGCTAAGTTATTGTCATTGTTTCCAAGAGGACCAGTTTTATTTTGTTTGCTTTTTTGTCCTAATTTTTAAATACTGCTGCCCACACAAGTAATACAAGGAGTTTAATAAACTATGAAGTCTGTTGTTGGACTTGATGAAAAGAAGATCATATTTAATATTGTAGGTTCTCATTAAAAAATATTCCCATTACTCCTATTTAGTGGGCAGGTAAAATACAATTTGAAGAGCTTTATCTCTGTGATATGTGGAATAAGATATTGCTTATATCAATAAAGCTCTGCTGTTTTTATTACTAAGTTGCTGATCTGTAACACGTCACCTCTATTAAATTAGTTAAAAAGGTTAATCAGAAGAAACATCCAGCTCTGATTTCTAACGTAAGGAACTTGGTTGACAGTGACAATCTACCTAAGGAACATGTCTTCATGAATTGTAATATAGCTTGAGTAACTAAAATTAGATTTTGGGCCTGGACAGTTAATTAGTTATAATCTCCAGTCATAGGGGAAGGACACACTCACAAGAAATCAAAATCAAAAAAGAGAGTCAAAAGGAAAAGTTCAGGACATCTAAAGAAACTGCATATGTATTAAAAATATAATTACAGTTTAAAAAATATGCTAAGAACAGCCTACCCTTCATTTGTCTCCTGACTTTCATTAAATTATAATGTATTGCTTTAAGTAACAATAATACAGAAGACACAACCTGACCTAAGGCAATATAAAAAAATGCTTTCAAATACCTCAGTGAGAACCTGTGCTTATTCAATGATAGTAAATGAACAGGAAAAAGACACGGGCTTCATCATTGGTCCAGGATTACCACAAATTTTCAGACTGGTTGACACTGGAAGGAACCTTCGGAGGCCATCTGGTCCAATGCCTCTGCTCAAAACAGGGTCAGGCAAAGCAGGTTGCTCAGGCTGTGTACCATCAGGTTTTTATTATCTCTAAGGATGTAGACTCCACAACCTCTCTCTGGGCAACCTGTGCCTGTGCTCGGTCACCCAAGTAAAAATATTTTTCCATCTGTTCAGAAGGAACCTCCTGCATTTCAGTTTGTGCTCATTGCCTCTTGTCCTGTCACTGGGCATAACTGAAAAGAGTCTGGACTTGTCCTCTTTGCACCCTCCCTTCAGGTATTTGTATACTTTGCTAAGATCCACCCCAGAGCCTTCTCTTCTCCAGGCTAAAAAGTCCCAGATGCCTCAGCCTTTCCTCATATGAGAGATGTTCCAATCCCTTCATCATCTGAATGGACCTGTGCTGGACTCTCCCCAGTAGCTTCATATCTCTCTTTTACTGAAGAGCCCAAAGCTGAACACAGCACTTCAGCTATGGCCTCACCAGTGCTAAGTAGAAGGGATCACCTCCTTTAACCTGCTGGCAGTGCTTTGCCTGGTGCAGCCCAGGATACCACTAGCAGCTTTTGCTGTGCAAGGGCATATTTTTGGCTCATGATCAACTTGCTGTCCACCAGGACCCCTAGATCCATCTCTGCAGAACCGATTTCCAGCTGATTGGCCCCCAGCATGTACTGGTGCATGGTGTTAATCCTCCTAAGGTGTAAGACTTGGCATTTCCTTTTGTCTAATTTCATGAGGTTCCCATCTGCCCAATTCTCCAGACTGTCCAGGTGAAAGGCAGCACAACCATCTAGTTTATCAGCCCCTCCTCCCAGTTTTGTACCATCTGTGATCTTGCTCAGAGTGCAATTGTTCCATTGTTCAGGGCATTAATGAAGATGTTAAAGAGGACTGGATCCAGTATTGACCACTTGGGTACACCACTAGTTACCAGCCTCCAGCCAGACTAAGTCCACCCGTTCAGACAGTTTCATTCCACCTTATTGTCTGCTCACCCAGACCATACTTCATCAGTTTCTCCATGAGGATCTTATGGGAGACAGGGTTAAAAGCCTTATGAAAGTCTAGGTAGACAATATCCACTGCTCACCCCTTAAATACCAAGCCAGTCATTTCATCACAGAATGTTGTCAGGTTGGTCTAGCCTAAACCCAAACCATGACACATTACTTCCCCTTTTTGAACTCATGGTGACGACTCCCAGTCACCTTCCTGTTCTTCATGTGCCTGGAAATAGTTTCCAGGATTAGCTGTTCCATTACTTTCCCAGCAATCAGACATTTGCTTTCCTCCAGTCCTCAGGCACCTCTTCCAGTTGCCATTTTCATTCACAGATAATCAAGTGGCCTCACAATGACATCAGCCAACTCCCTCAGCACTCGTCAGTGAATTCCATCAGGGCCATGGATGCATGTCACATATGTCCAGTTTGCTTAAGTACGCTCTAAACTGATCCTCTTCCACCAAGTGTATGTCTTCCTTGCTCCAGACTCTCCCCCGGTCCTTGGATAGCTGAAAGCCAGTATAACTAGTAAAGACTGAGGCCAAGAAGACATTTAATATGTCAGTCTTTTCCATGTCCTGTATCACCAGGGCACCTGTCACATTCAGTGCTGGGTCCACATTTTCCTTAGTCTTCCTTTTGCCATTTATGTACTTACAGAAACCCTTCTTATTGCCTTTGACATCCCTCACTAGATTCACCTGCAGATGGGCTTTGGCTTTCCTAACCATGTCTCTGCATGCTCAGACAGTGTCTTTATATTCTTTCCAAGTTTCCTGTCCCTGCTTCCACACCCTGTACAGTTCAACTTTATGTTTGATTTTTGCTGGGATCTCCCTGTTCATCCATGCAGGCCTCCTGACGTTATTGCTTGACTTTCTGCTCATTGGGAGGGACTTCTCTTGGGCTTGGAGGAGTGACCATTGAATACAAACCGGCTTTCTTGGGCTCCTCTTCCTTCCAGGGTCTTATCCCATGGGACTACCAAGAAGATGCCTGAAGCAGCCAAAGTCCACTCTTCTGAAGTCTAGGGTTGTGTTCTTGCTTTTTTTCCCTGCTTTCTTCTTTCAGGATCCTGAACTCCACTATCTCATGGTCCCCTTAGTCAAGACTGCCTTAAAGTGTTACATCTCCAATGATCCCTTCCTTGTTTGTAAGTACAAGGACCAGCAAAACACCTGTCCCCATTGGATCCTCTATCACACTTGGGTCAGGAAGCTGCCATTGATGCTTTTCAGGAACCTCCTGGGTTGCCCATATGTCAACTGTATTGGTCTGCTCTTTGATCCTTACCCCTAAGATCTTAGTTGGCTCATCATCCATCCCCAGGCAGAGCTCCACACACTCCAACTGCTCTCTCACATAAAGGGCAACTCCCCCTCTTCATTTTCCTGGCCTGTCCTTCCTAAAGAGCTTGTATCCCTCTGTTACAACACTCAAGTCATAAAAGCCATCCCACCAGATCTCCATGATCGCAACAAGGTCATGGCCCTGCAACTGCACACAGTTCACTAATTCCTCTTGTTTACCTGTGAAACTGTGTGCATTAGTGTACAGGCACTTCAGAGAGGCATCCCAGCATGCTAATTTCCCAGAAAGGGTCAGGAGTAGGTGTTCCATAGTCATGCCTTGTAGGCCCTTCCTTGCTTACATGCCATGCTTGAGGTTACCCCACTTTCAGCCCTGCGATGTTGACTATGTCTTCCCTTTTGTTCTCATCACCCCAGACCCTCTGCTTATCAAACCTATCCATCACTCCCCCCACCAGGGCTCCTGGTAACTCTCTACCTCTCCCAGAATTCCTAGCTTAAAGCCCTCTTCACCAGGTCAGTCATCCTGCTGGCAAAGAAATATTTGCCATGCTTAGTGATGTGGATCCCATCTCTCCCAAGCAGACATTGATTTTCAACTAGAGTGCCATGGTCATAGAAACCAAAATCCTGCTGCCAGAACCAGCTCTGCAAACGTTGGCACACAGAATCAGTCTCCCCCTCCTTACACCCTTTGTCCTCACCAGCAGCATTTTGGAGAACACAACCTGCCTTCCATACTCCTGGTCATTTCCTTCAGACCTCTGTAGTCACTTTGGATACTGTCCAGGTTGCCCCTGGCAGTACCACTGGTGTCCACATGAAAGAACCGCAAGGAGTAATAGTCAGAGGGTTGGACAGGACTCGGCAATCTCTCTACAACATCCCAAATCTGGGCCACTGGCAAGCAGCAAAATTCTGTAGACAACAGGTCAGGGTGACATATCCATGCTATTTATCAGCACATTTCTTGACAGAGTTTCCGCTCAGGCGAATATTTTCCTCCTTAAAGTGCCCAGACGTAGTTCAAGCAGTATAGGCAGTCCCCAGCAAGCAGTAAGGACGAGGCCATGATGTTCTTTCCCCTCTGTGGGGACAGGGAAGGAGTTTAGCCATATCAAGCCATGCTGTGCCATGCTGCTCATCGAGGTCAGCCTAGTGAGCCTTGGTCCATTCTCTTTTTTAGAATAAAATATGTAGGAGACTCAGGAACTGGAAAGACAGATCCCTCAGAGAAAAAGCTGTGTTTAGCATCATGAAAGTAGAGAAGGAGAAAATGCTGGTGTCAAATAAAGGGAACATAGGAAGAGATGGGAACAGAAGTCATCCAGGATTCATTTGATTTATAAGTCTTAATACAATGGCCGAAAGAAAGAAGTTTTATATAAGCCACAAGGTGTTGGAATTGAATGGGTCATATACTGAAGGAATTTGGAGAGAGGATGGCTCTTTGTTAGTGGACTGGTTTTATAAAATGAAAAACATTTTTCAAAGTAGAACAGAGCACAAAAAGGCAAACACAGTAGTATAAGCAAAGGAAGAAAGGTGCAAAGAGATGTTGATAGAAATAAAGATAAAACCAAAGTGTGCACTCAAGGAAGCAATGAGCTAAACAAGAGATTAAATTTGGATTTATGGAAACTAATAAAGATGGACATAAGCTCGTTAATAGAGGATTATTAAAGTCCATCCAGCTACCTGCATGCTGATAAATGTGTGATACTATAAGCCTAACCGGAACTTTGCTGGAAGATAACAATAAAAAATATGTTAATATCATGGCATATAAATTGTTTTTAGAATAGACAGCCAGTGTAATGATGCTCAGGCAATTAAGACAGAGTGGGAGCATTATAACTTTGATATATAGGTGGATAGCTAATTTTGCTGATAAATCTCTTGCGTATTCTTCAGCTAAAAATTTTTGGAAGTGTTGCAGCTGAACAGATCACTATGCGGGCTGTATTCAGAGAGTACAAACATGGACTCCTTAGGCACTCACAGGCTTATGGGCCAGATTTTTGAACATCTTAAGATGGAGTGGAATGTATTAAAGCATTTATCCCACCTGGGGGACAACTTGTGTTATCTTCTTTTATATTTGCTACTGTTTGTATAAGTGGTGGTGGGAATGTTGTTCCAACTAAATACTTAGCTGCAGTTGGACATGCTTCCATAAAACTATATCCTCTGTGTCCAAAATCTCAGAGACTGTGATTTAGTCCCCCCTTTTTTTTTCTTTTCTTTTTCTTTTTTTTTCTCTTCAGACCCATGCTCCGGTTTTCCTACTAGTATTACTTTCCTTCAGTTCCCATTTCCAGTTGTGGCTATCTCTGATTTGTAAGGATACGCATATCAGTAGATATCAGTCAGGGCCATCTCAGTGCATTCAGTTTGTTCTTCAAGGACCAAGAGATTGTGAAGATTTACAAAGAATTCAAAAGAAATCCGGGACATACAGCTAATCCACTAGAATATCCCTCCCCTTGGAAAGAGGAAAATCTAGAATTTAAGAAAGCATTTGACATCAGCCAGTTAACAACACTTTAGCACTACGGATTTAGACAACCTTCTTTCCAGTTAAGATATCATGAATGGCATTCATGGTGATCTTTTCATATATGACCTAAGCACATTAATTTTATTCCCTTTTCCATTCTATTTAAGGTTAGTTTATATGCTCTTTTTCCATCTCTCTTCATCTGATGTGTTTCTTTCAGAGTTGGTGCATATGTCCTTGACACTACTAAAAAGAAATTACATGCCTTCATTGGCCTGTGATTCAAGACTTTGGGTGTTTGAATATGTCTGTGGCTTTGCATGTCTTTTCAGAGGCATTTTAAACATCCGTTACACACAATATGGCACAATTGATTCGTAGCTCTCATGACACTGCTTGAAATAAAAAAAAGGTGCAGATTCAAAACATACCACTAACAGAAAAATATTCTTGCTGCAACTATTTCTTATTAGTATTGTAATTGCTCCAAGAGATTGCAGGCATGAAGCAGGACTTCATTGAGCTATACCTCGCTTAAATACAAAAAGAAAGATGGTTCTTTTAGGTTCCTTAAAGGATTCACACTTTAACACTTTTTAAGAACTTGCTGGTTTAATCCAGTAGATGAAGAGTGGAATATGATTGTCATCTCTGAATATGTTGGGGGAAACAAGAACAAAGGAGGCAAAACAAATCCTAACTTTTAAGATTAAAGCAAATTGGTCAGATATAACCATGAATGAATGCACTGAAATTTGACAGATTTTTTAAACATTAAGATTAAACTACAAGATTCTGGAACATCCTTCCTTTAGATAGAATAGAGCACGCAGCAGTTCTATAATGGAGTTAAGTAAGTTTGTAAAGTGCTTGAACAGTTAAACGTTCTAGAGACTGTTTCCAGGAGACAGTCTGGAGTGAAATTTGTCTGGAAGAAAAGAGAGTTTGGGCATATGAATGCAAGCTGGGCCTTGTCACTTGATCTCAGGACCAAAGGATGGTCTCTGGTCTGTTATATTAGCAGTATGGTTTGCAAATCCTCACTCCCTCTTTCCAGTTCCTTTCTTGTCCCCGGTCACCATCTTCCTCAGGACTTCTATATTTTTCTTTCTTTCATAAGTGCTGTTTCTCCCCACAAGCCTTCTTATACTGCTTTTGCCTTTTGCCCCCTCCCCACTCCTACCATTTCACTTTCCTGTGCTAGGGGATCTCTGTGACCTGAGTTGACCATAACAGAGGGTTTGTGTATGGCCATTCTCCTTTATTCCTTCAACATTTGCTGTTTATGGGTGATCAGAGAACACCTTTGAATCAAAAAAAATATTTTTAATGACACTTGTACAGAATAAATAGGAACAAACTTTCATCATCTTGTATCACTCTAGGGAACAGGCCAAATGTCTGTGCTTCTGAATTAGATCCTTTGTTTGGGGAGCTATCTCATGGGAACCTGAGACGCTATAAAGCACAGGATGATAAGACCTAGAGAAAACCCTATGTGTCTTTAGTTCCTAGATGTTAATATATTATTTTAAGTTAAGGCAACGAAAGAGAATTAAACAGATGTCAGTGCCCACGTGCATGAGTTACAAGAAAGCACAAAACGTAGCACAAAATCCATCACTTATGGATGAAAAAGCCAATATTTTAAGGAGATATTTTTGTCCTATTTGAGGAACGACAGGGGAAAAGGTATTATCCTGCGGAATGATTGTAAAGAAACAAACAAATATGGAGAATACATAACCTAAGAAGAAGTAGGGACAGATAAGAAACAAAATTATGTTTTGGTTGCACTGCCATTTTTATGATGGAAAGATATCTTCACTGACTCGACTTTTTTGCTAAGAAAAAATACATATACTTCATCCACAATATACTTCTAGTGGAAGACAGAAGTTTAATAGAAAGTTACAAAATAGTTGACATCAACGTGATAAAATACTTTCAGCATACCATCTGATACTGAAGATTTATATCCTTCAGTAAAATTGCGCTGTCATTCTGTGCATTCCAGTGGGAACTTGGCTAGCCCATTGGTTATTTTAATATATATCTCATAAATCAAAGGCTCAGGTTTGATCAAAAAGGGTAAAAAATTCCAAAGAGTAGAACAGAAAGCACTTTTTAAAATCCCAGATACTTACTTTTTAAAATATTGAAGTTATTTCTTAGCAGATTTATAATGAAAATTTAAACATGCTATCAAAGACATAATTTGATTTTGGCATCAGTAAATTTACTGATATGGTAAACTGGTATCCAGAACTGATTCCTGCAGTACTTGAGGAACTTACATTTCCGTGGAAGAAACCGAGGTCTGAACCTGCCACAGGAGAAGCCATTTTGCCAAGGACAATAGAGACATTCAAAAAGTGACGCAGAAAGCTTTATACATTGAAGGGAAGCCCAAATAAATTAGAGATGATAGAAATTAAACACATAGAAATAGAATAGAAAGAGCAAGAGCAAGAGCAAGAGCAAGAACAAGAGCAAGAGCAAGAGAAAGAGAAAGAGAGAAATATTGCAAAAAAACCCAGGTAAACCCAAAAATGACTCATTTCCCAAATGAATAACATATTCTTAAAAGGAAATTGAAATGTTATGTACAGTACAAAAAATTCAGAAAAGCTGTCTAAAATAAATGTTAAACAACCCTGTTTAAGTGGTTGAATTTATACTTCTACTTTCAAGGAGTTTGGTGTGAAAAGAAAATATTAAATCAAATTTTTTATCACAGACCTTTCATTCATTTTTATCTTGATTAAACTAGATTTATTTTAATAATACTAAGAAAAAAAATTCCATCCCTGGGAACTCATATGCAGCACAGTGAGCTCAAGTCACCTTAGTAGTATTTATGATATAGAAGAACTAACTTGGTGAGAAATAAACAAACAAAAAAAAGGTAGCCCTCCACAAACTTACATGCAGTTAACTTCTATCCAGCCTCCTTGAACTTCCTTCTCAGCCCCAGGTCCGTTGACAGGCTGTTAAAGCCGAGCAAGACCTGGCAGCCCCATGGTCAGGGGAAGCTCCATTTCCCCTGGGAGCTTTGGCAAGAACTGGACACAGTGCGGAAGGCAGATGGGCCAATCTGTGGCATTTTAGAGGGCACCAGCTGCCTGAAAGTTTGCAAAAAATTCGAACCTGGAGATGAGAATGGGTATATTAAGGCAGAGCTAAAATTGTTGTCTGTTGAGGTTAGTGTAGTGGTTCATATTCTAACCATGAAGGAAGGAATAAATAGGGTGATTTGTAGCTTAATAAACTCTGAAGACAAAAACAACCACCAGAGCTATGCAGCCTAACCCCCTGTATGTGCAATGACCACTGCTGATAAATAGGTTCAAGTATTAGCCCATCGGATGCAGAAGATGAAAATCAAACCTTTTTAAAGTTTTGGTTTTTGTAATTCCCAATTATTTTGGCATGATACCACACAGCAGTAAGAATACAGAACCAAGCAAAGAAAACAGCAGCTAGACTTTTGAGGCTTTTGCCATTGTGAGATATCATTTGTTTCATATTTTCCGTAAAAAATGTAGCTAACAGGAAGAAATTTCACAAGTAGTTTTCTGAAGAATGGTTCTTCACGTTCCAGTCAGCTTCATGTATAATAAAGACAAATCAAAAATAAAATCGATTGAGAGAGTGCACATCCTGTGTTCCCTGGAAAACTCACCTTATATCTCCAAGAGAGTATCACCATTATAACAGTAATTTTCTATAGGATATAGTATATTTTTCTCTAACGGACTGAACAATCTTTCAAACCAAATTTCTCCATTTCCCCCCACTTACTACACTTTGCTTCACACTCTGAGAAGTCCTGGAGCATGCAAACTCAATTACTTTCGGATGAAACTAAACTTCATGGGTGCACATAACATTTTCCAGTTGCGAATGGGTTTGCAGTCCACAGGACCACTCTTGAGCTGCTCCAGAAGAAAACCTCAAAGCACAGTGTGGATGTCAGGTCCTCAGCACTGTTATTTGTGTCCGACCTCTGATTGCACCACACAATATGTTTACATAGACACAGCTTTCCTCAAATCAGTTCTGGGATCAGAGCCCAGGACCCTGAAGGTATTCAAATACTTGTCTTCTAAATCCATAGGTGTTAGATGCCTGAGAACCCCTGAGGGTGTAGGAATAACCTGATGTAAAAGATTAAAAAAACAGAGAAATATCAATATATACTGTCAAGGCAAAGTATTAAAAACAACCCAGGTGTATTCCTCACAAACAGTACACTCCTCTGTGTTATGTTTTTAACTTTGCTTTTCTTCAGTCTTAAATACTTTGTCTATCATTAGCTTGGGGGGGGGGGGGGGGAGAGAAGATTTAATTCTTGTAAATAACAGCTTGGTCTATTAATTTCAGTTTAATGAGCCTATAATATTACTCAAAACCTGGGTATGCTATTTGATTTGGATCTATTTTTAATTTTACTCCGATAGCTTTTAAATCAGGTCACTGACCAGTACACTTACTCATCTTCAGTTAAAGCAAATATATCCACATTATGCTTTGTGGAGCATTTCAATGTAGCAGCAATGTCTAAGATTGCATTATAAAATCTTGCAGATAACAGCATATAATTTTATCTGAACAGCAAAACTAGTTAAACCTAACAAGTCAGTAGTTTTCAGTCACTTCTCATTATAGTTCTTTACTTTCTGTATTTAACACCAAAAACTCCTGACTGGCAGTTAAAACAGCATTAATATCAACTGAGATCTCAAGACTTGTGTAGCTGGATATAGTTTCTAACATCTCAGTTATCAGACCTTGAATAACAGAATGTCAGTTATCTGCTGTAGAAGAATTTGTTGATAAATATGAGCTATAAAACATAAAATATTTCTTCCCATTTTACTCTGAATAAAATAAATATTGCAGGCATTTAGGCTTTTTTTGTTTTTAATTTTCACTCCAGCTTCATTAGATTTCACATATTACCTTCTCTTCTAACATTAATCTAAGACATATGTTAGAAGTTTTGTCCAACATGGTGGCCTTCCAACTCAAACTGTTCTTTGATTCAATGATCTGCAGACCTCTGCATCTCGGTGATGGGAACGATGTCTGCTGCGTCTTCTCTGCCACCTTGTAAGACACCATCCCAATGGGTGTAGGTGGCTTACTGCTGGAACTGAGAACTCCATCCCCACACATGTAGGGATGTTGGTTTTGATGTTCTGGCTCAACATGGATAATTAGTATGCCCAAACTAAAAGAGCATGTAATAAAATTTTGTTTTTCTTTTGAGAGAAGTGAACTGTTACACACTTTTCTGAGGTTCTCTGAGGTTCTGAGGCTTCTCTAGCCAGGAGAATTCAATCTATGAGTTCAATCTATAAGTACCACATGATGACAAAATGTTTTCAAGAATTCTTTTTTATTACTTCATGACACAGTAAAGAACTTTATTGTTAAGAAGAAAAAAGAAAAAGACAAGAGCTCTGGTCATAGATACAGTTGATCATAGAAGCAAATTCAGCAGCAGCAGCAGTAGTATTATCAACACTTACTGTTGCTCCAAAGCGTGCAATCTCTTCTGAAGCACCTTGTCTGATGACTGAATGAAAATACAGGAGAAGCCACAGTAAAATAGTACAGAAGAGCTACAGTACAAAAATATATTTTGGCCTTCTAAACTTCCTTAAGTTCTGGGAAAAGTACATGCTGTGCACATGTCATACAATAATCTGACAGTTAAAATAACTCATGATTGTTTTAATATGCAAAGTGTTTGCTACTTAAAAACAGTCTTCATAATTTCCTAATAGAAACCTTCTAAGGGGAAAATGGATGCAATGATAAAAATAATATTGTATTTTCTCACTTAATCTATTTTCTTCTGTCACGCTGATAGAGATGGTCAAGGTATAAGGGAATCATCTGGTTACACAAGAATATTAAAATTTGAAAATGGTCTTACAGTTCATTAAGGATTTTAAAAGACATGTAACCTAATCAACATTCAACTTTTATGTTCTAATTACGTGGTAATCAGTAATCACCATTGTCTCAGATTATATGAACTAATAAAAATCTCTTCCAAGTGCCCAATAAAGTGCCACAACATTAAATGAGTTACATAGCAAGCAATTTGGGGGTTTAACGTTTTTAATAGACTTGGTTGCATTGTTCAGAGGTTGGGTTTGGTTTGGGTTTTTTTAATTATAGTGAGTAGGTGGAAATGAGAGATCCTTACTAAAATTAAAAAAATAATAATAACCAAACTGATTCACAAATCTCATTTAATGAGCTTCAATTATTTTCTATTCTGCTGTAGTGTGTTTCAGGACAATCTCCAACAGAATCCTGCAGTGGGGCTGTGGGCTGCAGGCTGTACATTGGCTTGGAGGTAATTTCCACTTCTCTCTCAGGTAGCTTTGATGTTGAGTTTAGAATTGAAATGCCACTGAATTAGTAACATTCCAATCTATCAAACCTGTGGATGATTCATTTATTTCTCTTCTCTCCTTATTGAATAAATGATACAGAAATTATTGATGAAATGGTCATATGCTACTACATCATACTGAGCACACCAGCTCAGTCTGTAATTTATGTTTTTTGCTCAAAAAAAAAAAATCCATTTTGAGAGTGGCAAATGTCAACATTCAGCACCTTGTGATCAATTTTAATTTCTGTATGGTGTAAACACATGTGTTAATTTCCTGTCATTACAGTAATCTTTCAGTAATTATAATTAAAATAAATATGTATCTGCAGTTACTTTACAGTTGTACTTTGAGCTATTACTGCTATTTCTGACTCTAAATGGTTGTACCTAACTGTAAACTTCACACAGAAATTGAACAGCTAGTTTTTAGTGTAGCAAACACTGAAACAACAAATACTACCTGTTATTACAGTTCAGGACTGGGACTGAGTACTCTTATGTGTACTGATGATGATGAACTGATGAAGTGAGGAGAAATATTTAGGAAGCAAGATAGTCTCATACAAAAGCAGATTATTTACATTTTTGAAGTCTGAAGAGATTTGTATTATTTTGGTAGATCTTTACTAAAGGTTAGAAAAAAAGTCAGAAATTGGTTGCTGACAATTATAGATGTTAGGGACCAGAATTTTTAAATAATACATAACATTTTGAGAAAAGCAATGAATGAAACCTTTTATTTTGGTAAAAATCACTTGCTTCCATTTCTTTTGTTTGAAAAAAAAAATACCTTAAGAATAAAATTCATCTACATTTAATTAATTTTTACAAGACCCTGAAAATAACATGGAACAGATCTTTCTTTCAGATCAGATTCAATTCTTTGTTTTACTTATAATCAGTTTTACATGCCTTTATTCATTATTTTGTTGGAGGAATGAAACCAGCAGGTTTTAAAAAAATCGCCCCGCATGCTTTCTATTCCAGCATTCACCCTTGACTGAGGAGGGCTGTGAAGCAGTGAGAAGGAGATGTAGATCCCTGCTGGCATATTCTGCAGCTTTGCAAAAGTGTTTATCATTCTTGCAGGGTGCAGCTGGACTCACTCGTAAGGAGAGTCTCAGCTCTGCTCCAGGACTCTAATTCCCTGACTGCCATGGTACTTTCCTACTCTCAAGATCAGCACAACAGTGTTTATGCTGCAGAAGAGTCAAACTTAGTAATGTCCAACCTTAAATTGGCCTCCCAGCACCTTCTCAAGAAGGAACGGGTCCATACTTATTAGGCACCATAGAAAAAAACATATTGTGTTTGTAGATCACACACCAGTGTTTGCTTGCCTTCATGTATAAGATGCCTAATCCTCTCATTTACCTGGAGCACCAGACCACAACAAAAAGCACCTGAGGTCTTGCCAGAAAGAAAGGCGTGCAGCTGAGAAAAATTTAAAAATCTCATTAAGCTTCACAAGACTCCCAATAATTTCTTTTCACTGAAGGAAGTCTCCCCTTTTGCCACCCACCTCACCTTCACAGTTGGGAATGGGAAGGGCTCCAGGCAGACTGACACCCCAGGCTCACCTCCGGAAGGCCTTCTTGATGTTGCATATTAAATGCCTGCTTTTAGTTTGCTGGTCAAAACAAATCTTTCTAGCAATGAAAAACTCTCTGATACCATAGGTGGAAAAAAACACATGCTGCTAGCCAGTACCATAGGTATCCTAGAGTCCGTTTTGATTTACAACGTCTACCACAGATGACAACATCTGATGCCTCCGAGACATATTTCTTTTCCCTCCACACAACAGAGGAGTTGCCAGGTGCTCTGCCTTTTTCTGTCATCGGCACTGTACATTCAGAGTCCGCAAGACCAAATCAGACCTTCCCCTGCTGGTGCTATGGTGAGAGAAAAGACTGCACACAAATGCTACCAACCTGAAAAACAGTGTCACTTTTCTCCCAGGGCCACATTTTGCTTTGTCTTGAGATAGGACGGTCACAGCTTTGGGGAAGAGAGTACGGCACTTTCTCAATGGTCTCCCAGCTTTATCCAAGTCTCTGACTGGGTCTTCAGCAAATGGGAGTGGAATTCAGCTAGGTGAGCACTCTATTCCCAAACCCCACACACGGAGGCCATCAGGAGCCACCTGGAGTACACACGGGTAGAAGAGCAGCATGGGTTCTGCACTGGCTTTGTGCTGCGCCTGTCTCTTCCACAATGAGCAGCATGCAACAGGCACCAGGCCAGTGAGGACACCAGGGACTGTCCAAAACCCTGGCATTCCTGAAACACTGTGAGCTTGCCGTTTTGTCTTTTCTGTGCAGGGAGACACCAGCCATTCTCACGGCAATCTCGTCAGCCTGGCCAGGACCTCTGGGACTATGGCTGTGTTTATAAAATAAATGTTGACAGGGCCACACAGTCAGGCAACTCCTTTACTGTTAAATCATAGAATCATAGAACAGCCCAGGTTGGAAGAGACCTTGAAAGATCAGTTGGTTCAACCTGTTGTGGGAAAGGGAGCCTAGATGAGGTTATCTAGCAACCTGTCCAATCGCATCCTGAAAACCTCCAGTGATGGGGAACTCTACCACATCGCTGGGGAGGTTGTTCCAGTGATCAATTGTTCTCACTGTAAAAAAAATTCTTTCTTCTATTGGGATGAAACCTCTGCAGGTGCAATTTGTACCCATTGCCCCTTTGTCTTCCCCATGTGCCTCCCTGTAAAGAGAGAGACTGTCCTCTTTGTAGGCACCCTTTAAGTTCTGGAATACTGTGACAAGGTCCCTGCCTGACCTTTGTCTTCTGAAGTGAGAAGACACCTGACTTGTCCAGTCTTTCCTCATAGAGAGTTTCTCCAGCCCTTTGGTCATCTTCATGGCACTCCTTTGGACCCTCTCCAGTCTGTCTTCATCTTTCTTGAATTGTGGGGACCAGAACTAGACACAGTACTCCAGGTGAATCCTGACAAGCACTCAGTGGGGTAATCCCTTAGCCTTAAAACAAAATGGTCACAAGCAGATTAACTATTGAGGGTACTCTCTGGCCTGTGCCAACTCTATGGCATGCTTAATTGCCCTGGAAAGTACTAGCTGGGCCAGGCCAAAAACTGTGTCAGGGAGCACTGCAACAATTTAGCAGTAAAAGCAATTCAGTTCAACTGCCTACTTGAACACTAAATATTTAATTTACTAGCATAGTAAACCTACTATTCTAAGTGATGGAGTTATACTGTAAGTTCTAAGGAAAGTGTTCCTGGTTTACCAGCATTTAGGAGAGCTGGGGAGGATCACCTCTCACTGTGAAGGCACCTGACCTCCCCATGAGTCGTGCTGCACAACAGATTCTTCTTCAGAGCTCACAATTAACACACTGGGTGATGCACCTGGAGGCTGCAGGAACTGGAGGTACAGGAAGGAAAGCACCAAGCCTTAAAAATTCTTAGGCTGCTGATTATCCCTGCCCTTCTTGCAACTTCCCTTTTCCTCAACACTGCCATATCCATTCCCATTACCCTCTGCCCCACAACTTCTTAGCTTTATTCTTGGAAAGATCAAACTGCTCACTCACATTCCTCTGAGTGTACACTTAGGGGAAAGGAAAAAATTACCAAGGACCTGCCTCAGTCCCGTGTATCTGTCATTTCCCAGTTTTCTGTAGCTATCAGTTTCTTTTATATATATATGTATATACTGTTTATGAGTTGTGATTTCCATTTTAATGTTCACTGCAACTCCAGTAGCCTTTCTCAAGTTAGAAAGCCTGCACTTAGTAAGCAGCACATGTAAAACTGTTGCTTGGGAAGTTTCTGCTCCTCATGAGTCTTTTCATCCTTCTTCACAGATGATGAACCCTGATGATACTAACAGCTAGATCACTGCAGCCTCTGAGGGCTGGAGGGAAAAAAACAAGATGTTTAACAGCACTTTCAAGCAACTGATGCTTGTGTTATTGCATTTAGAAACCAACGTGTCAGCTGTGATGAAAGGGGTTCCTTTAAGAAAATACATGAAGGAAACAAGAGAAATCTCTTGCTACAGCTTGGCTTGGTGTCACAGCTTGTACATACTGAGGGTCTGCAAAGAATATTTCCCCTGAACACTGAAGTTGCACAGGGTAAAGTTGTATAGGACATGAAGAGATCTCCTGGATCAAATCTGTTCTCCCATTACCACAGATAATGGTAACTGTGATAAACTGATAAACTGACCAAGATTTGGCCAACTCAGATTCCTCTCACTATTCATAATGGAGCTTCCCAGAACCTCAGTCTTGTGGTGACAAGTCTTCTTCTAATTCCCAACCTAAGCATATTTATAGCTCCTTTACACCT
Source organism: Vanellus vanellus (assembly GCF_965231255.1). NCBI lineage: Eukaryota > Metazoa > Chordata > Aves > Charadriiformes > Charadriidae > Vanellus > Vanellus vanellus. The sequence goes on from NC_138907.1 coordinate 105,826,021, forward strand.
CTTTGTTCTTATATCAATATTGTCTAAACACAAGCACTTTTGCCATTTTATCTTCCTCTCATAAAATATCCTTGAATGATAGTTATTGAACGCATTTTACCAGTGCCTTAAACTAATAATACTTACCTTTCCTAGAAAAAAACATCACCCAATGATGCCTGTGATCACTTTTATTTTTTTTACAGCTACAACTCAGTGATTGCTTCTAGTCATCCCGCTATTAATGAACGCACCTTTTTCTTATTCTGTTTTCAGTGTCATGAAACGGATATAAGCCCCTATTGTTTAGGGCTCATCTGGGCTAAGATTAGGTAGCAAAACAAAAGGTAGCAAAAGAAAAACTCTTTAATAAGTTCACCTATTACTGAAACGGCATTATATAGCAACCTCAGTAGCTAAGGCTGCATGATTTTATATTTGAAAATTATTTGTTTATACTTGCATTCAAATTTACCAAGGTTCAAACTTTCATAATGGTATTTTCTGCCTCCGCTTTCTGCCTGAGGCATTTTTGTGTGACATGAGTGAAAACAGTTCAGCAATTTTTTAAGTACAGTGAGCAAAATACTCTGTTGCCATTATTTAAACATTTTTGAATAAATTTAATACTTGTGGTTTGCAATAAACTCTTGATATTTGACAAGAAAAGTCTTGGAACAATAAAGGATCAACAGCTCTCTGCAGAAAGCCCACATCTATGTGTAAACTAAGCAGAATGATTTTTAAGTCCAGATATTCCCAAGTTTTCTGGATACCAGATGTGTGTCTGTAACAAAGGAATTGAAATAAGGAGGAATCCATTAAAATAATCTCTGTGATTACATTTACAGGATAAAACAGGAACTTCATTCCATTCAGCCAAATTCAGAAACCAAAAGACCAACAGAGAGGCAATGAAGTGCTTTGAGTCTATTTTAGAGGAAGGCAGTGTAAAGCCCAGCAGTCAGATTTACCTTCCTTAAGGGAGTCTGCTGTTGTGTTCTGCAGTATTTGGATCTTCTAAACAGCTGGTGATTGTCTATTTGTATTCTCTTTCACTGAATCAGAATCAATCTTAGCAGCGGAATATTAGAGCCCAGAAACTTGCCTGGCTATGAGTGGTCTTTGTAGACAATAGGGTTGACCCAAAGAGAACACTTAAGACCATCACTTTACTAGTACACAAGAAGGGGCCAAGAAACAACTTTTAAAAGAGACCTGCCTAGGCAAGACAGCTTTCATCCAATCTACTAAATCATCCTCCAATATAAGACAGCTGGCTGCAAGTTCTCCATGGGAGAGTGGTTCGTGGTCCATGGTCCATGTTAACCCTGAATCATGCCAAGGAATCATTGGAGAAAGTGTTAGCTCAAAAACATGCCAGGAACTGCTCTGGCAACTCACACGATGGTGTTTCAGCATGCAGAAATGTTCCTTGGCATTATCATGTTTATTAGACAAAGTAGCAACAAGATGTAGTCACAGTGTACAACATTTATGCCCTTCAGCAGGATTCGGCTTTGGTTAGATGGCTATTATTTTCTACATGGTCTAAGGGAAGGATTAAGCATCTCAAAGTATTTGACTGCAAGGACCCATGGTCAATACCCAGTGAGATATATGGCAGAGAAAAGTGAGCCTAAGTGTGTCTCCAGTAATAGCTAAGTTCAACTTCAATGTCAGTAATGTGGGCCTGAACCTTAGATAGGCCCAAGTTCCTTGTTCCATCCCTCATTTCTGAAGCTGTGTTTGATATTACCTAGTCTTCCTGTAAAATCCAGGAATAATCTTGTGAACAGAGAAAAGAAGCTACATCATCCATCCAACAGAAATTTCCTGCCTTACAAAGTCATACTTATCCTTGCATGTTATTATCCAGCAAATCTTGTCACCACCTTTGCACAGCAGCGCAGAAGGTGCGGTTCCACACTGCAATGTAGTTCTACTCAGAAAAGGCCATTTCCTCATGGTTCAAACAGTCACGGTGAACAGGGGCAGGAACACACAAGCTGAGCAGGGAATTAAATTCAAAAGAAAGTGATAACTGCAGATGTATTTTGTGAGGTACCAGATACGATTGGTGTGAGTTGGGACACATTCTGAAAATTCAGCATGAACCATGTTTCTATAGACTCATTTGGAAAAAATCCCTTATTTCTACGTCTTCATTGGGTTTACAGATGGGATAGGCTGCTCAGTCAACCTGGATCTCTTTGGGATATCATGTAGCATCAAATTTCACTGCTTTTACACTTTCTTTTATATATTATTTCATCACAGTTTGATACCATAACCTTTGGCTGGAGAAAGAAAGGCAACAAATGAAAAGAAGTGATTCTTTTTTCTTAAGTCCGATCACCAGCCTTACAGATAAATTCACATGCTTTAAAACTCCTCTCCCAAAACAGGTCATCTATAAGCACAGTGAAGGATAGGAAAAAAAATAATTTCCTCCACTTACATATTCTGTTTTCTGTGTAGCTTTTGTAATGTGCAAACCATTCAAGTGAAATAGTTTCTTGGATCAAACTGAGCTGAAAAAGCATTAGTGACTGCCTAAAGCAACATAAATAAAAGAACTAAGTGATGAGGTTTTATTCAGTGTTTGACTTTTGTTCTTGTTTTCTTTTCCATTGCTGAACCACACTTCTCAGCAAAAAAAAAGACACTGAATGTTTGCAGGTCGCTTACATAATTTCACCTGGGGACTGCAAGCTTTAGTTCTCCAAAATCTACTCCAAACACAGTCGAAAACACAAACAAAAAGATCAACCACTTATAAGCACTAGGAAGCTTCCAATTTTGAATTCTGCTGTACAGAAAATAAAAATTTCAGCATATAGACATAAAGTCAACACCCTTGCAAATAAGTCTTTGAGACACCCATATCCTCAGATAAACACACAAGACTGCAATCATAAGGGAGAAGTAACGTGAGGAGACACGTGAGGAGGTAGCAGACTTTTAAGAGCAGGGACTTCTCAGCTAAGTTCTTTACACTGCCTATACACATACATCACCTGTAGCGCTCATGAAACAGAGGGATTTACAGATAATTTACAGGTCACTCATCTGAAAGTATGGTAGTGATTACCTGTCACCGCTTGCCAAGCAACAAGCAGACCACATTAGCAAGTTTGATTTTCATTTTCATCAGTGTAACCTCGAGCATGCCCTAGACCTGTGTAAACAGACATTCTGTTAAGTGTTATAATTCTTATTTAAATGAAGTGAAAAAGTAATAATTCCACACATTGCAAAGCAAAGTTAGTGATCTTATTGTCCCGTTGTGTTGCGTGCGTATTTGTTTATCGGCATGAAGCAGCTGCTTATCTCTTTTCCAAGCCCAAGGCAAACAAAGTTAACATTTAATTAGAAACCTCAGTTTCTAAACTTATCGACGTTGCTGCCTTACAGTGATCTCCCTGCTCACTGACAAACACCCAAACAGCACGACTTTCTAAACGCTTGTATCTACTGATGTGGGAGAAGTTGGTGTTAATATCGCTGATTACCTGTTCCTATGCAGACTGCTTTATTTAGGTGTTATCTGAAGAACCATTGAGCAGACCAGTGTCAATGGTTTAACCTGATAAACTAGCCACTAGTGGTTTAGCCCTGTGAATACATATGCAAATGGATGATGATGACTTTAATGGAAATTTTGCCTACATAAACATTGCCAACATTGCCGTCTAATGAGGGAGGGGGAACAAGAGTGACTCAGAATTTATATTTGGATCCTGTGGTTCATAAGCCTTTAAAAGGAACAGGCTTTATTGTGCTTTTATGTACTACTTTGATTAACCTTCCATCGCTTCGCAGAAATTGAGGCTTCAGGGATCTTCAGATCATGTAGGTTGATTTCCTGGATATCACAGACCATTTATTTTCACCCGGCAACCTTTTTATTAATACAAACAAAAAAAACCCCAAAACCAACTGTTTTATGTTAATGCATTTTGCCCCACAGAAGCTGGGGCTGTTGCACAAGCAGGGAAGCAGAGAAACTCAGGGTACAGCAGCACTTCAGGGCCCCAAAATAGCAGAGAACTAAACAGAGGATATACGCCCCAATAATCCTGCAGGTGCTCTCCGCTTCAGGTTGCCAAGGAGAAAAAAAAAGGAGGAACTCTGCAGCCCTGTGAATCTGAATGGCAAGAATATTTCTTTCCAACTCCAGCACTGACAGTTGTTCAGGCTATATTTTTCTGAGCACAAATGGTTGTTTTATTCCCCAGACAGGTGACGTGGTCCACTTCAGGGCACTGCCTTACGCTGTCTTGGTCACCTCTGAGGTAAGAGAGCTGAAAGCAAAAAAAAAAAATAATATATATATATATATGAAAACAAAATAGCTGCTTGATTGTGCCTAGAGGAAAACTTTCCTTCAAACCCTGGAGAAAATATTAGTATTGGTATTTTATAATCCATTTTGTCCAAATGCTGAGCTGCACTTCTTTGGGCAATATGAATGCTATCAGAAGGTGAATTAAAGCTTTTTGCTTTTATTTTTTTTTTTTTTTACTATCCAAACTCTGAACTATGGTGATTCCATCACCTCCCCAGTGTTTAATTACATGCACTGCAGGTCAAACTCATCTTACCTTAAGGCTGATTTTGTCTAACATTGACTTCCAGTCATTGAGGCCTGTTTTGACTTTTTCTAGGAATGGTAGAAAGTTTCCACACATCATATTCACTTATACATGAAATGATCTTTCAGCCTGCTTTTCAGTAAGCTCAATAGGTTGAGCACCTTAAGCTTCACACTGTTTTGCAATTCATAGATCATTTTGAGCGTCTTCCTTCAAGCTGTTACCATACAACCCCCTTAAATTACGGAAGCAGATGCAGTGGATTATCATTTCATCCTTGACAGTAGTGTGGCCAGAGGCAAGCTCATGACCCTGTTTCTACTGTTTACCTATACAAGGATCACATTAGCTCTTTTTGCCTCCAGCATTACACTGTGGAGGACATAGGGAGCTGGCTATTCCTGGTATCTTGAAACCCTATTTTCCAGGATTTACATTCTCCTCCTGTAGACTGTCTGTATTTCTTACCTAAACTAACTTATTTTTCCACATTAAAGTGCATTTTGTTGGCATCCGACCACTTACCTTGGCGATTTATATCCCTATATAAGAATACGCAGTCCACATTGACTATTCTTCCATCAATAGTCATGTCATGTCTGGATTTGCCTGGTAAGTTGCTTCACCATCATAAAGAAAATTGCTATATAAATAAATACTAAAATGTTAGTCCAAGGAAAGACTTCAGTTATTTGCAACAAATGAACAGTAAATCTAGAGATTTGCAGTAGACAAGCCTTTAACTCATCTGATTGAGTTCCTGTTATTTCTATAGGTCAAACTTTTTAATTAGTATGACATTGGATGGAATCATAGAATAGAATCATAGAATGATTTGGGTTGGAATAGACCTTAAAGACTACCTAGTTCCTACCCTTTCACTAGACCAGGTTGCTCAAAGCCCCATCCAGCCTGGCCTTGAACACTTCTCGGGATGGAGCATCGACAACTTCTCTGGGCAATTTGTTCCAGTGTCACCACCCTCATAGTGAAGTATTTCTTCCTTGTATCTAATCTAAATCTCCCCTCTTCCAGTTTAAAGCCATTACACCTCATCCTATCACTACATGCCCTTGGAAAAAGTCCCTTTCCGTGGTACCATAGTACACCACACAATCACCAATATAAATATACATAGTCCATCCAAAAGCAGTTCTTACTATGTGGTTATAATTATATTTTTAGACACTAAAATTCTTCACTAAGTTCCAAACCCAAATCATTTTTTTCTGAGGATCAATGTCCAGAAACTGTTCCAATTTATTTTTTTTAACTCTAAAAATCAGTCACAGCCATCCATTTCTTTCGAAGTTCCAATATTAATTGAAGCAATACTTTAATTAGTTAAAGAAACCTCCTTAAATAGTTCCTTTAATATTCTCACATTCAATATCTATCCCCATTGCTGTTGTTACAAACTTTTAATATCTATTCTACTGAGTACAAGGTGCTTCTTTTTAACTCATTTTAATACAAAACTTTCCAAATATATTAATTTTTCTTTTGTTATATCACTACTGGTGGTTTTATTATCTGCTATCAGATGAAGGTATGGTTTTAGAAAAGTCTATTCTGAAGATGTATCTAAATCCAAACAGTTGATATTCAAGGATTACCTTCTCCAAACTCAAGAACAGTCTATCCCAACCAAGCAAAGGCAGCAGAAGGTCTGCATGGAATTAAGAGATGCTGTCTGATTGTGCAGAAGTGGGGTTAAGAAAGCCAACATCCACCTCCACAAACAAGCTGGAGAAACATAAGTCCATGGGGCTGGACAGGTTGCACCCACAAGGTGACTGGGAGTAGTTGACAAGGATCCAAGGATCAACTTGTCCCCAGGTTGACAAAGGGGAAATCGTGTTTACCCAACCTTCTAAAATGAGGTGATTAGCTTGGGGAAGGAGCGGTGAGCAGTGGATGTTGTTTATCTTGACTTTAGCAAGGCTTTTGACACTGTTTCCCGCAATATCATCATAGAAAAGCTGACAAAGTATGGGTTAGATAAGTGGATAGAGAGATGTATTGAAAACAGGCTGAACATCTAGGCCCAGAGTTGTGATCAGTAGCACAAAGTCCTGCTGGAGGCCAATAACTAGTGGTGTACCCCAGGGATTGGAACTGGAGCCAATACTGCTTCACATCTAACCTGAATTCTGGGACAGGGTGCACCTTCAGCAACTTCACAGATGATACAAAACTGGAAGCAGTAGCTCATACACCATATGGTTGTGCTACCATTCAGAGGGACCAGGACAGATTGAAGAATTGGGCAGCAAGGAATCTCATTAGGTTCAACAAGGGGAAGTGAAAAGTCATGCACCTGAGGAGGAACAACCCCGCGCACCAATACATACCGGGGCCAACTGGCTGGAAAGCAGCTCTGCAGAGATGGACTTTGGGGTCCTAGACAGCAATTCGACTATAAGCCAGCAATGTAGCCTTTCAGCAGAGAAGGCCAAGAGCATCCTAGTCTGCATTAGAAAGAGTGCTGCTAGCACATGATTGAGGTGATCCTCTCTACTCATCACTGGTGAAGCCACATCTGGATTGTCCAGTGCTGGACTCTGCAGTATAAGAAAGATATGGACATGCTGGACCAAGTCCGGCATAGAGCTGGGAAGATGATTAAGTGTTTGGAGCATCTGACATATAAGGAGCATTTGACCTATAAAGAGAGGCTGAGAGAGCCGGGACTGTTGAGAGAAGGTTCAGGGGGAATCTTATCATTCTGTTTAAATACACGATGGGAGGGAACAAAGAATCTTCTCAGTAGTGCTCACTGGTAGAAAGAGAAGCAATGGACACAAACTGAAACACCTGAGATTACATCTGAGCGCAGTAAAACACATTTTTACTGTGAGGGCTGTCAAACACCAGAACAGGTTGCCTGAGGAGGTCGTAGAGTCTCGATTCTTGGTTGTATTCAAAACCTAACTGGTCATGGTCCTGGATAACCTGCTCTGGCCCTGTTTGAGCAGAAGGCTTGGAGTAGATGGTCTCCAGAGGTCCCTTCCAACCTCAACCATTTTGTGCTTCTGTGATTCCATAAACATGTCACACTACTTTAGTAGTCTTCAGTCTATCAGACTCCAATATTTCATTGAGTCTTTCAGTTTCTCTTTTCAGCAAATGACAATAATAATACATAACTTACCCGAATTACTATATCTGCTCGATTTTTTGCAGAAGCTGACATGTTTGTTCAGACTGACTGAATACTGACAGGAGCAGGGGCCTGCCAGCAGCAGGGTGAAACGTTCAAGACTGAGGCGATGGAAAGAATATTTTCTCAAAAATCCACAGGATACTGTTTGAGATTTTTTCAAGAAAGCCACCAATAAAAACTAGACTGGAAAGAAGACTAGGGGAAGGCATCTGACAAGAAAGGACACAATGAGCAGGAGACAAGTTTTCAAGATTTCTAATTAATCAGGATAGCCTATCATATCTGATTTTACCCAGGTTTAAAATTTACCTTGTTCCAGTTTAGTAGACTCTTAAAGTACTGATTTCAAGCTTGGAATACACTGACACCTTTTGGTGCATTCACTCTGAAGTTCAGCTCTGATCTCAGTGCATCCCGACATACTTTCACCTGCAGTTGTACTACAGTGATTTCAGGATGACTGGCAAACACCAAAGCATTCAACTTTTACACTTTTCAATTTTTAGAACTGGAGTAGAAGTTCTTTCATACTGTACCCAGCATCTCAATGTCCTCAACAGAAATGCAAACAGGATACTCTCACAGCAAGTTTTAAGATAACTATGTACTGGGTTGGCGTGCCCAGGCGCTGGCAGTGGGGGCTGCAGGGTGGCCTCTCCCCTCGCAGAGCATGGCTGAGCCCCGCAGCCATGGTGGTGCTGCCTCGGGGAAAGCTTATTTAAGAAAGGGCAAAAACCACTGCAGAGGCTGCGAGGGGTGAGGAGAAAAGTGAGAAAAACAACCCTGCAAGCTGGACACAAGAGGAGAAGGAGGGGAGGAGGTGCTCCAGGAACCAGAATAGGTGTTCCCAAAGGGACTGCAGCCATGGAGGACCTGCACAGGAGCAGAGGGAAAGAGTGAGAAGGATGGAATGGCAGAAAATAAACCAAAACGTACACACCACAACCCCCACCCTGTGCCACCCTGTTCCTTCATGGAGGGGACAGAGTGTACCTGCTGCGATAACAAGGGGGAGGAGAAGTGTCTGTTGAGATGGAGAAAGGCAGAGGGGGGTGTTTTCCCTGACTGTTTGTCCTGTTTTGAGGTAAACCAGGAACAGTTTTGCTCAGTTTAGTTCCTTCTAAACGCATAAGTCTCTTTCTCCTCCTCTGCCTCTCTCTTTGAAGAAGGGTAGAGGGGAGCATCTTTCAGTCCCATCTGGCATCCCCCACATCCCCAGTAGCCAATTTGGCCTAAACCACAACACTGTTTTAATGTTCATTTCTTGGTTTTGCGGTTATTTCCAATATCCAAATTAGCAATTAACTATCTATATTAACTGGCAATAAATTAAGTTAATTTCCCCAAGTCGAGTCTGTTTTTTCCTACAATGCTAATCGGCAAATGATCTCCCTGTCATTATTTCAACCCATGAGTTTTCGCACTCTTGTTTTTTCCATTTCTCCCCCTGTCCCATTGAGGGGAGAGAGCGAGTGGCTGCACGTGGGCCTTGGCTGTCAGCCGAGGCCAACTCGCCACAGACCAGAGGCTTCTGACACCAAACTAGATTCTTGAAACCTCACATCTCTTGAGAGCTGCAATAAGGGCACACATGATTTGTGTATTCACTGCAAACAGAGTTTGTTGAGGATAGTATCAGTAACGCTGTTAGGAGGCAGTCATATTTTGGGTTGAGGGTTTTTTTGTTTGTTTCTCAATATAGAAAATTGGTTCTCAAAAGTGTAACAAAACTCCAGCTGATGTTGCCTTTTGATAACGCAGTGCACATTAGCATAAATAACCCACGGGAAAGGCCTTGGATGGTAGATGTCTAGCTTCTCCGGAAAAGTAGACACAGTGTGGGGGGTTCAACAAGCCTCCCCAAATTATAGCTTAGTTTATGTTTGTATTTTATCTATAAACATTGTCTCCTTTTCTTCTCACAATACCATTCTAAGGATCAGTCTTCTACTTTCAGCTAAGCAGATAATCATGGGATATAAAGGGCAGGAAACCAGGAACAAGAAATCTGCTGCTTGTCGCTTAGCACTGTGGCGCTTAATGTTTAAGGAGTGGGGCTGGATGACTTGGAGGCAAAGATTTGCCTTCGACCATGACCTTCCCATCATCTCCTTGAACTGCTGGCATGGGTTAAGCTCAGAGGTTCTTGCCGTAGATTGCCTGTGGGTCTGGGCTTAAAGCTGACCTTTAATTTGAGTGCAAGAATTAGTGCGCATTGAAGCCTCAGGAATGCTAAAGAACTTTCTGAAAAGATTATTTATTAAAGTACTGTCTAGGCGAATGGAACAGCTAGCCTTTTTTGTTTTGCAGTGCATTTACAGAGAAATCACTGTTGTTATTATTCTTTGCTTGTGTTTCATTGGCTTCCAGAAGGAGTATAATAATCTAGTCCTCTATTTTACACAGTGTTCCTATGGGACAGAAATATAACTGCAAAACCAGAGAGGTCTCAAAGGTCCCAAGACTTACTGTCTTCAAAAATATTAAGACTCCTTGCACAGAAACAGCTCTTTCAATGTTTATTGACAGCTGCTGATTCAGAAACACATTCAATAAAACAGCTAGTCAACTCAAGAAAGTGACAATAACAAAAAATGAACACTCCATTAGGAATGAGAACACCTGGTCATCTTAAGATGTGGGGTAAAAACTATAGCGCTTCAGGCCAAGTTCCCATTGTCTTCTGAATATTTTATCATAAACATCCAAATTTACCCAGCTTTTTCTGTAATTAATATCAAAGAAAGTATTTCACAGGGCTTCGTCACAAGGCAAAATCACATAAGCAGGAAAGTGCATTAAGAGTGTAATATATGACTGAAATAATGACTATAAACTAAAAGTGGTACAAGCTCAAATGAGAATAAATACCTGATAATCAGACCTGTCCAACATTCTTAGGAAACCTAAGAAGACAAACGTATGTTCTTTATTCAAAAGGCTCCTATAAAACCAGTACATTCTACCACAAAAATAACACTGTACCTATGATGTTGCTAAAAGCAGAAAAAATGAATCAGGAAATATTGTCATATATTTAAAAGCATTGTGAAAATACTGTGTAATTCTGTATTGCTTCTATGAGGTATAGTGACTTGGTTTACCTGTTTAATTTGATGCAGGGGGTGGGGCGGAAAATGTAAGGAAATAATTTGATTCAACAGAGACTCCTTGCAAGTGGCAAATAGCATACACATGTTCTGTGCATCATATCAGCATATCTGTTTAGGCTGAGTAGGCTGTGAGGATTTACACATTTTTGAATACACCTACTGCGTAAATAAACATACACAAGAGAAGTAAAGCAAATTATTCTGTTCTTGTCCAAACTTGATCAAAAGATTAAAAGCAGATGAGCTTTGGTAAAATTAAGCTATCAGGATATCATCCACCACACATATTGCATGTGTGTACTAACATAGTCTATTTCTCATTTGAGAAGATTAGCCTTCATTTAGCTCTGTGTTATGCTGCCAAACTGCTTCCGAGCAGTTTGTTTTATCTATTCTTAATCCCTCAATTTAGACATCCCATAGAAACTAAACACGAGTGCAGACTTTAAAACCACAAAATTGGAAAAGGAACTATAAGACCATACTCTTGTGGCAGCGAAAATTTGATTCTATTATTCAATCAGCTATGAATGAACAAACACAAGTGGACAAATAGAAAAAAAGAGGAGGAGTGGCACTCTGTGAGTTTATGACTGATAGAGAAGGCACATTTAGGAAAAAACACTCTGGAAGGCTCAGACCATATGCCGGAGATTATTTCTACATGTTGGGTATAATAAGCAACATGTATAGGTGGTTTATTTCTTGTAGCTGGACCTACATCTCATTTGTGCCATCAAACTAGAGTAGTTTTCCTATAAACCTTTTGGCAGTCCTTCTGTTTTGTGGTTGTACTACAGACTGACCATGAACAGATTTGTTTTATGACAGATACCCACACAGCAGCCAAGGTGAGCATTGGCACGAGGCAGTAGGGTAGCTGGATCACAAAACTGAAGTGCTATGAAATCAGAGCCTGCAGAGCATGACAATGAGACCAAAGCAAGGGAAAGTTATAGAACCCACTTTGACCACAGGAACCACAACAGTCCTCCATAGGGAGACTCAATTACAGCAGATTTGTAAACATCAGAAATTTGGGGGTTGAGACTTTTAAACAAATCTGCCTGGTTCTGTGAAGGTTAAGCTGTAGGGGCAAGAACGTGCAGTATACATTAGTGTATACAGATACACAGATACATAGAAAAAAATATTTCTGAAATTAAAACCCCAGGAAAATCAGTGCTCTGTGGATATCCTTAGCAATCACATGGTTTTGGTACAATGGCATTAAATACTGAGGAAAACAGACAGCGTTTATCTATGATGAGAAATCACAGCCCTAGCAGAGAGGAAAGCAGAGGACTGAGAGTTTAGCTTGCCGTGACTGATTAGAATCAGTATATAAAATTATGCAGGAGTCATCCTCATTACTGTATTATCTTTCTTCAATTACTCTTTAAAGCTTTCCTTTGCCACGATGGCTACAAGAACCTAAACCACATGGGACCTATTTGTGTGCAGAGCTAACCAGGATTCTCTCATTGTCTCCTACACACCCATCTATTCGTGTCTCTCTGCTGACTCCGAATTGTTGATTCTGCAGCGTAAGGTTGACTATTCTGTGCCTTATTTGCACGTAGCGTCTGTTTTCATGCATTTGATTCCTTTATATTACAATATAAATGTATTACAGTATGAAACTATTCTTGCTTTTTATATTATGGCATATTGCAAAGATTTTCGTCTGTAAAGGGATTCACAGAAGGTAGGCAAGGATATGTGTTATTGTCAGCTTATGACTATATTTCCTATACCTCTACTAATCTAAAAATTTACATTTGATATTGTTATAATTAAAATCTGGTTTGCCAACACCTACTTTTACTGTGGTAGATTTATCAGGCTTTATACCAGAATCCAACCCCTATGAAAACAATTGAGATGGAACCAGGCTGCTCGTAGGTTTATTTTACCTCTTCTAATCAGCTCCAGGGTGTACTCTCTTCTGAGCAATTGACAAAGATGCAGAATACTCAGCAAATCAGTTTAAAAAATTAAACTCCAGCAATTATTCCCCTTACCATATCAATACAGCCAACAAAAATACATAATCCTGTAAAGAACAGAGGAACTGGCTTTTTTTTAAAAGCAAGTATTATGTTTCACTAAACAAATTTTACCAAGGCAGCAATGTTGTATTAATATCTGAATTGAGCCTTGGAAGAATGATCGCATGCTTTCTTTAACTTCATTTTAGACATCTTTAATGAAGAGAAGAATTCAAATAATTTTAATTATCCTGTAGGAATAAAAAAAGTCTGCATGTGAGCTATAGTAAATTCCATTAAACTTTTAATACCTTTTGAATGTGTTATTAGCTACATCATTCAAAAACTGAAAAGAAAAAAAGAAGTGAAAAAGCCAGTTTTATTTTTACCACATTTATGTATGATCACTAGCTGTAACCCAAGGCTTTTTTATAATGTAGGATATTCTTTTAATTTGTCCTTCACCAGGAAAATGTAATTAATTGTGTATACTTATTTCTATAGCTGTGATAGGAATGCATGTCATGACTGCAGTTTTTTGAATATTTCTACACCCCTAGCAACAAGAAGCTGCTGAGATGGTGGTATTTTGTTCAGTAGAATAGTTTCACACATTTTTTAATTCCCAATCATTGGATCTGTTATTTACACACGCAGAATGTTTGAGGTTGAAACGGGCCTTAGGAGGTCACCTAAGAGAGTTGGTTGCCCAGGACCGTGTCTAAACGGCTTTTGTGTATCTCCAAGGTGGGAGATTCCACAGCCTCTCCAGGCTACCTGTGCTGGTGCTCAGTCCAAACTTACATATGGGTTTCTTCAATTATTTGTGATACATGTGCATGTCTTATGTATACGTAACTAATTCACACTCAGAAGACCTATAGGAGATAGACATTATTCAAGAGATCCCAAATTTTCAAAGGTAGTGGTGGACCTCACATGGAATTCCTCTTATGTAGCCTCAGACACTGATATCTACACTTCTGTCCAGGACACAAATCATCTTCTTACAGTTTTTCTCCACAGAAAAGATGATCACTTCACTTAATCTGAAGCCTGCAGCTCAGACGTCTACACTTGAGATAGTCACCTGAAGCACCCATTACAGTCAAAGTAAAGAAATTAGCACTTTTTAATGCGCAAGCCATTTGATTGATAGCTTTAAAAGCAATGAAAGAGTTTATGATTAGCACGTCACAATAAAGTCATGTTTGTAGTATGACTACTTGTTAATCACAAGTATCACTAATAATTAAATGGAATATATAGAAAAGATCTACAAAAGTTTTCTTAAACTATATTGATTTGCTCAGTTAAAACCTCCATGTTAGAGGTGTTGGTACCACTGACTATAAAAAAAAAAAAAAAGAAGAAAAAAGCAGTGTTTGCCTTCCTACAGTTAGTGCCAAACAAATGCAAAGACTTTTCTTCTTTCCTCATCTTTCACTGTTTCTAATTGTCTTCTACTCTACTTTTGGTTTTCTGGAAGAGGTCTCTTGGGGCTTCTTTCAGTATCTTTCTGCTGCATTTTTTTTCCTCGCTCCAGCTCATTATGCAATGCTGTCTCTGCTCCACAGTCTCTAGATTCAACATAACAGACTTATTGCACAGTGTTACATATGGTGCATGATGATGCCTGAACTTATTTGGTGGATACCAGGAATATAAGTTATTTGTAACAGAAACCAGTGTATGAAAAATGAAGTCTTGGTCAGATATTAAATATATACTCTTAAAAAATAAGGCAGACTTTCTGCTTTGGAAATAAATATGTTGTGGTGATTTGCTTGAGCCAATAGCCTGTGAACAGCTTTTCAGTGGTGGAGAGAATGAATTGGATAGAGAACCACTGCCCCTTTACCCTAACAGTGAGCAAAGCCCTTCTGCTTTGCAAATAGCATCTTGAATAACAGCAGCCATGCTAGGCTTGTGTGAGTGGGATGACACACATCACTCTAAGGGAATGAAAGGGAACATCAGCAGGCAGCCTAAATGGCAGTGTATTTACTTCTGCACTATTCATATATTCACACCAGCTGAGGATCTGGCTCCTGAAGCTCTCTTTCAGTCCAAGAAAGCAAAGTGCCTCATCACAGAGCAACAAACTGCTCACAGTTGGCGCCATTCAAGATGCAGTTTGCAAAAGCAGTAGTGCTTTGGAAAAGCTGGAAAAAAAAGAAAGGACAGTGGTTTCACATCCAGTTCACTGAAATACTTTCTTCCCAGATTCAGGTGAATCACCAAAGCACTGTAAGATTTACTGCCAGTTCATAAACTACTGAGGAAGCAAAAAACCTGAGTAGTTACTGATGCTTATGTTTGAAAATTAATAACTCTTCTGTTAACATTTATATTGTGTCATAAAAATCATAGAGAGTGGTTTGTGGATATGAGGTTTTCTTGTTTTCATAATTCAGGAAACTCCCTTTCTCAAGTAGGCAAACCACCCACTCAAGTAAATGTATAAATCCAAAAGAGGCAGATCCCTTTAAGATGAATATAGTTCAACAGTGCAGAAAATACGCTTTGTTACAGAAAAATAATTCTCTAGCAAGGTATAGGAATGAGTAAAGTAATGATATTGGATTTCTCCGTATTTCTTTATCAGGAATTGATTTAATTTACAAGCTAAGGCCAGAAAATGCCTACAGAATAACATTGTTCAATTATATACTGTTCAAATTATGCTGTTTATTATTTTTCAGGATGAGTGAATTTCTTTTCCCTCATTTTCTGTGCACTCTTAAGCATCATGGGCCTAATTCATGCTACAGAGGGGATTTTGAGACAGGTTAGATTTTGGAAAGATGGCACTGAACAGAGAGTGACTACTCAGCACTATAGCCCAACAGCAGTTTTGCTGGCCCAAAGAGCAGCTGTGTTTAAGTAACAGCCTACCTCTATACTACCTCTGCATGCTGTGTACATGTGGAAGAGGAAAATATGCAGAACAGGAGAGAGAAGTCTGGCTGTGGTAAGTCCACATTTCGGCAATCCTCTCCCTTCGTAGCAGGCCAGCACAGTATCAGTCAGCTGCAATATGTGCTGCTGTGACCTGTGCCAGAAAACATTTCCGAACAGCAAAAATGCAGAAAGCCACTGAGGCAGGTGGCCTGTGGGCCAGTGTTCGGTGACACTGAGAAACTTGCATTTGCCTGCATCTCCTTGCCTTCTAGGACATCTGTGTATAAGAATTTGCCCTTGATTTCTACCCAGTTCCTTGGAAAACTCCCCTATTTTGTTTAAGAAATAAGGAAAAAAAAAAGATAAATGGCATAAAGGACACTGGAGAAATGCAGAAAAAGACAAAGACAGAGAGCTTGTAGAAAGCAACTGAAAGAGAGAGAGGAATCATATTTAGCTTTTTCTAAGGTAAGTTAACACTCAGCTTGGCAAACTCTTTTTCTAAGTCACCATCTTTCAAATGAGGGGCTGGGGGGATGGAAACGGGAGTAAAGTTTTCCCCAAAATGGAGAGATGAGTAATTGGTCTGTGTTAAAAACAAGCACGAGCTACAACTTTTCTGCCCAGCTGTTTCTCTGGCACCCCCTCCTACCATTGGTAGGCCCAACTATAGATGTGAGCAGCCCAAGAGATTGCTCAAAACCCCATGTTCCTGGGCTCCTGAGCTTAACCCATTACCCTTCTCCTCCATCATACCACCTAACGTCTTCTGCAAGCAATTTTGTTCGATCCGTTTTCCCCTGGGTCTGCTTTCACAAAACTCCAGGCAAACTTGTCTTACGTTAACCTGCAGGCAAGCCATTTCTGCAGAGCAAATGGAAGCTGTTCCTATTTGAAGAAGCAGGTTGAAGTTCCAAAGCCTTCCCTGGTCGAGCCTGTGTCAGGGTCTGCTTGTGCATGGGAGTGGGGATTCAAACAGCAGACTTAAAAGAAGGCGGAAAAGCAGGAGCTGGGGGAATGGGCAGCCTTATGGGACTGGCTGTAGGAAACTGAGACTGGCTAGTTGGTTTTTTTGGAAGGCCATCCTGGGCCCTGACTTTGCATCTTACCTTGAGCCTAAAATTTACATGTCACCATTATCATTATGTTCTCTGCTCTGCACTGGAACCGCCAGTCTGGATACACTTTCAAAAGCCATCTGTAGACTGTCTAGGTGGTCAACGTGCTTTCTGCATGACCAACATCTGTTCTTTATCAGCTGTAAAGAGTGGAAATAAAAATGATTAAATACCGTGCACTTATCTTTGCAGCCAAAATAATACATCATTGCCTGTGCATAACCCTTGCATTCACACTTTAAGGTACCAGCACAAACACGAAAGATGAAAACTTTCCATGTTCCTTGTTGCCATATGTTCAAAGGATAAAAATCTAGACAGAATCAATCATCTTCTATATAACCCAAGTATTAATTGGAGTGAGACTAATTAGTTGTCTACCTTTGATGAGAAATGAGATATCCTCCTCCTCTCTTTTTTTAAAGTGAGATTTACTACTCAATTTTAATGGCATTTTAAACGTTTCCTTCTCTTTTAATCTGTGGTACTAATTTAATACAGATACCTCTGCAGCAGAAAAGCTCTCTGCAAATACATAAGGTGAAGCAAGATCATTTTTCAGTAAATTGTAGGAGTCAACAGTAAGCTGAATATGATGCTCTGCTGCTGAGCTAAATTAATAAATTTGGACTATGGATTTAAACTGTCAATAGCTGATGTAAATTCTAATAAATTATATTATAATTAGTCTCTCTGACTATAAAATCTCCATTCCAATCTCTTTTGAAAGCAAACAAACTAATATACGTCACGATTTAGTGTGCTGACCCAGTAAAGTCATGCTAATTACCATGCAGTAATGAATATATGTATCATCAACAGTTTCAGTGCCTTAAAACAGCTGTAGTTTATGTAAACTATATATTAATGGGAAAAAAAAGCCTTTCTAGAAACAATTTATTAAGTTCTGCTGAATGTAAAAGAAAGAATTTAGTCTTTCCAGTGTCTGAGATTTGATGAATGATACTCACTGTTCTCACTGCTCATGGTATTGGCAGCAATAGCATAGCTAATACCATGTGCTGAAAGTATAAAACACTCATTATGGGAGTATTCTACTTTGGTAGAAGTTGATTTAAATAAGAAAGCTGAACCTTCTGAAAACTTTTCTATCAAGGAAATAAATATACAACAGTTCTCCCTCAGATCTTGCTGGATTTGGGAGGTTCTAACATAGCTATAAGTCTGTCGGTACATCTATTTTATCAGTTAATAGTGTCTTGGTTTGGGCTGGACTGGCCACCGAGGTGAGCAACAGATGCTCTCCCCTACCTCTCTTTTCAAGGAGAGGAGGGAGAGAGAGAGACTTATGAGTTTAGAAGGAATTAAACTACTTTAATGAAAATATTAATAATAAAATGAAAAGAAATAATGAAATATATACAAAACCGTATCAAGCTCCCAGGATGACAATCAATCACATCACCGGCTGACACCAGGGAAGTCCCAGACTGGACTCAGTGGCAGATGGGAACTGGGTTCCAGAATGCACAGGATCAAAGGCAGACAAACAGACAGAGTCCTCCTCGGATGCTGGCCATAGAAGAAAGATTGATCCCTCAGCTTTTATACTGAGCATGAGGCAGATGGGATGGAATACCCTGTTGGTCAGTTTTGGGTCACCTGTCCTGTCCGCTCCTCCCTGCAGGTGTAACCCCAGTATGCTTTTCCGCTTCTGACCCACCAACGGGGCAAATAACAAAGTTATCTGGCCTTGGGGGTTATAGCAGTAAGTTTAAGCAGAAGCCTCTCTGCATACCATGCCTGGGCATCACCTATAAACATAGGTATCATCACTCTGAGAGCGAACATTTTCTGCACAATATGCTGTTAATTTCAGTAGTTAGAAGAGTTAGTAAAGTTACTGAACAGAAAATTTGTTCTGTTTTACTTCAAACCAGGACAAATGCATGACAAATTCAAGAGAAAAAGCTTAACGCTTTCAAGAGAAAAAGCTTAAAGCTTCATGGACTACTTCAAGTCTCCTGAGGCTTACACAGAACAATTCTAATCTTTCATAGCATGCTTTAGTAAACTGCACCGGTTCCATGCATTTCCAGCACACTATGATTTAACTTAGAAATCAAAATGGAGCGTCATTATTTTGGCTAACAATGTGGTAGATAGATAGAATTTTATCAGCAAAGATTTACCAGGATTCAAATGCATGCTAAGGACCGTAGCCTGAATACTGATTTTCTATTGAGGAATTCACTTTCCCTTAATAATACATTCAAAGGTCATCAACCCTTTGGGGAAAAGCTTTCCTTACATTTTATATTTACAAGCAACAAAAATAATAGCCTTTCTCAATTTGTGTCTTCATAGTATTATATTATAGATTTTGTATAAAAATGTGATTTTCCTTACACATAATTTTATTTAATTGGAAACTTTTACAATGTTACATATGGGATGAAAATACTTCACAGGAAAAAAGACTTCTGAAATAAAAAATTCTTTATGGTGCACAATTGGACCCTTCTGCATATAGTATGTTATTACAGATTAACAATAATGTTTCTTTGCATTGCAGCTTTGTCCATAATATCTATATTGTAATCTCTGAAATACTCTACCTAGTGTATATTACTACTTAGGGAAATATGGCAATGCTGAACTTTCTCAGAGAGTGTGATTTCAGTGGAAGCGCATGGTTCTGTGTTAGCTCCGGATCTGGGTCTACACTGTTTTCACAATGTCTAAGTATCGGCTGATTCATAATCAATGATCTAGCTGGTGCTGAGCCACCCTAAAATATTTGTTAAGGTTTTGCAATTTACTAACCTGATAAATGTCTGAGTTAGTATCCTAAGTTATTTCACAAATGAAGTTAATTTTTAAGTTATGTAGCGACATGACAAAACATAAATGAAATAGATAAAAAAACTGGGCTGTGGGAGTGCTTTATTCTGCTACTGTTACTAGCTTTGACTGCATTTGTTCCCACAAGAAATCACTTAATTTTCTGTGTCCTATTTCCCCATCTCCAAATCAAAGATGATAAAATGTACCTTGTACAGTTTGCAGGAAACTTGCAATTGACTCCTGCCTTACACAGCTGGGAGCCAAGCCCATGTTTCAGCATATGGAGATCACATGACAGAGAGGATCTGTAAATCTTCCATCTACTGGACAGAAAGTCGAGAGTAAGAAGCAAGTATTGTTTTGCCCTGGTAGTATTTTGCAGCTAGAACATGCCACCACACTGAGACTGCAAGAAACAACCCTCCTGCCAACCACCCCAACCATCTCCATCTCCTGTCATAGGCTCCATCCTCCCCTTTGCTCCATGTGACCCAAATCCCCTGCCTCCATTCTTCGTTAAGTGCCTTTCCTAATGGGAAAAAGCAGCATTGAGGGGAGAGAAAGAGAAGCCGGGGCAGAATTTACAAAGACTGCTTGTGCTAAGGGGAGTTGAAGACACTGGTAGACGCATCCCGTTCTCTGTCAGTCTTTCTTGCCTCTACTCCTTCACTGTCTTTCTTCCTGACAGCAATTCAGTAAAAGCCACATCCACCTTCAAACATTTGCTTCTAAATAAAAAAAAAACAATGTTGAAAGAGGAGTTGAGGGAGGATAAGCCTTGTGTGTAGATAGAAATCCAAATGGAAAAAACAGTTCATCGATTGCTGAGAAAAAGCTTTGCGTGATTAGCTATTTAGAATGAAAAAAAAAAAAAAAGTCATTTTGATATATCCCTACAATGTGAGTCTAATGCAGATTTATCACAAACCAAAGATATTTAAAATGTAAGTTACACTGAGGTCCAAAAAAAAACCCAGATCATGAGATGGTTAATGATGAAATAATTACAGTTATCAGAGTTTTGTTTATGGCTCTGATATAGAAGAGATCCATGAATGTCAAGCACTTCCCATCTTGCCGAAATCAAGGATGTAAGTAAATCCCTCAAGTAATACATCACATACTTTTTATAGAATCATGGAATGGTTTAGGTTGGAAAGGACCTTGAAGATCATCGAGTTCCAACCCCCCTGCCATAAGCAGGGACACCTCCCACTAGACCTCAACAACCTCTCTGGGCAACCTGTTCCAGTGCCTCACCACCCTCGAAGTGAAAAAATTCTTTGTAATGTTTAATCTGAACCTGCCCTCTTCCAGTTTAAAGCCATTCTCCCTCGTCCTATCGCTACAGGCCCAAGGAAAAAGTCCTTCCCCAGCTCTCCTGTAGGCCCCCTTTAGGTACTGGAAGGCTGCAATAAGATCTCCCCGGAGCCTTCTCTTCTCCAGGCTGAACAGCCCCAACTCTTTCAGCCTCTCCCCATAGGTGCTCCAGCCCTCGGATCATCCTCGTGGCTCTCCTCTGGACATGCTCCAGCAGGTCCATGTCCTTCTTATGTTGGGGACTCCAGAGCTGGATGCAGTACTCCTAAAATCTAAGCAGTGCTTGTTACATCTGTGCATTCCATGGGAGAATGTACTTCCATGGAAATTTCCACATGTACCCTCTCTTTTACAAACTATTCACTCCAATGCAAATGCATCCAAACTTATATTTACCCCTTCCTAACCCAGTGCGTACTGTTGAAACGGACAACAAATTCTTCTTTTCCCAAGAAAAAATGCACGTACAGTTCTGCACAGTGAGCCAGTAAAGTCTCTTGCTTAGGAACTGCTGAAATATCACCCCCTTAAATGACTACTGAATGACAGAGATCCAGATGGTGGCCCTTGCATCCATGCTGAATCCTGCCCTGCTCTGTCGAAAGTCCAGCTAAGGTGCAACTTGGTGAAAGGAGAGTCAGAGCTAGATTTATGGCTTAATTTACATGCAATCATTTTAAGAAAGGACAAATAAATTCTCATAAGTATCAGACGGTCTCAGAGCTCATCAGGAGCTTTTTAAATGGTAGCTGGGAGACTGACTAATGCAAACCAGAGGGCTGTGGTCAAGCAGACAGATTCAGAGAAAATGTTACACCTGAGTGGGCCTGCTAATACAGGAGAAGCTGAAAGCATTAGAGATGAAAAGAAACCCAGTTCAAAAAGGCTGTGATTGGTAACAGAAATCAAGCAACTTCAATTAGACTTGCCCCCAAGGAGATGTCTGAAGCTGCAATATGGGTACAAATTGCATTGCATTGAGAAAATACAGAAGCTGCCTCTTTCAGAACCACAAAATCTACTTTGAACAGACAATAGGCCTACTAGCATAGCAAGTGGAACAAATTAAAACTGTCAACATCGCAGCAACTGTTTTAAATTGGTAACTTAGCATGACCCTAAAGCGGAATAGAAATTAGATGTTCTGATAATGTTCAGAAAAGTGAAGGCAGAGATCAGCAGCCTCCTCTGGCAAACGGCAAAGTTGTAACATGCAGACCCCTTCCATGAAGCGTTGTTTCACCCACACAAAACATGGCTCTAGAAACTGTTATCGGCTGTGTGACGATCTCCAACAGAATAATCATCCAAGGAAAAGAAGTCATTAGTGGTAAGTAATCACCAGATGAGCCATTTATCACTAGTCTTCTAAATAATTGGTCATGGTGATTGTGAAAACTTCAGCTAATATTTTAAAAATGTTATGGAATCAATATATAATCTGTACTGTATTGCGATACATAATCAGTAAGATCATGAAGGGTCTAGTAGCATACGTCACTGCTCTCTCCCTAGTGCTGCTAGTGGTTAAAAAAAGTGTGTATGTATATATATATGTAAATTCAGGAAAACTAAGCACCTGTTCCTGGCATGCTTTTTCAAATTCTGTTGGCAAATTGACAATTTTTATAAATAGATTAGAAAATTCTTACTCCCAAAATATTCCCCATAAGCACAGCAACCAGTCACAATCAACAAAATATAGGATCCCACAAGAATTTAGGATTCAAAATGTTAAGCAGTGTGGTACCTAACCTTTAGGCGCCCCAACGCAGGACAGCTAAACCCACAAACAACGGTATACCAAGCACAGAGCAGCCTCAAGGGAAGTCCTGAACAGAGGTGCTGCATTGGGTTGGTGCCCCAGCACCACTAGGCAGCACAGTTTTCCATTTGGGATTTGCAACCTGGCAGCTTCTTAGACCCTTTTCCCTCTATCCTGAAAACAAAGAAGAAGAAGAAAAGAAAAAAAAAAAAAGGAGAAAAAAAAAAAAGAGGGCAGGAATTACTGCTTTCTTTCAAGGCACTGCTTTTTGTAGGAGGAAGTGTCTAAGACTCTAAGACTCGTCTCTGTAAATACTGGCTCGGGACACAGGAGGAAGAGGCAGCCTCAGATGCAAGCTTGTCCCAGGAGCTCCCTGGCCCCATCACAACTGAGGGGCTACCAGGTAACTTTAATGTTCTGTACGAGGTATTTAGCAAATGTAAATGGTGAGGATTAGATAGAAGCAGGGTGAGGGTTTGAGGATCAAGGTTATGGTGTTAGGTGTTTCCATCCAGTCTAAATCCCCCATCAGACACCGTGGCCTTTTTCTAATCTTTGAATGAACAGCTTTAGGATGGCCTACGAAAGCCGCCTCATTCATTCCAAGTCAAGGAAAACAAAGCATGGGGCTGCAGCTCATTTAATGCTGGCCAGATAAATGTAATAATGTGGTATTATGCTGAACTGCTATGCTTGACTGGTTGCTTGCTGACTGGCCCACAAAGTGCTGGAACTGCAGTCTGTGACCTTTCCGGGGTGAAAGTTGCTCCACGGCACTGACATTTACCCAGGCTTTGGGAGTTTCTGTCTCCTAATACAGTGACCGCTTTATGAGAATTCCTGGCATATTCCCGGAAAAAAGAATGAGAGGAGGGCAGTGCAGAAAGGACTTCAGCAGCCCAGGTTCCCAGCCATAAGGAAAGGAGAATGTAAGAAATCTAGACATGTGAGGCTGACTATTATCCCCAGGGAGTGGCAGCTCACCAAAAACCCCATTAATTTTACAGCTGTGGCATAAACTGCGTGGATTTTATTGCTCAGATGAACAACGGCTGTCCCCTGCTAGGTCTGTCCTAGTTCCACATGATTCAATTGCTACCTTCGAACTTCTGTTTGTCGGTGTCCCCGGCTGCAGGTGCTTCTCCCCGTTCTTCCACTACATTAATTCCTGTTAGTTTGTCTGTAACAATTATCTGCAGATGGTAAAACCTGAAGATCTTGAAATATATTCAGAAAACTGCAAAATATACAAGGCTCTGACCAAAAGCCCCTGCAATATAATAGATAATACTTATCACTAAAAAGCAGGCAGCAGAGCAGGCAGGCAGCTTTAACATGCACTAATATAATCACTCTCTGGAAACTGTGGAGAGGATGCTGTTGCACTGATGGATAATTTTGTCAATAATGTCGCTTTTCAGTTATCATTTTTTTACCCAGGTGAACAGCCTTTTGATACCATTAAAAGAATTTCCTTGGATCTCAGCTTTACGATTAAAGGAAAATTAGTGTCCACGCCATTACGATAGAATAGAATGTAAACCAGAAACAAATGCAAATCAAGGGAAAATATATTGCCTTAGCTTGTCCCTTGAGTTTAAGATGACTTACAGCATTTTACTGAATTAAAAGGGCCAGCAGCAATGGACAGGTTATTCAGGGTGGGGTGATTTTCTAGTGGGGCAGAAAAAACATAGCAGTTCCCATGCTACCTTCAACCCTACAGGCAGAGTAAAGGCAGAAAGGGAAGAGAAAAAAAGCCTGGCAGGGACTCAGCATGACCCTGGCAATCCATGGCTGCCACAACAGCCATTCAGGACCCCTCACAGCAGCAGTTAGAATATTGTAACTTATGCCGCCGGTCTGGTCTGATACACAGCTGGCCCAGGGTCATGGTAATGGCATCCAAAGTAATTTACAGCATCTGTGCACCTCCCCCAAGTTACACTGTGTGCCTCGCGGCTGCAGTGAAGAATTTGGATCATTAACTTTAGAGTCATTTAACTTATGCTTGCATTATGACTGCTGCCTGATGGCATCTTACTCCTCTATCTGTTCCTAGGTTGCCATGACAAACGAAAAATCTTGATGCAACGAGAAGTTAGTAAATCAGATGAGTTCCGTGACAATTTAGGAGATAGTAGCTCTACCTCCAATATCTTACCAGATAATCATTTCCATGGCCACTTGACAGTGGCAAGGGTTATGGCTTCTGCATACTGCCTCATTAACATTTCTAGGAATAAGCACTCTGCAAAGATGCTGCTGTTCTCTGATTCATGAACACTGCAGTACTGCACAGAGGCTACACATGGCCAAATATTCATTAACCCGTATTTAGGCACCTATGTACGTGACCTGCTTTTCATCATTATTGGGAACCTTTAAAACATCTCTTTGGCATCATTAGAGTGTTTCTACTCGTATTCTAATAAGAAATCAGCTCCTCTTTCTCCTCGTTGTCTTCACCCTGTCGTGGATGCAGTGATGCACTTCACTCATAGAGAGAAGAGCAGCGATGCATTTATTGCAATACAGGGATTTAAACAGGGATTTAACAAAGTTTGATGGTAAATATGACAATGTTTTAACAAGATTTGAGATGGCAATGCACACTTGGTTATTTACTGCATAGAGGACAGGGTCAGACAGAACTGTCAGGGAGACCCTCCCATTGAGCCATGAGGTTCAGAAAGGACCCCCCTGCTTTCTAAACTCCTTCTCAGAGAGGAGTCTGGGTGCAGCTGGATCCAGTCCTAGTCCCAGACTTGGTCAACGCTTTATGTCTAAAGGATTATATATGCACAATCAATCCTTTAAATCACTTAGCTAAGATTTCAAAGTTTAGCATGCTATTAGGAACTCACTGAGGATCTGTTGTGGCCAGGAATCTCTGAATCTTGAGGAGTAACCTTAAGCAGTGTCCCTACTCAAGGGGAGACCCTGGTGTGCAGCCCACTGCTGTACAGGAGAGCTCAAAGGGCTCTTGGGCTGTTCACTATTTATGGGGGTAAGATGATTGACCTATAGTTATATTTGCATATTGACCACAGTACCAGTATTGCTCAAGTTAGTCCTTGGCTATTGTGTTGTTATCTGCCTCCCCAAAACCACGTTGAGCCAGGTGCAGCCATCACAACTACGTGCACCCGTTATGATCACCACAGGTGCTTATTGCTTGGGTGGGGTTATGGGAGATAAAGATCAGTTCGGCGCCTGGGAGGGGAGCACACTGTCACACAACCTTAAGCTAAAAAAATATTTGTTTCATGAAGTTGTAAGTGATCATTTTAGATGTTGGTAAGTGGTTTTGGTTTTTTTTTTACCTGTGAGTGTGGGTTAAACTGGTTGATTTATATATCTTTTTAAAGTTCTATCCAGGACTAGGTATCTCCTAGACCTTTGTTTTCCCCTCTAAACAACAAATACTGAAGATCTGCTTTAATGTGAGTTCAATTCAGACTCATCTTCATTTTTATAAAAGGACCTCTAGAATATTTTTTTTTATTATTCAAAAAGTATGAAAAATATGGGCTTGTATTTCTCTTGTCAAGAGCAGAGCTATTATGTGACAATTATGTTAATAAGCATATAAAATTTGCTTTAGAGTCGCACAAGCTGCAACAATGAAAAGGACAGCACATTTGCTTGGATAAAGAAGCTTATTTATGAGTTTATGGTTAAAGATAACAGTTCTGTCATTAGAATCGTACATTGCATTATTGTATGCTGCAGTAAGTAGACTATTATGTGAATATGATCAACAAGGCTTCTTGCACAGACAAGCACATTGCTGTGCCTGGAAATCTGACTCCTGTACGAAGGAAAGCTTTGGGTTTGGTTTTAATCACAGAATCACAGAATTTTCAGAGTTGGAAGGGACCTCTAGAGATCATCTAGTCCAACTCTCCTGCTAAAGCAGGATTGCCAGAGCACATTACTCAGGACTGCATCCAGGCGCGTCCTGAAAATCTCCAGAGAAGGGGACTCCACAACCTCCCTGGGCAGCCTGTGCCAGTGCTCTGTCACCCTCACCGTAAAGAAGTTTTTCCGTGTATTTGAACGGAACTTCCTGTGTTCTAACTTGTGCCCGTTACCCCTCGTCCTGTCACTTGGAACCATTGAAAAGAGCCTGGCTCTATCCTCCTTCAACCCACCCTTGAGATACTTGTACGCCATAATAAGGTCTCCCCTCAGCCTTCTCTTCTCCAGGTTAGAGTCCCAGCTCTCTCAGCCTTTCCTCATAAGGCAGATGCTCCAAGCCCTTAATCATCTTAGTTGCCCTTCGCTGGACTCGCTCCAGCAGTTCCCTGTCCCTCTTGAACTGGGGAGCCCAAAACTGGACACAGTAGTCCAGTTGTGGCCTCACCAGTGCAGAGTAGAGGGGGAGAATGACCTCCCTCGACCTACTGGCCACACTCTTCCCTATGCAGCCCAGGATTCCATTGGCCTTTTTGGCAACAAGGGCACATTGCTGGGCCATGGATAATTTACTGTCTACTAGGACCCCCAGATCCTTCTCCTCAGAGCTACTTCCCAGCAGGTCCACCCCTAACCTGTACTGGTGCCTAGCATTCTTCCTCCCCAGGTGCAGGACCTTGCACTTGCTTTTGTTGAACCTCATTAGGTTCTTCTCTGCCCAGCTCTCCAGCCTGTCCAGGTCACGCTGGATGGCAGCACGGCCCTCTGGGGTGTCAGCCACCCCACCCAGTTTGGTATCATCAGCAAACTTGCTGAGGATACACTCTGTCCCCTCTTCCAGGTCATTAATGAATATATTAAACAAAATTGGACCGAGTATTGACCCCTGGGGGACACCACTGGTTACAGGCCTCCTTTAAGCAGGTTATTTTCCGATAAATATTGAACCTCAAACCATTTTAATTACAGGTGAAGGTAAAATTTGTCTCGCTGCGTTCATACAGAATTAACTATCACCCAAGCGCCTTCAGGTTTGCGATAACATTATAACCCAGGGATGCACAACTCGCACCCAGCAGGGCTTCATGTGGCCCATCAGAAAAAATAATCCAGCATGCAGTTGCTTTCAGCATCCCTCTCTCTTTAGGCAGTTCAGCAGCAACCAAGAGTAGGGATTAAGCCTAATAAATGGATTTGCTTCCATCATGTCATGAGGGAAGGATCACAAGAAAAAGTGGTGATGAGAGCAGGCTGCATTGTAGCAAGGACAGTGTATGTGGCCTGAGGAGAGCTTTCCCTACTCCATACTACCCCCAAGGAAGGAGGCTCCATAGCAGATAGCTCCCCAGGCTGCTCCTGTGGCAGCTGGCCGCTCCTGGATGCTCTTCTTTGGGTGCATGTGGGGAGGCCGCACTTGTGAATGATGTGGTTAAAGTGGGCAGAATAAGACCAGTTCTCTTGGGAAGCGTTAAACGCACCTGGCTTCCCCACCTCCCCAGTCCCTGAAGGGTAAATTCTTTTATTTGCTGCCTTCTCATTTTTCCAACCTTTTCTAGTGTGTGTTCTCAAGCTTTTCTGCACCACCACCAGATTAGAGATGCATTCTTATGTTTTAAATTAAAGCTTAGATACTCACATCAGTCTAGGACTTTGAGTCTAAATTATGAGGTGGTGCAGCAGAAATTGCAGCCATTGGCAACGTTATATCTCATTGATGGACCTGGGGCTTTTTGTACAACTTCTAGCACCATTCAGCCGTGATTTTTTAGCAGAAATTTGAATGTTATTGTAATAAAAATGTTGAACACATATATTTAGTATGATTGTTGGACAGCTTCTTTTATCTGTCCTGTATCACAAACGCCACTTGAAAGATAAACCATCCTACTACTGAAATGCAAAATAATTTAATGAGATACACTACTGTAAACTCTCTCTTATTCTCCTCAGCCTTTTTCATTATCAAGGGAGTGCAATATCAAATTAGTTTAATTTCTTGACTCAGAAGAGAACACAAAGAGCTCACAAATTAAGATTCTTCTGCAAGATTTTTTTTTAGCATCAGGATTAAATGTGAATGAACAGCTGATTGATAAGCAGAATTAGCACGGGTGAACAAAGTCCTTGGGGGCCAAATCTTCCCAGTGCCCAAGAACATGTCACTTAGTATGACCCCATTTATTTCAGTAA
The DNA here is from genome assembly GCF_965231255.1 of Vanellus vanellus. Classification (NCBI taxonomy): domain Eukaryota; kingdom Metazoa; phylum Chordata; class Aves; order Charadriiformes; family Charadriidae; genus Vanellus; species Vanellus vanellus. The sequence goes on from NC_138907.1 coordinate 105,854,894, forward strand.
TATGACAAGCTTATGAATCAAAATTTCAGCCTGATAATATACAAGATGTTGCACCCAACTCAAGATCATTAGTGATCCCTATTTCTGAATTAAAAGACAGATCTGTCCTGTCGTATAACTTTTACACTGGGAAAAGCTTCGTCTGTCCTCTCCAGTAAGGGAGGAGATGTCTCACAGAAACATTTAGTTGCACTTGTCCTTTTGGTTACTTCTTATTTTTATTGAGTTGCACACCCTTCATGATGACAGAGTCACTTATTCTTTTGTTCAAGACCTTGCCCCTAAATCCATGAGCCGAAGAAAGAATTAAGGTTTCACTTAATGTCATAAGATTATATGGGACTACTGCAATTGCTTTATAGATTTTTAAGGCAGGAAGAAAATAATTGACCAACCTGAACAGAAAAAAGACCCAAACTAAGTTGACCAACAATTATTAAATAACTTGTGATTTAACTAACATGTTACTACTCAGAAAGACTCTCTATCTTAATTGCTATTGAAAACTACGCCTCATGATAATTGATTCTCACTGTTAAAAATTAGTTACTTGCTTCCAATTTGGATTCTGCTAGCCTCAAGGAGGGTTATTTCCTCCTAATACCTGTTTTTTAATGTTTATCAGTTAGTCATGTTTCAAGCAACAGAATGAGGGCTGGACTTCAGTATTGCCGATATTTTTACACATTGCTTTTTTTTTTTTTTTGCGTGCTTTCATGAATGCTGCGTCATAGAAGACACAGAATCATCTAGTTGTTTCTAGAGGTGTAGGTGCTGTGGTCCCTATGAAGAACTTATCCCACGAGGGAAGGATATCCCAGAGAGAAATTGAGAATTTATGGTGGATCAGTCACTGTGAGAAGTGCTCAACTTCTTTAATTTCTTTCCTTTAATTTCTTCTTTAATTTTTAACAGGTGGGACAAGCTAAAAAACATCTATTTTTATCAGGTTCTGTTGTCAGAGCTGCCTGCGTTCCCACTTGCTAATTTTACTCCATCTCATGACTTCAATTTTCTCAAGAAAGTCTCACTGGCCCGTGCTATTTCTTTCATGAATTTCTTTCTTATGCCTGAAGAGCTCTACCTTTTCTCTGCTATCCTGTCCTTATAATTTTGTTTTTCTGGGAAGACTTTAAGCAGTGGTCTGTAAAAGATTTTTCGCTATAAAATGTACTTTCAGTAAATGATAGCTAAGATGTTGCCATTATGGGTTGAAAAGGGATATTGCAGCAGTTGTTATCAAGCTTCTCAAATGCGATTCATACTGTATAAGTGTTTATGCACTCAATCAAATCCTTGTAAAAAAGGGATTTGATACTCATGTCCCATCTGGGATTAGCCACCAAAATAAAATATAAAAAAAAAAAGCAAAATAAGAGCTACATGAAGTAGCTTCCATTTGTCTTCCAAATTAGGCATAGGTTCATCATTGAAGCATTTATTTTTATTCAGGAAAATAAAGAAGTCTAACAGGGCAGGCTTAAAAATCAGGAAATGGCAGTTAAAATATACAATTTTTTTTTCTGCAAAGGCAGTGCTGCAACTCTTCACAAAATACCTTATGGTCACAATGGCAAGGTAATGAAAACAAAAGAAAAACTTGAAGACAAAGTACTTCTACAAGTGAGAAAAATATATGCTACATTCTTGGGGGTTGTTTTGTACCATGCCGTAAGAGCAAGAGAGTCATAAACATTAAGGTTATGGCCACAATGTGTCGCTGGAGCTGGGTACAGAGGACCAGGGACACATCAGTGAAACCGGCAGGCCACTGTATCTCTTATTATTTTTTCTATTAAAGATTTTGGCTTTGTAAAACCGAAGCAGAAAGCTGTATGCAGCTTGACAGATGAAATCACTGCAGAGAGAATACTGATAGCTGTGCAGTTCCTGCTCTGCCCTGTTTGAGATCCATCCTGCCGCCAGTCAACCAGAAAAGAACATTTAATCAGGTTGTGCAGCCCAAACATAAACTTTCTTTTGTCGGTCATTTTTTTATTAGTATTTGGACAGCTGGTAAGGAGAAGAAACTCCCCAAATTAAAGAATTGCCTATCAGCATCTCCTCGGATAGAAGAGCGTCCTACTTCTCATCATGAATAACATATTCAGATCACTCTATGTATTAAGCTTAGCAGGTCCAGTGCTGTACCAAGACCCCAAGAAGGTGACAGGTTTAACTACCAGAGTTTCAGATTGAGATTTTGCAAGTTTGTCTTCAGGATTCGGTCACAGACTTTCATTTATTTACTTAGAATCATGTAGCTGAGTCCCTTAGTGAGCTTGGTATTCTTCACATGTAGAAGATCAGAGCTTTGCAGGGACATATCTGTCGCAACTAAAAGAACAACTGGTACATTCATCTGACTAGCTTGAACCTTCTTGTGCAGCTCAGTCACACATCTCTGCTTCTGATGCCAGTGTCTTCTGCCGCCTAACACTTTCAGCAAACTGAAATTCTGACACTCCCACTGCAGATATCCTCATATAGCCATGAATATACCCACTATCAATCTCCTTCTCAGCTTGCAAGCTCGGTTGAATGTTTAATTTCTGTCTTCCCCGCGTACTCTGGTTGGTGTTATTGCCTAGGCTTGCTTTAGTATGTCGGGGTTGGTACCTTTCCATATCACTTTGGCTTGTGGTCTGACGTGGTCTTCCCCAGTCACAGCAGCATCTTTCCCTCAGTTTCTCAGCAGTGTCTCTCTTCCTGTCGCTCTATCCTACTGCTTAGATCTTTTGATTCTCCTGAATTTCAGCCCTGTTACCCCACTCACATGCCATGCATGGCTCCCTTAGAAGCTGCCACCGATAGTAATTTTGGCTCTTCAACAACAGTTTTCATAAAATCTATTAATCGAAGATACACAGGGTTGTCCATGATCTCAGGTTCCGGAGAGCCATACGTGTCATCCAGCTTATGCTTTTGTCCTTGGTGCTTTTGTGCCTTCTTATACAGCCATATTCTATCTCACTATTGCCTCTTCCACACACATATCTGGGTACTCATCTCAGCCCAACTGCCCATCCACTTCATTGCAGTGTCCTTCCCCTCTAGCATGTGCTCCCCCTTGTAGTTTCAAAACTCTCCTCTCTCCCTGCTAGTGTCTGTTTTCACAGCCAGGCCAGTATCCCCACGATGAGATGTGCTGTGAAGCTGTCCTGTTCACTCGCTCTATCAGCTGCCCCCCAGCATCTCCGTGGTCCCCCTTCCCCTCTCCTCCCTGGGGTCCCCATGGTCCTAGGCTTCCCACAACCACCTCCCCTCGCCTGCTCCGCGCCAGCATCAGCCAGCTCCCTCTTCCTACCCTGTCTGAATCCCACAGGGAAGCAGGAGGAAGAAAAGAGATGCTCATCGCTGCGGTATGTAGTTAGGAGGAGAGCAGGCACTGCCTCTGGCATCCCAGAAGAGTCATCTCAGGGAAAGGGCAAGCTGCTGCCGGCTGGAGCTTGACCTGTGTGCACAGAACCATCAGAGACTTTTACCTCTAGGAAATCTCTACTCATGTGCAAACTACAGTTTACCAACTTGGCCAAATTTAGACAGGTTTTCAAGAGGATAGTAAGAGGCAATTTTCTTCTGCAGATCCCCTCTCCTGCTCCTCTCCGTTCAATCTCAAGACAAATTTCAAGGCTATGTCCCAAATGTCTGGCAGATAGAAAGTAAAGGGTTTTAAGAGTGCTTTAGTCTTCATAAAATGGTTAATAAACACATTTTGCAGATATACTTTATACAATATGTAACATATATGCACATATGTGCATACATTACATGTGTGCATGTGTAATGTACTTCACGTAATGCCTCCTGACTTCACACATAGGAACAGCTGATATGTTTTCAAAGAAATTGCCATTTTCCTCCCAAAATAAAATAATAAAATAATAAAATAATAAAATAGAAGCATTCTGAGGCAGAGATACATCATAAAGAATTTCAGAAAAAAAAAAAATAGTTAGTCAAACATATGAGGAACTGCAAACAGGATTTTTAAAAAAGAATTGCTGGTGAGCTTTCATATGTACTATCTTTAGTCAGTGGGAATGCCGATTTCAAAGAGAAATAAATATGCTTAAGTTTATTCACATAAGTAGATCAGTGAAAGAGAAATTTTCTCTTGCACAGTGTTGCTACTTAAAGTCACTTCAAAAAGTGTTAAGATCATTAAACTTGGCTTTTAGTGTGCATTTTATTGCATTGCAGGTAGGATCAGAATGGCAATATTCAAACAACGAGGGAAGGGACTATTACCAGTTAGCACAAATACTGTACATACTGTATGCTTTTGTGTTTGTGTGGTTCCATGTGTGTTTTCTATCTTATTCTCCTTAATAAAATTAGAACATGTAGTGGAAAATACAAATTAAGAATTGCACAAAAGACACAATTGAAGCATTAGCAACAATAAAAATAACAGAGGTTTGTGGATTTTTTCATAAAATACATGTATTGCCTATATATATTATAATAACACCACAGACTATTGTGCATGAAGAACTGAAAGAAGAGATATTTTTTTTTCCCTTTCTCTTGTTTCAGGCAATGAATATAGACCAACCAATTTGTATTCTGTTTGTCTGTGTTTCTAGTCAGTTCTAGTTTCTTTGGCACAAACCCAGTTTTGCACTATTTGAGTTGCAAACACTGCAGAGATCTGTTTATCTGTTGATCCAAAATACCTGAACGCATTGGGAATGTTCAGAGAATGAGAATGTTACCAGTGGTCTTAGATTTTGCAGACTTTATAGAAACATTATTACAAAACACTTATTTCAGGCACGTTTGATATGAACAGAATCAGAGTTTCTTCAGTGTTGTTTTAGACTGAGTTTTCATTTCCTGTACTTCTTTGATTAGGAATTTGAAATTAAAATCTTCTGCATGTGAATTTTCTATTTGACAGCTGCTTATTCACAATAGCTTGCCCTGAATGTAAATAGCACAGAGATGTTTAGGACATGAGTGCTCCCACTCTGTCTGCTACCCCATCTTTCCATTTCCTTAAAAGGGGGATGGAGAAGGGCAAGAATTATGTGCATTAAAATAGTGTAGGCAGCAGAGTATAGGTAAAGAATTAGACTATATTCTGTAAAAAAAATAGAAAATTAAGTTAGTCCTTGGTCCATATCAGGGCAGTAATTTTCCTGCTAATTTTTTTTTTTTTCTTTGGACAATGTATGGCCTAAATCAAGCCTCCAGAAATCCATGAATCCCTCCATCGAATTCAGCGACTCTGCTTGCTACTGCCTGTGAGGGAACTGAGTTGTATCCTGCTTTCCTTCACCCTCTAACAGATCCATGGGGTTCTCTGCTCTTGTCCTGGATTTTCAGGGAGCTGTTCAAGCATGGGAACTGTGATAATCCACCGTGATAACTGATGGCTATCATTTGTGATTCAGCAAAGGAGATGTTCAAGGAAAGACTGAATATGTGTGAAAAGAAAAAGCACTTGAAATAACAAGAAAATTGAATAGGAAATCAACTGAGGCTAGGGAATGTTTGAAAAGTTTAGGTGTGAGATCAATGTAGGTGACTTAAAGTCAAGCGTGCAATACGAATCAAAGCCCTCCAACAAGTAAAAGCTTTTATTTTTATTGGCAATGAAACCATGTGGTCTTTCTATGCCATATATTCCCTTTTTTCAGTTATCTGGCCCTAGAGAACCCCTGCTTAAAGGGAATAAACACAACGGGATGCCCATGCGCCAAGATTTTTGCTGTCCCAAATAATTTTTATAGACTATGTTGAAAAAAGGTTCGTGCTATAAAATTAGAATAATTCCAAAATAAGTGTTGGGAACAAATGTTCTTTCTACAGTCAGCACTTACCAACTCTTCTACATCTCTGAATAGATCCTCAGGAACTGAGAGCCTTCAAGGAAATGTCTAGACATGTACAGGTGCCGAAAGCAGTTTTTTCTACATTTTGCACTTTCATATCAGATGTTTGTGAAGCTGAGGAATAGGTAAGAAACCATGATGTAACAACCAGAACATCAAAATACAAGATCATCTGAAAGAATAAAGATGAATATTACCAAGCTGCCAAGCCTGACACGCCTGTGGAGCATCTGTAATTACAGCCCAAGGCCTCAGGAGGAGACGTGGGAGCACAGTTACTGCAAAGTCATTGGCCCATGGCATTTTCAATTAAAGCCTGTCAGGCCCTAAGGAACTGTGCTCAAATGGACGAGGAATTACTGGCTGTGCTCTTCAGAATGGAACAGCCATATCAGTTCCCATTTTGGCATGGGATGGACATGAGGCCTGACTAGAGCCCATCAGAAAGTATTACGCAGAGCTCTCAAAGTTATGTTTGAGTCTTCGGTACTATGAGGTAAGGATAAGGTTCTATGAAGGGAAATTGTGGGTAATCAAATTGACTACAATACAGGTGACTTGATGATGCAGGAGACAGAGAGGTCTGCAAGAGATATTCTTTGATTTGCGATGGGACATTTCAGGCAGTCACGACAGGGTGGGGCACAGACTTACTTCAGATGGGTAAGCCTGAAAAGAATAAGATCCATAGGAATTTAGCTGCCTGAAAGCAGTGAAAGGAGAGCTGTGCATGTAAAACATAATTGTGTTTAAAGGGAACACAAAAGCAGGTTTAAGGCCCGATGACAAAGTGAAACAGGTCCACGTGTCACACTTGGACAAAAAAGACACATCTGAGGCAACTTGGAAGCCCATTGACCAGGCGTAAAGGCCAAACAGACTGGAGAGGCAGGGGGTATGCACTAAGATAAGGAGAAAGGTCTCACGAGAGCCCAACCTGTTCCTGAAAGGTCAGAACACAACCTTTAACAGCAAAAGCTGCCACAGGTGTTTTCTGTACGTGACCTGCAGGTCTAACCAAGAAGAAAATCTTCTGGTCAGCCAAGAAGAAAATAAGGATGTTCAAGGTCTAAGCCTGCAAAGTAATGTATACATTACAGAGGAGTTCAAGGACTAATGTGCCAGTTAATCATAACCCATTTTTTACCCCAAGTGGATGGATGCTGATAAAAAGACATCATGAACAGGTAAGGGTTAACATCCAGAAATGCTGGGTTCAGCTTCCAACAGCACAGAGACACACAGGCTGCTGAACCAAACATTTCATTTTCGTTAGGATAGGCTTGCTTGCTGCAAGTGCTTATGAGACCAGCAGGCCACGTAGGCTCAATTATTTACTTACGGACAGGACACTAAGTCCTGATGCTATCACATACACATTTCATATGGCTGCTGGTGGTTGGACACTTCAGTTACAACCTCTGCTAGTAAATTAACCAGTGCTAAGGCATCAGCACTGAGCTTAATTAGCTAGTACTTTTATTTGTTTAGCCTGACCGCAGCAAAGTTTTGGTGCAGGTCAGTTCACACACTCCTAAATACCTCCCGATCTGAAGTTAGGTTGGGTAAGTACTGTCTCCAGTGGGCAATTCAGATGACGTTACACTTTGGGGTGGATGCTAGAAGAGGTTACTGTGATGTGTACAGGGTGTTGGCCTAAGGACTAGATAATCAAGCCTGGCACTGGTTTATTTACTGGTACAGATTCTGCCATTAAAGCAGTACTGAAAGACAGCAGACTGAAAGACAGAGGAACACAGATCATACTGAGAAACCACCAAGTATAGAGAACAACAGAGCTGAACAGAAAAATAACTAGGAACTAGTAGGAGACAACCAGAAGACAAGAGCAGACAAGTTCAAGCCCAGGACCAGGAGGATTCAGAGCTTTGGCCAGTTACTGAGCTGCCTTAGGCACACTGGAAGAAGTTTGGCATATGAGAACCACAGAATCATGCTTTTCCAGCCAGAGGGTCTGCCTGGCCAGCACGACCAAGAAACTGCACAAGGCATATCTTACGGGCTTAGCAAAAGGAAACTAATTGACCATGAAAGGCTTCTGGCATCTATTGATTGAGATATTGCCACAAAGCGATGATACTGAGAGGAGCAAAGGCTGAAACAAGTGCCACACTAGCAGAAGCATCATAGCCAATCAAAAACTGGGACGAAGACTTATATATTCAAAAGAAGGCCTAACCCAATGTTTTGATAAGGGCCAAATCACAAGAGTCAGCTATGACTTGGGTCCAAGCGGCTGCTGGAAGCCAGCAAGTGATTGTGCAGAGATTTCAAAATAACATGGATATCAGAGAAGGCAGGAAAGACTTCAAAATACAAGAGTGTTCAGTAGAGGAAGCTAGCCTGTAAAAACATAGCAAAATTCCAGCTACTACGAAGCCTCTTTGTAAATAGATTTTTCAGCTCAAGAGCTAATTACATTGGAGAACAATGCTTGCAGAATTTGTCACACTTAACTTCGAACATCAGCCATGTAGGTGTCTCGCATCCAACCTGGTTATGCTAAGCTGCCTTTACAGTCAGTGGAAAGAATGGACATGATTCATCTCACTCTTTTGAGACACCTGCTTTAGAATGGCATGACTTGTGCCCTACTAGTACTTGTTTCTCTCCATTTTCTAAGAAGGGAGTTTCAGTGATTAGCTCAGACGGAGACATCTGCATGTGGCCTCATAATTCCCAGCCAGGGAGTCGTCTTGTGTTTTACCTCCCATTAAGCACCACGCAGGAGGTTGATTGCCATTTTCATATGTGGAAGGCGTTTTTTCCCAGACAGCAAAAGTGGCACACGACTATGTGGGGTTCTTTTTCACATATTATTTCTTGCAATCAGGAGGGCTGACTTTGGGGTTGATTTACAATTGTTGGACTGGCTTTTAGTGCACTTGTTCATTCAGAATCATCCAGTGCAGGTCACTAAGTCAGCAGACTAAAACTTTGATCATCATTTTTACCATGATTTAAAATGGTAAAGAGCTACACTGGCTCTGTCTCTAACAGAACTTGTAGCTCTTTCCATCTGCCTCTTTTCTACATGCTGCGTGCACCAACGTCATCGGATGGATAATGGCTTCCTGCAGAGGCCCTCAGCGGGGTGGAGGGCAAATTTCCTCTTGGGGGACACTGGTCCTCAGCGAAATCTGCGTGGGACAACCATGCTGGATGGTTTAGGATACCATGGGAAAGGCTTTAGCTGCAGCTATTAACCATATTACTTCTAACTGCAGTAGGGTGTCTCAGTCTTTTTTTTTTCCATCAGACTCTCAGCTGTACAATATGAATGTAACAGAGGAGCAACAATAACAGAAAATGAAGTTACATTAACTTAAAAAATGAGACAAGTTTATTACAAGTTAACAGTCCTTTAGCGCACCCATACAAAGTTCAAAAGTTCATAAAGGAAATGATGTGAGGTCAAATGTGCTATTTTTAAAATATAACAATCTGATAAACCTTGAGCTAATACCCAAGGACAAAGCTGGTGCTAAGTTACTGCACATTCCAATGAGAAATGAAATATTAATATAGAAGGCTACTGGTAGTTTCTTACAGGTCTTGACACCACTGAATCTTGCAGTGGCAGCACTGAGAGCCAGACCCTGCGCTCTTTGCTCCCAGACCTCCTGTTAATTTCAAATGGAATCATCCCTCTGTAAAGACTGAACAAAAATTGCAGGACATGGGCCTCGCAGTATTAGGAAAAGTGTTTTGAAAATCCACAGAAGCTGCCAAGTCCGAGAGGTTTGCCTTTAGAGCTGAATTCAAATCTCCCTTCGTAAATGCAGTCAATACACTGCAGTTTTCATATCCTAAGGTGAAACTTGATGTAACATGAGTCTTGCAATATTTTACAAGGCATGCTTAACCTCTTAATGTGCGTCATGCAAAGATTAAGAGGCAGCGTTATTGCTTGCAAAATCACCTGCTATTTCCGGGAAACAGTCATTTGCCGGACCTGTCCTTGTCACTGGCATAAGTATAATGCTTTTAATAATCTCCCATTCCCTAAGTGATGTGTTTGCATCAAAATGATGGATATGCTATAGCTGGCAGAATTTTTTAAGATCTGCTCATTTCTACCTTGTTCTTCTGGTGCCATCTAGAGGTTTTATTCTTAGTTCTACAAAACAGAAAATAAAGTGCTTTATTATAATTCAAAAGTTTCCTTTAAAAACTGGCTGTGCATTAACATCACTTAGGGTGCTGTTATCACTGAGCCTCCGTCTCCATACATGAGCAGATTAATGAAGTGTGCACAAGTTTTTGAGCTGTGGGATGCAAGTGAGCCTTATGGGCTGGGGAAAGATTTACACTAGAGGTAAATAGTGTCATAAAAAAAAAAAAAAAATCTTTTCCTCATGAAAAGCACCTGTAAATTGGCCTTAGGAGGAATTTTCATGGAACTTGTTTTCAAGAAAATAAACAGTAACGTATCAAAGCTGATTCAAAGGAAGCAGGTGCTTGGAGAAAAGGCAGCTCTGCCAGCCTTGTAGCGGAATGCCAACATGACAGACACAGCCACGACTTTGGCCCATCAGCACAACTGGCTGACATCTTATCTGCCTCCCGTGACAAGTCAACGATGCTCCATTTCACGCTCACACTGCCTAGAAAAACGCAACATGAAACTCAGGCAACACAAAACTCACCAGTGTGACAGAAAACAATTCTAACAGAAGCATTTCTTCTTAATGGTAACCGAAATAGCTAATTCACTGCAAAGGGCCCCTGGATTTGTAAAAATAACAGGCTAGATTGACATCCAGTATAAAAGAGTCAATATTCCTTGACCTTGGTGTGGGCAGGCTCATTTGGCATCAGACCTTCTCCAGCAAATCTTACTTTCTGCTCTTCCCCTTTCAAAAGGTTTATTAATTAAACTAATGCTGACACCAAGTCTGGGAAGGGTGTGTGCAAATGCTAATACGCCTCATCATGTATTCCATCTGACTCGATTACCAGAGCATCCTATTTGTCCCTCTAATATCCACCCAATTTTATTGCCCCTCCAGGCAACTAGATGCACATTCATTCTGAAAAGACAGTCCCTTTTAAATAGAGTTGACCCGATTCATTGCCTAGCACTGATAACAAGATTTTTAAATGTGTACAAAAGAATCAAAGGTACACTGAACACTGAAAAATGTGAAACAGTTTATAGGAAGTCCTTAGCCTTTTGAATACAATGTTCCTCTGAATGATAATTTCTGTACTTCAGCAGAGGATTAACTGTCATAATAAATTATTTCTGTTTGCCTGGAAGGAAATAAGCGAAGCTTGCTTAACTAAGAAGGCCAGCTAAAGGTACAACCAAGATGAGACTAACCTTGTCTCCTGTGCCCAAGGATACCTCAGAAAAGCTGCCATAACATGCAATAATTTGATAGTCTCAGCTAAAATTAACCTATGTACTGTAGAAGGAGATAAGAATAATATTAAATTCTTGCTGATACTCACTTTGTGTGCTACAGAGACTGGCTCTGATGTTTTGTGAGCCTGCATAGTAAGATTTTGAAAACCTTGAAGGCTTTTAATAATAAATTAGAATAGAAAAGAAGAAAATTCGAGTTATTTTGTGATATTATATTTGTGATGGCAGATTCATATCAAAATATATTTTCTTATTTTGATACATATTTGGAGAATAAATCCTTGCTTTGCTTTGTGCCCTAAAATCTCTTAATTAAACTATCTCACAGCAATATCATGTTCTTGGGTTTTTAACCCTCTCAGACACCTTCATTCAATGACCAGACACAGAATATTGTCCCAAAGCCACAAGAATTTTTCACTCAAATGAAACATCTTTCATCACTGTCCAGTGTAATTCCTGGCTGTTTATACTGCACTTAAATATAAACTTACTGTTCATTGGCTCTAAGTACACAAATCTTTCAAAAAGCTGTTTATTTAAAATCAGAGTATTTTTTAATACATTGTGATTAAAGACTATTTCCTTTCCAGAGCTGTTCTATTGGGTTTTATCACGACTATTCAGAGATATCAATGAGTTGCAAAGGAAGCTTGCAGGTTTTTTTACCTGAGGAATTTGAAACTACAATGAATCCATCCTCATCTTCCTTGTTATTTGTTCAAACCAGCAGGTTCTTAAATAGCATACAGTACCACACCGCGATCCCTTCTTCATACCAAAAACCAAGATAAAGTATAAGAAATGGAGAAAACCTCTCAAATCTAGCATTTAACATGCCCCTGTGAGAGGCAGACTGCCTAGGTCTAGTCTCTTTTTCAGTGTCTGTTTACCTAGTTAGACAAAGCAAAAAAGGATAAAGAGGAGCAGCACTTCCAAATACAGGGAAAACGGGATTAGTGCACTACCCTTGGTGGTCTGACATACAGGTCAAAATCCCCATGGATGGAGAGAAGGGGGAATTAGAATGCTGCTCTCCTGTCTCCCAGATGACTGTTCCAACCTACTGTATCTGACAGCTTGTAAATTGACTTCTCATTTCCTTTGCTTTTCATCTGTCTCAAAAATAAAACATTTTTTGAATCAAGTGAAATATTTGTTTGCCATACAAAACAATGGAAGGCCTATGTCACTTAGATAAGGAAAAAAAAAAAATGCAAAAAGCCCTGAGATTCAATTTATTCTGAAATTGTTCACTTTCCTGTTTTTTCAGTTTGTCTGCTGGGGGGAGCGAAGCCAGAACAATTATTTTCATATTTGCCATACTCAGAGGCTGTCAGAGATTCAGCATTGGCTTTCAGCCATGACACCAAACACAAGCAACAGTCCTGTACTCGTGCCAAACACTTCAGTCTGGTTTCTCCAGTGAAGCGTGTGCAGAGTGCCATTTCTCCAGGCCACCCCTCATCCAAGCTCCCGTCTCCCACAATGCTCTCTTTTCCTTGCATTTATTGTAGAGACTGGGAGAAGTCACAAGAGGGAGAAGTCACAAGAGGGGAGGGCTGCATCCAGGGTGTTTGTATCACCAGTGTTACTTACCAATAGAAGAAATCTTTGCTGGAAGCTGCTTAAAAAATTATAAAGGTTCATCTAGGTAGAAAAATGGACTTTTATTAAACAGGGAACCTGATGCAAAAAAGCCAGCACTGCAAACACTCAATCATGGATTGTATGACAGATATGTGAGTAATCTCACAGAAGCCCATTCTATTTGAATATTTCATGATGAGCGACATGGACAGTGGGGTCAAGTGCACCCTCAGCAAGTTTGCTGATGATACCAAGCTGTTTGGCGAGGTAGACATGCTGGAGGGGAGGGATGCCATCCACAGGGACCTGGACAGGCTGGAGAGGTGGGGCCAAGCCAACCTCATGCAGTTCAACTTGGTTCATGCAACTTGGCTCATGCCAAGTGCAAGGTCTTACATCTGGGTCGGGGCAATCCCAAGCACAAATACAGGCTTGGCAGGGAATGGCTGGAGAGCAGGCCTGAGAAGGACCTGGGGGTCCCGATTGACGAAAAGCTCAACATGAGCCAGCAACATGCGATCGCAGTCCAGAAGGCCAACCGTATCCTGGGCTGCATCAGAAGTGTGGCCAGCAGGTCAAAGGAGGTGACTCTGCCCCTCTACTCCACTCTTGTGAGACCCCACCTGGAGTACTGCATCCAGCTCTGGAGTCCCCAGTATAAGAAGGACATGGACCTGCTGGAGTGTGTCCAGAGGAGAGTCACGAGGATGATCCGAGAGCTAGAGCACCTCTCCTATGAGGATGAGCTGAAAGAGTTGGGACTGTTCAGTCTGGAGAAGAGAAGGCTCCAGGGAGATCTTATTGTGGCCTTCCAGTACCGAAAGGGGGCCTACAGGAGAGCTGGGGAAGGACTTTTTCCTCGGGCATGTAGCAATAGGACGAGGGGGAATGGCTTTAAACTGGAAGAGGGCAGGTTCAGATTAAACATTAGGAAGAAGTTTTTCACTTTGAGGGTAGTCAGGCACTGGAACAGGTTGCCCAGAGAGGTTGTTGAGGCCCCATCCCTGAAAGTGTTCAAGGCCAGGCTGGACGTGGCCTTGGGCAACCTGGTCTAGTGGGAGGTGTCCCTGCTTATGGCAGGGGGGTTGGAACTCGATGATCTTCAAGGCCCTTTCCAACCTAAACTATTCTATGATTCTATGATATATTGAAATCTTTGACTAACAGAACATTGCTTCACCCATGGAAGGGTTTTGTTCATTTTGGATGGAGGAGAATCAGAGGCATAATTATCTTAAGTGACTGAATAGTACACATCTTGTGGTACCAGTTTAGGCTTGCATCTTGACCTGTATTGTAAAGAGTAAAATTAATGTCACAAGTGCCACCCAGTGACTGTGATTAACCATAATTTGCATTCTTTATTGAAAGTCGATAGTCTGCATGCTACCAGCTGTGAAATTGTGCAATAAGCAATAATTAAACAATGAAAGAGAGTAAACAGAACTAGTTAGGTGTGATTTGGAGCAGTGAGTACCAAAGGCAACTTTTGAAGTTTTATTAGCACAAAGCAAGAAAAACAAAATACAACCATGTGACCCATGTGACCTATGCTTCAATGAGTAAACAGTGAACATTTGTAAAAGTGTACTAAAGATAGTGTCACACTATAAAAGAATAGTATCACTACTAAATAGAACTATCCACCAGACTTACAGGATCAGAGGCTTCAAAGCCAAAGGGGCTGTGTGTGGAACAAAGCAGGAACTACCTCTGAACATGTATCTAACTGCAGTTCACTAACTTTACTGATTGGACATTTGTTTTCAGAGGGTTGTTGGTTTGGTTGCTTTTTTGCAAGCGGGTTGGGGAGCGTAGAAATGGAAGATTACTGTTGGTTTGGGCAACTTGCCATTGCATACAGGAACCCCTGGTAAGCATTTGGCTTTCTGCTATTTGCAAGTCCTACCCTATTACATGTACTCAAAATGAGACTGTGGCAGATGTGTACAGCACCATTGCACAGATATCTCCCTAAAGCAAACTCCTAAAAACTCAGTTTCCCCTTGAACATTACCAATTAGTCATGTGTGAGAATACCTCAACTACAGCTCCTGTATTCTATTTTGTTTGTCAAATATCATGTCAAGCTTTACTTATTGGATTTTGCCTTGTCCTCAGGTTTGAGGACTTCTTCTGATGGTGGTATGGGCCTGGGTTTAGCAAGCTGGCCAGGCTTAATTTCAGGCATTTTTTCACCATGTCTGTACACACTTACAGTGACATCCACTGTTTCCCCACCATATTTGTTCTTGACATGGATGCTATATTTGCCTGAGTCTTCTGAGGTAACTCCCTTGATTGTTAAACTGGCATATTTCCCTTGTTCCAGCGAAAATGCATAGTGCTCATCACGTTCAAAAGCCTTGTCATTCTTGAACCAAACCACTTCGGGGTCAGGATTTCCAAATACAGTACAGGTCAAATTCAGTGTCTGAGGGAGGAAAAAAGAGGGAATTTTGAGGATCAGTCAGATTTGTTTAACCAGAATATTCTCAGTATTGCTTTCAGGCACTTCTTATTCCTAGTTAATTAAAGTAAAACAGGTATCATGTTCTTGAGGACTGAGAAGTAGAGTTCCTAACATTTTTTTTTTCTTTGATTCAGTCTTTCCACCATCTCACCAGTGACTGTGATGCAGCAATAGCCTCAGGATAACAGTGGCTGAAGATGGCAAGTTGGACTGTCATTGCAGTCCTGCCTGCAGGAGACTCCTGACAACCCACTAGTCTGACATGAGGTTCAGGCTTAAAAACATCCTTGAAGTTCCCCTGTACACAGCAAGGAGGAGAACTGAGTAAATCTTTTCTGACCAAGACCTCCTGAGGTTATTGCTTGAGATGATAAAAAAAAAAAAAAGTCACTTAAAAATAGAGTACATAATATGAATCATTGGACATTGATTCCAGGTGCTGCTGACTAGTAAAATGGAAATATTTCACAAAGAATAAATAACACATTAATGTTGTAAAAGTGTTACATGCATGTATACTGTATTCATGGAATAGCTGAAATGACCTAGTGGGCTGTCCTGACAGTTCAGGGATTTTCTAAGAACTGAGCTGAGATTGAAGAAGTTCATAAAATTTTCATGGTCATTCTTCCAAATTTTTACATAGTTACTGCTGAACCCCATTTTGACCACCATATACATATGTATGTAAACATATTAGGTATTATGTGTTCAGGTACAGCAATGACAGAATATGTAAACATATTATGTATGTAAACATATTAGGTATTATATGTTCAGGTACAGCAATGACAGAATAAATGAAAGAATTATTTGAGAAGTTGCATTAGTTAGTCCCTACTTTGTCCATCTTTGCTTGAAAGTCATTCTGCCCAAAATCCTGCCCTAGGTAATTAAAAGTCACCTTAAGAATTTCATATATGCGGCATTGTATTAGGGGGGGAAAAATGAAGAAAAAACAAACAAACAAACAAACAATGATCAACCCCAAACTGATGGTTTCTACCAGAATGCTTCATTATATTCCCTCCCCTCCATATTCCCCTTCAGGTTTCACCAAATCCTGACCCAGATAAAATAAAATGCAAATAAAAGCAGTCTTGCATACTAAAAGCCTCCAAAGTCAGAGAGGAATGTTGAAGGAAGATTTACATGCTCTGCGTACAACCTAGTGACAACTTAAGTGTGTAAGTACTCTTAAAGAAGGGATATCATGTAGGATGTAAAGTTAAATAATAGCCTTTAGGAACTAGCCCTACTGTAAAACATTTAAAGGAGTAATGATGCAAACACAAAAATAAAACTTTGGTAAACCAAACTAATCTCTAATAGCATAAGTTTAAATCTTACTGTCCTTTTTGTAACTCAGGCAACATTTCATGACTATTGTCCTCAAAAGTGACCTCATTTAAGAGCAATAAATAATTAATTCATAGCAATTAATCAAGTCTTAATAAGTTAATATTAAAAACTTACCAGAGAACAGATATTTTCTATGGTCATTTTAGATCATTTGGGCCTGTTCTAATTTATTAAATTACAGATGTGACCTAAAATCATTTATACTCTCTTAAGAACTAGTAAAGCTTTGTCTTGTGTCCATATATTTGTGTAGTTATATCATTCCATTGCATGAGGAAAACCCTCTGCTCTTTTGTTTTTGGGTTTTTTTTGTGTAGTTACTTCCCACACTTCTACTTACACAACTCTTTCATGGTACATGTTCGAATTTAATTTAGAGGCGATTTCAAAGTTTCACTTCTTTGTGACCCATTTTGTTTTGCCTGATTTCAGGAATCAGAGATTTTCTCTTCACACATTCAGTTATTTAATCCTCACATGATTAACTTTCTTTTGAAGCCTTTTACTTCTGGAAATGCACTGTGTAGCATTTCCTTCATTTAAGGTTGTAGTTTTTAGGGCATTGTTGTATGAGGAAACTGCAGCTAGTCTGTGCAGTCAGGGATGCCATTTCCTTACTGAGCCTTCCTTCACTGAGCCATTTCCTTACAGTTAGACTGTTTTAAGATGTTGGTCGTAGAATGGCTTACACCTAACCCCCTAAAAGACTAGCTTTCTTACTGTGAGGTGCCTCTGTGTACCACAAAAAGAAGGCATCTCATGGGAACCCCCATTAGAGACATAGGAAGGAAGGCACCAAGAGGAAAATCAGCTCTCTCTGGTCCAGACTTGAGCAGCTTTCAGCACCCACTTCAAGGACCACGTGTTCTCCCATCTTTCCAAAGAGACAGCTCCTGGTTATCCAGAAAATGGCCAAGTACACAGAAAGTTGGAAGAGTTGTGTGCAACCTCTTACTTGGGTGATAAGAAAGACAATTTCCACACAAAGTAACACAGCTGTAGTCTCTGAAGATGCACTTCATACAAGAGATGTAAACAGCCTGATCAACATGCTCTTGATAGCAAGCAGATGGTAAGAGTCACATTGGCTCATGAACAGACATGCTATAGTCAGTCGGAATAAAAGTCCATCTAGCTCTGTTAGAGGTCAAAAGTAACCGCTTAAGAAAGTATACAAAAATACAGAGTATGAACAGTGCAATCCTATTCTCAGTATACCTTCCTTGTTTCCACAATTTGGTGGTTATAGGCACAAGCTGTATCAAGAACATTGTATTTAATGGCCCCTGCTGGACTTCCTTTCATGATATTGCCTATTTTCGTTTTTGGACCCAAATCTATTTTCACCTAAAGGTACTAAGGCACAAATTAATTATGAACCACTTGAAAAAAATACTTCCTTTTGATTCTTTAAAGCCTATAATGACCATGTAATTAGGCATTCCCTCATTCTTGTTCTGTGAGAAGTGCTGGATAATCATTTCCAAGTACCTTCTCTGCACCATGCCCAATACTGCAAATTCTTTTTTCTTTTTACTCTGTTCTCTTTCAGTAATTTTTCTTCCCAGATTAAAGACCTAGTTTCTTCCCACAGGGAAGGACAGGGCACCCAGTAGAGGAAGATTTCCTTCAGGAGAAAGAGGCAAGAACTAGCTGTCTGTGTGGGAAGGATGAAAAGAGTTTGTCTTTCCTGGACTGAAGGCTTGGGTGTCTGGTTTAAATTTTCCTACTTCTGCTTTTAGCCTCTATGAAATCATCTGCATTCCCTCCCCTTTTGCCATCAAATCAAACCTCTCACCAGTCAACATGACTGACAGAATCTGTCCTTACCTTCCCATCCATTATAGTGACAACATCAGGCAAACCACCAATGACTTTACCACGATCTAGGAGTTGAAGAAAAATACATGAGCCATGTGAAGTTCAGACCTCAAAATTACTCATTTGTTAATGATTTTATAGCTTGGTGCCATATTAGTCACAGCTTTTGTTTGGATTTATCTTTAAAAAAGTGGAATCCCTGGTTAATTAAAAAAAAATACAATTTTTTTGATATTTTGTGTTATGTCTTTTTAATGTATTTTATGGTCCCCTCAGATTTTTTGGCAGAGATCGTGCTATAGTATTCTAAATGGATACACGTAACCACCTTGAAGCTACTGCTGAGCTTGACGGTTTGTGCTTTGGACACAGAGCAAAGCAAGGAGGGTGCTTTTAGCATCTTGGTGGTATCTAAGATCTAAGGAAAATTTGTTCTGCCACTCTCTTTGTGGGCAGAAGCATCCTGTCGTTACCAGGGGAATTGATATCAAAGTACCAGAATTTCTACAGCCCCTAACAGTAACAATCTTCCCCACTGTCTGTGTCTCAGCAAACACTGCTCAACAGGCATTAGCAAGTAATTTTTACTTGATAGGTTGAACCCAATATTCAGTATCAGCAGCAGCTTTCAGAGTCAACACCTCCTTGTATGACACCCAGAAGCTCACACCTCACAAAACCTCGGCAGACACAAGAAGATACAGTGGAGGCTTGCAAAATGTGTAAAACTTTTAGTGGGTTTTCATTGGAATTAAAAACAAATAGACCCACAAATTACTGTTATTATTGCAGTATTATGTGCTAACAGGGAACTTCTGCAGCCACAGAACTCTGAAAGCTATGGCAGCATGTCATGATGGATGCCTTAAAGAGAACACTAGATTACATTGTAGAACACCTTTGATAAAATGTAAAATAAACTTACTCTTCTCAGCAAAAGCAGCAGCCCTAAAATTGTTGAGGAAGAGAGGAAGAGAAATATGTAATGTTATTAATGAAATTAATAAAATATTTTTTCTGTAAAGACACTTGTCACAGCATTAAAATGCAAAAGAGGTAGCACTTACTTGAGTCGCTGGAATTCTGCACATGCATCATCAAAGGCTGCAACAAAACAATTGAGAGAGTTATTGCTCATGAACATAACTTGCACATGTGGTTCAGTATAAACACTTAAACACATACCCATATTAAAGCTCTTTTAAATACAACACAGGATTACACAAATGGGAAACCAAACCCCTGAAACCCAATGCACCGGTAGTGAAAAACACATGTAAGACTAAAATGGTCAGAACAGTTATGCAACTAAACTACAACTGGTTTTGACCAAAGGCTTTCTGGTCTTACAGTCATTCCTCTGATTATTTCCAGTAATTTCTGCTTAATCCGTGAAAAGTTCCCATATAAGTACAGTCTTATAAATATACCTTGCCCAGACAGATCAAGTGTGCGTTTGTAGGATTCCTTGTCACCAAAGATTTCAAAGGTGTAGTTCCCCTTATCCTTTTCAGTGGGTTCACTTATCTGCAGCCAGGCAACATCCTCTCCACCTCCGATCTTCATCTTTTCACCTGAAGAAATCTTAGATTCCCTGGAAAAAAAGAATAGAAATGAGTTTGAACATTCTTTTCATGTATGTTCTCCATAGGAGATCATCTATAAAAAGTTACAAAAGATAAAATACTATTCCTAAACTACAGATAAATTGCAACAAATGGGAGCAATTTCCCAGAAGATTCTTTTCTTCCTAGTGGGGGTATGAAACATTTTGGAACAACCAGTTTGAGCTTTCATTCCAAAGATTAATTTGCTCACTCTCTTCTCATTTTCCTTCTCTCCACGTACACAATCATCTGTGTTTATATCTATATGCACATACCTGTCTGTATGCAAAAATGGTGCGTGAATTTAGAGTTCTGTACACTTCATACACACTAACATAAAATACATCAGAATAGTAAACTAGAGGCAAATAACGTTTTCTGATGGGGAAAAAAATCTTTATCTTTCATTAACTTGAAAAATCAATTAAGAAAACAATAAGATTTGCATATAATTTATTATTCTTGCATCAAATCACAATATACCTTTGCACCTTTGTTTTATTTTTAACAACAAGACAAGAAGCAAATTTTCTAACTGCAGATAATTAATAAAGAGGTCTTAAAAAAACAGTGGCACTATATTGATTTATCATCACTTCCTAAGCTAAGAATATAAGAAATGACCTACTGATTCAAATCGGGGGTTCTTCTGGTCCATAATCTGTCATGAAGAGTGGAAATAGAAGCAGCTATTTAATGACAGCATGGAAACCAGTCTGCTTTCAATGGTTTGAAGAGAAGTTTCCTCTTTCACTCATTAACTAAGGAAGTATTTCTTTCCATCCTTCCTCCCTTAGCATCTTTAACTGGAATTTTTAATAGATGATGTCAGCATCAGCTTCTCTTTGATCAGTTATTTTATTTGCCTAGACAAGGCTGATCTGATTTCATAGCTAGAGTTACTTTGATGGGGGAAAGGAATTTTTACTATTTCTCTTTCTGTAAGATGACTACATTGAGTTCAGTGTACCAAATTAGATACCTGGATAGAAACTACTATATATTAGAAAATACTACACATAATATTTCCCACAGTGCCATGAGTGGATGATGTATGCTGGCTTTAGGGCTTGTATTATGTTCCCTGATAGGCAGTATAGTGGATAATTCAAAGCTAGCTTGAAATTTACATGGTATGTTTCATGATGTGCAGACAAGAGTAAAAATACATGGACAGACTAGCCTTTCTTTTTTTCCAAGAAAAAAATTGTTAGAACCCCATTTAAAAGAGCAGGCAGGTTTGTAGAGAATGGTGGAGGTTAGTTTGTTTGTTTGTTTGTTTTAGTCTTTGGTTTAGCTTTAACAGCTCCGGTTCACAATCATTATGTTCATGGAAGAATTGAAATTTTATTTTTTCAAAATCTATGTTCAATGATCTTCAAGATAATCAATGTATAAGGCACGATAACATCTGAAATACTGGAGGGGTGTATGTATGTAAATATAAGTATGCATGCTGATATTTCCCTATTAGCAATGTAGCATTCTCGAGTTTTATGTTTTTATGAACGGGATGGTGGAATGGTTCAAGTCAGTTTTAAAACTCAAGCAGATACAATAAAAGGTAGAGGCAAATAATATTTTTCTTTCCCTTTCCATCATGTTAGTATCACATTTGCTGAAAGGAGCAGAACTTACTGAATAGAAAGCTTGAGTTATGAGTACAGCTGCACACGCTTGCAGAAGTGTTCTTGAGCTCCCTGAACCTGAACCACACTTTTCTTGTGTTCCTGTCTTCATAGAAATCAAGGGTTGGACAGCATTGCAAAACTAGGACAACATACTGATAAACCAGCCTCTTCCTGTCCAAGTCAGACCAGTTCACTGTGTGTCATCTTTGTAGGCCATCAGGGAATATCAAGAAGATATTGAAGAGTTTTTAAATCCTTCCAAAACTTACCTGCGGTTTCAAACAAATGAGGGCCTGACATAGCAAAACATTTTAACGCTCATTTAACTGTAAATATACAGATGAATAGAGTACGTCCAAAGTCAAAGATTAATGTAACATGAGGGTGGAGAACTATTTGGAAATTCAAAGCTCATAGCTGGTCATATTTTCAGCTCTGAAGGCTATTCTCAAAGTATTCTGTGCTCCATTGAGTATCTTTTCAAAGAAGAGGAACAGAATTAAAATATTTTGGGTTACTTAAGTAAGTTACTTATTAGTTTGAAAAAAAAATTCTTTCTTAATACAGGCTTTTATTAAACTGTGAGAGCAGATCCTTGGTGTTCACCTAGTACTGGAGGATAATCTCATCCATTTAAAGAAAAGAGCAGCCCTAAATAGAAAACTATGTTTGGATATTTTGACGTCTTTGAACCAATCAGATAATACAGTGGAAGACATACAGACTTGTGTTCAATAAGAGGCTGGAATATTGTAGATTCTTTTTTTCCTGACTGTTACAGCCCTCCTGATAGGTGTTGGACAAATCTGTTAACATTTCTTTAACTGTATGTACTATCTATGTGAAAAGAGAGTATGAAGTGCTGGAAAGAGAAATTCATTAATGTGGTCCAGTTACTAAATGAATGCCACAGAATAATAAATAGTAAATCATAAAGACAGTATTTTTTCCTCAAATAAAACTGAAAAAATATTCTCATCTACCTGTGAGACCAGTTGACTTTCATTTCTTCATTGTAGTACTTCAAGAAACACTGGAGCCTTATTCCTTCCTCAGTGCAAAGGACCTTCAATGGAGAGGCTGTCTTACCTAAGTAAAATAGAATATATGCAGATCAGACATGATAGTGGAACGAACAGGAAACAGTCAAATGGATTACTTGTACTGCCAGAACAAAAAAAAAAAAAAAAAGAAAAAATTCAAGATCTGGGCCATGATTCTCAACTACCTCAAAGAGACAATGATTCATGCCTCTCAAAGGAGATCTGCTGATTTTATATCAGATGAAAGTCCAGCATGAGTTTATGGTTTTATTGTCATATACAAGCATTATGACTAGCAAGATCCACTGTGAAATAATAAGCTAGTCACATAATTGCCATGAAACAGTAGTGTCATGATTCTACCTGCACCAAAATTTTATTCCTGTGCAGCCCCTGTTCTTTCAGTGGGATGACTCCCAACTTCTCACTGGGAGCAGGATCAGAATTTCTTTCTCTCTGTATCAAGGTTCACTTACTAATGGGAAGTAGGAAGAAAATTATTGCTATGGCATTGTCACAGTATCTAAACCAAACAAGCCAAGTGGAATAATACTCTATTCCCTTTTAATGTTGTCAATTAGCAAGGCCAACTGCCTATTCAGAAACTTAATAACATGTCTATAATAATATAAGCATCGTGACTCTCGGAGATTTCCAACTTACAACAAAAATTGTCTGCCTCGGGCTCAGATGACTTAAACATAAAAAAACTACATGAAAATCCAAGACAGCATTTACTTACCACTGACTCCGCTCAATGCCAGAATTATATCATCATATACTGAAAAGAAAAAAAAAAAGAGAAAAAAAAAAAAGAAAATGTACCATCAAAATTCAAACAGAATACAGCTTTGTTATGTTTGGTTTAATTAAAGCAACATGGGAAACTTTCACATCCTCAGGCAAACCATTAAAATTCCAACAGGTGTATGGGAAAAATTGGAGACTGAGTACAGCATATGAATTTTGTGCAGTGTCACTGAGTATCTCTGCTATGTGTGGAGTCAGCTGTCTGCTGTCAAATCTTTGTTTTAACATCCCTCAGGCCAGAAACAATAAAAGGTCACTAAAACTGGATAGTTCACATTCAAAGGAGAGTGCAGGGGAAAGAAATTATCGCATTCTAGGTGAAAATAGTTTTCACCTGCTCCCTGTAGGATGGCATTTGACAAATGTAAACTCCTTCAACAGCAAGTGAAAAAAAACAGGTATCATATCAAGCTTTTGAAATATCACAAAGCTGATGCATTTGCAGGAGGGGAGAATCCTGGGGACAAGGGCCGAAGAGTGGGGAACTCTTTCATAGCAGAAGAAACCTATTCACTGTCACTGTGTAAGATGGAAAGAGAGAAAGAAAGAGGCACCATAGTCTGAAGGATGCATATTGAAGGCTGAAGAATTTTTATGAATAGGGAAGACAGCGAAATGTATGAGGTTCAGAAAACACTACTTGTATATTTGGTCTGTATCAATCTCTATCTGCACATCTTTTGTCTCTGCTGAAGTAAGTCGTGATTCTATCCCATAAGCCTCTGCAAACTCCAGTATGCTTCTACTGGCATGTTGACAAGAGGACATGAATTACACTATATATATGTATTACATTACAGACATCTGGGGAAGTGGGGTTATATTGCCTATACTGTTCTAAATGAGATGTTTTACTGAAAGAAGGGTGGACAGAGTTTATGCAGAGAAAAAATGTCTGAGAGATCAAGAGATGATACAGCCTTTTGAGATAAACTGCAGCTTAAGATCTCAGTCTAATATTCATCTTTTCCCCTTACTTTAGGTATTTCTCCAACCTGCTGAAAATAAATGTTAAGATGCTTGGTGAACTGAATTAATTTTTGAATGTGTCTTTCTCCCTCTATTAGGACCTGGCAGAAAATATTCATTATTTGAGACAAATGACTACAGGCAGGTGGGGTGAATCCATATCCACTTTGGCCTAGTTGGTGGGACCTAAGTAGAAAAGCACAGGGAAGCCATACCAAACTTGAGTAAAATTCATTCATGCTGGCACTAGATCAGTCTTTGCTATAGACTCAGAAGTAAACAAATATTTATTTTACCACACAAATTTAAATAGACATAAAATTACAGTAGCTCACTGTGATACCTGATAACAGACAAAACCTTATTTAAAAGTTTATCATTGATGCATTTTAGACTAGATTCTCTTACCCTTATTTGCATTTATCTTCATTTGAATAGATATGGACCCTGAACTCAAACTAGCCCGCCCTATACAATATGCAGTCTTCCAGGGCTCTGTTCATGCTAAACTTCTCTGTTGTTTCTTTGTTCTTCTAACTTCTCTGTTAGCCTTTCAAGGCTAAATCCACCATTTAGGACACCCACTGTTTGGTTTAACACACCAATTCTTGTGGGTTTGCTCGCTGACATTTTCAAAGCCTCCTGGACCCACAGAATTTGTATTCTCAAAATAAGCATTTCACTGCCTACGTTTCCAGCATAGCACAGTCTTGCCATACCTGAAGTAGAGTCTCTGGAAGGACCCGTGACCATAAGATGGAGAACTACGGTACCTTTTGTTCATTCCAGGGGTCAGGATACCCCTTACTTGAAAATCCATAGACGAAGGGAATGATATTTGTGTATATGTCAAAGGACAGGAAAGGAGGAGGTGGCTAGACAGGATGTATTGGATAGTGTGGGACCCGAGCATGACATAAATGGCATGGAAAAAAGGGTAGAAATTGTACTGGTTTTGTCTGGGATTGAGATAAATTTATTCATAGCAGCTTGCATGCTGCTGTATTTTGGATTTGGCTCTGAAACAGTGTTGATAACACAGGGATGTTTTAGCTATTGCTGAGCAGTGCTTGCACAGTGTGAAGGTCTTTTATTTCTGCTCCTCATACCGCCCCACCAGCAAGTAGGCTGGGGGTGCACAAGAAGCTGGGAGGGGACACAGCTGGGACATCTGACCCCAACTGACCAAAGGGATATCCCACACCATATGATATCATGCCTAGCAATAAAAGCTGGGGGAAGAAGGAAAGAATATTTGGAGTTATGTCATTTGTCTTCCCAAGTCACAGTTACACATGATGGAGCCTTGCTTTCCTGGAGATGGCTGAACACCTGCCTGCCAATGGGAGGCAGCGAATGAATCCCTTATTTTGCTTTGCCTGCATGCACAGCTTTTGCTTTACCTATTGAACTGTCTTTATTTCAACCCACGAGTTTTCTCTCTTTTCCCCTTCCAATTCTCTCCCCCATCCCACTGAAGGGGAGTGAGTGAGTGGCTGTGTGGGACTGAGCTGCCTACTGGAGCTAACCCACAAAACAGCTTTGCTATTTTACAGTAAAAATAACTCCTTCCCCACTGAGAGGCCCACCTCAACATATTCAGTACTTTGAATGTCTTGGTGCTTTAGAGGCTTTTGTAGACATTAAAGATTAACAAATTTGAGAGAGAGAGCTCTCTACAAAAGATCTCACATAAAAGGGGGTGTCAGCCTCATCAGAAACTTGCTTCATTTTTTTCCTGTCAGGGTACTAGAGATTAATCATTACAATGCCCAGTGTCACCCCTCCTAAACTGGTGATCTGCAGTTCAGGCCTCTGTAACATAAGAAGAGAATGGAAATACAAAGGACCACAAAACTGTTTGCTAACTTGCCATTTGCAAGGATAGATCTTTGACAGCTCTTGGAGATCATTATTTCAATATATTAAACTTAATGTTACCTTTTCCTGACAATTCAAGAGTAGATACATCATGACCTCTGTCATCTGATAGTGTCGCCTTATAAACTCCTTCATCTTTGCGAGACAGCTACAAGGAAAGCACAAGATGTTTACTGGCAAACTTGATGATAGTACAACATTTGCTGAACCCCTTTATGATTTTCTAATCATAAAATCATCTAGGTTGGAAGGGACCTTTAAGATTATCGAGTCCAATGACCAATTGCCAAAACCACCACTAAATCATGTGGCACCACGTCCACCGATCTTTTAAATACCTCCAGGGATGGCGATTCCACCACTTCCCTGGGCAGCCTGTTCCAATGTTTGATAGCCCTTTTGGTGAAGAAATTTTTCCTAATATCCAATCTAAACCTCCCCTGGTGCAACCTGAGGCCATTTCCTCTTGTCGTATTGCTTGTTACTAGCGAGAAGATGTCGATCCCCACCTCTCTCCAACCTCCTTTCAGGTAGTTGTAGAGAGTAACAAGGTCTCCTCTCAGCCTCCTTTTCTCCAGACTAAACAACCCTAGTTCCCTTAGCTGGTCCTCAAAAGACTTGTTCTCTAGACACCTCACCAGCTTCATTGCCCTTCTCTGGAAATGCTCCAGCATCTCAGTGTCTGTCTTGTAGTGAGGGGCCCCAAACTGAACACAGTACTCGAGGTGGGGCCTCACTAGTGCTGAGAACATGGACACAACCACTTCGCTAGTCCTTCTGGCCACACTATTTCTGATACAAGCCAGGATGCTCTTGGCCTTCTTTGCCACCTGGGCACACTGCTGGCTCATATTCAGACAGCTGTTGGTCCTTTTCCACCAGACAGCTTTCCAGCCAGTCTTCCCAAGCCTGTATGGCTGCATGGGGTTCTTGGGACCCAAGTGCAGGACCCAGCACTTGGCATTAAACTTCATACCATTGGCCTTGGCCCATCGATCAAATAGCATATACTGTACCGTATTCTGGTTAAATAATCTTACCAGAGATAAGATAGAAACTATCAATTGTTTAAGTATGCTTTTTTTATGGAACTGTAGCTAGTCCTTAAGCCTAAAACATATTCAGATTTCAGTTCAATTGCCTTGAGAAACTGTGTTTTGTCTCTTGTTCCAAAAAGACAAACAAGATTGATCCTTGTCAGTAGAAATTACAAGGAGCACAGTAAGATGTAACAGAGAGTAACTTCAACCCACACAAACTGAACTGAAACTATTACTTTTTTTCATCAATCTGTGTAAATCATAGCAACAGATCTATCTTCTTTAACTGTCCAAATATGAACTCAGTGGCTTTCATTTAAGCAACAACTGTAGTCAAATTATATCTATGCTAAGTAAATAATAAATTCATTACCCTTAGAGAATTTACATTCTAAAATCTAACATAGTGATACTGCATTAAAGTTAATAGGAGTTTTTATTTTAATATATTTTAAAACCTGAAGGAAAATATATAAATAATTATATAGAGATTGGAGGTCATTTAATTGAATCTTAGATTTATACGAGTCCAGAAGCAAGTAAATAATAATAAAAGCATCATATAACTGAATGACAAGTAACAAGAGCAATTCAAGAAAAGCAGAAACCACCGTCCCCAAAAAAATCTACTAAAGAAAAATGAAGCCACCAGAAAGCCAGTATTCTCTTGCAAGTGAAATGAAGGACATAAATTAGAAGAATATGAAGCCAATCAATAAAATAAATAAGTCAATTAAATGGATGCGCATTTATGAAAACAGAAAACCTTGATTCAGGGAGGTTTTAGCACTTGACGAAGACAGCAATTATGCAAGCTAAGTTTCAGAGAAAAAGTTAGTTTATCCTGTTTGCATAAAGATAAATCTTAAGCAGTATACCTCAAACCTATTCATTTTAGGCAATAAAACTGAGGCACTGTCAGAAATGAGGTGCTTGAACAAATTGAAATATTAAGGAGCAATAAGAAAGAACGAGATACAGTTCACCTAAGGACGCTGAAGCAACTTAAGCGTGAACTGTCTAAGCAGATAACAAAAATAGATGCTCTTTTACTAGTATTAGTTACTCACTAGCTAATTGAAAGGTAGCAAATATCCTTTTCTTAAAACGGTTCACAGAAATACCTGGTTTAGTGCTCTGCCTGGCAAACCTATAGCATGTCAAGCAGAAGCTGTCATTTCTAATCAGTAGATGATACTGTACCCTGGGAATACTGAGGTGACATTCTCCCTTCTGCAGATCAGGCACCTCATCAACATCAATCCCAGAACCATCCTTATACCACTTGAAAACAGTCTCCTTCTTTGTGTTTGCAACCTGTACAACAGAAAAGGCACATAAGCCTGGTTATGTCCTGAAGAAAGGTATCCCACTGTAGGCAGTCACGCAGGTACTTTCAACATAACAAACCAGCATTTTTGTAACACATGTAAAATAAATCCAAGTAAAAAAGCATTTTCAACCAAGTCCTACTAAGCAAGTCTTAGTCCTACGGTATTTGTTTGTGGCACAAAACTAGTCAGAAGCATACAGCTTAGAGCTTCAGAGCCCTGTCAAATCCTTAAAAGCAATCCTGTCAATCTCTTCCCTTAAAGGGTTTTGCACCCTTGCTATGTGGTTGTGGTTTGTCTAGAGTTATCTGTGAGAAGTATCTTTGAAATTAGAGTTGCTGAACTCTCCTTTATTTTTTTGTGTTTGCCATGTATCTCCAGAGAGCTGTAATGCAGAACTTAGGCCCTATCTTAGAGAGTTTTCAGCCAATTTGCAGATTTATCCCAGCTACCTAAGCAATTTCTTTCAGGGCTAAACTGCAGAGAGCAACTGAAATTACTATTCTGAAAGCATTTGAGACTTCAAAATTGCGAGCTGCACCAGAAATCCTTTTTTTCTACTACATTGGGTCCTATGGGAAGTACAAAGATTTGAAGAGTCCTACAAATTGCAGTCTCTCCCAACACAAAGGGGCTTAACAATGTAGTGCAAATGCAGAGAAGTTGCTTGAAAGCCAGAATTTTGCTGTAGTAGCAGCAGCTCATCTAAGCAATGCATAAGTAGACTATAGCTATACCTCAAGTACTGTTATAATTTTGAAATATAAATTGTGAATTGGTGATGCTTAAAATATTGTTGGATGAATGACCTCCAACTGTGAATTCATAGAAGCTAAAAGCCCAGCTCCTTTTAGAAACCCTGGCAAAAGATTTTTTTTTTCCCCTTTCAGAAGCATTACAGCTTATTTGACATCACTATCCCCATACCCTTCTGAAAATCACAAAAATGCAATTGTATTTCCATGCACAGCCTGAATTCCCAGTCAGCGTGGCTTTGGTAGAAGGACAGAGCTGGCAGGACATTTCTCAGTCCTCAGGCAGTTGCTTTAAAAAGCCTCCTTAAAAAAGAACTGAACAAATGGATAGAAGGCAGCCCAGAAGTTAATACAGAACTGCAATAGTTTTCAAGTGGCTTGCTTGGAGGAAAAAACACACACCAATTTCTAACCCTTTCACATTAGAGACATCATTCCATAGATGAACAGCTCTATGAAAGCTCTCTGTAGAGGTGACTGAACAAATAGGAGGGCCTCCTATACTGATTCCTGGACATCTCTGTAAAACCTGCTCAAATTAATCACATATATTGCTGCTTAATAACCAGTGTGGTTGCTATGGATCTCTGACAGAGTATTTGAGATCACAACCTGGCCCAAAGCAATGCCTTGCTTGAGAAAAGCGAGCAGCATTTTACCTTTACCAGTAACTACAAAGTGGCTATTCCTGTAGTCATATGACGTGAGAGGCAATTTTATTTGAACAGAGCCTGAAGGAACAAGCCTTTAATGCTTCTCAACAATTTTTCATCAAAGACTGTTAGCACTCAATCTGACAATAAATAGACCGAGTTTCAGACACATGCAATTTGCAGTGCCGAAGTTATTTCATGTTGACATTTACTATGAAAAGTTACCTTTTTCGCTGTTTAGCCACACACCAAAAATCTTGCTTTTAACAGACACAGTACAAATAGGGTCAAAGTTATGCAAAAGCAGGTAGCTTCTGAATGTTCTGAAATTTAGGAGTACTTGAAGAAAAATTATAGTAGATGCTGGTATATGAAGAAAAATAAACACACAATAAAAAGTAACCATCAAATTATCATTCAGATGGGCAAATGTCCCACTGGCATGCAGATGCTACAATACCAAGAACAAGGTCCTCAATCCCAGTTATTTCAGAATTAAATACTAAGTGAATCAAAAGTCAATCACATCCAATCACATAGAAAATAAGGGGTACGTCAGGTAACGTGTGTTACTTTTGATTTACTCTTTTATAACACAATCATATTTGCTCATTGTTACTGTTACAGACCTGGATCACACAGTCAGTCCTCTGCCCTACACCAGCTTCCAGCTGGCCTGAGTTCCTAACTCCCCTATTTCATGTATTTGAGAAAGTAAAGGCAAAAAGCCCTCTCTTACAGGTACTTCCTTCACATCATCCCAGGCTCTTTCAAGACTTAAAAACACCCACGACAATTATTTTTGCACAGGAGCACTAAACAGACCATAGAAGAGACCTGGGCCAAGTGCTATGATATGGCCTTGGGAGGCAGAGATTGTTCCTTGCATGTTTTTATTACCACAGAAATAGCCCAGAGCAGCCACACTTCTAACTTGAATGTCAGGTATCTGAAGTTCATAGGACAAATCCGGGCTTTATTGTTCAAACTCTTCCTATGTACAAATATCAATTAAACAGGCATCGACAGCAGTACCATGTGAACCTAATGGCCAGTCACATACAAACAGTGACAAACATTATAAGGTCAATGGCATAGTTAAAATGATGAGTGTGAAAACAGCCCACATCCTAGATTTCACTTACATAAAATGTTCTGACCTTTTGAACAAGAAGTACGCTGATGAAAAGCATATAATCAGAAGCTCAGCCTTTCATAGTTTCAGTGGTATAAACAGACTCGACAGTCAATGAAAAGAAGGATAATTTCAGATTAATTTGTAGAGAACTAACACTGGTATAAATGGTTCGGCAACATTTAATTCCCCGTGTGAATGAAATGATAAGCAGGGTTCATGCCTGAGGCAAATGCATGTTGAGATTATAAAGCACTCGAGCTATGCAGCTCAGTAGCAGCAACGGTACCATGTTAGCTAATGAGTGTTGAGCCCTAAAATGGGGGCACGCAGAATGGCAGCTTCACCACCCAGGTCAGTTCCACTGGGAATGAGTTGAGGTTAAAGGTCTCCTAATTAGTGAGCAGAAAAAAAGAAGGGAAAAAAAATCCCACAAATGTACATGTAAATAGCTCATAATGAATGATTCAAGTTAGCCTAATTAAAAGCCGAAAACTTATTCATAAGTGGAGAAAATTAATACAAAAGAGTCCACATTACAGGAAAAGGCAATGAAGAAGAGTTTGATGCCTGTTGAATTCAATTAACTTAGTTATTCAGACCTCTAATTAGTCATTCTAGAAGAGCGACAAAAATGAAAATATATCAGTTTAGAATGGCATATAAAGATGTTAATGCAGAAGTTACTCTGAATTCCATGCACATTAGCATTAGTTAAGACTCAAAAGTCATTAACTAAATACAATAAAAATCATGTTTTATAACTTTAATTCTAGAAGCCTTTGTTGCATGTTTGGTTACAGTTGATTAAAGAATAGATGCTTTGGTAGAGGAATCTCCAAATCAGAAAACGGTGAAGAAAGAGTTCGAACTGTGGCTTTTTGTGGCTATTTTTTGAGGAAGGAAGAAGGACCATTGAGAGATTAATATTTTGTTTAAATTATTTTTATGGCTCACAATTATTATAAGGAATTAGATCACCTAACACATTTAGAAATGTCCTGTAATTTTTTTTGTTTTAACTGCTTAAGAGCAGTAAGTCAGAAATTTTTATTTTAAATATTTCTAAATAATAAAAAAGTTTTCATATGAAAATTTAAATTTTAAAATTATAAAAATATTTCCTCACACTTTCCTAGATAATTTTGTAGTTTAATTCTTTAACACAGTCTAAAAAAAAATATTTCAAGTGTATTTCCTCACCTTACAAGCAAGTAAAACTTCACATTCCTCTGTAACTTTCCAGTACAAAAACTCCGAGAAGTGAGGACCTAAGAAACAAAATTGTCTTAAAGCATATGTTGTAGAATGAAGAGTATCAGACAGATCCAGTGAAATAAAGAAAAAAGATGATAACTATATTATAATATTCCTACAGCAGAGTGATGAGAGGGAACTCCTGAAATATCTATCCACTAGAAGGAAAATCCTGCAGTAAATTTTTATCATATTGATGCAGGCACGTACTGCACAGCTTAGAAACCTGAGGCTCATCTCTGTACGGTAAACATGTAGTACTCCAAAATGTAAAATAGTGAATGAGACAAATTAATTTACTAAATACATTTATACCCAATTGCCAACTAAGCATAGGAAAGAAACAGAGTAGCTACAAACAAGTGTACAGATAATGTATTTAACATAAAGGGAAACAGAGAATAAACAAATGTATCCATACACCCAATTAAATGTTCAAAGCAAAAATTGTATGACAGATAGTATTTGTCCAAATTATATAAAGTTAAAAAATGTATTAAATATTACAAGCAAAACAGGAAGTATTCCTTTTCTCCACTGAGGTTCCAATCCTGCAAACATGTATATCTTTAAGTAAATTCACTGACATACATAGCTTTTTTAAAGTTATTGTGCTTACTCATGTCAGTAAATTTATGCTTTACTGTCTGTGGGATCAGGGCCCAAAATTGCAATATCCAGACCTGGGAGGTGGAAAAGTCCCAGACTTTCACTTAAATCATTGAGAAATGAAAGATTTTGTGAGTTTATGCTGTAAGTGGTGTAATTCCTTTCCTAAGTCTATTTAAAAAAAAAAAAAATCCGCCCCCCCCAAGAAAATGGAAAATAATATAATTACATTGCTTATGAAGAGCAGCTTACCTAACCTATTTAGAATAAATGTTTTTAATTGTTATTGTTACTTTGATCCTAAAAGCCATGTGCTTGCCAAGTGAATATTACAAACTAGAACTCAAACTCAGTTTTTTAAGGATTTCACAGAGATATAATCTTGAATTAGTTATCCAATATTAATTCTTACTTTCAGCTGCAAACAGTATTGATAACAAGTATATAACAAACTCTGCAACTGTATAGCTACTATGCAACAAATATACATTTGGTTCCTGGATGTTTGCCTGGACAGAAACCACAGGATCAGGTTTTTAATCTTCCTTGTCTGACACTATGCTGTCTACTTTTCTGTCGATTATATTGAAGGGACAATTTGTATGCTTAAAACTAAACATGCTGAAATGTTTTGTTGGATCAGAGCCTACAGTAGGCACACATGAATATTGGTCAAAGATAATCTCTTGTAAGAACTCCCACTTTACTTCTCTACTTAGTGAAAGTTCTGTCACAACTTTCCCCATCATTAAACGCTCTTAAGGTTCATCTGGACAGGGTGCTGGGCCATCTTGTCTAGGCTGTGCTTTTGCCAAGAAGGTTAGACCAGATGATCCTTAAGGTCCCTTCCAACCTGGTATTCTATGATTCTATGAACTTGCATGTATCATATTATAATGTTGGAAAATAAGATCCACCAAGGGTGGATCCACAGTGCCTACTCAAACTGTGCAATATACTCATCTTCTATTGAAATCAATGCAAGTTGGAAGCACCATGGATGCATCATTAGCTGCAAACTGGGCTTAGAGTCACCAATCTACTCTGCCTTACCTTGCTTCCTGAGAAATTCCTTCCGCTGGAGCTCAGACTCAGCCAGTACTGCCTTGAATGCTAAATTTTAGAAGATGTGAATGAAAAATGAGTTAGTCACAAAATTACTCAAAGGATAATTGAAGTTAATTTCTTCATCAGAGTCAAAGTTTCAATGTTTCAGTGAACATACCGTCTCCAATGAGAACTAATGAAGACTGGTTCTTGGCCTTTCCATCTTGAATCTGTACTGTGTAGGTACCTTCATTGTCAATTGTAAATCTGTCCATCACCATTTCTATAATGCCATTTGAACGGTCACAATTTATTTTATGCCTCTGAAATAAACAAGTAATAATTTTAGTGTAGTCTAAATTACTTATTATTCCCTACAGAATTAATCCTGGTTTATATCCCTGCCTCCATACACAATCTTTTCACAGCCTTTTAATCGTAAACTATGGAAACAGGGCTGTGCTTGCATTTACTTTTGTACAAGATCCCAGTCGTGACAGAAACCTCTGTGCGCAATTGCATTTGGAATCCTAGAGTCATCATCATAGAGCTGGTTTGGATTTAAAAATAATGGTTTATGGCACTATGCATGTTTGAAGAAGAGCCTACACAATCAGTCTTTAGCTACATTACAGCTTCCAGTTCAACAGTGGGTTTTGGTAGGCTGAAACACTATTCCTAGCAGAGTCCAGAAAAAGCTGAAAGTATTATGTTTGTAGACACAAATGTGGATCTCCAGATAAATCCATCACTACAAATCCAAAAGGTCATCACTACTAAATACCTCTGAGACATATGTGGCAGCTTAATACTGGAACTTATTTTCTCCCTAAAAAAATTTTATTTAGGAAGGTATAATGATTCGCTCATCTAATGCTAAGTATTCTTTTCGAAGAACGCTAAAGTGTAAGACCATGAGAACAGTAACTTTTTCAAAACCAACAAAGCTTCTGGAAACTAAAAAGATCGGCCAAGTCCAGCAAAAGAGAATTAGAATTCTGTCGAAACTTCTAGTTACGGACTAAAGTGCTTGCAGAATACCCAAAACACTAAACTTTTATTTGAATTCAAAGTTAAATATTTGTTTTCTATTAAATATTCCAGAAGGATAAACTATTGGCAGGCATCATCAAGGAAACAGAAAATTGCAAGCAAATATTGGACAATACTTGCAAAATATGTGTTTTGAATTTGCCGGTACTATTTTAGACACAACTACCTTTTACAAAGTAATATCCTCTTTCATTCAGTGAGTAACAACCATGAGGACTGTGTGTCCCACTAACAGTGATGTTGTTTGAATCTCAACTTACGAATTCCTAAAGCAAAGCACAAATAATCCACAGAAGTTACTTCGTGAATACTTTTAGGTAACCAATGCGGCCAAGGGTGTTACACACTAACTGTTCCATTCATGATGCGACAGAAAAGTAAATGTCACCATCTAGAAGCAGTTCTATGCATTAAATTACTATAGACCCTGTTACTGTTAAAAGAAAACAATATGTCCTATAAACACAACATTTTCATTAAGGTTTTTATTGGACTCCAAAACTAGGAAAAGGTACCTAAAGCCATAGGTAGATAAAGTTTAGGAAAGGGAAGAAACTTTCTGGGAGACTTCCGTAAGTGGAAGAACCTTTAAGTACTGATCCATAATTAGTAGGAATGACCCCACAAGTATATCTGCTTCAGCTTTGAGGGACACCTCCTAACCAGCCTCAAAAACAGGTTCACTGTTATATGGACAACAGGTCTGGAAGAATAGTGTAGACATAGTCAAGATGTTTAGCATTCATTACCAGTACTTTCAAATGTACAAATAGTACTAGTTTAAATCTTAATGGGGTAACTGAAGAATTAAGAAAGAGAAAAGATAATGGAATTAACAAAGCAGTAGCTAACAGATTGATTGGCACAAAAATTTATTAAATAAATGATTTAGACGAAAGAGACGGAGGTATAAAATTTATATAAAATAACAGGGAAAAATGCTTATATAATTTGGATGTGCACTTTCCCATATATAGTTCAAAGAAAGATATACTGTCAAAGAATAAGACAAGATTTAATTAATAAGGAAATTAAGTAGAAAAATTACTTATGTAAGAGTCACCTGTAAGAGTGACAGGTAGGTCAAAAAGAGAAGTTATAAACTTCACCAAACTAACAGAAAGTGCAAATTCAAATTCTAGCTTACAGTCTCTTGACCCACAGAGGTTGAGGGCAACACTTGCATCCATTTCATGAGTTCTCAGGGAGAATGTTAAATTGAGATTGGCCAGAAGCAGAAAAAGAAGAGCAAGACATATGTTTTAATCTGATCTTTTATCACATTTCTAGATTTTTTTTTATTTCTGGCTTTTAGGTAAAGGATAAAAAATTTAAAAGATTAAAATGACAGCTGATTAAATGGGGATCAATTCATTCCATCCTCAGATTATTTTGAAGTCTTACCGAAACCATTCCCCGTTAGGACCTAAAAGGAAAAATTTATCACTTCAGCCAATGTCAAGAATCAGACTACAATTCACCAGCATAACGGTCTATTGAACATGTTCAGTGACTGTAGCCCGGTCTCCAGGCAGGTTTTAGAGTGTAATTAGGCTTCTAACTATTGCCATTATGCAGCAAGATGAAGTTCAATGATTTTATGGGCTCCATAAATACTAGGCTTTTATGTGACTTTCCACAAAAATATCATCAGTCTCCAAACGTAAATGTCACCTGTGGGTTACTAATTAAAGAGGTGAAATAATACAGCTCCACTTCAAGACTCTCTCTGATGTCAACACTTCCAAAACATATGTGAACTAAAAATAGCTCATTCTGTTCCACTTACATTGCCAAGACAGAATATTGTCATTTCAATACATCCTAGTCACTAATATTCAGGTTTTAAGTGTTATAGTTTATTACTTCTTAAAGAAAGACAAACAGAAAAGTATTTTACTCAGAAACGCTTTTTCTTCCGCTTGTCAATATGTAATTAAAGTAAATGCTTTTTGCTGTTCTATGGTATAAAAATGCTGATAAGCTTCTCCAGCCAAAACCAGGCTTTACATCCTCAGGAATAAACTGAACCTTTCAAACTGCTGCACTGGAAATGGATTCCTCATAGGAAAAGATATTCCCATTTCTGTACTTCATGCCCAGTAGATGAACCACACTCCACCCCTGCAAAGGCATGACTTTGCTTTCTTTTCAGCCCAATCTGACAACATTTTTCTGCTGTTTTCTATGAAAGGGTCTTCCTAGAGCTATAAAAATGCAGGGAGCTGGTGGCCTGCCCTTTCATCTCTGTGTAGCTATTCAATGCCCATTTAGTGTCTATGACAAAATTTCCAAAAAAATAAAAAAAAAGAAAGTGTCACCGCCTGAAAATTTTATATCTATGACCATTGTTACATTGCCAAGTGCCTCCCACGTTACATGTAAAACTGGTAGCAGTAGCCTCAGAGGGTCTCTGGGAACAGCATGTCTTGCTGGTTTGGAGTCCAAAACTGTACAAAACTGTACTTGAAGCAGCTTTTTTGTCTTGAGCTATTCTCCTAAAATATTTGTGCACTACTTTTAATCAGAAGTGTTTAATACTGGTCTGTGTCTAATTTCTCCTTCTCTTTGGCTGTTGGTTGTTTAGCTACCCAAGATGCATATAGACTTCTGAGGGTTAAACTTTGCTCTTTTTTTTTTTCATATATATGAAAAGGCTTACCCTGCAACAGAAATTGTAAAAAATATTCAAGTTAAAGAGTGACATTCCTTTCAGGTATCATCAGACCTGAATAACATGGTTTTAAGCAACTATAAAAATAGAATACCTATTAATACGTAAAGGTTTATTAAACAAAATCACATATATATAGTACTCAATCTATACTTACATCATTGTTTTCGACTTCCTTATCATTAATAACAAATCTGAAGTTAGAATGTGGTGATAAGCTTTCAGCCTGAATCCAGAAACGAACTTCTCCTTTCTCAAGAACCTCATAAGCTAATTCTGATTTCAGTGGTATTGCTGCAGAAAGAAAAGCAATCAAAAGTCAATAATGCATGAATCCTTGTGACACAAAAGACTATTGTAGTAAAATATTAGTATCTCCCTATTATTTACTGAATGCTGGATATAGAATAAATTTGCAGGGAAAAGACATCTAATGCAGTCTTTGGCTGATTTTTACTTTCTCAAAGGGAGGAAAGAATTTACAGTTTATAGTTTGCACACTATTTAACAAATTTGCTAATAGCAACCTATAGTCTTTTCTCAAAGTTAAACTTCAAGAAACTTTTAGGCAATGATAATCTTATTCAGTGCAAACTAATATTCTTCTAAATGAATGGAAAGATAAGGAAGCAAATTGTTCCATGAAAAATGAATCTGCCGTTGTCTTAGGAAGAACCTTTTTGGAACTCCAGTCATTACTATGTAATTATATTTTTTCTAGAAGTAACAAATAGATTCAGATCTTCAACTTACTTGGATTCTTTATTTCATTGCTTAATGCCATCAGACGTTCAAACTCTGAAATTAAGAAAAATACTCACGTTTCAATTTATTCTGAAAAATACAGTCAGAAAGTGAGTATTAAAGAAGGTACATATCAACATCAACAGACAGTCTCCTTAAGTCTTATATGGGAAATACTCAACTCTCTTCAGAAAATGATGATTAAAAAATAAGATTTAAGAAACTTAAAGTTCTGATTTAGTGAGTGTTCCTATTTCACGCATTTTCATGCCCACTCTCTTATGCAAAAGAATCTAAACATTTTAAGTTCTCTATAGGATTTAAAAGAAAGATTGGAGACAGTAGTTTCGGAGCAATATATGAGGCTCCTTTATTTGCTGACTTCCTTTCTGACACTGTACCTGAAAATCTTGTTTTACTGTGGCAGGAAACAAGATTGAGTGCAGGTTATTCTGAAAAAGGTATAGAAAGTTCTATTTAATGCACAAACTCCTCATGAAGGCTGTGTAAGAATCTAGAAATCACTATGTTAGATTTTCATACTAACCCTATTTATCATATTCATTACTAAAAAAGGTTTGGAAGTTGAATATTACTGCCAATTCCAAATTTACAGGTAATGTAAAGACCAGAGGAAGTTAGGAAGGATTTATGACGTGGTCGAAGATTTAGCAAAATTGCAGATTTTATAGCATTTGAGGAAGTAACTGGTCAGTGAAATGATGGTTTTCAGTGCTAAGATACAAAATCTGACACTTGTGCAGGGATCTAGTACAAATAAAATTGTAGTTTTGAGTGACAGATATGACTAGGGAAGACATGGGCTAAGCATGGGATGGGAAACACTTTCAGTGCCCTTCTACAAGAAAACCTTTGAAGGTAGGACTGACGGTGACAAAACCTACAGACATGTTTCAGAGTGATGCTTCAAAACTAAGCCAAAGAGAAGTTCTCATGATCAAATGCATATCTTCTACATTCCTGGAGAACCATATTTTTTCCAGCTGCACATGGATTTCTTTCCAATGCCTACTTTAAATGGAAGTTTTGATGCAGTTCACACTCCGATAAAAGTCCTGCCTACAATCAGACTCACACTCAGTCTCATCTCTCCTTAAAAGAAGGTAAGTAGAGGGATTTTCATGCTTAAGGAACCGGGCATAGCAATTACAGCCTGTGGACTGGGAAAACACCAAAGAAATTTTTGTGCTATTTAAAAACAGCAAAGTCCCCCCCTTCGCCTTTCACCTCAGCACCTCTCAATGGTAAATCAAAGTCAGACTGAAGCAAATTCATTGCAACTCCAATGAAACAAAATAGCAAATAAAGCAAAACTAACCTAAATTTAAGCCAAAGGATAATTTAACCCAATGTAGTCAGATCTTGTTAAAGCAACATCCTTTTTCTCACTTTCTTCTCACTAGTTCTCTGCATCACAGTTATATGAAATTGTATCTAGAACCTCAAGGTCTGTCTCTATATTAGGCTCTTTGGTCAGCAGAGATCTGACAGTAGTTTTACAGCTAAGAAAGAACCGATTATTATAAGGTATGAAAGGCTACAAAGTCAAAGCACATCAAAAGTGACATACTAAAGAGATTCACAAAACAGTGCAAAAAGCAACATTTTCAGACATTTAACTGAAAGATATTTGCAAACAGTATTATAGTCCCAGCATAATTCTAATTGGGCATATTCTTTGTCTTTTTTTTTCTAAAGAAAAAATTGTCTTAAGTTAACCCAACTTTCATTATTGTGATAATAAGAAAAAAAAGTAATTACACAGAGCCCGTTGTGTGGTCTTTTTTGTTTTTCCTCAATGCATAGGATAGAATATGAGAGTTGTGAATTTCTTTTTCTTTCTTGGACAATTTTTAGTGCAGTCGAGGTGATAAAATGAAGAAAGTCTTGGGATGGCAAAGATCTTACCTTCGTCATCCATAACGAAGCTGGATGAAACCCCATCTGTGTCACTAACTGAGATAGAATAAGTTCCCAAGTCTGATTTATCAGGATTTTTGAAGTACAGCTTAGAACTAAAATCATCAATAAAAAAGGATATAATTAGTGGAGTTTCTCATGTTATTGAGATTTTTAACAGGACAAACTTCTAATAATTTGATAGACTGGAATGACTTACTGGTTTCCTTCTGTTTCAATCTTAAACTTATCAGAATCATCAATCTCCTCGTATGATTTACCCCATGCAAAATGAGATGCATCTGTAGCTTCTTTGCACTCAAAAGCCAGGTAAATATTACCATCATCATCCACACCTGAAAAGATTTCTTTTGTTCCTGCAAAAGAGGAATCAACTCACATGTCAAAGCTGCATTTTTCTTTTGAGCTGCAATTCAGAAAATACTAAAGCCCATGCAAATTTTGTCCACCTTTACTAACCGGTACTGATCTTACTTGAAGATCTTAAAGAATGTTTATGTCATATGCTGACTCAGCATCACATACTAGCAAGATTCTTACTCTACATGAAAAAAAAGGAATACTTAAAATAATAAATGCTTATTGATAAACAAATCTATAAAATGAAACTGAATATGAGAAGATATCAACAGTTTAAGTAAATTAATTTTATTATCACTCTTGAAGCTTTAATAGATGTGTTTCCATACTTTTTTGCTCACAGCAAGTACCACCTTTGTTTATGAGAATAAAAACTAAAATAGCTGATTATTAAGTATTTCCTGCAGTAAGTAAAGCAAAAAGTCTTGACAGTACCTCTGTATCCACACTATTTTTTCCTTAAGTTTTAAGGCTAAGAGCTCCTTAACTCTTGAAATACTTATCTGTGCTACAAAATCAAATCAGAGTGATTAAATTCACTTCTGAGTATTTCAATATTTTAGATGCAAAGGAGATAAAACACTTCATTACCTGGCCGTGCCTCGACAAGCACTGGTTCAGATATCTCAGATGACTTGCCTACCCCATCATCATTCACTGCACGAACTTTGAAAACATAGGTATGACCCTCATGTAAATCAGTGACCTTGGACAAGATAAAAAGCAAAGACAATTTAAAAAACAATCTAAACTCTTTTGTTTGCTTATATGAAGATGTTAGCAGAAGCCCAAGTTCAAATACACCTTTCCTGTAATCAATCAGATGCTTTTAGAATTCAGTTTTGAATTAACACTAACTAATGAAAACATTACCTTAAAATAGCGCTTTGAAGTAGGTTTTTCATTAGCAGTGATCCAGTCTTCTGTACCTACTTCCTTATAGTCCACTAAATAACCAGTAATAGGACTTTTGCCTTCATACACAGGAGCTTTCCACAGAAGAACCAGTGATGTATTTCTAACTTCACAAATTGTGAGATCATAGGCAGGACCTAAAATATTTCAAATATTCAAAGTTCACTTTAATATAATAAAGTTTTGCAAACTGGCCCTGTAGAGGCCGAAATGCATCATCACTTTCATTTTGTATTGACTGTGTTTGCTTTCAAAAATCTCATCCTTTGCAATAAACTTGGTGTATGTGCTATTTAGGTCATTTTCCCCTCATGGCTGTATACAATAGTACCTGCTTCGTGCAGTGAGTGACTTTAGCATTCTGTAGTATTCTGAAGCATACATTAGATTTCAGTAACTTTACTTTAAGGGAAAACTCTTCATGTGGAAAATCCATGCAGTTTAAAATTTTCCAACAAGTAACAGAGGTTTCTTGTCTATTATTTAATTCACCAGCCCCACATCAAAGTTGTTTCACTGAGCTTGACTCAGGTTCATAATTTAGCATCCAAATTTTTATTTTTTGTAGCTATAGATGAACTATGATCCTTCAGACTAATTCAAAACCCACTGGCACCAGTGGATTTTGGATCAGGCTTCTCATTCTTTGACAGAAGATTTTTTCATTGTGAAGTGTATAACGATAGCCAAGAACTTCTCAAGAGGATATCTGTCAGGAGAGCTGTTTACACCAAAAACATCCTGGTGTTCTATGAATAAGTGAGAGTTATGATGCAAAGTGATACCTTTGCAGCCATCAGGTTATGTTCTCCCTCCTATACTTTCCTTCTCCTTCGCTTAACTGTTCTGATGCCATTCAGTTTACCTTGTAGCATTTATTTTTTCCTACACTCTTGATATTTATTTATACCTAGACTATAAGGGCATAATCATATCAGTTTCCTACCATGGTGAAAAATTCCGTGACAGAATACTGATATTCAGCCAAATAATGTTGCTGGAACCTTGCTTCTTGTGCTTAAATTTAGAGTAAGGAAACTTGAAAGTACCTGAGATTCAGGGATTTTCTCAGTGTTGTCAGTTTGGTCTAATTCAAGATTTTGCTTTTCCCTACAACACATCTCACCGTTTAAAATAAAGAAGAGAAGAAAAACCTTACAAATAAACCTGATTGTCGTTCCAGCCTACATGATGTTAACCAGTGATGAATGAACAGGAAATTTGCGAAGGATGATGTTCACCAAATATACAGCAAAAAACAGTAGAAATTTGTTTCTTCACAGTGGATAAGCACATTTCAGAAAAGAAACATGTTGCAGATCTTATGAGGATAAATACCAGATTTCTCATGAAAAGACTGCAATTTTCAAGGAGCCTAAAGCCTTCTCTAAGGGCTCTTTAAAAATCCCAACTTAAATGTCTATATATCCACAGATAATTAAAATTCCACTGGCAGATGCACCTGCTAGAAATCCAGACAGTAGAAGAAAATGTGTAATGAAATATGTTCTATTCTAAGGATTTTGAGACCACAGACGTTTCATTTTTTTAAAGTCATGTAAAATAATTCATTAGCTATCATTGCTAACTCACAGAGGCTCTCAGAGATACCTAAGACTAGAGTTCTGCAGAAGGATGAAATAATTATGAGCTCTGGGCAAGGAATCCATCACTCACACTGGAAATCTTGCAAGGGACTTTGGCCTTTCTAAGGAAACCTTCCTTCCATATAACAAGCTGGAAGAATATTTCGTTGACACTGGGAGTATTTGCAGTCACATTACATTAGTCTTCAATATCTTTAGTAGGACAGGGAAGAGGGTCAGCCTCTTTCTCCCAGTCTTAAATCTCAATTATTTCTTTTCATTATTGTTAAGCCATTGTTTAAAAACTTATTTTAAAAAAAGAATTGTGAAATATTTTAACAGGTTTGGCGATTTGGAGGGGATGAGGGGGTTGTTTGTTTGTGGTGGGTTTTTTTTTTTAAGCAGAAAGAATGCAATACTCTCTTCAGCTAGTTTCATAATGAGAACAATGTAATCAGCCAAGGAGTAGAAAGGTCAAATTGTTCGGTATGAAAATGGAAATTTCACTCTCTTTATTTCCTGAAAGTACCTTTTATTTTTTTTCTTTATATATAATTTAAAATGAAGGATAATCTTCACTTGTTTACACACTAGGCCATTTCACTGACGTTGTGAAAACACTGTAGAGAGTATAAATCACAGA
This sequence comes from Vanellus vanellus, assembly GCF_965231255.1. Taxonomy (NCBI): domain Eukaryota; kingdom Metazoa; phylum Chordata; class Aves; order Charadriiformes; family Charadriidae; genus Vanellus; species Vanellus vanellus. The sequence continues at coordinate 105,899,056 of NC_138907.1, forward strand.
TCCTTTCTTTAAGGAAAATAATTGTTCCATCGACAATGCATTTATACCAAATATTACAAAATGACAAGAAAATATAATTAACATAAAGGGAGTTAAGGTCAGGAAATTAAACATTTTGTTATTGACAGCTTTGCCATGTCATTAAATCCAGAAGGTAAGATTTATGAACTCAGAAGAATTTAGCTGGAAAGTATGGAGAACAACTCTCTGACAAGCAGTTTTACAGAAAAGAATCTGGGCATTAAAAAGAAGTAAACTTGGAACTCAGCATAACAGTGTAATTTTTTTTTAATATTTGTAGGAGGTGTGGAGTTACCACTTCTCTGCTCAGCATTGAAAAAACTTGATTTGAAATAATGTCCCCAGTCATTCAAAAAAGACATCAACCCACTAGGAAAAGTTCAAAGAATAGCAAAAAAATGTTTATTTAGAGATAGGGAGTGCATGATCCATGGGGAAAGGTTGCATGAACTGTGTTTTGTCAACTTAAGGGGAAAGCTAAGGGTCTGATAAAGTCTTTAAACACATAGAAAAGCTATTGCAAAGAGGAAAACAATAATCTCTTCTTCATGTCTTTGGTGGATAGGACAAGAAACAAACTTGCTTAAATTGTAGGAAGAAAGATTCAGGAGTACAAGAAAAACTTTTAAACTGTAAACATAGTAAGATTAGGAGCACATCCTGTCCAGAGAAACTGGACTTTCTTACAGGCAGAAGTCTTTAAGGATAGATTAGACAAGCCTCTGTCAACGAGATGGGTATAGCTGATCCTGCACGTGGGCAAGCAGTTGAATTAGATGACATTTGAGTGTCTTTCCTAGTAAATGATTCCATAACCTTACTGAATTGTTTCTTGTTCCAGACAAGGACTACTTTTTATGTATAACAGAAAAGAAAAATGAAATTTTCTTGCCCTTTTATGTTAATTATACATTTTTGAAATCACTAAAAATTCCAATAGTTTTACAAAACCAGATTTAAGGGATGGATTTTTTTTTCTTTACTGATAAAAAAAAAAACTGCATGAACCTTTAGATATGAAACAGATGTGTGTAGGTGTCAGACAGCTCCTGATAACATAAACAAGTATTAGAATGGATCCTTAATTGCATATCAAAACTCAATGTCATAAATAGAATTTGATTTAACAACACAGCAGTGTTTTCTGGCATTTTGGGGAAAAGGAGGTAGAACTATATAAAAGTGATAGGTGCCTGTGTTTTCATTAGGGGCTGTACTGTGACACTTTTTGTTTAGGCAAATCAGTACCAGACATTAGAAACAGCTTCAGCAAAAGTGTTGCTCGGTACGAGTGAGGGTGTTATAAAATAAGCAGTTGGACCTTCAAAAACTTTTTCATAGATTATTTACAGAACTTGAGCATTACTGAGGGGAACCAATTCCCTAGTTGTCTAACATTTAGGCAAAAAATGTATATGTTCACATTAGGTAGACTAAAGTTTAACTTTCTTTTGCGGGTGGTCCTGAATTCACAGTGCTTCTTATTTGAATTTTTTCACAGAGTTAGCATTGCAATTAACAGTCTTCAGTTATGTCTACACTGCTAAACTACAGACAACCTAAACGCATGTTTGAGTACTAGCATACAGTCATTCTTACCATGTGTTTGTTAGCACATTTGTTCTAACGCCTAGCTAATAATAATCTCTCAGGTAACACCTAGGTACAACCTAGGGGAAACACATGAATAAGGGCACACTAGTTGAGACTGGGAGACTTTAGCTGTAAAGTGTGAGCTATATTGTGCTAGTTGCCTCTCTCAAGAAACGTGCCCCTGTTGTGTCACATTTATGACCAAAACCTAGTTTTGGAGTCTGTAACTCCAGAACTATTTTTAATAGACTGCAATGATGGTGCAGAGATGCCTATATGTTGTACAGGTGGTGGGAGTGAAGTGGAACTTGTAGAGCTGGGGTGAAGAGCTGAGAGACACAAAAACATAGACTAAAAGACTTTCTGCTCTGAGCTAATGTGGGCAGTGAAAGAAGGAGACACTCAGCAAGCTAAGTAAAGGTCATCTGCTTCTCAGGACATTCAGTGTCATCAGTGGGGATGTGGAGGTAGCTTTTAACAGGAGATCTCAGAAACAATGGCATTCTCAACAGGTAAAATGGCAGAAATTAACCCAAAGTCATCCAGCAGAGTTTGGCTGGAACATTGCACTGACTGTGTTTTAAGGAGCTTATACTGAATTGAAATTCATGAGGAACTAATAGACTTACCAGGTTCTGGCATAGTCCAAGCTTTACACTTAAAATGCTCACTAGGATCTGAAGATTGACCTATTCCAACCAGATTTGCAGCAGCAACTTTGAATTCATAGAAGGCATCTTCTGTCAAATCCTCTACCTTTTTTGAGAAAATAATTCAATATATCAAAAGCCATGATTTATATTATTTTAATAAATCAAATACTTAAGCATTCTGACATTGGTTAATTAATTATCAGGACTTACTGATGTGCTGGAGTACTGGAAGGATCTAATTTGAAGATTTTACTCTTAAACCAAACACATCGCAGATATCTACATTGTACTTCCATGTTTCAGCCACATCATCCTAGGAATAACAGCATCCAATATACTGGTGTGAGATGCCGTAAAAGATTAGAGGAGAAGTCCAGGGAGCCCACTCGATTAATGACCATTCACAGATACTTATGGGTGAGTGTTCTAATATGAAATTCATTGCTTCTTGCATTGCTTATGAATGGCTATTCATAAGCCATTCACTTAAGCAAGAGTTCAAATGGTGTTTGGTCTAAAGAGGTCATAGTGCACTGGCCAGGGAAGAAAGGAAAACAACAGGAAACTAAAGGAAAAACGAATCCAATTAGTTCCATAGTGTGCTGATATAACTCTGGGAAAGATTCTCTCAGTAATTTTTTCTGGCTTATATGCATCTTTCTCTTAATATTACCTAGCATTACAAAGTGAGGAAGTAAGCAATCGAAAAGGTATGACCAGAATCCATGCTTTGTCTCTGCAAACATCCCTGCTAAATGAACCCTGACTTATCTGATGTGTTCATCACCACATCACATCAGATTTTGAGGTCAAGGTAGACCAGTTATAAGGCATGAGCTTCTTGATACCCATGGTAGCACACCTCTTGCATCCTTCCTCTTCCAGACCACATAAATACAATAAAAAAATCTATACTTCAGTCCTCTGCATAATTTTCCCAAAGTTATATTTAATTGTATGTCTCAAGAGAAGTGGAGACACTGAACAGTTTGAGATTTTCATGAGTAAATAAATTATAACTATAATCTCTGGGAAAATGAGAGATAAAAAAAAAGGATTTTGCTGTGATTTTTTTAATGGTATGGTAACAAACATATGATGGGACAGTAAAAAACAAATGATGGGGTAGCATCAAATGCGTGACCAAAGCAAGCAAGGTAAGCTAGGAAAAGTCAGGCACTAACACAATTTAGATGGAATTTCCTGAAGATAGAGAGCTATATAGTGAGACTCACAAGAGAGAATAATAGCTCAGGCTGTAAAAATGGTTTTAAGACCCCAGGTTATTAAAGGAAAGAGTATTTGTGGGGTTCCCAGAGAATTATTTAATCAGAGAGGGTTAAACCTTTACTGATTTCCCGGTGCTGTACTGTACTGTATATATCAGAGCCTTCTCTGCTTGCAGTATGTCATAAAATATTCTGTGCTACTAAAAGCTGTCTTGCTTTTATTTACCATTAGTATTTCAGATTCCAGTCATTCAAACTAGTATATGAAGATGCAACTCCAAGCATAAACACAGTTATTGGCAGGACTGAGACTTAAATATCCAATTAATTAAACTCTGAATTGTTTTCCCTAATTTACATTACTCATTTGTTTACAAATGCATGAAAAAATGAAAATATATGGAAAGCATTGCTTAGTATTGCCCTTTCATGCCTATCTTACCCGCCCTTTTTCATCTCTCAACATCCGTGCTCCATCTCCTATGTCAGAGATGCCAGTTATAAACTCACTTACAAGTATACATAAACCTGAGTATTGCTGGCTGCCTTCTGTGCATTCTTCCTGAGCTCTCTGCAGCATTAATTTCTACTTTAGTGTTAAATGTCTGCTAAAGACTTATTTCTGCCCTGAGGTTTATAGGAAAGTTGCTGACTTGCAGAAATAATTTTAAGAAGTATTTGGGAATAAAATCTGATTGTTTAATTTAATTTAACAAGTGTCAGATTGGTTAATTACTTGCTATATCCTATCTTCCTAACCTTTCTTCATGGAAGTTCACATCAAAATTTTCTTCTTTTAAGAAATGTTGAATACATTGTAAGCACAACCAGAAATAATTTATTTCAAAACTAAAATTGTCACTCTGGTACTCTGGAAAGGAGGTGATGAGGCATAATGCTAGGTTTATTAATATACTTCCCTTTCCAGCTGAAGCCAGATTCTGAGAGTAAGAACAGGGACAGTTACATTTGTTCTCAGCCCATCTCCATTTCATTTACAGACAGCACGGTCATCTGTCCTGCTAAATGCTCCCATCCTTTCTCTGCATGTTATTACAGTGGTGATACGTATAGAGCTCATTAATGAATATAGTTTATGAAGCATTTTATAGCTCATCTTGTTCTTTGTGAAAAATGTGCTTCACAACTTTTTACTCAAAAGTTTCCTCATCTGAATGGCCTTATTTGTCTTAGAATTTCATAGCAGAGAATGTCACTGATTCTCTATCCCAGTTTTTTGGCTTGTTGCACTCCAAGGGCCTGTTTTTGTTGTACTAAGTATTTAAAGAATTTCTCTGCAAGGAAGTAGAACTCTGCCAAAAGCAAAGAAATAGTACAAATCAACTACAGAAAGATAAGGATTAAAAAGTACCAACCGTATAAATCGTACGGGTAATAAGGGAAGAATTGACTTCATGCCAGTTTTCATGGTTAGCTTCCCGTTTATCCAGATAATAACCAAGGATTGGTGAACCTCCACTGTACCTCGGTGCTTTCCAGCCAAGGGTCATTGAATGACCATCACAGTTCAGAAGAGTGATACCATGAGGATATGATGGACAAGCTATAAGGAAATAAGCATCCTGAGAGTTAGGACAGAGCCTAAAACACTGCAGAGTACAAGTTGTTTAGCTTTTTTATATTGCTTTTGTTTTCTGCAGTGTACTGCTATCAGTTGCATATCAGTAACAAAGTAGTTGTAAAGCTGTTAATCAACATTAATCTTATCTCCAAACATAAACAGGTAAACGTTTTAAACATCTGCCTAATGTGCTGCCCTCTCAGGAAGTAGCAAGAATGAACAGATGATCTTTGGAATGGAAACGGTAATGCCAGCAAAAGTGTCTCCAGACCAAATATTATGCTAGAAGATTGAAATCAGTCAGAAGATTTTTTCCTGCTAAGAACCAAATAAGCTGTTCAAGTACTTTTAGAATACAGAACTTGAATGAAATGAAGTCATATGGCTTTCTGATCTATGGACTTCATGGTTTTGCTCCCCTATCCCCATATTCTATGCCTACTTCAGACTGAGAGTGCTTTCTGCTCTATAAGGAATAGAAAATAATTAGGTTTTCACTATCTTAACCTATGTTGAGGCAGAAAAGACATTTCCTTCATGAGTTTACCTGCATGAGTTTACTCCCATCTGTAGCAAAAGCAGAAATCTCACCCAGACATCTTCTTGGAGATGAAGAAAACTCTTTTCCTGAGCTTTTTACACCCCTACTACTAGCAAACACCTTTTCCAGCAAGTACTGTTTTGTATTTTCCATCTGTGCATGAAAGTTTGCCCAAACATACCCCTTTCTTGACATTGTTGTGCTGCAGACAGTATAGGCTAAGCTCCTTCCCCTAAAGCTCATCTGATGTTTTCAGTTGAATTACCAGTATAACTTGAGAGAATGGGACTTACCTCATTCAGAAGAGAATGTTAGAAGAAGCCCTTAATACAGTCCCTGATTTTGTAGGTGTACTAGTGATCAGCATGAAAACAGATAGTAATCAGCAGAATTGTCCTTTTGTTCTTTTTTTCAAATGTGTGTTACACTCAGAGGCCACAAAACATGACCTTTGCAATTATTACCACTTCTTGGTAAATAAGAATGACCATAGCAAACTCCTATAAATGTCCTTAAAACAATATTGCAGAAAGATTCTGTCCATGCTAATGTAAGTCACCTATAAATAGTCCTGCTAAATTCCTGTTAAGGTTACTGAAATGGGTAAAAGCCATCCACATCTCATAAGTGTAAGATCCATGTGCTCTGTGTTCGGTGACATAAACCATGCAACTCTCATCTTCAAAACACACAGTGACAAAATAAAAGGTGCAAGTGCATTTACAACACAGGGGTGATATGAAAGTGTGCATAACCTACCCATATGAGACACGCTTTGTCCTAAAAACATCAAATAGAGTTGTAAATCAGTAACATCTCATCCAAATTTATCTTCTAATAGCCATTCTGAATTCTAAATCTTTTAGAGGATTATTTCTGACAAGTATGCCTGTTGGTCGTCTTCTCCAAGAGTTGGAGGCCATTCAGGTGGGGGAAAGGTGTTCTATTTTAAAATTTTCAGTAGGAAACTGAAACTGTCTAGAAATGAAAATTGGACCATAGTAGCTCAGATCTGTGTGCTTTTTGCTCTAAATTATCTAGCTCTCCACTCAGTATGTATCATTCCTACTGAAGGTTGCACAATGGATTGTTCTTACACCGAAATTTTGCTTGCAGGGTACCAGAGGATGTAGATTGTGCTCCAACCTGGAGTAGCCAAAGGGAATTTTCTGCTTGGTCCAGCCGCACAGTAATGAAGTTTCCTGAAACTTCTCTAAACTGAGCAGATTCTACGCTGATTTGTACCACTCAAAATCACCTATAAGCTACTTGTCAAACTTAATCAAGATTTACAGCTTCTTTGTCACAACTGAGGAGCAGAAGGCGTCCTGGACATTATAGTGAATCTGTCCCAATATTTCTATCAGATATTATGAATGTTTGGGGTTTTTTTTTTGACAATGTCTTTTCTCTTTAGAACAGCCACATGCCAGAGCATAAACTTCACCAAGGGGATGTGCTTGATAGCTGCTAAATGTACCATTATAGCAAATCAGACCAAAGGAGTTGATTGCTGAAGATATGTAACTCATTCAAGAAACAAGAAGCTGAGTTGCACAGAATCATACTTACTAAGGGCTGCCTGTACTGTTATAGCCTCCGACTCCTGTGAGTTTTCACTGAACCCTACAGCATTCACAGCTTTCACACGGAAGACATACTGCTCTCCAGTTTCCAAACCATGAACAACAAACCTGGGTTAAATAAAAATATCATGTATTAGTATTTATTTTACAGGAACCATTTGGTGCTGTAGCATGAAATCTTGACGATAATAAGAAAGCTCAACTCCATGAGCACTTCACAAAGGAAAATATTTCCAAGAGGGAAACCGTAATACAATGGCACAGTGTAGTACAATATAATCGGATGGGACACTGAAATCAAAGTTACAGTACTCATTAAATTGCTAGTGCTGATCTACCATGTAAAATCAGATAAACTATAATATATTCTCTCTGAACTTTGGCTTGCTAAATTCTAATTTATTCTGGGAAGGGACTATGTTTTTCACTGTTTTTTCATAGTCACTATCAAGAATAGCTTTCAGTTTTGATCTGAGGTACTAAGTAATTATTGTAGTAGATAGTATAGTCAAAACCTATTGTAGGATATGTTCACACATGAACAAATGAAATGTTTTTCTTATTTTTGTACTATCCCAATCCTTTGACCAAGAATTAGTCTTTACTTTTTCTTTGATCAAATTCCTTACTACTTGATCAAAGGATTCAGCAGAATACAGTCACTCAAAATTAACTGACAAAATACAATAAACAACATAATGTGCTTTTATATGCCCATAAGAAAATATAAATTACACATCTCAACCTTGCATTTGGTGAGTGATTCCAATAAAAGTAAACATGATTTTCACAAAGAAAATTACTTGAAAAATCACACAATGAGGTGTGATATATTCAGGAGGGAGTAAATAAACATCAGAAATAGACAGGGCTAGCATCATGACAGGGGAACTAGAAACAGAAGCTACTGCCCTTTACCCATAGATGTAGCAGGTCAGCGTGCCCTAATGTTTCTGGGATGGGACACTTGGATTTCCTGCACAGCAGTGTCAGCAGCAGAAGTACTTTCCTTATCATGTTTATAGCAGATACCTCTTGCCATTTGGCCCTGATGTCCATGGACTATGGGCTCCAGGAAGAAACACCCTGGAAGGCTTTTGAGTTCCCTCTTCTTGTCATGCTCTTCCTCATGTGCATCAGGTCTGTTTACCCCATAACACAATTCAGACTTTAAGAAAGGCTTCTATTTTATGCTTACTCATGTCCACAACATACAGAATAATGTCTCCAGAACCTGCTTTTATAACTCAAAATCATGGAATATACAAAAGATACTTCTCTTTGGAGAAAAAAAAAAAAAAAAAAAAGGCAGGGTGAGAAAGTCTGCCCTGCAATCTGAAAAGCTTAGCTCTGAGAGTCTGCAGACTGTTTTTCATCGCATTCATTCAACATTCACCTTCTGGGATAACACTGTTGCTTAGCATGTAAATTGGCTTAAAACTATCCTTATAGTTTTCAAACCTCCCCAAAGTACAGAAATATTGTCAATACCGGTTATATTTAATAGGTTTATGGTTACTAGGTTCCCAGCGATTTGATCCCACCACAGAATAGTCAATGTAGTAGCCGTACAAGTCCTCTTCGTGTTTTGGTTTATCCCATTGAACTACAACTGATGTTTTCGTATTCCTTGTGGCCACTACTTGACCAGGTGTAGATGGGGCAACTAAGAAAAAGAGAGAAAACATGTACTATTATGAAATAGATAAAAATAAAAGTACATTGAGGTAGATGCAACACTATGCTTTTATCATATTTAATCACTACAGCTATGACTTCTTATATTACCATGTTAATAATGTTGTGATATTTGTTTTAGTATATTTTTTTCACTTGCCTGGATACTTCTATACCTGTGTGTATAAATATATTTATTTTTCTATTTGCTTACTTAGAATAAACTTACTCTAAGCTATAAGTCTCCTTACATGTCTGATTTTATATAGATTTTCTGAGTGATTTACAGGAGAACATATTTTCAAATATCAGTGTGGATAATGGCATACAGATATGAAAATGTTCTCTCTCAAAAATTCTCTTTCAAATAAGAGGCTTATGTATAGCCCCTGTAGCACTACTGCATGAGTAAGAAATGTACATAAACTGTAAAGGTATAATATCATAAGAGTTATGAAATGCTACCTTCCAGTCAAATATTGACAATCCCAAATCAGAAAAGGACAGCTTTTCAGGACAACTTTAAGCACATGTTTGGATGCTAAGTGTTTAGCTAAACTTAGCTGGATGGATTTCATAGAAGCATAGAAATGGTGATTGGAAAGGATCTCTGGGGATCATCTAGTCCAACCTGTCACTGAGAGTGGGATTATTACCAACACTAAACTGGATTGTCAGTCACGATTTTGTCAAAGTCTTGAAAACTCCTAACAATGGAGATTTCACAGCTTCCTTGCACAGCTTCCTATTCCAGAACTGAACTTTTTCACTAAGAGCAAAATGTCCAAGCTGAGTCTTCTAAACTACAATTTGTGGCTGTTGCCTCTTTTTTTTGTCATCTGGCACCGCTGAGAACAGTTCAGCACCATCATCTTTCTAAGTCACTAGACTAAACAAGCCCAGCTATCCCCAGCTCCCTTCATAGATCAAAGCCTCTAGGCCCCTGGACATCTTGGTTGCCATCCAGTGGACTTCTCCAGTTTCTCTACACCCATGCCTCTGAACTAAGGGAGCCAGAACTGGAACCAATATTCTGGAATCAACCTTGGCAGCACAAAGCAGAAATGGATAAAGCTTCCTTCAGTCTGTTGACCACAGTTCTCCTGATGTAGCATAGTACACAGTTCACTTTACATTCAATGAAAGTTCACTGTTGGTTTATATTGATCTAAACACCCTGAATGTCCATAAACAGAATCAGAAACATCAAAATCTAAATAGAAAAAAAAAATCTTAGATAGTAAGGGTCAACACACAATCTGTACACTGTAAAGTATCTACCTGAGCTTTCATAACATAAGGAACTGAGGCAGTGTCTCAGCCTTTCATGATAGTTTAGGAGAAGCATCCAGCACTTGCCTATTGAAGCCATTTTAATTTCCTCAGATTGATATATTTCAGAGAACTACAAGCAGCATAAAACAAAAGAAAGGCAACATTTCTTTGATTTGGTCTTTCGATCTCAAAATACAAAAGAATACTTACACAGTATTGTACTTTATGCAGTAAGTCTGTAATACGAAATGGATTTACTTTGAGATAAAGGTATCTACATTTAGGAGTTTATGTGTAAGTGTCTACAAGCACACGTTCTTAAGCTGCCATTATAGTCAAAGGGCTTAATTCAGTTACTCAAACAAATTGATTTAGTGCCATTTTAGAGCATCTGAGACTTATTCATGGAGCTGGCAAATATGACTCAGGAGATAGTAAATACCTACAACCCTCTGAAATGGCAAACTGAAAACATTTCAAAAGGTACTATTTCTCTGTTTGGCCAATTAAACCAAGCATCTGATCAGTGGTTGGTAGAGTCCTGAAAATGGTTCATCTCACCCCAATGTAGACACTCCATAGCTGGGTGCCATGCAGCAATTTATGGCAATATCAGACAACTTACCCTTCAGGCTCTAATTGCCAGAGTGAGAGCAGAGACATCTAGGGCACCTGCAGATGCCTACATGGAAACACCTAAATTTAGATGTTAATCTCAAACTGCATACTCCTTTAACGCTCAATTCAATTGTATAATATTGGGTGTCATTTGGGATGGCCTAGGATACCCCATCTGTCCTCTAGCTTCTGCTCAAGAGAGAAAGCTACCCATAATTCGTGTGTAACATTTGCCAGCCCCATGAAGTTGTCTCAGCTACCCTCAGGAATGTCAAATGGTGCTATGTGCAGGCAACTAAACAGAGCCATGTGTGTGATGTATTTCAGCTCAGGTGGTAAACTCCATCTCTGAAAATACTCCTGCAGTTTCTCTTTAAAATAGAATCTTCTGCTTTCTGCTTTCAACTATAGCTATGATTTATTCAGAACATCTTGTGTTAACCCCTAAGGAATAGCCTATTTTCTGTAGTAAGTAAATAAATACTGTATTTTTCTTCCGTACCTTGGGGAATGTTGAATGGTTTAAATAATTTATGTGTATTAAAGAGACATCAAATCAAGAATTTATAAAAGCAAAAAATGTTTTTATGTCATCATGTATAGTTACAGATCAAGCTAAAGGTGATGGATTATATTTTTAAAAATTATAGTATACATTAAGAAGGCTGTATCTATCAACATATACTGAACTATGGTAATCAGATACTGCAAATATTTCTTATATTTCTAGCAAGTGTACTAGTAAGACATGTCCTTTTAAGGTGACAACTTTCAATACAGGGGGCTGTTATATGTGACATCTGCAAAACTGCAAGAACAAACCAAATATTTGAGCAACAAGATGAATGACCATTCCCTAAATTTTCCCATTTTTTTTTTAATGTGGCCCCAAGATAAACACTTCATATTCATTTCGAAAGTTAACACACTGACTATGTAAATGTGCCTTCCCCTATCCCTGAAATCTGCTCATCTGCATGCTACAGGAATTCTGCACCAGCAGTAATTTGCAACTTAGAATACTAAGAAAGAAATGAAAGGCTACCTTATCTAGCTAAAACTATAGGGAATTAGGTAGTATATAATTACCTGAGCCAGACAATATAATTATTTAAGTTAGCAATTAATGTGTATTATCCTATTTTTTGACAAGTCACATTAATAGAGCACTCTGAAGAATGAATAACTATAACTAAAATTACTTTACCTTTTTAACAATTATTGGTCTCAGCAAGGAGACTTGTGATGATTAGCAACATTTTGGAATGTTTCTAAAATTTAGCATCTTGGTCTCTTTTAAATCCTTCTCAGTATTGAACATAAATCGATTTGATTACTATTATTGTAATTATACTAATCTAATTATAATGAGAGTTGTCTACTCCATTTTGTAAAATATCAATCATATTTAATATTAACGCCTTACAATTAAATCCTTACCAATGGTATCTTGTGGTTGAATCGGTTCTGTGATTTCAGATGGATCACTGATGCCATGCTTGTTTGCTGACAAGACTCGGAAAACATATGATTTTCCTTCTGCAAGGTCAAACACTGCATAGCGAGGAGATTTTACTGCAACCTGTGCATTGACTCTTTGCCAGCTTCCACTGCCAACCATGGACTAAAAAATAAAAAGAAAAAGCTGCGAATCATTTCTGTGAACTGTCAAAAAATGAACATATTGCTGTATTGCAACCTGTCATGAATTTATTTAAGAGCTAAAGGAGAAGGATCATTCTCAAATGCCTCATTTTAACATATGCAAATTCTCATAGCTCATGCATTCAATTACTCTACAGAAAGCTCTGAATACCTCACTGTCTCCCTGCCTGTCTAGACTTCAATATATGTACACTTGTACATACAGCTAGCCTTCAGTTAGGGCCATGACTGTCAACTGTGATTGGTCCCGAAAGAATTACTCTCATGTCCTGCAAAACTCACTTGAACACCCGAAGGTTTGGTATAAAGCACGCAAATCCTAATCCAAATTCTGCCGAAGGATGATGTTACTTTCCTCATTGCCATAGGGGATATGAAGGGGGGTGTTACTTTCCTCATTGCTATATCTTTATGTATTCTGTTGAGTAAGGTCATGTCCCTAAAAGTGTTCATCAAACAAAATAATTACTTTTGAATATTCTCAGTGCAGCAGCTGAGCTAATCATCCTCACAATTGCAAATGGAAGACAGCCAGCAAACCAGCACTCTCAGAGAAGTCTGCTGTCCATTAGGTTCCACAGATAAACTGTTGACCCAACCCAAAAGTTAGTCATGGAGTCCATCAGCAATTTTAGTAAAACTCAAGCGCTCAGTAAATAGCTTAACTAAAATTTCCTTCAAGCACAGAAAGGTGCATACAAATTAAATGTTTATAAAATTTTGGAACAGAGAGTCTGTGAACAAAATCCAATAGACTGTGAATTTCCTAGAGGAGGAACAGTGCGTCATGAGTGCTTGGAAACTACCCTGTATATGTTGAGGCCAACTACAGACAAATCATAACAAGGTAAACAGCTGAAGCCCATCAAAACCTTTTTTATCTTTTACTGAACCCACCTAGTGTTCTCAGAAAGAAAAATAAAATAGATCCATTTTCTTCATAAGAAAAAGATGGAAAATATGCAATAAACAGTATTTTGACATGTATTTTCCTTTTTGCATGAAAAGCATTAATTGTTGTATTTCATTTTCACAGAGGAAAGAATCAACATCACATTTTATTTTGTAGTTTGATTTGATTTATCTGATTTTAAGGCAACATTGCTATGCAGCATGGAGAACAAACTCCCATTTTGTGTTTCTTGAAGTCTTTAAAAATTAATTTTTATTCTTCAGGACTAAGCTCTTTATTTGAAATAAATTAATTAGAAATTTTGCTTTCCTAACCTAACAGATGGTAATGAAAAACAAAAAACAAATATTCACCTATGAACTGACTGAAAGGCTATTCATATATATGTTATTTATAGGGAAAAAAATTAGATTCAGGTATTAATTAGTACAACAAACAATTATTTATCTAATAATAGCTTTTCAGTCCTCATTCTCACTTTCCCTTAGTAAGTTTGGCATTTAATTAAGACTTGTTTGTTCATCATTATCATTGCTCTATGCTGTTTCTGGGGCTATATATAGCTATTTCGGTAAAACATGCAGATACAGATATGTTCCAATTCATACTTAGAAAGAAATTCAGCTAACCAAGTGTAGGTGTCCACTCAATAGAAAACTACTTCTGAGATTTTTACCTGGGCTATTTCTGCATATTCTGGAAATAACTACGTATTTTCATGCCAAGAGCTGGTTCAAAATCCTTAAGTCAGTATGCTTGACATTTATAGGTAAGAGCGGATGTATACAACTGGGAATAATTACAAGGAAGACATGATATTGTATTGCATAGAAAGAAAACTAGATACTTATTTCCATGGAAATTTTCATTACTTTTCTTGAATGTGAAAGGCAGAGTGGGAGAAAACATGGACATGCTTGCTGGAAAATCTAAGTAGTGACTGGGCTTCACTTTACACCTATTGTTTCAACATCCAGCAGGTAATGGATGATAAAGGATGTAGAGATGGCTGTAAAGGGCTTTCAAATTGGAGATTTTGATGTGACTGAGAAGTAAAAGGCAAGATGGAGGCTGCAAAAAGAGAAGTGATGTAAACAGAATGATTGGCTGGGAAATGAACTTCGGAGGAATGTGCTGAACAGATGAGAAAAGCTAAAAAAAAAGAATGCATGATAAGGGCCTGAGAAAAGGCTGTCACAATATTCAAGATGTAAATTGAATGTGTGGCAGCTTTATGGATAGTTTTAGTGTTTGTGGATCATTAAGAGGGTGCATATGTTAGAGGCATAATTCATAAAAACTAAGTATAGCTTGGCATGTAAGAGTTTTAGAGGTCAGGCATGAAGCCAAATTTACCTATTGAAGTAATGGGGAAACTCTGACGCAAGGAGGAAGGATTATGACCTCTGGCTGTAATCCAACATACCTAATTTAGACACCTGGCTCAGGGACAGATATATCCACATTTTAGTAGCCTAGATAGGAGAAGAACAAACCTCCCCTACTGTGATGACTGAAGTCCCCTGTCAAGTCAAAGGGAAGAGGAAGGCAGCCATGAAGACTACCAGGGAGCACTGAACCCAAGACAGACATCTGCCTCTCTTGACCCTACAGGGAATAAATTGGAAATGTCAGGGTAGAGCAGAGGGTGCCATAAGCCTGCAAAAAGAAAAGTGAGCAGCAAATTTTGAGTCGTTGTTTATTCCTTGTTCTACCACAGGACTACCAGAAGATTCCCTTTAGTACGGTTAGACTGCAAACTTCCAGTCTTGTCTGTAGGACTACGAAATCTTAGGAAGTTTCTTTTTCATTAAACTGATACACATGTAGTTTGTTCTCATTTTAGACAGAAGTAAGCAAATAACACAGGGGCATCCTTTTCCCTGGACCTTGAATTTCAATGCTCATTAAATCATGTAATAAGACATTTGATTGTCCATGTTTCTCTAACATCCCATTACCAAATCCTGCAAGACCTCTGAAAGTGTTAGTTTTATTGTTCATTCTACAGTTCTAAAAATTAGTTGACTGTAATTGTACACAGCAATGAAATGCCTTACAGCTGAATGCCAGTGTACAGTACAGTACCTTCTCAATGAAATACGTCAGTGGCTCCCTGCCACGGGGAACAGGTGGATCCCAGCTGATTACAACATACGTTTTGCTGATTTCTGAAGCATGTACATTGGTGGGAGGGCCTGGAATCTGAATATCTCCTGGAAGAGTAATAAACGTAGCGAGTGTTAAACAGCAGATTAACCCCGGGGTCAGTAATTATGCTACAGCTCATCTTTCTGAACTCCCACCCTGCAGTGCAATGCTCAGCTATAGGGCTATGATATCATTTGTGCAGTTCACTTGCTCACTTCGATTAAATTTTAAGAAATAAAGTATCAATATTAAAAGCCAGTGATTTTCAGGAAAAGTTAAATATGCCCCTGAAAACCTGTGCATTTGTTACATTTTTTTTCTTTGATCACATTTGAATTACTTCTATCTACTGGGCAGAATACCTTGGAAAAAAACCTACTCACTATATGCAAACAAGAGATGTTTTATGATCAAAGGCAGAAGTCTAAAGTGTTATTACAAAAAAATTAGACCAGAAGAAGATATCTGGAAGGGAAGTAGAGTAAGGAGAAAAGCAGCTTAAAACAAAGTAGAAAGCAGAAAAGGAACCAGAACCTATTAGCAACATATCCTATAACATAATTGTGTTACCACCTGTATAGTCTAAAGCAGATCTAAAAACCGTGGATCAGAGACATAAAAATATGTCACCAGCCCTCTGGTGACTCCACCAGTTGGACTGGCCTGATCAGATCCCGCTGCACACTCACCCTGCAGGGTTACCAGGAATGAGAGGCAGAACCTGGGCCAGGCTGGAGGAAATCAGTATGGCCCTTTGTGGTCATTCTCACCCACTGCAGTGTGAGAAGGAGCTGGTTTCACTGTCTGAGGAATTACAATGGTGTAAAAGCACTAGATAGGAGAGGCTCAGACTTATGACGGACTGCTTCAGGCATAGCTACACAGCTCTGAAAAAGCTTCCTCTTGGTAATAGGTCAGAAATAGCAACCAGCAGATACCTCCAAATATTTTGCAATAGAAAAAGCAAAAAGTTGTGTTCTTTTAAGGTACATTTTGCCACTTCTCAGGCTAGCAAGGAGCATATATCCCCTAAATGCTTAGTATTTGACATTAAAAAAGAGAAAAATGTTTCACTAATAATCTCTAAATCATGGTAGTGATGTTTTAACAGTTTATAAACATCTGTAGAACCAACCAGGTTCAAAATATACACTGAAGTTGTTTCATCTTACACATTTCCCAATCAAAACCAGACTTTTTTTAAGCCAAACTGACATATTCAAAGAAAATTTATTTTCTCTCAATGCTCTCTATACTTGATTTCCTACAAATACACTTTTTCTTTAAGAAAGGCACATGGATCAACTGAGTTTAAGACAAAATTTTCAACATACAGTCAAGAAAATTACAACAATCCTTCACAGCATGATGCATAAAGTCAAACAGTTTCCAATTGGTTTCACATAACTAAATCTCAACATGTTTTCTTACATCCTCAAAAACCCCAAAGCTGACATAATTTGTAAAGATATGACAGTACAGCCTGCTCTTGCAGAATGGAAGGTCGTCCAGCGCTAAAAAGGAAATCCATTTGTGATCTATGAGATCAGTTTTTCAGAAATGGTCTCCAATCTTGCAGGTGAAAGTAATGATGGTATCTGGATATTCATACTCCTTTATTAAATGTGCACATTCATTTTGCAGATATCTGAATATCATTATGTTTATTCCAGCGTGGCCATTTAACACCTTTGATCATTCTCAGGCAATCCTGAGAGCAGGAGTACATTCTTTGAAGCCAAGCAAGTAAGACAAACATATTCTGAACCCACAATGTGATTCTGATCCTATAATACCCATATCAATTCCTTTAGGGTACCATTGTAAAAATAGAGAGACTTCATCTGTACTGCTCATACACTGGGGAAACCATTTAATGTCCAATCCTCCTTCAAACTACACCTGTTCTCAGGTGGTTTCTCTTTTACTGTTATTATTGGAGTTACAGCTTTATAACATTTGTGGAAGAGAGTAGACAGACTTTTTTTTTTTTTACTACTGAGCCATTATAGTTAACATTTTTGACAGTTTAAGTGAAAAGATCATTATCCAAGCCTAAAAAAAAGAAATCACCACATGTAGAAACAACCAAAGAAAGAAAATTCAGGCTTTATCTCAAAAGTTGGAAGTGATCTCTTCAGTTCTACTGAGGAAAAACAATATTTAGTGTAGAACCTTAGCCTTAAGAACAACCTCTCTATTCAGATAGGTACATTAATTACAGAATTGGGATGGACTGCATAAGTTTTATGAAAATGGGAACAACTTGCTCAGATCATCAAATTCAGTCTAAAAAAGTGATATTTAGCTCCCAGAAGGATAGGAGGAAGGGAAATATGGGCAATCAATGGCAATGTTCAGCTGTTTAAACTCAGCTTGGCACTAGCCAAAGCAAAAAGTTGCGGAGATGCTGTCAGCACATAATGAAAGTAGTGCTGTTGAGAGTATGATGTTCTGTCCTTTTAGACCTCATCTTTCACTTGTGTTCTCTCAGCCTTGAAAGCCAGAATATCTGTCATTATTTATTATTATAAAGAGTTTACTCACTAGGTGGATTTCTTTTCAAGCTATGTTTCTACTTATAATGCTAAATTCCTGGAATATGAACACATAGACTGAAATCATAGAAGTGTTACATACCTTCAAGGTCATCCTTACTGATCACAATCTTTCGCCCTTCATCCACATGGATAGCTGTTAATCAAAATATTCAATTAGTTTCTTGAACCAGTTTAATATATTTACAAATTTTGCAAATTCTTGTTTGTCACCTGTTCAAAAGCTCATATACCTCTATTTCTATAGCTCTCTTATTAAATCTTTCCCCAGATGGAGTCAACTCAAAGTCATATACACTGGTTCATTCACTTTCATGGGAAAACAGAGCATGACAAGACAGTATTATTTAAAGATGTGCTAAAAAGCAAGAATCATAGTCACAGTAGATGGATTCAATTATGTGGCAGATTAGTAAACAATTATACCATGAATTGGACTTTTGTAGGAATTAATCACAAAGCTAATGGACACACAGCATATTCAACTCAGATTTTACAGGCAACACTGCGGCGCTGCTTTGCAGTCTTCGTAATGAGGTTAATTCCCTTCTGAGTAAAAGGAGCATACAGAACAGAAGGTGTGCAAGTCAACGATACACAGAATCTGCACAGGGGTTTAGGACAAGGCTAAATCAATAAAACTACTCCCCAGAGCAAGCCAGCTTACTCTATTCGTAAAGAAGCTCTCATAAGGCTCCTTTGAAGTCTGCAGTGGCCTTGAGCACAAGACCAGCTTTCAGACAGAGCTTCTTTATTAGATTGACTTTTTCCATCTGCCAGAAAACTCATAATAGCAGAGGCTCTCCAACGTGTAACATGGGGCCTTTGTGCCAGTACTGGTGCTTCACTGAGAAAAAAAGTTATGGACAAATACAGCAGTCTGCGGGCCAGTGAATTCACATGACAATTTTTATTTTTTCTTTAACTAAACCAGATATATTCAACAGCTTTGTCAAAAGTTACTACTAGCAAATAAAGAGGTTTATGGGATCTGAGGGCCCATCTCCCAGTGGAAATGATCCAAGGCTCTAGGGCATATTAGCTCTTTTGAAAACATTGCTCCTTGTGACAATGAGTGTCTATATTTAAAGCTAAGCAAAACCAGCCATAATTGAGGTGGAATCCCCAGGTCCTACCAAATTTTCTGTATGGACCTTGCCATACCAACTACATCCCCCACCTTGAAATTAGTGAGATATTCAGTCAAAGGAAGAAATAAACTCTGCTCCTTAGGTTAAATAAGCAAACAGAATCTGAATAAAAATAAGATCAAATATTCAACATCTGTTTCAGCCTTGTATAACCTACTTTGTGTTCTCTCCAGGTCAACGGGGTCAAGAGCTGCAACTGGTTCAGAGGCTCGAGAAGGCCTGCTAATGCCAGCACTGTTCACTGCTCTCACACGGAATATGTAAGACCGTCCCTCATAAAGACCAGTCACGGGATACTTGCAGATTTTTACAGGAGCATCATTGCACTGGACCCAGTTTTCCAAACCTACTTCACATCTTGGAGTAGCAAAAGAGAAGATTTATCAGTATTATTCCACAATAAATATACACCATCCTACACACACCACCAGAATCACAGAAGTCATCCTCACCAAGTTGAGGAAGTAAACCATGCACCTCATTAATGAAAGTCACACATTTTATACACTCTTTCCTTTGATCAGACAACCAGTTTTCACCTTGCTCATATTTATTCATAATGCAATTGCAAAGGTCATTTTTCTTGCATGGTTTTTGGCCTTTTCAACTCTCTCTGCTTCCTTACATTTGATTCTCTTCCTTGTCACCTAAAGAACAAGTTATTCACTTTTATTTTTAACATGCATCTCCACAGAATATGCTAAAACTGCAACATTCACTGAGTCTTTTCCATCTTTTTCTTGTCATGTTTTTAAGCAAGCATCTTTGTGCTTTTCCCTCCAACAATGGTTGGGCCACAGAGTGTAGGAGTCATCAAGAAGCAGAATGACATCTTCATACTGGCTCCTTTGTGTGCACACATCTATTTTGTGTCCTACTACTATAAACTTTTGTGGAGAAGACTGCCTTTTGCCCAGACAGTACCAGGAGAAATAGGGCACAGTCAAGGGCTTCTTGTTGCTGCAGTAATCCAAGCAAAAAGTCAAAAGGCACAGCTGACTAGATTATACACAAATTAGGTGAAATACTCTCATGATCACTGCGCAAATTGGATATAAATGGTAGAGTCCGCAGGACTTAAGTTAATTTCTTCATACTGACTGCCATTCATAAGCCGACATTTTCCAGCAATTCCCAGACAGTTGTCTCTGAACTAGACCAAATTATGGGGTAGCAAATAGCAATGAGCTGCAAATGTTGCTTTTAAGTGCAGAGTAGTATACGTTATGAAATCATTTCAGTAATGTCTTTGCTGACTGACAGTTTCAGACACTAAGTGTCAGATGTTCTGCTCTGGCTACAAGGGGCAAGCATGAACTTCAGGCAAAATAGCGTTTAGATCCCCTGACCCTGGGCTGCCTGCACTGAGCTGAATGCCCAGCAAAGTCCAAAGCAGACTGGAGCAGAGAGGATTGCCATTGTGATTTAAACTACCAGCTCATGCTGGTAGGAGCCCATGCCTTGAGGTCCTGGTGTATCACAGTTAAGACAGAAATATAAAGATAATGCATTAATTCCAAGATTTCAGCCTTTGCTGTATACAAATTAAGGAGACTAAATCTAATTCAAGATGCCCATGGATTCTGGCTTCTGTAAATTAAAAATTGCCAGGGCTCATTCTCTGATTTGGCCACATCAATACTATCGAACATTTTTAGTGTCTGATAAAGTGTGGCTGCCTGCAAATGATTACTGGGAACGGCCCCCGGCCCTTGCTAACTCCCAGACTGTGCCCAGAATTGCCTGGGAAGGTACTAGATCATCAGGGCTAAAAGTTTGCCAGCGAATAATCTGGTAATTTAAGACAGTAGGCAACTGAGCTCCAGTGCCTAGGGTCTGTAAAAATATATCTAAAGAACCCACATATTGCAGGATATAATGTTTGGGTTTTTTTCTTCAGTATATACATGGTTTTGGCAATGAACAAAATTAAATAAATCCTAATGTTTACATACTTGTCAACAAAATAGCCAATGACTGGACTCTCACTGGTTGTGTTTGGTGGTTTCCAGGTAACAATAACATAGTCTCTGTTAGCATCTTGGCATTTAACATCCATTGGTGCCCCTGGTGCTCCCGCGATCAATGCATCAGCATCTGGACCACAAATAAAAATAAGTCACTTTTGACCCTGACTCCTCGGAAATGTACCACAAAGACAAAAGGGAAGATTTCCAGTTCACTGTGCTGTTTGTTTATATGAATGGGAGCCCAAAGGTTTCATTACATAGTAATTCACTGCACTAATGAATCAGGCCCATAATGTCTACATCTCCACACAAATAAAAATGCTCAGGGATATCTTGGGGGGCAGAAAATTAGTTTAGGCATCAAATACCCATTACTTTTCACAAGAATTAAAAGCCCAACTACCCCATATGTTTTTGACGCTCTTTCGCACTGAAAGCCGTAGCTCAGTGGGTTACTGACCAGACCAAGGTACTCAGTAAAGAAGTAGTTTCCTCGTGTTTGAGGAAAATAAATCTCTTAAGTAATAAAAAATTTTCAGAGTCCTGGTATATTCTAAGGCTACTTTTTATTTAAAGTCTTATAATACCAACACGCGTAAGTAATCAATGTTCCACCATTAAAATACCCTACTGCAGCTTCATTTTGAGAGGTGCTGACTGATGTGGACCCACAACTCCTAATGAAGTCTCCTAGCAGGTAAATTTATCTCCCTTCAAAGAAAGGTTTCTATAACACAAAAAACGTCCTGTAGAGAGTCTAAATTTATAAAGTCTAATCGCAATCACTTGTGAGGTGGCTGGTGCTCAGTGTCAGATCACAGTCTACATGAAAAAAGGCAAGAGGAAGGCCAACTAGAGACTCCAGGGGACATAGCTGAAGTCCAGGGTCCTGTGCATGCAAAGGGGTCAGACATAGTATAAAATGGACAATAGAGGTACCTAAAAGTGACCCACCACTACAATAAAAACTTCTAGGAAAGCTATTATACATTAGTGGGCCTTTTTCACCTGGGTACTTTCTTTCTTAGAAGGTAATTGGGAAATAGAAAGCTGTAGCAAAATTGTTTCAATGAGATCAAGGTGGCAGAGTGGCTCATTCAGGACATGTTGCAAAGCTGATGAAGCTGTTGCACTAGTCCTATGAGGAAGATAGAACTCAGCCCCCTGCAAAAAGCACTCATGTCCCTCCACCCCACACAAACTGTCTGGACAACACTTCTGCAAGACATATATATTCCAATACATTTCCAAAAAGAACAAGTTTTAATATCACAGCTCCATTGGCTTCAATGGGACTGCTCCAGTTTGCCACCATCAAGGATGCTGTCCAAGGTATTTAAGAGAGTAAAAGAACTGCTCAGCCAGAGATTTTTTCATCTTTCAATGAAAAAATAAAAAAGTGAAAACTAAGTTCTGCTCACAGGTGCATATAGAAACTCATTCTCACTTCACTGAGAGTTGTGTATGCAAATGTGAGGGAAAATTCTAACCCTTATTCTATTTTAATACGTTTACCTCCTTTTATCTATGTCCCTTGTGAAAACTATTGCTTCAGTGACCTGATTTCTTACTTTGCTTCTTTTCTCTGATTATAGAGATGACTGTGACTGATAAAGTGGTGGGAATATTTCTTTTTCTTTCTCCTGTGCCCCCTCCTAAGGCCAGGCACAGGGTATAGGACCCCTGAACAAGACATTCCCAGTTGGCAATCTCCAGAGCTAAAGCTACAGTGTGGAATGGTAGCATGCAAAGATGTTTATTTACTACCAGGAAAGAGGATGTCAAAGAAAGAAACAAGCTGTTTCTTCACAAAAATTATTTCTCTTGTTCTTCAGAAAAAAAAATGTCCTCAGGAGCATGCTCCTCTTGAAGCTCCCCATTCACGTAAGGTCACTGTTTTTTCTAGCACAAACTACTATATAAATCAAATGACTATGAAATACCACAAGGCTGAATTTCTTTTGTACTTCAGTCATTACATGGGATTGTTTAATAAACCTAATTTTTCTGCTGCTCTTTTTAATTTATCCCCAAGAAAGATGAAAAGTTTACCTCTGACAAACAGGTATGCACTATATTCGCTCACTCCACCTTTTGTAACCATGCGCAGGGTGTATAAACCTTCATCATCTTTGTTCAGATGGGTAAAGGACAGAGCTGCTTGGCCTTCTCCAAAATACAGCTTCGTCCACTTGGAGTCCTTTATCAGCACATCTGGAAGAGAAGACAAGTCAGACATGTTACTATGCTGGCCAGAACGACCTGTGTCCTAGTGCAGCTCTGTGCTAATCAGGGACACAAACTAACCTTTATACCAGCTTTATTCAGAGTGATGGTGCTTTGATGCTATGAAAACTCTACAGAGTAAGCTGTGTCTCTCTGAATTTATTCCATCAGTGAATTTTAGAGAATATGAAGTCTCAGGCTACCCTATGCAGTGCCAACAACAGAATTCCCATCACTATAGTTTTTAATATACTGTCAGAGAAAAATATTTTCCACATTTGGAAAAAATGACATGAAAAGCTGCCATACCCTGTAATGAATGCAGGATGGAACTTTGTTTCATTTTTGATAAGTTTTGCTACCTGTTCAGGTCAAATGTCAGATTACTTAATTTCTTCCTCCAAGTTTAAAAACCAGATTTCAGTTTAATCTGAGGACTGCTATAAATGTACACTAAATTTAAATCTTTGAGGCATGCCTGTTGAGCAGTGAATAAAATTAAATGAATCTCTCACAGGTGAGAGGTGATGACCCATGATTAATGCAAATTAATCTGATTGCCTAGTGAAACTAGAGCAAAAGAATGAGCAGGATATTTTATGCTAGACAAGGGACTTTCTCATATCACCCTTTTTAATAATTGATTGGATTATTTTTTATTTTTAACTCCTCAAGACTTATTGCATACTAATTTATTGTAATCAATGCAGCAGAACTGTATTTAAAGGAGCTGAATATCTATAAATGTTTATTATTCTATTGCTTAAATACACTTTGAAGCAGACACTTAAACAATTGCAAAGGAATCAGTTTTCCCACCTACAAGCTGAATTGCATAAGAAGGTATAAAAAAATTACACATATTCAGATAATAAAGCAACTGGAAGACACACACCACTAAAATTTACAGCAGTAAATTACATAACCACCTAAGCACACAGTTGTTTTCTGAGAAGCATATAAAGTAAATTCAGTTACTTTCCTTCCCATACTTAATCATGAGATCCTCACCTAGAAAATCTGCGTGTCCCCTTTCTGTCATGCATGTCACAATGGTACTAAGACTTTGTGTAGAGAGACATGAAGTACTTTAAATGAAATCAGAAAATGTCTTCACCTAGAATCTGTAACTAATACTAGAGTTCTGTGGAAAATCTTGAAGAAAAAAAAAAATGAAGTTGAGCGACCAGCACCTCTGAAAAGCAGGTCACTTATTTAGACTCCAAGCTTGAGTGAAATGGTAGACACCCTAGTTTGAATATAGAGAAACTGTAGGCAAGCTTTTATTTTTTATTAAGGCTAGAATCATCCATTTCTGCCTTTTATGTGTACCTGAGACCAGAAACTGTGGAGGCATTCATGTTTGGTAAGAGCAGAAAAACTTGTCTCCTTCACACAAGGCCAAAGACCCACCAGATCCTCTAAGAAAGCAGGAGCTCTCTTTAATGCTGTCTGGATGGATGACTTTCTAGACAAGCCAAGAAGAAGAATAAATTTTGGAGGCCACGAAAACATTCAAAAGTTCTAATAGAGCAGATATTCATGCACCTGCCATCACAATAATATTACAATTACAGGGTCTTACCACTGCACGCAAATTCCCAGTATATTCACGTGTTGTGCTCTGTCACCTCTTCCAGCACTTACCAAGAAACAAACCTGCAGGAGACTAACCCTTGGGGACAGTGTGACTCAAGCCTCACATGCTGTTTTCAGTACATGAGATATTTTTCCTAAAATATTACTCTGCTGAAAAGTCATATAAAGAGCAGGGACTTACTGTATACTGAAGCTTCTTTTCATCATGTATTTTCATTGCTGAAATTTCAGCTAAATTATGCACTCCATGATTTTTCCCTCTGAATTCAATTATTTTATTCTAGATTACAGTATAAATGGCTGCAGAATGCTGGTACCTATACCTTTATAATATTTATATTACAGTAGAGTTCAATAACAGAAAGGTCCTGTTACCAGCCAAACTCATATCCACACTCAATACACATTCATAAAGTATTATTTTTATGTAGTTCTTCCAGTATCTTAAATTGTTCTAAGTGGACCATGAATTATAGACATCGTGTTCATGTTTGTCAAATCCCAAACCATTTCAGAGGATTTGATTCAATTTACTTATATGCCCCTAGGAGTCTAGTAGACATCCTCAATAAGGTTCACTCACGTGAAGCTTATTAATGCTGGATAAACACATATTCCTCTTGTGTATAATTATTAGAAGCAAATCATATGTATCCATCTCAGGGCTTTAGTTGTTATTATTTGATTAACACAAACTGAAAAATTTTAGGAAAAACACAGTTTGTCTTTATGCAAGAGTAAAATTAACTATTACTTCTTGAAAAAAAACCAAAACTTCTAAAGCACATGATGTTGAACGAATTATTATTCTTCTCATTGTTTACATTTATGCATTGCCTCCAGCTTTCAAGAGACTGAACACAGGGAGTTGTAGCACATAGCAAAGTTTCATAGTGCATGAATTCCTGTTATGTTTGGGAACAAGTTCTTCCAGTTGATTTACCTGTACACCTCTTGGAAATACTGTGACCCATGTATATGCAATGAAAGACAAATCTAAGCTTATTCGTATCTCCCTATTTCTCGCAATGTAAGTAGGTTAATGGGATGAAGGCCTTTCTGACTCACTAACAAACACCTGTTGGCTTCAAAGAGACCAAGTTTTCATCTCAGGTTTTCAAAAGGATGGTAAAATAAGTCAAATAAGGGGGGGGGGGGGGGGGGGGGGGGGGGGGGGGAAGAGCATAATATTGTTACATATCAAGAGAGAATTATCTTGGCATCATGAAAGGTTAAACTGAAAGGGACGTAGGCTTTTGTTCAGCTATCCATAGCGCAAGAACAATTCATGTTGGATGAAAAGTGGAACAATATGGGGCAGTCCTTGAAAATTAACAGTTCCTTATGGCTGCAGTTCCAAACCCAAAATTTCAGAGGTTTGGCACCTCAAGAAACCAGGCCCAGTAGGACACAAAGTAAAGGTACCATTGAAACTGATGGCTCACCTCAAAGTGACATGAGCAATTATTTATAGTGATTACAAATCCCTATACACTTCAGTGGGAACAGAATCTGGATTCAAGGATGAACCTTAGATTTTAGGTTATTCACCAAACAAAAAAGCTATTTTTGTTTTAGTAACATCTAATAGTTCCATCACAATGAAGTATCCACAATGACAGACAAGGAATAAAACAGTAAGTTGCAGCCCGTTCTCTAAAGGATCAGATGTGAATCTATGTAAAAGTGTGATGTACATGAAACAAAAGGCACAACTAACAGCAATAAAAGACTTCTGATTTTCCTAATCTTGAATTTTCTTGACTGACTTCTTAACATTACTGTCTCTTTTTCATTTATGCACCACATTTTGTCAGCTATGAAAATTTCTACCAGCTTGTCTGGGACTAGTCCAAACATCAATCATGAGAGTCTGCCATTATTAAATGTCGTTCCTTGGAGAAAGGTCTGACCATTCACAAGAAACCAAGGCTTTCCTTAAATCCTTAGGCAGAATATTTACTTTAGAATCCTACGCAGACCTTGTGGTTGGTGAAAGGTGGTGAGTTAAATACCTACAATAGCCTGCCATCTGTTAAACTTTAAGTAGTTATTTTTACGTTTCAAGACATTTTTTTTGTGGAATGAACAAACTCTATTCATGCAGAGCTTGTGTATTATCCACCAGAGTGTATGATATGCTTCAGTGATGTTATTTTCTGTACTTCCAGTTAAGACCACTTCACTTAGAATAGCATAGTTTTTCACTGACAAAAGAGGCAAGGAAAGCAACCTACCAACATGACACTTACACAGCAGAGCAAAAGCATATGTTTCAGGCCTGGCTCCTACGAGTATTTCTGAACCATATATTAAATTGATTTAAATAAAATAATTTACAATGAATAATAGAACAAGATGGAAATGGATGCCCACACCTCAGTGCTTCTAACTTTAATTTACTGCTCTGTGAGTACCCTTCAGCTCAGCAGTCACAGCAATCAATTATAAAACACTGTCAAACCTAGGAAGGGATTTTGGATCTCCACCTAATCAGTAAATGTTCTAACTATTGTGTTATTAGATAATATGAGATTGCCTCCTGTTACTATAAATGTGTGCTCAAGAAAAGGTTGAACAAGCCATTTAATTGAAAGGGAATGCAGGTCTATAAATTCTAACTGGAGATATTTGTTTGCTCTACTCCAAATTTAATTCTGAGAATCTCACGTTCTAAGCTTGATCTCTCTCTTCAGTGTTTCCTGCAGCATTTTCCAGGTAGCTTCTATTCAATGTACTAACTTACCATCTCTATACCACTCAGCACGAGGTCTCAGTCTTTTCAGGTCTGGGGTGATCAACATAGAACACTTCAGGGTCAGTGTTTCACCTTCGGTTGCAAAGGTGACTCCAAACTTCTCCAGAAACTGGACATCAATATGGGTGAAGCAAACATCATACGACAGGGGCACTATGCATGAGAAAATGAAAACATTCTTGAGTACAAGTAAATTGTTCGTGGCACAGTCAGATTACTGTCTGATCTGAACAGGAGATAGAGCTCTGTTATACTGTATGCTGATCTAGAAATGCAACTGGGAAAACAAAAGCATCTGGACCACTCCTATTGTAACTGAATGCTTAGAAAGCAAAGCCAGTAGAAGCAAGCTGTATCCAATTTTCTCATCTGTAAAACATTACTCTGATAGGAGTACATAAAATATCTAAGGAAAAAGAAAAAAAATGCTTACAGTGGAAGGGCATTATCCCAGCTGGGTGAGGCTCTTCATCCTCTCTGAACCCTACAAATAAACATACAATAAACATTCAATGGCATGAGTGTGATATTTATTTCTTATTTTAAACATGAAGTAGGACTTACTTCGCACAATCACAGCACAATTAGTTGATGCCTGCCCATGGACATTTGTTGCAACTGCTGAATAGGTAGCAGAATCATCAAAATCAGCTCTGAAAAGGGGAAGGAGGAAAAAAGATGATTCTACACAAATACAAACTCTCTTAACGATTGACATTACAAACTAAGCTACGTCAACCCCAAGGAAAATGTATAAAGCTCTTTGCTGGTGTCACACAGTGCAAAACGTTAATGAAAGACAATCAGAAAACTGGTACTGTTTTTTACTGCAGTTTTATCACAGCTTAGTGTGCAGGCTGCATTAACTTGAGAAGACTGGAAATGACCTTTAGAGAATGATCAAAAGGAGATAGGTGGAGGATGCCAGTCTGGCTATTCCCTTCCCACATGTAACCTTCTTCCTTAATCTGTCTTGCCCTTCTGCCACATATTTTAAGAGACATGGAAGAAAAGTACATGTGATGCTTGCAGAAATTCCTCCTTCTATGGCTATTCCCAGCAGGCAGATACTGGCATTTTTTTGCCTCTCTCATATCTCTTAGGCAGTCCAGGGGAAATGATACAAACCCAGGGAAACTGTCTGAAATCATTTATGGGCATAAATGTTTTGGGTTGATATATTTTTCAGTGAGAAAAGGTATTTATTATGCAAGGACAATATAATGAAAAATAAAGCAAGAAATAGTTACTTCATGTATTTACTACATACTTCCTTAAAGAAAAAGCTACATTAGCAGATACAATGACCAGATGTTAAGATATAGGTACAAGCTTTGATGTCCCAGTCGTTTTCTTATTTAAAATAGGGTCAGTCGGGAGAAGAACTACTGACATAAAATTGAAGTAAAGGGACGGAAACAAAACTATGTGCAAATATGTATTTTTGGTGTAATTACTCAAATTTACAGTTGAAATAAGCTTATTTGTTATGTTCCTAATAAATATAAATATAAGTGACTACTGACTAGAAAAAGTTTAAAATATTTTGGACTAGTTTTTGGTAAAATGTAGATTTGGGTAGAACTAGATTTCCTCAATTTTGCTGGAAGAACTTAGTCTGGATGAAGAAACAATTTTGAAAAATGTAGACTATTTAATTTTTATATATTTAATTAACAATTTAATTGGGAAAAAAAAATCAGCATTTGTTTCTGCTTTGTTTTCAGAAACATACTAAATACTCTAATATGAAATAAAATATTTTGGTTTTGAATGAAAAAAAACTTTTTATTTGGTCCAATTCAATATTTTTTCTTGAACTTTTCATTAGTCAAGTATTTTATAATACGTCTGTCAAACAAAATTGTTGATTCTTTTTATTTCTTGGAATTTCATAGAATCATAGAACCCTCTAGGTTGGAAGGACCTTTAAGATCATTGAGCCCAACCATTTCTATTAGGGTAAGCCATCAGCTGATCATAGTACTCTCTGAAACACACACAATTAAATCCTGCTTCTGTGTAGTTCCTTTAGTAATGCATTTAATGGAGGGCATCTGCAATTTCCAGTTATGAGATACGACATTCTGCATATACGCACTTAGTTTCCTCTCAGAAGAACAAATTTGTATCTTCTTGGCAACTGCCAGATGAAAGGGATGAAATTCTGGTTGCACTTGTCTTCTAAGAGGTCATATATCCCAGGTGTGAGAGAAGAAATAATATGTAAAAGTGTTTGATGTAAATTGTATAAGAGGATGCCAATTTGGGGGTATGTAGCACCTGTGACAGGCACATCAGACACCTATTTTTCAGCTCTTGCATATAATCTGGACAGTGTCAAATCACAAAAATGATACTATCTGCACTGTGATGTCTAAAACACAACTTGATGAAAGCTCTATTAAATTGAGATTTATCTCTCTAAACATACAGGACTAACAGCTCCTCCTGGAGGCTAATCTTCAGCCACACATTTCACAAAACAAAGAGGTAAAATACAAAGTTTTTCGTACAATTAATTATCAAAGCCAGAGGGGTAAATCCTAAGATTAGGCTTCTTAACCAAAAAGCCCTTGAGCACCCTACTACAGTCTGGACAGGAAAAATAAGTCTGAAAAACAATCTAAAAGAATTGAAATACTAGGCTGAATATTATTCTTTGTTTTGTTTTCAGGAAGGATTTAAAAAAACGCCAATACCTGTTCACAGATCTATATAAAGCTTAACTGATTTTGGACGTGCCTGAAAGCTGTCAGACTTGGTGACAGTTCTTTGCACTAACTTCTTAAAAACAAGGACTTTTTACTATCCCAGTTTTACACTATTTAACATTTTGGTGATAAAATGCCAAAAGCAAGGTAAAACTGCAGTAAAACTGCAGACTTCTTTCCTAAGTCATGTTATAATATCTCTATACTGAAATGCATATAATTCAGACATTTCTCACAGCCCAGTATAGTGTCTTGCAGTAATGAAACAAGCTAAGATCAAATGAGGCATCTCAAAAATTTCTTACAAGAAGCAGCATTGCAGAACTGACTGTGCTGGAACCGTAAGGTATTCCCGTCACTCTGCACTACATCCCTACTTTAAGGAGGTATATAGAGTATACAGGAAACAGAACATAGTACACATTATATTTAATAACATATATTAAGTATTAATAAATTAAACAGTGTTAGGTAACATCCTCAGAAACTGGATCTTGATCACCCTAGTGCTGATGTGTTAGAACAGCCCTTGGCATGCCTTGGTGTGTGCCAGCTCGCCAAAAGGATTCCCAGACACAGGTCAGGAGATAGCAAGGGTCCATCCCCAGAAAATAATCTGGGCTTAGCTGCCCTGCCCTGAAGGACAAGACCATTAGTCGATCCCATGCCAGGAGGCCACTGTGGCAGCTGATGTGTTTAATTTACTATGGCAAGCAGATTTCAGAAGTGCAATTCCTAGCCACTAGTGGCAGGTATATGACAGACCCTCCAGGAGGATGGTGCACACTTACATCTGACAGGACACGTGCTGAGGGAGACATGCTGCAATTGCTGATGAGTGCTGATCCACCCCTGGGCTTGACACAATTTAGGCAGATTACAGCACCCATATCATAACCGAGTGATGAATCCTACCTCACCATTGATGTGTTAGGCTGTTCCCTCACGTAAGCAAAGAATTACTTCAGGATGTTTCGCTTCTGTCAAATCCAACTTAACTGCTCTTTAACATTTTGTTGTTGTTAAAGAGCATTGACAAGGATAAAACAACAGTATAACTTAACTGAGGTTAACTCTGATTATCACTTTAAAATAGTCACCATCTGCTATCAGTGTTGGCTTCATTTTCCATCAAAACAACAGATAGAACAGTCAATAGGAATTCATTTCTGTAAGAATTACACAGGATTCAGGATCTAAAGAGTGATTTAGCATTAACCACAAGGTGGTGAAAAATAATCCAGACATTATAGAAGCATGTATTCTGAACAAAAGGGAGGCTCCAGTCTGTGCGTGACCAGTCAAAGCATCAGAAATTTAGGGGTGTAAGAACTGCAAAGTCATCTCCCTACAATGAAGAAACAGAATGGCAGACACCCGATTAACTTTCCAGATGGATATGTATCCGCACTCTTCTCATCCCCATAGCCTTGCTCTCTCATAAACAGCAAAATACATCTCTTGATGAGATTTTCCTCTTTGGGAGGGTCTCCAAGGTAGACAAAACAGAATACGATTCTAAAAGTCTCTAGAACAGACAGGAAATTCACAAACAGGTTGTTTCTTTAACCCCAAAACTTCAATGTCTGAAAGCAACTGTTTGACAGAAGATAGTAAGGATTAATTTTCTCAGGAAGAGCAAAAGAAGTTACTGACGAAATGACTGACCACACTCTTACATCATCCTTTGGTTTTAAGCAGAGAAACAAAGTACTTACAGTTATTATGAACATAGAGGTAGTACTTCCTCAGTCAAGCCACTTTCAGCTATTTAAAAGGCCCTAACAACTCTGTCCATTTTCTGGAAGTCACTGCTTTGAAAGCATTTTACAGTTCCGTGCTATGATTTCTAACCTGACCCTCCAGGAGATAAATCAAACCAGCTTCAGTAGCCAAGTACTCAATGGACTGCCTTCAAATCTGGTATTGGAAGTGTACGGGGTTAGATGGTAAGAGCTACAGAGCACGTTTGTTTAATACCTACTTTGAAGAAAGTTGGGCAGGATGGTAAGTCACATAAGGTCCTGAGTCTCCTTTTGTACCAGGTAATACTGAGACTGAGGATTATCCTGGAAACTACCTACTTCCCTGTATGCTAAAAAGCCTTGATTTCCTAAATTGCCCTTTAAAGTGCATGGAGTCAAGACTTCAAGTATTTGAAGTATCCGGGAGGCAAGGTGTGGTCTCTCCAACAGTTATTCTTGCATCATGATGGAGAGCGTGTTTTCCAACCTTTACAAAGGTCAGATAAAATATGCATAGAGTACATTTAGATAGCATGTAGAGTGAGTGCAGAGCTGTATCTGTCCCAAGGTAGTAATACTTCTTGTGAAAATTAAATTGCCCTGAATCCACATGAGGTTCTGAAGTGCTAATGTTTGTGCGGGGAATATTCCCCAGGCAGATACATCTGCTTAAAATGCATATATTCAGCCATCTGCCTAGTGTAGATTTAAACACAGGAGTTAAGAGTGAAATAACATTTTTGCCTGAATTGGAACACAATTCAGTGCATGTCAAAAACAGGAAGCAGAACGTAGTAAATTACACAAGTTAAAATTGCCTCTTTTGAATTCAAATGACATGATTTTCAGTGTTATTGCTATATGACACGAAAACGTGGAAGTACTCTCCGGGATTTCCATCTCATGTGATGATTCTCCAGTCAGACTGAATCTGACTGATCCTTTTTGTTAGTTTGGGATTTGTTTTCTACGAAGAGGGGACCTCTGTCATGCAGCAGCCACTTCCTCAGGCTCCCAGTGACTGCAGCGTATGGGGGACAGAAGCTGGCAGGCCCGAAGATCACAGACCATTTCATTTGGGGAGATGCTGTTTGCATTTCAGCAAGGAAAAAAGAGCAGAAGTACACCATACGTGCTGCCTACACGCTCAATGGTACCTGCGAAACGCTGGGAGCTGCAGTTTATCACCCCATCAACCCTCTACAGCTCCAAGGCTCTGCCAGAGGACTGCCTGTGCCGCAGTGCCTCCGGTCTGCCCAGCTTCCACCTGCAGCGGCAGAAAGGGCAGGCCGCGCTCTCCTTCTCTCCCGATTAAATCACCTCTTGTGCCTAATCAAACTAAAATAGCGCTGTCCTGGCTGCACAGTGTCATTTGTTAAATGAGAATAGTGAGAAAAGAAGGTTCGTTCAATTTTTTAAGCTTTATTTTTTTTCCCCGAGCGCCGGTGGTGGTGCTGAGGAGGCCGCTGAGGGGGCCAGCCCTGCCGGCCGGCAGCAGGGCGCACACTGCACTCTGCTGGATCTGCCACACATTTTTGCTGATGCGACCGCAAACCTTTTCTGCTGCTATTACAAATGCTTCTTAAGAAACGACTTAAAGAAACAGGAGAGGGCCTGAATAATAAAAGGCAAATTAATGACAAACTTCGAGCCTTATATAGGCGAGACCGTGCAGCCCCATCACACTGATGGAGCTCTGGAAAATCAACCTTCCTTCCCTGCTCCTTCCACTATCCAGCCCCCATTATGTCCCCTGGCTGAGTCGGGGTCGGAAGCACCCTCTGTCACCAGAATACTGCCGACCCCTCCATGCCGCAGCCAACCTATCAGGAAATGTAATATAGTCATGCACAGTCGCATAAAGCTAAGTGATTTATCTAAGGAGGCATCACAGTAAACAAACAAACAAAACACCCACCCAAAATCTGTTGCTAAACAAGTAGCAGCAACTAAGAAATTCAAAATGTTATTTTTAATTACTAAGATACACACTAAAGCAGAAAATATTTTGCAGCTAGGCTATAAAGCAACAAGGCACCCTCATCTTGACTACCTCTGATATAGGAATCTTTTCTTGTGTTATGTGACTATCCATAGTTGAATTAGGTGGGATAAAGAAATACATTTCAAACAAACCCTCACATTCTCAGACATGTATCAATCACTTCAACTACCGGCATCTTTCCCTCAGAGGATTCCTTACAGTCTCCTCTGAATCATCTATCAGAAGTGAAATGAAAGATGAGATGAGATGAGATGAGATGAACCACTACCCCAGCACAGGCTGGCAATGTCTCTTCTCCTATAATTATGAGATGTGTAAAAAATGTAATGAAATTCCAAACCCCTTTTCTTTACAGCTCAAGGGAGACCTTGAGCTCAAGCTCCCAACTGAAGAAGCCTAAAGGGAGAAAGAAAGCGGCGCTATACGATAACGATAGCACTGAATGCATGCAGAAAATGTGGTAAATTGAACACAGAGCATCATGAAAATCTGAGGAAGAGAAATGAAAATGATCTGGTTACTGTATAGTCTTATGGTCCCTGGAAGACAGCAAACAGTGGTGGATGAAATTGTGTCCAGTTACTACTTTAAGATGACAAGGTGACGTTCTGGTTTTGGTGCCTCAAGAATTTTTCCACTGGGATCAAGGAATACTCACAGGAATAAATATCACACTTGCATTAGAAGGAAAAGTTCACTCCCCAAGCTTCACTGAAGTGCTAGAAAGGTAGCCAAGAAATGCCAAGGCTGTTCTGAGCGGCTGCAGATCAGATGACATGCAGCTCAGCAGTTTGGTATGAACAGCTGAGAAGAGCACAGAAGTGGATAGGTAGAAAATCCCAATGGTTCTACTTCTCAGAAAAGAAAATAATACTCCAAATATATGTGCACAAAGATATGTATGGAAGATCCAGAGTTAATTGATACATGTTTGTATAAAAACATTAATAATATGTGTATTTTAACCACCACCTATACATCCTTTGTTTTCAATACAAGAAACTCTTAGTAGTAGTAATGCATTATCAAAACATTATTCCATTTCCTGCATGGTGATTTTCTGTCTTTTGGGACAGAAAATATGGCTGATGGTTAAGTTTTGAAATGAAATAGATTAGTAATAAAAAAAATAAATTTAAAGTTATAAATTTTAATCTCATAAACTATATAAATCTGTGGTAAATAAATCATAACTCTTGCTCTACAATCCCCCGATATTCTTTTAAGTGGAGAAGGGAAACTTGTGAGAGAGCAGCCAGGCATCTTTAGGTGGCAAAAAGACCACAGTGCCAGACAGAATGAAAAAGAAACGGAGCAACAGTCTCTGAAGATAGCAGCTTGGTTGAACATAAGGGAGTCTACATGAACACGTACAGGTCTGGGACTAGTAAACAGTGGGTGATGGTGGGTAGGTGTGGGAACCTGAGTGGGTGCCAATAAATGATTCTGTGGTATGTCTGAATAAATATGGCTGGGTCTGAACACTCCCAAACCCAATTGTGGATGGTGTCTACATGACTGATAAACAGCACACAAAAGAGAAAAAAAAAACCACCAAGGGGATGTAAGTCATTAGTACCCTTCAGCCTGATGGTTACAGATGCTCAGAAAGCAGCATCAACACTGATTCTCATTTCTTCAAAAAGCCATTTACTCCCAAAATGTCGCAAAAGGAAACTGTGTACTGCATATCCAGCATCTGGACTCACCAAGCAGCTGCTTATGGACACTAACCAAGGGAAATAAACACAGTCATAGTCATTCACTGGCAGGAAGTCACCAAAGTTTCATCTCCTGACTGTCACTCATACATATCCAGACAAAGGAGAGTGTTTTCCATTTTCCCTGCTGCAAGGGGGAGTATTGCAAGAGAACAACCTGTTTTTATCTTTTAACTTCCTGCTCCTATCTCCAAAAGTAATGTTGGTGGGAAGAAACAGCTGTGTTGAGACATATCACAGATACAGACAGCAGTCAGCAAGTTATCCATGGGCCTGGGGATAGAGACTATGAGTATCTTAGAAGTACTCGTAAGTACTGCTGCTCCTTGAGAAGCATCCCTTAAGAAGCAACGACATAATGATTCTTGCTGCCAGATTCTGTACAGGGATATGTTTCTCCCATCCTGAGCTATGAAAAGCTGAACAGTTGGGCTGGACTTTACTGCAGGATGACAAAAGCAAGTAGTCCTTCCCAAAAGCAGAAGGAATGATGCACTTATTTTCTGTACTAATGCCATAAAGCTATACTCAGAGCTGCTTCCACTGCTGACAGATGGACACAGGGTAGAAGATGAAACGTTTGGCTAGCGAAGTGTTAGCCACAAATATTACAGCTGTTTCAGCACAGCTGATGCTCATGTTCTGGAGATAGTAAAAGGCGGGTTTTGTGTCTCTGCTCTAGATATTAATTTTCTTTTTAAAGACCATAGTCATGTCCTCATTTATCT
This sequence comes from Vanellus vanellus, assembly GCF_965231255.1. NCBI lineage: Eukaryota > Metazoa > Chordata > Aves > Charadriiformes > Charadriidae > Vanellus > Vanellus vanellus. The sequence continues at coordinate 105,935,735 of NC_138907.1, forward strand.
TTGGGGTTTTATATTTTTTAAAAAAGCTTGTACCAAGTCACATGTAACATGCAATATTTCAATTGTTTAGGACAGTATGGGATTAGTTTTGGGAAACTGTTCTACCCAGGCATTTTCAATACCACAAGGTTAACATCATTTTGAAAAATAAAATTAATTAAATTAGAATATTTAAAAAAAAAAATACAGAATCACAGAATCACAGAATTATCAGAGTTGGAAGGGACCTCTAGAGATCATCTAGTCCAACTCCCCTGCCAAAGCAGGATTGCCAGAGCACATTACTCAGGACTGCATCCAGGCGGGTCTTGAAAATCTCCAGGGAAGGGGACTCCACAGCCTCCCTGGGCAGCCTGTGCCAGTGCTCTGTCACCCTCACCGTAAAGAACTGTTTCCGTGTATTTGAACAGAACTTCCTGTGTTCTAACTTGTGCCCATTGCCCCTCATCCTGTCACTGGGAACCATTGAAAAGAGCCTGGCTCCATCCTCCTTCAACCCACCCTTTAGATACTTGTATGCCATAATATGGTCTCCCCTCAGCCTTCTCTTCTCCAGGCTAAAGAGTCCCAGCTCTCTCAGCCTTTCCTCATAAGGCAGATGCTCCAAGCCCTTAATCATCTTAGTTGCCCTTCGCTGGACTCGCTCCAGCAGTTCCCTGTCCCTCTTGAACTGGGGAGCCCAAAACTGGACACAGTATTCCAGTTGTGGCCTCACCAGTGCCAGTTCCTTACTTTTTGGAACACAAAAAAAGTGAGATCAAAAAGTAAACAGAACCTAAAATATAATAAAACAAATACTGGCAATTGGGCATCCATGCCCTGATCAGCTAAATCTTTGTTTACCTTAAAGAGCTTCATCACAGCAAGAACATAACATACACAATTTTCCACTTTGAATGCTGAGGAGATATAATTCTAATAAAAAAGAAACCACCATTCTTTATGCTACTTACCTCTTCTTTTCTGTCTTCTTGGAGATTGCTGGAGTTAGATAATAGAAATATCTAATTTTTAATTTCATTTTAACAATCTAATATGCAGCCACTTAGTGAACTTTCTCTAGCCTAAATGTGAGTACCAACAGAGAATTATGCTGAATTTAACGACTCTCTTGCAGCCTTCGTGTAAATTTTTAATTGTATTTGATATAAAATACTTGCTGTAGAGTATAAAAAACTGTTGTATTCCCCAAAACAATCTACCTGTTTATATGCAACACATGTACTCCATATTTGCTTTCAATTCTATACTTTGTTGGATCACTTGCGGGGGTAATCAATTCCTCGTTTTTGTACCTGACAAACAAGAAAAAATTAATTCATTAATATCAGCTAATGCAGTGAATAGTAATGTTTTAGATTTTTACATCCAGATATCATTTACTATCATCTGAGCTCTTTCTATAAATCTTCTCTACCTGTATAGAGTGTTTTCCAGTATGTATGGATAGATACACATTGGGCCATGAAGGCAAAGGGGGACCATCACTGCAGCAAGAAAGTGGAAAGAGAAGAGCAAACGCAAACCAGAAGAGCAGGCAGTGAAGTAGAGAGAAGATGCTATGTGACTTGCACTTTCTGGACCAGTAGCCCTGACACAAGATGGTAAGCAAATTTTGTCTTGGCTCACAATAAAGCACTTCAGCACAAACAAAGGAAGCAGCAACAGGATTGTGCCTCAGGTTAGATCCTCACAGTCCAGCCTGGGGCTCTCACATACACAGGACAGCACTTGTCTGGAGAGGAGGGCAGCTTCAGGAACGTTACATTCATGTCCATCTCAACAGAGGCTGATACAAAATGAACACGGATACAGCCCATGGAAACAATGGTACTGTACAAGTTTACCCAGGCTTAGCAAGTAGCCTGTGAGCTCTGTGTATTTTGCCATGTGCTACTTCATCACCAGGGAACTTAATGGCCAGAGCGACTGGAATGCCTTCCACAGTCTGCCTTCTGAAATACTCCAGTTTGCTTCTCACACTGCACAGGGACATTCAGCAAGCTGTCCTCCCACTCCGTCCACTGCAGTATCAACTGCTACAATCCAGCACATCTATGAGGATTATAAAGGGAGTTTAACATAGCCATTATGTATGTGACACTTATCAAGTTATGCCATAACTTCCAAATGAAAAAAGCTTAACAACATTTTAGAGGGCTAAGAAAGGCCAATCTCTTACCATTGTACAGCAGGGGTGGGAAATCCTTGTACAGTGAAGCAAAGGCTCACAGACATCTTTTCCCAGACAGTGTGAGATCTCAGGCGCACTAGAATTTCAGGAGCTCGACTTATGCTTTCCTCAACAGCATGTCTTTCCAGAGCCATATTTTCTTCTACCTATTAAACACAGGAAAAGAAAAGAAGCATCTAGCACCAGGCTCAAATAGGGTAGAAGATCTAATCTTAAATCCACAAAGTTTAAAGATGTTAAATCACTATCGGTATTTGAAACACAGGCCTGAATTTCAGTATAACTTATAATTCTGCTTGGACAGGAACAAAAAGATTCAGCACTGTACCATCCTTTGTATAGCAAGTCTATCCAGATGTTCTCTAGCACGGTGCCTGGCTGTGTGAATCTCTTTTTCCAAAGCAGACAACTCACTGGCAAACCGGATCCTTTTCTCTTCACTTGCATGAGACTTTTGTTCATGAGTCCTGTAGGACAAGAGAAAATATCAGGTAAGAGTAACCAATATGAAGTTTTAAGATTGTCATTCATACACATTAGGCAACTGAGGGCTCTGAAACCATATCAGCAAGATGCAAAATGTATTTTAGGAATTATTCTTAGAGTCTATCTGCCTATCCTAATGAGCATGTGAAACGCATATGAATTTTCCTTCATCTCCTTTCCCCTGTGGTGCCATAGCTTCAGGTCTTAAAAGCTGTCACAGTCACGTTGACATGGTACCCCACAGTCTTAAATCTTCCAATAATCAATATCAAGAACCTGCCTGACTTCCCTCTGGCTCCCAATTTTCCTTCCTATGGACACAAGAAGGCAGGGGAGTGAAGGCATCTTTGGTGCCTGTTCACACCCTGGTAAGAAGTGGACCTTGATTATGGTGTGCCTTTGGCTCTAGCACCTGGGAAGCTCTGCTGTCTCCATGGGCTGCATCAGCTGACCTCACCTGAAAGGTACAGGCCAATGAGTTCACAAGGATTTGATGAACCACTACATGCAAAACAGCTGTGTTTGGAGAAGGATGAGTGGGAAGTATTATAGAAACTACCAGAAAAAGACAACCTTTTAAGAAATATGTGGGTTGTTCCCTGACAATCTGACTCCATAGATTTTGCAGAATTCCTTAAAAAAAAGAATCATAAATATTTTTAGGCGGAGCTAGCTCAAGCTTCTGTGTGCATGCTGATTCAGTAAGCAGCCTATGCTACTCTTTGCCTTGCCAACAGGACAAAAGAAGGGAGCTGAATATCAGAAATTTCTAACATGGCTGTCATTATAGAATATGGCAAGACTCTTAAAGCATAACCCACCATGCGATGAAGCAAATGAGAAGACTTGCATGAAATTCAGTGAACAGTAAATCAAGACATTATTTGTCTGGTATTTTAAAAATATTTATTTGTACCATTCAAAATACTTTAAATACCAGCCTCATCCTGCCGTGTATTTTTTTTATATTGGTAAAATTTAAGACCATTTAAAAAAAATAGAGTATACAAATGGGGTTGATTTCCCTACGACATTCTGTTTCTAGGTTATGTATTTCAAAACAATCGAAGTACCAGAACCATACAGATGTATATGATTTTTGCAACACGATTTCTGCAAACAAGGCAGAATTGATTCTTGTAATGTAAATTCTCTATGTCTTTGGTTCAGTCACTGTAGAGCATGGCAGAGCAGAAACAGTCATATTCACTAACAGGAATCTTGCTGTCAGCACGTTTACTATAGGACTTCCTATCAAGGCTATTACTGAGATGTGACAGAAAGCCCTCCTGATATTAAGGAAAGAACTCAAAATGTTTAAATTGATCCAAACCAGAAATTCAGGAATAGTGGAGTAGGTCTGTTCAAAACCAAGTTTTGGATCCCAGGCAGATTCTAATTTATTTTGGTTTTAAAGCTGTTTTCAAGGGTCAGAGTGGGGATTAGGAGAACAACTCTGGGTTGAAATATGAGACTGAAAGTGACACCCAGTCATTTAGTATTCCAGCCAAAATAGATTAGTGAAGAACAGTGACAGAGAAGCCTGCACTCTTGTCAACTTTGGAAAGAGCCCTGGTGAAAGAGTAATAGTCAATGGGACCAGAGCCACTACACAGGTCAGGTGGGACCAACAGAGCTTTACCTTTTCCTGGATTCTTGTATCGCTTCATGAGCCAAGGTGCGTGCCCTCCTGGCACAGAGTCTACATGTCGTTTTTCCCAAGCCAGGTGATTCATAATAAGCAGCTTGTCTGGAAGCAGCCCTTCAAATATAAGAGACATTGTTATAACCCAGCAATTCTGTTAAAACATGAACTCACAAAAGTCAATGAAATTACTTTAAATCAGCTGAATACCATGACAGCACTGTTCAGTGAGAAACCTACTTTGCATTCCTCACTAACTGCACTAGGGTGCTGATTCTCACTTGTCTTTCAAGGGCTTAATGCCCGTCATCTGTCATTGGGGATCATTAGGCATTTTACTTCATTCAGTTCTGTTAAATTTATACTTATCTCAGTCTCCAATCATTCAAGTGCTATGACAGCACTTCAGTGAACCACGAGGCTACCAGCCTGTCCAATACACAAATCACACAGAATCTCTGTAACATTATCAATTTCTAAATATCCCCGCCTTTCTACACTTCACATAACCTTCTGCATAAACCCCCCTCTTTCATAAGGGAAGCTGGACAAGCTAGACAGCTAGCTAGACTAGCTAGGCCTCTTAATTACTAAGGAAGGACAGTGATTCTTAAGCAACTAAGACTCAAATCTCCAGGCTTTGACATACAAAGATCATGCATCTTGTGGCTAAAACCCTGAGATTTCACATAAGATGAGTTAAAACTTTATTTAATTTTTAAAAAGGAAATCAAATGACAAAAGCTATAATTGGGAATAGCCAACTTCAGGAGAAGGAATAGCCTCATGCCATATGGAAGAACGGATAAAAAACTGTTCCTATGATTTACAATAAATTTCATGGCAATTTCTCTTAAGTCAGAATTTCAACTGGAGCCTAAAAGGAAGAATTCCCAACTTGGAGGTAGTAAATACGACAGATCCTGAGCTAAAAAGTCTGCGTAGGTGAGTTGTAACGCAGCTAGAAAGTCTAGCTATGCTGGTGGGAGACTATAGACAAGGAGCATCCCAATGGAAGGAAGTGGAAAACTACTGTTCTGAATCAAGTCCAATTTTAGAGGGCGGAGTGGAAAGCTAAATATCTTGATTCTAAGACCTGATTACCCAAAATAGAATCCTCTCTATGTTCCGTATGTGAAATACATGTTACTTACTTTCTTGCTGCATATTCCTCAAGTACATATCTTGTCTGAATGTTGCGATAGGACTGATCAAAATGCTTGTGCCTTCTCTGGTAAAATGGCACCGCTACTGACGACATACTTCAGTGTGTTACAATCAATTCCTGCAGAGAGTGAAATAACATTTAGCCCTATATTGCAGGCATTTAGGTTCAATACTTTTATATACACACACATATGTGTATACGTGTACAAATGTATAAAATTCCATCAATTTATGACAAATGGAGCCATCAGTGATGTACAGGGGCACCTCAGGATGTATTCTATCAGTCACGCAGTGAGCCATTGAATCATAGATGATAAAGCTAGAAGAGAATTTGTTGGATCATTTTCCCCTTCTTTGCAGATGTCATTTAACACGATAGAAATTTCTGGGGATGGAAATTGGACACCTTTGGGGGTATTTTTAGGTGTTTCAGCTCTCCGCTCTTCAAACCTTTTACTTTGTCCCTTGTAATTAATGCTTGCTGTTTCCTGTCCAACTCACCATGAAAACAAAAAACAGACTGTATTCACCCACTTTTGCAGCAGCCTGTGAAGATTTTGTTCGCATCTCCTTTCAGCTCTCTTGTTTAAACTAAAAAAAAATCTGGTTCATCCAGTCTTTTCTCATGGGTTGTTTTTTCTAAACCTCCAATCATTCTGGTTGCCCTCCTGTGGACTTTCTCCAAAGCATAGCATAGTTTGATTAGTATTAGATAGGAGGTTCTCAGGAATGTTCAGGGAGCTCCCAGAAGCAGTGTGGGTTGGAAGAATATGTTTACCACTGACTTGACTTGGAGTTGAGCAAATTCCCAACCACGGCAATAAAAAAACCCGGAGGTGCCCACATCCCTTTAGGTTCATTATAAATATGATGACAACTTCTTGCAACAGTGGGGAATGTTACCAGCTGTGTCCTGAGTAGGGGCCAGCTTATGTAACTACAGTCTGCTGAATAAGTCCCATTTACAGTCTCGGCTGGATGTGGTGCTCTTTACTCCTGGGCCACTTGGCCTAAATGATGATGAGAGATTCCAGGGGGCAACTGAACAGCCAACATGATCCCCAAGAGATGGCTGCACCTCGGTGACAAAGGAAGCAATTTCCCAATACAATATCTGTAAAGCAGCTTTGGCTAAATCCTGAAGTTTTTAGTCAGGCAACATCTAATTTCCTCCTGAGAGGTAAGGGGGACGCCCCCGTTGTTGTACTCCCATGCAGGGTGCAGCCTATCAGCTGCACTCCAGAAGCTGGGGCATGGGCAGAGGCAAGGTCTGGGACCCACCTCGGGGCTACCCACGGGAAATGAAGCAACACTAGCTCATCCAGGGGCCATGTTAAGAGGGTGTCAGGGTCCTGAGGGCAGCAATGGACCTGACTGGCCCTGCTCAGCCTCCTCCAGGTCTCCCCCCACCCTGCTCATGGCCCAGGACCCCATTTCAGCCCCCAGGGCCATCAGTCCTGCCCCAGCAACACTACAGCAGGGATGGTCTCCAGCTCTCCACAGCCCAGCCCTGCCTAGCCATGGGTCCCAACAAGAAGAACCTGCCCATGATGGAAATCCTCAGACTCACACTAAAAGTCTGCATTTGTTACAAGAAGTCCCATAAGTCCCCTCATGACACATATAAAAAGAAAGCTCAAAGGGATTTGAATAGAAATCTTATAAACTCATTTAGTTACAACATGAGCTCCTCTTATTTAATTTCAAAGGCACTGGCCAGTTTTAGGCCGTGTTGTCTTTCCTATCAAATATATGGAGATATGTGCTTCAGGGACAAAAATGAACAATACACACATTAAAATTCAATTAATAACTGTTGCAGGAAAAAAAGTGCTTTCTGGTAAAATGAGATCTAGTTCAAAATTGAAGAAATTCAGTCACTACTTCATTGTCAACTTTCAAATTCCATGTAATTTTTTTGGTTTCATTAATCTTTTTACTGTGTGAAAAATACGTGCAACCAGTGTAGTTTAATAAAATATTTCTGAAAATAGGCTTTTAAATGTTTATTACTTATTTTGAAAGCAATTATATTTTCTGTCACATAATGGAATTTTTATTAGTGTGTCATGTTTTGAAAAAACATTTTGCAAAATCCCCATTTGAGAATGGAAAGCAATGATAAAATTGTTGAAAAATTACAGATACCATGAAGATTTTTGCATGATTTTTTAATGTGTGACTTGTTGACTTTTTTGTAATTGTATTCCTACCTAGATTGTATATGCAGTAAAAATCATTTTCTACATTTCATTAAGCAATTTATTCTTGAAAAATGATAGCTAGGTTTCGTATACAACACGTTATATTTTTAGAAAGAAGAATGTAAAATGATTCAATGAAACACTGTAATTCTTAGTTTAGCAAGTCGCTTCATTTTCTGTGTTTGTTTGGCAACTTTGCCTGAACTGTATAAAAATAAACCCAAATTAATTAAAAAACAAACAAACAAAAAAACATGTTTTATAGGCTAAGACATTGAACATTTAAACATGGTAAAATACCTATAAATACCATATTTCCAGCATATAGCATTTACCAACAAAAGGAAATGCTAGTTATTGATTAAGTAGTGTAGTAAATTTAAGCTGTGTCTGATTGTTGGTTTCAGGTATTCAAAAGCTGAGTCAGATGCCACCAAGTCATGACTTTCTCACATCAGCTACTTTTACTTTTCCAAGAAAAAGGGCTCTGCAGGAGAAGACAGTAGATATATTTGCTATTTAATGGCAAATACATCCTATTAAAAAAAGTTGTGAGACCTAAAGAGATGAGTTTTTACAATTTATCACCTGATAGCTGCATCTTCTGCATAACCTATAGTTACCTTTTCAATCCTTTTTCAAGAGATATGAGAATGACAAGTCACACGTTCAGGAATGAAAGCTTTATGCAAAATACCAGACACTGCAAGACAAAAATAAAAATGTTTGCGTTACTATGGGACATTAAAGAAATATATTACCACATTTCTAGAGAAATAAGAAAGTTAACATGACCTAAGTTAGTACAGAGATGCTAGCTTAGTTATGCGCCCTGATGTAATGCTGAGCTGACGTGCACCTATTAACTCATCATAGGACACATTGTCTTCGTTACATGAACACAGTTACGCAGACCCGTGAGCAGCCTTGGCTTCTCCCAGATTCGTTATCTGTATGTGACATTATGTGATACCTGCAGACATCAAATACTGGTTCTCTTCCTCCTGTCTATCTGTGTGACTATTGTGCATATGACATTTGACTTCCCCCTTAGTTCGTACATTAACTGGACAGTTAATGGTATAATGTTCCCTCTTTTCTATTTTTAATTAGCCCTTTCACTTAAATGAAGGTGCAAAGGGCAAACCCATAGATTAAGCTGACTCAGCTGTTAAGTGCTACTCATGTTTACATGTGGCCCAGTTAATAATTCTATGAATTTATCAACATGCAATTTATGTGTTGCTATGTATATAACTCCAACTGAGATCTGAATATAAGGGTTGCAGAGTAATGCCCATGTGTCTGGATGGATCACAGTCTGGATTATTTTCATTTTTGAGATAGGAGAAAACATCTTTGCCATTTACAGTTCAGCCTTTTCCCCGAATGTAAAAGTTACATTTTAATTACCATATTTTCTTCTATTAATCAGCGCCCAGGGTTTCTCAAAATTTGGGTTCAGTTATTTTTGACATTTACCCAAACACCCTTAGAATAGAAAGTGTAGCCATTCACTTCCAGCCTCCACACAAGCAATTAACCGAGCTTGTTAGCAGCCAGACTCATTTTACCTTCTGTTAACGCAGAGGGGAGCTGCCTGGCAACAATTCCAAATGTAATAATCATCATCAGTTAATTAGAATGATGCTTACAGAGTATGTATTTAATACTTAATAGTGCTGCAAAGATGAGTATCTGAAGAGCAAAATCACAGCCCGACTGTAAAACCAACTTCAGCAGAGTCTGCAGAGCATGTAGGGTATCTTGAGTTCATGATAAGAGAAGTTTTTATTGTCTTTCTATGAACGCGTGGACTGTTTTCTCAGTTTTCCACTGATACAGATTTATGTGAGATGTTTGAAATATATACTAATATTTAGTCAACCTACCACTAACAGAGTTAGATAACATGATCTGCAGATGACAGCTTAGCCCCACTGAAGTTATCAATTTAGGTGAACTAAGATTTTATTACCAGCAGTGGGTGAAGACCTAATTATACCAGCATGTCAGGTGGTGGAACTGACCCAACAGCGAGATGCAGGCAGTGATCTGGCAGAGGCATTGGGGAAAATAAACTTTTCCCAATGGAAAATTAAAAAGTCAACAAAACACGCATAAATAGGAGAAGAGAAAGACAAATTAATTTTCTGGTGAATTATAACAAATTAAAAAGCAAATCTTAAGTTTTATTCACCAAGTTCTACTGGCATGTGACTACAAGAGTCACAGAGCACTTGCTGAAATATTTGGCCTGTGTGTAAAAAAAAAACCCTTGAACTTCATCCATGCAGATCCTATTAACTTCCCTGGATTTCAAGAAAAAGACCTAGAGTTACAGGACAAGATGGTCCTAAACCACTTCATTTCTCATCTAACCTTTACTTCTTTGGTGGAACATAGCACAATTGTACTTCTTCATTATTGTACAGCTTCAGTAGTAGTAGTAGTAGTAGTAGTAGTAGTAGTAGTAGTAGTAGTAGTAGTAGTAGTAGTAGTGTTATTCCTGTTTAGTTCTATGCCTGTAAATGCTGGGGACATCAGCAGGACTTAAACGGCACTAGTCTATGTTCTGTATGAACCACTCAGAAGACTATTAAACCCAAACAAAAATATTAAGTCATCCAATATATCAGTAAGGATTAATGATATAAAACACAAATGAATTAAACTATTCAAATCAGCTTACAAAAATCTACATTTTCATATGCTTAGTGGCATGTATATATCAATTTATACTGGCTCATGAGTAACAGGCAGGGTTCCCAGGCCAGGATATGCATAGTTTCATGCCATAGTAATACTGATCTGAATAGAAAGCAATAATCTAGGACCATGTGATAAGGGGCCACATTCCTGAGCAGAGAAGCCAAGGGTCTGATATAGGCATTGTTAGTTTGATAAGTGAGTTAATTTAAGATTTAAAGGACAGGCAGTAAATTCTAACATGATCATTCACATAGCCTCAGAGAGCAGGCACACAACCAAATAAATTGATGGATGGGATTGACAAATGCCATGGGAAGGAGAACATGGTTGTGTTCACCATACATAGACAACTTGCATTCCTGGACTCAGGAGGTTCCTGTCATGAGCAATGCACTATACAGCATGTACTTTCTCTGCCTGACCTGTCAATGCTATACCATGCAACATGCACTTTCTTTGCTCATCTCTGTCCTTGTCCATCTGCAGAAGTGCCAAAAATGATTTGCGGGTTCTTGGCTGCCCTCATGTAGCCTATCCTCCCCGTTCTGGCTGAAAGATCAGTATGTCCTCCTCCTACATGCATATCCTCATTCTCAGTCTTCCTCTGTATCTCATCTTTCTTAAATATCTTTGGCCATTTGTATTGACTTGAGGGTTTGTCCTGTTTTTCCCACAGCGTAGGCATTGTTTCCTCTGCCTGTCTATAGTTTTGCTTGTTGTTCTCCACATTGTTCAAAGTTAAGTGTTTTTAGGAAGCCCTGTTTTGCCAGCTTTTATTTCCATGGTACTTTAAAGTCCATGATATTTAACTGATAAAATATATTTAATTCCATACCACCTATATACCACAATGAAAGATAAAAGGGAAAAAAAAAAAAAAAAAAAAACACAAAACAAACCACCTTCTAGTCATCAGTTGCTTCTAATGACCAGTTAAAGAACTACCATATTGCCTCAGAAAACATGTGGTCCTTTCCAGATAGTTATATCAATCCTGTAGAAATTGCAGTAGATAATAACACAGGAACATTTTCCCCCAGGAAACTTACTTTGGTGGAAAAATTGTAAAACCAGCATGAATCATTATGCAGCTCATAGACGCTGCAGTCTAAACCAGAATGAGATGTAGAGGTTCTGGTAACATCTTCCCCATTTTGGAAATAAACTTTTAAAACGCTAATATGTCTTTCCAGCCTTTTATCACTGCCTACATGTGCATATTTAGATTTTACACAGAAAATAATGTTCTGTGTATGAAAAAGGATGAACTTGAAAAACCACACAATCTACTGTCATTTTAAGATGCTTCTGTCTTTCCAATTGAAGAGTTTTTTCCTTCTGCATAATAAGAATTCAGTTTTAACATTTTTGACAACATAATACAAATGCTTCTGATATTAAAAAATATATGGATTTCCCATTTCCTTAGACCATACGGAATTCCAGACATTACTCAGCAAGTTTTGAGATTCCTTGTCTTTTCTTTCCTGACATCTTTAGCTACATCATAGCTGGTCTTACCTTTTACTGATTGTACCTCCTTTGTATGGGAATAGCATTATCCTAGTTTCACAAACTGGTTTTAAACAGAAATCAATCAGATTCAATCCGGTTCAGATCATCCCCAGAAGTACATGAATCACTCTTCTCATTAAACCTAAAAATGGAGTTCTCTCATCAATTTGTAGTCATCTGAATGTCCAGCAAAGCAGCATTTATAAGCAGCTGATGATGCTGGCCATAACAGAGGTGTCTATTCTTTATTCATAATTTTGTATGTTTTGAATGAGTAGACTTCTAACTTTTCATCACATTAAATGATTCTGCTTGCAAAGACATACAGGTAGATTAAGCAGTTTAATGTAATCATTTGGCTACAGCACATATATTATTAGTTAGAATGCACACCTCGACCTCATAATAGTCCCTGAATGGTTTTCTTCACCCTCTAGCCTTAACACTTAGCGAGGAGGCAATTTGGAATATACCATGGGTGGTCAAGGTCATGGTCATAGCCACAATCCTTGATGGAGCTAACCACCAGCTATGCTCTCCAGCAAATAGGTATGAGGCAGAGCAATAAGTAACCTTCCCTCAAGTGAGGTCATTATTGTGGAGGGGAGCACCTGTTCCTGCATTGTTGTGAGTTTAAGAAATTTAATTTTGGCTTTTCTATGACTCCATGATGGGAGGGAGTCGAAGCCCCCAGTTTGACTTCTCTCACCGTATCCTTGTTACAAGCTAAACTGTATACATCCAGAGAGAGCACTTCTGTAGACACTTTCTTATGAATTCATGATCTTACATGACTGGGGATTAAATTAGGCTGAATTTGGCCACATTGACTTGAAACCTTGCCATCCTAACACTCCAAAAGCACAAAAAGTCATAACATATTCCCATAAAGTTTTAAGATTTCCCTTCACTTGGCGAGCGTACTACATCCCTTCAACTGGATAGCAAGGAACGTGAGAGAGTGAGATAGTGAAAGTCAGTCACTTCCCATCATCCCAACCTTCATTATCCTTCATTACGATACTTTCATTGGCTCACAGGTATTATCAACACACAAGAGTAGTTTCAAGAGCCTGAACATGACTTCCCAAGACTCTATCAGTGGTATTTAGCTGGAATTTTCATGTGGCACGGAACACATCATGTAGCCCAGAGTAATACAGACACCAGAAACATGTCTTCTGAAGACATGTACTTCAAAGTACGGGAGACAAAAAATAAAAGTAGAAATTTTTGTCCTAGTTATATCCTATTCTTCAGCATGTCAAATAGTTTTGCCAGCTACTATAGGATTTTATGCTTCATTATTTACACGCATACTTCAGAAAAATCATATTTTGTCTCTTTATACTGTATAAGAACACAAGAAAGTGGTATTGCCAATATATGTGCATTTGGAGAAGCACCTATACCAATAGAGCTATGGATTGGTATAATGTAGTTTTTTATATGCAGAAAGAAATAGAGGAAATGCAATACACAATAAAATCAAGCTGACTATGCACAGAATAAAACAATTCTACTTTTTTTTTGTCTTTTCATAAATCAATCTGTGTCTTGCTTATTTTTTGTTTTCCCTGAGGAAGGTAATTTATTTTTTTACATTAAAGCACCCAACACCCTCCCACAATCACTCCCATTTGTTCTGAACAAGAGAAATCTAGATGAAAAATGGACTTACCAAGGAATATAGAAAAATTGCAAAGCAGAGAGGAAGAACAGCCTTTCCCAGCTTAGTAAACTCTGGCTGAGGAAAATAAAAATAATTCCCCTCTCTAAAGGCTACTGCCCCTTCACTCCCATTTAAGGGCAGATGCAATGCTATATTTAGAACTAACCAAGTGATTCTCCCAAAACTGAGGTCAGCCTAATAGGCAATAAGGGTGTGATATAAAGGCAGACAAAAAGCCCTAGCCCATACACACGTTTATACTATATTTTAATAAAAGATAGACTTCATTCCTAAATAAAAGCAGTTGTTTATGTTAAAAGTGGGATTTCTTTTCCCAGCAAAGTCAAGCACGTGGGAAACAGTTCAATGTCAGAGAACAGTTTAAGCTTTTTATTTAGAAATTATTGAAGTTTTAAAATGATCAGTAACTTAGAAGACCAGTGAGGACACGTGAACTCCAGAATCTTATTAGTAGAGACGTGAGATTCCCTCGGTGCCTCAGGCTGTAAAATGAGCCTCCCTGTTGCCTCCTTAAGAGCTCCCTGGATTTGAGAACATGGCTGCAGTATGTTAAGACATAGCAACTATATAAAAAGCATATTAACATGGATTTAAAGAAGGTCCAGTTCCCAATTTCTATTTCCAGCTACATAATATCACCAGTCAACCTGAGAGAGATTTCTCTGTGTTTTGTAGGTAAAGGAGGAGGAATTAATACACACAGAGTCATGTACAGGCAGAGGAAAAAACACAGCCAAAGTACTCGATTCTGTGAGACCCTGATGGTCCCTGATTACTACCAACTACAATGGAGGTTTGGTGCCTGTTGGGTCCCTAGATTTCTGTCCAGAAGCTCCAAGGCACTGTTGTGGTGGCCCTGACATGTCCAGATGTGACGGAGTAGCAGCACTTGCCCTGCAGAGCTGGTGAGCATGAGCTCGGTCACTCTGCCCCATTCTGGTGGTGTGCAGCCTCATAGGGATTTGTCCCGTGACATGAGCTTATATGAGGGGAGGGGAAGGGAAGGGAAGGAAGGGTAGGAACCCTGGCAAGGCTTTGTGACAAGTGTGAAGAAATAATCACATTCCTCTTATTCTGCCTGGAAATAAGGACAATATGTCTGGGAAAACCTGGCTATACAGCAGATCTAATCACAACTCGTGACTGGGCCCATAACGACTCAAATATCCAATGAGTCAGCAACATAAAGTAAGCAGGGAATTCATTGATGTTCAAAGTATTTGAAAATAACAGGATATATTTTCAATTTACTTGTGTAGGAATGGGACCAAGACCAAAGTCACTAAGATCTTTCAGTGCTCGGTATGAGAAACGTTGATATATGAACAATGCTCTGGGAAGGAGAGCAAGACATGGAAAAGCCTTTAACGGATTGATTCTTATCACATTTGCAGGATTCATCCAAGTTTCCTAAATAGTCCTGGTAAGGATCTTCCCCGCTTCCTTATCATCTAGGACTTCCATTTGCCTGACACAGACTTCTCCCTTCCTCCCATCGATCTTAAATTATAACTCAGTCTGACAGAATTAGATCTGCAGAGACAGACACAGGGGAATGAGTGCATGTGCACTGAGCATAGATGTTGCTTCAGAAGCAGCTGTCAAAGTAATTATCATGTAATAATCCAGAGCAAACCCACTTTACTCACACAGCTCCTTCTCTTCTCTCCTATTGCATTTTCCTGTGGGAGGTATGAGGTCAGTTTTCAGGAAAACTTTAAAGTTCTTATTACACTCTCTGCTTTTAATTTCTTGTTCTATATTTATTATCTTTAAAGAAATGGAGGAATGTACAGCCTGCTCTGCCTGCCTTTACACTTGAGCTCTCTTCTATTTCAGGGTGTGGTTGGATGTCAAAAATGTGAAAGTGCATCCTGAGGGCTGTGGGGATCATGCCATAGGCAAGAGCCAGCTATGCGCTGGGGCCAGTCCCAGGTTGTCTCCAGGTGAGTCAATAAATAAATTCTCCTTCTCTTCATAGCTATTCACAAAATGTGACAGAAGGGAAAACTGCAATATTGTTTTATTAAGTGGGTTTGAAATTTATGTAGCAGAGCACCAAAAATTATTCAGCATTTTAGTCATAAAACAATTTACATTACATTCTCGAACAAATTTCCTCCCTGAGACACTGAAGGCGTCTTCCCTTGATTCCTCTGCTTCCCAAATAGAAGTTCTTCCCTAAGAGGTGCTTTTTTAAAGCAGAGATTTAGCAGGGTATCAAAAGGATTATTCAAGCACTTAAAACTGAGCATGTGCCAAAATCCTTTCATGAATGTGGTATTTTAGAACTACCTCTTATCTTATACCAGTCCCTTGATGTGGGTTGTTTAATTGATACAGGCTTTAGTAATGGCTCAAATGCTCCCATAAAGGGGAAGACAAAGACCTGAAATGGATCTCAGAAAAAATACGCATTAGCTTTTTAGCTACTGGAGGAAACATCAAAACTGTAATGAAATGAAATGCAATGGTGTTAGAAGAGGCATGTTTTTAGCCAGTAAGAGTACATTAATAGTGGCCTTGTGCTTTTAGCTCTCTCCAGTTCCAAGAAAACCTAATGCGTCTTTGTATGGCAGCTTCTGAAGTCCAGCTTTATTAATACGCTAGCTCTTGATTTCTTCAAATGCTTGTAGCACATTTACAGTTTCACATAAATGAAAAGATTGGTAACTAGCAATGAAGTTCCTCATCTCTCCAGCAATCCTAATTATTCACAAAACCCTAAGGTAAGGTTTCTAAAGCCATGCTAGAACAATTGATACTGTGCACGGGTGACCATAGAGCAGTCTCTTGGATTTCCTTCACAGCTATCCAGGTCCTAGCATCTCCTTTGGCATTACATATATAAGACAAAATAATGCATGAAAATTCAATCACATGAATCGCACTCTTTCCTCTGTTGCCACCTTTGTTCAGAAGCTGAGGATTTTCAAGTATGGGGTCCGTATATGTACCTAATAGAATGTGTCTTATTCAAAAGAGAATAACACCACCTGAAAGACTTAATTCAAAAAAATTTTGGAGGCAGTGCACCTGCTTATGAAGATTAGCTAACAAGAGAGCAGTAACAGACACACTTGGCTGCTGACAGCACTGTAAATGTGTTCACCCAGCTGAGCACAAAACACACCTGACTGTTTCAGGTGGGGAGAAAACAACCCCATCCCAGCTCCTAAGATACTTGAATACTTCTCTCTCTACCTCCTGGTTTCTGCTTATTTTCATTTTTCTTTATGCAATTTCTCTTCCTTTTCTAGAATCCTTTTGTTTTCTTTTTTTGGCACCCAACTTGCAAGTATGTCAAGCTGCACACTGCCAGAAGCTAAAACTACCCCTCCCAGAAACAAGGATAGGTTGTATGGAGGTGAGACCATGAGAGAGCCAAGACGCTTGGAGGAGGAAAAGGAGGAGGCGCAACCAAGGCAAGGCTGCTCAGCTCCCATGAGAGATGACAATGGCAGCTGCAAAAAGATACATGCTAGAAACTGTTTTAAACAACCAGACAGGGATTTTCAATTGGCAATTCAAAAGATCCAGACTGAACTGCGTCCAAGACATCAGACACTTCTAGTACGAGCCTTTGAACAAATGCTAAAAATACCTGAATATACAAAATGTTGGGTTGTTTTTTTTTTTTACACAACATAAGATAAAGTGAATCTCTTACTGTGTATCCTTATTTATATCTAAGAAGACAAACATGCCATTGAGTTACAGTGAGTCAATCATAACACATTTGAACAGTAATGTGTCACCCTGCTGTTCAAGGTCCCACTCAGGAGCACATCAGTCAGTGGTAAGGTTTTACTGACTCGGGAAAGCTCTGATTCATATCCTTCTTGATTTAATTCTCCTTTAAAAAGTTGACAGAGGGTTAGCTCAGCCACAAACTGAAAATACAGGGTTGACTGGTGCAGCAGAACGTTTCAACTATTTCTTTTGTGAGTTACTGCAAATGGCAACAAGAGTGTGTTTTCCACTGCTTTGGACAGCATAAAATACTCTAGAGCTGGTAACAGGCTGACAGTGATACTTTAAGTAAAACTGGGGCTTCAGCCAGTGGGACTGCTCAGCTAAATATGTTTTGCTAAATTTTAGGGTAAGCCATGCAAATTACAGTCTCTCACTACTGAGGTGAAGTTACAGCTCAGATTTCAAATGTTTTTTTTTTTTTTAATTTGATCAAATCTGTTGGAAGTGTTTCTGTTAAAGGTTACTGAAAACAACAGCGCTTACTACAGTTTACTAACTGTAGTTAGACAGACAAACCATACCAGAGGAGACCCCACTAACAGTATATCAGCTCAGTGGCACCTCTTCATTTACCATTACAATGAGATTCCTTTTTTTACCAAGTGCAAAGATAAGGACCATAACAATTTTTGTCTTACGCTGATATATTTACTCAAGTGTCACGGAATACATTCTGCAGATATCCGCTGTAGCAACAGTTACCTCTGTCAATTAATCTCAATGTCAGCAACAACAGATGAAGTCTAGACAAAACTACAGGTTGTAAGAGGACAGAGACAGGAACAAGTTACACTGCAGCTATGTGTCCTGGAGGCTGCACCACCCAGGGAAATGCAGGTGAAACAGCTACAGTCCTGAATCCACCACTGGGTAGCACCATGCAAAGTCTATTTTAGTGCCTTCAGGCTTTAGTAGCTGCCAGCTGTGGGAGTTACTGCTATGTTGACAGCACCTACATCCAGAACTGATAGCAGAGATAAGCACAGACAGCCCAGTCACAGAGTCGTTGACGTTGGAAGGGATGTCTGAAGGCCACCTTGTCCTGCCCACCTGCTCAAGCAGGGCCACCTAGAGCCTGTTGCCCAGGACCATGTCCCGATGGCTTTTGAGTATTTTCAAGGTTGGAGGCTACACAACTTCTCTGAGCAACCTGTGCTAGTACTTGGTCACCCTCACAGTAAAAAAGGGTTTCCTGATGTTCAGAACCTCCTGTGTTTCAGTCCATGTGCAACACCTCTGGTCCTGCCCCCCTCCTCTTCTTGGGATGGCGGGGATGGAAGGTCACTAGTGCAGGCACACACACAACACTCTCCAGCTTCACAAGCACACACACATTTGCTGTCTGGTCCCCTACTCTCTTTCTGGTCCAGGTCGGTGCTCACTGCAAACAAATACACACACTCACACAATCATCCCACAGGCACCCCACACCCGCGGGTCCCCCCCAGTATGGACATGTAGGTATGTAGGGGTACCTACACCCCCAGTCTGACTCCAATAGCTGGCACCCAGTCCACTCATGCCAGTTTGCCCAGTAGCTGGCACTCAGTCCATGCAGCACTCACACAGGATGGAGAATAGATTACAGAGAGAGATAATAAAGAAAGAATTTAAAGAAGATAGGACAGACTGTGGTGATCAGGCACAGGGCTCAGTCAGACATGTGCGCTGACCAGCCCCGTTTTACACACAACTCGTCCCTTTTATACCCCTTTCTGTCTCTCCCTCTCTTTGTTCCTCCCAAGTTCCCTTCTCCTAAACATTTCTTCATTACTTTGCACAGTTCTACCAATCCCTACTCCTCTGGTCTCCGTTCACCCTGTCCCAACCCCCCCACTTTACAGTCTTATGAGTTGCAAAGTCCAGATTAGTTTTCCTGGAGTAGCTCATCAATTAGTGTAACTGACGAGGTTTGTTTCTTCTTGTAGTCTCTATCATTGTTTATCAGGTCTGTGTGTCTGTATGTTTGTTTGTTGCCTTCACCTTTTTTTATCAACCTGGTTTTAGGTGCTCCTCAATCAGATCATCTTGCTGGAATAAACATTCTCACACTCTGCTATCCTTATCAATTAGTGCCACTAACCAGGTATGTTTCTGGTTATTGACTTTGTTATCACTAGTCGGTCAGGTTTTTTTTGGTCCTTATTGTCTCATTTCACAAGGTCCTTGGTCAGGTAATCTTACAGAAAAAAACATTCTCACACTCCACATATCCTCACACAGATAACATGGAAATTATCTGCTCCCGTTTCACAGGGGAAAAGGAGAAGGAAAGGAATACATAACAGATCACACAGCAGATGTGATTGCATGATGAGTCCAATGAGAGAGCTGACATGATAACATCAAACGGTACCGAGTTCAGGTATATCTCACTATTCAAGGTTAGTGAACTTTGTGTGGTGTATCCATCAGTTCATGTCACTGAAAGCACGTAGCTATGCTGCGTATGGCCCATGCCATGCATGACATACTATCTGACTTATATATGAATGTAAATGTGCTCTAGAGTAATGACCCTTTAGTATATTCCTGGAAGCAGGTAACTCGCATTAGAAAAAATGATGTTTGGTTTCAGGGCTAAATGACTGACATCCACAACAGCTTGAAGGAATGATATAGTGGATGTCTGACCGGGTTTCACTGTAAACAGGAAAGAACTATTGGAAATGCAGCCCAGGCACGATTTTCTTCAGGAATGATAGCAGCTGGACCCCTTAATTCCTGTTCCTCACTACTGCTGGATTTCTTTCATTCTTTGGTTGTTATAACCAAAAGGATTCAGTTCACCACAGGTACGTACAATGAGAAGTGTGCTAAGACAGCTGGCCCTAGGCAGGCCCCAAATTTACACTCTTAACAGACAGCATTTGACATTTTTAGTAACAACAAAGGAAGAAACTACTGTTTTGCAGAAGTGCCAATGGGTCCCACTGATCCTCCTCCAACTTCTCTGTAGTTTCTTCTCCAGGTCTTCAAGAGCAATGCCATAGTGCATAAAACAAAGCAACATTTCATTACAGAAAACAGACTGAAGAGTCTTACTTGATTATTCCAACCCAGCTCCTAACTATTGTTTCTGTCCGTGGTCCATACTTCTGGTGCTTCAGATCAAGCTACATTTGGAGGTCACCTGTTCTCACCGTTACTGCTACTGCTCCTCAGTTATTGTGCAGCTGCAAGTGTTCCTGACAGGGAGGTTTCACTGGATTCTTTGTCCATTTAACTGGTTATTTACTCTTCC
Source organism: Vanellus vanellus (assembly GCF_965231255.1). Classification (NCBI taxonomy): domain Eukaryota; kingdom Metazoa; phylum Chordata; class Aves; order Charadriiformes; family Charadriidae; genus Vanellus; species Vanellus vanellus. The sequence continues at coordinate 105,956,354 of NC_138907.1, forward strand.
CAGTCTTTGGCATTCAGTTATCACTGAATCAGTCACCCACTAGCATCCTTGGTTCTCAAGTTAAAGACTCATTTGATTTCAAAGGGTACTTTTACCTAAATAAAGACTGTAGGATTCCACACACAAACACTCTTCACATTCAAAGGCAGACTAGACAAGTTATTCATATTTTGTTCTTTTTATTTTTCTTCATAAGTCTCTAGCCTTGTCTTGTCTCATATGCTGGGCTTGCTGAGTATTCCTCTGCAACTATATATTTATCGCAAGGTAATATTTACATTGCTGACTGAAAAACTTTTACAGATATAAGTATATACATTTTGACTCTTACCTTACCGATATCTGAATCAAACACTTTTTCCATTATTCTTAATTTTAATCTGGGAAAGTCTGGGTTCCAGATACACAGATAGCTTGAGACAGCAGTAAGGTTTTTTTTCTCCACAGGAGATACAGAGCCTGTTTCTTTTATCCTGAATTTCTATTGCAAGAAGGCAGCATTAGGTACTGCTCTGGATTCCACTGTAACATATCCTAAATAACAGGTAGGCAGATTCAGAGAGCTGAAAGACCAAAAAAGGCTTTCTTCCAGCTTAATAAATATCTTGAGACCTAGGTCACATCACAGCAGCACAGAATGTAAAGCTTTGAATACTTAGGACAGCTGTCTGCCCTCCCTGCCTCGGTGGCTTGTCTGGTTACACTCGTACCCAATCCATCCACTGGCAGTGTTCCCCAAGTGACGCAAATACTACAGCAGCACAGGAGAGGAAAAAATCTTGAGCTGAGTGCAGTCGTCAAGTTGTCTAGGCATTTACGACAGGACAACAACAACAGCAACATCATAACATCAGAGTAACCATTGGGATTGCTGAGGACACCTCAGGGAGTGATAGATCGCTGCTCCCTCCCTGACAAGGAGACTGAAATCAGCTGCTCAGAGTTTCCAATGCATGGGAACTCTTGAATGGAAATGTAAAGTTTGAGGCCAGAAGAATCATCATGATCATCTTATTTATACCTCACAGTCCATTGAGTTATGTTTCTACTTTTGTGTGGTGACAGCATGCAATTGATAAAACGTGTGGTCAAAACACCACCTGTCTGAAGTACTTGCTCTATAAAAGGAAATCTATCTTAATTGGGACATATCCAGGGATTAATTCTTTCCTAATGCTTGTACTTTCCTCCAACTCTAAATCATATTTAGTATAAAAAAATGATGCCTTTTTCTCTAAAATTGAAATTTGCCCATCATTGCCTTCCATCCAGTAATTCTTGCTGGTTTCTCAGATTAAAAAAAAAACAAACCACAAAACCAAAAACAAACAAACCCACAGTATTTTCTTCCTCCGAAGGTGCTCACACACTAACCCTCACACTCCACTTTCCCACTGCAATTGCCAGACAGAATATCTGTTTCTGACCAGATGATGCTGGTGCAGCCTGCTAGCACAAAGCAATCAGGACTTCTGTGAACAACAAGGTAGAAAGGACCACAGAATTAAGACAAGTTTGGTTTTAGGATGTTTATAATTGTCGTTTTCCAGATGTGGGAGAAAAGAGAGTGATAGAGTGATTGCTTTGAAAATATTAGAAGTAGACAATGAAGGAACGGGAAAGTTGGCATTGTGTGTTGGAAAATCAGAGATGAGGGATAGACATAGGTCATGATAAACATTAAGCAATGGAAGAAATAATAGTTTTCAGTGATACATTACAAAAAATGAATCTTCTAGAAAAATGAAGCTTGTAGAAAGAAGAACCTTGTCTAGAGGACACCTTAGGATTATGATCTTTTCGGAAGCTTTCTGGGAAATACTAACTGAGCAACCTGCATTGCATTCCTATACTGTAATATAAAAGCTTCAACTCAGACTTCAGCAGCATGCATACAGAAAGACAGTACACTATATTTTGCAGATGTTTTTCCCTGCTTAATCCTAGGTAGAATTAGTATAAAGGTGTAAAGAGGGTAACACTGATTGTGATAGTTGCTGGTTGAGAGGCTGCCTGACAGCTTGGAAGGTCATGTCTTCATAGGAATCATGAAAGGAGCCAGCAAACAGAGGCACGTGGAAGGTAAAGTAAGAGCTTCTGGTCTTGGTGAGGTTAGATGGGCAACAAAAAATGGTGGCTGGTTTTATGTGGATTTCTGATGAATCACACATTTCAAACTCATACATGATACATCTGGAACAGAAATACTGCTTTCGTTTCCAGTTTTTAAAAAATATGGCATTGAAAACAGAACAGACTGGTACACATGCATCTCCTTACTAGCAGAAAGGACACACGTGCAGTGTCACTTCCTTTCCAATGGAAGTATGCTAGCAATTCCTTAGTGTGTCACATGCCCTGGGAAAGAATTGTACCTCATGAGAACCACATGGAACTAGTCCATTAAAGTCCCAGTCTCAAGTAATACAAAGCAGCTGTCTCAATATTTGGACTTCTGACTTGCTGTGTGCCTTGTTCATTATTACTTTTTTGCTATTCCTCCTCCTCCCACCAACCCACCCCCATCAATAATTCTCAAGAAGAAAGAAAAGGAACATGTCCAGATGTCCCATTACTAGTGCCAGCACAGGGGACGAGACAAGTGAGGAAGACAATGCCACCATCTCCCACCACTCCCAGAGACACAGAAAAAGCAGGGTCAGAGCAGGGTCAGATATAACTTACCAGCATAACTAATCATGCCATCCATCAGTCTTCTGATGGGGCTCTCTACAGGTGGTTGCACTTCCCGCTGGTGGACCTCACAGGCACCTGGAACATGGTGGGCCTGAAAGCATGGTCTGATGCTGATGACCATGAATTCTGGTCCTGAAAGAATGCTTCCACATCCAGACCTTCTGAACTCACATATGCAAAGGTACTATATTTCTCTCATAGAGCCCTTGACCTGAAATTGGGTAAGAGGATAGAAAAAACTCTGGGGAGCAGCACAACACATACAATTAAAGAACAAAAAAGTTCTTTAAATCCTTCCTAGGGACCTGCTATTTGCCATAGACAGGGAGAAGACACTAAATGTACCTCCAGGCCTGATCTAATAAAGTGATTCTTATGTTAACATGACACTTATAAAACATGCACCAGGGATCTTAGAAAGAAAAAGGTCAAAGAATAGATTTGCATTCCAGAAGCTAATGAACATTTGCTGGGTGAATGTAATCTGTTGAAAGAAAAGACTAGGGAACAGCACCAAGTTGGAGGAAAGATAAATCAGAGTGTGTATAAAAGAGATCAGAAAAGGAGCCAAGTACAATGACGTCTTTCTAGGTAGATACATTACAGTTAAAGATCAACACCAAAGATCAACAACTCCCTCCAGGAAATATTTCAAATAGTAGCTGTCCAAAGATGGGACTGTCTATATAAGGTGTTTAAATGTAATAATATTCAGAATCACTTCAAATCTCTTTAAATATTCAAGGAAATTTCATTACTTGATAATTTTGGCCACCATCTACAAGACTACCAACTAGAATTTCATTTACCATCCTTGGATTAATTGTTATGTACATTATTGAAAATTGCATACATAAGCATTTACACTGAAATGCCACAATGATGATTAAGGGATTAGAGCAACTGACGTACCAGGAGAGGATGAGAGAGCTTGACTGGTCAGCCTGGAGAAGAGAAATCTCGGGGGATCATATGAATGTGTATAAATACCTGAAGGGAGGGTGTGAAGAAGACAGAGCCAGGCACTTCTCACTGGTGCTCGGGGTTGTAGGAAACTGGAGACCGGCACTGCTGCAGCATCACTGAGGCAGGGACTGATGGCCCTGGGGGGTCTGAAACGGGGCCAGGGGCAGGGTAGGGGGAGGCTTTTATTAGCTCCAAAATTGCATTTGTGAAGGAAAGTCAGTGAAAGCCTCCTCCACGCCTCTAACTTCTCTTCAGACACACTGCATAGCATTGGCCATCAATGAAACCGCATCAAGCACGAGCTGTCTATTGTCTTACTTATAACACAGAATATAGCTTTTTGTGAGTAAGGAGTACAAAATAGCAGAGCAGGGTTTCTATGGTAGCGTGTGTGCACTTAGACAATTGACCCATTAAGCTGCTCAATCTTCTTTTAAAGCCTCATTTAAGTTCTGCAATATATTATGACTCACAAAGCTCAGGTTCAAATAGACACGTTTTAGTGAGCTATTATTTCAGTATTGCCAATTATTTAAAGTTCATGCTGCAATATACTTGATAAATATCAAAGTTCACATTAAATATAATATTTATAGTATATGAAATATTAGCTTGCATTCATAGAATCATAGAATCATAGAATTGTCTAGGTTGGAAGATACCCTTGGGATCATCGAGTCCAACCATTTACCCTACTCTACAAAGTTCTCCCCTACACCATATCCCCCAACACCACATCTAAACGTCTCTTAAACACATCCAGGGATGGTGACTCAACCACCTCCCTGGGCAGTCTATTCCGATGCCCGACCACTCTTTCTGTGAAAAATTCTTTCCTAATGTTCAGTCTAAATCTACCCTGTTGGAGCTTGAAGCCATTCCCTCTTGTTCTGTCATTAATTACCTGTGAGAAGAGACCAACACCAGCCTCTCTATAGTGTCCTTTCAAATAGATGTAGAGAGTGATGAGGTCTCCCCTCAGCCTCCTCCTCCTCAAACTAAACAGTCCCAGCTCCTTCAACCGCTCTTCATATGATTTGTCTGCTAGGCCCTTCACCAGCTTCGTTGCCCTCCTCTGCACTCACTCCAGCACCTCGATATTTCTCTTGTATTGAGGTGCCCAAAACTGGACACAATACTCGAGGTGTGGCCTCACCAGTGCTGAGTACAGAGGCACAATCACTTCCCTACTTCTGCTGGCCACACAAAAGGAATTACCTCCAGATAAGTACTCCTGTGGATATAGAGTTGCTAGGAAAGGTTTCTCAGGTCCAAGGAGGAGTTTCAGGCCACACCGAAGATGTATTTACATTGTTTATGAATTCTCAAGCTACACTTCTGCCTTCCCTTTCACGCAGGGAGAGCACAGGACAGCATCTTAGCCCCAGGCGTAGGGCCCCACCTGTACCAGGTAGTTTGAGGAAGAGGTGAGACGGCAGGCACGTACCAGGCCAGCAGCTGGATGAGAGGCTGCTCCTACCAGCCTGGTAGCTGTTACTGCTACTGGCTCACCAAGCCTGGGCCCAAAGTCAGAAGGCCTCCCTCAGCATGAAGGAAACATTAGACCATTTTCCAAAGGTATCCTCAGAGACAGCCTGGTCTCTGAGCTGCGAGAGGAGACAGCCTCGGCCATGCAGCTGGAGGCTTCGCACTCTGCCCTGCCTCCACCCGCCCCCTCCCCTCAGCCCCATGCTGTTTTGGGAGCACCTCTGCTCCTCCACTGCAGCTCCTCCTCTTTGGTATTAACTTCTGCATGGATTAAAAAAAGGGATTAAGTCTTCCCTCTCCAAATGTCTTGGTTTTGACACTGTGCCCAGTGTCTCTAAAATTTGAATCGTCAAATATCAAATGGAAATAGCTTAACCGGGAGGACATACGGGAGCCCAAGCCCAGGACTTGACCCTCAATTACAGGCAAGGGAAGGACTTCCATTTGTCACAAGTATCAGCACTCCTTCAGTTCAAGAACATTTTCTGAAACTCAGAAATCATAGTGAAAAATACATTTTCTGTCTATTGTAGAGTGGAATATAGCTGGGATGCAATGTTTCTCTCACAAATGAGATCTGTTTTCTGAAAACGTTACCAGCATTCACCTCTGTGAGCCCTTCACGCCTTTCCTGGGGAGCTGAGCTAGGACAATTGTTGGTCAGTGTAATGGGTCTTATGGGACCACTCCAGCTGCTGTAACTGCAGCACTGTGCTTCAGATCAGTTATTCTGAAAGTCATTTTTTCCAGGATCATTTATTTCAGAAACTATTTTAGCTCCTACAGGCTGAGAAACACAGTAAAAGAAAAAAAAAAAAAATTGAGCTGCTCCACTCAATTTAGAATTTAGAATTTAGAACTTCTTCCGGATTTGCACAGCTAAAGATCTGGCTCACTCTCTACAGGAGTCCTGAGACAGCATAAAACCAACCTAGGCTATCAAAAGAGAGTGCTGTAAGTGTGCTGCAAAAGGGACGCCAGTTAGAGAAGCCAATAAAACACAATAAGAGAGGCTGAAAACCAGAAGAAAATAATACAAATGGATGTGATGTCAATAAGAAAAAAAGAAGAATTCATTTGTCAATCACTCTTTCACACAAAAGCACACACTCACACATTTCTCCTTTAAAACTCTTCCTCCTTTATAAACAGTAAACAGAAGTCAGATTTTCAAGGCATGGAAAGCCTTCTAGATACTACATCACTTGTTCCCCCCTCCCTGCACTAAATTTAAAAAAAAAAAAAAGAGGAAAAAAAAAATACGGCAAAGAGCATTGCAAGATCATGGTTCAACAGTCAAAGTTAAAAAAGGCTTCTTTCCCAACAATGTTCTTTTTACTTTATCCAGACTCTCATTTGTCTTCCAGTATCTCTAGCTTGGGAGTTTCATGCAGTGTTTTGAAATATCCCCGCTATGCAGCTTAATGAAAATAATCAGCCTATGCTTTATGAAATAACTTTTTGCAAAATAACCCTGTTTTACACAAACTCAGGAGTACTCAGTCTCCATTCCTTATGATCCTCTCTGAAGATAGCACAGAAACTCTTCAGAAAGTGCTTTCATCCAGGTTCATTTTAAATCCAAAGAGTGCAAGCTGTGTACAGTTACAGACGGTCTCTTGAAAATAGCTAGTTCTGTAAAACTCATTTGCCAGAGAAAACAGCTTTATCCTTACCAGACAGTTTAGCTATTTCCTTCTTTCTTTTCCTTTTTATGCTAAAAAAGTAAGTCTAATTTTTAGACAGCTAGGGCCATATGTTCTGTCTGGCTATCCATCTTACTCCCTTGGGTTACACTGAATGACTTAAGTGCAACTGAAATCCAAATTTGGCTCACTAAATTCCCTTGACAGGCTGACTAGAAAAATGTCATTTGTAAAAGTAACTTGGATATAGCCATAATATCTTTTTCCATTTCTCAAGTCACTTTCTTTTCCTAATAGGTATGTACAATAAACAGTTCATGTCTGAACACAGTTACCATTTTAGCAATATAGCATATATAAGCACTTCTGTCAAGACAAAATACAGGTTTTAAATGCTTGGCTGTGACAGAGCTTTAATGCTGCTGGAATGCTTCTTGTTTTCAGGGTTACCTAACAAGCCTCTTAACTTATGGATAACTTCACAGTGTGATACTGATATCCTTGAATTATTTACCAATGACTGTAGTATACCCAGTGAAACAATGCAGCCATTCCTTTAAAACAATACAAGAAATGCAGAGGTGCAGAAGAATGGATTATTCTTCTTCTCTTCTCTTCTCTTCTCTTCTCTTCTCTTCTCTTCTCTTCTCTTCTCTTCTCTTCTCTTCTCTTCTCTTCTCTTCTCTTCTCTTCTCTTCTCTTCTCTTCTCTTCTCTTCTCAATAACTGGGGTATGCTTCTGCTATGTTATGAAAATGCTTAAGCATATAATGCAAAGTAACATTGTCTATATAGAGAGACACAGAGACAAAATTGTGTACATAGAGAGACACAGAAACAAAATTTCAGCAGAAGAACGAACATAGGGATTTCATTTGTGATTATTAAGCTCTGTAGGGAATCTTCATATCAGCTCCTTTTACTGCTTTTTTATTTCTCAAAGCAACACAAATTAAGTTGCTCTTCGTTGTGCTCAGTGCAAGCCACTACCCACTAGATGGGGCCCCAAGGCAAGAAGTTCTCAGCTCAGCAGCCGCGTCCATCCTGAGAAGTTGCATTTCCAGAGGAGAAATATAATAAGGGGAAAAAGTGATCTGAAATATCACAACCACAAACTAGTTTAAGAGCTCGAGCTGAATTGGGAATTTAGTTCATAAGGGGACTTGAATTCTACTAGCACCTACACCAGAAGGAAGGCATAGACTCTCTACCCCCAAAATTCTTGGCTACCTAATCCTTGAAAACGAACATCCTTAAAAAAAAAAAAAAAATCACTGTATTCTACCAATAAAACTCAGAAGATTTTCACATAACTGTGTCTGACTACATAGAACTACATCTTCCCCTGCCCACAGGGGAGGACTTGGACAAAATTATGTGCATCATGTATTTCCTCCCTTTTGGTCCAGACAACAGCAATGCCAGCATCCCTCAGGAAAATATGTTTCTAACAAGCAATAATCCTTGGAGACCTTTCAGCTCTGACTTGCTCTGCTGGGCACTCAGCTTCTCACAGAAACGCATCAGCTTCCCTGCCTGGTTTCTGCTTCATAAATCCACACCTATAGAAAATGTTGATCTTCACATATAAAATAAGAGGGTCAAGAAAAAAAAAATATCTGCACTTCACAGCCAGAGCCATAACCACTGATCCAAGACATCATTCTGATTTGTATTCACTTTGACCCACAACTCTTCTTCTTTTAATCCATTCAAAGTTGATCCTCAGCTGACGATTTGCCACCTTGTAGGCGATTGTCCTACAACATGAATGTACCCTGCTATTATTATATAGCTTATCCCCACATTGGTACCAGAACTCACTACCACAGGCAGCCTTTACTGCCAGTGGAGAACACCACTCCACAAATGCACTTCATCTCGTTCTGAAGTAAATGTCTAAAATTGGTCCCTCTAAGGTAAATAGTTTAGATATAGATGTCAAAGCTGCAGAAGTCTTAGAGGTGGGCAAAATGGCCCCTACATCTGCTTCTCAGAGGAGATACATTTTCTCAGCTTTGTGTTTAACAAAACATGCAATAGCCTTCTGAGTAAAAACATGACCTTTTCTCAGATTTTCTCAGATTTTTCTCAGACAGGCTGCCCAGGGAGGTTGTGGAGTCCCCTTCTCTGGAGATTTTCAAGACCCGCCTGGATGCAGTCTGAGTAATGTGCTCTGGCAATCCTGCTTTGGCAGGGCGGTCGGACTAGATGATCTCCAGAGGTCCCTTCCAACTCTAAAAATTCTGTGATTCATGATTTATAAGGCAACTTTACAACCACCTATCTGAAAACACCTAATTCTTTTCTGGGAGCCTCCCATTGCTGAAGCAACAAAATTTCAGCTCTTAACTTAAATTCATAAGCTTAGGGTTACAAAGAGAAGCCGGAAAGTGCTAACTGCAAAGACTTAAAAAATGTGTTTGAAAGTTTGAAAAATGTGGGGTGGTAAGTTATTAATATGAGAGAAAAACATAAACCTTGAGCTTTGAAGGTAATTATTCCAAGAAATGTTAGTCACATTAAGGTTGGACAATGTCATAAACCTCCCCATACAAACTTTTGTCAACTCTATGGTCTGTTTCTGTTCTTGTGAAAAATCAGGCTTCTGTTGTTTACCAGCTTCATATCAGCTCTGGAACAGCAGCAAGTGTAGTGAGAGGCACCAGATGTGCTGGGTGAAGACAACCTGGACAGGACAGACACCTTAGACTTGCTCATGCCAGAATGCGCAACAGCCAAGTCAAAGTGGGCTGAATAGTTATCCTGTTTATTTCTGCCTGGATGAGACCTTGGAGCGCCTGACTTCTCCAAGAGTAACTTCTGAAGGCAGGACTCATTGGTTACTCCTGAACCTAACAGGAGAGTCCCAGGCATGGTAATCCTGTTACCAATACTATTACAATGCTCCTTGGCACGCTTTTGGACTAGGACTCATGGTACTTTCCCAAACAATGTTGGAGTACAGGCAGGATTTAGCCTAAGGCATCATTGCCCATGGAGGTTTGGATGTGGTCCTCCTGTTCTGCTAGCTAAGAGAGCTTTATAGTGCAGACACGGCCATGCCAGCAGTTCTAGGGAACAACCATGACAGCCATAAGCCTGTTTATTTTATTAATACATATATATAGCTGGTAAGCCCAGAAGCTGGTAGATTTAAAAATGGAGCACTTGCTGAGAATGAAGAACTGCTAAGCAATATTGGCATTTGGAGCGAGGCCAAGGTAAGAGATAGGCACCACAGGAGTAGCACGGAGATAAAGCAGCTTGTGCATATTAAGGCAAGGTCACCAGCAATCTTGGAAGCCTGTAACTGGAGCAGGGGAGAACAACATGCCGTAAGCGAACTGACAAAATTAAAATGAAGGAATGGAATCATTAACATGCAAACTCGGGATTCAACTGAAGGAAAGAAACCAAAACAGAGGTCCACACGGGCTGGCACGGGAGAAGGAACATGAGCTCCAGATGCCACTGAGTATTTGCAGCATCCAAAATAGGAAAGTACTTCTGAACAGGGAGAGCCTGGGGAGAGCCAGTCGCTTCTGATGACACTTAGGTCTTCCTCAGGAGCTGTGCTGGGCAGGTCCAGACTGATGACTGCTTTCTCTCTCCTTTACAGCTCTTTCGAACCAGACCCACCTCCCCCCATCCAGTAATCTAAGGAAGGGGGAAGGAGATCTATTACTTCATCCTCATGTATGTTGCAGCTTTTCTTTGCTTCCTCCTACGCTTCATCTGCCACTGCTTTAATCTGCCCACCCTCCCACTTTCACACAGCTCTTTTACAGCTCTGTGTCAGGAAGATACTCCCTCGTCACCTGCATACCTTGCCTTGCCGAGGTCACTTCCTCACATGCCTGTGACTGTCCCTTCTCCCCACAGCGTCTCCAGACATTCTTTTCATTAATCATTTAATCAATCAATCATTTTCCATGGTTTTGTTATCCTCTTTGAGGGTTTTTGATTTTCCAAGTTACTTTTCTCCTGTGCTTTATTAGACCATAACATGCTTAGCTCTCTCCAAAGCTCAACATGAGAACTGAGTGGGAATGGGTGAGCCCGTGAGCTCTCAGACAGTGCTCTCAAGATAATTAAAAGCACATATTGTTCGAAACATGGCATCTTTGTTCGATTTCTCCAAAAATTACTCAGTAGTTCTGGACAGCCTGAAGACACATCAAGAAGTTACAAAATGCAGAGTCAACATATCTAAAGCACATTTCAGGCACTGAGATTTTTGGTAACAAACCAATAAAGAAATGAGGATGCTGTGCATCCTTAGGTAGACTAATAGGAATATTACTACTTTAACAAACTTTTCATAGTATCCAGCCTGAGTCTTTCTAGCTGCAGAGTAAGCGAAAATTAATCTGATTTCTTCTTGCACTTCCTAAATGAACAAAGAGAACAACTGATCATTATCTTCTTTAATAACGCCCTTTTACATAATGAAAGACTTCTCATGTTCCCCATTCAGAGTTTCATTTTCTCGATTAAATGTAGCCAGTGCTCTGAAACTTTCTTCATTTCCTAAACCTCACATTCCCTTTGCTGCGCTCGGAATTCTCTCCAGTCAGTCCACATTTCCAGTCAAGGACAATGCCTGAAAGTAGTTGCAGTATTTCAGCCAATCTCAACCCTGCCAAGAAGAGAAGTGTAATTAATCCCCATTTTTCAAATAATGCCGCTGTTCAGACTTTTTTTTTTTTTTTTTTTAAATGCCAGGTTTCTCTTTGGTACATAACAGAATCACACTGCAACCCAATATCCTTTGCTTTCCGCTATCACCCCAAGGGCCTTGGTGGGATTCTGCTACCTGGCCAGCTGCTCCCTACCTCCATTTCACATTTCGCTTCTCATCCGCAGGAGCAGCATTTTGTGCCATTTGTTACTTTTGCTTAAGGTGTGCGGGAAATGCCTGGCTTTTTGCTCCACTTAGGAACAGCCCACAGTGTTCATGCCTTACTTCAGGCCATTTGCTTTCTGCCATATCTATTTGCTGCATGACTCCATCCCCAGAAGAAGATGCGTGCTGTTACACTTGCTGCAACAAAACACTTCTGAAGAGCAAACTCCTCCTTGCTGTCATGAAGTTCGTTTCTATTGCCAGCCACGGCATATGGGAAAAAAGACCCACTCAGTCTCCTTGTGGGTGATGCAGAAGGTAAAATCTGAAAAGGAAACAGGAGGAAACTGGTACACTTGTTACTACAAGACAGAGACAAACATGAGACAAACATGAAGCAGGCGTATATAAAGTCTCCAGGATCTTGCCCGGGAAGTTGCCATGAAACAGATTACATGGCATTAAAAATAAAAAAATAAAAAAAAAAAAAGCTTTCTCCAGGTATCACATTGCCTAAGCAGTCTGGGAATGGGGTAGAAGAAAACAAGAAAACTAGGCTTTCATTATGGCCAGGAGACAAACAACTTTGTTCTGGTGAACTCAGGGAAGAAAACCCAAAATTCGAAGGCTTTCAGAGGAATAGCATGTTCGGGTCAACAGCCTGAGCTCACTTTAGGCACCTGCAGAACCAAATAGGTGACGGAGCACATGAGTTAATTGCTGCCCACCTGGAACATCATGTAGGAGGCAAAGCAGTCTCAGCTGTGTCTCCCTGAAAACTGAATGACTGTGGTCATGACTTGAGGTAGCAAAAGCAAGGTCTGCATCTACCAAAATATTCACATCATTACGTATGCTTTTGAATATACTCAGCTCTCTGGTTAAAAGACTTTATGTCCTCTTCTTGGTGCACCTTCCAGTTATTCTACATTTACTATTTACCATCTTTGTGCTACCTCCTCTTGACAGCATTGCAGTCAGCTTGTCCAAATCTGTCCTGCAATTTCCTACACATTTTCAAAGCTATTCTGAAAGAGCAGAAAGGTAAAGCCAAGGCATTTCATTCAGTCCTCACCTGTTATAGAAAAGTCCTCCAGAAAAGACACATTTTGAACTTCTGTACCAGTCATCAAATGAGATCTTCTCCCTGAGGTATTTCTCTTTCTGTGCTTGTCTGCAAACATGACACCAATGTGACACTGACATATGCTTAGTTTCCACACAAAACAATCCCACCTGAACCCCAGGGGTGAAATTCAATCGCATTACAGTAAGAAAAAGATGTGTTTTCCATTGACTCAGCTGAGTATAGCATTTCACCAATAAAAATATATGAGCATGAACAGTTAAGCTAAGCACAATAGTTTGCAAACACAGAGGTTATTCTAGTTAAGGTTTGAGGATATTTTATAGATTTTTAGGAATAAAAATAATGCACGCGTATGGTGTTATACAATACTCTCTAAATGTCGTCAAAGCTATTCAAATGCTGGAAAAAATACCAATGTGACACAGAATCACTTTGCTGAATAGGTTAGGGTTTTAAAGATTTAGTGTATTTCATGTAAGCTGCAATGACCCCTTTGAACAGCAGAGGACATGTAGCTACCCCAATTTGTCCCTTGAATGCTATGCAGAGGGAAGAACAGCGGAAACAGTGAGAAAACTCAGCCTGGGGATGGGAGAAAGGCCTTCTTGTGCGGTGGCAGAGGCAGGATCCCACACGCTCACTTTCACGCATGGACAAAGGAGGAAGAGGAACACTTATCTGTTCTGTTTTTTCTATTTTTTTTCCAAGGTCTGCAGCACAAGATCCCTCCCAGGCAAGTTGCCAGCAAGGAGGAAGCACCCAGCACGCAGCAGCCCAGCCTGGGTGATTAGCAATGTCTCTTTCTGCAAACCCAACACAGCAAGAGAAGCTGCTGTGAAGTGAAACAGCAGAAGAGAGGTCTGAGAACTGACCATGTGAGCAAACAGTAAATACAGCTGCCACTTTAATCATTGCACCAAGTTTCCAACGATGAGCTCAATTTGCCACGCTGCTGAACCACTATGGGATGTCAGAAGAACCCACGGTAGTCACTATTGTACAGCTCCACATTTACATTATCTCCATGTGCCTTCCAAGTCCACCAACTAGGCCTATCACACTTATAAGCTCTCATTCTGCCAGACCTCTCAGAACCTCCTTTTTGGGTCAGGATCTGCACAAAGTCCAGGGAGAGAGTTTAGTCCTGTGTATCAGAGGGAACTTGTCAGAGCTTTAATGTAAATGAGGGAAAACCTATTTTATGCCTTTTCTCTGCTGAGGGAGATGTGAACTCTTATCACCACATCCCCTTAATACAACCGGCACTCTAGAAGGTTTTCTAGATGCCTTTCTCAGTCTTTTCTCTGCAAACTGCTGTATGTGGCATCAAATAATGAAACATCTGATGGACCATAACAGGCAAATAACTCTGTAGCCTGGTTTGGAGAGTAGCCATTGGGAGAGAAGGAATATGCATTCCTGTCAGCTGTTAATGACTCCTTCAGGATCTTTTAAAAATAATCTAGAGTATTGGCATATTGAATCATTCTGATGACTTAAACTGTAAGGTTTTTCTCATACCAGCTTTCCTAGTTAGCTCTACCATGAAACCTTTCTAAAAGTGAAATGCAGCTAATCCTGGCAGAAAACATGGTCTTCTTAATTACAGCATTGCCCCTTTTCCCCTGACCAGACACCAGTATTGATCGTACAAGCAGAACAACCTTCTGCCAGTTTAATTCACTCCATCCACACCAGGCCATTCCCACAATCGTCTGTCTCATGTATGAAGACCACAGTGCTTCAAGGACCCACCACACCACGTCCATGTTGCCTCTGTATAAAACATGAGTCCAACCAAGTTAAACACCAGCCATATGGGTAGGAATCATCAAAAGGACACAACCATCTAGCATGTGTTTAATAAGGGTCATGACTTTTCCATGAAAAAAGGTGGGAGAGATGGATGTGGTTGAGAGGGGTTCAAGGTGTCAGGGACCGCCCACGCAGCAGGGAACCTCAGTCTTCTGCAGAACTGGGTACTCTTGGCATGACCGCAAAAGCCAATGAGCTTCAGATATAGCCCAGGAAGTGGAAAATGTGGAGAACCGGTAAGCTTGTCACCAGAGGCTTCCTCCATCCTGTAAACAGGCTATCAAGCTGTAACAAGGGCCACAAGTCCCTGTTTCATCACCCAACCGAACAACCCCCCACAGCCACTGTCTCTACCACTGCTACAACCTCCTCCCTCTCCTGCCCACTGCCCGCAGCCTCCCCTGCCCGCTCTGCTGCCGCGGGAGCTGACAGGAGCAGCACTCCAGGCGGTTAAACGAAGCCATGAGGATCAAGAGAGGGGACAGAGCAGACTACAGCTCCCAGCCCCTCTCCCTGCTCATCGCAGGCTGCTGGAGAGGTCGCCCTGGTGGCAGTAGGGGTACCTAGTAACTCACTTCAGCACCAGATTTAAGCACTTTGGATAGACTGGAGGCAGAGACAGGACAGGTTTGACACCCTCCTCCCGCACGACTTCCAACTGTCTGCATGTTCTGCCATCAGTGGCTTTAAATTTAGATTAAGCCTGCAAAGGCTAACACTCAGTGTTGGTTTGCCTGGGCATCCAAAATGACTAACTCTTTGAAATCTGGAAAATGCTGAAAAGCAAACCATTTACATTTTTATAAGCATTTCAGTCTTTCCTCCGTATCCTGACCTGAAACCACAAAACGCAAACAGTGTGTCTTCTTCTGGTGTGACAACCCATTTCAAAGAAGCACAATAGGTAACAGCGACCCATATACATGGCCCAGGGGAGGCATTTGAGCAGGAGCTGAGCACAGCTCTCAAACACTCGGGCTGTAAACCTTTCATCAGCCGCTCTCAAGCCTCTGCTTTGTTTCTGCTAGGAATTAGCGGCGTAGCAGCTAGCAATGCCGGCAGAGGACAGTGAAATCTGGGTGTGGGAACAGGCCTTCTGTCTGAGCACCGTTCTTGTCTTCCCTCGATGCTTATGCTCCAGTCGTGTCTCATCTGCTGATCGTTATCCCCCCTGCCTGTCCCAGCACCTCTGCACTGCCGGTATCACTTCATTATTTGTCATCCAGCCCATGAGGTTGCATGTTTATGCACATCTCGGCTGTCTTTTGCTTTACTACTGCTTGCTTCATTTAGATTTATGTGCCACCTACTAGCACTAAGGCAATCATTTTATTCCCTTCTGTAATAAGTAATTTACTTCTGGAAGAACTTGATTTTTTTTTTTTTTAACAGTTGGAGGAACATTCATCAAAAGACTCAAAATGCTGTTTTTTTACCCTGGGATATTTTTAGCTGATTTTTCCCCCTCTTTTTTCCTATCTCCAATCCATTTCCACTGATGCTTGCAATGGTCAGATAGACAACCGAACATAAAATACTGCCACCAGCGCTTTAAATTCTGTCTCACGTGGATCTCTCTGAGCTGGGTTAGCAAGCACAGTATGTACAATCCCAGTGGTCTCTTGGAGCTCTCTGGACTAGATACCAAACCCCGCTACCATCATCATAATTCAACCAGCGATTGTAACCATGGGATATTTTATTTTAGAATATCTTGGAGTATGTGCAGTCGCTGTCACCTAGGAGATGCCGAGTGAGTAGGAGTTTAGCCACAGACAATTTTGAGAAGTCATATTTTGCACGGTGAATCAACTGATCCTGTCTTTAGCTGGGAAGCTGTCCACGTGACTACTGTAAAATAAAACATTAGAAATAATTTCTCCTGAAAACGTAGCTGCTCACAACTGCGCTCACATCTGGCACTTTAAAAAGAATAGTAAAAGGAGTTGGGTAGAAGCAGAAAAGAGAAGAACAGTGTAAGATAGAGAAGGAACACAGAGGGTAAGGAAATTACTGAAATCTCAGTTACTTAACAACAGACGTAGAAGTGAAATTTGTGGTTCTTATATATAATTATGTAAGCTATTACCGTTGGTGCTGTGCCCATAAAAACACCAGTGAATACAACAGAAAGAGAAGTGTCTTGTGTGTGTAGTCTGCCCAGACACAAACTCCTGAGGAGGAAAAAAAAAAGGTATCCTTTAAAACAAGGGATATTATAACCTCAAAAAAAGGTCGTATGAAAAGTGTCTTGCTTTTCCAAATAGACTAAAAAGGTGGAGAAAAACAGAGCCTGTAGGCTTAGCTTTGTGTGTCAACACAAACATCGCCCTGCAGACAAATCTTTGTCTACTGCCCCTTAATTAAAGGAGCTGTCCTGGAGTTTTCTGAGATCAAAAAGAGAAACAAAGGAAAAGAAAACTATATGGGGAGAGAGGAAACAATAAGGTCTCTGTTTCCTTCATGAAATTTACTGGGGGAACCGCTGTCTTACTGCAGAGCCACAGGCCTTTTCTATTTACAAATTCAAAGCCCAGCGCTAAACTTTCGAAGACGCTTGCGCCAGGTTCTGTTTCCAATTACCTGCACGCTGTGTGGTTTCCTAAGTGGGGTTTCTGCTGAAACCGCAATCAGTCTAAAGTAAGTAATATCCACAAACGCAGGCTCGGATCAACAGGCTATGCTCCGTGTCTCCGGCAGCCCCATCCTGCCTGCAGGAAAATGCTTTCTTTGGTATCAAAAGAGCTTAGATACATTTGGCTTTAATTTAGACGTAGGCCAGCAGCCCAGGAGGAAACTGGCAAGTGGACATAAGGGGAAACTGATAATAAGTGTTCTTTCTGTAACGCCTCTTGGTGGGTTCTCCCTCCTCCCCGTCGGCTTGCAATGGTGAACGCGAGAGGCTGCACAGGATGCTTGAGCACGCAGAAGTAACAATTGGCCCTGTTTGCTAAAAAATGAGTATCTGTAGAGGATTTCCAGCTCAGAGACCTCCGAGTTTCCAGTTTTCAGAGGACGGGGAAGCTATATGCAGAAGGACCGCGGGAAGCATCTCTTTCAGTAAGCGGGCTGTGCCCGTGAGACAGAGCAAAGCACCACTGCTTTGCTTTTGCCGAGGGGAACAGGCGAGGGTTGCCCCATACTGTGTTTTGAAATTTTAAACCAGAGATGCTGTGGCAATCGCCAGCTGGCTGGCAGAAGCAAGAACGGACTGTTCAGTGAACTACGCCACTGAAATCTTTTAGAAGGTCTTGACACAGGGGTGGCTAGTGCATTTTAGGTATCCTTAAAACCTCAGATCCTTACAACTGCACATGGAAAGATACTGGCAAAAGCAACCCAGCAAGCAGATCTTTGGGAAGCACAAATCAGCCTTGTTCCGTTGACTTCATGTATCCAGACCTGCAACCTTTGACAAGACCTATGAAATCTATTAAAAAATGCACCTCTTTCCAGAGTTTGGTTGTTTCTTTTCCCTAAAAATTAGAGGATTGAACTCTATTATGTTTAAAATTCTATTCGTTTTCTTACTGACAGAATTCTAAATTCTCTGGGGTCTGCAAAAAGAAACACTTCAATGTTGTTAACAAGATTTTACCCCTACAGGACTTCATTGGGAAGAGAAAAAAATTGGTGGTCTCACTTGTTTGAATCTGCACAAAGGACTCGGATGACCTGTTCAGTGCTTTTGACTGTTAGAGTTAGGACAAAGACATAACCTTAAAAAGTTTAAAAAGTTAAAGTTTGCACATTTGTAACCTCAATCATATGCAGACTGTGAAGTACTTCAGATAAAGGGAGTTTTCAGAGAAGAGACTGAGAGGAAGATCTCCACTTTTTCATCCCAGTTCTTTCCAGGCTACGCGTCCTATGGGTATAAAACACATGGGCAAGATGTGGAGGCAAAGCAATAGCCACAGCAGTGGTATTGCCGTTCCCGAATGGTGTATGTCTGTGTCTGAACCCACCTGCTCCCCTGTGCACCAGCAGAAAGGCAGGTGTCCCGCTGCCTTTGCGGAGCCCAGGAGTGTCCTGCCCCCAGAGACAAAGGCTGCTGCAAAAGGTCACAAACAGCAACCAAAGTAGGAACAGCTTCACTCCACCTTTTTTATTCCGTTCAGCTCCGCAGGAAGAAAATTGTTCACGTAAAGCAAATGCAGTAAAGAAAAAATAAACAGTAAAATAATGTGTTGTGCAGTATTAGTCAATACTCCCAAAGTGCTTTACTGGTGCAAAAAAATGAATTTATTTCCAATACCTGATGGGATGAATCATCTTCCTCTCCCTCCCCACCCCCACTTTTCTCTCCAGAGAAAACTGAAGCTCAAACCGCTTTTCCCCAGTAATAAATGGAAGTTTATGGCAGAACCAGAAATAAAATTAGGTCTTCCTAACGCCTGCATTTCCTACTGCAAGAGCAGCAGAACCCAACCGTAATTCCATTGTTCAGCCATTGCTCATATCTGTCTTTTTCTTTTTTTAGACTGAGTGTGTGCCAGCGTAGGCAAGAGTCGGAAAAACTCCCGCTGGGAACTGTTTCCCAGGTCATCTGCACCCACGATGTCCTCTTGCTGTGAACGCCCCGCTCAAGCCTCCCTTCGCTGCCCGCACTCTCTTGCCCCTCTGCTGCTCCGTGGGCCGCGGCACAGCAGCCCAGAGACACACTGCGCATCGCTGCGGAGGACGAACTGCTGCAGTCACCCAGCCGATTGGGCTCGTTCGCCTTTCTCAGCGCCCTCAGAGAGCGGGGCAAGTTCAAAAAAATCCTATTGCCTGGATCCCTTCGCATTTACACTGCGTCTGAGGAAGCCCTGGGACTGATGAGGAAACCTACAGTACATTCCAGCCGCTTCAAATACAGTAGCAACATCAAGACTAGCCAATGCAAACACTGATTTTTTTCACTGCCCCTTCAAAAATAACTTATTTTACAAGCTCTCTTTTACCACATGTAAGCTGAGCTATTTTCTTGGTTCTCATGAATGAAGGGCAACCTTGTAATTTGAGTAAGAGGAAGCCTGGAACTGCGCTCTCCCCAGAGACCTACAAACGAGGAACAACCGAGCTGCCGCTCCTCTCTTGCTCTGGGGAGAGGGAATATACAGCCTCCCTCCTTTCTGCGGGCGCTGAGCCAGCCAGTCTGGTCTGGAAAGCAGCGGGAGCCAGAATGACTTCTGCTGCCTGTGTCCCTCCAGTTGCTGCTTATGACAGGGAGTATCAGGTGAGCAGCCTCTGCTCCTTCCTCTTCTTGGCTGGAGGTGCAATGCCCCCTTCTAGGCTGGGCTAAAAGCATGTTATAGGCATATATAACGATACATATACTGATAAACGCCTATACACTGATGACCTGCTTGAAAGGTCTAACATAGCAATGACAGCAAGTACGCTGAGTCAAATGACACACTGCGCTCCTTGCCATCAGCGCATCAGCCAGCTGAGTAAGAGTCAGCACGCACTGGGACGGAGTAGGCTTTTCAAACGAACATTACATACATCAACATGCACTATCATCATACCTTTGTGTTCTGACTCCGTCAAAGGCAAACGAGAGTTGGAAATAGCCCAAATCGATATTTAAATAACACTTGGTTAACGGCAGTAGTGCTTGACAAGGAGATACAAAGGAAGTTGCTGATGAATTAAGGTGGTTCTTTCAAACTTTTCCGTTAGTATTTTGACACTGCATTTTGGTTTAGGGTAGGGTGATAGAATACTGCACCTCCAAGTTATGTTTCAAATTGCATGGTCGGGATCAGTATTTGCTTTCAAAAGATACAGAGGAGCACAGAACTAGAGTAAGAATGCAAAGGAAAGGGTTTGAGCTTCTCTTAATTATCCTGTGGAAGTTCCCACACAGCATTGCTCCCAGTCCAGGAGATCTCTCGTGGATCTGCGTGACTTCAAGTTTTCCTAATGGTTTAAATCACATTTTTAAGAAGACTTTCTGCCTGCCTAGAACTTCATTATGATCTCAAAAAAGACTGGCAATGATGGCAAAAATCGATTCTTATTTGCATTTCCTAAAGTTATGATTAATCTCAGCTTTATTTCCCTGATTCTAATCAAGATTCAGCATTTTCTTTAAGTAGAAAAACATGTGAGAGATATAATCTATCACTGCAGATGACAGATTCATTTACCTATGCAGAATGGGTAAAAATTGCTAAAATTTTCTATTCACAGACTCTGCAGTGATTTTTCACATGTGCAAAGAACTGCAGAGCAGCAGAGGGGAAAAAAAAAAAAGAAAAAAAAAAAACTTCATCTGTAATGCACTAACAAGCTGTCACTAAATTAGGCCCTGACCACTGAGATAATGGCTTCTAAATGGTGTGGGAATTAAGTTAATTCTACAGCGGTTTGTGCTCTTGCTTCATTCCTTGGAGACCTCCTACCTGCTCAATACTTTAATCCCGCAGTTACTTTTTCTTGTAGCGGCGGTCTGGAGTGGCTACAAGCGCAGGTAAGTTTAACAAAAGGTGCACAACTCTCGCCTTAAGTCTGCATTATGATTAATTTAATTGGTCCCAACTTTAGTTCCTTGGGAAGTGAACAGCTCGTGGTTTATTGTACCATTCTGCCAAGAAGCAGACGGATTAAGCCCTCCCCGCTTTATCTAGGAACTTAGGGCTTCATTAAGGGAAAAAATTCACAGGCTGGAGAAGGACAGCATGTCTCCTGACAAAAGGAAAAGGAGTCTCATTGGTTTCCAATAGCTAATTTTTCCAAATTCACAGATCCCCCCTTGTATGACCTACTGGAATATTCAAGGAGAGAGAGAAATACACGCAACCTGCAAAGAACAAAAAGAAAAAAGGGAGAAAGAGAAGAAAAAGAGAGCAGGGAAAGAGGATAAAAAGAGAGGATGAAATGAGAAAAAAAAAAAAGAGAAAGGAGAAAAATAGAAAGGAAAAGGAAAAAGGAAAAAAGGAGAAAAGAAAAAAGAAACAGGAAAAAAGAAATGGGAAAAAAGAAAAAAGAAAAAGAAAAAAGAGAAGGCAAAAAGAAAAAGGAAAAAAGAAGGAGAAAAGAAAAACAAGAAATAGGAAAAAAGAAATGGAAAAAAAAGGAAAAGAGAAAAAGGAAAAAGAAAGACAAAAAAAGAAAAAAGAAAAGGAAAAAATAAAGGAAAACAGAAAATCACCTTCAAAACTCTCCATGCATAAGCTGCTCACTGGGGAATTCATCGAGCAGTGGCGCTGCCAGCACGCTGAGAGAGCGCAGCGGTGAGGGGCACAGTGTCGACTGTGTCATCTGTCCTCACCCACCTGTCATTCAGAAGATGCTCCTTCAGCTCATTTCTGTCACCGCTTGCCGCGGGGTGTCCTGTTGTGCCAGGCCGTGCTCCCTGCCCTGCGCAGCTGAGCTCGCTCACTAATAGTTGCTCCTGGTGGTATTTATGAAATGCAGATGCTCTTCACACTCATCTCAAAAAGAAGCCTGCAGGTACTGCCGCACCGGAGTGATAAATGCCTGGTGCTCCCCTGACCTACTTTCAGCCACGTAGTTTTATTTAATGAATTCTGTCTCTTCTGTTTACAGGTGCCCTGACAACGCCATCCCCAAGCAGGTCTGGGGTTTGTTTCTCGGCATGGTGCCAGTATTAATAGTTACTTATTTGAGTTGCCTTTGTCCCCACCCACAGCAGGTACGTCTGTCCACAGGTTGCAAGCTCATGTTCGATGACACTGTTGTTATGTACGCTTGATAATTACTCAGCGTGTCATGGGAGTTCCTGGGTATACGTGACTTCCCTGCTTGCTCCATCTAGGAACTGAAGCAGATTTGTCTTCCAGCAAGATTTCTCTGCCTTCAGGGGAATACAAGTCAGCACCATCTGCCTCTGGATGTTTTCATATGAAATCCTTTGCGACTTCTGAAGTCCAACACATGGACACAAGTGATGCTAAAAACATGCATTGTACCTGGAAACAGATGATAACCGGGGATCCTCCGCACCCAGATCAAGAAGACTTTGAAACCCAAATCCTTTTGCTACAACTGGTGCTTCCAGTGTTTCGCAACTGGAAAATTAATCTTGTGACACAGCACAAGTTACTGGACCCGGCACAAGTTACTGGACCCAGCCACACCACGTACCAGACTGTTGGTACTCGTGAGGCTGGCGCCTGGGGCCCAGGCACCCCAAGAGCTGTAGGTGCAAAATGGTCAGTGAACCAAGCAGGAGTACATACTTGAGATAAAATTTCATTGGCACGAAGCTTCCCGATGCCTAGATCACAGCACAGAGAAAAATGACAGAGTTAAGGAATTCACATTCTAGTGAAGTTGAAATAAATACACATTCGAGTTAATGATTCCCTGAGTCTCACTCTATCTGAGCTTTTCTTTCTCTTTTCCAGGGAAGGTCCCTAGTAAATTACAACAGACTCAGAACTCGGGTACTGAATGGAATGAGTTTTCTAGCAATCTGAGAGGTTCAGTTGAGTTACTCCAGATTTACCCGGGTTTCACCAGCAGCAGAATTTGGCTGTTCTGAAGAAAATGTCAGAAAGCTGAAATAAGTAGAGCTTGAGTGTTGGGGCAGCTAAGGAAATAACAGAGATGACACCAAGTCCAACCCCATCTCGTTTCTCTATGAATCTTGGAGTTTTTAAACAGGTTATACAGACTCATTCCAAGCAAACTATCCTACAAGAAAGTAAATAGGACACAAAGTATGAAATTCAAGTTGTGTTTGATTCTGCTTTTACTTACACTACTGTAAATCTGCTCCAGCCAAAAATCTGACATGTGACATAGGACAGGAGAGTATCCCGGGGAAACTTACACGTAATTTTTATAAACAAATAATGCACTTCAACATACTGACAAGGAAAAAAAAAAAAAAAAGAAATAAAAATTTACTGAACTGGATCTTACGCTAATCTGCACTTAGGAAAGTGCTGTGCTTTCACTGCAGAACATTTCACGTTCCCAACACCCAGGGCACTGTGAAATGAAGATACTCCCTTTTGCTTTAGCCTTAGAAACATCTCCTAAACATTTTACCTCTGTGATAATGCATATCATTTTGCCTCTGCTTTATGTTAAGAACAAATATATAATACTGTTTACTGATTGGATGGATGACAAAGAAAAAACACCAATTACCCAGAAATCCCTAAGGGGGAGCATAAGCTTTTTGTATGTATTTATTTCATTACAGCGTAAGTTGGAGTACATAAAAAGTTTTACCTATATATACTTCAAAAAGGAAACTGTTAATACATCAGTTACACGTATAATTCACCTGAATTGTGAACACTGTCTAAAGCATTTGCACTAGTTAAACTGTTGTAGTGGCAGCATCAACATTGTTATTTCATGATTTCATAAATTTGTACAAGGTTTATCCACTAAGACTTAAAAGCAAAGCACAAAAGTCCTGCAGAAAGTAGCTTATGAAGCACTGCGGTTGTTTGAGATGTATTGCAGGTGTAAAATGATAAGACTAAAAATATAATGGGTAAAAACTCGGGCTATTTAAGAAATATTTGAAAAAAAAATAATGGTTCTGTAGTCATCACTGTCTCAAATACCACCTCTGGTTTCCCTCCCCTACTATTTGTTTGTTTCAGCTGGATATAGAGGAGCTATTTTTTAACCCTATTCTTCTCTTATCTCCTATCCCTCTGCTCCACACTCCCATTTCTTCCCATTGAGTAATTTATGAAAGTTAGAGAGCCTCTAAAATAGCCTGCTGATTCCCAATACTGATGGGTTCATTCCAGCAGCTCTTACTGCAGCATTCAGTAGGCCAAAACAAATGAAGAGTGTCTGATTACTGAGTGCACAATTTTACCGAGCTTATGTGTCAATCTCTGCTTTTAGAAGCAGTAATGTTAAAGTCAGAGTAGTTTCAGTAATCTACTAAATGTGTGGAACTATTACAAACTTACGTTAAATTATCTCAGAGTTGGAGTTGAGGCAGTAAATATACTTAAATAAAAACATACTTTGCTACAATAGTACTTGGGCTCATACTGGCAATGGCTACGGAGACATGTTTTGCTAAATCCAGTGCGAATCTGGTGCACAGAATAATGACAAAAAAATAAATTCATTAAATGCTTATTACTACAAGTGGTCAACGGTACCACCATTTCCCCTTCTTGTGCTTTCTTAAGTTTCCCAGGAGCTGTGCCACTGAAAAAAAGAAAAAAAGACCAAAGATACAATTCTGTCTAAATCTTCTGGGTTCATTCAAGCAGAAAGTACTACACTGTCAGTCCAGACAGAAAGCAAATCACCGCTGTACCACTGTTAAGCTTTGTGCTAATGAAGGGGAACACATCTACGGAGCAGTGAATGGAATGGATACCACAGAGCAGGAAAAGCAATAGGCCACTCATGAATAGCAATAATCAGGATACAACACTCCGAGAGCCAATCAAACAGCACAGGAGAGTTACAGCTTTCATGTGAATAATTTATTCTTTCATCACTTTAAATTTTACCAGGTACTTATTTACAAAGACTTTTTTTTTGTGTGTGGACATAATTTACATCAGCTACTGCACATATTTATTCATTAATAGGGTATGATTAGCATCCTTCCCATGTTGCTTAACAGTGCCTGTTTTGATCAAATAAGGTTATTCTTTTGCCAATTATTCCTTTGACTTAGTTTCCAAGTGTAAACAGAATTTGTACGAATGCCTTTGCTGCAATTAAGATTTCTTTTTAGGGAACCAGTTAATAGATGGAAATAGTAAATTTCCATCTGTTTTTAGCATTTGCTAAGAAGCCTTGTTTCTTTATTCAAGCAAGGATTTAGTTTTAGATGCAGTGAAGGCTTTAGGTATTTCCATGTTAGGCACTGCAATGCCTCTTTACCAAGGCATCAGCCCTGAGAAGAATCCAAAATTGCCTGCCTGGCCTCTCAGTACAGCGCATGAAGTCCCTCACCTCAGACCAGCAACCCAAAATACAGGGCCTGTCTGGAAAAGCTTTCCACGGAAGAAAACTTGCCCTATTGCACCAACCTCTACTAAATGTGATCTGAATTACCCATCCAGGAGCTGGAGCCTGGAATCTACCCAGAACTCGGTGTGCAGGAGCCTATGTGTGCTTTCAGAGGATTTGCATGAGGTTCATCCCTGAAAAAGAGCTGTAGGAGGTGGTCCTGATGCTGCTCTTCTAAATAGTCATCTAGATTTGAGAACACACACACTGGGAGGTCTAAGTTAAGTCCTTACTCAGCTTAAGGGAATTCAAGCCTACATCCTCTAGCAGATGACCTTGAAAATTATCTCCTGCACATCCTATTAAAAGTAGGAGAAAGGGACTGTGAGATTCATGGAGAAGAAAGAGAGCAGAGAGGACTATTTCTCTCCAGCTAGTCTCAGATCACGGCTTGAATTCACCTACCTGGATCATTTCTGAGATTTTTAGCCAATTAATGCATAAATATTTAGGGATTAGTTCCAAGAGGTCCTTCAATCCATTGCCAGTCAGGCAGTGGGAGACGTGGACCAAATCCTTGCAGGCTAAGAAAGCAAACACATATCCCCATGCTCCCATGCAAATACAGTATCCTTCAGGCTATTAGATAATATAGCTCTGTTTTAAAAACAAAACATATGCAAACACAATTCGAGGGTGGCTCAGCCCTTTAGTTTGTACCATAAAAGCATATTATTCCAGTGGCTTCTGGGTATCGCATCACCTAGTTTTCAAAGGAGTTAAGGAAGTAGCCAGGTAGGTACCTAACTGTCCAGAGGTGAGCAGTTCTGAACGGGTGGAGGGGAACTACTCAGCACCTCTGCACATCAACGGGACAGTGGTTGCTCAGTTTAGGTTAAACTGGAGAGTTCCGGGATGACAATTTTGGTCTTGAAGTGCCTGAATTCTACTTAAATGCTGGTTTCAGTACCCAAGTTTGGTGGGGTTTTTTTTGATACATTGAAGATATAACTGAGGGGAAAAAACAACCCTCAGCAAACATGCCTCAGGCTTACCAGGGAGGAAACAGAGGCCACAGAGTAGGAAAGCTGGCTAGAAACATGCTTCTGCTGTCAATCATCAGGCTGTGATTATGCAAAGAGTGTACAAAGGAAACAGGTTTGACAGACAGCTACTAATGAAGACCAGACTCTGCCCTCACTTCAACTGTGTAAACAGTGGAAGCGGGTAAGTGCTTCATTCAACCCTTTTTAACAATAGGAGCTAGCAAAAATACAAACCACTGCAGGTTTGTAAAACGCGTATTACTGCAAAGATTATTTCCAAATGTACTTCTTCATGGTGCACAGCAACAAATATTGGAAGAAAGGATATGTTTCGTTCTTTCCCTGAAAGTCTGTGGCATATTTTCACAGCTTAAATCACAGGGACTTCCCAAAACTCATTTAGAAGAATTTTCATGCATTAGCAGGAATGAAAATGATTAATTAATGCTTAATTAACAGGAACGCAAAAGCTGGCTTGATTCCTCACTATGCTGTAGTATAAGAACTATACTACATAATATTTTGAACTAGGAAATCATATTATATTGCAAGATAAAACAGATATTTCCTTGTGTGTTCCTGGTGACTCTACTAATTCAAAATCTGGCCTGCGCTGATGTCTCCAGTTTAAGTATGCACCTAAGTGTTTCACTACACAGCTTGAAATACTTTCTACAGTTAACATAAAAATTATGCTGAAGGCAAACACATATTTTTTCTTTTGTCCTCAAGCTACAATGCTGTAATTTAATTTAGAGTCAACATTTCCAAGGATTCTTGTCTGAAAATTAAGTCCATCATTCACAGAAAAAAAATAATCAATTTCTTTGTGAATCACTATACCACTAATCTGTGGTATTAAATTCCACTGCACTAACCTGTACTGAGGCTAAGATAAGCATCACACTCCACAGGCCTACAGCTCCTACCTGGCTGATGCTTTAATTAGCTCACTAGGGAACAGGCTTGCTTGGCTAAGAACTTTTAGGACTGGACCACTGTTTTCTACAGGATGGCTAACCAGATCAGCTGCATTAAAACCCTGTGCAAGACAGATGGAGAAAAGGAAAAAAAAAAAAAAGCAAACATTAAAATGAAGGAAAGAAGTATCTATAAACTTCACTATTCTCTTTTGTGAAGATGGTGTCTCTTAGGACAGAGCCTGCTGCCTTCCTTTGGAACTAGCAATAACGTATAAGAATGCTAATGTCCTGTTTAACAGAAACATCTTAATAAAACATAAAAAGATCTGCTTTCTTTGATGTAAGGTCCCTATGTCTTTCTAAAATATCAATCTATTCTAGAGCTTTGAGTATAAACAAATCCCTTACACAGTCCATGCCAGTTCCAGGCTGAATTACCAATAGCAAAAACACTGGTTCTTTTTTTCAAAAAAGGTTTCTCAGTGATTTACTATACAGCTAAAACATTTGCCTTGCCTATTTATTTTTTTTATATAAAATGTATAAAATAAATGCATGTGCCCTTTTCAATACAGTCTGTCTGCGTAGATAGTTTACACCTTTCCAGTTCTGAGCAACATGACAAAAAGTATGCTCCAACTTTCCACAGGCAGGAAAATGCATTGTCAGATTTTGTCTCGTTAGGATGCTGCTCCACAAACAGTACTCTCAGGCGGTTCAGAATTCCAATGACAGCATACGCCATCACCACATACTGCAATTAACAAGGACTTATTGATTACAACAGTTGTTAGATCGAAATAAATAAAGCAGTCTCTCAATCAAAAGATAGGGAAATAACATCATACTAGTGTACAATACAATCAACATGTGTAGAGCATTCCTATTTTCCACATTCTCCTTTGATGGTCTTGCACTAAGTTGGAAAAACCTCTTACCACAGGATACCAAACATACAGTGAAACATTGAAGCTGTCTGCAGTCAGTTTCAAAGAATTTACATTTGGTTTAGGTTAATTTTCCTCGACCTGCAGTTAATTAAAGAGCAGCTGAACTACAAGATATTTCCCCCAACTCTAGTGGCATACATGGTCATGTCAATTGGTTGTAGTTTGAACAGCTTCAGTTCATTTTTGTTATAATTTAAAATCTCTGATAAAAAAGGTATTAAGCCGATGTCTTTTTATACAGAAACCACTGCCTTTTTGAGATAAAGAACATAACATTTCATATCTGCTATAATATGTCACATTTTAAAAAGGTAACTTGCCTTTTCTTTTTTTTGTATTCCGAATATGAACATGTGGCGCTCATTTCTGTTGCTTAAAACTTTAAGTCTGGTATCTGTTAAGTCATTCATTGTAGTTGAAATTCCTGGGACCACACAGTGCCATGTCTTCCTTAAACCATCTATTGCACCAGAAATGAAGAGCTGTGATGGAGATGTTCTTCCTATACTTTTCTAACACAGGAAATAGTTGGTTTAACATAAAAACAAATGCAGCTAAACTACATTGCCAGCAGTGCTTCTCCCTCAGTATCATCCAGGAGAGAAAGAAAACAAATGGCAGAAAAGGCTCCAGCCCAGATTGTGACTACGTGTAAACACGCAACCAGCACTTAACAGTAATGTCCCATTACGACACTGTTGACAGGAATTTTTTAAAATTCAGGTGTAAAAAAGTTTTTCTCAGATTAGGAATTGGCACAAACATAATCCAGAGATTATCCTTTATAGCAGCTTTTCCTTTCATGTGCTTGGCTTTTCACACAAAGCACAGCAAACACAAGAAGAGTTACAACCCAGTTACAACCAAGTGGCTCCAGCTCAACATCTTGGGAGCAGAGGGAAGGAAAGGGGGAGCCTCCTCTCTGCAAACATGCCAGAGAGGCTCCCGCCTGTAAGGGGGGGAGTCTGTGGGTCCCCCACAGGTGCAATCCATCTCCCCACTCAGGAAGCCAGAGCCAGGCTGACCATCTTACAGGGGGAGGGAGCCCTCCTGGTCCCCCGCTTTGTCCAGCCTCTCGGGCAGGATGAGCACAAAGGGTAGGAGCACACCCTTGGCATCTAAGGGAGCTTTAAGAAGCTCCCCATCAAAGGTGCCCTTGAGCCCACCATCTGCTTCCACCTCGCCATCCTGGGCTAGGCTGAATCGGAGAGTGCCGGTCCGGTTGACGCAGTAGATGGTGTTGCCCAAGGGGGCGCAGCGGAAGGGCTGCATGGGGCCACCACTGGGCCGCAGGCTGGCGCACTGGCTCCAGCGCTTGGCTACTGTGTTGTACCGGAAAACTTCGACACCACCACCAGTCCCGCCACCTGGGCCCTGCTCCCCACCACGGCCACTGCTCACATCAAAGCGGTATATGAAGCTCTTGAAGGCCACCATGTCAGCAGAGCGCCTGCGGCTGCTATTGTAAGGGCACTCCTGCCACTCATCACGCTTGGGGTCATACTTGAGCAGGCGGTAGAAGAGGGAGCCCCCTGACACATAGATCTCCCCATTGCAGGTGGTTGCCTCATGAGCCACAGCAAAGGCACCCTTGGGCAGGGGTGCCACGGGGCTCCAGCGGTCAGCCCGGGGGTCATACCTCTCCACGGTGAAGAGGCACTCGCCCCCCACGGCATAGAGGTAACCGTCCAGGGCCAGCAGCTTGAGCTGTGAGCGGGGCTGAGCCAGAGGCCGCACCTGGCTCCAGGTGTCGGTGAGGGGGTTGTAGCAGAAGACCTTGTCGGAGAGGCGGGCCCGGGGCTCGCTGCCTGCTGGCCCCGCTGCGATGCCCCCTGCCAAGAAGAGGTAGTTGTGGAGGACGCACATGGCACAGCCCTTGGCGTTGGCCTCCTCAGGCAGGCGCGTCAGCACCCTCCACTCACCGCTGGCCTCCTGGTAGCAGTGGATGAGGGAGCCGCTCTCCTCCAGTGACACCACAGAGGAGGGGCTCTGCGGCCGGCTGCTCTCACGGCTCTGTGGCCGGCTGCCGCCACCTGGCCGCTCGAAGGCATCGCTGACCTCAGCCACCAGCAAGCAGGGCCGGCCGGCCTCCATGCGCCGCTGCAGGATGAGGTCCCGCTCAGTGCCACTGAGGCGGCCATAGACACCAGGCTCCCGCAGCACCTCCAGGTAGTGGTCACTCATGAAGCGGTAGGCAGCCTCCCGCAGCTCCGCCAGCCGCTGCTTCTTGGCCAGGCAGAGGAGCTGGTAGCAGTTGTCGAGGCGGAGCTGGGCACGCATGGCCTCAGCAGCACAGTGCAGGGCGCAAGGCATCTGGAGGACGCGGGCGCCACTCACCACCTCGGCCAGGTTGTCGTGCCGCACCTCGCCCATGCGGGCTGTGTACACGTAGTCGATGAGGAGCCGCAATGCCCCGTAGCTCACCCCCTTCACCCGCAGGACGTCCCGTGAGGCACGGGCACGAAAGTAGTCACTCTTGGCCGCCAGCACCGACTTGTGCGCCCGGATACGACGCCCCGACACCTCGATCACCAGGTCGGGCTCCTCTGCCAGCCGCTCCCGCGTCCCCACCGCCTCCTCTTCCTCTTCCTCCGGCTGGCAGGCGGCGTTGTTGATGTCCCACTGGCTCTCCACCACCCGGCCGCCGGCGGCGGGAGGCTGCGGCTCGGCGGCGGTGGCGCTGAAGCAGAGGGAGGAGCTGAAGCCGCAGGGGGCGGCCGGGGTGGGCGGTGGCGGCGGCGGCGGGGCGCCGTGCCCGGCCCCGCTCTCCTCCTCCTCCGGCCCCGCCGGACCGCTGCCCTCCATGGAGCCGGGCTAGCTGCGCCGGCGCCGCGCCGCGGCCGTGCGAAGGGCTCTCGGCCGCAGCGGAACGGCCATCACCTGCGGGGGAGACCGGATAGAACTCAGCTTCCCGCGGCCAGGCCCCGCTCCCTCCTGCCGGCTTCCCCCCCTTTTCTGCTGCTCTCAGGCGGGGCCGCCTCTGGTTTCCGGGGCTAAACCCGCGGTTCTCCCTTCCCCGGAGGGTCCATCCTGCGGCTCTGCCGCCTCCCGCTGCCCCGGGGCGGACTGCGTTAGCTGACCCCCCGAAAATCTCACCTCTTTCGAGGGGGGAGGGAAGGCACGATCGCCCCGATGAGCACCTCAACAGCCTGAAAAGCAATTCTAGTTTTCCTGTTGCTATGCTAAAATTGTAAGCAGTTTGCATGAACAGCACCCTTTCGTGACAACTGGTCCCTACGCTGTGCTGGGCAATGAGGTAAAACGTCCTTTAAACACAGATACTGCGGAATACTATCATAATTTATTCACCTTGTGCAACTATTCCAGTGCAAGATCGTGGTTGCAATCTATTCTGGAAAGATATTTCCCACTAGCCAAGCTTTCCTTTACGTGACCTTCGCGAAGGTTTCTTCATATCACTGCTCCTCATATGCATTCCCCCTGTTTAAAAGAAAGTATAAAAAGTTGGTCAGTTTTAAAATGGATATATTCTCAGTTCACTCAGAAGTTTGGGACTATTTGAGTGATATTTCCTTTAACAGGATATCTATAGTACCCTAAAGTGACCAGAAGCACACCAATAGATTCTAATTGTTTACAAAAGACATCAAAGGCTTTTTTGTTGTTGTTACAACAAAAGCAATCAGACATGTATATAACAGCATATGTAGTGTAATGCATTAGTGATATGTAAGTCAGACTTCATAGGGACTGGTTCATGTCTGAAAGATTTACAGCTTCTGTTAATAAAAAGTAGAAGCGAGCAAAAATCACAATAGATAATTAGAACATGAAGTTTCTTCTGGGAAAATGGCAGGCCACAGGGCACGGCTGTAAGTAGGTTAGTCCCTGTCAGCACAATCACCACCCAGTTGTATCTTCATTTCACAAACATAGTTTTTAGAATTTAACAAAGTGCTGTTTGTTTGCCTCATGTTTGTTTATAAATATCCCAGGCTCCATTTAAGTTTCAATGAATGATGCATGAAAATTCTCCAAATGTACTTAATTTCATGTAATAAGTATCTGCAGCTCTATTTTTAAGGAGGTTATTAATTTCCATTAAAATCCCCATTGGCAGGTTCTTCCACAGTCCTCAGGGAACACTCATTTCTATGTAAAATATGCCTTGTGACTTCCTTTCAACAGAGATTATTTATTTACCCTATTAAATTAATATTAGGAAAATCTAACTTTTTTGATTTTTTTTTTTTTTTTTAGTGAAAGCATAATTGGTAGGTGACATTGTCTGGAAACTCCTGACACAGACGTGAAACCTAGAAGCCCATACTTGCACAAGCAAACTTCACTTACATGATAGTATCAGTCTTCTCTTACAGGTTTTTATTTTGTTTCCTTGCCCTGTGAAGGACTTTCTGCTACATTTGATCACAATAAATCAATACTGAGGTTTGATTTCTGTATATTTGAGCCTTTGAGACTATAACAAGGTTTCAACAGCATTTGAAAACTCCTTACTAGAATGAGTAGATTTCACAAACTTTGTTTTTCTCATCTTGGTGTTTAAAAACCTGGCACTTGGGAACCTTCTGTGACATCTTATGAACTTTGGATAGCCTTAGTGGCAAATTTCCTGAGGTCCAGACCCAAACTCAGTAGGTTCAGCTTTACTGACTTTTCTGCAGCTTTAACTAGACGAGGGGAAATGCAGTGATCTGTCTGTACATTTGGTGTGTCTGAAAGATATATTGATTAATTAATAACTTAAACTGGGCAGCATCCCTGTCGATGTGATTTTGTTTTTCAGTGAGTCTTCACAGTACTGAATTCACTATGTAACCATTTTTTATTCTGATTTATTATGCTGTAGACATTGAGATTAATCTACTTTCTGCTCCAGGCCCTCCAGAGCTTTGATGATCACTTTGTTTGAGAGCAGCTACTGTAACTGACATTGGCAAAACGACAAAGGTCAAATACAGATGGTGAGAAAAACACCTAGAATGGCAAGCTTTGATATACTGTTATATTAAGAAAACTGCTACCAGCATATCATTTGTAACGTAACTAAGTATTGAAACATTCTGTATCTCCTCTGCTCTTTCTTGGGCTAAGTGACCCAATATCCAACCCTTACCTTGCTACAGCTCTGGGTAATTGATTTCCTCAATCATGAATATTCAAAGGCGCTAATATACTTTCCCCCATTGCTCTAAATATTATGATCTTTCCTGGATCCAGACATGCCTCACTTCTGAGACTTCTCCTAACTTCTCCTACTTATGTTCCTCCTCTACAAGAAGGAATGAGCAGCTTCAGATAGTTTCAAGCTCTCACGACTACTGCTTGATTTTGCAAGTGAAACTATAAAGGAAGAATGAAAGAGAATGCTACCAAAAATAAAAAATGTGGGTGTCTAAATGTGAGAAGTCAAAAACAGTCACTGTAGTACCAATAATATCTCCGTATGGTGAAATGTATTTCCTGCATCATGTCTTAAAGGAAAATCACCAATTAGAATATTCAAAGTTGTTAAAAACAGCATCTAGAAAAAGTAGGCTTTTCAACTTCCTTGGGTAACGAAAATAAAAAGGCCAAGAGCCTCCTCAAGCACAGCAATCATACCTTTTCCAATATTCAGATATCTGCTAGGATCAGAAGTTTGACTTGACACTGAGATGCTATTGAGAAAGAAGCTGCCACCCACCGTAGTCCTAACAAACACCCATATTAACCACCTCTTGAGGAATCACAAGGAGGAAGAAGGACTAATGGTACGGCTTGCTAATGGCAAGCAGCAGAACTCTGAAGAAAATTGTTTTCTGATTTACTTACAGCTAACTACCAAGAATATGTTGAAATTCATGCTGAGCATGAGGAGGATTTGAATCAAAGTTATCACATGCAATTTAGACAACAAGGGACTCTACAGTGAAGCTGAAGACTTAGAAAAACTAAAAGAGGTTTTGGAGAACTTTGTCAATGGCAGAGCAATGACTGCTCCAGCAATCTCAGCACCTGAAAATAAAGTATAGGAATTACACAAAGATGAAGCTGAAAAAACAATTCAGAGAAGTTGTGGAACCTTCCAAAGCACTGAGCAACACGACCGATCCAAGTTTAAAGGTCAGGGATTTAGCATAAAACAGGAAGAAGCAGAAAGGGGCTGATGGAAATACAATACTGAACTCCTTCTTC
Source organism: Vanellus vanellus (assembly GCF_965231255.1). Taxonomy (NCBI): domain Eukaryota; kingdom Metazoa; phylum Chordata; class Aves; order Charadriiformes; family Charadriidae; genus Vanellus; species Vanellus vanellus. The sequence goes on from NC_138907.1 coordinate 105,990,890, forward strand.
ATTCTTTTTTTTTTTTATCTACAGCAATCGAAGAGTTGTATTGCTGTTCTGGCGACACAGAACATCCAAAAATTACAGAATCACAAAAGATACTTGATACCTGTGCTGATTCAAAAGGATCTGAGTTCCTAGCGATCTCGTTTGGCTTAAAACAAACTTGGGTTTAGCACTTTTTCAACACTCACAAACAGGATAGGTACTGGAAAAGGAAGCAAGCTGTTCAGAGTACATAGCATATGTGGACTGATGTCACCTTATATACTGGGGACTTTTAAGTCAGAAGCTGAATTACTTGGACTGAAACTGTTTTCATTATCATGGGTTTGGTCTAGGGATGATGTAATGTTAATGGACAGAGGAACTGCCAACAAACACGAACTGTATTTACAGACTTGGCAATGACACACTTACAACATCCTGGATGTGTGCCCCCAACCTCAGATGCTGTAAGACATTGCTCAAGTAACAGCACAGATAAGAAGGCGTAGCTTTTTCTGACAGAGGAACTGTTATGAAGAGCTGCAGGTAAAGTTTCCTGGCACTGTATTCATTTGGCAGTTCTTCTGATAAAATCCAATTAAATGCTTGTTTTGCATTGTTCTCTCTCTATTTTTTTTTTGTGCGGTGCCAATAACCTTTGACCAAAACCTTGTCCTCTAGCAAGACCCACTTTCTCCGGGGAATATGCACATGTGGGAGGAATTGGGTTGCTGCTCTCCAGTTCACAAATGGAAACTGCTCTGACTCAGTCCCAGGGTAAATAAAAGCAGTGCTTTCCCTATCATCCCTATCATAAGCAACTCTAATTTACATAAGCAGGCTATCCTCCCCAAGAGACACTACAACAGTTCAGAACTGACAGAATGCCATTCTGCTCCACCTTAGTCCAGGAAATGCTTTTGTAAAAACTTGTACAGCCAAATTTTACCCCAGTAGGGAATTCCCTTGGGATAGGGGCGTCATCCGATTGAGATGATTAAGGAGTCCAAAGAGGCAGGATCATCAAAAGAGAGAAAACATCCCTTGTATTTATTTAAAAACTAAAAGATGACTGTTAAAAGTAGAACTGGCCAGTGTGAAGATATCCAGCTCAGCCCAGAAGGCAAAACCTTCTGGAGGGCAGAGTCAAGTGTAGAGGACTGCATATTTATAAAAAAGATCTGTTACACTCCTGCTCGTTGAGCAGATGTGTGAAAATTGGGGTAAAAAATAGTCTCTTGGGGAAAACACCTGGAGCATAGAGATGCCACTTCTCTGAAATGGCTTGCAGCACTTGAATTCTTACATCCTATTACAAATTTAAACTCTAGATCTTAGCTACTTGGATTAACCTCCTGCTTGTAAGAAGAAAAAAGAATTGTCTTTCAATGTCCCACCTCAAGAAAAACTGCAGGAAGAATAAATTTTTTCTTTCCCTTTTTTAAAATTAAGGGTTCTCAAAATCAGGGTTACAATACAATCCCAGTGTCTTACCCTGCCCACTGGATTTTGTAGTGTTGCATCCACACTCAAGTTGCCTATACAGCTTTCTTGTGACCTCTCAAGGTGTTGTAATTTTCTCACAACCTGTAACGGAGGTATGAATGTTTTTTATCTCATAACTGCAAAATTTTCATACAACCATAAAGAAAAATAAAAATTTAAGAAATGCAGCTTATGATTACAGACCACACAAAAAACATGTGGGCAGCAGTTCCTCATAAGAAACCCAGAGGAAGAAAAGGCTGTGTGTGTCTGGGCAGGGGGGAAGAGAGAGGAAATAAGTCATAATAAAAATATTATCAAAAGCCTGATGAAATTGATATTATAGCTAGCAAATCTAAACCAAAAACATACAAGTTCTAAACAGTTGTCATGACCAAAGAAAAGGTTTCCTAACAGTGATATCCATTAAGACAACTATTCTCTAAAAAGGAAACTATCATCTTTTAAGTTTCTTCTAGTTTAGGCTCTTCAGGAATAGTTAGGGAGCAGCAGTGTCTCTCAGTTCTCACACCAAAAAGGAAATAATACTCCCACAAAAGCAAAATCTAACAAAGGTTAAGTGCAAGTCCTCTCCAAAATCTCTTAGAAGAAAGAAAGTCTAACAGAAAAAGAACAGTCAGAAACTAGGTTTTGAGTGATTACACCACCTTTGTGGAAAACTCCATGGCTGATGTGACATCTTCATCACTAATTCACTACACATCAGGAGACAATGGTATGGCAATATGATACTGAATGTAATATAACTTTTTATGGAGAACTGTTGCTAGTTCTAGATATAAGGTGAGAGCATGTGGTTGTGTCTATGATACAATGAAACTAAGCAAACTTCAGTTTATCTGGATGCAGCTAACACTACATTAGATGAACAGGTGTACATAACATACCAGCGTAGTGCTACAGCTGAAAGCATGAATGCAGTCCTTGAATGTATATACTGGGAAATAAGGTGCAACAGTAGGAAAAAGGTGACCTTTCATCTATAGCATTAGTAGGTTTGTAATGGAATATGATGGATGGTTGGACAGAGGGATGAATGGATGTTCCAGGCTTTACATTTTGGAAGTAGTATTTAAAAATCTGGGAGGACAGAAAAAGTACCAAATTATTTAAGAGCTATAGAAATACACTTCAGTGAGAGACTCGCAACAGCACTCTGCAGCCAGACACAAGCTTACTCTGTCTCCACAAAGTGTATGCCAGCCTCAAGCCAACTCCCATGAAAAAAGGTGACACCTAGCGCCACTTCACAGCCAGACTTGGGAGAGAAGGTGGCTTATGCTAGTAGCTTGGAGAACAGGTAGAGCAAGCCTTAGTCAGCCCAAGAAATGCAGTGCTGACACTTCTTCAGAGCTTGGTATGTTTGCCCTATGACTTGATGACTGTGCACAAGTGTAAGCACATGAAAATTCTGCATACTGATGGCCACCTTAGGCTGGTGGAGAAAGCCCTAAACAAACCAGGGGGTGGAAGTGTAAACAAAGTAAAATATTTACACTACTGGGTGGAGGGGAGGACTACCACAGTATATTGTGGATACTGAAACTTTACATGAATTGAAGGGGAGAATGGGCTCAAGGAAGAGAAATCTATTGAAGGTGACCAAATATGTACTAAACACTATAACTGCGACCAGCTTAGGAGCATTCTGAGCTGGAAAATGGTTAGAGTATTAATACTCAAAGATAAACTAGCATCCCATGGGGAAATACATGTTTTTACCCTGCTACATGCTTCTTTCAATACTGGATTATGGTCCGGGCATGTGGGAGGCAGGATGCTGAGCTAGCTGGACATTTGATCTGACACAGGAAGATCCTTATTCTGATGTGATGAAGGAGATTGGGAGTACGTGCATTGCTGGAAGGGACTTGAAAGTCTGGGGGGAATGAAATTTGACAGAAGCAGACTAGTTGATCTAGTGATCCTTTCTGACCTTAAGTTCTGGAAATTGCCATGCACCAGGAGTCCTGATATCAAGCAAAGCATCAGCCTGTGATGATGAAAAGCCTCCTTTGAGCATTAGTGTAGTTAACTGCTGTAATGTTGATTGCAGAAATGCTTTTCAGCCAGCATTAAACTGTGTTGTCAACAAATAAATAATTGCAAATGTGTTCAAAGTCTCTGAGATCACTTTGGCAATGTTGGTACTAACAAAGGAGGAGGAGAATATCCACTGAGAAGCCAAGTCAAGCAAACCAGAAGATTTCTTCAGATAGATTTTTGAAAATAAAAGAAAAGTTAGGCTTGGTTTTGCATTCCAGAAGAGCATTTGATCCCCATGAATGTACTGCATTCTTGCAACGCACCTGCTATGCACTGCATTTAACACAGAAGATGGGCCAATATAATTGGAGGAAATAAAATTCCTTGCTTAAGATAAAACTGGATTTTGCTTTTAATATCATTATGGAAAGGGCATACAGATTAAAGAGCTCAAAGCACCAGAAATCTGCCAAAGTTTGTCACCATTGTGCTTGAGAAAGGCAGAATTTGAGAACTAACAACAGACTTCGAAGGAAAGTCAACAAAGTCCCATTCTTCTGAGGCTTAAGCAAAGGAAAAGAAAGTAAAAGGAAAACTTCTAGATTAGGGAGTAAGGAAAACACTTCTTTTTCCAGACAAACTCTACATCAGATACTTAAGAGATAAAAGCCTCACTTCAAAAGATTGAACAGGCTCACCCATTTCTTGACAAATTAAGTAAGCAATGCTTAAACAGGCAGAAGTCCTTCAGACACACGGTGAATGGCACTCTTCTCATTTTTGGAGATCATACATTGTTTCTTTGCCCAGATACTTTTTCAAACTTCAGGTTTATAGTCATTCTAGCCACTGCTAAAAATTAAACTACATCTAGTTAGATTTACAAAATAGTTCCAGGTTTCTGCAGGCATTATCTCTACACAGACTTTGGGCTGGATTCAAAGATGGAGAGACCTGCTGCAATGCTAAACGTGGCAAAGGCTTACTTTGAGGGCAGTTTTATCTGGCAGATGGAAATGCAACACAGATATAAGACTTAAGACAGCCATATCAGATAGGGAAAAAAAAAAAAAAAAAAAAAAAAAAAACCCACAAACCTCCAGCATGACAGCCGTAATCTGAAAGGAGGAAAAGAACTAGCTTGCACAGACTTCTTTCTGCCATGGCAGAAGTGCTTCTGGTAAAGTTTGTTGCTGGGCCTATAACTGAACTATTAGGTGACTCATGGGAGTCTGACTTCTTTTATTTATTATTTCATGGAAATCAGGCCAAGGTGGAAAGACATGGGGCAGGCCTGAGGCCATATTCCTACACAGAATTGATCTGTGGGTGGGATGCACCTCCCAGTTCTCCTGCAAGGGCAGAGATGGATGTTACGTCTCTGAGCTGTACAGTACTGCTGATCTACCTGTAACCAGCTCCTGGAATGGAATCCCAGGATTCCATTCCTGTCCACACATTCCATCCTGTCCACACAAGGACAGGTTCTGTACTCATATGCATCCTGTGGGTACAGTCAGATGCCAATTGATTGGGATCCTCAAAAACCAGCATACGAGAGCTACCAAGGGCTAGCCAATAGAAAAATACCAAAGACTATGGTGATGAAGTGCTTAACTTGTGTGATCAGGAGGTGTCAGTTCTTACTTTGGGTGCCTCAACCCAGAATTCTCTCCAAAATAAACCTAAATTATTTTAAAAGACAGCAGTACTGACTCTTGCTGCTACTTCACCTTTCTCTACAACAGTTAGATCTCTGACCAAGCTTCATGGGAAACTTGCCACTGCTCCTTCCTTTGTCTGACAAGATTAAAACACCCAAATGTCAACTGAGTGCCCAAACCATCAAGACTGTGAGAAGAAGGTTACTCTCCTTCACATTAAGTATTGCTTTTCACAGAAACAACAGAAAATGTTGCCCAGAGAGGTTGTTGAGGTCCCATCCCTGGAGGTGTTCAAGGCCAGGCTGGACATGGTCTTGGGCAACCTGATCTAGTGGGAAGTGTCCCTGTCTATGGCAGGGGGCTTGGAACTTGATGATCTTCAAGGTCCTTTCCAACCTAAACCATTCTATGATAAAATGTTACTGAGGTAGAGAAAGAAGAATCCTGGGTTCTCTTCCCCAACGAAAGGGTTCTTCCCATTGCCTTTTGTGTGGCAGGGCTCAGTTATACTGCCTGTAGATCCAAGCCATCCCGGCCTGTGCTAGGACTGAAAAATACTTTCGCTGATCTCAAAGCAGAAACACATGCTAAAGTCATAGGTACTTTGGCAAGGCTTTACTATCAGAAATGCCTGTAGGCTGTCAGTACAGATTTCACCAAGAAATGGGACTGGTTTTTAGCAGCAACTATGTAATGGAGGGCCTAACAAAATTTGAGGCTACTACACCTGGTCATCAGAACTAAACAGGGGAAGAAGAGTGTAATGCATGCTGTTCACGTTACTAGAAGGTAATAGTTGCTGACCAGTCAGAGATAGAAATAAAATAGGTTCCTATTAAAATACTATTATATTAAAATAAACTTCCATGGCCTGACACTTTCTGCATTGGATTCATAACATCTTTTACTATAATGTGAATTTCATATGCTGAGCCTGGGTGTTCAGTCTGCCTGCACTGATTTCTCTGACTACATTCAACTTTTACATTTATAATTTAGTGCAAGCAATCCAATATCTCTCACAGTATTTCTTTTTTCCATTTAACAGGGCAGATAGGTAACAGTTAAGATGTCTGAATTTAAGGGACAGAAAAGACTGCCTGGTTATCTAATCTTATTCCTACAAGACCAGGCCAAAGAATTTTATTCCTGTACCAAGCCAATAACTTCTGGCTGAATTAGGTCAAAGCGTTGTTCTGCTCAAATCATCCGTCTCACATCTATATGGCTTCTCTGTTTTGGCCAATGACCTTGATGGAAAATAAGGTGACAAATGGATCATCTTGGATACCTTGAAGAAACATATATGCTGCTTTTCACTTCGGACTTCACTTCTTTGTCTTCTGCACTTTTCTATCTGCTGACTTGGCAGCATTCTGTTTTCCCAAAATGATCCATGCTTTTTCTGAAGAGACGTACAGACCGGCAGCACAATCGTGAAGGGTGCCTCAGGACTGTCCCATGTGCTTTTGGACTTCCCCAACGCAGAGGAGAAGTAAAGATTGTAGTATGGCTGACTAAGCTATGATTCAAACATGTCCTTTTCAAGTGCTACAGAATAAAAGCTTGTTAATGCATGCAGTTAAATTTGCATCATGTGTGACAGTCAGGGTGCTATTCTTATATTTGTTAGGTAGCAACCTGTGCAGCGCTGAACAGAGTCAGGACCTGGAGTAAGAACTAAGACCTCCAAATCAGGATGTGAGGCAGAGAGGTGTTTGGTTTTATGGTTATGATTTGGGAGGTGTGAGAAGAAACGCAGATTCAGGGGTCCTGGTTTGCAGTTCTTGACAATTTTGAGATTTTGCTATTTCACTTACAAGTCTAAAGTTTGGTTGCTTCTGACTAGGGAGTGATTTTTAGATATACATCAACAACATCTCCTCAAAGCAGATATCGAGGCTTTTCAGCCACTGTACTCCAAAAAGTTGCCTGATTTTGGGGGTGCAATAGAAGTATTTATTTCCCCATAAGGCTGCAAAATGTCTTGGCAGGGATACCGTCCATTGGGCTAACAACCTAATATATCTTGCAACTCTGTTGCCCATCATAAAGGCCTCCTGGTCTTCTGTCACAGAGAATGAGCGGTATAGGCCTCATCCTGACCAACAAGAAGCAGCACCAGTGAATTTTATCATATGAATGCAACATGAACAGTCTTTGCCCTCCTCTTCCTATGTAAAACTTCTTGGGATACATGGCACTAACTGCAAAGCTTACAAAGCAAACCACTCAAATGACATTTACTTTACTGTTTCTGCATCTGCTGTGAAAACCAAATTCCTTCATGACTCCCTTATCGGTTGTTATTAAACAAGAAATACGTCATCTGTGTACTGCCCACTTCTATGGCCTTGGAGAGAACGAGGCTTGTGCTAGTAGCCTGCAGCTAGAAACTTCCACCTAAGTTCCACAGAGCTTTTTGATAAGGCCAGAGTCTGACATCACTTTAAATCCCATCCCTGTTGTAATCAAGGGAAAATTCCCATTAACTTCATGAGTGTCTGGATTTCCTACACTGTGCATACAAATGTGCATGGTAGCTTTTTTTGAACTGAGGCAATGTGGGGAGTTGCAGTAAAGGAGAGATGAAAGCAAGCTACCGGATAAGACAAGAGCTCTCCCATGAAGAGATTTGTCTTTGACTGATGGAATCAGAACGTTTGTTGTTCACATACCATTCCTGTAGCAAAGGGTTGGCTTTTCGTTCTTACTGTCTAACACTTTAAAATATGGGTTGCAGAAATAATAGTTTACCTCCAGAGCTTAGGGCCTGTTCTTCCAATCTACTTAAAAGAGAGGGAGAGAGGAAAGCAGAACTGCTTCCAAGAGAAAAAAGAAAAAAAAAATATTGCAGATCTCTGACACGTTGATAGTCTGAAATGATTCAGAAGTCCAGGAGCCTTCCAGCAGTTCGAAATCCACATGCAAAGCTTACTCTGCTCCTTAAATACTCCTGGATGAATCAGAATCCAGAAAAACAACAGCTTGTGCTAATCTGTGAATGTGTACGTGTAAAATGACTTCAATACTATTAATTAATGCAAATCATGTTGTGACAGACAACATACCAGCATGGAAGCTGCTTGTCCAACTTATGTGGATTTGTATGGAAAGGTTGCGGTTTCTGGCATGTTTCCGAGTGAATTAAAAAAGGCTGTCAACCCGTCTGCTTTAGCCAGAGGCATAGCAATGGCAGCTCGTGAAACATCGCACCTGAAAAGCATTTATAGGATACATCTTTCTTCTCCCTCTGACACACAGTGCAAAATCTGTAGAACTACTGGAGGCTTTTTCCAGCTTGTTTTGCATTAAATAAACTGACTTAACCGATCATGAATTCCTGCCATCCTCACTGATGAGGTATAAGAAACTGGAAAGTACCAAATGTGCAATGCAGAACAAAGGACCTAGCCAACTCTTTTTTGCATTAACACTCAATCACCCATATACAATACTGACCCAGTCTTGTAAATCTTTCAAAGCCAAAACTACCAGTTAGCACCCAAGGAGCGTTTTAGGATGAGGACGGAGAAAAGGCTACAGAATTGTCAACACTGTCTAAGGAAAACACAGCATATATGGTCCCGATCCTGAAGACAGTTGCATGCAGATTTAAATGCTCTGTGTCACAGGACTAGCCCCACTCATAATGCCAATATCCACATATGTAAACGGGGTGTTTGCTTAATTAACTGCAGGTGGAAGGCAAAATCTCTGTCCATTCACTGTATTGTCACGTGGTTACAAGTGCTGGCACAAGGAAGGGGGCAGGAATGTATGGCCCAGGCTAGGGAAGGAGCAGGGTCCCTTCCTGCTCAGTGACAGCTCAGTCATAGATCAGGTTGAACTGGTTGTCAAATCCTGAACTGCTGTAAAGTAATTCTTCTGCAATGAAAGGAACTAATCATGCCTGTTCTCTGACAAAACAACAGAGACCAAAAACAGAGCAGAAAGAACAGATGATGACAATACCACTGAAAAGTAAAACAGCAGACATGAAAATGTCATGTCCCAAGAAGGCCAATGATATCAAACACAATAAAAATGAGCTCATTTTTTAAATGGGTATTTCCAAGGATGTGAAGTGGTCTCAGCTTCTGTTCAGAGGAAAGAAACAGTCTCCTAACTGCAATGTTGTAGAATCTCAGTAGGGAAAAACAGCAAAATCCCTACAAAACCCATACAGGATCTCACAAGACAGAAAAAAAAAAAAAAAAAAAAAAAAAAAAAACCAAACCAAAAAACAACTTTAATTCTACTTTAAAAGAAATTGCAGGATTTCCTTTCATGCTTTATTGTACCCTTCTTTAGCAGCCAGCTGCCCCTAATATCCTCTTGCAACAGGATACTACAGAATGCTGAAACCCCTAGCAAGTAGGATCTGGATCTAGTCATCTAACCACATCACTGTCTCTACGGTAACCTAGGCCAGCCCTAAATACTATAATCCTGCTTTACTATAGTAAAGCCAGTTAATGGCTTTCATTGAATGCGCCTGCCAAATAATGGTGCTCTAATATTTATTGACATTTCAAATCTGTCCATCTATTTGGACTATTTGTTACACTGCAAAGTGACGCAAGCAAAGCATTCCTAGAAGAACGGAAGCTATTAAGGATTTCAGTCTTTTGATATCGTCAAGGCGCAGTCTTGCAAACTCCAGCTTCTAAGAGTGTCATCATTGACTTCAGTGCCAGCAATGAGACCCTGCAGCGTGGGGAGCTGGGGCAAGCAAGGGGCCAGCCCTCGGCTCTTTGGCAGGTTCTCATCAGACAGTGCCATTAGCACTGGATGACCAGAGCATCCCATTGGCATGCACTGGATGAATTAAAGAGTGAATAAATGCCGCGTGATGGGCCTTGGGAAGAGGAGAGCAGAACAGGAAAGATGGGCCAGAGTTAAGCCTGGGAGCAAATATTGCTTTTTCAATACTAGTGACAATTTAATTATTTTCCATAAGCATCCCATTTAATTCCTTTTTGGAAGACAGATGGTTAAGTCTGAAAAACGGAGGAGCTCTTCAGCTCCTCAGATCTTATAAAAGGATTGTTCTACTTTATTGCTATTCTATTTTTTATTGCCCTACTTTTTTCTAGCTTTTTGTTCCAGTTTACTATTGTTCAATTAAGTTGCTGTGGAAAAGCTTTACAGTATATTGTTTCTAGAGAGTTTTATTTGTCCTTGATGGGCGGAAGAAGCTGGCTATAGGATTTAATAGTATTATATACGTGTAAGTTTGGGTTTGAGAGCCGGCTTTTTGTTGCTTTAAAGGGATCTGGGGTTGTTTAGCCTGGAGAAGAGGAGGCTGAGGGGAGACCTTATCACCCTCTACAACTACCTGAAAGGAGGTTTTAGAGAGATGGGAGCTGACCTCTTCTCCCTGGCGACAAGCGATAGGACAAGAGGAAATGGGTTCAAGTTATGTCAGGGCAGGTTTAGATTAGATGTTAGGAAGCATTTTTTCACTGAAAGGGTTATTAAACATTGGAATAAGCTGCCCAGAGAGGTGGTGGATTCACCATCCCTGGAGGTGTTTAAGAAAAGGGTAGATGAGGTGCTTAGGGACATGGTTTAGGAGTGGTGGTGTTTTTATCAGGGTAGGTTAATGGTTGGACTTGATGATCTTAAAGGTCCCTTCCAACCTCACTGATTCTATGATTCTATGATTCTATGACCAAACATAAAAAGCCTACCGGCTTTGGGCCATGGAAATTCAGTAGGACTTTTCTTCAGGCATCTCCCACCCTGCAAAATTGTGCACACGTGTGTACACCCAGGGCTTGCACCACTTTTAAGAGGATGGGGATGCAAGCCATGGAATAATTTATAGCGCGAAGCAATCTGCTGCCCTTACACATCCATAAACGCTGGTGTAAAGAGCCATTTAGATTTTTTTAATGGGTCAGCAGGATTAAAAATAAATAAATAAATGAATAAATAATAATACGCAGCCATCAGGTTTGCCTCCTCTGCGACATACGGAGAAGGGATATGGGGGTATGCCCGGCCGCCCGCCCGGGGAAGGTGGATTAAGGGGGAAGCTGAGGAGGGGGGAAGCACGATTAAAGCACGATTAAAGCACGATTTGGGTCTGAAGGTCCTCCAAATTCCCCCCCTACACGGCTACCGTGGCTCTGCGTCGCGGTTTTTACCTCAGTTATCGGCCGGCAACACCGCCCCCCCCGGCGGCGGGCCGGGAGGGGGGGTCGGGCACGTCCCGGGGCCGGGGTAATACCCTCTCCCCCCCTCCCGGCCCGCCGCGCTGACTCTCCTCTCTCCCCCCGAGCAAGGCGGGCAGGCAGCTGCTTACCTTTCGTCGTCGGCCGGCAAACCCCACGTCGCTCTGGGGAAGCTCCCTCCGCCCCACCTCGCTGCCGGCAGCGCCGGAGCGGGAGCCGGCGGGGGGGAAGCCGGGAAGGATGAAGCCGGGGGGGGGAGGGAATCGGCGGGGCGATGCCAGGCGACGCCAAATGGCTGAAGCGCGGGGGCTGGGCTGGCGGAGGGGGCCGGGCGGTCGCTGTGGGGAGGGGGCGCGGGGCCGCGCTCAGCCCCTTTGTTCGCCTGACACACACACACACACACACACACACACAAGGAGAGAGGGAGAAACTGGGGGGTGTCACAGACCTGTTGCTCGTAGCGGCTCCCGGCGAGGGGCAGCCGCTTAGAGGCGGGAAGCGACGCCGCCGCTCCCTGGGCTGGGTATCGGCGCTCCCCCGTTGGAGCGAGGCGGGCCGGGAGGTGGGGAGAGGCGGCGGATCAGCCCCACCTGCCCGCGCTGAGGAGAAACTCCCTCCTGGCGGCGCCGGGCGGGGAAACGGTGGGTCCTCAACCTCCGGGCGGGCGAGGGGAGGCGGGGGGGGACACACACCATCCCTGAGGTAAGCGGGGCGGCCGCGCCGCTCCCCTGCCTGAGGCAGGCCCGTGGGGGTTTGCTGCAGCTGCCCCGGGCCCCGGCCCAGCGGCCTGGTAGACGCGGCGCCCTCAGAGGAGCCCTGACAGACCCCGGGCTGTCCTCTGTCTCGGCCGGGGCACTCTCCGGCACCGGCCGTGCTTGCTGCGGGAAGCGACCGGGAGGGTTTCCAGCCGCAGCCTCTGCGTTATTCAGGTCTCGGCCGACGGAGAAGGAAGGGGGTGGAGGCCAGGCGGCTTCTGTTTGACTGCAGTTTGGATCTGGGTGCCGTTTTATCTCACTCTTGAAAGCTGAGACTGTCATCAGGGTTTCCAGAATTAGACCCATTTCCCAGTTTCTTGAGGAAAAAAAATAAAAAACAACAAAAAAACACCTTCATGTTACATTAGTGGTACCCTGGGTCTGCTCCTGATGCTGTCAGCGGTACTTACCCAGCTCACGTCCCACCATGGGCTGCGATCCAACACATACCGGGATGGCAGACACCGGCACTGCCGGCACTGTGTGATCCAGGCCTTTCTAAACCATCGCTGGTGCCTGGATATATTGCATTGCCTTCGCAACGTATAGTTTTTCTATGATACTGCTGTCACAAAACACTATTCATCAGCAGCTTTTCTCTTTTCCCCTCTTTCCCCTCTTTTCCAGGGTCCCGTCAGACTGGTTCTCCTGCAGCTGCCCAGCCAGTGGCTCCAGGCCCTGGCAGATGCTCTGGAGCAGACTCACAAAGTTACTCCCATCTCCTCTCTCCAATTAACCCCACGATTCACTTCTTCCATGCTGGTGGTGTAGCCACTGCAGCTGTATGTTCTTCCAGCTTCGTGGTGGTGATGGTTATGCATGGTTGGGTGTCTTCTCATTCATTTTGTCCCATTGCTCCTACTGTTTGACTTCAGTTTTCCTAAAACCTGTATGTGTTGAGTTAGCCCTTAATACACTAAAGTGCTTGCATGCAGTGCTGGGTAAGTGTAACACTTGAAACCCTTGGCTCCGCTCATGTTGTGCACTTACTTAAGTGCAGTGCTTAACCAGAAGGCTGTTTTTCAAGCTGAGGTCATGTCTCATCTCTACTGAGAGGCCAGTGTGCTTTTCGGTGCCATAAGATAAATAACTAATAATCATACGGTGTCACAGCAGTCTTAGAATAATTGGTAACCACAACATGTGGCTTTAGCATAATTGCAAATTTCCCACTGTCCGATTTGGGTCCATTACATGATTGGACTGTTACTGTCTGTACGTGGTTTTATTCTTTGCTAGCTGGAAGAAAGTTCCCTGTGATACAGCAGATCCATTAAAGCCTGCCAGAAATAACTCTCCTCTCCTGACATCAGGAACTAATCTTCCTGCTGTTTAACGTTACTTTAAATACTGTATATTTCAAGATGACACTGAAATTAGATAACTGATACAGGTCTGGAAAATTATTTTCACTTTTAAAATCCCTGTTATTCTATTCCTATGTGGAGGATTGTCTCTCCTTGAGGTGTCTGACTTCTGTTCACACTGATGTTACGTGGCTGTGGCAGCAATATCAAATCTGAGATCATTTGAGACTGTTCTGACTCATGCTTTCTGAATATATGACAACGTTAAGCACTACTGGATTTGCTTAGCTCCTCTTCGCATTTAACTGCCACATCGCATTCCAGTCTGTGTGTACACAGAGGTGTCTGAGCTAGCACTTCTAGAAATGATTGAAAATCAGTAGTGGGTAGGAAATAGCATATTGGGTGTTGATGGGCCATATTTGCCCCCGAGGTTGGAGCCAGCAAAAGACCTATACAAAATCTGAGCTCCATGGAGGTTGTAGCCTGAGAAGTCAGGTAGCACTTGGCTGTTGCAGACTTCACTGAACATTGCCAGAAGCAGATCAGGTCAAATGACCTCAGTTCTACTTTTTGAAAGTTTAGCTTTGGGCAAGTGATTCCCTAACCTTGTGAGCCTCAGTCTACTGTCCTCCCTCCAAGTTTTTTTACAATCCTCCATGCTCATTTGTCATCAAACCTTTAAGTGAAAACAGATATAAAGGAGGTTTGCTGACAGCACAACTTTTGCAAAATACTGCTGCTCTGTGGATCATAGGCTGGGAAACTTCCCATGGAGAATAAGGCCACTCATCAACTAGCCTTTCAGTTTTCAGTAGAACTGGAGATGATGCTCAAAACTGGGACATCCATTGTAGAAATCATCTCGGTTCTAGTTGTTTGATTTCCCTACTTAACTTGAGTTCCCTGAGGCTCCATTATAATTAATGTACAGGAATAACCATGTCTGGAGGGCAATTTTTCTCACCTATCTTAGACATCTTATCTTAGGATGAGGTGAATCATCCTTTGGTATTCCTTGTTTCTTTCCATTAGCTGTAAAGTCAGACTGGTACAGCTGTAGACAATTAATTTTTAAACACCTGAATTACACGATATGAATCATTGTCCCAGTGCAGAGAAGTCCCTGTCCTAAAGAAATCAGGTATCGCACAGCTTATATGATACATCATTTGGTGCCTGTCATCCACTTCTGTAGCCCAGCCAATGTGACAAATATTCAGAGGGACTGATTGCTTCTAACTGCTGCTACTGGCCATGGGACTTGCTGAGATACCGGTGTTCTGCAAGGGGCAACTGGCCTGGAGCAACAACGGTGGAGTGGTGAGCACAGTGAGGTGAGTCAGGGCGGAAAGGGAAGAGCTTGGTATTCGTTTTGCTCTGCCCCAGAAACCTTAGCTAGTTCCTGCCCGGTCACATGCAGTCCTTTCTTTCTTTCTCTCACATGCCAGCAATAGTGCTCACGGAATCACGGAATTTTCAGAGTTGGAAGGGACCTCTATAGATCATCTAGTCCAACTCCCCTGCCAAAGCAGGATTGCCAGAGCACATTACTCAGACTGCATCCGGGCGGGTCTTGAAAATCTCCAGAGAAGGGGACTCCACAACCTCCCTGGGCAGCCTGGGCCAGTGCTCTGTCACCCTCACCGTAAAGAAGTTTTTCCGTGTATTTGAACGGAACTTCCTGTGTTCTAACTTGTGCCCATTACCCCTCGTCCTGTTACTGGGAACCATTGAAAAGAGCCTGGCTCCATCCTCCTTCAGCCCACCCTTTAGATACTTGTACGCCATAATAAGGTCTCCCCTCAGCCTTCTCCAGGCTAAAGAGTCCCAGCTCTCTCAGCCTTTCCTCATAAGGCAGATGCTCCAAGCCCTTAATCATCTTAGTTGCCCTTCGCTGGACTCGCTCCAGCAGTTCCCTGTCCCTCTTGAACTGGGGAGCCCAAAACTGAACACAGTATTCCAGTTGTGGCCTCACCAGTGCAGAGTAGAGGGGGGGAATGACCTCCCTCGACCTACTGGCCACACTCTTCCCTATGCAGCCCAGGATTCCATTGGCCTTTTTGGCAACAAGGGCACATTGCTGGGCCATGGATAATTTACTGTCTACTAGGACCCCTAGATCCGTCTCCTCAGAGCTACTTCCCAGCAGGTCCGCCCCTTACCTATACTGGTGCCTAGCATTCTTCCTCCCCAGGTGCAGGACCTTGCACTTGCTTTTGTTGAACCTCATTAGGTTCTTCTCTGCCCAGCTCTCCAGCCTGTCCAGGTCACGCTGGATGGCAGCACGGCCCTCTGGGGTGTCAGCCACCCCACCCAGTTTGGTATCATCAGCAAACTTGCTGAGGATACACTCTGCCCCCTCATCCAGGTCATTAATGAATATATTAAACAAAATTGGACCAAGTATTGACCCCTGGGGGACACCACTGCTTACAGGCCTCCAACTAGACTCTGTGCCGCTGATCACAACCCTCTGAGTTCTGTCCCGCAGCCAACTCTCAATCCACCTCACTGTCACCTCATCTAGCCCATACTTCCTCAGCTTCCTAATGAGGATGTCATGGGAGACAGTGTCAAAAGCCTTGCTAAAGTCAAGGTAGATGACATCCACGACTCTCCCCTCCTCCAGCCAACCAGTTATAACATCATTGAAAGCTATCATATTGGTCAAGCACGATTTACCCTTGGTAAATCCATGTTGACCACTTCCAATAACTTCCTGTTCCCCAGTGTGTTTGGAGATGACATCCATTGCTCAATAATAAAAAAGGGAATAGTTTGCAACAGAAGAATTTCATCAAGATGTTTCTCTGCTTAAAAAAAAAAAAAAACAAAACCCCAAAACAAATAAAAAACCAAACAGATGGAGAAATAGGAATAGGAAGGTTTCTTCATCTTATACACCTAAACTTGGACACAAAATAGGCATAAATAGGTCTGTTTAATCCACATCAGGCAAAACAAAAGATTCTCAGTTTCTTTTCCCTAGAAGACATCGGATTGTGATGTCTCTAGTACAGAAATGGGCAATAGAGCTGAATGCCATTCTCACCGTAGGGTCACCAAATGGCGTCCTGATCCAGAGAGATGTACATCTGCTCAGAGCTTATTGGGGCCCTGCTGTTCCTGGGAGAGGTACCGCATTTCTTATCTCTCTTCCACTGGCTGCAGTAGCAGCTGCGTTGCTGTGATTCCCAGCTCTGAGGCTGTCATGCAGGACTGGGCTACCCTGGTAGACTGGGGCAAATGCACTGTTCCTCAGTAAAATTAGCCAGCAGATCACATCAAAAACAAAGCAGCCCAGTCTCAGGGGTTTTGACTCTTGGCCAGTGAAGTTCCAGAATATCTCATTTAAGGAGGTTAGGAATCATTTAACAAAATCGTTATTTCACCCAGATGAAATACTCAATCCACATCCTATGAACCAAGAGGCTTTAAACCTTCCTAGCTAACAGCTCGGTGTGCAGCTCACACAGGCGTGCACAGGCTAGCTTTTACAAGTGAGCAAGGTAGAATCCTGCAGGTAGCGTACTTAAGGCAGCATGGAGCTGAGCACAGGTCCATACTCAATTATTTACCTGGCTAATTAGGTGGACCACACAGCCTTCACTGGCTGAGCCCATTACATTGTGGGCACCCGTCCAGCACACTAGGTAGCACTGGTATGCCTATACAGTCTAGACTTGCTACCAGTGTCTATGCAGATGCAAAGCTGTTGGTAGGCAATTCTTTTGTATTTTAGATTGGCACCAGGTTGTCTTGGGAAAATAAACATTGCAGCATCAAAATTCTGGAACTAGCATAGGTGAAACTCGGTAGTATTCCTCCTCTGCATACTGGAGTATCAGATACGTAGCAGCAGTAGCTGATGTTGGTGGTCCCTGCAGTACCCAGAGATCTGGTTCATGGCCAGAAGCCAAAATGTAAAGACAAAACAAAACAGAAAAGAAAACCTGACTCCTTTCGCTCATCCTGTGTTTGACAGCTGAATGCTCCTGTGTGAAATGCTTCTTGGTATTATAACACAACAGCCTGAAGGATTGGTTTGATGCTATTGCTGGCACAGACAAAATGCTTATTGTGTTTCTGCTGAGCAGCCAAAGATGCCTAAAATACATTTTGTATATTTGGAATACAAAACCCATACATGCTGTAGGCATGTTACACAGGATACGTTGTGTATGTCTCACGCTGACCCAAGCTGCTCTGCCTTTGCGTGTTAGTTTTCACACATCCCTGTAATACACCCAAATAGTAGAATTGAAAGAAAAGGGCTGATTATCAGCTTGTAGGAGATAGAGTGATAGTAATCATAAGGAAAAAATAGATCATGAAGATTTCTTCGGTGTTGGATTGCATACTTCTATGCATCAGAGGCAGATCAATATTATTTTTAATTTAAGAAAAAAAACCAAAACCACAGCATAACAAAAGAGACTGTATTAGTGCAGATTTTTATCATCCAAAACAATCCTTTTAACAGGTATAACAGCTTTTAATGAGGGTGAAAGCATTTTTATAAGCTTAAAAGATGGGGAACACACAGCATTTACTTAGATGAACAACTAAGAAAATGCACACATGATCTCCTAATTCACTAATAAGATAATAAAAACCCAAAGAATTTGAAAAAGGGAGAAAAAACCTACCCTTGCTCTTTACAGTGCTCTGAGATTATCCAGTCACCATTTCTTCCCAGTTGTAATCAGCCATGGATTGTCCCACCACCTGTTGCTTCAACATGCCTCTATGACTATGGCTTGTGAGCAAAATACCTCGTGATCGGTACATTTCTCCCAAAATACTGGTGTATCAATGAAACGTCATCGTGTAGAGGTACAGGCTATAACCAGCTTTGCTTGCCTGGACAGTAGGGTTTGTGCAGGGAAGGGACTGGCACACGGATCCCGCCTGATACAGCCTCAAGATGTGTGTCAGCGACATTTGAAGTGCTCTTGAGTGCAGCAGTGTAGATGCAGCTTAAGCTAACTGATGGTGTCACTTGCTTGGGATCAGGATTAAAAGCATCACAGACTGCTCTAAGCAACATAGGCAGAAAAGTTGTTGCATTTACAAATCTTGGATGAACTAGGGGTAATCCTCCTCATTAATGCATGCAGCCTGTGCTACCCAACCCTCCAGAAAAGAAATCTCTTTAGAAAGGGAACATTAAAAAAAACGTTTAGTGTCATCTGACAGGCACGTTCTGCAATTTGAAATGCAGACAGAAAGAACAAACCAGAAAAGCCCACAGGAAGGAAACAACTTTTACAATTTGCTCTGGAAGGCAGGAGTTAATACATTTTTTGTGCCAACATTCAAGGCAACCCTGATGCTCAAGGTGAAACCCATAGAATTTCTCTCCAACAGGGAATAATAGAAAGAAAAATGAAAATTCTGTAACTCTGTAGCTAAGCTGTATCTGGCCTCTTGAATTTAAAACCTTTCTTCTTGCCGCATTTTGGCATGTAAATATACAGATTTTAGTGGGATTTAGGTACTTAGGTGCTTGAGAAAACTGCTGGAGGCTCACCTGAATCTTTTGATGTCAAAATACTCCTTAAATTGGATTTCCAGTGATTTCTTACAATGATTTCATCTCCCCCAAGGTGTGTCATTTTAATCCTAGGTGTTCTGGCTCATCTTCCAGGTTGGGATGCACGTTAATGATAACTGTGATTATCCCTGGAGTATAACAATGCACACAGCAGGAGAACTTGCAGTTCTGCTGTCAAGGCCTGTTTTGCTGGGGGGGGTGGGGGGGTGGTAGGGGGGAAGAAAAAATTCCGTTTGAACACCTTTCAAGGTCATGCTGTGAAAAGACTAACTGCCTTTATAGTGTGGTTTATGGAGCTTGGCCAAAACACTTGAAATGCTTTCGGTCATATGTCGACATTGTTGTATTTCAAATGGAGCCACACAGTAAACCTCCATTTGCCTAGGAAATTTTCAGGTCCTTTCATCTGAAGCTGTTTCAGTGTTGCTTATATTGATTCTTTGTCTTTGGAGGCAAAGAGTGTTTCTGACAGTTTGGTAGCTGGGCATGCCTTTAAGGAAAATGCTGCCATCAAGTAAGCACAAGTACGAGGCAGCAGCAAATCAACTCATTCTGAAAAATCTTGAGCTAGATTTCTCAAATCAAACAGCAGATAGATCAACCAGTGTGCATGCTGTGTTTGTGAGGAAATGGGATGTAGATTCCACATATAGCTATAAACCCCTAAACTGGGAAGATGGAGACAGTAACCCAGAATTTTGAGCTGTGGCGTGGTACAAGCTGCTGCTGAACCATCACAGACTGAGGCTCCTCATACTAACCACTGGTACCAGTACAGTAGGTATCAAGTCTATGCTAGTATATGTTTCTATCTCCTGACTGGAAGAGACTGGTCTCAAGTTCTAGACTGCCAGGCAACCATCCCATATGAAGTAGGTTGTATGAAGACAACATTTCTTATGTTGTCTCATACATACATGTATGGAGTAGGTTGTGGAGTCTCCCACACTGGAGGCAGGACATCCTGTGCAACTTGCTGTAGGTGACCCTGCCGTGGCAGGGGGGTTGGACTAGATTATCTCCAGAGGTCCCTTCCAACCCTGACCATTCTGTGAGATGTGTTAGGCTACATCAGTATCAAGAAACCAGAGGCAGAGATCATGTTCTGCAAGTAGCACCACACGGTTTACATCCATGTAGTTAATTGGTCCCCAAAATATCCCAGGTAAGTGGCCTTGTCAATGCTGTTTGATGGCAGCAGCCCAGGCCAGGCTCAATCCCATCCAGAGAGCTACTCACTGCAGTCACAGGTCCAGTTGTCACCCTAATTCTGGCCCTTTCACTAGCACAGACAGTTTCAACAACCACACGTACAGCATGCCTGCGAGGAGGCGGCCGTTTAAAAGGCTAATCATGGGCTTAGAAAGCAGTGGCTTTAATTTGTGTGCTTTTACAGACTCATCATGTGGCTTCAAGTCAGGCAAACACTTTTCAACTTGGTTTCTTCCTAGCTACGGATGATATTAATCTGCCTTCTTAACAGGACTATTATTATGTGAAGTATTATTACTCTGAAGATATGTAAAGCGATCTAAAAGTACTGTATCAGCTCCATGGTACGGCTCGTTGCAAGACAGATTGACTCTTACGGAACCCTCCATTACAGTTGCACCTTCCAAACCACAGATTTTTCTCACCCCCAAATGGATTTCACAAAAACTAATTTGTCTTTATGGGCTCAGAAAATGAAATAGGACAGAAAAAAAGCGGAACAGTGACATTTAAGCACCGAACCACAGTTCAGGAAGCCCTTCCCAATCAAAGCCCTTCCTCTCTCAAAGGGTCAGTAAGCAATTTTTAGCACTTAGCCCCCCACCCATAAATAATGAGTTGTAAATTCCCATTGGGACCGAATCTATCTTCTGGTGTGTGAACGTACAGTATCCTGCACTCCTGCGATTTGATTTTGGTATTTTTCAGAACCACGTATTAAAGAGATGTGGTATAAAAACAGGAAGAAAAAGGCAGGTTTTACTAGCAGTCAAACAGCTCTCGGTAACTCTTCTTGTTTATTTATAATAGTGCAGTTACACACATAAAGGCTATTGCCGAGTCTGATGAATACAAGTCTCAGTATTTAAACACCATAGTGGGATTCAGTATATATCCTTTAGGGCAGGTTAATTACAACAAATTGCCAGTTAGCAACTGGAAATTAATTTTGTCTGTTAATGCTTTTGCCCTGCAATACACATTTTGAATATTAATGCTTCTCATTTTCAGGCATCATGCATGCTGCCCAAGCGCTGACGTGTACTCCATGTAGACAGCATAGTAGAAATTCTACTGCTTAGACACTCTTTGGGTCCATTGATACAGGGGTCAAACTTAGAAGAGACCACATCATTTTCAGAAATTGCATTTGCTGGTGTTTATATTGTAGAAACTATAAGACTCAAAAAATATACATCTTTGTTTTCCTAGTCATGTATCCTATTTTCCCTTTCATGAGTCTGTTAATACATGTTATTCATTAATGCATGCCACAAATTCTAGCCTTCTAGTTAAAATCACGACCCAAGAAATGTACTTCTGAAGTTAATTTTTATCACATTTTTATTAAACATTTTTATCAGTTTATACTTTGAACATAAATACATAAGTTTTATGGCTCATGTTATAAAAGACACTACTATGTGTTAGAAAACATATATAGAATATATTGTAGTGGTTACACTTGCTCCCCTCTTTTCCTAATATCTTCCATAACTTCTGTTAGCCTAGAAAAGCAGTACCAGAAAGCAAAATCCAACCTACCTAGCAGCACAGTCTACAACAGCTATAAACACTATTTGCCAGCTGTAAGAGAAACTTTGGTTCCTGCCTGTTTTCATAGTAAGGTAATACCAGTTAGCTGCATATCAGAGAACAATCATTGCACCTTGTGCTCAATTAATTAGTAAAAATCTGATTCATGACAATATGTATTTTTAAAGACATACAGCTGCTCTCTTGCTTTACAGCTTAGGAAGATAAATAGATACATATTTTCAAAATAGTATAATGTAAATGAGGGATCCAGTTCTGTTCTTACTTAAGTCACTGGCAAAACTCCAATGTACTTTCAGAAGAGCAGATTTGTACTTTGTTTCTACTGTCTTATCAATAAAACTGAAGAAAATTATATTTCAGCTGTACGATAGGATGAATTTCACTTTAAAACTCTCATGCATTACTGCTAGCAGATCCTGTAATAAAGCCATGCATGGATTTCCAGTTGAACGTGTGGTGGACTCTGCTTATTGCTAGCTTTAAAGATCCACCAGAGAGTGGACATGATCCTTGTCCTGAAGGCACAGACGTGGAATCCCACACTCAAGGAGCATGCAGAATAAAACCTGTGGTCCTTTTACTGCAGCGTAGCAAAGAAATACTAGATTATATATGCTTAATACACAGAAGAATCTTTTAACTTGTTTTTCAGTATACATACATTAAACTGTACAATGTAGTACTTCCACACAGTGGGCAAAGAGCAGCTCCCAGGGCCATAGCTATGGAAGAGTGTAGAAAATGCAACTGGCCTTGATCCCTCAAAGCCAGGCAAGACCAGGCAGTATGCCAGGGAAAAGAGGAAAAGTTTGGGAAAATGTTGCCAGCTGCCTGGCTTAGAGGCACTCTGCTATTTATTTTTTTTGCACCAGGACTCATGCCAACACTAAGCCCATGCCAATGCTGACAACACCCAACTAAAGTTGCAAGATTCACAGAGAAAGACACAGAATAAAAGCACAAAACAGTAATGAAGATCTTAAGCCTCCCATCTGTACCAAGTGTCCTTTGTGACTCACTGAAGTCTGTGCTATTATGGCTCAAGAATCCCGTTCTGATCAGGATGTATGATGTGGACAAAACCTCTGAGAAGAAATCAGCATGCGTATCTGATTTTTGAAATGCCTATTTTGGTGCCACCTAGCAGGCGAAGACTGACTGCACTGGCATTCCCTCTGTACCACATACTTGGAGTCAGGGAAGACCTGATGTTACTCCAGTGCTCTGTCAAACTTGGTAAGTCAGCCCACTCACTGACTTTGGGGTCACCTCGACAGAGGTTTGCTTTTTAGAGCAGACAGACTGAAAAATCTAAGAAATACACAAATCTGCTGCAAAATAAAGAAAATAAATTTCAGCAACATTTTAAAAACAAAAAACTACTGCTGTTTTGGAAAAAAAAAAAACAACCAAACCTTTATCTTATATCAAACAACATAATTCCATCTCTAGTACAGGTTACCTTCAGAAGTCATGGGCAAACGTATGGTTGATGTTGATTTAAACTAGGCATATTGAAAAAAAACATGGTGGAATCAAGGAATTTGTATTAAAAGTAGCAGAAATAATTTCAAGGCAAACCACCCCCTTACTGGGTTAACAACGCTACCAAAGTAGCCAGAAGTTTTACTTGACTCTAGTCACTGCGTGCATCTGACATTCTGCTTTGGATATACTTAATTTGCATTTTACTGAACTGATGGACTATTAGACTTCCTAACATATTCAACTGAAAGTTAAAAAGTCCTAATTTCTCTGTATCTTTCAGTCTATTGACAAGGGACAAGGATGTTCCCAGTGACCCCATTCAACATATTATCTGTATTAAACATATTTTGACTGAAGGATGTCTCTCATCACCATTTTTGGCAATGTCTTTGTGAGCTGAAGGCTTTGTCTTACATTTCACATGTGCAGAGACTAGCGCAAAAAGTTATTTCAGTAGGAATCCCAAATTCAAAGTTTCCCTTGGAAATACATCGATTCATTAAGAAATGACAATGAGGTCTTTATTTAGAATTCAGCACTCTAACACTACCAAAGCAACCACTTGCCCAACTGAGTGCATGAAGCTGTGCACGCTGTTTTCACAATATCCACTTACAAGACCACACTTTACTGAAACTCTGGGTGAAAAGAGGTGACTGTCACTCAGATATGATGACATCTCTGCTGTTGCTGTTGCACTGTGACGTTATTTGCTAGGTGTTTGCCTGAGGACATAGCACAAATCAATTGATGGAGGACCTATACGCACAGTGATTACCTGCACTTCCTATAGATATTCCAATATTAATATATTTCTCCCCAATGAATGATTTAATTAATAATTACATTATTAATTTACTGGACACGCATGCCTCCTTACAAACAGCATAGTCCACGTCTAGCTTTGATACTGAGTCGCCAGGGGAGAATGCACTGGCATCACTATGATGCACAGCTGTCCTGTATCTGAATTTTCTATTTGCTCTACACCATAGCATCCTTAGAATTTTCCCTGTATAACGAAAGTGAGTCATAGACATTGCACCTACCAAGAAAATTAATGTGCTCTTTGCACTGCAACATTTTTAATAATACTGAGCATTATAAACAATAATAACAAAATCTATTTTCTATGTTGAAATAAACAAATAATCAATTTATGTAACTGCTTTTGTCCAGACCAAACTCTGGCTTGTGGAATGATGTTACAAATTATTATAGTAATTACAAAAATAATATTAGCTTGCATTAGACTATTGTTTTAAAATATTTGTTAATTTGTTAAGATCTACAGTCCATGCAATATGTTACTTTGGAAAAAGAAACAACAGCTGATTTACATAAGCAAAAACCAGCATGAGACATGGCATGTGTTCCTTGCCTTCCCTAAGTGCTATAGAACATAATTATGATATTTATAAATGTGAATATAAATAAAGTAGAGATTCTAAAACCATTTAAAAGTGTCTAACAGATCCTTTTTGTTCTAAGTATCAAGGACTGCATCATCGACTAAATGTTTTCCAATACCCTAGCACTGCAGAATGTTCTAAGTATGTGAAGACTCAGTCTTGCAACCCTTAACCCTGTGATCAAAGCCTAACGAAATTGCTCCCAGGTGTACAAAGTCTACCCATTTGGGTCCTAAGCTGGCATTTGCTGTAAAAGGATATCAGGCTTTTTTCAACAGCAGAAAGTATCTTTGATTTAGTTGCTTAGATATTTAATAGTGGGATTTGCCAGACCATCACTGAAGACACTAGTTCATCTTGTCGCTGCTGCTTGGTCTTCTTGTTCACTCTTCTGTGTCCTTGGCCACCAGAAATGACTAACACTGAACTTGCTTTCATTTTCTTGGATCTCTGTCTTTTACTTTTAAATGAGATATTTTGATCCTTCAAAAGCTCATAAATGTTACTGTCCTCTGGCCTATGTTCTAGTGAACCCGATCCGTGAGACAAAGTAAGGGATCCAGAAGATGACGACAAGTCACTTTTTTGTGCAATTGATCCTGCTGAACCCCCCAGCCAAATCGCAGTGTCATGGGTGTTACTAAGGGAAGAGCCCGGTCTTTCACTGTGCAAAATGTTCTTTTGGTCATTGTCTTTAGGTTCTGAGCCAGGAGGCAGGCTGTTCCTCAATTTGTTTCTGTTCTTCTTGTTTATAGATGTAGCCATGACAAGAAACTTGACTGGCCCATTGTGTGCATGATATGACACCATTCCTCTTCCTGAAGCCAAAAGAAAAACACAATTAAAGAACATTATTTATTTTACCACAGTGTTCCACCATAATTAGTTCTTGAAATTTGCTCAGAACAGCGTTTCTCTTAAACCCTATTACATGCATCCAACTCGTCTTTTGCCTTGTGTATACACAATTTACAGAAAAATATGTATATAAAAAAAAACAACTATTGTACCCCAAGTGTTTTAGGACTGTACTAATAAATCAGCTGGAACATAGCATTATGAATTTCCATTGACTGACTTGTGTGTGCTGTTCTCACAACAGCATGAGTACAGAAACGCTGCTAACTTTTTTTTGTTGGTACTGACACAAATGTGACACTGAGTTTTCTCCAATAATCCACAAACAAAATACGTGGTTTTCAATTAATCCCATTGTACCACTGTACCGCTCCAGAATAGCATAAGAACATCTGTTTCATTGTAACAGACCCCTCCACACTGTACAGCAGGAACTAAAACTCGTCCTTCTGAATGGCTGTCTAGTTACCATGGCAGATTCATAAGGAAATGAAAAAAAGGAATTCTTATTTTTTCTTTTAAAAAAAAATATTTAAACGGTGGTATGTTGCTGGTACAAGGAAGATTTACACTGTGCAAATCATTAGAATGTATGAAAAACCAATTGCAGGTGACCAAATTCAGAAGCTGTAACAGTATCAGTATATGTGGCTTTTACAGCAGAAAAGAAAAAAGTTTAAAACCCACAAACCTACAAATCACACTGTCCATCCCTAACTCCCTAATGCATTCCAGATTATGATAAAAGATATTTGGCTTTTACAGAAAGTACAATGATATAAAGATGAATTATCACTATTGGAAGCACAACTGGAAAAAGTCACAATTTTTCATTTCAAATTCCAAATGTGGTATCAAAGACTATAGAACTATGTAATGTCATGTTGCTAGATCTGTGAAATCTGACAAATCTTGACCCAAAATAAATGCAAGAATGAAGATACAGATGACATAAACCACAATAATCAAAACAGAAGATGTAAGAATAAAATTAGACCGTTTTTTTTGATTCTGTAAGGAGGCATTTTCTTGTATTGCATTTATTTTCTCCCAAAGTAGGTTCCATATTTTTTAAGATGCATTTATCCTGTGTCATATTAGATTATTGCTGCGTATTTTGCTGAACACAGAGGATTTCGTTTTCATTTTGCAAAGTTACATAAGCTTTTTTTTTCCCTCCCCCTGAAGGGAGTTGCAAACAGCTTGCCTTATAAAATCTGCCAGCTTCCCTACACAGCGCAGAAGCTCGAGCAGAATTCTGAACCCAAAACATAGCATGGCAAAGTCCCTATTAAACACATTTTAAAAATCTCGCTTCTGCTAGTAGCTTAAACATTTGCAAAGTGATACAGCAGCATTCATGTGTTTGTATTGCAAATGGGGTAATATGAAAGTAACTCAATAAATACATCTCTCCAAAATGCAAAAATCTTGATCATTGTCAAAACAATGAAATATATAGTTTCATATATTCCAAGTCTCCTGTTTTGGGGAGAAAGGGCACAAACCCAATTAACTAAATAACCAGTTAGACAACATAGTAGATTTTCAGTACCTGCGTCTCTAAACCTAATGCATCTATTTTCCCCAAATCTGGAAGAAAAATTGTTTGCATTCTCTTCTCATCCCCATATATTTGACTGTATTCTGACAGGATTAACGTCTTTCCTATTCTTATGCCCTAAAGAAAAACAGTTGCACGGACTCAGACAACTGAGACAAAGCTAGACAAGTACTGGATATACTCTAAAGCTCAGGAGGAACACCACACATAATTCCATCACAAAGCTCTTATATATATTTAAACAACACATGATTTTGGCAGGTTCACTTAAACTACTGACAGAAATGTACTCGATCCATTTGAGAAATTTCACTCACCAGTTACTTTGGGAATCCCCTGCAAGCGTGGCACTGGTAACGCAACTATTATACCCAGGTTTGTTCCAACCAGCAATAAACCGTGGCACACTAGGAGGCTGGTCACAGAAACACGCTGCTGCCCTGCAAAGTTTAGGAAGTGCTCTGTTACTTAAGAGTAAGACCTTTGCCTAGATCAAAGTCACTTCAGGCAAATACAATCAGCTGTACTGTCTCATTCAGCAGAGCACTCATCGCAATGGCAAGTATTTTGCTGGGTTGTGGTATTAAACTTAACATACATGACAATTTAAATACTATTAAACTTCTGAAACGTTCTGTCCTAAATCTCTAAACCACAGTATCTAAAAGTAGACACAGATTATCTTTACAAATACGCTTTTACGAATAGACTGTGTTTGTTTATTCTCAATAATAAAACCAAAAGGCATTTCACTTCACAACACTCAATAATATATTGCCATAACACACTTTTTCAGGATTACTTTTTTCTTCTAGCTTTTATTCTGTGAAATTGTATCAGAAGTGCTGTGTCCCCTCGTTGGAGTTTGGGTCCCCCGTACAAGAATGGCATTGGCATATTGGAACAAGTTCAATGGAAGGTGACTGAGATGATCAGGAGACTGGAGCACGCAGTGTACAAAGACAGGTTAAAAGAAGTGCTGTCTGCAGCTATCTGACAGGAGGTGCAAAGGGTGCAAAGAAGCCAGAGTCAGACTCTGTTCAGATGTGCACAGTGATAGCATAAGACAACAGATTAAATTTGGAACATGGGAAGTTTGGATTGTAAGTAGGGAAAAGCTGCTTCTTCATAAGGGTGGTCAAACACTGCAATGGGTTGCTCAGGTTGTGGAATCTCCATCCTATCCAAAGATACTAAAAGTTTGGCTGGACAAGTCCTTGAACAAGGTCTAATGAGGCCTGCTTCAAGAAGGATGGACAAAATAACCTCCAGAGTAATTTCCAATCAAAATCATTCCATGATTTTCTACAATATATTATTTATGGGATTGCTATTTTTCTAGTGAAAACAAAGTAACTTTTGCTTGCAATGTTTACTAAATATGTTTGATTCAGTTTAGATGGATTTTCAAAATGGCCTCACCAAGTTTCAGAAATGGAAAGTACTTGCCCAGACTTCTGCCATGGCCCAAGTTCACGTGGAGGAGCATTTAAACTCTGCTGAAATCCTCCAGGTTCAAAATCTACATGTTCTTGGATGTGCTATTAACTTCACATGCAAGAGAGCAATCATTCCCATCTTCATCATAGCTCTCAAGTTGTTACTCACTTCATTAATAAGCAGGGAATTTGGATTTCACGGCTGATATAACTTGGATGAACCCACATGTTCCACACTTTGGAAAGGACCTTAATTATGGTGCATCACAAATGAATGCATTTTTCATCTTGTCCCTTGAAGCTGAGCCAATTTACATCCAAGAATATATGAATCACAGACCCGCTGGGAAAGCAGGAAAGGAGCAGCTTGACTGTAGCCCAAAGCACTCAGTTGGAAAGCAGGAGGCAGACCACAGTTCAAGTCCTTCCTCACAGAACTTTACAAAACCAAAGTATTAACCCAGCAATGGTGTGTAGTAAAAGGCACACATTGGCTGCAGGGCCGGACCTGGAATCCCAGCTCTGTCTACCCAAAACCACGTTCTAAAATACCCTAAAGACACAATGATTAGGTCACCCTTGGCAAGTGTAACAAACACAAGTTGAAGAGGCTCCATCCTGCAGGACCTTCAGAGACACCTAGGTTGTTTTCCAGAAATTGTAGGTGTTTATGATGCTAGAACTGCATCATCCCTCTTCAGCTAGATAAGCATGGATGGTCTACGCCTATAGATAAATTACAAGCCTTTTGAAGGTTGGAGCTTGCTTTCTTTGATGGGGTTTGTTTGGCTGGTTTGGTTTTGGTGTGGTGTTTTTGTTTTGTTTTGGTTTTTTTTTGTTTGTTTGTTTTGTTGTTTTTTTTTTACTGTGGGGGTTTTTGTTTTGGTTTGTTTTTTTTTGAGACATTAATGGGATTAATTTAGTTTCCAAAACAAAGCACACAGAGGTGCTCCTTCCGCACAAAAGAAGTTCAAACAGTGATGCCCAAACACCTCTGTGTATTGGAATTTTCGAAAATCAGTATTTGACTTCTGTGATTTAGAGCTCAGGTTCGTTCAAGTTATGTATGACACACTAACCCTCTCCCACAACCCTGGCCACTGCAAGTGCAAGGTAACTGCAGGTCTGCTTAACCTCACTCCATTTCACTTAAAGCTTGTTTTACAAAGTGCAAACAGAAATGCTGCAGTACAATTTTAAAACTTTTTAAATTATCAGAAACTCCAATTGTTTATGCAAGGGGTTTGAGAGGCAAACATACAAGATGCTCACATTTTTAAACAATAGATATTTAATGCTTTTTTAAGCGCTTAAAATGTAAAATATGCATGATTTCATACTCTAACCCTAAAGCAACTTCTAACCAGCAATTTTTACCAGGGAAATATGGTAATATGCATTATTGTTTCCATAGGTGAAAACATCAAAATATCAGCCAGAAGCTTAGAATCTTAAACACTGAGCACAACCTTAAGCATGAACCATCTATTGTGAGGTCAAAAGGAAAACTGCTTGCTTTGAAGTCTTGGAAAAGCAGGAAACATCTGCATCTGAAATTATACTTTGAAATAGCATATAACAACTAAAAAAAAAAAAAAAAAAAAGATCTATAGATAAAAGAACCCTATTAAAATATTAACTTCAAATACTAATTTGTCATCTGCTAGCCAAGGTTTGAAATCACTTTTCTTTGTTATTTTGTGACTTTTTATTTTGATGTATTTCAAATTCAGAGAAAAAAAAAAGTAAAATCAATTCTCCAGAATATGCCCTAAGCATAGAAATTAACAAGAAGGGAAAATGATAAACAAATGCCCAAACCAATCAAATATTCTTATCATTAAATGATAACTTTTAGATCACACTGTCCCAGTGCAATGACAGAACTGTTAAAACCCGTAAAATAATCTGACAAAGATCTTTACAAAGACCTGAAGCCAACAATTAAGCTTATACATGGACAAATTATTTTATCGCCTATGTTCTGCCTATGTTTACCCTTCTCAGGTCTCAATTAAAACCATCACCAGACCCGGGTAAACCTTCATGTGTTCCCACAAATATCTTCTGAAGTCAGCCCTTGGTAGGTGCAAGGGCATACCGGTGCTTATCCTCTTACATGACAATACTGCTCTTACTGTATGAAAAATAAGCCCACCCTACAGATCTATTGGGCTGGCCTAAAATTTCCTCAATCTTTGTATCGTTTCCCAGCAGTAAAATCATAAAACTGTATTTTATGGTCTGGCACCCAGTGGAGTGGGGACAAAAGAAAGCTGTAAGC
Organism: Vanellus vanellus; assembly: GCF_965231255.1. Lineage (NCBI taxonomy): Eukaryota > Metazoa > Chordata > Aves > Charadriiformes > Charadriidae > Vanellus > Vanellus vanellus. The sequence continues at coordinate 106,021,646 of NC_138907.1, forward strand.
CTCAAAGTATAGTTTGTTTTCCACAGAGAAGAAATTATAGTTGTTTTTTTTTTTTTGCTTTGCGTTTCTCATCTGTTTCCAGGAAACACACATGCCATTAGAGGATATATGGATGTAAACAGAATACTGCAACTTAAGCAGAAATCACCTCTTTATGGTAACCTGTCATCATCCATATGAGCAATGAAATTACACATATCAAGGTCACAGTAATCTCTTTAAAAGGAAAAACTCTTTTAGAACTGAAAGGAAAAACATGTTTAAGGATGTTCTTTAATAATGAAATATTGAATGTGACTATGAAAAAACAAGTGGACTGTCTACTCATGTACGTTACGATTATTCATTTCTCCGGTGTGAGCTGTGATAAAGGCTGGTGAAAGCTGCCTTTGTTGAGATTTCAACTACAGATCATGAACGTTAAACATAAACCTGCTCTACAAATGAAGTACACTGCACTAGTGAGGTGTGTATATTTGTCTTCGAATCTTAATAGATTTTTTTTCTGCTGCCCAGTACCCCCTCTGTTCAGCTGGAAGAGCTGTGCTTGGGCCGCTTAAAAGCAATGCGGCTGTACTGTGGTTTACTAGATAGTGAAATAAATAGTTACCTGGACCTATAACACTGATGATGTTCTTCCTCTCAACCACTCTTTTAATTTCTCATATGGCACTTGTGCTTGTTTGGTGTTTTGTTATCGAACACATGCTTGTTATACATTATTAAGGAGTATTTTTGATGCTATATGAAGCAAAGGTACTGCGGACCACTTTGTGACCCTTTTTTAATTTCCAATCCTGCATTCCTCCACAGAAACTTCTGATAACTCCAGAGAGCAAGAGCCCTCCCAGCTCCATTTTTCATAAGCAAATTGACACAGATTTAAAGACTTATGTCCAGCAGAAAAAAAGCTTCTGCTAGACATAGTCTGCTTTTTGACATTACTAAACTTTGCCGAAGCGCAAGGACAATCACCTCCAGTGCCGTTCCCCTTACACTTCATCCCTCTGTGATTCTGTCCTGCAGGGTTGTCTGCCTCGCAGCAAAGGAGGCACATCCTTTACAAGGAGAGCAGCCGGTGATATTTAAAGCCGCCTTCTCCTAAGAACAAAATTGGGGAAACCTAATGCTATGACGACCGGTTACTAAGGTTATGAGAACCTCCTACTCTAACTTAATTAGTTACTACAGCTATCCTTTAAATACAACACTGTAACTCACGGTGATCATTCCTGACAGTGACAGTAACAGTAAATTTTTCCTTTACTTCTACTATATACCAACAAAATAATTTCATTAACTTCATGGAGTGACATTCCTCTTATTTACATTGCTTTAAACGAAGACACAGGTAGTTGTTCCTACTAAAGTTTTGGCAAAAGAAGTCCAGCTTCTTGGAAGTTACACCAAAATCTTGCCTTTCTAATCTCTCTTCTTAAGAGTCTCAGCAATATTTTTACCCAATTTTCTTCTTTCTCATTTCAATACAATTTGAATTTTTACTTATCTGTTATTTTTGCATATTAAGGAACTCCTGTTGGATTTCAGACTACTTCAACAGAGCTGTTTCCTTTAAAACCAGATGTCCTGCAGCACATATAGCACTTTAAACATTAACCAGAGTCCCTAAAAATCCTCAGTAAAGGCACAATACATATTTTGTAAATATACAGACATTTCACTCTTCTGATTTACTTTTGTTTGTTTGTTTCAGTATATGCTACACAGAGTTTGATTAATTCTTTGGCTGCTCTTAGTTCCAAAAGGTCCTCACTGCTGCTTTATTATGTAAACCTCTTACTCCTCTGTCTTTTAGCCTTTGCTGTTGCAGCATTATTGGGATCATATAAACAGGCCCGAGAGCTGCTGCTAAATAATTGAAATTCATTTCATTTTTAGAATGGATTCTCCCTTGGAACATTTTCTGTAATGATGTTCTACTCCTGAAATAAATTTCCATTTCCATTCACTGGAGTGCTTTTCATGAAGACACTGACAAAAAAAAAAAAAAGGAACTAAAATGGGTAAGAATGACACTGAGGAAGTATAATTAGCTAAAACTCTTTTACCAAAAAAATTGATATGTTACATCAGCAGTTTTATTACCATGGCAATGAAGGCTAAATTTAAATTTTAGAATATTTTTGTATGAAGAAAATATGTATAAGAGAGGCTCTTCCCTTCCCCCCCCCCCCTAAACAGCAGAACATATTAAAAGTTAATCTTCTTTTTACAACTGATCATGATTTCTTTGCATAACTGTGATTAAATTTAATCAAATGACCTATTTAAAGGCATGCAATTTGCTGCTGTTCAGTGTTGGAGCTACAGTCAAACACCACATGCAAAAAACACCCTGTCTAGAACACGATATAGACAGAAACAATTTAAAATAGAGCTTTATTGCAAAGCTAACATAGTCTGAAAGAAAACATAAGACGACAGAGAATGAAGAAGTGAAATAGTTTTGATGCAAGATTTATACTTTCCTCTTGTAAGAATATAAATATAATCTCAGGGCTGGAAGAACTGGCTTCTGCTAGAATCGAAGCAATAAAGCTGGCGCACACATTGCCTATAAAAACTGCAGAAGCTTGGTCTACTGCAGTCTATAAACAGGGAGAGAGAAAAAGAAGGGTTGTTGCCTCACGGACACCTCATGCTCAGCCACACCAGTATCACTTTTCTGTCTGTCCCTTCTCCTAGTGCTGCCACAGCTCCCACCTGACGTGGTCGCTTATGCTGAGGTCCCAATCACTCGCAAAACTGATAGAGGCCAGTGAACTCTCTGTGACACTGATGATTTGGGGATGATTGAACAGCTTCTGTCTTAAAACACTCAAAAGATCTGTCAAATTGTATCCAACCAACCACAGGTTCCATCTTCACTTACAAGATTAACCTTTTAATTCAACAGACCACAGCTCCAAACAGCAAAACAGTGAGCACACTCTGAAATGGGAGGGCGTGAGTGGTTCAGCTGAGTTCACTTAGGCTACTGATGCAACTAAAATTAAACAACTGTTTTTTTGGTCTGGATCCTAGGCAAATTGACTCCATCATACTTTGATACTAAGTTCCAGAAGCAAATGCTGAACTCTGCAAAGCAAACACATTTTCATGGTAGACTGCATTGTCCCACTGCTTTGGTCACAAAAAAAAAAAAAAAAAAAAAGACTCAACAGGAGAATCCACTTGCTTATCTATATAATTACCTTTATAACCTTTAAGGAGGAGAGCTGCTACTCAACCAGCTCACTGCACACATTGTTCTTCTAGGCAGGCGACTGACTCTGATTTACTAAAGCAAATAGTCACGAGACAGTTATCAGACTCAAAGTCCGAGACAGACCTTCTGATTCTGGCCTAATCTACAACACTGGAGAACGACCGTGACAAAGACAAACAAAAAATGTTATTATACGATGTGATTCAGGTACCTGGCAACATATTGTGAACAGGCGTGGCAATGTTAATATCCTGGAGGTGTTTCAGTGTCTCAGTGTGGAACAGGCGAAGTGTAGATCCAGACGTGAAGGCAATCCAGATTCCCACTCCAGCAACAGCCATGTGAGAGATTACCATCCCTTCCTCTTGATGGGCTTCAAAATGGCTCTGCAAGAAAAACAAGGACTCTGGGGAGATGCAACTGAGCAACACTGACAACATTGGACACTTCTAAGATTCAGCTGGGCATCTTGTCTAGACCATGCTTTTGCCAAGAAAGTTTGGACCAGACAATCCTTGAGGTCCCTTCCAACCTGGTATTCTATGATTCTATGAACATCGTTCAACCTTCCTTATCAGCTCTTCAGCGTAGGCATTGTATCTTTGTCCTCCATGCCAAGGACAAAGCTAGCTTCCTGTGCTTTGCTCAGGTTGTGTTCTGACTGCTGCATACAATGTGTTAATTTTCCTGTTACCTTTTTTTGAAAATACATCATCATTAGTATGGAAGGATTCTCAGCTCTTGAACCAAAGTTCTAGCTAATGATAGACTAACTTCACAGTAATTTAGATATTGTATTTATTAAAAATACTGCATGGTAAGGGCTGGCAAGCCCATAACAGCTGAGACTTCAAAGGATTTTCTATTTCTTTATTGGTACCCATTTGGGAAAACTATCACAGATGAGGTTCCTGGAAGCAGGCAGATTTTTTTCTAACACGTTGCTTTTATCTACAGCAGAAGTCCTCTTTAAACAATAACCAAAATATTTTTCTTTTGTTCTCTTAGGGGATCTTTCCAGAACAAGGATAATAGAAGGAAAAAGTCATCTTTAGAAAGCAGTGTTTATGGATATAAATACACAATTATTTGCTCAACTATGTACATAGCAATGTAAGCCTTAATACCATGGCTTGCTTTTTGACTCACAGACAGTTCTGAATTTTACAAGTACTAGATGTCCTTCAAAATATCGATGCTTCTCATTAGAAAGGCCAAAAACCTCCTTCTGAAGATAAGAAGTAATGCAAGACTTTCAGGATAGACCTTTTTCCTCAATCTAGTGCCTTCACAGTTACAACTTCTGCATAGCTCCAGGAAGGCCAAAACCTCTCTACACGCCCCTGTTAACATGCAAGATAAAGCTGTAGTAAAGTTCTTTAATCATTAATAAGAAGTAGGGATATTTTTTTTCTAGTTTTGTCTTGTAAGTAAACTGTCTCTGAAGTTAAACAGAGCCTTTTAATGTTGTGCCAGCTATTATCAAATACAGAGAGCTGTTCTGATAAAGATAAAACTTCCTTGGCTAAATAAATAACAAACTGTTTCTTGGATACAAATCTGTCTCTGGAGGGATATGGACATAAATATCTGCTCTAATATTCACACTACATATTCACTCTAATATTCACACTACTCAATTATATTTGCAGATAAAATGCAAAAGTATCCATTTCCTCCTTGTAAAAGCATACTTAAATTTTCCATGCACTACAATTAAGAGTTACTTTTTTATCATTTTGCATCAAAACCTAAACTGCCTGTTTCTCAGGCTAAGCTGTTAGCATAAGAAATTTATGTTTTGAATATATTAGGATTATAGATATATTGTTCAAATTCTCCATCTAAATTCAACAAACAGGCTAAAATCAGAAATAAAGAATAAAAGTTCAAGCTTTCACAAAGTGTAACTTTTGATATTACACTTAGTAGGCACTTAATTTTCTTTTCATACTTTATTCCTCTATAAATTAGCACTTACCACTGAGAAATTGGCTGTTTAAAAATAAGGGGAATTATATTGTTTTCCTTTTCGTTTGTTAACACTATTCTTCAAATGTTCAGTTTTTAGTAAACGAACAGAAAAGTTTCTCTTCTTAGGCAGTTGTTCAGTTTTTGAGTGTTACTGTATTACCTTTTGACTCTTTGAATAACAGCACTGCAGAATGCAAGGTAAGCACCTCTGGCAGGCACATTATGCTCACTGTTTTCCTCAAGAACCTCCATTCATTCTTTACCAAATGATATACGCGATTTGAAAACCATACAGTTTATTCTACAGAAGAATTCATCCATGAACAACATCTTTCAAAGACAGAAATAGCTCTTATGACTAAATTTCCTGATAATCTCATCATGCACGTTTTATTGCAAAAAGGATTTTAAAATACTAACTTCTGTTTACAGATTCATACATCCCTACACTGATGAGCAACTGACTTTTGAAAACTTCTCAGGGACAGATCCAAGGCTGCTGAAGTGAACCTGACCAGCAACTTGCATTGTTTGGAATTAGAAGAAAAATGAAGCTGATCGTAAAAAATTCATTTTCTCTGCCGTTGTCCGACCACAGCTGACAATTTTGTTGGTGCCACTGTAAACAACTTCTACATGCATTTTTGTCACATTCCATTTTTACCAGCCAACTCATTACACTCCCACTTAGCCTGCCCTGCCGTTCGTACAGCTGTCCGCTGAAACACGTAGACACATTTCAAGAAAAACTGTAATACTGTCAACACCACAAGAAGCATATAAAAAGACCTATTCTTCTCATTCAAAGGGTCTTCTAACACAGAGTAGGAAGGTATCAAAACCTATGCATTCTTTTACAAATACATAAGTTTTTTGTACAGAGCTTTGACATGTTTCAATTACATGTCTACCTAAAAACCAGTAGCTGCCCCTTTTTTCATTTTTTTTTCTTCTCACAGCAAGAAATACAGATATAAAGGGACAAAGATGTCTTCTTCCCTCTGTTATTAAAAACAAATAAAACTGAATTTCCTTTTACTTTTCTCTTTTAGTTTTCATACCTGCATTCCTTTTTATTCAAAGCCCAGCGTTTTTTCCCCTCAGGCTCCCTTGTTCAAACTCTATAGCAACGCGAGAGCTGCAGAAGACTTTCTGGATGCCACAGCCCGCCTGCCCGGCAGCGCAGCCCGACATAGCTCACCATTGTTCCAGCAGCGCAGGGCATAGCTGGAGTCTGTCTTTTGAGGGGGTGCCCACTTGCACCAAACAGCTGCGCCAAGAACTGAACCACGATTTCTCAAGCTTCCCGAGAGATGCATAATGGGTATCATTGTCCACAAGGTAGAACAAATGACTTTTACTACTTTAAAGAAGTTACAGTACTCGGGCAACATACACTCATGTGTAGGGATTTTCATTTGTTTTTTTATTCAGCTGAACATTTCAGCTCGTTCTACTTGAATTGTTAAAATGAGAGTAACTCATGTATAGTTAGCCAAGTTTTAAAAACAAGACAAAGCAAACCAGGATGCCATTCAGTTGGTGACTTCATTCTGTTAACTACTCTGGCATTTTTTGTTGCTTTTAAACAAACACAGACTGCCTTTGCAGAGCCTAAGGGTCTACGTGCACAGAGACCAGTACAGGATCAAGGTTTATACCCAACAGCCGTATAACTGTCCGATCTAGGGTCAAGATCCTAAGGATAAATGTCTTTGTCACGAAGAGAGTATCAGAGTATGTAATTAATACATAATAGCAATTGATGTGTTTCTCCCATATCCCTTGCCAAGGAGCTTGAGGCACTGTGCCAGTTTGGGGCACTGTGCCAATTAAAGATATTTCCTAAAACATTCTATTACAGTAACATATCATTAAAACGAGTGAGTTGAGAGTCTTATCCATATCAGAGGGAGAAAAAAAGCCAGGAAAGTGAATAATATCCAAACCCAATATACAGGATGCCAAACCTACTAATTTACTAATAGTTATTAAAAAAAAAAAAAAACAAACTAAAAGCTTAAGTAAGAATCTTAGAAAAGCAAGGAGGCGTGGAATGAGATTGTTTTCAAGGACAATGTACTTTGCACTTAGCAAATACACAGACAGTTCAATATGAGGTACCTATGAAGCAGGGAGTGCCTCACAAGGATGAAGTTTACAAAATGGTTTGAATATGCTCAAGGGTTTGCACAAATATGGCCCTAAACCCAGTTAGGCCCCTTTATAGATAACATGTATGACACAGAACATATATGTATGCATGATAGTAGAAAGCAATGAACAAACAAGCAGCTGTAATTTGAAGTATATGGAAATATAAAGGAGTTCAGCAAAGAGGGAAGAATAACAGTTGAGCCCTGTGCAACACCGGGATTCCTGTTGATAGAGCGAAGACGAATATTATGCATAAAGTCTCGAGTCAAATCATTATGACTAACTCTCAACAAGAGAGGGCACGGAGGAAGAACAAACATTTCCTTGCTACTGTTTCCCTTCATACCTCAAAGCTTCTGCTCTGCACAGTAAGGAAGAGGTCGCTCAGATGTAGTCAGCTGCTGATATTGTTAAAATATTCCCTACAGACAAATTCGAAATTGCCTCATGTATAATATAGTATCAAAACAATATTGCCAATGAGCATGGTATGCACATCATAGCAGATCACTGTTGGAAATATAAACCCAGGAAGTTATCAAAGCGAGTCAGGTAGCTGAGCAATAGCGACAGCGTTAGTGAGATGATGAAAACAAGATCAGTACTTGGGTATGTCTTAGGACCAGTAAAGAGACAACAGAAAATCATCATTTGTTCACAGTTCCCATGCTATGGTATGGATATTTGTGTGGATTAAAAAAAGATGATGCTCAGGCAGTCATACAAAAAAAATCATCACATTCTTGAATAAAATTATCTGCATCAAGAAAACATTATTCAACCCATATCCACCATTTCTTATATGTTGTTTGCGGCAGCATTCATTGCCTGTATATTAATTATAGCTATAAAAGTCAGTGGATTTATAATAATCTGAGCTCTGAATACAATGGATGTGTTAGTTTACAAAGCACTCTGGAGAGGAAAAGAAACCTTTTGTGACGCTTTTGGAGGAAGACAGCTGAAAAATGAAACTACCACGCCTGAGAGATATTGATAGAATATTTGTTATTTTATCTCTGAACCTCTGTTTTCAATACTGCAATCCATTATGCTATGCTGTATTTTGACAGTTTATACATTCTTTAATCCTCAAAGCTTGTCTAACTCTCATTTTGTTCTCCTGTGCCAAAACAGCACAGCACAGCCCAAACTGCAGCCATTCCACCTGATCTAGGAAGAGCTTTGTGAAAGAATTAGGCCAGAATTGCCAAACTCATTAACAGAGATCTGGCTATATGTAACCAACCTCACACAGGAACAATCTGGCTGTGATCTCTTACCGTTGCGTGTATTTCTTGGTAAGAATCAAACAGATTCATCATCAAAGTCTATAGGACAGTAACCAGGTGTCCCAGAGGCTACCCTGCCCCCCAGTGAAGCTAACAAAAGTCCATTTCAAGCACCTATCCAAATCACTCCCAAAATCTTGCCCTCATCATACCATTCAAACTATCAACAAAACAAGCCTTAAAGAAAAATTAAATAGGATATGATGATAAGTAATATATGATCTGAGCATCTACTTGGAGAAAACAAATCCCCCGGAAAGCACAGATAGAGACAGAGGAAATTAGGATGTTAGCCATTTCCCTGCAAACCCATGACAGTGACTCACAGAATCAATTGTACCAAATAGACGATTGTTGAGAGAAAACACGATCATCAATGAAACAAAAAAGCAGCAACAAAGCACACAAAGAAGGCGGCTGTGAGCTCATCACAACTCCTGTTTGAAAGATCCTCATGGCTGTAAACATGATGCAATGCAGTGTAACTGTATTGCAGGTTGAAGCAGAGGCTTAATTCCTAACGTTTCATTCTTTTGGTGGAGGCTGTAATGTTGACAGAAACGAGGGTTTAACACTTTCTGGAAAATGTGGTCACAAGTATGAGCTTGAATCCTTAACACTCTTCTCCCCTTCCAGAAAAGCTGACTTTTATACGACTACTCATTGGAAAATGTCCTTACGCAAAGCATATTTTTGTAGGCCACTGAGAAGCAAAACTCTGAAGGACTATATTACGAAATCATCACAAGATACAAGTAACATCTAACTATGTAGAGGCAGTCTCTTAATTAAACCTTCTTCTGGAATTAACAGGCAATTCCCACAGGCACCCACTTCTTTGCTGCCTTGCCTCAGATCTCATTTTTAAGCAAACCTCTTGCCCTACGAGTTCCAAGTACCTTATGGAAACCCGGGGCAAAACGGAAGCAAACCTAGGTCTAATGAGACATCAGCAGAGAACATCATGGCAGAATTTCAAACTGTAGGGAGTGGGATTTCACAGAACTGAAACCAAATTTGATAAAAATCTTCCTGAATCGTGAAGCTTCTTAAATAGATTTTAATGTTTAAAATTTCACCACTTCCACCCTGTAGCATAGTATGTGAATGATGCTTTTAAAAGCGTTTACCTCTATGGAATGCGTCACGGTGCTGATGATAAAAATTTGTCCACCACATGCAGCCCAAATGGTCTCTTCCATCACAAGCAGACTTCTGACAGGCAGAACACCCAGTTTAACTATTTTCTGGGGTTCCGTGTTCCACGTCCCATCTACAATAAAGAAGAATAAGGAAGGTTATGCACAACAAAATGGTAATCTTTGTTTTCAAACAGTTTCGAAAACACTGCCTCTCCATCTTTGCAAGTTGCCTCTTCCAGCTACACTGTGATTTATGCATGTTTCATTTTAGCTTCCAGGGTAAGTTTGTAAGGGTAATACAACATTAAAGGGAAAAAAAACCAACCCAAACAATGACATATTTGTTAATTGAACAAATTTTATCTGGATTAATTGATAAACAAGGAATCCCACATTGCTGTTCTGATACAACTGCTTTCCTTTCCAGACGAAATACAGTCAGAAAGCCATGGCTGATATAATTTTCTCCACCTCAGACGGAGTTCACAGCCAACCTGTTTCAAGATGAATCAACTTCCAACTAGGACAGAATCATCTTTCATGTGAGAAGTAGTCAGAAAGTTTTTTATTGTAGGTTCTAATGAGCTCAGGTGACTCTCAGAGCACATTGATGGAATGGACTTCCTGTTACTACATGCTTCATTTAAGAAGGATTTTTTTTTAATTAAAACTTAATTTTGTGCCCTATCTTCACTTTTCATGTTTTCCCACCAGCTATAAACCACAGTGTTTTCCACGGACTGCATTTAGCAGATCCAAATTACATTATGCGTGTCTGTGTGGCACAATCAGTTATTCAGAGACCTTCTGATAAAAACTGCATGCCGCCACTTACTGCTCTGGACACACTCACTTGCCATCTCTTTGAAACAAGGGTTAGCAGATTATTTCTCCCCAAATTTAAGAGCTAGCAACACGGGCTTCTTGAAATAGTTGTAGCTCTGTCTTTTATATATACAGTTTGACACACTAAATATATCAATAATCATTTTAATATTTTCATATTAGTTTATTTCTACTGTAAGCACTCATTGAACATAAAAACTCAAAGACCACATTTCTATCCACTATGCTTGAGTAATAATGTCAAAATCTGTTAAAGTATCTGGTTTTACATTGAGGTAAAATATGTCAACGAGGCCCCATGTCTTCACTTTAAGGCATTCTGCCTGCATAATCTGCAGAAAAGTTGTCTACTTTACTGACACCGGTTTCAGCTCAATAACTGCTTACATTTTGATTGATGTGACCAAGGTAAACACACCTTTAAGCAAGCATCTAAGTACAATTTTTTCTCTTTTTCCCCTGACAACAAGTGCATCCTTTATTATCTGCTTCGGTAAAGTAGTATGAAATTTCATGCTTCACAATAAAAGCAACAACAATAATAAGAAGCCTCAGCTCTGGAATGCTTCTCATTGCTTCTGCCATCTGCATGATACAACCTTCGCTGAGTCACTCTCAAGATGTGGCTCTCTTCTGAAAGCATCTTTGTAAAAATGACATTTAGTTTCAGGCCGTCAAAACAATTTTCATTATTTGAGTTTGCAAGTGAGAAGAGTGTTTCTAGTTATTAGCCTGCAAACTCTCCCAGCAATGTCAAAGTCACTCTGTGTTCTTCATGACTCATACGTACCATTAGTAATAAAGAAACTTCTGGAAAAGTTTTAATTTGCGAGCAACCACGTTATCCTCAAATTAAATTCTTAAGTGGAGGCTGCCCATACCCTATGAATGCTTTAACCATTGCAGGCAGTTCAGTGCAAAGCCTTCAGAGAGCAGAGCTGTGCACGTCTGCGTATCCTCGCTTCAATTGTGTAAATTATGCTGACTACAGAAGTGGTAACATCATCTAGTAGGTAGCACCCTCCTGTTTCCTTTTAAGGATAAACCCAGCATAATTCTAGTATATTCTCTTCTGAAGGATAAAGACAGTGAATTTGGACAAAGAGCAGACACGCTGAGCCAGAAGCTATCTTTTCTTCTGTAGTTATATTTTCACACTGAAGAACACATTAATGTACAGACAAAACCACTCACTGAACTCAACAGGTCTTTCTTGTAAATACATTCAAGCTATGCATTGATCTATATATAAAGCATAGCTGATACTTAAGTGACAGGTGAATGGGGATTTTCAGGATTTCAACTGTGGACTTGGATTTAAATTTTGCTTAAATTTCATTTGTAGCATCTATGGTAGGTTTTTTTTAATCTGGATCTTCATGCTTTCAACTTCTATGCAACTCCTCAGATGGCTAAGCATTCAGCCGTGTTATTCATTTTGATCAAGTCTTACTTAAAATTATTATCTAGCATTTGAAATAGCTTTTGAGTGAAAAGGAAAGTCAGTACAGGTGTCAGGTGGATGTTGACTGCAAAATAAAAATTCTAAAACAATTTACTGCAAGGTAAGAAGGTGAGTTCAATATTGCCAATGTTATGAATACTACCAGTGTTACCAGTATTTGATTTAACCAATATGCATTTCAAAACTTAGTTGTCACAAAACCATTTTCTGTTGGTGCTGTTAGCACAGCTTTTAACAACCCACTTGGCTTGAAGAGTTCAGTGGGATTGGACATATGAAAAAGGTGAGATAGAGACCCTGATGTCCTTCATGTTACCATGACTTCATGCAAAGAAACTGCAACCTCACTTGAAATATCGGCCCAGGAAAAATCCAAAGCTCTACCCAGATCCCCTAGCCATGTGATAAGGCTATTCTGTAGTACCTTTTTAATTCTTCCTGCAAACATTGCTGTCTTCCAGATCAGACAGCAGCCGAGACAGATGAGGGGAAAAAAAGGGCAGGGGGAGACTCTCTAGTCTGGTAATTAGGGCAGTATTTAAACGATGGGTCAGCTGTGTTCTGGTCCCTGCCTCAGTGAATGCTTATTTAATTATACGAAGTGGAATGGCACCAGGAGGAGAAATTAAGCACCCTGCATCTCTCTCCTCTTATTTTGTGGCAGCCAGGGAAATCTCTTGATAGTTGTAAGCATGGGTACAAATCCTCTCAAGCAAGGCAAGGGATTAAGCCCGGTAATCCAACATACTTCTGTGAATGCTTTAACCACAGGCTGCTGGCTAAAAGCAAGAACACGACTTTATTTTGCCGACTAAGGATTTTATCACCCATCCTCAAAATTACTTAGCAAGTCTGTGTCTAGTTCACAAGTTGTTTCAAGACTATCACAATCACACTTTTAAGAAAACAGAATACTCTTCTGCTTCTTTCTCCAGATCTCAGCAGACCCTATTCAATACCTGCCTGCACAGGCTTCATGTTTGACGTCGGCTATTTCATGTTATCTGTCTGATCCAAAGTTCACTGCTTCTCAAATCTAAGTGAAAAGAAGTATTATCTCTATTCTACTTGTGTAAACACCTGCAGATTCAAGACATACTTATATAAGCAGGTCAAACAACTGGCACTATCCATGTATTTAAAATTAGGTGCAGCACTTGCAAAAGATACAGAACGGCTTCATTTGATGTTATAAATCTTAGTTACGGATTCAGTAAATTCTTTTTTTTTTTCTCAGGAAAAAGAAGTAATGAATAATATCAGAGATAGAACTTTTGCCAACAAAATCTCGAGGCATACAATAGGACAAAGCCCGTGCAAGGAGCCCAGCAAACTGTTTTCAGAAAAGCAGGAACTGAGCAAAAGAAAAATAAGCCATGGAGATGCATATAATGCAGCTCCCAGAGACCTGGCTGGAGAATACTTACAGGAGTGCCCACAGAAGTGTTGTTTGTCTTAAAATTTTGTTCAATCAGTGCCTTGTTTCTGTTCTCTAAATAAGCATTGTTTTAGTTTTAGGAAGATTTTCTGATCATTATTATCTCTAGAATGCTGAAAAGCCACAGACAATAACATCTTCTTCTACTTATGATAGATACCGAATGAGATGCAGTATGCACTACATATACCCTATAACCAGAGGCTAGTCTGTATGTGGAAAAATCAAGTTATTTGCATCCTGAGCAAATACAAGGTTGAAGCCTGACACCTGTGGAAACAGGAAGGAAACTGGGAGGATAGGGGGTTTCCTTCTGCTTTGTGAGAAGTCCATACAAGTATTAACAACACAAAGATTACTGTATTTGCAAGTTTTAGTTGACTCAGATATTAAATTGACCACATCAAAGCAAGTATAGACTCGTACTATAGATACACCAAATGCCTAGTAACAGAAGACATGGCAGTCTCTGTAAAATTACTGTAATAGAATATAGGCATCTGTACAAATTGCAGGTACAGGTATTTGCAGGAGTAAGATGCATCTACAAAATATGAGAACAGGGTCAAATACAAGAACAAATCTAGTGGTTTCTAGAAATAAGATGTCATCACTTCTGATACTTGCATATTAGATGAATGTTTAAAACATGAGAGCACAGTTTTTAAACACTATTGTGTCTATACACTAATAGACCTGTGTTATGCCACTGTTTGTAATACACTCTGTAAGTTACAGAATCATAGAATGGTTTAGGTTGGAAAGGACCTTGAAGATCATTGATTTCCAACCCGCCTGCCATAAGCAGGGACACCTCCTGCTAGACCAGGTTGCCCGAGGCCACGTCCAGCCTGGCCGTGAACACCTCCAGGGATGGGGCCTCAACAACCGCTCTGGGCAACCTGTTCCAGTGCCTCACCACCCTCAAAGTGAAAAACTTCTTCCTAATGTTCAATCTGAACCTGCCCTCTTCCAGTTAAAGCCATTCCACTTCGTCCTATCGCTACATGCCCTAGTAAAAAGTCCTTCCCCAGCTCTCCTGTAGGCCCCCTTTAGGTACTGGAAGGCCACAATAAGATCTCCCTGGAGCCTTCTCTTCTCCAGGCTGAACAGCCCCAACTCTTTCAGCCTCTCCTCATAGAAGTGCTCCAGCCCTCGGATCATCCTTGTGGCTCTCCTCTGGACACGCTCCAGCAGGTCCACGTGACTTTTTATTAGGGCATGTAGGGATAGGACGAGGGGGAATGGCTTTAAACTGGAAGAGGGCAGGTTCAGATTGAACATTAGGAAGAAGTTTTTCACTTTGAGGGTGGTGAGGCACTGGAACAGGTTGCCCAGAGAGGTTGTTGAGGCCCCATCCCTGGAGGTGTTCAAGGCCAGGCTGGACGTGGCCTCGGGCAACCTGGTCTAGCAGGAGGTGTCCCTGCTTATGGCAGGCGGGTTGGAAATCAATGATCTTCAAGGTCCTTTCCAACCTAAACCATTCTATGATTATATGATTTTATGTTCTTTTTATGTTGAGGAATCCAGAGCTGGAGGCAGTACTTCAGGTGGGGTCTCACGAGAGTGGAGTAGAGGGGCAGAATCACCTCCTTTGACCTGCTGCCCACAGTTCAGATGCAGGCCAGGATACAGTTGGCCTTCTGGGCTACGATAGCACATTGCTGGCTCATGTTCAGCAATAGTCACGTTATATTTCTCCAATAGTCACGTGCCATAGTTTATACCCCAATGTTGAACAGTATCTTGCAATGCTTGTATCAGGCTGTTTAGCTGCAAAGGAAGGCACCTCATGCTCATAAAATAAGCTTATAAGACTTTAATGTATAATGACATTATTGCCCTTAGTGCATTTTGTTATTAGTCTCATGATTTTTATGAATTTTAGAAAATCAGTTATCCTTCTAGTCAATCAAATTTAATCAGATAAGAAAAATTTTAAAACAATGTTCATTTTATGGGACAATGTCAGTTATTTAATCTTTCTGTAGTTTGTTTCCATAAAACCCATAGAAGGAAAGGAATATTATTTCTTACAATAATTTATAAAGATAAGTTTCTTCTCATTATATAATTAAAACTTTATTAATATTTATTATTTTTTATAATTATAATTTGTTGGTGCTCTCAAGTCTTCATATGAGATAACCTAATAAAATACAGTTTATCTCCTCAGAAAGTCTTTTTAAAGTTCGTAGTAGTTTTCCTTTATGCTTTCTGTCGAGCCGAACTAAACATGCTTTTTTGTTGGTAGCTTCCTCTCTTGCTTAGCAGCACTATTGATGATTTCAACAGAGCTGCCAACGCAGCCCTGGGAACAGCAGTTGTTGGTTAATTTGTGCAGTGGACCACAAACATTTTTTCCATCACATGGTACATAAACCAGCACTGTTGAGGAGTAAGATGGGAGCTACACAAGTAAAAAGTTTAGCACATTTTTTATCACTTGGAAATAAGCTGAGAGATTCAGGTCTGCTCTTTTAAACAAGGTGTAACTACAAATGTCCTGTGCTACACATACATGTAGTCATTTTTTCCTATATATGCACCAAATTCTTCATGCTAAACAGCTGACAGAGCTCTACCCAAAATTATAGAGAGGGACGGTGCTGGAAGTCCCAGCATGAGATATGTAAATAAGACTGATAGCAATGTCAACATATGTCTGGTAACAAGTTTCAGATGATACTGATAACAGTGATAACACAGTCAAGACAACAGCATGTATTTATTTTTCAGTATCACTGCTCTAGTCCTATCCCTAAAAGCTTAATACTATTCCTTACTTTTCACAACAATACCTCTCACCATGTCTACTTAAGTGGTGATCACATGCCAGAACCGCACTCTTCAGACATGCTACAGCAGCACATGGATCCACCCAAGCTCTGAAGTTTGACAGCAGTGATTTGCATTCCACATATTCCTCCCTTACAGCATTTATCAAAGTACACAACTGTCTTGCCAAATTGATCAAGGTATCTTGCTAATGAACTGACTTTCCCCCTTACTCTTATACTTCCTTTCAGTTTTGCTCCTTTTCCTTGATATTGATCCTCTGAAAATGATCACTGATTAGTGTCACAAGGCCTCTTAGGATAGGTAAGTCATCAAAACTCTTAACCAACTTCAGAGCTGCCTAAAATTTTACCAGTGAAGTCTGTCTGAAGAATGCAAACTTCTGTTCTGTGCGTGGCCAGAATTGCCTCAGCTGTTCTCATTTTGCATTCAGTTGCAATCCTCAAAGTTGAGCTCTTCTTCCTTTTTCGTTAACCTCAGGGTCAGAACCTCGCAGCAGACACCTATGGGAACAGGCTCTGCAAAAATCTACTAGAAAATGCAGCTTTCATTAAAACATCAAAGAGGCTTCCTCTCGTGGGTGTGTGGGCTCATTTTTCTCTATGGCAAAAAAAAGATTCATATCAGTATCTCTGGGCCTCCAGAAAAGACCTTTAGCTACCCAGACAAGAGCTCAGGAACTGGACCCAGCACTCCAGGTGTGGCCTCACCAGTGCTGAGCAGAGGGGAAGATCACCAAGCATGCCAAGCACTGTGAATTTAATTCTCAGGGTGAGCATGGAAGGGCTCACTGTGGGTGCTGTACATATGAGCGAGAGGCCACACATACCTATCACATGCTGAAAAGGTAGGCATTGCAATCAAAGCAGCATGTCTTTTTTGGGCATCTATTCTCTCATCTTAACCAAAATCTTTCTGAAACTACCAGTATATTAATTCTTCTACTCTGCCACAATCTTTCTGAGTTTTTATGTTCTTTTTCCTGTTTCTCTCCATACTCTGTACAGGATTTCATGGAAAGGAAATGTACATCAATGTCTAGAAGAAAGGAAGTAGCTGGAACTGACTACAGTATATCAGGAACAACACACCTGTATTATATAAAGATTGCAATTTCCCTTTCCTAAGATGGTTTTGTGAATGGAAGTCAAACACGCACTGACCTTTTTTGCTATTACATCACTCAGAAAACACATCTGCTGGGCTGTCTGCAATCATCACAAAGCAGTTTTGTTATGTTTTTTTAAACAAAGACAATACAATGTACTTTTTCCTTAACCTCATCTAGAAGTGTTTTGCCTGGAAATATTCCTAATAATTTGACCTGAGGCAAACACTAAATACACAATATTTCAGACTGGTAACTGTGCAAAAGTTAACAGCACTGTAAATAAGTTCCCAAAACACATGGTGTCAAAGTTTACAATCTGCATCACTACCATTCCTATATATAACAGCTTTTAATGCATTAGCTGTTTCATGGTTCCCCAAACTAGTCTTCTCACCCACATAAAATTAAGGAATATTAAGGATAATTATTAGGGCTCCTATTTTTAGGATTAACGTATTAGCTGACCTACATCCTAGTCTTTCTTTGACATTTTCACAGATCACCATGTTAGCTCACATTTAAGAACTGAGTAGATTTTATATCAGTGCCCCATTGACTTTGCTTTTAACTTACGTTCAAATACATTCAAGCTCAAGTACTTTTTAACTCACAACTGAACATACACGGATACAGAAATGTCTCAGTAAAACATGACTACCCTCCATAAAGGAAGTCTCTCTGTGCACCTTCAACTCTACCACTAGCACGGCATGTGTTCCTCGGCTCAGTATACAAACAACTTTGTTTCCATTTTAAATTACTTCAAGACAAGACTTTCTGCAGCCAGAGAGCACTCTGGATGCAGTCGATCTGACAAAGTTCTCTTGTGAAGAAAATCAGAAGAGAGTACTTGCTGGTTCTAAACAAGATGAATATTTACATGCATTGAGCCATCTGAAAATAACAAGAGAAATTGGAGCTATTTGGGTACTGAACACGAATGACAGAAGTTGTCAGTCTTTGACTACATATGTAAAGGCATCGAGCTTCAGTGACTGAACTGGTTCACAACACTTTCTGCCCACAGAGGAAGAAACAAGGATCCCAACACTTAATAGAGACTGAGAGATGGATTTTCATCCTACAAGAAAGATTACCCCTTTTTATTTATGGAGTCCCACAACAGGCTGCACAATTTTACCTGTGCATCCCATAGCATTTGTCCTTCTCAGGCTTCAAATCAAGATGCCTTGTAATGCACTGACCATATTTCAAGCTCACTTTTAAATCTTTCCTTAACCTCCTTTATGCTGATAGACCAAAACCCAAGTTGAAGTGCATGGCTGGAAAGTAACCCCCTCTGTAGAACAGACGGTGACCCTGATGAATTGCACAAAGCTCTTCGGAGGCTGCATTCCCTCTCCCTCCCGTTTCACCACTGGGATTCCTTTGTTTGGTAAAATAGGTCAGTGCTCATAAAAACACCCCTCCAGGGCTGACTGCCTCACATGACCACAGCAGCCAACTATAAGGAATATGAATGCTAACATGAGAGCAGCTGATTTGCACAACTTTCATGAGGCATGGAGAACTGAAATAACACACACAGACCAAACTGTAAGGGAAAGGACTACAAGATGAGTCAGAGAAAAAAAAATAAAAATAAAAATATGTATTTCCCATCTCAGAGCTTCAGTGATTCTGAAATGGACTGCAACAGGCTCTGTGAATACCTATCTGCCAGAACCGGTGTTTTCAGAGGAAGATAAACAGGGGATGCTCTGATCCTGGTCAATACAACATAACCTCCAGCTCCAGATGTAATTCAGTCTGGTTAACAGCTCTGCACTGTCCTTAATATCCTCTGCAGATATGCAACCCATGCATCCTTTCTTACCTATACTGCCAAGGATGCCACTCGTGTTTTTGAAGTGGTCTTTTTTGGAAGAAGTTGAGTGACAGCAATTGCAGTCTTAAACAGTTTAAATACACCAATCCCTTTTAGAGACGATGACAGATTCACTTTATTGCCATATCCAGGTATACATGGAAACTGAAACATCAAAAATAATGTTACGAGACTAGGATCAGGGCCTCACTCCTATTCCTCCAAACAAAAATAAAATTTGCTATTCAGTGGTAAAAGAAAATTTTTTTAAAGGGAACTGAAATCTAATATCTGGCTTCAGATCAGAGACAACAGCTCAACAGGAAACCCACTGGGTTGAAGATGACAACTGGTGAAAGGAAATGTCTTTCACACCATTTTTTCAGATGCTTTGTTGCTTGAAAAAGAAGAAAAAAAATAATTGCATCCTGCACCTTTCCCAAACTAAGTCTTTACATGATCTAACACTGCACATATAATTTGTTCCAAGATTGAAGATACTGAGCTTGGCTCCTCAGTTAGAGGCTGGCAGGATTTAGTAGCCGAGGTATAATGCCACACAAATGCAACTGCACTATTTACAAAGCCCATCTCATTCGAGAAATATGACAAACATCATTATGCAGCTCATGCTAATAAGGTACACCAGATCTCTGCTGGCTCTGCACTTTGCAAAGTTAGGTGCCTCTGTGCTAACATCTTAAAAACTCAGGTTTCAAACTTTGAGTAAAGCCTCACTGATTTTGAACTAAATTTACTATACATGTATGCAGTACTGCAGGAAAGTTAGTGAGATGTCCTGGAAGTACACAGAGAAGCACTCGAACCAGCTCTGGAGAAGAGAGTTCTGTATCAGAAATATTACCTGGGATTCTCCTTTACTCAGATTATTTTAGCCAATTACTTAGCTAGATACAAACCAATCAACTGTGATGCTGAAGGAAAAAGGAATATTACTGCAAAATACATAAGCCACACATATAGGAAAGACTTTTCGTATCTGCATGGCAAAAATGGAGTTGTCATTTCAAATGAGAGACACAGAAATCTCTACCAACAGGGAATTATTGTCTTTCATAAACACCAGTACTGGGTAGTTCTGTGGAATTAGCATTGTGCTGTGTAAAACAGTGTATACTGCCTGTTATCACATAAACTTCTGGACTCTTGTAACACCGAAGACCTTAGGGTTTAAGCTAAAAGGCACAAATCAGTTTTCATACGTATCGTATGGTAAAAGTCGGAACAGTATCAAAGTATCTACTATCCTTTAAAAAGAGAAAATAAAGTGTGAAAAGTTTTTTCAGAAGTACTGAAAAGTAAGTAACTTTACTGAAAAGTAAGTAAAGTACTGAAAAGTATAGTAACCTTAGTTCAGCAGTTTTACAGGGAATTTTCATAAAATACAATAGTGGAAAACTACTTCTGCCAAAATATACTGACATGTGAGTTCCTCAGGATGTTATCAAATCATATCACTACATTACCTTCTGTTTTTGTGTAGATTGAGATGTTTCCATTTACCAAGCCAGCAAACAAGTATTGAGACATATATGTTAAGCTCATAACAGTTGATTTTTCAGGAGTGAAGAAGTGTTGAAGTCGAATTTTCTTTGAGCCTTGGCAACTTTTGTAAACAGAAATACTATAAAAAGAAGCAAGAAAAAATAAACATGTACAATTATGTTTTGTTTAGTTCTTATTAGAATATGCACAAAAGAGGTTTAAAACAAAATATTTTGGGGAAAAATGATTTTCTCCTTCCATTCATAGGAAGACAATTATGGAAAGGAGTATCTTGACCCCCCAAAATGTCTAGGTAGGCAATTTGCAATTACTTAACATTGACATATGACTACACTTTTCATATTTTCTTGTCTGGAGAAACATTCGTTCAACAAAGAGACATAATAAGAAATTCTGCTCAAAGTCTTTATTAAGAGTCTATCCAAAAGTTTCTATTAGTTAAAAAAAAAAAAAAAAGGATTAAATATTACATGGAGAACTAGGGAAAAGAGAAGAAAAAAAGAAAAAGAAAAGACACCAATTACACTTAAAATCCCCACCCTTCCTACAGATTATTACCACGAGTATGTTAGGAATATTGCATAACTAAATTTAGAATTAATCACACTTCACAAGCAAAGACACTCAGTACAATTAGATGTTGGAATTTCTGGAAACAGCATTTTTCTTGGAGAATTTTTTTCTTTTTACTTTATACTGGTTAGAAACTCCTTCAAAATCACATATGGTCACATACTTATGCCCTCATTAGCTATAACAAGATCTGATTGCTTTCTGACCTATAAATCAAGTGATGACTCAGTAAGGTCATCAATTCAAACAGAGCAAAATAATTCATGTAAACAGCAATATTATTTATTTGCATGACAAATCCTGCACAATATCACAGTGTAGAGGGTTAATGGGTTCCTCATTTAACACTTCTTCATTCTGAAAGTTTTCCAATGCCTAAAGATTATGATGTAACATTACAAAAGTAATATTTATATTTTTTCAGATATGATGTATGATGAATTAATCCTCTTTCAAATATATCCATTATTTTAATTTCAAATACTATATAGTATATTTTAATATTATGGGGAGCGATTTTTCCTTGTTTTAGGTGGAAAGGATAAGGTGAGGCCACTGGGTCATGGATATTTTTTTTTTAAAAGAAAACATTTTCTTAGAAGTATCTCATGCAATTTTGCTATAGAATAGTAAAACTAATGAATAAATCATACACAGTGCACTAAAAATGAGAATCACCTTCCTTCTTCCATGCCAAGGCAGATAGTAGGCACATTAGAAGCTTTTGCAACAACAGTTTCAGAGTCAAGAGCCTTATTTTGCTCTTTTAGTTTCTCCTCCTCTGGTATGTAGACCATGCAGAGAATCCGTGATTCCACATTGAAGCACTCAATAACCTTGGGGCCGGAGCTTTGAAATGAGACTATTGCAATCTGGCCCATCTGATTAGTACAACTGCCGATCTGAATCGGAAAGAAAAAAAAAAAAAAATAAGACCAAGACTGATACCAGGAAGATCAGGATTAACAAGAAGGAATGACTGGAATGTTACTTGAAGAGCACATCTCAAGTTATATGCGTGAATATGAGTTTTCATGCATTAAGACATAAACAAGAAAATAATTTAGCACAAATACAAAAGATTTCAAAACATTATATATACAAAATTTCCCTTGAATACTCACAAAACCAGTTTTTTTTTTTAAAGGAGGAATATTATGACCTACTGTGACATCTGACTCACACGTATATAAAGAGTGTAATGCAATTACAGAAAGTACTTGTGTAATACATCAGTTTACTAACCAGTATTCTAAGTTATCTCAGATTCTTAAAAACAGATAATAAGCTGAGGCCTGTCCTTTGCACAGTAACAAGTCTACAAATAAATGCTCTGTCCCAACAGAAGGAGGAATTATTAATATAGTGCCTTTTGTAGACTTGCCGATACAGGACCCTAAACTTCTCCCTGATCCAGAACTAAATATCATCAATACGTCCACAAATCTGTACATTTTAGGGATCTGGGAAGAGTGAAAAAAAAACACAAAACTCTGCCCAAGCAGCAATAAGTATTTTTTTTTATAGTAACTCTTTACATTTAAATGAAATGAAAAAACATAGCAAAGAGAAAAAAAAGAACATTTCATGACAGTAGAAATATTTTATTGGCATATATTTATGATGACTGTTTACAAATAGAGATGACAAAAGAAATTATATGGGTTACCCTGAAAGCTATTCCTAACTTCTGCTTTTAATTCACAAGGGTTCCCTTAAAATTTCAGTATTGTAGTAACAAGAAAAGCTAGTGAAATCATTAGCTTTTTGTTGGTTTGTGTTTTAGTTTGGTTTTTTTAAGTACTGGCTATCTCACTTTTTCTGCTGGAATATCTACATATTTGAGGTCATAACAATATGCCAGAATAGGGTTGTTTTTTTCCTACATACAGACTTAAACAGATTATTTATGGCTAAAACGTTTTTAAAATATGGAAACAGACAATAGGACAGTGAGCTCATATGGGTTTTAGCAGCCCTCATTATACATTAGGATATAACTCACTTCTGAATGTGCTCAGCACTTTGGAATTTGTTCTCTATTGTACTAACAAATCACACACATATAAGTGACACCCTACAGAGAACAACAGAATCACATGGACAAAATTACTAGCTATCCTGTATAGAAGTCCATCTTCAAACAAATAAAAAAAACCCAAAACCAAAAAAACCCCCAAATTTATTTTAGATCCATATGTTGCTGAAAGTCACAAAAAACAATGCAAAGAAATAGGAGACAACCCCCTTTTTAGCTTTTAAAGATTGCACTTACCCAAAGAAAACCATGTTCCATGGCACAGGAATCTGACTCTGTTTCACCAGGGAGGTATGGTTCAGGATTATAAGCAGCACATTCAATCTTCAAAGGAAAAGAAAGCAGTTACCACGTGAAAAAGATATGCCTGATTCTGTCTAATTTAGTCTGTAATTAACTAAAGCATTTAAAGATATCAAAGAATCACAGAAGGAAAGAAGTCAGTTTAGTAAGTCCAACTTCCCTTGGGCAGGGTCAGCTGTGCGTGTGCTGTTCCTGACACATTCCTTTATCTACTCTTACAGACATTAAAAACCAAAGACTACAAATTTTCTACCTGATCTGCTCAAATGCTTCATGACCTTTAACTTTTTCCAAATACCCAACCTAACCTCATCCTTGCTGTAATCATTAGCCTACTACTCATCTCAGCCAGCAGGTACTTCCTCCCCTTCTGTAGTGTCCTTTTACATATAAGGCCAATATATGTTGTGAACCTGCCTGAATATCTTCTTCATTAGGCTAAATTAACATTATCACTTAATTAATTGAATAAAAATCTTCACAAGAATTGGTTTCTTTCATTCTTGTTTTTAAAATTCTTGATTATCACTTTTCAATCTGACATCTCTCCAGCAGATGTATCAGCTCCATATATTTGGGAGTGCAGAACTTTCTCACCTGAACACCCTATTCTAGCAGAGGTGTTAGCAGCACTACATCATGATTACCTCTTCTAAAGCCTATTCGTACACATCCCATTGATTATTTGCTCTTTGTAACAATATTACATTCTTAACCAATCCTTAGCTTGCTGGTCTATTAAAAATTACTTTTACGGACTTTCTACTTGACCATTTCCTCAATCTGTATTTGTGAAGCTCTTTATTTCTGCCTGAGCGTACCATGCCTCTGTCCTACTGTCATCCCTTTTTTCCCCCGCATCATATTATTTCTCCAGGTGCTCTACTCATTTTGAATGCTAATGCTGTCATCCGTAATACTCCTACTCCCTCCCGAACTTCATGTCACCATGTTACTGTCAGTAAATTAATAACCACACTCATGATTTTATCCTGCAGGCCATTTAAGAAAAACCTGAAAGCTACACCAGATTCAAGATCTGTATTTAAGTCCATCCCAACTCTGAAAAATCATTCAAGCACCAAGGCACTGAAAACAGGCATTTTCATGAACGATCATGGATTTCTATTTTCCCAAATTTGCCTAATAACCAAGGCAGAGCTCTCTAAAGCTTATGTAAACACTTTAAAATATATACAAGCAATTCATAACTATGTAGAGAATAAAAAGGTTTCTGATGACGTGATACTACATTTTTAGACAAGATTCTTTATAATTCACACCGATGTTCTTGTCTCAGACATCAATGCCATTGCAATTATATTGCAAGTACTAGAGACAATTTGGTTAGTATTAATTTAGACAACTTCACCATAACCTGGCAACACCACCTCCCAAAAATTAATAACTGGGCAAAAAAAAAAAAAAAGGAAATGAGCAAGCATTAGTTAGAGTTCTAAATTCCCAGTTGACTTAATTTTCAAAAGTGCAAAAAATTTCATAAATCTCCCTGATGTCAGCAGGCATCACCAAGTGATTAGCAGCAGTAAAAATAATTTTATGTATTCACCAAAGCGATTATCTACAAGGATAAAAGAGTGAAACTGACAGCTGAGAAAGAAAAAAGAAAAAAAAAAAAAGAGCTATCCATGCCAGTCTTAGCATGCCTCATTTAACACATGCTGAAGCTATCTACTCGTAGTGGTGATTTACAGGAGCTGTGACAGCTAAATAGTGAAAGAAAAGACAGGCTACACGATGCTGGATATTTCTGGGGCTGCTTGTTACATCTGCATTACATTGCATCTTAGTCAAAACCAACGATGTTCTTCCATAGTTAAACACCTATAGTCTAGGTCTCCATCTTGACAGAAGCCCTTTGCCTGGGGTATAAACTTGCTCTGATGGAAGAAGTTGTTACAGGCTCCCTACACCACCTGAAGCAGCATGCAGAGAGATAACAAGCAGCATCAGCCAAGCAAAGGGTCTCCTCCCACACCAAGCTGTGGCCTGACACCCAAACTGCAGCTCAGGCTGCAGAAAACCACCAATAATACTTAGATCATCTTTTCCAGTAATATCGAGGACTTAGGAGCATCAGGCATGACAGCTGAGCTCACACCCATGTTATCTTTAGGAGCTGCAAAAGTGGCAAAGTTGACCCAGAGCTCAAGCAAATACTGCCACACACTGTATTCTCCTGAGGTGACCAAAGCAAAGACCATCACCCAACTGTATGGGCAGCACTTTCCTTTCCAAACAAGCAGATCCTGTTGTAACTTGACTACAGGAGTTGAGCCTGGGCCTTCAAGGGTCCTGGAATGGACCTACAGGACTTACAAATGCACAGGCTTTAAGAAAACATAAATATTTTAATTTTATGCAAAAATTAATTTCTGCAGTGGTTATTTCACCTCTGGTGACCTTAAAAAGTATTCAATACAGAATGAGCTGACTGTTTAATAAGACAAGAATGACTATGGTTGTATGGGAGACCAGAGACTTTCAGTAGACTTTGGCTGCTGTAAACCACAGCTCTGCTCTGAAAACCAGTATCACAGGAATGGCTTGATTTAACACCATCAACACATTTCAAATGCATTTCCAGCTAGCAATTATTTTACCCCCCAACATTCAGGCCTGTATACTCACATCGGAAGTGAAGCTGGCAGCCAAACTTCCTTCCTGTGTAGGGTGTCCTAGCAACAAGGGTCTTGCAGACTTACTGCTTTAAGCAGTACCCATGCAATGATGTTAATTTAACATTGGGATTCTGGCCATACAAACGCAATTTTATTTCCACTAGTGTTTTTTGTACAAGCCTGACTCATGGTCCATAAGAAATCCTGTTGATGCATAGGCAAAAAAAAAAAAAATAGTATCCACCGCCCTTCCCTTTTATCTGTTGGTATGGACATGCTGTACTTATTTTCATTATTGAAGCCAGTGGTCAATATGACTTCAAACTGACAAATTACTTTAGGAAATGAACCATTAAGATGATTTCTGTATACATTTTATATAAAGACCCCGTAAAACTGAATTTTAAAAATTATTTTAAAACTATTGCTCTCTGTGCACTAACGAAAATCAGAACTTTGAGAAGGATTCAACACAGTTGCAGCAGTACGCAACAGCTATCACGGAGATCAGATTCCTGCACTTTGTAAGCTGCAAGTTACTTTGGAGTCTCAAACAGACACTTGGAAATGTCAAGACCAACTCAAAATTCCCAGCAGTTCTGGTTTCACTGAGTGATGAGCCCACACCTGAAAATGAATGTCATACTATACAAAAGAAAACACTATGTTCCTTAGTGCCTCAAAGACTGCAGTATTTTGCATTCCTGTGACCCTCTTGGACCTTCCATTGTTACTGGTCTTACACCAAGCTAGTAACTCAAGAGAACTAATAGATGTCAACTAACAGATTTATTTATAATATGGTATTCTTTAGCAGTTATATCACACAAAAAAAAAGCAATTCTGATCTCATAAAAATTCTGTTCACCTTAAACTCCTGTTGCTTGGCCATCATCACTGGCATGTGTCTAACAAGGAGAGGATGCTTCTCCTTTTTGATTTGATTCCCGTCATCTTCTACACAGAACCAACCTAACAGGTTATCCTCCGCTGTAATGGACAGAACAAACAACAAACATCCCGCCATATTTTCACTGAATAATCACTTACACCTCTACACAAATAGAAAAGAATTCTGTTAGGATGAGTTAATACTGATCAGGCTGTTCTTATGCCATATATACATAAATGACAACGTAAAACTATGAGCAGAAATCCAATATAGTAGATTACATACATACTGATAACACAAAAAGAACACCTTACACTAGCAAAATGTTAAGGGTGTTCTCTTAATAATCTTGTCAGTAGGTTTTTAAAAGAGGAAAAGGTACATCAAACCTCTCCTCAGACTCTAGGAAATCTGTTTTGCAAATAGCATTTCTCTGCCTGTATAAGTGATATCACGACCAACTACTAATTAGCATAATTGTAAGGATCCTCCTCCTGGAATGATGGAGACATGCATTCTCTCTTCTTTTGTTTTTATTATGTTGCCTGCCTTCAGTGAGATACCATAAAAGCACTGTATTTTGAGGATGTGGTGGTGAAACTTGCTTTGTAGCAAGTGCATATCCTCAATGTTTCTCAACTTAGACGTTCAAAATCCCAGGTATCTCAGGAACCCTATACCCCCTGTGCAAACACTGGAGGCTAATAACACCACAGGACAGCACATTCTTTATTGCTCTTACTTAGATCGGGTTGGTTTGTGACAATCCCTCCAGTGAAGACTACAGATCTATGTTAAAAAAACAACCTCCCCCCAAAACCACTTGACTTTGACATATCCAACTATAGAAATATTTCATTTTATTAAAACTACACCCATAAATTTATTTCTTGCTCAGAAAGCTAAACAAATGAACTCAACAGCTTTACTGATATTTCCTAGCTAAAAATGATTCTGAGCTAAAACAGAGAAATTTGAACGTGAAGTTCAAAGTTTAAAAACTTCATAACATCTGAAGAAATAAGTTTATAATGGAATACCTTCCTCAACTGTCTGTCCTGTAGTGTATCTCCTTCTTGGTGATTTAGATATAACAATTAGTAATGATTACCACAGACTTCATTAAAAAAAAGTAGAAATTATTTTCCTTCACAAGGAAACACCCATCCTATCTATTATATCATTACTTTGTAGTGATACACAATCACTACTATTTACTGTATTGCAATTTTAACAACTGCAGATAGATTTTTCACAACAAAATCATTTTCTCAAAAATAAAAATCAAAAAAATACACTGTACGTTGAGAGCTATCTTAACTTGATAGGAAATTTAAGTAACTAAGAATTACCAAGGGCCAGTTTAGCCATTTGTAAATTGTTGATCCAAGACTGTTTGATGGCAGGGGTAAATGTATTGAACACAGCTGTAAAGAAAGTGGGCCGCCCAGACCTGCGAGACAGAAAAAAAAAAAGGCACTCTAAATGCATTGAGCATGAGATATAGTCAAGGCTAGAAATGTTGAGCAAGATGAAATTTCATTATTTTCTCATACTTAGACAAAGACACAGCTCCAATTTAAGCATGCAGGCTATGATATGCCATATATGCCCCTCTTCCTACGCTTTACATGAAACGGTATGAGAAGAACACCCTCCTTGCTGAAGGAATAGAACAGTGGCTGTTCCCTATTAGCTGTCACTGCCATGGTTCCTCACTTGCTTCTTGCATCTGGAACGCAGGGCTGAGGAACAGGAGAAAAACTACAACACTGCCCTGGAACACGCAAGTTGTGGCATGAGAGCAGAAGTCAGAGGTTAACTGCGGAGACAGAAGAGGCGGAAGAGCTACAGATTCCCAGATCCTCCCTGGTACATCTATGCCTAATACATATGCCCATTTAGAAAGTTTTGTAATCAAGATTACTACTGACTTGTCCTGTTTTCCTGGGAGTTGCAGCTGAATTCTACAGCGATCTGCCGCTCTGATTTCATCTTCTTTTTTCAAAATCAGTTTTTGTAAACCTGAGGTCCAGTCATGGGCTACAGATTGGTTTAAATTCTGAAAAATTAAAAAAGCTAATATTCAATGCCAGCCTACTGGCCTTTTTCCAACAGGCTAACTAAGGTGATCTCTGCATATAACAAACAGTTACTCCTGGCACCTGGGCCTCATTTAGTCCATATATTAATTATGAATAATTTAGTTATATTTGTAAACACATTTTAAAAATATCCATAAAAAAATTGCTAGCATATTTTATCTGATGATTTAATCTCACATTGCTGAGAGTTTGCTGATACATAAATGACATTCACAAGCGCCTGTCAGATTAAGAAATGTAGATTTACATCAAGTGTACGCACAACCCTTTAACTTAATTTCAATGAGCAGTTATACAGAACCCACAAATTCCATTTCTAAAGAAAATCTCATGAAAACTTCTACAAATCATACTGCCAATATGTTTCTGTGCAAATCTTTGAGCCACAATGTTTACAGAGCCATCGTGAAAGCTGTCTGGGTGTTTGGAATCTGTTTAAGCAGGATGCTGAAAAAATAACCCTCTGCAAGCTGAGTGTTTGGTCACATAGGATAAAAGCACACCTGAGTGACACTTAAAGAAACAATAGGAACAAGTATTCATACCGAAAAGTACACTAATTTTCCACAGTCAAAATTCTACGAAAATTTAAGTCTTTTTAAAAAAAATAGACAAGCTGACCTCATTCCCCACTAAACTATTCTAATTATCCCTACCTGGAAACATTGACAGAATTTTAAGTTTTCAAAACATAGTTGGCTCTAACTGGCAGTATAGGCAGGAAGGTTTTGTATATGTAAACGGGTGAATGTCTTATGGTATCTGTGCTATACATATTTCCAATAATGCAGCTGAAATTCACCTTCAAATACTTGTGAAATGTTGTCCAACAGTACTGTTTCCATAAACTTCCCTCACAGTACATATTTCCACAAGACGTTATGTTTTATTTAATTTATTTAATTATAAAATATGTTTATTTTATTTATTTAACTCTGAAGGCAAGATATCCCAAGAGAAACTCATCTTTCATATGTATATTCACACAGACATATATATTTACAGCCTACAGTGGCAGGTAGGAGTTGAAAGTTGTGCCTAAGCATACATAAAAAATATTAAAAAAATAAATTTCTTTTTTGTCTTTTAAGTCTTAAGACTGTGGAGAACTCATTCTGAGACATACTATATCTGTTTGCCAGAACATGAGCTAAATAAAAGGGATGTGAACAAAGCCAAAGCAAATTACTTTCAAAATTCCTCAAAATTTGAGCTCAGATGGGCATCAAGTGCTTCCTCCAAACAACCATCCTCCTACTACCTTGTCTAACTGCAAGAATCCAACTTCTTAAGATCAAAATGTATAAGCTAATCAGCTACTGAGCAAATGCAGACACTTGTAGTATCCACCTACGCTTAAAAACAATAAAGAAAAACAAGATTAGAAAGACAGCTGTAATATACTTATAACACTAAACAGTTAACAGCAAATTAATTACTAGAGGTAAAAATTATTACACTCTTAACAGACAGCATTAAAGAATGTCTTGCACAGATCCTAGGGAGAGGCAATTATGCTACTTTTAAACAGGAACGTATTTAAAAAATAAATCCAGCTTTGTTTATTACCTGATAGTTTCCTTTAAGGCTGCCTATTAATTGACTAATTTGACCAACTACATTCAAGTCATGCAAAAGGTTCTGCAGATCATGGTAAAGTTGCCCTGGTCCCATATACAGCTTGTCTAAAATGAATAAAAACATAAGGTTATATATAATAAAAAGATGTAATTCTCAGTTGAAGGAGGAAAGAATGACAAAGATAATAGTGTTAACATATATCTCTATTTCTCAACACTATGAAAATTAAGCTTATCAAAATTGTACGTGCTCTCTAGAGTGTAAGAACAACTAATGCACCAATGTGCAGTTAGCATCTTCATTACTTCTGAATATCGTAGTGGTTTACTTATACAAGTATCATTGATGTTTCACTTTGGTGCTCCAGGTGCTTTCAATGTCCCCACAAACACATAATTGTGAAATGTATCCCAGCAAATTATTGATAGTAGTATGTTATCACATTACCTTTGCATGTACAGATGTTACCATGGGCATTTCCTTTTAGCTCACCATACCATTGCTTTTCACAGTGAGAATTAAGATTCAAGTTTGTCTGAGCATGACAGAGAGCATTATGTGTGGTTTTAATAAGCACGCACTAGAACTGTGACAAATATTGATGCTTCGCTGGCCCCAAAATCTCTCACTGATGTGGAAGTTTTGCTTAGCACCAAGCAGCGGACTTGCTGTTACACCTTAGTTTAAAACAGCCTTCCTGAAGGTTGCTTTTGGTCACGTGATGAAGCCAAGAAATTTCTTTGTAGCCTTCACTATGGTGGTTTAAAACTCAAAATTTGTTTAATTGATTGCAAGACAGTTCTGGATCATATATCCACATCCTAACTCTAACACAAGCCTGCAATTTCACTGAACCACTTGAAATTTTATTGCAATCATGGTTATGTGAAAAAAGTTCTGCACTCGCATCAACAACAAATCTTAACAGCAGCAGAAATATTTTGGCCTAACCGTCAGTAAGTACATATGTTTATAAAATAACAGTAACTCAGAAAAATATTCTGACTGATAGGATAAGCGTTCTATTTACATGCACAAAGCTTGCAAAGCCCTGCTAATATACTCCGACTCCCAGACTCGGTGTTAGGAACAGGATGGCTATATGGGTCTTGTGGAAACAACACTCTCCCTCTCCCCCAAAAACCCCACCCCGACTCGTACAGTGTCAGCATGTTTCCCTTCGGCTGAATGACAGGAACCAAGATGGATTATCTTTCCAGGAAATCCCTGCAGATTATTTAGCTGACGCAGTGTAGTATCCAGAGTACAGATCCTTCACCCTTAGCATCACTTTGGAAGCTAGTCTGCGGGCAGCAAACTCCCCTGGAGCAGAAGGATTTCAACCCTGTGTTGGGAAGAATATGATCTAAACGTAATGCTGGCTACCGGTTCCGCAGACAGGTCAGGAGCACGGGCACAAGCCGTGCCACCGGGTCTGGCTGCCAGGGCAGACCGGTGCTGGACACGACGCAGCTGCCAGCCAAGACCTCTGTTCCCTAAGTCTGCTACAGGGACCGCTGTATAAAACAAAACACAACAAGCCAAACACAAAGCTATCAGAATAGCATAATCCAGAATAAATGTGAAAAACACACATGCACAAAACAATTCTTATTAGATCATTCGTATATTCTCATTTACGTATCAAAACAACTGTATTTTCTAAAGATATTTTCCTATTTGGAGGCATCATACTGATCGAGGCCAACACTGGATCTTTTTCGTTAATGTAATTCGCTATATTAAGCGAGGAGTCTGCCTTAAGCCTTGAAGATTATAACATTTTCCTTGAGCCTTGATATTTTAAGGGTTTCTTTATCTCTGAATTCTCCCCTTCACCGCAAGAAAATACAACATAAACCTGAGATACTGCACTTTCTCATAAAATTTCAAATTATTCTGTTGCCTTTAAATCTTCTGGTAAATTGAATCAACGAAAGGATTTCTGTGTATTGCCCTTGAGCACTAAACAGGGGAATAACCACACTTACTACTATTTACCCAGCCAGAGAATAGATCCTACTTTCATCCATCCTTCTTTGCCTGTTCTGAATGTTAATTAAAAGAACAATCTAGCCTTTCTTACCCTTAAAAACAAATCAGTCCATAAGAAAAGATCATTACATTTATTGTACACAATGAAAAGAAATGACTGCAAAGTATACCTAAGAGGAACAGTTTTCAGATTATGGTCAGTAGAGTATGTTTGCAGATTTGTTTAAAAAAACAAAACAAAACAAAACAAAACACTTCTGCAGAACTGCAGACTACATACTTTCATTAAGCTGCATTTTCACTTTCTTCAATCCAAATACTTGAAAAATCAACATCTGAAAGTTGTAAACACTTCTCTCCTTGTATCCCTCTTCTGCTAGCTTATATCTTTTTTCTTACTAACATCTACATTAATTATAATTTGTTAAGCACCAGAATCGCTAGTTCCTGAACACATCAAATCGTTGATTTTGATGGGGCTACTTGCAAAGAAAGGGTGGATCAGTGTTAACAGAAGTGTTAATAGAAGTCTGGTGAAATCTAGCCAAAAGCCATGATTAATGTGTTTGGCACTGTAAAGAAGAAAAATGAAATCATTCTTGCCCCTAATTTCTGTAACAAAAGATAACTTCTGCAAAACAAAATTTTACTGAATAGGAGTAATTAATTGGCAGTTTAGTTGAGTTTTTGGCAGAAGTCCATTCACTTACCTGTCATTTATAAACTCCACTACTAAACAAACCAGACTGCTGCACTGAAAAACTTACTACAAATATTTCTGGAATTTCTCCTTGTGGGTTTGAATAAAGAGAAAATTTTTACAACCATCAGTCTGTGAAAAGCTGGAAGTTTGTGAGGGTTCCTTTGTATAGGATGGATATTTTCACTTAAGTGAATTATATTATTTCCGACTTTTAAAAGCTAGGATCACTCTTTGCAACTTCATAGATGCTACCGGACATTTCATTTTTTATTGAAAGCAGGTCAGAGAATGGACACTAACCTGCAACATATAACAGCGGGCATTCAGGCAACTCTTAGATGCTTTAGGACTTTATGCCATAGTCTTCAACTGAGGCCATAAAGAAAGCTTTAAGTTCTTACACAGATGGACTTGCCCTGTGCAGTAAATGCATCCACCGTGCTTGAAAAGAGCTGTCCTCTACAATTCTCTTCCTGGAGCTTCAAATGCTCTTACAAATATCCTTGTTTCAGCCTTGCGAATAAGGCATAAATCTTGAATTTCATTCAGTAATTGTCACCTGAGCCTATTTTGTCTGCACCATGCATATTTTATAAGCTTTTAATAAGTCAAGATAAAAAGGAAGCAATAAGAGTGTCAGAGCAAATAAACTAATCTGGCATCTGAAATTCTGTCACCCAGAAAAAAACAAACAGAAGACATTTTAGGCTCATTTATTAAAGACCATGTTCTTAGCACAGGAAAGCATGCTAAAAAGCAAATCAATAAATAATTAAAGAGAGCCTGCTTCCGTCCTCTGATGTTCTAGAAAAGACAAATGGCCAAATTAAGAAGAAAATTTAGTAGTCAATTGAGGACTAGATCAATAGCCACAGCTAATATCATTCTTTCACGAAGGTCTTTAGCGGGCACAAACGAACACGAAAAAAAACCTGGGCTTCAGAGATCAGCAGTGATGGACTCATCAGAAGAGAATTCTCTGAGAGCTTACCGCTTGGTTTGTGTCTGGGTAACGAGTTACAAGCTATAGCAACTTCATCTCCTGAACATGTCAAGACTTTGGTCCTGTAAGGGTTACTCACAATGTCTTCTGAAATAGCATTAGCTTCTCAGTGGTTAACAAAATGTTGACTACCAGTTGATTTGGCTGAGAATTGTCTGACAGAGGGTTTTTCCTGGGTGAAGGAGGTGGTGGGGGCACGCTAGTCTGTTCGTGAGATGAGATTCATTTCTCAGTTCAGAGCCAAAGACTGGCTGCTTCAGCCCACACATGTTCCCTGACCATTCAATTGCTGGCTATTTTGGGGTGGGTGTTCACTCTTTCTTTTTTCCATAGAAAGCACTGAAAATCTCTTGGCTTTTCTCCAAAGCAGACACGTGGTTGGCTTCTTTTTGTACTTTGAAATGTTTCACGAATGATAAAGCCATTTCCTTCCCATTTCTAAGCCACTCTTGCTATCAAGCTCCAAGACAACTTATTTTTCCAACTCGAGTAATACCCTCCATGAGTTTAGAGAAGGTTCTCCCCAGCTCTACACATCCCACGTGTTAGAGGTGTGCCTGGGCAGGAGGGAAGGCATTGTGCTGTAACCAATAACTACACATGTGGCTTTGGAGGCAATATTTTTTGCATTCCACCTACAGATCAAGGGTGAAATCTTGGCCACATGTAAGTCAGCAGAAATTTTTTTCATCAACTCCTTTGTTGCTAAGATTTTACCAGAGGAATTCACGCCTCCCTGCAACAGGCACATTTACTGCCAAAAAACAGTAATTCATGCAAAATACCTGATTCCTTTCTCAGCAGTATTATGCGATATATTCAAGGTTAAAAACAAAAAAAAAAAAACAAAACAAAAAAAACACACCAAAAAACCACAAAACTGCCACTTGTTTTAGAGGGAGGAAAAGAGGTTAAAGTTTAAACTGATTTTTTGCTGCTACATAAAATTGGGGTAGGAAGATTCTGCTTTTTATTGCTCATTCGTCAAGATATACTTGAGTATAATGCTAAACACTAATTTTACCTGCTCGTTTCCCAGTGTTACTCTCAGCACCACAGCTTTAAATTCACCATTTTTTGCCTGGTTTGAAGCAATGCTTACAATTGAAACAGAAGCAATTTTAGCCCATTTACATCCAGCTATTTTCAAAGCCTGCAGGAAACTCCCTGGGTGTGGTTAAAGTCAGTTTAACTTGGCTGGGGCAAAATAAGGATTTGGAAGGTTGTGCATGACTATAACACACGCGAGAGCAGTGCCTGTGTGCTAGCGCTTGGGTGTGGGGAGAACGGGAGAATTCCCACCTCCGGCAGCCGGCTGCTTTGCTAGGGAGCACAGGCAGCAGCTCTGCCCCTGCACAGCCAACGCAGCAGCAGCTGCTTTAATGGGCACCGGCAGAGAAGCAGCTCCCTTGGGATCACTGTCTATCCGGTTCCTCTCGATTTTCAACTCTCAGGGGCACCACAAGCATATTGGGTATTGTAATCCTGAACTGGTCACGCCCTATTCTTCCTCTCTAACAATTACTAAGGGACACATTTATTTACTGTGGTGATGTGTTACTTGTACACTCTTTCCAGTAGCTTTTGCTGCGCACTTTTCTGATTCTCACTTCTGAATTACTAATTTATCAGACATTTATGCTACTAAAGGGGAAAAGAAAGTGTTACAATGCCTAGAGTAGATGCAGTCACCCATAATTTAAACATCTATTCCTGCGTAAGCAAACAGAATGGCTCAGGTGGTCCTCGCCACACTAAACTCATGTTTATTCCCAATTAGGAGGATTTTTTCAAGTAATGTTATTACATAAATCCAAATGGCATGCAAATAAAACAAAAGCCTCATTCAGCATACTTTCAAGATTGCAACTATTCTTGTAAACGTTTCTGTATTGTACATCATATTAAAGCCAAAGACTGTTAATAGATACACTCCTGGGTATCTCTTTTACTGCAAAGTAACTAATCTTGACAAGATCTGCCTTGAGTATGATTATAGTAACGACCTTTTCCCCACATGGTTCAAACCCACAATACATCAATATAAATTGCTTTGGAAAAGCCATATTGACATGAAGTGAGAAGTGATTCATCATGGAAATTCAGGGTCCTTAGAAAAATTACTTCTGGAGAGACACAGAGCACTGAAGTCAGACTAGGTGTTACACGAAATAGAAGCTCACGAATGCTCACATGTGAAAACCACAACCAAAACAGAGAAAGGCTATGTTCTCACTATAGTTCCAGCACTATTGAGGGGTAACATGCCATTAATGGTACGCTTGAAGAACATGCCAGATTTGAAGAGTACTCTGAAAGGCTGGTAGATCCCAAATTTGACTTGCCACTTGCAATCTGGTTTTTGAGGCTGAGCTCATTTGTATTGCTTCCTCCCACTGAGCCATCTGTGTGCATCCAGGCAGCACACTGAAACATCAAGTGTTATGAAGGGAAGAGATTTGGAAAAGATTCAATACTCCTCTTGAGCATAAAAATCACCTGGGATGGGGGGAGAAGTTAGGATGTGGGAGGTAACTTTAAAAGTTGTTGTGTCTGAGGAAGACATAGCAAACTGGTACTTGTACAGAATTATGCACTCAGAACAAATAATGAAAATATAGGCCCCTTCCACAACATTTAAGTCTACATTTAAACCTGAGAAGCTTGTACAGTGTTCTGGAAAGCAAAGCATCATGACACCAGATGAATTCTTGATCAGTTCATAACAAACTGAACAGATTCCATGAGATTGTTAACATGCTTAGGTTAAACTATGATGATGTAGCAGTAATATATTTAAACTACTTGAGTGCAGTCAGAATTGTTCAATTTTTTTTTGTTTTAAATGTGACGTTGATTGTCCTGGAAATGTTTCACTGATTTTTTTAATCAAGTAACAATAGGCTGACAACATCCCACTGCTCAGTTTAAGATGCCCACATTTAGGAAGGACAAGGATGAAGACTGCTTGAGAGACAATGCCATCACTGAAGTAAAATAGTTCCCTGTTCTCTGAAGATCTTGAGAATTAATTTAAAGAAAATAAACCAGAAACTACTAAGGTAGCCCAAGATGCAATTACTGCAATTGAGGAATTCTTCTCCTATACTTGGTACTGGATCCTGCTCCTACAGATACACTGGTACACAAAACACACAGGACAAATGACTTGAAGCTGCTCTGGGCATGAGATCTTCTCAAACAGAGGAAAAATGTCCTCCCTAGGGATGTCTAGTGGAACTAATTTTCTCAGTGCAAGCAGAAAAGAAGACCTTTATGTGACATTTCCATATACAAGCAATCTATTTCAGCAACGGAAAAACAGAGCTGGCAAAAAGACTATTAATATTGGGAATACCAGGAACATTGTCATTCGTTTAGCAATTGATACCGATTCCCACCGTTAAGTGTTATTCCATTTCTCTTTACAAAACCCTTTGCCCCAGAACACCTAGCTGTTGCTGGAAGGCCGGTGATGAGCAACCCCTGCTGCACAGAAACCCTCTCTTGCACAGAACTTGACAAATCCAAGCACCAGCTACACACAAGGGAGGTGCCTCCGTACCCCTGATCCCTTCTGCCTGGAAATTCTGTATGACTGTTAAAGCCAGTGACCAAGCAGAAGAGATTTTATTTTTAGATGCTGAACTACAAGCTTCCTGCATGTTGTCTTATGCAAGCAAAGCCCTTAACAGCTCGCCCGGCACCACCCTCCTCCTATTTGTGTCTTTCCTCTTGCTCACTCACGCTGCTCCTGTTTCCATAGACACCTCAGAGCAGCACGTGGGTGGGTTATGTTTTCTCATTCCTCCTTTACGAGAGTATTTTAATAGCCAATTGGAATTTCAGTAAAATAAAATAAAAAAAAAAGCACTCTTGTGAATCCAAAATCCTGGTTTAAGACCTAAAAAAGTCCATAGGTCAATTTAAAGTTCATAAGAGAAAAGCAGACTTTCTGCATTACCCCTGTTTATTCTTTTACACCAAATCCAAACAATGATCTTCACAGTTGCATGCTCCCCAAAAATATGAGCCACCGTAGCTCAACTGTCTACATTATACTTTCAGGTCCTAACTACACTAATATTTAGAAGGTGGTATCAGTGTCCAGGTTTGGAAATTGAAGCAAATGGGAAGTCAGGGATGATCTCAGAAAACCAGAGCTTAGTTGATCACCATCAATGAAAAGCTCAGCAGCTACTCACACACAGCTTTACAGCAGAACCCTAAATTAGATGTAGTAAGCTAGTGCAGAAAGAAGCAGCACAAACACATACATAGTATTAAGTGATAAGCAATAAACCCCTGAGATTACTGGAACACAAAATATTAATTTCAGACATGGGGTAAACAAGCCTAATTACCAATACAGTCAGGACATATCATCATCAACAACCAACATGAAGAGCATTATCATAAACATGAAGTGACGTTCAGTCTAATCATACTTTAATCATGTAAGCACCTAAAGGTAATCTTTATGAGCTTAATTATTGAATCTGATAATCTGAGCCTCTAAAACTCTTTAATGCATTTATTCTCACTGCAAGACAGGGGGGTTCTTCAAGTCCTAATCACAAAGAACCAAGTACCACATGCCACCCAGTACACATAGAGCAGAGCTGTAAATCAAACCTCCCAAGTCTCAACTCTGGCAAAATATTTTTAACATGCTTCACCCCCTGTCAGCTATTAATATGTTGCTATCAACTGGTAATTACATGAATGCTGAGACCTGTCTCGTTATATGCTTTATATGCTCATTGTATCAGATCTGAACACCAAAGAACAAGTTGCACAAAAACTATAGTTGCACCACAGAACTG
This sequence comes from Vanellus vanellus, assembly GCF_965231255.1. Classification (NCBI taxonomy): domain Eukaryota; kingdom Metazoa; phylum Chordata; class Aves; order Charadriiformes; family Charadriidae; genus Vanellus; species Vanellus vanellus. The sequence goes on from NC_138907.1 coordinate 106,061,115, forward strand.
CTTATTCACACAGCTTGAGCAATGCGAAGATAAAATCAACAGCTTGCAACAGCAAATATCGAGTAAGGTATTAAACTCATAGTGCTATACCATTTGCTAGTAAAATTATGCAAGAACACCAAGGAAATGCAAAGCCTCTTGAGAGGGTGAGAAGTAGCTCATACATTGAGAGCATGGCTTCAGGATTATATTAAACTCCAGCTAATCCTGACCACGCAGGGAATTTTAGAGATAAAAAGCCATAAATATTTTTCCTGCTGACAGAAGCAGCTGTGCTGTGCCAGAGATGAGGAAGGAAGTGAAAGCAGCAGGGAACAGGAGGGAAAAACACTGGAGGCCCTATATGCTGACAAGTGTGGACCCCACAGCCTGGCTCCTCAGCATCACGCTAGCTGGGACAACAGTCAGGTGTTTTCCTGGACTACGTACTGACTACAGGTACAGATCAGAGGAACTCCAGGTTCTCACAAGGAAGGAAAATCCTGGAAGCAGAGAGATTTTAAAGTGAAAGAAAATAGGTGCCATGGCCCTTTTCTCTCACAGGTCCCAAAGGGGAAGGCTGAGAGTAGCATGGATCTGGAAGCCTCTGCCCTCCTAAGGAGGGAGAGGGGCTGCACATGACCTCTGGGGTGTGCCTGCATGGGCATGAAGGGCAAGAAAGGACCTGGATGCGAGAAGATAAACACTGGCATAAACAGGCAGTGGAAGTACACATGTGAAGGTGTTTAAATGATGAAAGTACTGCAGGGATCTCAAGACAGGTCTGCAGGTGACTGTAAACTGGCCAAGCTGCCAGAGGTTTACACTGGAGCTCCCACCAGGCTATCTACAACAACTTACATGGAAATCATATTGTGATGAGCTTACCTCTCTCTTTTATACTCACTTGCTTATAGCTAGGTTTCTACTCATTTTACTACTCTGTGTCAAGACATGGACGAGATGCCTGGTAACACAGAAAAAGGTTTATAGGTGAACTTCAAGCGTCATCACCACTATAAAGAATACAAAAGGCAAAGAGAAGAATCTCATCCTAAGTGGGTGAGACAAACATGTAACACCTCTTTTATTCTATGCCTAATCTGCCAGCTAGAAACATACATCCACTTAAAAAGTGTACTATTTAATGTCACCTGGATTGCTAAACAGGCTGTTTGAAGTTAGATTTATTTGAAATCTCTGGTCTTTTGTTCGCAGAAATTAATGATAGTTTACCTTTATGAACATATAACATCTCCTTTAGTGTACAGTATTATTTTCAATAGTTTTAAAATAAAGATTTACATTATTACTCTATATATATTTCACAGAGATGAAAGTTACGTCAACTAGCAATTCATGCCTCATCATCCTTTTTAAAACCTTATCACCAGTGCTAGAGTTGATATGCCACTTAAACATTGAGTCTTGCTTACTCTGGACATTGTATTATGATTGTCCAGCATTAAAGTGATGATTAAGCTGACTTTTTTTTTTTTCCTTCCCCAATTCTGTACTTATTAGACAAACCAGCAAAAAAATAACTTTAATGGCAATGGCTATCACAGCAGCACTATCTCAGTTTTTGATAAGAGCTGTCCTTCGACTAAATGAGAGGTTGACAGAAACACAAGTGCACACTGTAGCTCCTCAAACATCCCTACCTGTTTCCCTGGCAACACTTGGAGTCCTACACGAAGTGACTGCATCAAGCAGAAGGAAACTCAGAAGAGAGGAATCATGCCTGCACTTCAGCATCGTGTCACTACCACATTTGACAATAAACAAAACCCACAGAGATCAAAACCACAGGCGACTGGAAATGGAATACAAATGTATCCCTGGAAGTTTGACCAAGAAATGAGAGAAGCCGTGGTTTAGCAGTACTGAGGTTTAGTCTCAGTTATGAACTGTAAACTTGTGAAACAAAAAATAACACTAAAACGCAGCCATAGACATAAACGTGCTAACCTATTTTTTTATTTTACTTTATCTCCTATGCTCATCACTGCATGATATATAGTGCAGATGGGTCTTGCTCATTTTCTCTTTCAGCCTTTAGCCATATGGCTCAAATTAAATGATTCTTTGCTCAAGTAATAGGCTATGCTGTGCATGTCTCCTAATCAACATGATCAGCAGCAGAACACTGCTGACAGGCACTGGTTTCCCACCCAGAAATGGCAGGATGCTTAGCTCTCTCCCTTTGCTTCTTCAGTCTCTGTAGTCTGGTCGTCTTAAATAAAATGACCATGAAAAATGTTTACAGCTCACCCTTTTTATTCTTGGGAATCAGAGAACAGCTAACTCAGGTTGGTCACCATTGCTGCGGCACCAAAGAGGTGTTCATCTTGGCACAGAAACCACATTTCATGACCCATCAACAGTTTGCATAAAGTGCTGCAAGCTCATAATACATGCCAGGAGTCAGAAACTGAAACTCTGGCCAGTATATTTGACTTTTGCTCCTATATTCCCCTTTAAAGGCAACGAAATACATGCATTTTCAGTGATTTTATGTATACATGGATGACTTCCAAGTGAAGGTCGACTTCTGGTTCTTCTATAGGGGAATATAGTACATTTTGATAATAAGTTACAAATTTGCCTTTGACTATACTTTTTATATTTTTGGGAAGGCATATTTAAACTATGTCATGTTAATACAACATACTAAAACCCAAGATGTATTCATTGCTCTTTCACCCATAGAATCATAGAATAGTTTGGGCTGGAAAGAATCTTTAAAGGTCATCTAGTCCAACACTCCGCAATAAGTAGGGACATCTTCAAGTAGATTAAGTTGCTCAGAGCCCCATCCAACCCGACCTTGAATGTTTCCAGGAATGGGGCACCTACCACCTCTCTGGGCAACGTGTTCCATTGTCTCACCACCCTCATTACAAAAAAAAAAATAAAAAAATCTTCCTTGTATCTAGTCTAAATCTACCCTCTTTTAGTTTAAAGCCATTACCCCTTGTCCTGTCGCAACATGCCCTGCTAAAGTCTGTCCCATCTCACCCATCCTTTATCATCAGAAGGATACAGCTATCATTCAACTTCCTTGATGCCTTCTTTCCATAAATTCAATCCTACTTCTCACCCATTTTGATTGAATAAGTATCATTCACTAGGATATAACTATGCAGTAAACTTCCTCAAAAGCCAATGAAAAAAATATAATCTCCAGTAAACCAAAACCCAAGAAAATAATCAGCAGACAAATCCCTTCAAATACTAAAGATCATTCAGGATGAAGCAATATATACTAACAAAAAAAGATAACATTAGAACAAATGCGTTAAGTGCTTTAGATGTTTACAGCATCTACAATAACAAAGAGAAAACGCATAAAATGTTAGCAATAATCTACTACTTGAATAGTCACTGATTACTCTTTCAATTTGTCTATGAGATAACATGATTATCAAAGACACCAATTTACCTGTGGGCATGTTTAAGTGACCTGTGGCCTCCATTAGACTCCCTTCAGACACATTAGATGTCTGAGGTCCTTTGAGGTTTAGGGTTCCCACCCAGAGCACAGCACGTTTTATATGTGGGGAAACTGAGGTACAGAAGTAACAAGACTCACCCATGAACACACAAGCAAACCTGTGACACAGCAAATACTAAAATTCAGTAGCCCTTAAACTTGTTGTTTATTTCCCCAGGTCCATAATAAATGGACTACCTATAGCTATCTTTGGGGAAGAAAAAAAAAAAAAAAAGAGAAAAAGGAAGGAAAACGAAACCAAACCAATATCCCATCGCAGAATCCATTACTTTCAGTAGTACACAAACAGAGAAGGTGAAGTCAATGCATGTATCAACACAACTGTGCGGAAGAACAGAATTCCCTAGTTAACATTACATAAGTAACACATGTAATTAAGGAAAGTGTCTTCTTTTGAGCTTTTCAACCATTTATAACCTAGGGTCATCCCCACATTACATAATACTTTTACTGAGTTCTTTCAGGTCTTGAATCAGTTTTTGTTTCTTCCATTTAGCAACCTCATCTACCATTATAGTAGTTTTCATATCTTAGCATAAAAATAAGTCAAATGCTCCCATAGCCACCTAAAACACACTTCAAATACCTCTTACTGAACTCCATTACACAACAAAATTCTTCCAGCACAAGTAAATCAAAACCAAGAATATACAACTCCCTGTTCATGCCAAAAATACTGTATTAGTGTATTAATTCAACTTTTCAGTACTATGAATGTGTCTGTGCTTCTGCACATGGACCAATTGGGAAGGAGAGAAAAACAGCAAAAGCCTACCAGAAACAGAATGTGGCTAGAAGGCGGCCAACAGCATCCTGGCCTGTATCAGGAATAGTGTGGTGAGCAAGACTACGGAGGTGATCATCCCCCCGTACTCAGCACTGGTGAGGCTCTGCCTCAAATACTGTGTTCAGTTTTGGGCCCATCACTACAAGACAGACATTGAGGTGCTGGAGCATATCCAGAGAATGGCAACAAAGCTGGTGAGGGGTCTGGAGAACAAGTCTTATGAGGAACAGCTGAGGGAACTGGGGTGGTTTAGCCTGGAGAAAAGGAAGCCCAGGGGAGACGTTATCGCTCTCTACAACTACCTGAAAGAAGGTTGGAGAGGTGGGGGTTGACGTCTTCTCACTAGTAACAAGCAATAGGACGAGAGGAAATGGCCTCAAGTTGTGCCAGGGGAGGTTTAGACTGGATATTATGAAAAATTTCTTCACCGAAAGGGTCATCAAACATTAGAAGAGGCTGCCCAGGGAAGTGATGGAATTCACCATCCCTGGAGGTATTGAAAAGACAGTAGATGTGGTGCTGAGCGACATGGTTTAGTGGTGGTTTTGGCAGTGCTAGGTTAACGGTTGGACTTGATGATCTTAAAAGGTCCCTTCCAACCTAGACGATTCTATGCTCTACTACGGAAGAACTTTATCTTGCATCTTTCTGCAAATCTTTCTACAGAAGAAAACATGTCAGGCCTCTTTGGTTCACCAACTTAAGGTAACTACTTCAACAGGAACCGTCCAGTTGGGATGCCAGGGACTCACAGACACACTCATACTCACAAACTTTTAAGGAAAACTATGGTACAAGAAATAGGGCTTTGCCTGATTTTCTCAGAGAAATGTGATCTAATAAAGATTCTATTTTTTTTTTCTGAAGACTGAGAATGTGAAATGTTTTCTGCTTTAAATATCATTACAGGAAGCAAACAGAAGTTATAATTGCACTCCACTAGGAAACATTATTAGAACCATACAGATAAGGGACTCTGCCAAACAGCTGATACTTTAATTCTTCTCCATGTTCCTAAAGAAAAGAACTCATAGGCTACTTCTGATACTAGGGGAAAACAATAGGAATAAGACAAAAAGATCTAAGAAAATTTTCCTACTCTCCCTCCCCACACCCTCAGGCCACACAGTTTCTCCTGCCAAAAGAGAAAGGGCATGAACTTAACAACCCCTAAATGTGTTGTCCTCTAGAATTCAGAGACAAAAGACTGGTATGCAAAGCAGAGCTGGGTAGAAAATTACAAATTTATGATTTTGTCAAGTGAAAAATCAAGTTCACGCAGCCCTTGCTTTCCACCTCAGAACAGTACTAAAGCATGCCCTTGATTTACACATCCTCACAAAACCTTTAAACCTTTCAGCAGTTGCACATTACAACCTGTACGAGATGGATTAAAATTCAGCTACTAATTTCACTGTAGCACCCAAAGTAAAGTTTGTATCTTGAAATTATACTATCCTTTCTTGCAGCATGGTAGGAAGCTGAAAGCACCAACTGCATTTAGCCAATAATAAATAGTGAGATATGTTTATGACAGTTGCCACCTCATAAAAAGGATTTTGGTGGAGAAAAAAGTGCCATGATAAGAGAAATATAACTAATAACCAGTAATCCTCACAAGGACACAACCAGAAGCCGTCAAGAATCCTTGCTAATCACACCCATAATGTGAAAGTATCAACCTTATAGGGGTCAAGTACTGAACATGATGTGATGCAGATACAATCCAACTTTTCTCAGTCCTCCAGAAATGGAAGAGGTGACCCTCCTACCACTTAATGTTTCTACACAAGATCATCATTATTTTGTGTCTCCCCAGTTCACACAAACTGGAAATGAAAGCTGAAAATAAAGTCTGAGACGTGGTTCTACGTCATGGAAGCAGGATTTTGCCTGCAGCATCCCAGATTATTCTTGATCATTAGATGTTATTAAAACCTCATTCTATGAGGCCACTGGGATTTCACCACAGCAGTTCCTTGGTGTACTCTGAAAACAGAGGGAAACATAACTTCATGACGATTGTGAAGTCATGCAGTTTCAGGCAGAAAATGACAGTATTTTGCTGGTAGTGCTTTGCAATTTGTGGTAAATATGCAATAGTCTCACCAACATGCAATACTACCATGATAAAGACTGTGTCATCAACTATAAAATGCAGCATCTTGGTGGGTGTAAATAAACAAGCCACAGTGAACCATTACACAAAGTCTTACCAGTCCTTTTCCTCTGTGGGAAGGCTGTACTTTCTGAGCTTCTGTAATCTTTATCAGCCGAGAAGGCTGGAACTAAGGGGGCAATTCTACAGAATAACTAACACAATTCCACAGAATAACTAACACAACTAGGTGTGTATTCAAACTTGTCTATAAAGGCCAATTTGGACAAGTCTGCATTCAGAGCAACAGCTAGCGCAACACAGCAGTACATACAAATAGCAAGGCTACGCTCTTCCTCTTTCATGATTGGTTTTATTCAGGTTATTTGGATCATTTGGCAGAAA